>NC_134313.1:110194625-111444625 GCF_964195595.1 Calonectris borealis | reverse complement strand
GTCAGACACTCTTTCGAGGTCTGGTTACTAAGGATTAAGTTGCACAGTTAAATCTTGAAAGCTTTAAGTAACTTCACTTTTACTTTAGCGAGGTGTCATGCTTTCCCTGCAGAGCACCTTCATGTCCATGAAAGACTGGAAGGAGATAGAGCTCTATCTTATGTTTATTAGGCTGGGCTGTAGGATGACAATTGGACAACCATGTGAATTTAGGGGAAAACATATCACTATTTTCTATGTTGAAGAGGGAAAGCTCACCTTTTCACTCTAGCTACTCCTCTAGGTTGTATTTTTATAGAGCTTTCAATGTTCATTTTGGCTAGTTTGCCTTGGGATTCCTGATTGCACTTTAAACATTGCAGGCATCATTACATCTGCCCCTCTTCAAGATGGCAAACTTTACCTCTCTGAAGTGTAAAAACAGCTAAAGAGATGGTTTTTGATGTGTTCTTATGCAGATACCAGAGCAAGAGTTTACCTTTCAGGGACATCAGCAGTCCAATCAAATCAGAGTCCTTCAAACTAGATTTAATAAAAAGGCAAGCATGCCACCATCTACCTACCAATGAACTTCATATGATGAGTTTAAGATTTTCAGCGAGTCTTAATATAATTGATTTAGAGTCTTGCTTAACCCTAAAAAGGGTTGCACTGACCCTAAAAAATCATCAGACCATATTAAGTATTTTTCTAGTGAACTATCCTGAGAAACATGTCTGTCATAGGATTTGTGAAAATAACATTTAAACTAATACTAAAAAAGAGATCATCAAATAGAAAAACTTCTTGAGAAGGGAAGTTATGGGACTTTAATTATCATACTGAAGCAATTGAGGAAGCATCATTTGTTTGTGCAACATTCATTATTGTGATGCTGGTAAACCAAAATGAATTAAGAATGGGGTGGTTAAATCTTGCCCTCTACAAAGTAATATTGACTCAGGCGTGGATTTCTTGGTTCCATTTTGGCAGTTTATCTAGGCTGACACATCACATCCATTATTTTAACACAGTTTTTGTGTGTGTGAATTATAAGTACTCTGACTGACTGGCTGCTCTGTAATGTAATGGATGTAGACAAAGGCCGCCTAAGGTAGAATACTTTATTAGGTCAATTAATATACCAGCAGCATCTTGTTCCTGGGTTAATCATTGGTCTGAACCTTTATTTTGCATTTAAATGTGGGCACGGCCATAAAAATGACTCAGGAAAATGACATTTCAGTCATCTACGTTTATTCTCTTCCCATGACTTACACATCAAATTTACTCAGTTTGTAAGTCATAACTTGATTTTCCAGCTGTCAAAACATCAAGCTCAACCTGACATCAAAAAACAATCCAGCTGTGATCTCTCTCCATCTGCACAACACTAACACCAGTCATAATTCTGAAACTGCAATTAAACTGATGATGTGGCTTTAGTTTTTTTTTTGTTTTGGTTTTGTTTTTTTTTTGATGATGCACAAGGCAGAAGAACATCTATCTTGCTATCCCATAGGACCTACTAATTGTATTAGTTTGTATTGTCTTTAACTATCCCATAATTCATATGACAAAGGGTTCTTTCTGGTTTTTGGAGCCATCATTTCATGGCTTTCCTTTCTGAAAGGGTATAGAAGAAAAGTCGGACAGACCTTTCTGTCCGAAGGGAAGGGAAAAAAGCCATTTAAGCTAAATGATAATGTTTGTGAAAGCATAAATGTCAACAAACTGGACACGGATAAATTTAGAAAAGGAATTTCCCCATAGGATTACCTGGCACCAGGAGCTGAAGCAGGAGGGGAAGCCTTTTAAAAGGTGTTCTGCACAGTTATCCAAGTAATTTTGTGATGCAGTGCCTTTGATATTGGGCTGAACTCAACTGAGAAGGGTTAAATTCTACGTTCCTGCAAAAGGTGCCCTAAGAAGTGGGTTGATACAGGCAGGTTCTCGCAAAATTCTGATCTTTCTCTGGTATAATTTGACTGTAATTCTGCTGTGTACGCTGTTAGGCTGCATACAATCCAGAATGGTGGAACCTGCCTCAGTAAACATCAAAGAGAAATTAATAGCCTTAGAAATTTCACTGGTGGTTTTGGGGTTTTTTGGTTTGGTTTTGTTTTGTTTTGTTTTGTTTTGTTTTGTTTTCCAATGAACTTGTAGAAAGCACAGAGAATATTTTAAACTTGCAGTGGCTCCCATTAAAAAAAGTCAGAATTCACCAGTAGTTGCTGTCTCTCAGCATCTGAACTACTGCAGTTACTTTGTATTCTCAAAGTGTTAAAGGAAGCATTGCAGATATCTCTGCATTTTATATATATTGGTAAATTATGACCTTTTAATGGCAATCACTTATACCAAAACTACATATATTGGCCCAGAGGGCTACTTCTATGAAAGAAATGAGCAGATTTTGACTTAATACCTCAGACCAATAAATTACTTTTCATAATTTCATTCCAGAGAGCAAAATGAACCACAATATATTTAAGTTTAAAACAAATGTTTTGGAAATATGTTCTTAAATGTGTAAAGCTTACTCTACCGCAGCAGCATTTCCTGTAGAAAGGCAAGTATTTTTATCTGGAAGCTTCAGTGTTTCTCCCTCTGTTCAAATATTACACAAGATTTATAGTCTCTGTGTTTTATATCAGGCTGCTAATCAGAAAGCTTAAATCAATATTTCAGATTGTTAAGTACCTTTAGAGAACAGCTTTATAGTGATAAAGGTAGCACAGCAGAACAGCCATATCCTGCAGTTTCACCTGACCACCAAACAGCACTTGGAAACTGTGACATGAGAATGGCAAACTAAGTATTGTAGCCTTCAAGAATGGCATCAATGCACATCCCTTTAGAGCGGAATGAAGAAATGACAGCTTGTGGACTGTGAATAGAGGCAACATCATCTCATATAAAATATAAACTTGTCATTTTTTCCCTCTGCGTTATTATTAGGTCATGCAAAGATATGCACTAATGCAAGGCCTGCAAGAGAGATTTGAAAAGTCCATTTCTAGGACAAGAAAAAGGTTCCCAGCTCTCCATTACAGGGAGATGTAAAGAATTTTAATAACACCAAACATATCACACAAGGCTTTTGCTGGTCCACAGCAGAAAAGAAGGTGCAAAAGCAATTTTATATATAAACTATCTTTTGTATAGTTTTGCTACATTTCCCAGTGAACAGCCATATCCATTTTAAGATTTCACTTCCAGAGGAATTACCCATTTTGAATCAGGTTATTGGCCTATCTTTTCCACAATCCTGTCTTGGAGAATGATTTGTTTTAGGAGGGGAGATATCTCATCAAGCACTTGCCAGTTAGGAAATTTCACTTCCAACAGGAAAAAGTCTTTTTCTGACCCACTCTGGCTACTAGCTTAGTCTCCTTTCCTACTCACACTGAAGTAAAATGTCTTGCTATTTATTTCACCGTGATCAAAACGGGGTAATCACAAGGTGAGGAGATTAAAGCAATTCTCCATTGTAAATTCATGCATCCCAATTAGCCTCAGCTTTTCCTTTGAACAAAGTGGGCAGTCAGAACAGAGTTATACCTGTAGTTTAATAATAATTCCTAGCATCTTTTCCTTGAAAGAGTGTTTTACAAAAGGTATATGCTTAATTCAGACCTGCTCCAAACAGAACAGGAAGATTCAAAAAACACCTTAGAGCAGCATGGACTTTCTGCATCAAGGAGAATTCATTCCTGGATGAGGAAAGGAGGTTTTTGCTTTCATTCATTCATTCTAGCATTTCCAAAAGGAAGAAAAAAAGAACCATCTTAAGATTACAATCTCCACAGAATTCTGCAGTATCTCTTTGGCAGAATCTGTCTAAAGGGCTCAGTCTTTCACTTTTGTTATTGAGAAGACTCTAGGCCAAATGCTGAAGCTGGGGTTGAAGTCAGCTCCATATAGTCCAGGTTTTCCAAACGGGAATGCAATGAGGCCCTCAATTTTATTTACAGGCAAAGAAATAGTGGGAGAACTAACATGGGAATGGATGCACAAAGCTCAAGGAAATGACTCTTAAAATTAAACATGACTTTAAGTTATCACAAAATAAATTCCTTTTAAGGCATTCTTAATTTTTTTCAGTGTGTACTTCAGTAGCGTCTAGAGACTACCTGCAAGATGAGGCCTATTACTGTAGGTATGACACATATGCCTAGTTAAAATAATTCTAGCCCCAAAGAACTGACAGCCTAAATAGAAAACATAGTGAAAGGAAATATTAGCCCCATTAGATAGCCAAGAACTGAGGAACACAAAAAATCAAGACTGGCTTATCTCCTACAACTTTAGCCTCTAGTTTCCATTTTGATTCAGTGAGGACAGAAAGGCACCCATGAAAGGCAATTCACTACACCTCAAATTAAACTGTTTTCTGGTGGAGCCTTTCTCTCTCTTCATTTACTACACACATAGCCTAGCGTGCATAGCCTTCTGGATTAGGCACCTCAGGTCAACACCAAATATTAAATGTGATTGATTCAGATCTAAATGACCTATCAAAACCCATAAAATCTAGTTTATAGGACAGCCCACGTATCAGCTCAGCACCGCAATCGAGAGGCAAGCCCAAAATCTCTGGATGCTTTTTATTTTATGGAGAAGTTTCCAGCCTGATATGATGTGGTTATTTATTTTTTTAAGCACACTTTAATGTATCGATTTTGAACTTGTTAAAACATTTTAAACTTCTTAAAACAAACCACTTAGAGATGACAATTGTTTTTTAACACTGATAGAGTTATAATGCTATGAAAAATACTATAACCCAGAAATCCTAGAAAAGACCGGAAATTTAATCTCATAAAAATTTGAGTCTAACGACTGTTTTTTGAAAACCAGAATTTGCTGAGGAATTGACATAAAGTATGCTACAAAACAAAATCACCATGTAATTAGTGACTAAAAGCTTTCAGAAGTGACATCTACCTCCAAGTAAAACATTTTTCACCTGTCTTATTATGTGTGGGAGAATGTAAGATGGATGGAAAAGTAGCTTTTCATTTTTCTCTTATCTTTCAAAATGTAATTGTTGTTATGTGCTAAGAAGACAGTGATCCTGAACTGCTCTTTTAAGTAAGGCTATTAAGAAAGAATATTGCAGTGCTGACATAGCAAGTTTTCTATTTTTTTCCACAGAATAATTATTACTGGTAATACTAGAGTAGCCAGCCACGGATCTTTTTGTTCTACAGAGTGAATGGCATCAAAACAATGTTTTCTGCTCCCAGAGGGCTTAGAGTTAAAGGAGAAGACAAGAGACAGTGGAGAGATCTGAATGACCCACTTTTTGGGTCTTAACAAAACACTCCTTTACTGCAGAAAGCAGAAATTCCCCTATCTGAACTGTGGCTGTGGCTCAGCCGACTGAGCCAATACTAGGAGCTTTATTTCAATACCAAATGATGTTTGAGAGACAAAGCAATGGGGACAGGCCTGAGTACAAATGAGGAGACGTAGTGAATGCTTTTTACAGCAGAGAAGTGGGAGCCAGGTGTCTGTCATAGCAGTGATGACAGACAGTGTCACAGCATAAGGAAATACTGTCTGCAGCTGCATTCTGCATGCACATCCTCGGGGCAAATATGCATTTGTCAAAGCCACAGAAAAGCAACCTGCAGTAATTGAGGCCTCAAACAAAGGATGCTGGGATGAGAAATTTGAGTTGCTTACATGAATAGTAAAGGCAGTATCTTAACAAGGAGAATTTGTGGGACTTTGTTGTTCCCTAGAAGTGTGACTCCAAGGAGTGATCTGTGTTGAGGATGATGTCTGATACCAGCCTGAACAGTGGGGACCACGACGGTGGTGGTGTTGACAAGGGCCTTGTGGCAAAAAAATAGAAATTCTCTTTTTACCATTGAGATTGCTAGTGAAACAGCTACAGAGGCAAGCTGAGTTTTTGCCCTGGATGAAAGCCTGGTCTGGAGGAGAAGGCAACATGTAGGAATCATCAGTGCAGAGGCAACACATGAAATTTTACTCAAGGGTGAGAGTGTCCAGGGAAATGGGGCACAAGGGGAAGAGAAGGGGACCAAGGACAGAGAAGCTCAGGACCTCACACAATTCTGCAGGGGGAGAGGAAGACACCTGGAATAATCCAGCAGAGTGCACAGTAAGAATAAGTGACCTGCCACCAGAAAAATCATGAGCATGAGGCTGAAGGTGGGTCTGACGTGTCCTGGGCTGGCAGTGATTTAATCACTGGAACATCCTTCCGCCCGCACAGGCTAGGATGTCATTTCAGGATGCATGAACTATTGGTGTCTGTGGAGGAGAGGTGTAAAAAATGAAGCTCAGTTGCTGTCTTTTATCCAGTGTCTTGGTGGTTCCTGAAATCAAATAAGATGAGTGCAGTAGGGACTTGCTATTACATTTGTAACAGGTGATACACCTAATAAGCATAATTATAGTACATTATTGAAATTTTGTTCCCACTAGGGTAGCTATCAGAGTGCTGAATTTCATACTATACTTACCACCCATGATAATTTGCTTGCACCATTAACCAAGAATACTTCCTTGAACTCACTGGGGACATGCCAGTATATATAAAGCTGTTAGAAATAAAGTCAAAATTTTAATGTTTTTGTATGATTTGTTAACTTAGAATCTTTCCTTTTTTTTTTTTTCCTCATTTAAGCCACTAGCAAAACTTCAATCAGCATCCATGAGAAGATAATCAGACTCCTTTCAATAAAACATGTGCTTCAGAGTACTGAGTGCCATCACATGCCGGTATTATAGGGCCTGAAGAAATCATTGTAGAGAGTGCATTAAGGTATGTGTGTATGAAGTGACTGTCACAGACATTGCCCTGTAGTATCAGGCCATGTGGTGTCTATCAATCTACATCCCGAAGACAATTCCGCTCTGTGCCTCCCACACTCTCTGCCTCATATCAATTTTGTGGGAGTGTAATTTCAATGAGACATTCCTCTGTTTTCTAAATTCTCTTTGTGACTGCTCCTTATGAACAGGCAGCAAGTTTAAAATAACTGTGACTGTGGCAGAAATTCAGTTCTTCAAAAAGGCAGAAATGAGGTAAGATCAATTAGTCTGTAGAGGTGGCTGAAAGAGAAAATTAGGTTTCATGGCACATTTTAAACTACTGATGTAATTTACGTTTGAAGCTATCTGAAACAGATCCATTTTGGGGTTTTGGCAGGTTTGTGTACAAAATATAAGCATCTGCACTTTTTTTCTTCCAAAATTGGAAGCTGTATTGGAAATATCCCTGTGGATATCCAGATGTTTCTGTTTGCTAAAATCAGGTCAGTAAAGAAAAAAAAAAAAAAGGCCATAATATTTTCAATAAACATTAGAAAAACCCTGAACGCAAACACTAAAAATAAAGAAACAACAACAATACCAGGATATTTTTTTACAATCCTTTTTTTTTTTCCTGTAAAGGACCATTTTGGAGCAAGAATCATTACTGAAAAATTTCAAGTAGCTCTAATGCTCCAGATTTATTTTCAGATAGGATATTAATCTTTTCAGAAATAGAAGATAGAGGTTTAGATCTAGTTTGCAAGTGTTGTTAATCAAGAATAGTTCCACTGAACTGAATGGGAAAAAGCCAGTATAAAAAAGCTTTGAATAAAATCAGAATTTTAATTTCCTTTATTTGATTTGTTAACTAAGGATCAATCATTTTTAGACTGAAGCCACTCGTGAAATTTTCATCAGCACCCAAGGGAAGATAATCAAACTCTTTTCCATAAAGAAGGTTTTTCAGGGTATGGAGCATCTTTATGAACTTCTTATCCTGGCTTGCTCACAATCTGCCTACAGTATATTGCCTGGAGAGTTTAAATCTGATTGTATTATTCTTTATGGAATGATATGTCTCCAGCCTGAATCTGGAGAGGGAGGGAGAGAGCAACCTTTTGTGTGCGTGCACAAGTGTGGCTGAGAATCTTTCTTGCCACTGGACCGCACAAAGGAAGCAGGATGAGTAGCTCAGTGATTGTACATTGTGACAACTTTAACACATTCAACAGTTTTCTTGCACAGGACTGAGGTCTGAAAATCTTCTTTGCCTCTTTGAACAAGAGAATATTGCCAGGACATGAGCCCTAGTCCCTGATTCCTGCTAAGCACCATCAAGAGATCTTGAAATTTTGCTTTAGACAGGGATGGGAAGAGGGAAGCTGGTGAGCAAGGCTCACCCGCAGGGCACTGGCAGCTAGCCGGATGCTGACCTCCTGGCAGTATGTCCTGGCCCAGGACAGCATCCCATGGGCCTTGCCACGCTTCCCAGCACCACCAGGTAATTTTTAGACTTTCAGTTATACAACTCCTGCATGGAAAAGAGGTGTAATTCATCTCATCAATCCCATTGCTGAGGCAGGATTTTTCTGCGTGGTCTGCTCCTGAGTTTTTCTACAGTCTGGTTTTAAATGAGTCAAAACAGAAGCATGTGCTCCCCCAGTAAACAATTCTGCAGCGTGACTGACCATCAATATTAGGGAAATTCTCCTCATATTTTCTTCTGTTCTTAGAATTGTTATTTCTGTGTTTGTTCACTTTGCTTACTCCTTTCCAGCGTAAACAGTCTGCTTGTTATTTTAATGTTACAAATAGCACAAAGTAACTGAAGATCTTAAATTATGAGGAACACATTTGGATTATTCATTTATTCCCTAAATTGCCCAAAGGATTTCTATTTTATCCCTGCAGTCCCTTGATCTTAATGTTTCCTTCACTTTAACATCCTGATATTATATATATTTTTCATCTGCTTGAGAATTAGACAGACCAGAAGTGATACCTTTGCCAATTCATCTTCACTTACACTTTCTTCATTCAGCCTGTCAGACACTACTGCAAAAGGGAGACAAAGCTGGAACATGACAAATAGGCACTGTGATTGTTTTCAACATGCCACAAAAAAGTAGGACAAAATATCTTAATGTTTTCCTCTTTCCCCTCATCCTTCATTCAGCAGAGATTTGCTGTCATTTATAAAGGTCACTGGCCTATGAAGCATCTGAGAACGCAAAAACTTTTTTTTGCTCTCCAAGTACGTATTCAAGCTGCAGCAATAACATAAAACCTTTATTATACGATGGGTGGCTGCAGCCACAGCTAGTCACAATCAGCTAAATAAAGGATTTTAGGGGACCGCCTCAGTTTGTTTATGCCTGCCCAAACAGACTGTTCTATAAACCAGATAAAATGATGTTTTAGTGTAAGCGTTTTGAAACTGATGACAGCTTTGACAGTTTTTGTTGCAACAATCCTGGGATATTTTTAAACAAGGTCATTTAACCCTGTACAAAAGGCCAAGATAAAAATCAATAGAGTATTATGTCTCATGTTGTACATGTCTTGTATATGCATTTTGCAAGTATGGCCAACAGCACACTCTTCCTCTCGACAAAACAAACCTGTTTCCTCACAAAGCTCTTGGGAGCTTATGACTCTATGTTCCAAAGGTAAACTATTTTCATTTGGAAAGGCTGTGATAGTCACTTACAGTAGGTACTATTTACCTAACTTATACCTCCATCACCATCTACAAGGCCAAGCAACTTAAGGAGAACCATCTCTTATCATGCATTGCTTTTCTGCTCCATCAAAATTCCTAATGAAGAAATAAGCTAAGCGGTATAGAAGACAGAAGCATGAAGCAACCAAAGTACAGTTACCATGAAGTATTATAAAAGCTTTTTCCCATCAAAATATTTCAACTTCTAATCAAAATATTTTAGCTTTGAAATTTCTGCACTTTTCCTTTATCATGAAAAATGGCCAAGAAAAAAATATAATAAAAAAAAGGTAAAAAGTGTTTTGATCTGTTGTGTTTGCAAGCGGCTGAGAATCCTGTCACTGTACTAGCAATGTCCCAGGAAAGCACTTCCTTAAATTTAAGTGCTTAATTTTAAGTGGCTGAGTAGCACCATTTAACTCAGTGAGACTGTTCAAGTGCTTAAAGCTAAACATCCATTTACAGAGAACAGAGTATTCAGTACCTTGTGCCCACTTGAGAGAATGAATGGAAAGAGTATTCAGAGATATTTTTCAAAAAATGCTTTTCTGTTCATTATAATTTCTAGTCTTTAAGTTGGTTAAACAATACAGTAGGATTTGAGTTGACCCTGTTGATTTACTTTTTTGGTGGAAAAAAGGCTTTTTCAGGTTATGAGACAATGACGCATTTCACAGACTTGTGAGGCAGCAATTCAGGAGAACAGATCTGTAGGAAGGTAGGATCCAGGAATAAAGACAAGTAAAATCCCTGAAAATGGGAGGCATCATGTATGGTGTTCCTCAGGAAAAAGCAACATGAAACAGGAGGTGCATGGCAGAACGAGTGCTTACCCTGGATCAGCATGCACAGAAAGCAAGCACCATACCTACTTTATATTGCTTTAGGGAACTATAGAAAAGCCAGGCTATTTAAGCCTGTACTTCCAAAATATGAGTGCAAGGTGCTTGTCTTAGCAGTTGCTCATGAAAAGTTGCTCCTATAAAGTCTCCATCAGATTTAGGGTGCTGTGAAAAATTTGAGTCCTCATGCTGCTTTAAAGAGAGGCTTCAGACCTGGAACTCAAGCTTTGACTCTCTGATGATAAGGTAGGGCTTGTTAAAAAACAACAGCAATTCTCCCTCTCCTCACTTCACCTCTCCTCTCCCTGAAAAAAACAAAACCCTTAAGCACCAGTCCAGATTTTCTCACTAAAATCTTTCTATGGTTTTCTCTTCAGAAACCCTACTGCCTTCATTATCTTCGTGCTACAGAGGCATTTCAACTATGCCATTTTGTTTGTGACAGAGGTACATGGGTCCAGCTCACAGGAAGACATGGCAGTAGCTAGTTACCCTGAAGATTAACACAGGATTTTGGTGACTGAGTCCAGCATGTGTCAACAGGAGAACCCTGCATATCGAAAAGAGAGGCATGGTGTGCCCCCATGTTACAGGCACCACAAGACTTGTGCACGTGGCCTCACCTGCAGGGAAGAAAGTTGATCTTGAGTTCTTCTTAAAGTCCATCTACATCATCCCACAACCAAATATGCAGAGACAATTGTCCTCAACCCTATGAGCATTATACACATGCTTAACTAGAAGGTTAATTTAAAGTCTGCTCAGGTATACAACTGTTTACAGGAGTGGGGACTTTATGAGGGATTTTTTATAACCCTCATACAGAGTAGGTGTAACATTTGTTACTGAAACAGATTCCCTCTACCTCATTTTTATTGTGGTAAATTCTAACCATTTTTGAGACAGCAAGGTCAGGTCTACCTCAGCCTCTCTTTGAAGATCCCCAAATTCCTAGTGTTTTAGAACTTGGCATTACAAAGATAAACTGACATCATTTCAACAAAGACATTTTAGTTTCAAATTTTAACAGCAGGTAATTTTCTGAACAGTAAAATAGCTTGGTGAAGTTTAAAATAACAACACAGGCAGAGCACGCTATTCTAGCTGTGTTTGACATCCTCACACCTCACCTAAATTTATCTAGAGGAGACTGGCAAAAAACTACAAGACTGAATGCACTTGACACACATCATCATTCACAGTAATGCAGGAAAAGATAAAGCCTAGGATCATTTAAGGCAATTTAAACCAGTGATGCTTGAGATTATCTAAGGATCTTCTTAACCTACCCAGCAGCTCTTTGGATGACATACAGCAAGTGGGATATAAAATTGTGACTTTAATTGGAAGAGCCTTATTTTTTCTGATCTTTTTCTTCAAGTACTAAGAGAATGGAGGATGGACTATCAGTGATAACACTAGGTATAAAGCCAGTATAGGATGGTTGCTGAAATTTTCACTCTTGAATGGACTTTGTTGTGATTTGCATTAAAACAACATCCCAGAAATCCATTTATTTCAGTGTTCTCCCAGTCATTAACACTACTTGTAGTGTAACAGGCAATGACAAGAATAAGCGCTGGTCCTTGACTTTGGCATTTCAGTTCAGAACAGTGAGTCAGCACCATGAGAAAAGTATTGTTGAAAATATATTGGTTAAAAACTCAGACCAAACAAGGTATTTTAGGGAAAAACAGTATTTGGTTTTTTGTTTTAAGCATGTTCTCCCCCTTCAGCTGACATCAGAATGTGAACCCACACTGGGGTCTTCACAGCAGGATTAGTGCTTTTTCATGGAGCCCCACTGGTGTCGTGTAGGTCACATATCCACTGCAGGCTGTAGTGTGGCACCTGTAAAGGTGCCCTGGTTTCGGCTGGGATAGAGTTAATTTTCTTCCTAGTAGCTGGTATAGTGCTGTGTTTTGGATTTAGAAAGAGAATAACATTGATAACACACTGATGTTTTAGTTGTTGCTAAGTAGTATTTACCCTAGTCAAGGACTTTTCAATTTCTGCCAGGTGCACAAGAAGCTGGGAGGGAGCATAGCCAGGACAGCTAACCCAAACTGACCAACAGGGTATTCCATACTATATGACGTCATGCTCAGCATATATAAAGCTGGGGAAAGAAGAAGGAAGAGGGGATGTTCATCTTCCCAAGTAACCGTTACGCATGATGGAGGCCTGCTTTCCTGGAGATGGCTGAACACCTGGCTCCTGATGGGAAGTAGTGAATGAATTCCTTTTTTTGCTTTGCTTGCATGTGCGGCTTTTGCTTTACCTATTAAACTGTCTTTTTCTCAACCCATGAGTTTTCTCACTTTTACCCTTCCGATTCTCTCCCCCACCCCACTGGGGGGGAGTGAGTGAGCAGCTGTGTGGTGCCGAGTTGCTGGCTGGGGTTAAACCACGGCAAAGGGCTACATAACTCTTGAATATACAGACCGACTAAAACCACACAGGGACCACTGGGGTCTCATGCAATTTTTCTCCATTTCTAATGGAATTTTTTCTCTATTTGTCCTTGTAATAGCTTGAGAAAAAGCATGAGCTATTTGGATGGCTCACATTACAGATATTTCACAGAAGTATTACGTTTCTATTTTGCAGACAGGCACCATGAGTTCATGTCCCACGTAGGTGCCTCTCATTGGATTAGTAATATAAAGGTGCTAAAACTCCTTTGCAAATCTCATTCAGAGTGGTTCAGGTCCAGATCTTCAAAAGAGTATAGTGACAGATAGATAGATCTTTGCAGCCATGAACTCAAGCTCATGCCAAGCTCAAATCCATGGATCTAACTCCAGTGTCAGCATGGAGTGTTAGCATGGATCTAACTCCAGTGTTAGCATGACTAGGTCCATATCTTATAAGAATTAGTAACCAAAGGGGGAAATTGAACTTTTTTCTTCCAGAGCATTTGTGAACCCTCTACAGGACTACTTTCCTCTCATACAGCTTCCTTTCCTCCAGCTGCCATCATAGGGAACACAGATAACAGAAAAGGAGAAGGAATGAGACTAGTCCTCCATAACTTTATTATTTCTTCATGCTGATTTTTTTTTTAATAGAGTACAATTTTTGGTAAATTTTTTGTCAAGCTTTTTCCAGTGAAAAATAGACAGCACACAACTTAAGTTTAGCTGCAGTGACTCTAGTTTCCTTGAAATGTCATAATTCCTTTTACAAATATGCTTCCTTACGAAAGGAAAGTGTAATTATTTTGCTAACATGCATGGAAACAGCATTTGAGAAATAGAAACAATATGGTACTGTTTGACTTGGAATTTACTCCCCAGATGTTAATAACCTGCCTACGTCTCTGGTGGGATTCTGATTTTGTTATTCCTGTGCTTACAACAAATAGCAACTGTTTCTGAAACTAGGAGCTGGGCCAAAGGGAAAAAAAGAAGCCCAAAACACCCAAAAAAACCCCTTAAAGTCCATATTGAGTATTTAAATTAGTTCCCTAGAGCAGCAAGAAGTAAAAAAATCTCATGTGCATCTTGTATTGTTTCAAGTATTATTAATTTTTGGAGGAAGCAAATATTTATGACAGCCTTTTTGAAATTACATTTTCAATTACATATGCATTCTATTGTTAAATAAATAATATCAGTGATTAGTAATAATATATTTCCATTGAGTTTTCCCAAAGTCATATGCATGTGATGGACCAAAAGACTGTCTTACTTTGAAAGACAGTTGCAAAATGACATTGTCCCAGATTTTCAGTTTATCATAATTTGTAAAAAACACAGTAACTGAATACTACTTGAATTATATCTAATGCCTGGGCATTCTTGACAGTCATTTTGATATATACGTTTTGGGTACAATTTTCTAAACTATTTAAGTGACTGAAGAGTGAAGGTTTAATTTTCAAAAAAGGTACCAGTCGAAATCTGATTAGACCTACTAACGTCTACTTTTCTAAATGTCCGTGCAAAACAGAAATTAAGGTTCTTGAATTTTTTTTTCCTTATTAGATTTTACTTCAGGCAAGTAAAAAAAAAATTGCCTACTGACAAGATTATGTAATTGAATTTGCCACAGAGTCTCTCTCCAAGCATCGCTACTTGGTCGCTTCGTCACAAGAAAATAGGCTTTGCTGAACATCCTGAACTTTAGCAAACTTAAATGTCCCAAAGAAAAGCATAAGACAAAGAATCAGCACACCACCAGTACCTACTGGCCTTATATTCTTTTATTCTATTGCTATCAGCAAAGGCATTTCACTGGTGTGATCTGTAGTACATACACTTATAAAGAAAGGTAGGTATTTGGACGTCTTTAATAGAACTTGAACTTTTGCTCCAAAATTACATCAAATTCATGTGTATTGATTTTATGGTACGAGCTGTCTCCCTAGCACAGGAAAGTCCCATAACCTGTCTTAAAAAACTAGATTTATCACTTCAAATAATTAGTTTAGCTTCCCCCTTACTCACTTTGATTTTTCCTCTGCTTTGCGAAAATGACACATCCCCAACACTAATGAAGCACATACATTATGTCAGAGGGTTTGGGGTTTTTTTGTTGTTGCAAGCATGTGACAGTGCTTCCAATCCCCTGAGGGTTCATATATTGGTCAAATAAATCTTCCAGATAGGTAATAATACAGTGCATTCTGTAATATCCCTTTACATGTCATGTTATTTACCTGCACTACTTATCAGCAATTGCATGTTTGCTGGAAAGAAAGTGCTGTTGTGTGGGCAGTTCTTGCTTCATCAGCATGATTGCTAACTGGGAGATAGTAAAACTCTTGTTTGGAGATGCTAAGAAGAGATAAGCGACAAGCTGTTTGAAGTACTCCAGATCTCTGGATGAGTTAAATCCTGTGCAGAGATCCAGAACATATATTTTGCATCAACCATGCCCTGACAAAACATTATTTTGATAATTGAAGTGGATTTTAATTGATGCATAGTTCTGTGTTGACTATTTATACAGCAGTGGATGAGGTCAGATGTGCTATTTATCCATGGACCAGTCCAAGGACAGGGCTGTGCATCCATAGGAGAAACTGTGCAAAGGAACTCTGATCCTATTGTACAGGAAACTTGAATACTACCCCTGTGCTTTAGATTTGGAGACAGAAAGGAAGTAAAAGAGGACTTGGTTTCATGCCACAGAGAAAAAAAATGCTGCATCTCACCATTTCCTTGGGAAATGATTTGTCTGCATGCTCCCCTGTTTCTGAGTGTGGATTGGAGGATATGTGTGCAGCACTCTTGCAGTTAGCCCATCCAAAAAGGAGACAGGGCATGACCTATCATGCCCTTACTGGGACAAGTGTAAGAAATGTATGAAAGCAATGGAAATTGACTGCATTTTTCAAAAGCACATACTTTTTGTGGTGCATTGGTGCAAGAGAATTTAAGAGCTAATGAGTAAAATTATTAGAATTGTAAGACGCAACTGAAAATATGCCAAGGAATATGAATAAAATTTCTTCCTAATAGATATAGAAGAAATCAGTAGGCTCAGAATTTAAGGTTTATAAAAATAACGTCTTTAACTTTCCAAGTATACATTTTCCACATTGTGAAAAATTTTTGCAATTCAGATTTAAATATTTTCAAAGAGTCATAGAATAGTTGAAGTTGGAAGTGATCTCTGGAGATTATCTAGTCCACTTCCTCCCTTGCTCAAAGCAGGGTCAACTAGAGCAGGCTGCTCAGGACTTAGTCTAGTTGGGTTTTGAATATCTCCAAAGATGGAGTTGATGCCACAAACTCTCTGGCAAACCTATGCCAAAGTTTGAATTGTGTTTCTTAGCCTGAAAATGAAATGGAATAGAAACAGAAACAGAAAATGAAAATTACTCTTCCATTTTCAATGTCTCATCTGAGCAATATAAGACACAAATAATTAGCAACAATATAACTACATTTTAACAGCTCTTTTTCTGTTTTAAAATCATTTCAGATGTTGTTAGTAACAAGGAAAAAACAAATCATTTTGTTGGCTTCTTTTAGTGTATGTAATGAAAATCTGCTCTTAAACAGTGTAAATTTGGTGCCAGTCCTTTCTCAGAAAGCCCCTGCAGATGCTGACCTTGCTGGCAGAAGCATATGATAGAAGCAACAGAATCTTTCCACTGATTTCAGTGGACTTTAGTGCTAAAACAGATCTCAGATCTTTTAAGCAGACATGAATTTGTCTCACTTATATTTGACTGAGATTAGGCACTTATGAGAAAACAGTTTTAATATTTAAATTAGTCAAATGCTTAATTATGAAAGTGCTGAAAGAAGAATGCTCAGCTTCATTGCACTTCAATGGCTTGTAAATTGGCAAGTAGTTGTAAATTAACTCCTGGATTTCTTTAGGTTAATCAAATCAGATTTAATGATGTCTTTGAAATCCACAGATTAAAGGTATAAAAGTGTGCATCATAGCATGGGAGAGAACCATGATAATAGTTGTTAATTTCTATTTTGTTCTCATTTGTTCTCTGTTCTTTTCCTGTAGACCTGCAAAAAAGAATAGAAGTGCAGTATTTCTGGGAAGCATGTATTCTAGTGATGCTAAAGCCCTGATCTTCACAAAAAAATCCCTGATAAGGTCGTCACTACTTTTCTCTGACCATTTATTGCAAAGGACTTCCATTTTTCTCTTCTCTTCACTTCCCTTTTTGTAGACTTCACATCACTAATCTATTGCATTGCAAAAGGATGCAAAACATGGAAGCTGGCATTTCTGTTCATTTACTCATCAAATTTTCCATACAGGGGACAATGTAATAAATCAGTAAACGCATTTGTTAAACATCAGTATTTCTTGCTGTCTGGAAAAGAAAGGGGAATTTTTAAAAATAATTATTTCTAAAGATCTGTTAGAAAGGTAACAATAGGGAGACAGATGATGTGATTCAGGTAAAAGGATTAGTAAATATCTTGTCTATAGTCTGAAAATAACAGGGTTTTAGGAACAGCACCTGAAAGATATACACATGTCTAACAAGTGTATATCTTCTATTGTTTATCAAAGTGAATGTGAAAGAGTGCAAGGGAATAGGAAACCCCAGTGCAGATTTAAGGCATGAATTCAAACCTTGCTCTGAAGGTCAGATGCAGCTGACTCAGCCTCAAGTACCTGGTAGGAAAGGCTGGGGAGCTAATGCCAGGTGGATGCAATGCCAGCCACTTCTTCCCTTCCATGCTCCCTGCTACATAAATCACTTTGGTTTTAATATGTTAACCAAAGAGGGCCAACTACCTCAACAAAAGGCAATTCGTCTTTTTTATTTGTGGACAGAACTGTTGTTGCTAATCTAGTTAACAACTGGTATTTTCTTCTGTTGTGGTACTTCCTAATAATAATTAAATTTCAGGAAAAGATTTCCATGCAAATTTGGTTGTATTTAAGCATCTTTATTATCCACCAAAACAAAACTTTATTGATCTAGACTCAAGCCTAGATTTTCATGAAAACATATCAGTATCAAGAAAACCTTGTTTTCTTTCAAAACTCATAGATGTTTGCTCTGATTCTGTGAAAAGCAAGACATTTCATAATCTTTCCTCTAAACTTCTACAGTGTTTCATTCGTGTGAAAGCTATTTTTACTATGAGCAGGAAACAATCACTTTTCTGTGGAAGGAAGGAATGGCCTTTGTGGCAAAAAAATGGCTCTAACTCTCTGCAGATAATAGCAGCTTTTCACTTAGGAAAAAATTTGCAAAACCAATGTGTTAGAATCATCTGTGACTGCTTCCTCCTCAAAAGGCTGGGCTAACGGCTGCCAGTTTACCACGGTGTGTTAAAAGGCCCTTGGAAAGCCAGCTGAAGCTTTGAAGAGTCCAAGCAGGCAGAATACTTCCAGCACTCCAGTTAGTGTAAATTTAGTGTTCCAGCACTCCAAATTTAGAGCATTTCTTTGTTGTTGGACAGCATATTCCTTCCAGCATATGCTCCCTGGCCTGAATATTCCCCAGAGAAATGGTGACAGTACAGACATCCATGAAGGGTAAAAACTGAAATTAAGCCCACCTCTTTTATAAACTGTGAATAGGCTTCCTGTTCCGCTCTCATTCATGTAGAGTGTAGACAAATTTTGGCCCTTAATGTGCTCCAGAGAAAACCCATCAAAGTTATTAATAAATAATGAGTTGATCTGCTGTGTACAAATGTTACAGGATGATATGATCCCAGCCTTGGACAAGCTGGCTAAACGGTGACATTTGGGGTCTCAATATTCAGTACCTGGCATTATGTATAATCACCTGTACCTGAAGGTCACCATGCCATTAAGGTCCTATTTCACACCCTCTTTGCACCAGTGACAAAGCAATAGATATCTAGTTTCACTGCTCCAGTTGTCCTGAGTGCTTTCAGAAAACAAGCAGGAAACATAAACTTTACAGTGATTACCCTCAGCTGGGATTTAGCCATATGCACAAAATAAATAAATAAAATGGTTTGGTTTAAGTGTAAAAATTCACAAAATGAAAAAAAAAAACCCTTCAACCCAGCTCTCATTGTTATTCATAGCCATAAGCAAGAGTTTGTTAGGCACTCCCTAGGTAGTCTTTCATCTGCTTTGTAGCTGCATGTCCTAGCATAGAAGTATGAGCACTCACTGTTCAGTAGCCCTTCATGTATTGCAGTCCTGTGACTGCTCAGACAAGACACACCTCTGATCAAAATCTGGTTGCACAGGTGGTTTCTCTGTAGTAGGATGAGAAAATTTATCACTGACTAAAAGAATATTTTCAGTGAGCTTGAATCACAATGAAGAAATCATCTCCTGCCTGACTTTTGGCCGGCAAACTTTGGTAGTGGGTTTTTGTGGTGTTCAAGGAAAGACATTTATCCCAGTGTGACAAATATTTCCCTCTCTATCTTTTCCTTTATTGTGTTTAAAAAGAGATGAATTGGGAAAACATTTGCCTTATGTAGACCGTGCAGGAATATTAAGCAGCCTGTGCCTGTTAGCAGCTTTCTTAATCACGCTTGGTTTACTGTCACGCACCATTCTGGTGGAGAGAGACCATTTCACAGCACTGTAATACAGCATCTGTATTTTTCATTATCAGCAAAAGGGTCTAAGCTGTTTTCTTTTACATCCCTTTCCCCTTTCAGTTTTTACAGTTGTGGTTACAACAGAATAAGCAAAACATAAATTACCAGTTAAAAGCCCAGTCAGAAGAGAAGGAAAGCCATGGGAGGTACGGAATACTGCTTGGGTTGTGCCCAAACAATCCATTACTATGGGCTGTTTGCCATTTTTCAGCCACCTGAGTGTTGTCACAGCTTCTTAGAAACATAGAATAATTCAGGTTGGAAGGGACCTTGGGAGTTGATCTAGTTCAACCTCCTGCTCAAAGAGAGGCTACACTTAAATAAACCCAGACTGCTAAGGGCTTTATCCATTAGGATCTTGAAAGCTGATGCTGGCACCACTCATTTTCCTAGTGCAAATCCCTGACTAAAATGTGACCCAAATTCCTTTGTCACCTCAGCTACCTAACTGGAACAAACTAGTGTTTATACACTATTTGTCTATTTTGTTCTCCATTTCTCTGCTAAAAAGCAGGGCCCTTTTTGGAGATAGGCACTGTGGGAAGAAAAGATGTTTTTATGGTGAAATGAAAGAGTTATGAGAAAGTCTTCCAGGCTTTGCTCCAGTAATGTTCAGAGCAGGCTTCTTCCTCTCTCTGTACAACTTTCCTCTGGTATAGCAGCATGGATGTTATATGCTCTGGGTCCTTCTCAAACATTGTGAGGTAAAATAGTCATCTGAGAGAATATCTGCTTTTTATCTTTACTTGGAATGGCTGATCAAGTCTCCAGCTCCAGTAATGAAACACCTGTTGCTGTCCCCGTTCCTGAGCTTTTGTTGTGCCTGTTAGTGATCTGAGACAAGAGTCTCACAGAGAAAACACAAGTCGCCAGTGTGGTTCTTCCTAAGGTGTCAAACAAGCTTAGACTGGAAGTTTTTTTCAGGAATGAATTACACAGCGGTGTCTGAGATGGGGTGTTGCGTCCTACTAAAATGCAATCAGCAAATAAATAAAAAGGTTAAACTTGTCACTGTGCAAAGATTGTTGCCAATAAACAGTATGAGTCTTGTCGGCTGTACTCTGTGTGTACAGTGTGTGAAAACACATGGTAATCCATGTCTGTGTACTGTCAGGGAGGTGCAGGCTTTTCTGTCTGCAAGTTTTATAACAGCAACACTTGAGATGCAATCCTTCCTCAGTTGAACCTGCCAAACAGCCTTCCCATGACTTCTGGCCAGCCCTGCCCTCTCTTTGCTAGGTAAGAAGGTTAGTATGTCACTGAGTGCACTGCTGACGCCAACAACTGTTGTTTCTCATAAATAGCAGAAGCCAGATGTGAACTATTAGACAGCATTTGGGATTCAGACTCAAAAAGCTTTTGAGCTTCTTTTCATGCTGAAGGCAGAAATTGAAGATATTAATTGCACTGCTTATAGCTTCAGCCTCTTCATCTGAATGAGATGCTTTGTGATTTCCATAAACCCCAGGAGTATGATGCTTGAAGCTGAAATATATTTCCTGACAGATTGACAAATAGGGCAGATTTTTTTCTTATTATAGCTATTGGAATTGAAAACACTACCACACAGAGACGCCAAAAAAGACTCTTTTTATACATAAGGGTATTGTTTCCAGAAATGCTTTGAAAGATTTTCTCCATTAATATTCCTCCTTTTTGTCCCACACCGGGAAGTTATTTTTTTAACGGATTAGATATTGCATAAACCCCAATGTAAGTCTTGAAACCAGTGAGGATAGTTCGTATAATGAAAAAAGCTTCATTCTACTATTGTTCAATACTTAGATAAATCAGAAGTAGTTTTACTACAGTCATGGTGTCCGATAGGTGCAAGAGAGATCAGAATTGCAGCCAGGTGTTTTTTCAGAGAAGTATTCTGGGAGATACTGACATTAATGTATTTTGGTTGTACACAAATGATTAATGGTAGAATCATTTGCCATCTGTTCATGATAATTATATGAAATGTTTGTAATAAAACCTAAAACTCAGCGTGTTTGTTAAACTCCTGAAATTCAGACCATTACTATGGAAGATTTATTGAGGCCTATGAATTTTATACCGGAAATTGGGATCCTGCCATGAAAGAATCTGGAACAAGATGACGCATTGTTCGTTGAATCAAAGGCGTTTTAATGTGAGCAGTATTCTTGGTTTTGTGAGATAATTTTGTTTTGGGGCTCTGAGTATGAGTGAAACTCAACCCAAAATTCAGATGAGAGGAAGCAAGGGTGAACTTTTGCAGAAGAGAAACAAAAAAGACCATCCGGGCAAGTCTCTTGACGACTTACTGTCAATTATCAGTGGCTTTACTCAAAGTAGGGTATGAATGGGTAAGCCAGTGCATAGGTATGTGACAGATTGTGTCAGAACAAAACATGAAAGCTGTCAGCTGTCCTTTACCCTTTTCCTGAAACAGCATCTGACCATGAATCTCTCTTCCCAGAGGTGCAGCCCTTTTCTCCTATTATTGCAATGCAAAAAGACTGTCAATGCCTGTTAGCCACAGGGAGAAGAGGTTCTCAGCACAGTCACTGCACCAGGCTAGAAAAGGCTCCCCTAAATAAGGGTGCAAATTTGTCAGGAAGAAGAGGATTGGGTTCAGGTAACATAACACCTGAATTTTGAACAACAAATTCCTGTTGTTGTCCTATTTAAATTAGATTGGTGTCCCTTTCTGAGCTATTTCAAGGACACATAGGTGCTTAAGTACACCCTTGGTGGTGGTGTTAGCCTCTTCCTGAGGGGATGAGTAGAGGACCCTGCACACAGTGTAACCTTATCTCAGAGTCTTGCTACTGTGCCTTTTTGCTGCAATGGGCTGGGTTAAATCCCAGCAACAAAAAAAGGAATAGATGGAAACACAAAATGCATGGCTTGTATTCTGCTTGGCTGTGTGTGGGTGTAAGGGAAAGGAAGTATTACTGCCATTTATGAGATATAACAGACATATTCAAGTGTTTTGCTTTTACACATTTCATTCTTTTATTGGAAAGGGGATACAAACCCTATCACTTTTGTCAGCTAATGAAGAAGAAAAGTACTTGGGAGCAGCACTAATCCAATGTCTAGGAAGGGCCATGCACTAAGGATCAGAAGATCGGGTTCTATTCACAGCTCTGTGTTATGTGCCTTTTAGTCTTTTCCATCTTCAGAGTGGAGATGATAATGCTTAACTGCCAACAGAAAATATTTTGTGATCTATAGCTGAAAAGCACTATATAAGTCTAAATATTATTTCGGTATCTTCTTCCCACCCACTTAGTAAGTAAAATATGTGCGAGTTATGGAAAGTGATGTGATAATTACTATACAGAGGCTGAGCTTTGAAGTTGAAAGCATGTTATAGCTCACTATATATAATACCTCTCAGACACTACGCCAATGAGCTTGGTATAAAAACTCAATAGAATAGATACCTAGCAGGCTAAAATGGCCGCAGGTAGGGCAGCACAGTTGCAGTTTCCTTGAATGAGCAACATGCATAAATGTTGCAAGCTACTTTGGGTGCAAAGCTTCACAAGCTCCGATTACAACTCAATAAAGGATGCTCCGCTCTCCAGAGCTCTGGGCGATGGAACTCATTTCACATCTGGGGAAGTCACAGACAAAATGCGGTGCATAAGGATGCTGGGTCCTCTCACTGCTGAGTTACCAGGAGGGCAAATAGTTAAACACCACTTTTTTTTTTCAGGCTTTAAAACCAGCTTCTAATTTTCTATTTTTTAAAGATGCTTTATAATGCAATTAGAGGGCTCCTGGAGGCACTAATTGGATCATAAAGTGCCTTCTTCATGTTCCAGCTGAGGAGAGAGGAAAAAAGGATCACTTCACGTCCTCTTTGCACCTGCTAAGATGTTTGTGAGACACCTTACAATTAAATTATAAGCACCTAGAGGAGACTTTAAATTACATACTATAGAGCTAGAACCTTGGGTCAGACAGCAGAATCCACAAACTCAAAGCTTACAAAAGCCTCATATCCACCTTCTGGCACTTTTCTACCTCCTGGGGTGGAAAAAGACCTTTGTTTTTCCAGTGCCTTGAGTTCTTAATATTCTCTCTCAAAACTATGGTCTAACTATATCCTAGGCTAACTGCAATTTCTTGCTGAGCGTACAATATGTCTTTTCAATACTCTGGCCCAGGAGGGAACCTGACAGCAGGCGTAACATGGATGGTTCTTATAATCACTAACAGCTCCTGGGTAGTCGTCTCTGAAATGGAACTGCCCAGCTGATGTGAGGAGGTGGACACTGTGGAGCTTTTATCCCCCACGGAGGCTGGCATGGGGAAATGAGACAATTATGGTGCTAAATCTGGAAATGTATGAGAACAGTGGAGGTTGCAGTAACCCCGAAGCAGTGTGAGGGAGAGGAGAGCTGGGGACATAGGCAAGCAGAGTTTCATGAGAGTGCTGTGTACACTCTCACGTATTCTGCGTACCATAGTGCAAGTGTCGGTCCCCTTCTATTGCTTCATAGTCTGCACACAGATTGATACCAGTGGAAGCATGAGAAGGGGACCGACCAGCCTGGCAAAGAGGCTCTTGGCTGTTCATGTTTCTGACTGCTGTATTAACCAGTATCAAATCTGGTTTTATATTTTTTGTAAATATAAACTGGATTTATATTTTATAGTCCTTTTTGGAAAAGGGTATCCAGAGACCTCTGAAATCAGTGTACTACTTTGGGTTTTTGGTAGCAGGGCTGTAAAACAGACAGTATGGAAAAAATGGGCTGCTGGGTCTCTAATCTCAGTATACAAATACACATAAACTCTGGCCAATCAAGTAGCATACTATGCCTAACAGCCCAAAGGCCTAGAGAACAAAGTATCACCTACCATCAAGTCAGTCTGGTAGAGGTACAGTAACTGTACAACTGTAAATTAATACCTGCTCCTGCATATAGAATTGAACTGGAACTTTTTGATATCTTGGACTATTTGGATATTTCTCCATACCCAGGGTTCCTGACTAGAATGTAGCTTTGACTTCAATTTATAGAAACATTTAGGATACAGATACCTAAATACATTTATGAACTAGAGCCCTATTGAAATCAATCATCTTTAGGCTCCTAAATGCATATGTGAACCCAGATCTTAGCCGTCCTCTTTCTGTTCAGGTAACTCCTGGACTTCTCCATGAGGACCGTCAACAGACTTTCGTTTCTCATGCAATTTTTGTGCCATGAAATTCTGTATGGAATGACAGTGTAGTGCCATCAATGTTAAGAGGCAAGAATGATGATTCTATGGGCTGCCTATCTGGACTGGATTTTGAACATGTGTAAAGTGGGTGAAAATCTCTCCTGCTCAATAACATACTTTGACATTTTGTTGGTTTGGTGGCTTTTTGCAGCTTTTCTTCAAAGTCATAAGATAACACGGTTGGCTTTATTCTTTCAGTTTCAACACACATTTTCCTCTCTTCTTATTAAATAATATAAATATACTTTGCATAGTTTGATTTTGCATATATAACATTTTGTGAAATTATGTTCACACATTGTTTAACCTGGATCCCCCTATTTCCCACATCCTGTGTATTTTTTAAGATGGTTATTTAATTATGGTTTCTTCATGTTGACTATTCTGCTAGTTATACCAATTTACAATATATCATTTATTCTCTTTCTCTATAGTGTTTTAATAAGAAACTGTATGCCTTAATGACAACATACAGTATCACTTATTCTATTAAAAGTGGACTACATGCTCTACTCTACCCATTCTGATATGAGAATCAGTTGCTGTCTGTTAATTCATTTTGGCACCCCCAGCAATCCACTTAAATCAATGGACTAACAGTGGTGTAAACTTTGAATCACTTCTCCACTTTTATTGGGGAAAAAGCCACACCACAAATCCTGCTAAAATCAGCTACTGTTTTCAGGCTGACTACACAGACAGACACATAAATACAAGGGTGGTGGTCGCTTCAAAATACAGTTAGCTCAGAAAAGCAGATACCAAATTATTCCTTTCCTAAATGAATAGCTGAAGGAATAGCTGAAGACCAGAAGCTAGTGTGTTCCAGTCTGCATTATACAAAAACCTTTGGCTGCACCTTAAAACTTTAAAATAATGGTAAGATTGTTACTGTTTCTTTCCTATTCTTTCCTAGCTGTGATTCCTACTAGAAGGCCCCCAAAAGTTGAAAGCACTTAGGTTAATAGTATTCTGATACCTCTGTTTATCACAATTTAAATCGGTATAAGCTCTCTGGGGCAGAAACCATTTTATAGTTCTCTGCTGGCAGTACATTGTACACGGTGGGAACTGAAAGACGAGGATCCTAAGAGCTACTACCAAAAACTGTCATTGTAAGTGTTCCAGCATTACTTAGGAAGAACCCTTTGTAGCAGTTTCCAAAGCAATCAGAAGGAAAAAGTGTTGCCTTTCAAAATCCTGATCCATTTTCATACCTTATTTCTATGCTACTGCTTACACAATAAAGATTTTTAGCTTCCACATTCAAGAGATTGCAAATGACCTGTGAAATAACATGAAGGAAATAATAGAATGAGATACATGACAATATCTATTTAATTTCTCTAGGATCCTGTAATGATGAAAACAATAGGTTTTGGGGAATTATAATCAGCAGGGTATTCAAATAACCCCGGAGCGCTGTCGGGAGTAATTTTTGTTTAATGCTGTTTTTAAAGTTTTAGTAAAGCATTTATGGGAGAAATATTTTAGTGAAATTTTCCTTTGCCCACCCACATTTTCCAGCTTGTCAGTCAAAACATGTAAAAGCTAGGAAGTTAAGGAAGAAAATACAGGCTATGTTTTCACTTCGTTTTTGCATCGGCTTTAGTGAAAAAAAAACCAAAAACAAAACCACCAAACAACAAACCAAGAAATAAGTATTATTAAGAGTCAAACATGGAACGGTTGACATTTTATACAACTAACACTTGCTTGTAGGAAGAGAAGAGGAATAAGGGGAAACATGAGAAGTTTAGTGTCTCTAATTCTCTAAAATATCATGCACTGTGACTGGGTAGGAGGAAGAAATGCAGCAGCAGAAAGTACTCAAGACTACAATAACCTTTGATGCTGAGTCAGACATGAAGACACATGTTTCGGTCCTGACATTCAGTACTAATGATCATACCAATCCAGCCATCAACATTTCTCACTGGAAATCAGCAACCATCTCACCTATAATTAACCAGATCTGTCTAAAACAGAAAAGCTTATGCATAGGTTGCTTTGCTATTTTATAAAATGAAGGTAGAAAAGGCTGCAGCATGACTAGGAGAGATCAGGAGAATGCATCTACTGGGCCATGACAGTGTCATAACCTTTTGGTTTACATCCCACCCACTCTGCCCTGCAGTTAATTACATTAGCAAAACCAACAAAAATCAACACAGAACAATCGCTGCTTTACCCTCTGGCTGTTTCAGCAACTGTTTATAGGGAAATGTTTTCTTTCTGCTTTGTGATTTTTTTCATAAAGACTGAAAAACATCTGAACAGTTTGTCCTCTCCTGGAGTTAAAAGGAGTCTCCCTGGTGGATAAAGGCATCCCTTGTCGCTCTGTAAATTGCAACTATTGTTTAGCTGAAGTCTTTGATTTTGGATCATAGAGGGCAGGCAAGAGACTGATGATTGAAGGAGCTAGACAAGATTAGAGAAAAAAATCAATAAATGTATAAACAAAAAGAGGTTTTCAGGCTTTAATCAGGTGATTTATTGCACATTTTGTGCCTCCTTTTGCATTAAAATTGTTAATGTAGTTCTACACAACTGACTTGACTACACTTTGCTTTGTCTTCTGGAATGCCTTGTACATGAGCAGAAGAATAAATACCTTGTGTAACATATGAATTGAAATAATACTGCTGAAAAAAAGAAGAAAGAATAGAAGAACTTGACCACAGGAGATGAACACAGCATCACAAAACTGAATGCATCTCCACAGAATGATTTCTTGCCTATTGACTGGGAAGAGGTTTGAAAGCAAAATGTTATACTCCCTTGCAAAAACTGACTGCTTATACAAAGAGGCAGCAGAGAATGGTTTCAAGTTGAAACAGGACCTGTGGGCTGCAGCAGCCATTGATTGTATAAAGCTGAAGGGAAAGTATAATCTGCATTTCAATGGCAGGAAAGCAGATACAAGAACTAACATCTGATGTCTTTAGACACTGGTGATCCATTTACTGTATGTGCATGTGTCTGTTAAGCATCCTTCCATAATATAGTCATAGAAGTAACCTTCTGGGCAACTTTGGTCCATAGTCTGGTTGAGCATAGAAATACAGACCAATCCCAATGCACATGCCAGACCACATCTCTTATTTTTGCACATGAAGTCTGATCCAAACTCACTTGAAATTCGTAAGTATTCTTCCAACGATTTCAATGGACTTCAGATATGGCTTGGAGAAAAAAACAAAATCCAAACCAAACCAATCCAAAACAAAAACCCTCAGCATTTTGTGACTTAAAATCTGCTACAATCTATTTGTGGAATTACATGAATTAAAGGCATCAGAACAGGCTGCTCTCTGAGAATTCACTGATTTCTATTGAGCTGGGCATGAGCAGGGTTGTAAGCAGTCCTGTGCTGCTGCTGAGTCTTTGCATGAGAAAATCCTCAAGAAGCAGAAGGTATGCTGGCAATGCAAGGCAGTACAGCAATCCTGTCCTGACTTGCAGGACTTTTGAACCCTATTGGGTTCTTCAGATATACTGCCCACAGCCATTACTAATGGGATAGACAATAACTATTGCAGTACATTCCTAGATATTACAGTGTCTTGGAACAGGGCAGCTCTAAAGGAAGGGTTGGGCCAGACGGGCAACTTCTACTTTCCTGAGGAATAAACCACAGCTTGTTATCATTACGCATATTCTCCCACCTGAGAGAGCAACAATGGACATTTATCTGCATCACCTAATTCTTTCAGAAAAGTGTCTATCTTCAGTCCAAAAATCACTGCTGAGACAAACACATTCTTGCTAGATCCTGGGTCTTACCTTGTACCATTCCTTTTGAAGCCCTGTTAAAGACTGAATGCAGCCAGTATTATTTCACTAACCTGTAGACTTCTATCATGACATTAATGAAAACAGTCTTTTGACCATTTTCTGTAGCGCACCATGCAATAAAGCCAATTCCTAGGGGATAAGGAAATGCTCAGTCAAGTTCAGACTGAGCAGATCAGTGAAAATCTATGTGACTTTAATGGTCTTTCCCAGACTTGCTGCAATTTTTTACTGCTAATAGGGACACCTAAAAAGAGCAAAAGAAAAAAGGTTGATTTTCTGCAGATTGACTTCACAGGTTACCTTTCACTGAAGTCTGAATAAGGATGGTGCTTCAAGAAAAACACATGGTAGTCATGAAAAAGCATAGGCTTACATTGACTTTTGTTTGAAAGAAAAGTTATGTTAATGAGGCTTTTGTTTTATGCAAAAAGCAAACTTTGCTAATTAAAAATTAATTAATGAATTAATAGGTTATATGAAACTTCTAGAAAACCAAACAAAATAACGGCCTTTAAGTTCAGTTTAATTAATTCCATTTTCTGTTTCAGTTAGAATCCATTAGGAAAGTAATTGTCAGTATTCATTGGCAGAATTTTTGTAAAGGCTCCCAGATTGCTTGGCTTACACCATCACTCTGCTGACCACAGCAGAGCTTCACCAGCATCAAATCTGCACAACTGAGTGAATAGTCATATGAAGCTCTTGCACAGTATAGGAAACTAATGGTTAGACTCTTCCTTGCTTTAGACAAACTTCACAGAAAAGGATCAGCCCAGTGTAAGTTTATCTCTAAGTAGCGTAAAGCTATTACAGTGCAGAGGGGCCTTGTATATCTAATGAGTGATTAGGTAGATTTCACACCTATATAATGTGCCCTAGTGATTTCTGTTCATTGCAACAGCCTGTTGGGGCTAGCTTTGCTGTGGAGAAGGCATGATGCAGCGTGGTGCTAGCTAGCATAAAGATGGCTTAGGGCTCTCTGAATCAGTTTGCCCCAGTGCCGTTTACCAACAGGGACAAACACAGCAGATAGCTGTGCCACATATGAAGTCTTCCACAGACCATATAGGCTGACAGGCCTAACCCAGTGCACCATACCCAGCACGGTTTATAGAGACAGGTACAGCCTCCTTTCCCTTCCCCGCCTTGGCAGATTTGTGCCTTGCCCGAAATCAGAATAAACTGAAATACTATGAACTGTGACTTGTGGTAGTTCCGCCTGGTCAACTTCAGGCATTTACAGGAATATAGCTACCCTGAGTTTGGCTCCCAAAACCGGTAAGAGAAGCAAACACAGGTAAGGCTTAAGATCCTTCAGCAGGCTGTAACATTATGCTCCCACTTAAAGAATTTGTCATTTTGCTTTTTCAGTTAAAATATAGAGAAATAAACCATAATGGCATGGATGTGATCCTAAATGAGTGCTGAGCGTTTCAGCCTGAACCCAAGTAAGTCCCCAACTCACTGGCAACACAACAAATCATCTGTTGGAATTGCTTCCCTGGCTATGCAAATTGTTCTGGGAACAAACTATTCCTGACTTCAAGATAAGTTGTGACAAATCAAGCTGACCTCCGTTCTTCAACTGAGCTGCAGTTAGATGAGAGGAAATTAATTTTGGCTGATCTAAAACTGGATGAAGATCCAGATTTCAGTATTCATTTGGCATTTATTTAGTTCTGTTTGCTACTGAAGTCCAAAGGAGAAAGAACAAGGCTTGATTTTTTTTGTGCCTGATCAGATTCTTCAGAAATCAAAACAAAATTATGCAACTGCACCACCAAAAAAAGTAAACCTCTAATGAGATGGTGATAAGAGAAGATACATAGTGTCTTTACAGGTGTTCATTCTCAAAATGTTTGAAAGTTAAACCACATATTGGCATAATACCTGGCAAGATGCAAGAGAAACACCTGATTACTGACATGCTTGACACAGACAACTAGATCTGTTTGACCTAAGAAAAGAAGGGATTTTAGCTTCTCAGTATTTGAGGAAAGATTTCATTTCATTATCGATTAAAGTGGGTTTTTTTAATTGAGTGAACACAAACATGTAAAGAAAAATACCTCAATCAATGCCTCTATCAATGAATTTTTAAATTCATTCAATTTGAATGGAGATGACAGTGCTTTTGGTTTTGTGACAATATTCCTGATTATCAGTCATGATGTAACTCTTAAAACATACATTCCTTCATAGCTTGAATGGACACAATCCTTTAACATGCAAACCAAAGTATGCATTACCTTAAAGGCCATGTATTATACATTCAAGGAAAAAAACACCAAAACATTACTTATGCTTACTTAGGAACACTTGGGATATCAGACTAAATTTTCATTTGGGAATACCAAACTTCATGTAGAGTCCTACAGTTAGCATGGGCAAATTTGGTAGAAGAGCATGTGGACAACTGCATAAACTTACATAGGGATGGATGCTGACATATATGTAGGTGGTACACATAACTGCATCTGTGTAACTTGAAACTTCTGACCCACTATGGTCTCTGAAGGAGTGAAAACACTGTGGGACACAGGCGAAGTGTAACAGTAACAGGCATCTTTTGATAACCTTAGAGTTCTAATGACAATTCCCTTTTATGCTGGAATCTCCCCTTGAGATCTATGGCCAAATGTGATCAACACTGTAAAACATACCAACAGACAGTTCATGCTTGATAGGATAATAACCTAAGTAAACAAGATAAATAGGAGAAAGGCAGCACTTATTTCCAACTGTTAAATGAGGAAATGTAGGCACTAGAAGATTAAGTGATTTGCTTATGATCACACAGTCTGATGCAAGGCCATGGAATTGGACCTGACCACCTGAGCTGTCTTGTTTCTATTGCCTTAAATATAGGCATCACTGTTTATATAACATATATAGCAATATACTTTGATAAAGTTTGCTTCTGGAGCTATGACTATCTCATACTGAACAGTTAGGTATTTTGATTATTCAAATCATTTAAGGTCAAGAGAAGGTTTAAAGATATTTCTTCTTCAGCGGTATTATGCCTTTCAGAATTAAATATTAGCAAGAAAATAAAATCAAAGAAAAACATCTAATGTTTATTTAAGAAGCACCTGTCTAGATGTAATACACATAGTACATTTGACATTGCATTAAAAAAAAAACCACAACACGACATTGCTCTCTGAATGAACTGATAATTGCATTCAAGGTCAGGTATGAATAACACCTGAATTTTTCCATTTACTTATGATAAATCCCCGCTCATTAGAATACTGGATAATTATAAAATAGCTTAAACACACTTAACTACCTGCATCCCCAACAATGCTTATGCTGTAGATGTATCCTATAAGAAAGAAACACAGAGGTGCCTACTATTGCTTATAATGCTATGGAGCAACAACATTTTTGGACAAGATGTTCTGGGGGCAAGCTGAATCTCAGGTCAGTGGAGATTTGTTGCATGTGGACAGTCTCTAATAATTTCTAATTTCCTGTGGGTTGAAATACTAACAAAAAAGTAAAAACCTGGGATATCCACCACAGCACTAATCCAGACCTTTGGACAGCAAAATCAATTTATTGTATACTGTCAGGGTAAGCCACTGTCTTGAAGGATATATATTGTGAAGGCTCACGAGTATAGTGATGTGAAGGTGCGGAAGAGATAAGAGGTTTATTTTGAAATTCTTGGTGCGTATGCTGATGCTTTACTCTCCATTCTTACCCACCAGTAAAATGTGGTATTACAGCCCCTAGGTCCAGGACCAGAATATAAAAAGACCCTTCTAATGGAATAGAGAGTATTGACTGGCTTCTACACCAATCCAAGCCATACCAACACTCAGTCTCCATGCAAACATACAGGGTATCCCCAAAACATACTGGCACATCTGACCTTTATTTTTCATTCCTTTCAGAAAAAAATGTATTACTGAACAAAATACAGCCTCAGTGTCTATCTACTGCAGTCTGAAAGGAACTCTAGAGGAAATCAAAAAGAGTTTGATTAATAGCATGCTGAAATTTTTACGTGTGCATGCCTCTGTTCTTTGTGATTCCAGCTAATATGAAAGCACCATGTGACAGGAAAAACAGCTCAAGACACTAAAATTTTAGGCCAAATAGTGTTTTAATGGAAGGATTCTTATCCTAAGATTTCCCTTCCAGCTTTTCAGATGCAAGAGTTAACTTTCGTAAACCTATTTGAGTGTAAAACTTAATGTCAAGGAATTCAGCACCTGGCAGAACTGATTCCCAGCCTTCAAGACTTTTTGAGGTCTATCACAAACATGAGCCATCTTAAATCCTAACATCTGAAGGTCAGACCTGGGAAGCCTGCTGACAACAGCTAAGATTATTTTATTGATCATTGCCAAACGCAAGCTGCAATAGATCACCTTTCTCACAAGTCTTTCCTACTCATTCATACGCATTCCTGCATAACATTTGTATTAAATACTATCTTGAGATGATATCTTTCTTGACTGAGATTTCCTTTTTCAAGGTCTTCTATTTTTAAATATACATTGACTTCTCAGTTTATTTTCAAACTTGACATCAGACATTTGAATCATGTGCCATTATATAGCAGGTTAATCCATCTCTTTGAGTGGATGCATGGAGGTTTAATAGATAAAAAGGTGAAGAATAAACAATGAGTGAGATAAAAAAGGAGAAAGGATTTTGGAAGATATTTTTACCTCAAGTAAGACAAGGATGTAAAAGGTATAGCTATAATGCAGAATCTTTCTTTATTTTTTTTTTTAAAGAAAGGCTGATGAATAAAATAAATCTTATAAGCACAGAGAAGAAACAAACATTGAGGATGAGAATAACTGAGGTTAATTTCCAGAGCTATATGGTGACAGATTAAAGCTAAAATTAATAGTTAGCAAGCTATTGATTCTTGTAGTCCTCCCCCTTCCAAAAAAATTAATTTTTTACAGGACTGAGCAAAAAATATATAATACACCATTTTGCAAGCTTGGGCAACTGATCTTCCACTTCCGAATGTCCTTGGTTGTTGTCACAAAGAGCCATAGTCATCAGTGAGAAGTTAACACACACACAAAAAAAGAAGTGCCTTTTCTGTAAAGCACCTTAACAATCTAAGATAGCTGCCAGTGACAAAGAGACGGAGAGTCTGTTAAACCAGATCAGACTTTCTGTTCTGTTACTAGTTGAAGCTTTGCCTTCACATTTCCCATATCTATTCATGGAGCTAAGAGTGCAATACAGACATTAAATCCATCACAGACAAAGAAAGAAAGAAAGAAAAAAATCTCACCAAAAAACCCATCTGCAAAAAGATGGGTAGCCAGCAGAGATGTATGAATAATTTAAAAGGCACCTGTCTCCCCTCATATTGGCAACTTTGAACTGCTCTTGCCTTGCAGATATATTTCAATTGCCTGAGCAAAAAGAAGTGTCTCAAAATTCTCAGAAAACATAAAAGTTCTTAACATTCCTCCAAGATGCTTCAAGGAAAACTTTACTGTTATACAAAAGCGATCCAACTTAACACTGCATATATTTACTGATGACAGTCATCATGGAAGGAGCACATCACTGGGGGAAGTAGAACCTTCAATCAGGCAGAGAATCTTTAACACCAAATTACAGGTTTTCAATTAAAGATTAGGTCCTAGTTCAGCCATAGGTAGCTGGAATTCAGGCAGAAGTCCTGGAATTAAATCTATGGCCTGTGTTATGCAGGAGGCTGAGTGAGATGATCATAATGATCTCTACTGGGTTAAAAATAAAAATAATTTCAGAATCTACCAAAAGAACCTATCTTATTATTAAGAGCAAACACTGTGGTCTGAGTCTAAAGCATTTGTTAGGTCCTGAGGATTATGCCTCTTCAGTTGGAAGATAAAAAATATCCCAAGCCCAAATCTCAAAAATAACTCTGTTATGCATGGATGTTAATGAGACAGTTATGATAAAGTACTGGTAACAGTATTCAGTGCGAAAGTCTGCCTTTCCACAGAATCATTCATTGTAAAGTGTTGATTCTCACCTGCATGTTTGTTAAATGAAATTATTTGAGCTTAGAAACTGTCATTCATCCATATGAACCCTAACAAAGAAGGTTATAGCAGATGCGTGAATAGTTGGGCCACAAGAATTTTTCAGAATGATGTTATAAAAGGATGGGCTAAATACCTGTCCCCATGTAAAGTAATCTATTAAGTACTGACAATAATTAGCAGGAACAGACACAGACATCTCAAAAGATACTATATATGGCTATATATAAATCTATAAACCTGTGAGTATTGTCAGAATTGAAACGTTTTGTAACACAGAAGGAGTTTCAGCAGAATTACAAGATCTCATTGTGCCACTGTTAAAATAAATTATTTTGGCTTTTCAGTTTGCAATTAAAATCTCAAATTTTCTAAAAATATTTCATTCTGACTGAGAATGACAATTGATTTACAACCGTGGAAATTAGTTATGACCAATGACCTCCACCTGACATGTTTTTGCATCTTAGAAGTATGTGGTAAAAATAAAGAAAAGGGACTAAGAGTTAAGAAGGGTAATCTATCACAAAACCTGAAGCACTAGTACTGTGTAAGCTGAGGTTTTCTGGAACTACTTTGGTATTGCCTTGGTCCACTCTGTTCAAAATAGAGCAGTCAACACTTTGTAAATAAAAGACAGACAAAAGACAGCTAAAATATGTGTCACTGACCTCTTTTAGAAAAGAAAGTTGGCCTAAATTATGAGAGCCTCAGAACTGTATTTGCTCAATTAAGTGTTTTGCAAGGCTGAAACAATAATCGTTTTACAAAAAAAAAAAAAAAAAAAGATGGTGAAACGCATATCTGAATTATAAAATGGCCAATTTAATGAGTTTCTTCATAAGCATCCTTTAACAAACAGGGACACTGAGGAGAACCATGGACTTTCTGTGATGAGCAAAATTTCTCTAACAAAATTTCTGATGATCTGCTTTTACAAGCAGAGGATAAGACTGTTATTTGCGCAAGTTGATCCTGAGATACAGTTCTTATCTTGAATTCTCATTCAGCTTTCCCAAGTTTCATTTTTTCATCCAAAATTTCAATCATAAGTAGTTCTAAAATATGAATTACTGAAGTGAGATTTCCTTATGATATCAAAATGCTACTTCAGTCCCACCTCAGTGAAATCAGGGATTGCTGACAGGCCATTTTCTGCAGGTTTGCTGCAGATTTGGAAGGTGAGCCCCACGTGATGGCCCACCCCGTGCTGGCGGTAGAGCCAGCTAGCCTGGGGAGCTGTTGCAAGGTGTGCAGACGATGCCACAGAGGAGCATAGAGGGGTGCGAGGTCTGCCCTGTGGCATGGCCACCTGCCAGCCAGCTAGTCAGCAACTGCAGGGGCTGGCACACAGCCAGGTAGAAATTTCATAGAAATTAACAGTATGTTCTGGGGATAACGGGGGGAAAAAAAAGAATATTCTCCCATACCCTGACTGGCTCTTTTACCTGTGAGCCCATTTGCCTATAATGACATAAACCAGAGCAATAGCATGCAGCTTCCTGCCCAAATTCTCCACCTGAACTGACAATCTCCTTTCCAGGCCCCTCTTCTTGCGATGCAATGCAACAGAGTGAACACAAAAAATGTAAATTAAAAATAGAGCAGCTATTCTTCAGAGCAGCTCTCCATGGCATCTTAGGATATTCTTAGGGGAGTACCAGCAGCTGATCTCAGCAATAAGGAAGCTGAAGGTACTGAAGAGAAACATGGTAGCAACACAGCATTTAAAGGACTCGTGCTGCAAAAAAAAAAAGGGGGGGTGGAGGGACAGGCTACAAGAACAAATTTTATTCAGAAATTTTATTAGAGAAATTTTGCTCATCACAGAAAGTCCATGGTTCTCCTCAGTGTACCTGTTTGTTAAAGGATACTTTTATGAAGAAACTCATTAAATTGGCCATTTTATAATTCAGCTATGCATTTCACCTTCCTTTCTTTCTTCTCTTTTTTTTTTGTGTGTGGGAAGAAGTAAATGTGATCATGAACTTTTGATCTGAACAAAAAGATTTCAGTGATTAGAAAACAGAGGAATTCAGAATACTGACTATATTTCTGTGAAGAGATTAAATCATTCATACAGAAAACCAAATCACAATTTGTTAAACCCCCCCCCAAACATCAGCATTGAACTTCCTTTTCTTTACACAGAAAAATGAGAATAAAGAAAAAATCAATTATACTTCAAAAAGGTGATATTTTATGCTCATAAACACAGAATTAGAGAAATACAATAGAAAAACATAATCTGAAAAATATTAAATAACTTTCACAGAGAATTAAACCCTGCTAGTCTGTACATATCCATTAAAATATTTAGTATTTTACAATCTTCCTTCTTATATCATGTTTGGAATCGAGAACTGTTGGTATTGCATCTTTAGAAAGGTTATTTTCCTTAAATTTTCTGGGAAGTCTCAAGCTTAATCAATACGCTCAGTTTCATGTGCTGTTAATTATTTTTAAAAGGTTGACATTATAAGCAAACTAGCAGGGTATTTAGTTGACTCACTGTAAATATTTCACTTTAGGAGATGATGCTCATTTTATATATTAATCAAAATGTAATTTTCCTTAGTAATACACAAATGAAATGGGTTTCACCTGTGTGCCTTTATGTCAGCAGGTACACAATTTATGAACTTCATAGATGCAATTATGGAGACAAAGTAGATTTTTTAAATATACAGCTTGTATTTTACTAAATTACAAGATGAATGCAATTAGTAAAACTTGCTATTTCTTAAAATTTAACTTATTTTTGCAGAATATATCTGTTCCTTGGATGATAAGGTTCAGTGATATAATGAAAGATATGCTATTCAGAAGAGGTATTACTCTTCTGAAGAAAAGCAAATCTCTTGTAAAAAAACAAACAACTCAAAATGAAAACACATTGGGAGAACTATTTTTTCTCCGGACAACATAACAATTATTTCAGAAATAGTCAGATATCACCTTTGAATTAAATACATAATACTGCTGAAAATAACCACACAAAATGAAAGGTCTTTTTGCTGATTGCATGTGTGTTTTCTAGAACAACCAGAAATCTCAGGCAAAAGGCACTTTTTTGCCATCCAAATGCCCCATGTGTGAAACTTGTACAATAGAGTAATAGAATAGAAAAGATATTTTTTCCTCCTCTTTCTAGACCAATTTTCAATTTCTCTGATGTCCCCTGACATGGACATTCACACCAGTGGATCTTCTTTCCAATTTCCTCCTGCTCACTCCCAGAAAACTTAACGCCGGCAAAAAATGGGTATTGCCATATCCAGATGAAACCCAGGCTTTGCCTTCCAATTCCACATACTTGCCCTTGAATCACAGTTACAAATATGCGTCTATGGCAATCAAAGCATTTAATTTCTATCTGCAAAGACGGATTCTGTTGTTTTTAAGAAAGTCTTCAATTTCCTGAGACAAAATAAGTAATATGCTGTACAAATATAGAATTTAAATATATGAAATGTAATAATTATGGTAATGCTAATATCACAAATATTACCAGAAATTCTTTATAATATTTTATATGACTATGGCAATACTCCCAATTTATATAGAAAACTTCTAGTTTTGGTACCACACTGCAAGCCAGTGGATGGTGCCAGTGCAGACTTGCTTACCAGGTAGCTGGGAACTTGTGAGAGGGGACTTGAATGAAACCCACCTGCCATTTTTGCAGTATCTTCCTGCCAGAAAGGTCTTTTTTGTCGTCTTCTTTCTAACTCTGTGTAAATTCATAGGCAAAGCTGCCTCCAACAGATTTTTTTAACACGCAGGCAAAATAATTTCCTAGCACCAGAGTGCTACCATATAGATGTCAATCTAATCCTTTGTTGTTTCAGTGTTCTGTGTAAATACATTGATTGCACAGTTTACATGTGTTATATCCAAGATAATTGGATATAACCACTTGGTGTCCTCATTCCTCTTGCCTTGTAATGGCTTTTGAAAATGATACCTGATGGCCAACAGTGACTTTGCAGCAGCCATTAGTTTTCTCCTCTTATTGGAAAGCTCACTGAGAAATGTGTAACGGTGTTGACTCAGTTTTATGTATTTATTTAACATAAATCAAATAACAACATTAAAAGCTACTGCACCTAAAGGTGACTCTTACAGGGACTTGTAGCATCATGGCAAGTACAACTTGAAGTGAGTATTTCATGCAAAGTGGGAGACAAACAGAGCACAAATGTCACCTGACTATGGGTAGTTTTTCAAATATGTGAATTTTAATCTCAGTAAATATTTTAGATTCTATCTACAGATTTTTAAGCACATGCTTACTCCTAAGCCCTTGGACAGTCCTACTAAATAACAGGTTTACAGTTAATGAAGTGCACATGTCTGCACACCTGGAAAAGGTAGCATGGTTTTCAAGCCTTTGCAAATATTCTAACATCTTTGCCTTTCTACTCCATTTCTTAATTGGCTGGTCACTTTTTCTTTCAGAATAACTGCTTGTTATATTATGGCCTCAGATGAAACTGAATACTTGCTTCATTTCATAAAAGAGCAGCTGAAATTAAATAGCCCTACATTTTGGTTCTTTAGCAATTCATAATATAGTTCAGGAAGCATATGTTCTCACTAAGATTTAAAAGAAATGGTTGCCAACAATCCCAGAAAGACTGAAATATCAGCCAAGGACAGAAGAGAGGTAAAATAATCCTGGGTCTTCTTATCATCTCTCCTATATTTGAACCAGAGAAGACATGTAAGTGAGGAGTTTGTCATTCCAACTCTAGATGATTAAATGATCCAGAAAGCAATGGCATTACTTGTGAGGACAGGGATGGGATGAGATAAAGAAACCCCTTACCTCATGTATTTTGGAGTGCAGAATATGTGTCTGAATACTATTTTAACCCTTGCTGCAAAGTTTTCTATGCCTCTTGAAAGCTTGATCCACTTGGAAGATCCACCTGGAGAATCACCCTTGGGATGGTCCATTCATGTACGTAAGTGTTTCTGGATTGGGTTAGATCACATTTTGCGGAATCAAGTCTCTGTTGGGTCTGTCTGTTTTTAAAGCATAAGCCTGATCTGAGATGCATTTCATGTACCCAGCTCCAATTGATTTTGATAGTTGTTACATATATGGAATGCAACACTCAGGATCATGCCTTAAGTCTTGCTCCTTGGAGCACAGCAGAGAATTATACATTGAAAAGTCTATTGAAACACAGTCGTGTAAACATGACTTTTGCTACAGCATACTGAAATTCATCTTTCTGCAGAACCATTCTGTATTTAAACTGTGCACGCTTTGCATAACAAAAACCTACACCATACAACACTAGACTATTTCAGGACTTGAAAGGCTGGTGCTAAACTTTTGAAACTCGGAGCCTTGGAAATGTCACTATTTTTGTCTGCAAGAATGGATTCTTGAGCTTGCATACCATTTTCTTCTTTTAGTTTTGTCATTAGAATTATGAAAGAGCGTTGTGTGGTATGTCTCCATGGAAGAAAAGAGCATAAAAAGGGAACAGTCCACAAAAACCAATGCAAATGTAGAAAAGTTAACAAAATATGCCATTTTCTGCTATGGTTTTTAGCTCTACTATTAAGGCTTTTCTGGACCAAAAATTTATAGTAAGAGAGAAAAACAACACAAACAGTGCTAAGCATTTTAAAAGTCAGGGGAATTGCACATTGCCTAATCCTATGTACTTTTCAGAAGTTCTCCTTTACTTGATATCTCTAAATACTGATTTATCTCCCTCATTCCCAGACTGAGAGAGTGTGCCAATGGTTAACATGAACAACAGCAACAAAAAAATCCCTCTTCTTTTCCAGAACTCAAGGTGTTATTACTGACACAGAAGAGTATGTTTGCTTTTTAGGAAATTTGACAACTGATGTAAGAAAAGTCTGAAATGCTTGTGCACAACTAGTAAAGCACAACATAAGTTAATGAACGTTGATAGAAGTGGGCATAATAGAGTGGGACAGCTCTGTTTAATTAAAGAACATGGGTTTTATGCTTCTATTCATTTGTAGAGAGAAGGTACTTTCATTTTTTCCATAAAATTTGTATCAATAACATTCAGCAATCTGCTCATTTCTAACTGCTAAAATTCTTTCTCTGGTCATGCAGTTCTCTTGCAGGCTTTGGATACTTGGAAATATGGGGCGAAGTACTCAGCATGCTTAATAACAATATTTTAAACAGATTGCAGTTCTCTTCCTCCTGTTATATATAGGCAGTTTTGCAAAGAGTTTCCCGGTGAAAGGCCCATCACGACATTTTTTTGTTTCTTTGCCTCTGGTGAGGTTTAGCTTCTGCTTTAGCAAAAAGTGAGCAAGCAAGCAGAGACCCCAACCAAACTATCATCACCCGGAAAAACAACAGGAAATGTGTGATGCTGTGAGGGGAGGGATCAAAATCTGCACATTCAAATTCCTTATAACAGCAGCAGCCTTTCCAGGGACATACTCCAAAGTTAGCACATTTTTTGAAAGCTGAACAGAGAGGATAAGGGACAAGGGAGCAGCTGCTTGCTTTGGACTGTTCTACTGGCAATATTGCTGGATTTTGCTGTAAGTGGTAATGGCTTCGATTCAGCAGCTTACAGTCCTCCTCTCTCACTCATCCTCAGTAGGAGTATAATGCAGCCACAGCTGAGACACCACTATTGATGAGTAAGCTAACGTGCCAAGATGGAGAAGGAGGAAAAAAAGCCATGTAGTAGTATGGCACGGGAAACATCCAACATCAAAAAAAGCTGGGCTTAAATTTCTCATAAATTGTTTTCCTATTACAGGTTCGTGGTCTGTGCTTCTTGCCCTCTACATGTAGCACAGGATCCTCTTAAAAGAAGGCCCATTCTTCTTGTGAGCTTTTCTGGGGGGCAGTGCAGGGATTTAATATCGTGTATAGTCTATTTTTTTTCTCACAATACTATGCACGTATACCAAATATACAAAAGTGCTCTCACACATGTACTTTGCTAAAGCAAACTCAAGTACAAGTTTATGGATGAGATGCTTCCCTGAAGTGAGTCCAATAGAGTGTTGTAAATGAAGAGAGGATAGGAGCTTCTTGGTGAAATAGTTCCTCCTATCAATTTGGATTCTCTGAAAGTAGGAAATTTTTGGCCCAGGGCATCCTGTGAGAGTGCAAAATAGTCTTCCAAGGGAAATGGTAGCTCCTAGAGTCCTGGAGACAGACAATTATGAATGACTTGATGAAAAGTGGTAATGGAATTCAGAACCATGTGATTTTTCTTACAGTGTTCGCTGCGAACTACATAATGCGGTGCATGGAAAAATTTAGACGACTATAAATCATGCAGGACTTTAAGGAGTTCTTTGTGTTTCCGATTTCTTTCTAAGCATTTCAGCAAAGTTACCTTAACTCTTCTGATAGATGTGACAAATTTCTGTAGTTGATGCTGTGCATTTCCAGATGAGAGCATGGACCATGAGGTACAGAATGGTGTCTGAAAGTTATTATTAATTCACTTTCTATTTCTTGCTAATTTCTAAGGTATTTTTGAGGCTCATTTTTTCCACATGGGCTCTTTTCAGAAATATAGCAATAAATGCACTGATTTTGCAGCTATACTTCTCTTGAAACAGCAAATATCTATCCACTGAGAGATCCATCCATGAAACAGCCCTAATAATGTCATTTAAAACATGGAGAGTGTTGTGCTTGTTTTTCTTCTGTATTTGGAACCTATTGCTATTCAATTTAGTACTCTAAATGAACTCATATCATATCCCATTATTGAGGAAAATGACCACCTGCCTCCCCCATATGTTGATTTCAGTTTTAAATACTGCCACTTGAAAGTCTTGAAACTCATTAAAGTGACAGGGTTTTCAGCACACAGACTCTGGCACTCAGAACAAAAGATGGGGAAACATAATCTGAATTTTTAAAATTATTTCAAAACAAGTTCTGTTTCATTTTCCACTCTTTCAACTCTCTTGTAGCTTTCCAGATTAAAAAAAAAAATTGTTGCTAGTGATCTTTACAGAATTTGTCATTTTGCCTGGTAGTTTATACTCTATTTTATTATTATTATTATTGCTTTCCAAAGTTTTATTTTTATACAGTCTTCAAGTCTTTTAAAACAGTAGAACTAAATTCTGGCTGTAAATTATTGGCTTTCTTGCAAGCTACCTCCCCAAGCAGAATAGACATTGAGAACATGACCTAACCTTGTCCAGGCTTTCGGTTGTCCACATCTGATGATCTAGCATGACTACTACAGATATTTTAAAAGCTACCAATTTGAAGATAGGTAGGGGTCTAGTCTGAAGGTTAGATCAAGACATATTCTTGAAATCTTTATTTACTATTAATACGTGGTAGGATTGTGCAAAATAAGACAATTCCAATTTTGATAATACTGCAAACACTACGGGTTTTGCAAATGTCCCAGAGGTCTTTATTATCTCTACATACTATTCTGTAATGCTTGACTGTGGGGTAGGTAAGCTCTTGGCCCTGGGTGGATAGCTGAAATGGCTCACAAGTTAGATGATTATATCATTTAAATCTGAGTCCTATCTTGGGGAACTGCCAGAGGCATGTTGTTGCAGAACTACAAAATGTTCAGGACTCAAAATACGGTATACACTATTATATCCAATACCATATGGGCAAATGTGCTTGCAGAGTTACATCGCTGTCTTCCATATAATAACGTAAAAGCCATTAATTTATCCTGTACTTTAAGATATTGTCCCACTTCTTCATTTTCATGAAGGGATAGTGATTCACCAGATACAGTCACTGAAACAAATATTAAAAAGCTCCTAGTACTAAAGGCGGCACAGCTGGGTTTTCTGTACTGTAGTCTTAAGCCTTAGGAGATGAGATGTAAACTTCTGCTTCTAACATGATGCATGCCCTCACTTTGGTATAACTTGCTGACTTCTCATAAGTTTCTGGCTGCCGAGAACTTCAGGCTTTTTGGAAAACTCTATTTTTTCTGTCTCTCACATTCCTCTCTAATAAAGATAATATTTTTACTTTTCAGGAATGTTCTGAGGATAAGGATGCTTTCAGTTACAGAGAAAGATAGAAACCCTGCCTTGTTTCACAGTTTCCCAACCATTTAGAAGAAAGGAATTTTTCAGTTAAGACTGACAGCAAATCTATTTCTCTGGAATCAAGATTTCAAATTCCTGCCAACTCCACAGGTCCCAAAATGAATGTGTGCTCATTTATTATGTCATGACACAGCCTGCGGCTGCTCACTGTACAAGCGGACAGCTCAAACCATGTAAACCTTCCCATTAGGGGTGCTGTATCCTGTAAGGACAGCCAGAAACTCTGGGATCTCTGCTTCATGAAGTGTTTGGTGACAGGGCGCCCTCACAGAGACAGAGATTCACGTCTGTCATTCTCAGTCTGTCATGTTTCTTTCAGTTGTGGGTTTACTCCTGTAAGTGAGCAACACCAGTGATGAATTACTGCGAAAAACACAGAACAAAGGCCATGATCAGGCCATTTCCCCACCTACAGAAAGCAGGCCACCCCTAGCAGACTTACTGTGCCTGTTTTATACTCAGGCTGCTAAAGGCCTGGAAAAACAGTTTTTTTGGCTGCTGCTGTGGGGGACCTAAGCAGAGAGTGGTCCCTCCCAGCAAAACCAGCAGCTTTCAGATCCATTTCTTCCCTCCCACTGGTAGAAACAGGAGACAAAAGTCTGGCTCTGCAGGGCTTTTCCCACAGCTCTCCATCCCAACTCTGTCCTTTCTCCTTCATTCAACCCTATCTGTGGCAGGAGCAGCCTGCCCTTGGCCCTTCTTTCTTGCCTGCACTGCAGAAAAGCCTTGAAGTAACTTTGCTAAAGATCATGGCAACTTACCAGCTTTCTGTCTCCAGAGAGATGTGCATGACAGGGGATGTATTTAACAACTAGGGAGTCTACAGGTGACAACAGGGAAACTACAAAATTGCAAGAATGTTGTCTAAAAAGCAAAGCAAAGCAGCTGACGCAGAAGCTGATGCTGACACAGACACACTTGAATGGCATCTGAATATATAGGCAGTATATTGAGTGCTCTCTGTCAAATCTCCTGCACAATCCAAGAGCATTTTGAACTCACAGAAAGTGCCATCTAAGAATGGTGTCTTTTCACAACAATTACGGAGAATTTGAAGAAACAATAGAACAGTGGATTGCTAAACTTGAAAAGCTGTCCAATTCCTGGAATTACCAAACCTGAGTAAGATTAAATAATTTCTAATAAAGCCATTTTATGAATTAGAGGGAAGGAAGGTCAAAGAAAGATGCTTAGAGAATCCACAGTAGTTCTTTGAGCAAACTTGCTGAATAAGCTCACCTCTAGAGCAAGAGCACAGCTCAGATAGTTTGCTAATTCAAATGTCAAAATAAAGGAAAATTTCATCAAAATGCATACAAAATTAAATGCAAAAATATAAAGAAGAGTCACGGCTGAAGTGACACAGAGGATCTGCATGGAAAAAAGCATGGTGGTGTGAGTAAAGACCTTCTGTGAACTCAAGTCCAATAGAAACAAACGTACCCTATTAAAAGAGTATCAGACAGGTGAGATTTTACACATGCATAACTAGAGGGGAGTTTGAGAGAGGAATTACAGAACCATTTTTGGTCAAAGATGCTTTTTTAAGGAAAGGTATTAGTTCTTCCACCTTTCACACTTGAAAAAAGCTAAGAAGCTATCAAAACGTCTTTCTATGATACTTTTAAGGATAATGTTTTCTAATTGGAAGCATTTTTCTAAGGATTTATGCTGAAGCTATGTATGAATTTGAAAACCAGATATTTCAGAATTATCAAAAAACCCACCTGTATCTTAGCAAATAGGTTTGTGAAAACTGGAGATTACAGCTCTCCTCCTTACTCCATTCAAAAAGATTTCTCAGCAATTTGAAAATTTTTGGAAGTAAAAAAGCAGTAAATTGCTGAGTCTATGTATTACAGTGATGCAGTGCAAAACTGGCAACTAATACTCAATTTGTCACCAGATGCAAACACAGAAAAGCAAAACATAAATAGACAGTTGGACAACAATAAAGGCCATGTCTACAATGGACTCTACTATGGAGTTGGGCCTGTCCATGTTGGCCCAGGGTGTGAACAAAAATCATCCCCCTCAGGTGATTTTATTATGCCAGCAGAACCTTGGTGTGGATGCAGTAATGCTAACAGAAGATGTTTTTGCTGTTATTCAGGGACCTGGTGTTATTAAGCAAGCCAAAGAGCTTGTGTCAGCATGCTCTGTGTCTAAACTAAGGGGGTTTGCTGACGGCGCAGCAGAACCTCTCTAGCGTAGACAAGGTTAAAGACTTCTTCAGAATGTTCAGGAGAGGGAAATGGGATTGTAATCTCACCAAGTCAAATTGCCATTTTATAATGGTATGATCATAATATGAACAGGATCAAAATAAATAGCAGTTAGAATAGCAAAGATCCAAAGACAGCTATAAAGTCAGAGATTTCAGTTCATATAGCTTATGCCTCCAGTAGAAATAGATCCTTGTGGGTTCCTAGTGACACTCAACTTGAATAAATGATTCAGATAACACAAACACAATCAAAAGTAAGCTAACTTGTTCAGCGCAAGCATTTCATGGTAGTCTCTCCAAAGCAAAGCTAGTAAAAGTCTATCAAAATGTTTTGTTAAGACCATGATGAATTTCGGAGTATGACACCTGGAAATGTGTAAAATAATCCAACCATTAAAAAAAAAAAAAAAAAAGAGCAATAACGTACACTGGAGAGAACAAAAACAAGACAAACTTCACATCATTGCAAAAGCTACAGAGACCATGAGTTGGAAAAGCTGCACGACAGCCCTTGAAGCAGCTTATTTGCATAAACCCGAACAGTTTAAACAATGCTCACTGCCAAATTTCTGTAATGGAAAAAGTATTTTCTGACTTGACTGAAGCAGAAATAGTGCAGTTAGAATGCCAAAGGCAGACACCAATGATTGCTACAGCAGGCAGCTACTGCACTCATTTTGTATGCCAACAGGTAGATTCAGTGGCCCAAAAGGACTTGTCACCCATGATAACTTCCACAGTACAAACCTTGACATGGGATGGTAGAAGCTCTGGTATAATTTTTCTGTAAGCAACAGATAAATATGTAAAATTAAATATAAGCCTAGACAGAACTGCAATAAAAGTTGTATACTTGATATATTCACTCAGTGATTAATTGCTTCACCTAACACCCAAGCAACAAACCAATACTCTTGCATCAAAGACATTCTGGGCAATGAAACAGATGCACAAACATTGCAAAAGAACAACTTACCACAGTTGTTCCATGTAGAAAATATGATGAACATGTTCATGGACAGGAAACTGAGTAGAAAGTGATCCCTTTAAATACGTATAAAAAGGATTAGCATCCACATGCTGGCTTCTTCTCCAAAGTCACTTTGCAGTATTAAAATATAGCAACTGAACAAGTATATGAAGAATTACATTTGACTGAAATACAAAGAAAGCTTAAACTAAGCCCATTACGTGCTGGTTTCTAGAGTGATAGAAAGACTCCAAGAGAGAAACAGAAAGGACAAAAACCAGTGAGGGTTCCTCCTGGCCTTTATACTGTTGGGGTGGTGAGAAAGACCATTTCAGAATGAAAAACACCCAGCTGTTTCCCAGCAAGCTAGAAAGAGGTAAGCATCCAACAGGTTTAATACATAAGAGCAGTCAACCAGAATAAGCCTTATAGGAAACAGGGAGTTTTGCCAAGACTGTGTTGAGCTATTTTTGGACTGAAGTCTCTGGAAACTTCTAGACAGTACGCACACCTTATATTAAACATTGTGGTCAAGGCTGATTGCAAACTAGTAAATAGTTATGATACAAATGGGAAAATGCAGGCCAAGTGACAAATGAGAGAATGAAAATCCAGAGCTTCTCTAGAGGTCTGGGGACAAATGGACCTTTTTGCTACGAGCTACAAAACCAGTCTCATAGTCCTTAGGCTTCTGGAAAGGAAACAAACTATGAGACACTACCATAAAGACTATCACAAATTAAGCATTTCATCAGACATACTATTCCAACAGTAGTTTCAAGCAAACACTTATCTTTCCCCATCTCTTACATGATTCACCGGACACTACGAAATCAGTTGGAACACTGCACTGCTATATCATACAAGTTGAATAACAAAGTTCAGATGATAGTCGAGCTGAACATGAAAGGTCTTTTCGGTCTGTCAGGGCCAGTTTGGAACAGGTTACAGTAAGGACCACGTTCAGCAAAACCCCATTCTGCTGTAATAGGGTTGTGGGAGTGTACTGGTCCCAGTGACTGACATGTCTTTAATTTCTGTACTAGAGTTTTGACTGCCTCTTCATGTTCTGAATTCCATTTCCACGGTTTTCCCTTTTGTAAAAGTGAGTATAGTGGTTGAGCAATGATAGAAAATCCACGTACATGTTTTCTCCAATATCCTAAAGTACCCATAAGCTGTTGCAATTCTTTCTTAAATTGGGGCATCTGCAATTGTTCTATTTTACTTAGGGTGTCTGGTGGAATTGTTGCACTGCCTGCAATCCACCAAGTGCCTAAAAATTTTACTTCTTTACTTGGTCCCTGACATTTCTCTGGTGAGATTTCAACTTCTGCTTTATGTAGCACTCGCCACACTGTTGTTGCTGCTTCCCCTACCTCTTCAGAGGAATCTCCTCCGATCAGAATATCATCTATATATTGGTACAGTTTCACATTCTGAGAAAGTGAGACTGTAAAAGTTCAGCAAGCACAGCATGAGCAATTGTGGGTGAATGTTTATACCCCTGTGGAAGTCTGTTAAAGGTGTATTGTATACCTTCCCAAGTAAAAGCAAATTTTTCTTTACCCTTTTCCTGCAAGGGGACCATAAAGAACATGTCTTTTATATCTAGGGCTGCCATCCATGGGTGTGCAGCTGCTTGCAGCGTGACTGTTAAAACTGCAATACTGGGTACGGCAGCTGTTAGCGGAGCTGTGTTGGCATTTAGGCGCCGATAATCAATTGTTAATCGCCACCTCCCATCCGGTTTTTGGACTGGCCAAATCAGTGAATTATAAGGGGAGTGGGTTCTGGAGATGATGTGCCCTTTTTTTCCAAATCTACTATTACTTTAGAGATTCCAGCTCGAGCTGCAGCAGAAATTGGATACTGCGGGACACTGGTGACTTTTGAGTCAGGCAGCATAGGGGCTGTGTGGAGTAGACGCACTACAGGGTCAACATTTGAGCCAAAGGACCACATGCTGCCGTCCGGCAGATGCCAGTTCGGCCGCTGAAAACATCAAAACCTAAAATATTTTCATTGTGATCTTTAACTGCAAAGCGAGTAGTCAACATGTGCTTCTCGCCCAGGAGCCATAAATTAGCTTTTGCAGTTTGGCACATAGCACTTGCTTTGTTCACTCCGGTGACTTTAACTCTCTGCTGTCTGCGTTGCACACCCAGCTTCTTGGCATTCTGTTGTGTTAGTATTGAAATTTGTGTATCTGTTAGAAATTTTACCAATTGTCGTTGAGGGCCAACTGGAATTAAAATATATCCTGCATTAATGATGGGTGTAGCGTCATATTCAGAGGAATCTGAGGGGAACAAGATATCATTTCCCTCATCATAGTCATCAGGATCACCCCAAATATCACCATCCCATTCCTCAGGGGATACAATTAATTTTCTAATCTGAACAATGTCAGAGGGATTGGGAGCCTGTGCAAGCATCATCTCAACCTTTTCTTCCAACTTTTGTGTTTTCTCCTCTTCTTCCTGTAACTGTTTTTGCAGCTGCTCAATTTTCAAGGATAGTATTAATTCAGCTGCTTTTCTGCCTTCTATTTCTTCTTTCAGGTCCTGCTCCCTCCTATTGTTATTCTTTCTATACTGATAAGCAGCTTCTAAACAGGTACCTAACATTTTACAAATAATTCCTTTTCCTTTTCCATCTTTTATATGGCCCCTGGCTACTTCCACAGCTTTCCAATCATGCCAGTTATCATGAGCCCATTCTTCTGAGAATTTGGGACTCAGAATTATTCCATGCTTTTGTAAATAATCAGTGATACTACTTGCCATCCTGCTGACTATGCCAATTTGTCGCGAAGGAGTGGTTTTGAGGCTGCTTAAAGAATCACTGGCAAAGGTATCAGCAAAAAGTGATTTTAATAGAAATCTATAAAAGCGTGTCTTAACAGAATTCGATGGCAAGGTTCACTCTATGACTTATTACATGGATGAAGTATACACAGGGAAAATCATATCAGAATTGTGTTGGAATGATTTATAGAAAAACCGAGAACAAAAAGGATAAGGAGACCCTCCCGTTGAGTCACGAGGTTCAGAGTAGACCCCCTTGCCTTCTAAACTCCTTCTCAGAGAGGAGTCTAGGTGTGGCTGGATCTACCCCTAGTCTCGGACCTGGTCAATGTGTTTAGCAGCAATTTAAAGTTCATTTACAGTTTTAAGATAGATCATAAGATTTTGACAGCACTTAATCATTGACTAATTTAACAGTTACAAAGCGAGTTAATCAAGCTTACTACAATTACTAAAGTGACTTGATTACAAATTATGCTTATTACTGGTTATCTAAATCAATACACACAAACACACACACACACAAAAGATCTAGATCAATTCACACATAAGGGCCCAAGGCTAGATAAATTTATAAAGACCTAAAGCTAGATAAATTTTATAAAGGTATACCTGTTAAAAATTCCCCTCCAGTCTTGTGAAATACTCACGTTAAATGTCTTGGCATTTCTCAACAGCCAAAGGGTTGAGCCCCAAGGAGTGTCTCGGCCAAGGAGTATTTCAGTCCAGGTCCTGACAGTCCTCCGAATATCACAAACTCAAGAGTTTGCAAACTCTGAGAGGCGTAATACTCAGAGGGAGACTCTGGGCGCAGCCCGCTGCAGTCCACAAGAGCTCAAAGGGTCTCGTTTGGGACTGCTGTTTATAGGTTTGCAAGATGATTGGCTTTAATCATCACTAAATTTCCATCCTGGCCACTATCTGGGGTGATTCATGGTATTGTTCCACTTGAGCTACGATCCAGGTAGAGAATGCTTCAGGGCTGTCAGAGATGATGAATTATCCCCCGCTTTTGTTCCCTACCTTGATCAGGTAGCCAGTGTTCCTGGTACGATCAGTGTCACTCCCCACCTTAGCCAAGCAAGAGTGCCTGGTACGGTCAAGGGACACTCAACCGCCCAACTCGTTACACAATGGCTAAGGCCTAACAGGAGTTCCTGAGATCGTAGAGTGGCCCAGGGGAAGGGGGGAAATGCACCACCACCGCATTTCATCAGACATACTTTTCCAACAGTAGTTTCAAGCAAACTCTTATCTTTCCCCGTCTCTTACATAACTCACCAGACACTATGAAATCAGTTGGAATACTGCACTGCTATACCATACAAGTTGAATAACAAAGTTCAGATGATAGTTAAAATACCTAGAAGTCTTTATTAAATGCTTCAAAAGGAAGATACATGGCAAACATTCCTGAATGAGGCAACTTTTCCATAAACAACGGTATTTTTTTTTCCCCGTATTGGATGTCAAGACTCAAACACACCTTAGCTACAGCATTACTACTGTTGACATGGATAGAAAGACTAACAGACAAAAAGCAGGAGAAACACTCAAAGGCCAAAGCCTTCTATAACTGACAAACTAGAGAGCTTCCAAAATGACCTCAGGAAACATTTTCAAGAACAAATTATTTCTCAGGATAAATGGTGCACTTCTAAAGATGCTAAATGTGCTGAACAACTAAATCCTTGTTCATAAAACAGTAATTGATGAGCATATATTTCAAATAGCTTCATCTACAAACAAAATAAAGAGATTGTGGAGGACAATGAAATATGCTCTCTTCTGACACTTGATTAACAAGACATGGAAAAAACCCGACAGCATGGTGCATGACTGATAGCTATCAAGACAGCCTCTCAAAACATTGTACCACTTCAAGAATCAAACGTTAGCCACACTCCAGTTGTTGGAGAGCTATATACAAGCCTTTATACTGAAGAGGAAGAAGCATGAACGAACAGCCCAGAGTAAGGTCCCTATGTCACTGTATGTATTGTGTGGACTATAAACCCAGTGTTGTATCCATTCTATAGATCATGACTATCTTCATTATTTCAAATCTCAGATAGATGATGCCTTACTCCACTCTCATGAGACCCACCTGGTACTGCATCCAGTTCTGGGGATCCCAGCACAAAAACGACATGGACCTGTTACAGCAGGTCCAGAGGAGGGCCATGAAAATGGGCAGAAGGCTGGAACACCTCTCCTATGAAAAAAGGTTGAGGGAGTTTGGGTTGTTCAGCCTGGAGATGAGAAGGCTCTGGAGAGACCTTATTGCAGCCTTTCAATACTTAAAGGGGGCTTATAAGAAAGATGGACAGAGGCTTTTTACAAAGGCCTGTAGTGACAGGACAAGGGGCAATGGTTTTAAACTGAAAGAGGGTAGATTTAGATTGGACATAAGGAAGAAATCTTTTACGACGAGGTGATGGTGAGACACTGGAACAGGTTGCCCAGAGAAGTTGTAGATGCCCCATCCCTGGATGTGTTCAAGGTCAGATTGGTCGGTGCTTTGAGCAACCTGATCTAGTGAAATATGTCCCTGCCCATGCAGAGGGGGTTGGACTAGAAGATCTTTGCCTTCCAACCCAAACCATTCTGTGATTCTATGATGGAAGAGAGTCTCAGAAAGGACACCTGTGCTTTGACCATACAGATAGAAACTTAAATATTTTTAGGAAGAGTTTCAGAAAAGAAAACAGAATACAAGGGAAAGAATAAAGTTTAAATCATGCCCTGACTTGGCTTCTCTCTTTTTATATTTTTACACCATGCACATCCTTTTCAGGCTAATTATCCAGTTTCTTAGATAAACTTATTGACCACTAATTTACCATGTACATTTCTAGGATTGATTATGCAAGTTGCAGTTGCAAGACAGAGCCCCTGGACAATAGTAGATATGTCTATGTTTACTTCCAGAGCTAGAGAGCATATATATTATGGAGTTCATTTTCAAAATCAGAGGCTTCTGGGCTGAATTTCTGTACTACCTTGCAAATACCACAAAATTGCTGCCCTGCAGCAACATTCAGGAAGTAGTACCCACATAATCTGTCACTCCCTACAGAAGCTCATATCCCAATGCAACATTATAATGAGACTTTTGGTCCTCATTAGAAAAAAAATAGATAGCTTATTTTATTAATGTAAAATCCAGCCCAGCATTAACAGTCAAATTAGAGAAAAAAATATTAATAATAGGGGCATATTCTCCTATGTGTATTATCATTGAGCTCCAAATGTTCCTTTGTGACCAGAGCCACAGATACAACAAAGGAGGCCTCAGAAGAAGACAGCCCTTTCTCAGTTACTTTCTTGCTCAGGACTCTGAAAATGCAAATCTATGCAGGAGTGTTATTCTCATAAGCTGAGAGTTGGAAGCACTAAACCACCCTAGGGAGAGAAAACATAATTTTTCATCTTTCATCATTTTGAACTTGCCTAGGATGTAAGTTCTGAAGGAATGAATGAAAACACCTTGATTAGCTCAGATGGAAAGCAGGGGCTCCTTAGAGCTGCTGCTTATGAACAGAAATCCAAGTTGTAGCCAATTTCTTACCAGAGAAGAAATCAGGGTCAAAGAAACAACTACAGGTAATTTGTTTGATGCAGTAGAATTTGTTTTATGATAAAGTGCTTTGAGAACACAGGCTACCCAGTGAGCGCAGGCAATTCCTTCCTTCTTCAGGAATCTCAGCCTGGAGCTGTTACCTAGCTCTCAGCACACAACTCTCAGTGAATCCAAATACTGGATAAAGCTAGAGAAAATCAAGTAAAGAGCAGACTTTCTGATGACTTGCAGCGATTTCCCCAAAAACAGATGTCTCAAAATTAACAGTTAGCTAGTACTCTCCCTCACCAAAAGAAATGGTCAGATTAAAGAAAAATTTTCCACTCTAGGAGTGGTGAAATACAGGGGCAATTTGCCCAGAGAGGTTGTGGAACCTCCATCCTCGAAAACTCAAATAGACATGGCCCTAAGCTACCTCACCTAAATGGGACTTGCTTGGACTAGGGGGTTTCAACCTCCTGAAGCCCCTGTCAACATATTGATACTCCATGACAATGTGATTATCCTCAATACCTCCTCACAGGGTTGGCTGTGATAACAATACTTAAAACATTCATCTTAGGATATGCAGCATTCAACAGACATTCAGTGATGTAACTTTGCTATATTCCTGTAAGGAATATGTTGTTTGTCTCTGACTGTCTCTCTCTTACATGGATAACAAAACTGAGATACACTGAAGTGCAGTGAAGTGGAAATTCGATGAATTTCAGATGGGAAGTTTAGTATTTTTACTAGTACCATTCTGCCTGGTTGCTTTACATAACTTAAAAGGCAGTAAAAAAATATAATTAGAGATTTGAGCATCACAGACAATATAACTCGTGCAGTTGATAACATAATCACTCTTGTATATACAGTTGCAGAAAGAATACAAAGGCACTGTAGTATAAAATTGAGGCGGGAAATAATTTATTTCAACCGATTAGTTTTCATTACTAAGCACTAACCCAGCATATCCGCCTCGGTCAGGCTCTTTTGTGTTGGCTGACCCACATCACCAATGTATCAATGAACGCTTTGTATACAGCAACTAGTGATCAATCAGAATGTAAGATTTTAAACAGAAAAAAATATCATGCTGAGTAAAATTCCCTTTATCGTTCTTCTCCAGGCCTTCTGTGTGTTTTCTTGCCAGTCTCTCCCTACCTTTCTTATCTTCTTTCCCCTTCTTCTCAGTCAGGCTTAGCCCTACCTCTCCTAGGCTCAGCAATAAGAGGATTTTCTTCTTCATTCATTTAATTTTAGATAAATGTTGAATTAGGAGTTGTACATTACCCCTGATTCAGCTGTCTTGCTGGAAAGTCAGTGGGAGACTTAGTCTGAGATGCGTGTGAATGGACTTCAGAGATACATGCTATATAACTAAAAGCTTGGGGGAGAAAAAGGCAGTTAAAGAAAAAAAATTAGACTGTTACCATCAAGACGCAGCTTAAAGCGGCACCTGAGACACGTTTTGGCTAAAATCCTTTCCTGACTGTCTGACAAGACTTCTTGAAGCAAGGTACAGGTAAAACTAGCTTTTCTGAAAATCTTGAGATAGAAAACACATAGAAGTTGAAAGCTTCAAAATAAGACAGGTCCTTACCAAACACAATCTGAAGTTAAAAACTAGGTCCAAATCCAAATGCTGTGAAAGGCCAAAGGATCAGAAATAAGAAATAGTATCTTGGGTCCTCGCCACCTATAATTACATAACTGACCTCAGAATTTCTGCCCTCTTCCTTCTTATGCCCTGTATAATTACAGATGTTCACGTTTGTCTTCATTCCTAATAAATTACTTCCAGGTGTATGTTAATATACAGCCCTTTCTTAAGTGGTTGGGAAGGACCTGTCTCTTGACCCTATATTTGACAATAAACTGACTTGTGGAGGCATCCAAAGATGATGTATACTGCGTATCACAATGTACTGATTCAATTCAGAGCATGTAGGTAGGATTTTTTTTTCCCTTTAAAAATCCCATGTTCTTTTCACTGACATCAATAGCGTTTTTCTCCAGTTATCTAATGCAATCCTATCTGCAATGTGGAATTTTGCAGCCACAGTGTGATTGTATGGGGTGCCTACTTTCAGCAGAGTCTGCTAAGTTTCAGAATGAAAAAAAAACACAACCAGACAGGAATTTCAAAGCTGCTATTAAAACTGACATGAAGACAGCTATTGCTGCAATTCAAAGACATGTAAAGTTCACATATATTTTTATGTTTTTAAAGGCAGCATTACTCTTAGGAAACTGACCAAGCATTACTTTTAGGAAACTGATCAAAGTCTGATACCTATTTTCTTTCAAAACATTTGGAAATTATTTGAAAATTAAGGCATGCATGACTTTCAAAGAGTATTAAAAGTAAACTTTTTTTTATCATACAAGTCGTACTTCTTTTTCCTTAAAATGGCTATAATCATAAAGAGGGTTTCTTTTACTTATTAATACAAATCTGTTGATTTTTATGTTAAACTGTTATTTCACTAGAGCAAAACTTATACAATAGCCTTACTTTTTTTTTAGACTTTTACCTTTTGGACCTTAAAGCACTTTAAGAAATGTAATTTGTATTGTTATTCCCATTGCAGTTATGAAATAAACACAGGAGTGCCAGAATTTAACTTTACATAGAAACAGTGAAAAAACTTGAGTTTTTTCTGATTCCTGCCTGTAAATCTGACCCTCTAAAGCTTAAATGCCTGTGTCTGCTTGCAGATACAACTCTGGTACCATTCACAATGGGGACTATAAAGGGAAAGAATCTCATTTTCTCTTTCTTTCATTTAAAAGGCCCAAACTAACTATTGGGAATGCTGAAAGTCGGTCAGGTATGAAGTTTAGCTTAGAATTAAAATCCAAGTGGAAATTGTTAAATTTGACTTCTACACATCTGAAAGTCTGTGACATGTCTGAATGTCTATAAAGACTCCAATTTTTAAAAAGTACCATGTACCCACTTTCTGTGTCTCTGTAGATTTAATGAGGGCTAGTGTCCCTGAAAATTGGGTCTCCTATTTACTTGATAATGTTATAAAATTATGTATCTAAATTAAATAAGAATTTTAGTCTGATTAAATCTGACCTGTTGACATTAATTCTCTTCTTCATATTTAGAAATGGAGATATTAAAGGGTTCATTTCTTTAGGAAATAGGTTGCTTAGTCTCTTTCCTGAAGAACATGATACCTGATCCTGGGGATTTTTTTTTTCTGGCTGGTCATTTCAACCACGATGTGTAAGTTAGTCAAAATATATTCACTGTACAAAACACACCACTTCCTTCACTGCATTGGAAGGTATTCAGTCAGCTGTCTTTTTGTATGTGATGGCCAGCACTTGGGTGTCACATCTGTTACCTTGCTGCCAGCAAGCGTTGCTAACTCAGCTGACCTGGTTCCACTTCCTTGTGGGTAGATGCTTCAAGAAAAAAGGCAAGGTCTCTGAGAAGTACTGCGTGCAGGCACCTACTTAGGCCTGAAACTGCTGTCAACTGAACCAGGAGCCAGGGCTTGTGGACTTTGAGCTGCACCGGTTTGTACAAACTGGGAATCTGTCTCCTTCTCTTCTAAATGTGATGCACGTAGAAGTACAGTGGAGTATTAATTCAGTGACAATAACTAATAAAAATGTAAGAGGGAAATTGGTATATACTGCTATACATACAAAGCTACACACACAAAAAATTGTGTGAAAAAATAAAATCAATAAGAAATGATTGCGCAGCAGGAACATGAAGCCATTTTGCAGCCTAACATAGGAACGGACAGAAGTAAACACAGAAACCCCTGTGTCCGATTGCTCTATCGCAGGGGGTTCAGGCAGCCAACATAATTTAAACTAACCCATACTGTAATGAGGCCCAAAGAAACAGACCTGTCAAAGCAGAAAAGAAATCAAAATAAGAGGGCAAATCAGCTTAGGAAAAAGTCACACATACGCAGATAGAATGCTTTGCAAATGTAATGCAAATACATGAATGGCAGACAGTACCACAAATTTTGTAGACATTACAACTACAAGGCAGAAGGTCCAAAGTCCTACCACCTATTTTGAATCCTGTCATGTGGCAAGATCACATCATATAATCCTTTGGTGCTTCACCTTGAATCAGTGGACTGCAACATTTAGCTATTTCGGCAAATTGAGATTACTGGGTGAAAAAAACTAGGAACGAGATACTACTTACTTATTCTCCTACCACAAGCTATCAGTTCTCATGCAGAGAAGTCAGACTGCCAATAATAATGCTTCAGAAAGGATCAGAAGCATATGGCGTCCTATATAAAAGCAACGAAAAAGAAATACATATTTTGAAATTAATAGGTGGGAAATTGTCAATGCTATTTTGAAGTCTAAAGGAAATAAGAAAGACTAAAGCCTGATTTTGATTTTAGTGTCCTGCAGAAAGAAAAGTAATGATAATTATAATAAACACATTTAAAAACAGCTTCTGCTAAGCATAGAATTCAAAATCAGTATCATAGCATTTATGCACATGCATTCATCAAGACTCTAGCACAAAAATGCACTGAAAGTAACACTATTGCCTTGAATACAATAAGGCAAAGATTTATTTATTTATTTATTTTTACATATCCAGAGCTAAATAAAAAAACCCCAAACAACCTCCACATTTAACTTGCACAGAATTTCTCATCATTTTCAGCAAAATAAAAAACTCAGATGTTTCATAGTGTGTTTTCTGTTTATTTTCCTTAGCCTTTTGGTTTAAATCCTTTAATTCTTTATTTTTGTTAATACACAAAATGCTGCTGAGAAAGAAATACCAGGATTTTCATTTTGAAAATGTCAGAGTAGAAAAGTAGGTATTTCTGTTTCACTTTTTGGGCAGTTGGAATGGAAATAGAGGAACTAAGCCAGCAATTGTCAATAACAGTATTTTAAAAATGGGAATGATAGCAACAATGATGTTTGCCTAATTATTCGGAGCACTTTACCTTTTGACTATCCAAGAGTTAGATTATTTCCACATAACTTGTCAAATCCTTCATGTAACTTGCCAGATCAGCTCAACTTCCACAATCACTAAATCCCCTGCTTATTTATTAGCAAACAAGGGAAAAGTCTCAGAGCAGCTGCAGATGATTATTTGACCTTTGTCTGAGTCACTAGGCTTTCTAGCAACTGTTGTCTACACACAGGGGCTTTTGACTGGGATGTGAAAAAAGGAATACACAGTAGAAAGTGTAGTGCTGTCATACTCCTGTGGTTATGTAACAAAATACTATGCTCCTCAAGAACGTGAACATCCCGTTCATAACCCAGATACTTAAAGATGTTCACATCAGAAAATATTTTCCTACTAGATAGTTTGAAATCTGTGCACCCGTGCATTCAGGAGACAGACTTTGCTTTCTAGGGTCTCATGAGAACTCTGCATGCAATGTGCTTTCTCTGTATTTACACTGAGGCAGAGTTCAACTTTTAGTCATATTACCAGTGAAAGTCTTCACTTTTCCTAGTCACCATTTCCCTTTTTATACCATTGATGCAGTTCCCCTTAGTCCTGAAACATCACATTAAAAAAACCTCTGTTTCTGTCATAGCTCAGTTTTCCTGTCTTCTCTTATACTGGATTATCTCCCATTGTTCTTTCTATTTGCTTCTTTCGGTATGTGAATTCCTTTTGCTAAGAAGTCTCAACCTCACTATAATTTGCTCCTTCTAATGAGTCTTTTCTTCCCTGAATTGCCCATCTCTCATGCAGTTATAAGAAAATTAGGAATTAGTTCCCTGAGCATGGAAAACTTATTAATGTATTTGTATGTTTTGATTTAATGACCTTTTAGTCAAATTACATATGAAAAACCTGAACTATGGAAACTGATAAAGAAGGGAATCCTCATCCAAGAAGTGTACTTCCACACGTCTAACAAGAGGTGAGTGCAAACCACTCTGTCAGTGGAATCTTTAACAGATTTTCTCCTTTATTCAGATGCATGTTTTCACAAGACTGGTAGAAACTATAATAATTGAGATAAATACTTAAAACTGTCAAAACATGCAAATACAATCATATGTTGCATAAGGTTAATTTCCTTAGGAAATCAAGGTAAATCTAACACTAGTAAGATTTTAAGATCTTTTTAAACACCTTAGAAGTAATTTAAGTTCCCAATACTTTATCCCCAATACTTTATCTTTGCCGTTCATATTGAAGGTTTGTTATTTCCACTAACAAGAAGCCTTCACAAATCATTAAAGTCATATGAAGTCCTACTACACACCTATGTAGATATTGGCACATTCTTTCTAATGCATATAATATATTTCAATTCAGCTGTCAACCACTTTCTTGAACTCAACTGATATTCCAGTAACAGAGAAGATAAGGAAGAAATAGGCAACTAGAGTGAAATTCTGCAACACTGAATACACCCCCGTCCACTAAAAATGGAATCTACACCCTTTATACTTTCTAAAGACCACTACAGCATAAAAATTTCCTGAGAAGTTTTAAATTATGCAAAAATATCTCTTAAATATTTAAGGACATTACAAAATAAAAGAGGCTATCCACCTGAGCCCAGTGGAATGACACAATCTTTATTACAGCACCAAGAATACCATCGGGGAAAGACAACTTGTTTGGTATTGAATCATATGGAGCTAGATGACAAACCAATTTCAAGAAGGTGCCCACCTATTAGGCACTCGAATAATTTTCTGTTTACTTAAAATTAGAGGCCTATTCCCATGGCATCTTCTATTAATATTTGGAGCAATGTAGCATCCTGAAAGGAAACCACACAGAAATACCCACAGAAATACACTGTCGTGCTAAAGTAAGCATGTTGTGTCAATCCAGAGTTCAAATAGCATATTGGGGCTGAACATTTGTTTACTAGTGATGCTTATCAAGTGAAACAGAGAGCCATTACTACATTACTACAGTAAAGATACCTCTTGTTCTATGCTGGTAGGGTTCTTCTATTTTAGCATGCAGTCAAATAATTCCATCCTGCATTGCAACACAACTTTGCTTATCTAGGAATTAGAACTACTGTATGCAAGTAGTGAGCTTGAGTAACAAACTACTACTGTTTTGGTATGATGCTAACAATTATTACATTGAAATTAACTTTAAAATATATGAATCAGCAATTTCAATAAATTGGGACAGTCTTAGGGTTCTGACAGTTCCAAACACTTCATTTTCTGTCTGTCTTCAGAAAAGACAAAGAATTCAAATTGTGAACTAACTGAAGTACTATCAGACACACAGCCATGCACCACACCCACCCAGGTTAATTTTAAGCAGAAAGCATCTTCTCCTTTCCAGCTTCTGCATACAAGTGCAGTGTCTCCAGAACGTCTGCGCTGGCTAACTAATTGGGGAAAATTCCCAAGGTTTGAGGCCCTTGTAAGGTAGGTCCTTTTCCCCAGTAGCCACTTTCCCAGCAGCTCCTTTCATTCATTCAAGTGATATAGTGATGAAGAAACAATTCAGGCAAGGAAATGGTGGGTAGCTTTAACTCTGCCCCTATTGATGTATCTGATAGTCTATGGGGAGGACACACGGCTATAGGAGAGACAGTGGAAATGCTCTACGAAACCACAGAAGTGACGAAATGGAAGGACATGCAGTATATTAAGCACATCTTCGTACTTATTTCTGAGCTAGCTAAGTTTTTTATTAGGATTAAAATAGTAATGAAATTGCTTACAGGTAGGATTGACTGATTCTGCATTAACTTTAGGTAAATGAGGTATTCCAATATAAAAGCATGCGTACACACTAACCAGTGATGCTGGAAATAAATCAGATATAAAGTAGTATTATATTATCTTGTCTGTGAACTGCTAGTGTTAGTTCTTCATGAATCAACTGTTTTGCCTTATGAAACTTTTCATAAAACTGAAATGCAGTTAAGTGATAACTAATGTTAAAGTTTACCTGTTACTTTATTGCACATTTTCCTTTGCAGAATTGGATATAATAAAAAAATGTCTAGATTGTAAATTCTTGTACAAAAAGCATTTTCTCCTTGGAAATTATTCCTAGTATTCATATTACTCAGATAAATGGCAACCAAGCTTTTTAAAAAAGCTCAAAACCCAATTTTTCAAGGTCTCTTCATAAATCTGTTAGTTCAGTCTTTCATTTGTCTTTCCCTTCTGAGTTCCAAGCAACAATCAGTCACATGGCAGAAGTGCTTTTGTCAGCTGTGCTCTAAACATCACATTTAAAGAGCGACCTCTCTCCTCTCTCAATTGGAATTTCTGAATATTTGTCTCAAAATTTCCTTCACTAGCTTTAGCATATAACCCATTTCAAGCTCCTTAACCATAACAGCTTTTTTTCTATTATGGTCACTGCTTTCATACGGATTTGCTACTTTACAAGAATTTCCATCAAAAAAATCTGTATTTCTTATTTTCCATTTTTCTGTCCTTTTAGGTGTTTGAAGAACAGTTGTAACATCCCCCATGAATGTTTATAAGTCCATGTTTTAATGAAAGAGTATTGAGTATATAAAGTATATAAGTATATATTGAGTATTGAGTATATATTTGAGTATATAAAGGGTTTTTTTGAGTTCCCAAAAATTCTAATGTCAGATAAAAATCTTTCTTCTCAAAAAAAAAGAACAATATCTGGAAAGAGGTTATAAAGGCTTCAGTAAGCACTTCATAAAAGACATTGTCATTACACTAAAGTAAATATTGTAAATTTCTTATCACTTAGTAGCACTGTATGTACCTTTCCTGAATATTTGTCATGTTTAAAGAGGTAAGTAAATAAACCTGATATTAATGGAGCTGCAGATCAAGTCCTAAAAGTTATTTCTTACTTGTTGACGTATCTTTAAAAATGGGATAGTGAAATTAAAATGTGGAAAGCAGAAAGCATCAATATAGTTGACTTTTATAGATAAAAAGGAGGTGCTCGCATCAACATATAAACCAGATATTTACCATTATAAAGACAGATACAGATTTACTGTATGCTTTAGAGACACTTGAAAATGAATACGACCTCGAAATCTTTGCTTCACAGAATCTGAGGTTGGAACAGACCTCTGGAGACTGTGTAGTCCAACTCCCTGCTCAAAACAGGGTCAGCTACAGCATATTGCCCAAGATCACATTTAATAAGGTTTTGACTGCCTCCAAGGATAGAGACTCCGCGAGCTCTGGGCAACCTGTTCCAGTGCTCAACCGTCCTCATTTATGTTTAAATGCAAATTCCTGTATTTCAGTTCGTGCCCATTGCCTCTCGTCCTGTGACTGGGCAAAACTGAGAAGATGCTCGTTCCCTCTTTATTCCCTCCCACAGGGTATTCATACACATTGATAAGACCTTCAAGGCTAAACAGTCCCAGCTGTCTCAGAATCTCTTTGTAGGACAGATGCTCCAAGCCTTAATCATCTTTGTGGCCCTTCACTAGGCTCATTCCAGTATACCCATATCTTTCTTATGCTGGGGAGTTGTTTTGCACCAGTAGGTGCTCATCCCCTATGAACCCAGTAAGAAAGGCACTGACTCTTTAAGACATCTTTTAGAATGCTATTTATGTAGAACTAACACTATAAGGAGAGAATAGTACAGATAATCCTATGTCCCTTCAGATGCTGGAACCCCAAGTGGTGTACATCAAATGAGCACTGTGCAGACCCCCGTCCATAAAAGAGGTTCTCCCCCCTCGGTCATTCGAGCTATTATAGATTTTTTCTTACAAGAAAACAACTCTATTCATCATTTCCAGTGTCAAACAGAAAGGATGTTCACTTGACAGCTTCTTGCTGCTCTCCTAGATAAAGGCAACTACATGCAGGTGGCATAATTGCTGGTACCAGGCAGGAGCTCCCTACAAGATCCTCTATTACAATGAGCTGGCTGAGTTTGTCCTGCAGCCACGGGTTTTGTGCAGCACAACGCAGATCTGAAGGCCACACTGGACATGCAGCCCAGTGCAGCCCAGCACAGGCCCAGGCATACTCAGGTTAACTGTTATGTGGTTCACTAACTCCTCGATATACAAAGGTCATCCAGTCAAGTTCATTACAGACATCCAGAACTGGACCCAGCGCTCCAGATGTGGCGTCTCCAGTGCTGAGTAGAACAAAGGGATCACCTCCCCTTGACCTGCTGGGATTTCTCCTCCTGATACAGCTCAGGGTGCTGTTGGTCTTCTTTGCCACAAGGATGCATTGCTGGCTCATGTTCAATTTGTTGTACATCAGAATCTGCAGGTCCTTCTCTGCCAAGCTACTTCCCAGCTGGTCAAACTCCAGCATGTACTGGTGCATAAGGTTATCCCTCCTCCCTCTGCATTTGTCTGTTAAACGTAAGGAGATTCCCGTCAGCCCAATTCTCCAGCCTGTAAAGGTCTTTCTGAATGGCAGCACAACACCCTGGTGTGTCAGCCACTCCTCCCAGTTTTGTATCATCAGCAAACTTGCTGGGTGTGCACTTTGTGCCATCATCCAGGTCATTAGTGACTATGTTAAACAGTACCGGCCTCAGTATTGACCCCAGGATACTCACTGGCCCCCAGCTGTACTTTGTGCTACTGATTCTTTCAGACTGGCAGTTAAATCATTTCTCAGTCAACCTAACTGTGCATCTACCTAACTTATACTTCAATTTGTCTATGTGAATGCTATGGTATACAGTGTCAAATGCCTTACCACAGTCAAAGTAAACAATATCCCCTGCTCTCCCCTCATCCACCAAGTCAGTCAGCTCATTGTAGAGGGCTGTCAGGTTGCTCAGGCAGGATTTCTCTCTGTAAAATCACGCTTACTACTCCCAATCACCTTCTTGACCTTCATGTGGTTGGGAAAAGTTTACAGGTGGATTTACTCCATTACCTTCCCTGCAGTCAAGGTGAGGCTGACCAGCTTGTAGTTCCCCAGATTGTTCTCTTGAAGATAGGAGTGAGATTTGCTTTCTTCCAGTCCTCGGGAACCTCCCTCCAAATTGCCATGAGCTTTCAAAGATAATAGAGAGTGGCCTCGCAATGATGTCAACCAGCTCCTTCAGCACTCATTCGTGTATCCGATGATGCCCCATGGACTTGGTTATATCCAGTTTAAGTATTCCCTAAACTGATCCTCCTCCATCTAGGGTAAGTCTCCCTTGCTCTAGACTTCCCCCCAGGTCTCAGGGACCTGGGATCCCTGAAGAGCTGCCTTCCCAGTAAATATTGAAGTGAAGAAGGGATTGAGTACTTCAGCTTTTTCCATGTTCTTTGTCACCAGGTCCCCTGCTCCATTCAGCAGCACATCCACATTTTCCCTAGTCGTCTTTTTGCTGTTGATGTACTTGTTGCCTTTCACATTCCTCACCAGACGGGCTCTCACCTTCCTAGCTCCATCCCTGCATGCTCAGAGAGTGTTTCTATAGTTTTCCTTGGTTACCTGTCCCAGCTTGCACATCTTGTACACTTTCTATTTGTGTTTGAGTTTAGTTAGGATTTTCTTGATCATCTACACATGCCTCCTGCTGCCATTGCAGGGTTTTCTGCATATGAGGATGGATCATTCTTAAGCTTGGATGTTGTGATCCTTCAAAAAAAGCCAGCTTTCCTGGTCCCCTTTTCTCTCCAGGGCTGTATCTCATGGGCTTCTTCTAAGCAGATGCTTAAAAAGGGAAGAACTGCCAAAATGTAAGACCTTAATTAGAAATTGCACACAATGATTGAAAAGAAAAGTCAAACTTATCTGGCCACTGCTGACCTTGAGGACACTTAAGGTTTCTACTTGTTTTCTCCCTGGATTAGAGCAATGCCTAAGAGTCTGGATGTAGTTTGTGTTACTACTAAAAGAGTAATAGTAATAAAATTTTAATTTGATCAGGTTTGTCTTGTTGACCATAAGCCTATGTTCAGTTTTTCTCTCTCTTTAAAAAAGGCAGTATAACTTTCAATTAGCACTGGGAAATTTACCTGTATAATTATTCTAGACACTTCAGAATAAGTCCAGTCTGCAAAGAGACAAACAGTTCATTTTAATAGCCCTGATCACTCACCTCCTTACGGACTTTGACAAAGAGGCCAATATGTTGCAAAAATATTAGGTCTTCTGAAAATAAGCTTTGGGACTTGGATAAACACAGGTGCTGTTGGAGTTATAAGAGGAAACATTTTGAACAGTTTATCACTGACGTCAGTCTGAACTGAGTACAGCATTCTTTCAAACTTCCAAGTTAGTTCATGATTATGATGTGATAAACAGGACTCATCAGGACTGTTTGACATGATGCAATCATGGCAAAAATAATATTTAAAAAAAGGTGTCCAACTTCAGGATACAACAAGGTGGTGTCCCTTTCTCTCACACATGGTTTGGGACATGATGAATCTTGCTTGCCACCTTTTCTTCCGAGTTTGCCCAGGTTGTCCTACAGGATCCTCAATCTGAAAAATCAAACCTTGCCACAGAAAGTCATCATGGGCTACTGCACTTTTAAAAATTCTAATTCTACTTCATTTTTTAGCTTTTGCTGTGTCTATGCTCTCCAACAGAAATAAATATGTGTGTGACTACTGATCTTAACCTAATTTTTGATTGAAACCATTCAGTCTACATCATCCATTCTCACAGCAACTTTACAGGTGAAGCTCAGCAAACAGCTCAAACAGCTGAACAGCACAGTGCCCAAATGAATAAGCTCTGCAGGTCTTCCAAAAGCCAGTGTTTTACATGGCTTCAGAATGAAAACTTGTTATCCCCAGGGTCAGTTAAAAATTCTAGGTTAGATTTTGAATTTATAATAAACCTTGCTCAACTTAGTTGAGTCAAAGTATGGATCTTATAATGAAATGTCACAAAATTCTGCAACTGACAATTCATCTTCTAATTTATTTTCTGTTGCTTTTTGCAACAGTTAAAGTTTTTTCTGATTAAATATACTGTGTGAACTGAAATGGCTAATATGACATTTCAAAAGTTAGTAATCAATATTACAATCATTAAATTAATTGGGTTTTAAATAAAAATGATAGAGAGGGAATATGTGAGTAGAGTTATCTCCTTCATTGATTTTTATTTCCTGTCACTTTAATAAAATACTCACTGGTGGTGACTAGATTTATCAGAATTGCCTTCTGAGCAAAACCAAACAAAAAATTTTTATTATAGTTATTGGTTTCTAGGAATATAGGGTGAAACCTTTGTTGGTTCTAGTAGGACAAAGATTTGACTGAAGCTTCTTGTTAAAAGTTAAAAATGGAAGTTAAAAACTATATGAATTCAGATTTCACTAAGTGCTTTATGATTTCCATTTTATGCTTGCAAATATCCTGATACAATCACACTGCTAATTTCATTTTAAATAGTCATGTCAGGGTCTCTTGCATGGTGAGCTAAATCTGTATGTTTTAATAAAAGTTTCATAGTTTCATAGTTAGATTCAGTGAAGTTACTTTATACGTTGAAACTCAAAGCACCTTGTCCCTTATTTTCAAACACAATGAGGACATTCATACCTACCAGGGTTTGGGATTAAAAAAATGTGCAAGCTACTTGACTCCTGAAACAAAAGCTGAAAAGGATTTCTGCCTCCTATTGACATGTTAAGGCGACAGGTTTTCACTTGTGATTCAGCAACATGGTATTTCCACAAATAATCGGGCAGGTTTTGGTGCCTTATAGATACTGAGTGGAACATCAGTATCAGACACCAGTTAAAAATTCTGATAGAGATGATGTAGTTCCTGTTTGCTTTCACCTTCATCTTGTGCTACTTGCACGTTTTTACATAGGTACGGAGTGAAGAGGCATGCAAGGAACTTCCTCTCCCCCTTTTCACAAATAGAGTCTCAATATGTGGATCCCTCCCTTATCATGAATTGTCAGAGATGTTTCTGCCCTCCTTCAGAGCAATAAGACAGTATGACCAATATTCAAAGCTCTTTTAGTGAGGTTTTGACCTAGTATAGTGCATCAAGGGGATCCAGATACACTGGTCCAATCAATGCCGCAGACTGGGCAGTTCTGCTGAACCAAAAAGCTCAGTGACACATACTATTTATGAGGTGACTGGCTGCCTAAGAAGGACAACAGGGAAGTACTTGTAAGTTGTGATGTAGCCTTGAATAAGCTGCTTCTTGTTTAAAGCATTTGGTTACAAGCATATTTTGCAGCCAAAGAGCTATGTGAGTGTTTTACTTTGCAATATTCTGGTTCCCTTGTTGGGATAAACTACTCAGCTGAACCAGCTTATTGCCTCATAAAACAGAGCAGCAATACTATTATCGCTTAACTGCACCTGAATTCAGGCAGAACTACTTTGTTCAAAGAGTAGTAAACACTTGGAGTAAGTTGTCAAGTGAGGTCATTGAAGCAAATAACATAAATGAGTGCCAGAGACATAGGACACTTTCATGAAGGAGATTGAAGGATACAGTGACAAGAAGGGATGCAAGTAGGATGAACTGAGCTCAGGAAGGATATATTTCAATGTTATTATTAAAAATTGTCCTTTTGCAGAAAGCCAGTACTAGGCTTCTATGGCACTTATTCCTTATAAGTCCCTAAAAGCCTGAAGTAGGACACAAGAGGTACAGACCAGCAAATTTTAGCCTGGATAAAGAGGACTTTGATCAATCCAATAACCACCAGAAGCACTGTATTCATCTCTGTGTACCTTTAGAAGGAGTAACTCTTTGAAATATGGGTCTATTTTTATGCATTTTCTTAACACAGTCTGTTTTTGTGCTCTTTCTTTTCACTGGTTCCCAACTGAAGTTAGAAAGTCACACAGTGGCCTCCCTGCAGCCACAGTTAATATACAGGGCTATTTTTGTTACACAGTGACTACATGTGTTTTTCAGACTTTTATCATATACAAGACTCTTAGAAATTAAGTTCACAACTAGCTGGGCACTAGTCACTTAGTCACTGGCGATTGCTGAACAAGGTATTACCTGCTCAGACAAAGGCAAGCCCTGAGAAATTCTGAACCCTACACTGTCAGTCAGCAGAAACCCCATGGCCTTTTACTAGTAATGGCAAAAAACATATTTACTCGGCTGCAGATAACACTATTCTATAGAGAAAGCATACATTTTAATGCTCAATGCATGCTAAATCATAGAACATGTTCTCACCTGAGCAGCCCCCTTACTGTCCCTTTCCCTAAACTCAGATTTAGCTTCCCCCCACATTCCACAGCTTCTTTCTGCCATCCTTTCTACCCTCAAGCACCTCTGCTGATCCCACCTGTTACCAAGGTTGCCCAATTGCAATCTCCGCTGCCTCTGTTATTTCCAACTTCTTTCTTACCTCACCTAGGCAATTCTGGAATGTCTCTAAATACAGGTACTTTACAGACTCCTGTCTCCTAGTTAATCTCTGTCCCATCATAGTTCCTCAAAAAAATCATGTATGGTGTCATTCCCTTCAGCCTAGGCCCTGGGCTGGCTCAAGATCTCTTACCAGTTCTTTCTCACTGACTGGTTACTCCCTGACAAACCTTTTCAGTGTCTATAACAGTCAAGGCGCAGGATCCCGTCAACTTCTGCGTTGTTCTGCACCGGGGGGCAGAGGCGGTGGGAGAGAGAGAGACGGTGCAGCATTCTTTCTGGATCTCAGTAAGAGAGGCCTCAAAACAAATGGTGTAATAAAATATCGGGTTTAGTAAGATGGAATAAAAAAAGGAATATAGATAGCAAGTAAATCTTACATCCCTTCAGATGCTGGGAACCCTGCTTTCTCATGTAGCATCAGACCAACCCTGGATGGATTTTCCCACTGTGCACTGCACAGATCCCGTTCATGCAGAGGTTCCTCCTCTGTCCCATGCCATGGTGCCTTTCCGTTTGTGTAAAAACCAAAACCACATACTTCTCCCAACAGGCAGGAATGCTATGTCCGTCATAACACCCACCAGCATGCCAGCACAGGCCGGCTCGGGGCACTCCAGCAGACTCCCTTGCAGCAGCTACTCATGCTAACATACGGGCTGCTCAGACCTGGAGTACAAGGCCCAACAGGGCAGACATGGCCTGCTCAAGATAACTAACTCCTCGAACACAATGTCTTCTGGAAGGCGCCCAATACAATCACACCTTGGATAGATGGGCGCAAATTATTGTACTTACTATTAAACTAATGTTCACAACCCCAAATGACCCTTTAAAGCAGACTTATCATTTCCCTCCTGAAAATACCTCTGTTTGTCTGATTTTCCAATCAACTCACTGAACTACTCTCCCTTGGGACAGAGGTTTATCGTTGCACAGCTAGCTCTAGAGTGTTATCAGGAACATGATAGAAATCCTCGCTTCTGTTTCAGTCCAGAAGCAAATGAAGACACAGTTCAGCTTCACATTGAGAGAATGACATACAATGCACATACTCCTCTAGAAAAAGAGAAGAGCAACATAAACTTTGCTTTGTTTAAGCTAATAGTAAGGGAGATAAAAATAATTTGGGGCCAAATAAAACTTCTTTCCTTTTGAAAATCTGTAAAGCAGTTTTATTAAATATGCCTCTGAAAAAAATCAGATGCCTCCTCTATTGAACAGCAGCTACTTCTACAGTTAAAAGAGTGAAGTTTGTTTCCACCAGAAGAATTAACATTAGAAGGAAATTAATGAGTACAAGACTTAAGTCACATGGTTTACCGTTCTCACTTTTTGAGTTTGAAATTACATTACCCAAACAATACTGATCAGCAAATGTTTTCATCTAAGATTCCGTAAAAGTAAGACTCACCCTGTACTTAGGAATTTATGCTGGGGAATTATGAATTCAATTCCAATTGTTTGTATGATGTCACTTAAGCTCAAATTCAGAAATCCCAAATTTAATCTTAATCTCTAATCTTAGGCAAAGGAAAAGACCATGCATCTCTAAAGAGCCAGTCAAAGGGAATAAAATAAAATACTAGTCAAGGAAAAATGACTTAGGTAATAAGAAACTAGACTCAGGGAGTTGTCTAGAATGTGGGCTTCTTGCACATGACTCCAACTCTCTTTGCTGCCATACTGTCCTAACTGTCTATAAAATGGGGCTAATACTAGTTCTCTCTGGAGATTCATGTAGTGTTCAAACAGTATTGTCACTGAAGAAGTATAAGCACCTTCTAAAGATGGTTTTGATTTCAGAATCATCAATTTATTTGTGAGAAGTGGTGAATTGTTTTCTTAAAATTTTCAATTGTCTTAGGTAAGTGTTCAAAAAAAGAAGGCTCCGTGTAAACCTCAAACTACTCAATATTTGTTTAGCCAAAAAAGGACACACCTATACTGCTGCTGTTCAACAAAATCGGTAGGGTACTCTTCTTCTTTGTCAATATTTTGATGGTGCCAAAAATTCAATTTTACTGAATTCTTTTTGAAAGTTTAGGAGAGGGAAAAAAATTACATCACCTTTTGTGTGGGTCGTCTCATAGAGATCTAACAAATTCCAAGAGCATTTTAAAAAAATACTTAAGAAACAAACTAAACACTAACCTAAACTAAAATGAAGTTGTTTCTTGCTATAATATAAAAACCTGAAGGCAATTTAAGTAGGCTAGAATGTAAGAGGACATATTAAGTGCTTTCATCCTGCTGAAGGACACAACTAGTAAATTAAGGTACTTAATCAGACTTTTAGTGTTTGTATTTCTGATCTGATTTTCCTGCAAAAACTCATTTTTGCAGGAATCACAATTTAAAACAGTTATCTCTCATTATATCTTGTCCTGAAAACTATCTTGGTGACGAATCAATGAGGTCATTCACAGTATTCTTTATTTAATTGTAATTAATGGCTGTCTGTGATCTTAGAAGGCCAACTCTACTAAATGTCATTTTATAAATGTGTTTTAAGAAGCATGAGGAGGATGGATATCTAAGAAGCATGTCCACATTTCAAATATTCAGACAATTACAGGTGCAAAATACAGGTCAAGTCATTCAGGATTGATTACTTATTTTGGATGTTTTATACTCATTGCTCAAAGTGGAGCCAGTTTTCAGCAACTGTCCTAAAATATGTTCCTTTCAAGATGCCTCAAATTGCATATTCAAAATTCAGCTGTTCCTGAGAAGCATTTACAAGGCCTTGATTTGGCATACAGCTGTATCTCTTCCCTTGAGGCTGTTTTATGCCACTGTCATCACTCCAGCTGGAATTTTTTTGCACTTTGTTTTAAAATATTTAGAACTGGTCACTGCTCATGGGGGCTTTCAGGCGTTAGATGTATTAGATAATCTAATATGGTCTGGAATAACCTGTGTTCTTCCTATAGAAAATGGTATGCTGAATTATACACAATCTCAGGAATGGTTGTGAAAGTTAGAAAGGATATGTGAAGAAAAAGAAATAGACATCCTTCAAATCCTTCCACTGAATTCACTTCGTTTTCCTTTTTACATGCCACTGTTTCTTCCTTTGCCCAAACCTGATTAATACTAAAATAAAATGGGAAATAAGACACAGAACTTTATCATAACATGAAAATACCCTTAGAAAATTGTGAAACCAAATCAGAGACTCAGAACTAAATTGTTTGAAAATAATGCTTTCCCTAGGCACTTCTTCCTTCCTTTCTGCCAGTAGCTTTCCATCCCTTTCCTCTGACCTTCTGACCAGCTGTAACTGTTCATTATATTATGATTATTATCCATTTAATTTATATTATAAATTCCTCAGAGCAAGAAACTTAAATCTCCACAATCAACAGCAGCATTGTTCATTTTATACTGAGACACTAAAGAAGCTTGATCTGTTTAGTTTATCCAAAAGAAGATTAAAAGGTGACTTGACCACCACCCATAGGTGCCCACACAAGGAAAAAAAAGGTCATAATAAAATCCAGTGGTTGGAAGTTCACACCAGCTACATTCGGGAACACAGACATATCTAATAAAACTGTAAAAATAAGAGTAGTAAACCACAGAAACATTTTACCTAGGAAAATGGAGGATTCTCTTGAAGGTTTTAAAACACAACTGGTCACCTGCATACATTAAAAATGTCTGCCATAACTCATATGGAAGTGATGGGCTTGATGCAGAAATAATTTGATAGTGTTTTTTGGTTCGTACTGTATAGATGATCGTACTGAATTCAACTGATCTTTAAAAATAGTCACAGATTTTTATAATTACATATACACACACACACACAAAAATATCTAGCCAGTGTCAGAGCTGGTAAGGGCTTTCTAAAAGACGGACGTTCTACTGAAAATGGATTGTTTCCTTACAATAGAAACATTTTTCAGATATATCCTACAATCTATGAAGTTTTGTTGTGAGTCATTTTGACATCCAGTGTTTTAAAGCACTCTCAAAAAGAGACACGAGGAGACAAGATATGGAAAACTTCAGGTTTTAATTCCAAAAGTGTTATTTTGAAACAATGTTATCTTTTGTTTGTTTGTTTGTTTTATTCCAATGGAGAATAAAACCAAACTTTGAAACCTCAAAAACTGTCACAAACAGAAAACCTGCTTTTCATGAGTTTTCTTAAATAAAAATAGTTAAGTACTCCCAAAAGAGGTCATGTCACAGATCTAGATAGTATAAACATCCAATGCAGGATATTATTTGCTCTTCTTGTAAATCATTCATGCCATATTCAGTTCCTCTGTCTTTTCTTCCAGATCTTGTTGGTTGTTACTGTGCATTTTGCTGACAACAAAATGACAACCACCTTCTGCTGGTTGCTTCAGTCACGCAGATTGTTGTCAGGGCTCGAGTGCACCTACTGCCTCTGCAACCTCTTATCCCCTCTATGGGGTTTGGCTATCTGTGTTCAAGCACAGCTCTGTGCCATCCTCTCAGCTTGGATCAGACTTGTGTGAAAGGAGCTGCGTAAGGAAGAGGGGTGAGAGGCCTCATCTGGAGCCTCCTCCCTTCACTTGGAAGCTGCATTTAAGCTCAGGTCCTTTCCCCTGGTCACTGTCATACCATGGTAGGTAAGCCTGAACCTGGCCAGGTACCTTGTTGGGCCAGACACTGTCCTGCTGACTTCTTTTCCTGGCTTGACCTAGGAACTGCTTGTTACTACGGTATTGTCTGGCCATCACTGGACTTTTGGCTGATCCTTGTTACTGTCGGCCAGCTCAGGTTGCTTTCTCTGGACCTGCTCTACTTTCTTGCTCTGATACCATGAGACTGTGTCCTTTGTTAGTGAAGACACTGCTCCTACCAGCCTCCTTGGCAGACTTGTCTCCTGCTCACCTTTCTTTGTGAAGAAGCCTGCTTTTGCTGTGTCAGGGAACAGCGAGAGCAGGGTTGCTCCCTAGAAGATGGCGAGCTGGGAGTTGAGGGTGGCCACAACGCAGGCTGGGGGCAATGACCTCACTGATAGGGACCAGTGCCATGGCAGTAGAGGCAGTTCCAGAGATGGCAGCCAGGTTCAATCAAGAGTTCAGATCGTTAGGCAAGTTTGTGGTAATGAGGCAAGTCCGAGGTCAAGCCAGGAAGTCAATCTGCAGGTCAGGATCAGAATCAAGTCCAGCAATCATAACCTGGGTCAGACACAGTCCAGTGATCAACAGGCAGGTCCATAGTGATGAGGCAGGTCCAAGATCAAGCCAGGAAGTCAGCCTGCCAATCAGGGTCCAGATCAACACAGTCTATGTCCAGGCACAAGCATGTCTGTGGCTGAGCAGGGGACAGGCACTCCTGTGACATAGCTTAGACTGGGACTGAAGGCCCAGAGTTAAGCTGAAATGAGCCTCCTGGGCCCAACGGGGCAGGTGGGGGTGAAAGCCCCAAATGAGGCTGGTCAGGGCCATTAAGACCTATTAGTGCACTCAAGATCCCAGCAATTGTACTTCATAAATATGCCCTCAAATTTCTGGTGACAAGGTTTACATGCTGCTGATGACAAGCTGCAGTAGAACTTCTGGAGCCACTCCTAGGAGCAGTAGAGAATGATTCTGAGTGTGACTTTACCTACTTGAGATAAAAGAATTGCCACTACAGAATCTAAATTAATGTTCCTGCCTGCTTGCTATCTAAGATGGCAGTCCTGGGATAGCCTTAGTCAACCTGCATTAAAGATTCTTATTCAGAAAGACTATCACATTATCTTAAAGCAAACAAGAGAAAAACTCCTGAACAGGCTGTTCTCTGCTTACTCTGTGAGCAAGATAATTGCTAATACGATAGGCAAATCAGGTACTGTAAGTAAAGGCCATATGATAAAGTCATAGCCTTGCCGAAGATGCATTTCATGTCTGCCTTATCCATCACTGTCTAGAGATTTCAATTTCACAGGTGAAACTTACAATCTGATAAGGACATTGCTGCTTATATTGCTCAGTTGCTCTGCATCATTGAGCATTGTAACTGGTGATTTTCTCAATGACAAGTTACATAATTGTCTTGTCTTTGGAGTTCAGCACCATCTTTTTCTTGAGCCAAATTTATCATTTGTAATTGTTTAGGAAAAGGCCTTAGCCACTGAATCAGAATCACTACACGCTAAGAAAAGTCTTATTACAGCAATTAATCTAAATGCTGGTTTTCATGATTAGAAAGATAATTGTTGTCAATACAATCAGGAACTCAGCCACAACAACATTAACAGAGAAGATCAGTTGTCCAAATTTCTAATCAGACCATATAATGGTCCATATACAGACTGAAAGATGATCAATGTTACTTCTGCAAAAAGAAAAACTGCAATGCTTCAGTTTGGTCGTCAAAGGTTGACAGTACGAAGCACATTATGTCAAAGATTCTCATTTGTGGGCATCAGTACTTCCTTTGACAATGAGTAAAAAAGTGTTATCACACCCAAGGAGTCTTGAGGATCTCTGAAATGCTCATTACAATGGTAATAAGGGCACATGAGAACGAAATGGAAGTTAACTGAGATCGCCCCTGAAGAGACACATTCCATTGCCTCATTTTCATAAATTGTCAAGTCTGCTCCGATGACAGTGGTATAGACATGAACAGTGGCATAAATGTGAGGTGAACATTTTCTGTGGATTCGTCTCAGAAAGATTGATTCTTATTGGTATAGCAGTCATCAGAAGAGATATTAAAATAGGCTAATAAAGTATCAATCTCCATTTCTGAAGGTAATAAATAAAAATTGGATTGGACAAGATCCTGAGGAGTACGATGTAAACCTTGGAGATCACTCTGCTTTGAGAGGGGGCTGGACTAGATGACTTCTAACTATCATTCCCAGTCTAAATTATCCTATTAACACATTTATGCTGTTGGGAATCAGTTTCCTTGGCATCTGTCATCAGTGAAGAGTAACTAAAAAACATCGTCAGTGCGTTCTTTCAAGTGTTTCCTGAAAAACTGTGAGCTTATAAAAAATTATCAGTGTTATTTCACCTGGATCCAACAGTCGAACCAATTCTCATGAAAGACAGAACCGCACCTTCAGTGTACCATACCAATGGAGAACTATACTGAGCCTGTGCATAGAATAACGAGTTCTTGAATTGGTCACATTTATAGAATTATCATTTATGGTTCTACCAACACACAAACGAAAAGGAGTCATGAAAATCTGTCAAGATCATGGCATGCTAATATGGCATGCTAATGGTGCACATCCAGTGATTGTTTTTAAGCAACTGTTTGCTGCTCTTGGAGGAAGTATTCTTGAAACCTGTTCTATCAAAGTATCAGCAAATTGTCAGTGAAGATGCTACAGGTGTGCAGATGAGAGTCACAGATTGAGAAAAAATCCAAGTCAAGGTATCCTCACCTGTTGAAGAGTTATAGTTGTGGTATCAATGTTTGTTAAGGTCCTGATTTTGGTTATATTTGAGGATGAGCTGAAAAGTTCTGAACTGATTTAAGAAGTGAATATGAATTCAGAAGAAATACACACAGAGGGATTACCACTGTTTGGTGTGGTATCCACCCGAGATGCTGTTGCTGTTATGCGCAAGATATTACAGAAAGAACGTATGTCATATTTGTCTTTTGTCTCTCTCTCTTTTTCTATCTCTGTCTACGACTCACTTATGTGTCAGTATTGTTACTGTTAGTTTCTGGGAAGAAGTTATATTCACTAGACACTTGCCACAACTTGCTTCAGTTGCATATATTCAGCTCCACAAACATAGCAATCATTATGTCTAATATTGTTCAACATAGTTCCTGGCTCATTCTAAGTAGAGGACTGCCCAAACCTGGTGCTTCTGAAACAAATCTATTTTGCAACAATTCACCCTGTCTCAGCCAACACGCTCTCTTTTTTTCTGAGACCACCTTTTATGGTTCAAGAGGAAATCATGGAGCAAATTAATTGTTCTGGGAGCCAACCTACTTGCCACTTCTTTTCCCAAAAGTTCTACAGCCCTTTTCCCATTAATTGTTTGGGAATGACACATTCATAATGAGATCAAAATGCATGTTTCTGTCATCAGGTAGCAGGTGTAAGTCAGGTCATGTTATGCAAATGCACACCTGCATTCCATGACAGCATTTCTTGCGCATCCTGGCATGTAAATCAACATCTAATAGGAAATACCTACACATTTTAGCAGGTGACTTATTGGCTGTACCCTTTCTTTTTGGAATTTTGTTGTTCAACACATGATAAAAATGTGTTTAGCTGCAGTTAGCCAATTTCATGGCTGAGTGTTTAAATACTGGGAAAGTGTTCATATTCTAATACAAGGAGGGGCTTCATGCATTTTTTTGTGTGGAATCTGCAGCTACAGAATATTTTATTTGAAAAATGTTTCTCGTATTATTTCCATCCACAAAACATTTCCAAGAATGCCCTTTCTTAGATAAATTCTGTGGATTTAGACATTCCTGTGCTCAAGAAACATTTAGAATACTTTCAAAGAATACAGCACAGTATGGCTTGTGGTATGGACAGATGCCAAATGACATCTCTGCAAAGTCCAGCTCAGCCTGATCCAACAGGAATCAGTGAAAAATCTCTAGCAAACTCAAATGGATGTTTTACCAAGACCATAATGTATAGTTAATGTAGTGAAAATCTCTGTGAGACCTGACTGTAAACTTGAAGATAATACTAAGGAGGAAGAGGACAAGTTATTACTGACCTTCCTCTGATCTGGTAAATTAATAAATCAGTGTCAATTTTAGTCAAGCAGCTGGTTATAGTTACAACAGCAAAGAACATATCTATAAGCCAGATCCATCAATGCTATTTTTGAACAGCTATTTTTATAACCCTGAAAAGGAGGAAAGGAAAAAAAAAAAGCATTTTCAGGCATTTAGGAGTTCATTTACTGTATTGATATATTTTTTTTAAACAATTAGCAATTAGAACCCTACTGATTTTAATCATTGGCAGTTTTCAGATTCTATAAAAAAGCTATCTTGAGCCAATTATCAGGCATATTTGCAATTGCTCCTTGTGTCATAGCAACTTTAAGAACTTCTGCCATCTTTTGTTACAGTCTTTTTTTTCCCCACTCTCTCTTCGGAGTCCTTACCTAAATCTGGAGTTCTCACTCCTACCCTTTCTTCTTAGCATTATCTTTCCTATATTATTTCTTTCCTCCTCGTTTGCACACCAGTGGGTCCTTGTGGTTCTATTTTAAGTGTTTAAAAGGACCTTTTTTAATAGAGGAAATCGTCTTTCTCATATAAAAAAAGGAAAGGATTTTGCCCCAGAATAGGGGGAAAAGCAGCAACTACTGCCAACATACCCACAGACCCTCGCAGGAAAGAATGGACAGAAGTACTCCTCTACAGCCCTGCTTTTCCTTTGTGAAAGATCCCGGCAAGCAGTATTGCAAAATGGCTCATCTTCCTGAGGGGTCCATCGGGTTCTATTGTGCCTGCTGTCATGGTCCACATAAACAGAATCACAGATATGAAAGAATATTGCAATAATTTAACATAACTTTCTGCATCACAATGGCCATAGAGGTTCCTGCTTCAAGCCCCCAGATTTCTGGTTGTGGTACAGTATGTCTGTAATACAGTTATTCAGTAATAATTCAGTGTTCCTTATATCTTGAGTTAAGATTTCTGATGGATAGTTACCCCCATTATGAAAAAAATCACAACGAAAGTATTCTACATATCTAGTATGTGTAAGTTGAATTTCCGATTTTAGTTACTGTATATTATTTTATGTTTTTTTACTATAGGAAGAAAGATTAAAAAATTCTCTCATGTAATAACTGGTTTGCAGTGGCTGTATAATGGGCTATCTGAGTAAGTGAAGATCAAACTCAGCCTGCTACATGAAATAATTTTAAAAATCATTAAAAGATAAAACCAAAAAGGTGGAATTGGCAGACATATTCTGTGTGTTTTGATCACGGACAGAAACATATGTATAGACTAGAAAGTTACATCTTAATAGGTTGTTTACTAAGGAAAACATCCTTCCTTATAAATGGCTTCTCCAGACTATAAGACATTCATTCTCTTGTCTATTTTCTCTCTTCACATTATCCATGTTTTCTGAGTATGGATACTAGAATTTGTTGCAAAGCTTTGCTGATAATCTTGCTAATGGAGGAAAAACTGAAGCCATACTGCTAAAAGTTTCATCACTTCATTCTACTTGTCTACCTCCGAACACTTCATCCTCTTACAAAATCCAAACCCCTCCATTATTTTCACAGGGCATGAACATTTTTTCGCGTGATGTTTAACATATTCTGAAGACACACAATGGGAAACTCAGTGTTTTCTTAAGTTACAAAGATCTCTGTTTCATTCAAAGCATGATGTTCTAGTTCTCACCATTTTATTATCTTGTCACTTTCTTCTGGTCAACATTTCCACCATCCTATGTGAAGAATCATAGCTTCACATCTACCATTCAGAAAGGGACAATGAGGTACAACAAAGGAATAAATTATGCCAGACGCCAGAGAATAGGTCCAAAGAAATATGACAAACAGAAATTAGATGTTCTGATGCTATAATGCTTGCTCACAATGCTGTATAACAATAATTTCTATGAATTATGACCCAGTAAAATTACATTTTAATGTAAAATTATATTGTATTGACTCCACATTTTTCTTATATTTTTCCTGACTCTCAATTTTTGAGACTTGTGTATGCCAGCATTTAAATTTATTAATCGCTGGTTACCCAAATGTATCCTAAACATCTAAACTGCTGCAAAACTTGATGACCTCTGCAAGCCATAGGGCTTGAACTTTTAATAAGGTTGTTAGCATTAGATTATTACCACTGAGGCCTTCTGTAATCGTGTAGCATTTGATATTTACAAGAGTTTTCAAGCACCTCTAGAAATGACACCAGACAGACTTGTATTATGTGCTGTAGGTAATTCCATTTTGAGAAGGACTTTTGTTTGAGTTCAGCTTGTAGCTCAGGTAAATTGTGTGAAACAGGGCTAATATGTTCTTTAGTCCAGTCCTGGCTAGCTGCTAATATGATTTTAAGGTTATTCATATATGTAGTCTAGAGCTCTTTCATACTGGTCACACACAGTTTACTGAAATTTTTAGTGTTTCTGGTTTAAAGAAATTCAAACCTTTCCATATCCAGCTCCCCAATATAGCTTTACTAGCTATTTCCTTAAGTATTTCTGAGTTCACTCTTTTGAAATACAGAACTTCACTCACAGATTTATTCAAATTTGTCCTTTACTTTGATCTGACTCACATTAAATTAACTTCAGTTTAAACTGAATCAAGCCATAACTATTTTCTTCTCCCACCTCCCTGTCTGAACTAACACCACAATTTTTCAGTTCAGCCACTATTTGATAAAAGAAAAGACAAAACCCCAAAATCCTATCACCTGTACAATGGCTCCACCATTGTAAGCAGAACTTATTCTCCAGTCTGCTTCTCACCAAGCAACTCCTGTTAGTATTTATTCCTCTACAGCTTTAGAGAAATCTCTATTAATTTCCAAATTTGACACAGCAATTTGTATCAGACTCGCAGTGTTATTCTAGTAGAAATGTTTTCACTAGGCCTCCCCAAAAAAATAATTTGATGCTTTTTATTTTAGCTGGCTCAACTTTATTGTGCGTTCCTTCCTAACTCTTAATAGCCTATCTATAGATATATGTGTTAACCTACTGCTTTAACTTCCATTTCTCTGTTTCCAAAGCAGCACATCCTCTTCAATGCATACTTTATCACCACAATTGCTCTTCTATCATGTTCCAATAATCTTTATAATGCCCTAGATCATATTCTGCTCTGGTAGTTCATGCCCTTCCGTCTTGTTGCTCAGTTTTTATCCAGAAAATCTAGCCACTGTCTAGCCCTGCAACTTTCAAACTGTTGGACCCTCTTAATCAGCAATCACAGCAAAAAAACAGGCCACCCATCATAGAAGTTACCTCCCCTATGATCTTCTAATACTGGGAATTCTATGGACACTAGCATCTCCAAACTACAGGGAAAATATTTTGTGTTCGGTATCATAGGAAGTAAGAAAAAAATCTAGTTGTTTGCTGCTTCTCTGTTATCCCATGGGCTTTGAACCAAGCATAGCCTGTGAGGAGAGGGTCTTTATCAACCTCTTTGATGGGTCAGACAGGAAAGGTCAGACAGGGCTTGTTTGGAGAACTCCTGCCAGACTAAGAAGGCCAGGATTATACAGCACTTCTCTGAACTAAGAAGCAGAGTAAGCAGGGCCTCATCCTGACATAGGAGCTGATGAGGCAGAATCTTGTCACAATCTGGAGGTTATTTCCTGCACCAAAATCTCATAATTCTGCCTGTTGGCCCCCGTGGTTCACAATTCCTTTGTCCACAGACCACAGTGTAAGGTAAAATTCATTTGCTCTGAATGCACAGACCAAAGTGGGGGTCCAACGCAGAAGATGTCAGGAAAGCAGATAGACAGTAAGTGCACAGTTGTATATGACTTTAAAATACACGGGCATAGGTATGAGCACTTATGCTTCTAGGTAATAAATATATTTTTAAAATCTCGGCTAGTGTGCTCTTCTCATCTTGTTGTTTCACTGCCTGCACTTCTGCAAAACTATCTCCAGTAATGAGATCTTATTTGCACTTTTATATAAAGGACTAGTTTTGTTGAAATGTGATCTGTATGTTTTTAGTAATATTTTATTAAAAACTTCCAGAGGAAGACACATCCCACAATATGAAAGCATACTTCCCTCGCATAAATAAGCTTCAAGTTTTATTAAAAATCATAACACTCCATAATATATTATGAAATATTAATTTCATATTCATAACCATAGTCACAAGATATTTCCTGAAATACAATGCAAAATATAAAGAAAATATCACAGCCAAGTTTTAATACGGTAGAGGCTTAAGATAATAAAATCAGTTCTTCTCTTACAAAAAGTAGCTTAAGGCAGCTCTGACCATGTGTTGCTTATGACTCTTCTTTTGAAAATCTGTGTACTGCTGCTGAACCCTTGGTGAGATCCTCCTCCTTTTTCTCCTGAATAAAATTGTTCACTGCACAAAGGACTGTTGAACTGTCTGGAGTCTTGTCCTAGAACTATAATACCTTTCAGTCTTTCAATTGCACCTTTCCTTAGCGTTTTGTCTCAGTTTAAGAATTCTTGAAATTGAACTAAATTCTTTTCCAGGATCCAAACCAAGGTCTAATAAAGAGCCTTTCGTCAGACTAGACATCTATAAACAAACTTTCAGAAAACTGAGCAAGGTGACCATTTCCTTTTAATTCAACCAGTGGAGACAGAGAGTGATAATGAAGGGGGAGAAAGTAGCTCACAGTTTAGAAGGTTATGTGACATTTCCAGCCTGTAACTCTCCCTACAAACTAAACTCGTAAAAAGTACTGCGCCAAAAAAGACAAGTCAATAGCAAATGGCTACTCAATGTCCTCCTCCTTTCACTGCTGCCTACGGGACAGATGCTGCTGATCATGGCACTAAGAATATCCTTAGTCGTGCAGTGGTTGATATGCAAAGCTAGTGTCATCTCTCTTGTTGTGCTGGTTTTGGCTGGGGTAGAGTTAATTTTCTTCATAGTAGCTAGTATGGGGTTATGTTTTGGATTTGTGCTGGAAACAGTGTTGATAACCCAGGGATGTTTTCGTTGCTGCTGAGCAGAGCTTACACAGAGTCAAGGCCTTTGCTGCTTCTCACACCGCCCCACCAGCGAGTGGGCTGGGGGTGCACGAGAAGCTGGGAGGGGACACAGCTGGGACAGCTGACCCCAACTGACCCAAGGGATATTCCATACCATATGACGTCATGCTCAGCATATAAAGCTGGGGGAAGAAGAAGAAAGGGGGGGACGTTTGGAGTGATAGCGTTTGTCTTCCCAAGTAACCATTACGCGTGATGGAGCCCTGCTTTCCTGGAGATGGCTGAACACCTGCCTGCCAATGGGAAGTAGGGAATAAATTCCTTGTTTTGCTTTGCTTGCATGTGTGGCTTTTGCTTTACCTATTAAACTGTGTTTATCTCAACCCACAAGTTTTCTCACTTTTACTCTTCTGATTCTCTCCCCCATCCCACTGTGGGGGGAGTGAGCAAGCTGCTGTGTGGTGCTTAGTTGCTGGCTGGGATTAAACCACAACACTTGTGAAGATCTTAACTACAACTCCACAAATCTCTGCATTTGTGCAGTCATTGGCAAAGCAGCACAAGGTAGTATCCGGGAAACGACGATAGCTAGGCAAGAGATGACCAATCGTATGATAAGTTGAAAGGAATCACTGAATCTGAGATCTTGATTCTCTCCTTGTCCCCGCTAATCCCTTAAATCCAGATGCTTTTGATTGTCTTCTATTGCATTTCCCATAGCACTCCAATGGAAATATCCTGTTACACACAGGGATCATCAGTCACACTGATGAGATACCTTCCCATGAAGCGGACTTTATCGCAGAGCAGGTTGTCATCATGGTGGAGAATACTCTTTGGACTGCAGTAAGAGAGTGCTAGCTGTGTGAATGCTACTGTTGACCATCTAATCAGCAAGATCCTAGTGCAAATATGTTGTCCATATACAACTGTCTAATCCACACAGAACATTGAAGCTGAAGGTAGGCAGGAGAACACTTAAAATTTCTTAGTTTGTGCATGTTTTTTTCCAATAAATACCCATGCAAAATGCTTGGTGGGATCCAAATATCTGTTGAGACTGCTGGAGTTTGGTAGGAATCACTTTTCTTTTTTTTTTAAAGTTCAGTAGGAATGTATCTCTAACTGATTACTTGCTATCTTTATTTAGAAGAAAATGTACACATACATATTCACCATTCCTTCCTTTACTCTCTTCCTTCAAATATGCTTTCTGTTCCGATCTATTCAAAGGAGGAGAGGAAAAAACCTCTTTTCTTGTTTTGTTCCCCAGATATCCCTATTTATAGCTTCCTAATACCAACAGATGCTAAAAGTGTCACTGTGTGACAGTTGGGAAATGAGGGAAGTGGATGAGATTATTTTTACAAAAAAACCCCACCCTACATTAAAAAAAAAAGGTAACGAGTCTGCTTTGTGTATTGTGTTTGGAGGCCCCGTCTTCCTAATGAAGTCTAGGAGAGTCATCACCAGCCCAGAAGGGCAAGAAAAACCCAACACAGTCTCAGTAACATAATTAAAAATGACTGTGGTGTGATTGAACAAGGGATCCTCTTCAAATTAAAAATGAATTTACTGGAGGGATGGTTTTCTTAAGCAGATGGGACGAGTGAGCTATTAGCATGGGCCTTAAACATCATTCGTGTTGACAATTTTTTTTCAAATTACTCCCCCTGCAGATTTTCAGCAATGAGGAATAGCCAAAAGAAAAGCACTTGCCTAGTCGCACACCACCACTGCCGGCAGAAATGTGTGGCACTTTAAGCAGATCATCTCTTGTCAGTTTATTTTAAAGTCAAGAGACAAGAGTGTTTGTACCGAAGCACGAAGCAAGGAGCTGTCAAGGACTCTGTTACGACTTTCTGCCTTCTGAGACCAATTCCATTTGTGCCCCAAGCCGAAAGCAGATTAGAGCTGAAAACAGTCCAAAACAAGTCCAAAAGGATTTGGCCAGGGCTTGACTAGTAACAGTTCCCAAGACACTATTTGCTGTCTGTGGGCAGACACAGCAGGGCACATGCAGCTCAGAGATTCCTATGCAGAATGCTCCAGTGGCTGTAGTGCCAGAGCCTCTCCTGCTGGCTTCCTTGCAGCTAGGGGCTTCACTGTTCCACTACTCATTACTCTTATGCTGGTACAAGGATTCAGGTCAGGTCAGAGAATTTAGCTCAAACTTGTGTTGTTACTTAAGAATAGTCAACTGTTCAAAGTCAGATCTCTCCTGCTACTATATGTACCAGTAATTATAACTTTGTCATCATTAGGCAACAACGAAGAGTAAGATTGTCCAGCAATCTATACCGCAGTCCTGTCCCAAAGAAAGACTCATATAGTTCAGAAATGCTGGAATCTGAAGTTTTACCTCTGGTTCATTTTAGAGATAACAACCAGCTACAATGAGTGTGTTTGGATCTGTGTGACCTCCATGTTTCAGGTTGCTTGGATCTGCTTTGTACATATCATTAATAAATGGTAAACCACTTTTTCACTGTTAGAAGCTCTCCTTTCATAAGCATCATAAGACTAGAATAGCTGTGTGGGATGCAAATGATCCCATTTCCACTGTGTGTGCATCCACAAAAGCCAGTAAAGAGCATGAGCATAATTTGGACAAATTGCTGTGGATAAGTGCAGGACGGCTACTGCAGAGCATGTAGCCATAAAAGTCAAGCAATGTTGTACTAAAAGAACTGCAATGATAAGCAGTCTGTAATCAGCATGTTCTCCCTTACAATCCTATGTTTTTATATTCTATACTCCTTTTCCACTTTCAGTGACAAAGCTAACATTTCCCTTAACACTCTATAATAGATTACTTTCACTTACATATAGATGGTTAATTAGAACTCCAAAAAGCAAAAGAATTCAGACGGGAAAGATACTGCTACCTAAATACCAAAGAAAGAGAAAGAATGTGAGAGGATAAGCTGCTGTACTTTATATGATATCTGCAGTAGGAATGGGGTGAGAACAAGAGGTGCTGGTTACAAGGGTAAAGACTGCTCATGCATTTAATGTGTACATGATAAATCCCTACAAAGTCCATGCTGCACATAACAAAAGTCTAAGAAACAGGTCATGAATCCATGTCTGAGAGTGCTGATATGTGTAGGAAAGTACTTCCTCATGACTTACCTGCCTTTAAGAGCACTCTACCAGTGCTAATCAGCTGTTTTGAAAAAATAATTCAATCTTTAGTATTGTTAAATTAGCTAAATGGGAATGCTCAGCTTCTACTGAATGTTAGTAACTGCCAGCTTTTTCACATGTAGGTAAAGCTGGCTGTGTAAGCAAACTTCGTTCTGGCGTTTTCCAACTTCTCACTCTTACTTCACAATTCAAATCACAATTTCCATACACAGCAGTGGGGTTGGACTAGATGATCTTTAAAGGTCCCTTTCAACCCAAACCATTCCATGATTCTATGATATTTCTGCTTGGTTTGTATGCGTATACAACATCTATGTGGTATACTTGAAGAAAAATTGGGGACCTCAGTATAGGTATTACTATTTCTTTAGTTTGTGAATACCATGATTGCTTTTTTAAAAATGTTGTGGGTTTTGGTTTGTTGGTGTTTCTTTTTTTTAATCTGGTGCTGTCTTTAAAAAGCAAATCGCTTCAGAAAGCTTTGTTAACACCAAAGCCTGGTTTGCTATTCCCAAAACCCCATATGCTGTTAAAAGTGGTATAGCTCACTAACCACATAAATTATATTTACAAATGCTATCATCAGATTACCATGACTTCTGGTACCATGCCACAGGAAGGACGACAATTTGATCAATTGCTAGGCCCCAATATAATATATTCACAGGCATATGGTATACAAAATCTCTTCTGCTGTTTGAAAGCATTTTCTTTCTGGAACTGAGAAGCCTACATGTGTCGTATTAAATACTATGAATGCTGACATATAAGATGTTAGCAGAAAAAAATCTCAACTTCTAGCCTCTTATACTTGGTTGTGAAGAGAAGGTACATTGGCACTCTGGTAATCACTATATTATTCATAGCGTAACCAGCACTCATTTAGACACCTTGGATTTTCTCCTACCTTCTCTATTTGACTTCACTGAGAAAAAGATGGACCAGGAGTAAAAAAACACATTTATATCACCCTGAGCCTGGGTACTCTCTATATGTGACCCATTTTCATTTTTTTCCAGATGTAAACAAAATCAGAGCTTGCAGTGAATCACAGAGTCCCCTAGAAAACCATTGGGTTCCTCAATAATTTGGCACTTGAAAAGCTACTTTTTATCTTTTTTTCAAGTCCTAACGTTTGTAAGCACTATTTCTTTTCCCATCTTTCAAATGCTGCATTTAACTGAAGTGCAAATGCAAGTAACTTGCTGTAGATCCATGCAATGGTGAATCTGTAGGTACTTTAAACAGACCCGGATGAGCTGCACAGTGTGTATTGCGTAAGATCAAGTAGAGACTTAGTATCTGTGACCTGAACTGATAGCAAAGTCACATCAACAACCCTGAGGGAATCACACAAATCGGCATGCAAATGTGTAACAAACCCAGTATTTGTGAACAAGGGTGGGAGAATATACATACTACAGCAATGCCCAGAAACATGACAGATTCATCATAAAAATGAAGAAAAAAATCTTTTATGAAAAATGCATTAAATCAAAAGCAGTCGCTATACAGTACAGAGGGTGTTTCCATAGAAGCAGTCTCCCACATGACAGCAAGAGCAGCAACAGGTGTTACAGAAAGTAACAGGGAGGAGAAATGTCACCAGGTTAAGTCTAAATGTCACACTGGTTTACAAAACAATGTATATAAGAATTTAAACTGACCACAAATGTTCTCCTTGGAATAGAAAGTTAATTATTTCCTATCCAGAATATATCTGTATATATACAGCAGAAATGCAAAAAATTCAGTGTTGGATAAATGTGAATAAAAAAGTACAAGTGCTTTGTCTTGCTCTTGTTTAGTAACTAGCTTGCAAAGTAATTTGTAATCATCCTTGTTCTAGTTCCTACTGAATCTCCTAAGATATACAATCTAATAAATAGAATAAAAAGTAGTATTTTATGTACAGAGGCAGTTTCCTAGGAGATATAAGATTAAAGTGGGTTCCACTATCAATCTTGAAACACATGGTCCATGAAATATCCCAACTACTCAGTTTTAGGACTAATTCAGAGAGAAAAAGAAAAGAAGAAGAAAAGTATTAAACCTGTAAACCAGGAAATTATTCAGACAGTATACATGCTAAGTGAAAGCAAAAAAACCATCATTAACATGACTGACACTGACTAGACCTATGAGACATAAGAATAATGCAAGAGCATTATTTATAGCTTATGATGAGCCATCTGATGGGCTAGCAATTCAATTAGCTAACGCTTACATTTTCAACAGTCTTGACCCCTGAACAGGGCATTGGCTGAGACAGTTATGTGGGGAAGGTTCTGTGCTATGCAGATTACAGAAAGATACTCACTCAGCTAAAGTGTTTCAAAAGTTGTGCATTACACCTATTCCAGGTTAATACAGCCTTTGTAGGTATTGTTCTGAGGTCTAAATGCAAGGCACATCTGAATGCCAAATTCCTGTTTTCTGATGAAAGGGAATCGTATCTCAACTGAAAAGGAAGTATTTTGTTCAATATTCTGTCAAACCTGACTATATAGAAGTATCAGCAACCACCAGAATATTGTGCTGAGCAAGAAAAAAAGTGCAAGGATTAATGATTTACCTTGTCAATTTATTCTACTCTTTGCAAAAATTTTGTCACAATTAAGAGGTCTCTAAAGACACCATTCCAAGCTTTCATGTGATGATCAGCATTATCCTGCCTTCACCAAAATGAAACAATTCATCACAGCGAGAAGGCACATTGGCACAAGGGGTAACAGTTCAGATGATTGCATCCAAGCAAGGGTTATGAGAAGCTCATAGCTTATTAATGTCAGTCTTGCACATCAACAGAAATAAATCATATGACGTCCACACCTGTTTGGATGAGAATGCCATACATGCAGGTGAGATGTTTCTATCTACTGTGACAAGCCATTGTTCCCACAGCTAACAGTGGTACCAGTGTTTCTATAATGGGTGCTGCATCCTTGTTCTGCATTTTACTTTTTTTTTTTTTTTTAAAATTAATGCTGAAGCACAGAAGACAAGATGATCCCTTGGCATAAATGGCGTTGGCAGGGATGCAGCCAAGGATTGGGACGGGAAACTGACACTGTGCATAGCTACAGGTCCCAGCCATGCATACAAACAAAACCTTTACATTCTGCTATATCACTGACGTTACCAGCAAACTGACCTCAATAATGAGAGATATCACACTCTACCAGACTAGACACAAACCAGACAAACAGTTTTGCATTAAAAAATTATTCCTTTCTTCCCATCATTTTGTTTATGGGAGGAATATGACAATTTAGTGTAGTTAAAATTGACAGCATTGGTCTTGCTCAGTGGAATCCATATGTAGAGTAGACACTTGACAGATTAGTAGAAAAGAATTTTCTATGCGATTTTTTTCTTATTTCGATATAGAACATTTTGCTTTTTTTACTCAATGCAAAGATGAGACTTTCACAGTTTAAGGTCATCATACAGAAGTGTGACACTTGCCACTTTCTTGTTTAGCTTGAGGATTCCTGAAGGATTAGTTTAGTATCTTTATTTTATGTCAGAATCCTGAAGGATTAGTTTAGTATCTTTATTTTATGTCAGAATTCATATAATTTTCTGCCTATTACGTAAATTCACCTAGGAAATAAAGCAACTTTGACATGATCTAATGGAAGCCTTCAAAATTTGTAGCAGAACAGAAAGATGATCAAAAGAAATTTCTCCTATGGTGGAGGCTTCAAAAATGAAGGGAATAATTTACAGTTAAGACATGATAAGTGATGGAAATAAGAAATGACAATTCACTTCGTGGTACCTCCGGATTTGTTTGGAACGATAGACCAAAAAAGTGATGGAGTTTATTTATGTTGATATATGAGCTATGAAGAAGCTCAGAGATTTATCTATCTTTGCATAACTGTTCATTTTCTGTAATTTCTATTTAACTAACATTATTTACCAACCTCAATTTCTGTTCACAGTGTGATCAACATATTGTTTTGGATTTATAATCTATCCTTTAATTTGGAAGGTGGGTTCTTAAGGTACCTTTTCCTTTCTGAGCAGCCATTGTAATGTCTGTGATTAAATACAGGGCTTTTAAGTACAGTTCCTAAATTTGTATGTCTTAAAACTGAGTATTGTTGATAGAAAGCACAAGACAACATAATTTACTTCTCCCTTTGGACTGACAGAACCTGTGACTGTCGACTGTTGAGAACCAAACTAAAGCCCATCTATATTCTTAGGCTATTTCCTGAGTGAAGTGACTAAAAGGCTAGGTCAGGTGAACTTTCCCAGGAGGCACTAAACCATTTTTTTGCTAACATTTGTAGTATGCAATATTTCATATTGTGGTTTTTATATGTTATGTGTAAGTGCTTGATACGTATATGTTAAATTGCAAGCTTAGTAAATAGTACATAAAATTTCTGAGAAAAGAACAAACTGTTCTAATCAAAGCAGATAAACAACATTTTCCATTTTCATATGCTGTTGTTGCAATTCTGTAATTCTGTTGCTTGCTAGTTAATAGCTTTGTTGAAATAAGAACTATAACAAACTGTATGTGATAATAAGTATCATCCAACACCATCAGAAAGGTCATGGGACTTAATTCTACCATTTCTTCTAATTTTATAACATCAACATTGTAGGATTTCAGTTTGTTTTCCTCCCCATTTCATTTTAAGGAGCCACCTGGGGTATATTAATGGAGCATACATTTGCAAAGCAGCGTGAGATAAAGGTGCTCTCTGAGCCAGATCAACCACTGAATGTTAGAATCCTTCATTTGTATTAAATACCCAATTATTACCCTACTGGTGAATGTTTGGTCACATCAATAGCCATGGCAATAGTGATACAACCTCAATAGCTCAGTTATTTTCTGAAAGCAGACGGTAAAAACAGATCAGAATTTAGCAGTCAAGACTAAAACTAGCTCCAATTCTTTCAATATTCATTTGATATTATCCACTCTCTATGTTTTTACGGTGTCCAGAGGTATGTTGTACTCTTTCTAGTGAAGGATGTTGTACGTTTCCTGAATCGTTAACCACTAAAATTCCTAACCCTGAAAAGATTTGTGAACCAAAATGACCTTGTACAAAGTTTACAATGTTTGCATGGTCAGAGCTGAGAGCTCTGCAGCAAGCCATGTGTATATGACGCATAAATACAGCTATCAGTCTATATGGACTAGAATCATGAATGGTTATTTTGTGCTCCTCTTTTGTGATGCTGGATTAAATTTTATATGGATCTTTACAGATCTTTACTATTTATTATTATCAGAAGCACTTAACCCCAACTTTGGAGGATAATTCAGATCGTTGGTTGGCAAAAAGTTCATGTTAGAAGTCTATATTTATTTATCAGCTGCCAACAGGGAGACATGACATTTCTGTATCTTGTCAGAAATTAATTCCTCTGGAGATTATAAAAGAACTACATAATGATCAAACAAGCCTGGAGTCTACAACAATAATAAAATGAGTTTGTTTAAGGGGAAATGGGACAAACTGAAGTAAAGAGAGCCACTAAAGCATTCTACTATTCCCCTGCTCAGTGAAATTTCACCTTTAAAACAAAGAGTGAAGGTGTTTTTATTCTCCAGTTGCAAAGAAAAGATGATGATTCAAAATCACAGATTATCAGCCCTTCTCTTTTTCTGGTGTCTGATTCATGCTTGGTGCCTTTCCATCATGCCTGGTCCCACTGCTCCTGGAACACTGGTTACTACTCCTCTGGTTCTGTTTGATCTTATAACTACAGGCTTTGGGAGACGCAATTTATTACTTCACAGTTGCAGATGTTTTAGTCATTCAACTTTGCCACCGTTATCAGCTTGATCCAGTGCTTTGATTAAAAAAAAAAGCCAAGTAGCATTCATACCCTAAAGATATACAGAAGTTCAGGGGTTAAATGTCAAACTATTCAGTCTTTGCCTGTCAGCGTTTTTGAGAAAAATGATTAGTATTTTAATCTATATTTTATTAGAATGATAGATAATAACTGAAATCTTAACACAGACTAAACCTGTGAACATATCCTTTATATTAAAGCTTTTAAAGCAAAACAACTTCCATTCTGATTGACAGATAATGAATTTCCAAGATGACTGATTTTTTCAGTGCTATTCCTTGTCCATCAGGTGCCTGCACTTTTCAAATGTACTATTATTGTAATAAATTATTTGGTATGATTCATTAATTATCATTTAACTGCATTTAGCTACTCACTTGGCAGTATTAACTGCTCTTTTTTTCAGGTTTATTTACATGTTATTTAAGGACCAAGTACTGCTTGTAACAGCCGATTTCCCAGAGATCATTTTTCAAATGACCTGGGTCTTCTTTTTTTCGTCATTTTGTTGTCCTTTGCTGTCTTGTCTGAATTTCAGTTTTACTGAGCAAGAGGATTTGAAAAGTATAAATTTTAAGGTCATATAACCAAACATGTTAATGTGAATTGGATACTCTAGATACATAAACTACAAAGAAAAAGTCTTGATCCTAGATGATCAAATTTCCTAATGAACTATAAAAATAAGATTGTAGCACATCTCTAACTACTGGCCAAATGAAGTAGAACCTTATACTTACCAGAACAAAAGAGCCTATCTAATAAACCATGAAAAAAACTTCCCCCCCTCCCGGCCTCCCAAAAGAGTACTAAAAAAGAAAGGAGGAATTATTCTGCAAAGGGAGAAATGGCATGATGAGAAGACTCTGCCCTATATCCCAAATGTGATGTCAACCTCTTTGCTCTGCCTTTTGGCTTGGTAAAATTGCTTTTCTCCTCCTTTCTGAGCAGATCCTTTTTCATGAGAGGTTCTGTTTTTTGTCTCAGTGATTAGGAATGTCTCTGTAACATGTATCCAACTATAATATTTTTAGAATTAAAATTCTGTATGAAGAAAATTAAATAAGGAAGGACACTGCTTCAAAATTAAATTATTTTTGGTTTTCCTCTTTCAATCAGTGCCCCAGCTTTTGTGAAGAAAAATTCTGCATGGCAGGAGACACAATGCAACCCCTAACCTTAATTTGGAATCCCATGTATTCTGGGGCTCCAGTCAAGGTCTGATCCAGCTAAAAATGAAGATACTGCCACTGACTTGAACAGAAACAGGACTAAGCCCTCTGCATTTAATTTCAATACAGAAACTGTACTTATAGTTCAAAGTCATTGTCCCTTGACATTTGTTTGTGGCGGTTTTGTCCTTGGGAGCAGCAACTCAACAGTGGGAAGTAGATGAGGGGCAACCAGAGACAAGCATCAGTGTCCAGAAAGCTTGAAAATGGCATTAGATTAAGAGGAAGGAAAACTGACTGTGACAAAAGAAAAAAATAAATGCACAAAGCAAAAGGAAATCTTTAAGAGTACAGATACACACCTCTCCAAGTACAACTGGATGTCAGCGTGCTGTAAATAATTATGAATCAGATCATCTTCTTTTTCTGAAAAAGTAAGGGAAGGCTGAATGAATATAGATCTCTCTTCCATTTGTTCAGTTTTAACAAAAAGTAACTGAGCAAGTCATGCTGAAGGGCTTTGAAAACAAAGTGGTAGTGCGGCCTATTTCCTTCCTCAGAGTCCATCCCCGTGCATTGGAGAGGATGTCTGCACCACTCCAGTATTTGGAGAATAAAGAAATATTTCCTTCTACAGAGCATATCTACCTATGCATAAATGATTCTGTGACTTGAGTCACATCCTTTAATCTAGTGGTCCCCCAAGGCTAGTACCTGTGTGTGTACTTGTTTTTACACAGGGCTGAATTTGTCTGCTAATCACATATTGCAGCCCTTGAAGTTGCAGCTCCATTTTTCTTGCTTACTTTCTGTAGATTGCAGTTGCTGATCTGTAAGAATTACTCCCATATTGAAATTAAATCACTGGAACTGATCTCTTACTTGTGAAACAGAAAAGCAAAATGCTAAGAATCATATACCTGAGGCTGAAGTATTTCACTGGAATACTTCTACTCTTGGATTTCAAGCACAATAGATCAAATTTATGCCTTGCATAAGTCAATTCTTAGAGGGAAAATAGTAATAGTGGGATAAATTTAGCAGTGACCCCCTATTGGCACTTCCAGCTCTGATGGTGAGACTTTCCCACATGTTTTCCTCTGTTCTTCCATAAAATGAAAATCATCAGTATTGCATAGTTTGGCCAAGGAGCTTGTGAAGATATCAAAAATGCTGAAGTGACTTAGGAGACTGCACTTCATTTTCAAAGGTGCCTTTAACTCCCGTCTTCCTATATTTACCAGTTTCCCAGAGTCTGTGGGTAGTGTTTGAGAAAGTCTTGCCGGTGCAAAACTTAAGTCCGGAAATCACTAAGCGCAGAAGTTTTTATTTAGTGAAAGTTTACTTTAAATTTCCACCTCTGCATCCTTTTACACCTATCAACCACTGGCATTTTGTTGACACCTATCATCCACTGGCACCCATGCTCCACTGGCATCTTGTTGACAATATCGCACCCCTGTATATGAATATACATAGTTTTCTAGAACTTGAATTGCCATACTTCTTAACATGTATAGTTCTGCATAACTGCTGGTCACTGAGCATAAACATGTTCTATATACTAATTATATATCAAAACTCTCACATAGGAATAATAGTACTAAATTGCAAAGTCACTCAAATGTTCGCAAATGCTAGATTTAATGTTGCCAGTGAAATGTAATTCACATGCTAGTGAGGATCCATTATGGTACAGCATTTAATTATATGATCCCATTCTATTTTTCACAGGACGTCTTCTTCATTTTAGGTACAGAATGTAAGCCACTTACTTACTTAGTCAGCAAGCTATTCAATATTTTGCTTTATTCCATTTGTTCTATGCATGGTCCTATATCTTATTTACTGCATACTATTCAGACTGTGCTCAGAAGACAGAATACTTAATTTCTTCCTAGACTTTTCCATAGTGCTCATCACTATAACATGTGAATGCTTCACTAACTCTCATAAATTTATCTGTACAACATCTCTTTGTGATAAAGTCGGAAATGGAGGCATGTAGAAACTGAGGTTAAAAAATAAAAATTTTTATGTATTATCTATTAATAATCACTATTATCTATTATAATTGCAAAGCAATTTAAAACAACTAAGTCTCTTCTTTTTTTCTAATTGCTTAGCATTAAATTGTATTTATATTAAATATAATTTTACTTGATGCTGTGTGTGCTCAGTCTTTCTGCAAATCAGATGCAGGAATCTTAAGCTAAATTCCCGGAAAATAAAAATGTATGCTTAGTGACTATCTGATAAAAGTCACTAGCTACTAGCTGCCAGTCACATTGAATTTCTCTGCTGGAGGCAGGGATGGGATCCCGTTTCTTAAGGAAGGTACTGATTTAAAGATCTTCCATTATCTTAATCATGCTCCTTTTACTCCATATGTTCCTCGTTCTACAACAAATGAGCATAAGTCTTATAAACAACTGGGTTTTTTTACCCAACTCTAACCAATTATGTTCAATGAATATAGCCAGTGTTCTGTGGTAAAAATAACATCTAATGGCATACTTGTAGAATGTAGCATAACATGTACAATGTAGGCCATTAATTAATGTTGTAGTTGAAAGACTACAACTTCCTCAAGGCGGGCAGCGGAGGCAGAGGTGCTGATCTCCTCCCTCTGGTGACCAGCGATAGGACACAAGGAAATGGAATGAAGCTGCGTCAGGGAAAGTTCAGATTGGACATTAGGAAAAGGTTCTTCACTGAAAGGGTGATCAGTCACTGGAACAGGCTCTCCAGGGAAGTGGCCATGGCACCAAGCCTGTCAGAGTGCAAGGAGCATCTGGACGACGTTCTTAGTCATATGGTTTAGTGTTAGGTAGTCCTGCGAGGAGCAGGGAGTTGGACTCGATGATCCTTATGGGTCCCTTCCAACTTAAGATGTCTTCTATCTGACATCCCAGGTCTCACTTGCTGCTCAGGTGTGTCTGTACATCCAGAAAGTTTGAGTGTAAAGCAATTTTGAGCTTCAGAACTTGCTTTAGAACAGAGATTGAAAGACCATTAAGCTATAGGAAGCTTGGGACTTCAAGTTAGATCCTCTGACCTAAACTATGATTCAAAGCCCTATACACTGCCTTAAAGTAAAATCAGATCGGTGTCATGTCATTTCCAATTCACCAGTGTTAAACAAACTGTCCTACTCTCTTTGCTCAACAACTCTTACTCTTTCCATCATCATGTCTGGTCCCTATTCCTCCATCACCTCTGAGTCTCATTGTTCTTTCCCAGCCTTTCCTTCAGCTTCTTGTCTGGTCACAAACTCCTCTAAGGCACTCAGCCATTTGCTGCTTTCCATCATTTTCTGAGTCCAGGTAGCTGTACTCATCTGGCACCTCTTCTCGATTACTTGTTTCACTCCATTCTTCTTACTCCCATCATCTGCATTCAATCTAGGTGGTTCCTCTTCTAAATTGTTAAGGTGTCTGCAATGGTGGCAGTGAGAGCTAGAAAAGGTGAATTTGCTACTCTCAGTTGTGATGCCTGCATGAAGATCCTAACCAGGCCACAGCCAACAATTCTTAAAACTGCAGAGAAAATTCTTGCCATTCCAGCCTAGGGAGTGTCCAATATTAGCAGAATCTTGAAGAATATAGCTATAGACACCCAGCTGGTTTCTACACAGCAAGTGCAAACTATTTTTTCAAAAGCTTATACCTTGAATCAGTACTGACCTATCAGCTTTCACTTCCCTTCTCTAAAACATGGAAAAACTAGAACTTAACAAAGAAAAGATCACCAGAATTTCATCACATGGGTGAAGGAAGTTATGTTTCAAAGGAGTTATATAGAAAATAGTATGCAAAGTGAAGATAGCATTGTTCTTCAGTGATATTCTAACCAACCTGTGCCTATACACCATCTATCTTTCCATAGTCTCACTAAGAAATTTGCAGCTCAAAGTAGTGTTTGGAAAAACAAAAGACTGCAAATGCTTGAATACAAATTTAAAACATTTGCAGTAGTTCTTGTAGTAAAGCAGAAAGTAGTGACTCTGGAAGACTGTCTCACCATTAACACAAAGCAGAGGATACTGAATGTGGCTCATTACAATCCTGTTTTGAGATAACTCCATCAACAGTGACTTGCTGCAACTCCTCACCTAATTAACAATAAACCACCTTGCTCTTAATGTTTCTGTGACACTTAAACACCCATCCCAGACCATCAGTCTCCTGGAGTTAATGAGACTCATTTGCATTCCTTCCAAGGATCATCTGCTAATACATATAAACTAGCTAGCAGACTCAAATGGTAGTGAGCAGTGTCCAAGGGGAGGGCATGTATTAATCCCACCTTTGAAAAGTCTAGGCTAAATTGCTTTATCACTTTATAGTTACACTGTGCATTGCTACAGCTGCTGAAAAATTACGACTCCTTAATTATTAAGAAAGCCAGCAATATATTCACACACGTAAAATATGAGATTTCACCCACAACTGCTAAAGAACTGGGGTTTGTAATTCTGTGGTTCATCCAATTAGCATCAGTGGGAGAGATTTTGGTTTTGCTACATTGCATGGAAGAAGAAAAAAGTCCTTCCATACTAAATTTTATTTTATGATTTAAATGGATTTAAATGCATTATGAACTCATTAATTTTATGCCAGTAGACTCTCACAAAGTTATACAGAGTAATTTATAATATACTTTATTTTAATGAAAGGAAGATACAGATCTAGATTGGCCTGTCTAGGTGACAATATCTGAAACCAGGAACATGAACTGCTTTTTTTAAATACGGAGCCTAAATATCAGTCTCTAACTGGTGAACTGTATAGCCAGTGCTATTTCACAAACAGGTGACACTAAATGCCTCGACCATATAAGAATGAAAGAGTCAGGGAAGACTAATTCTCTATGGATATTCAAAGCTTAACTAAGCTATTGGCTACAGATATGATGGAAAGGGAGAGCAAAAGAAAGCATTTCTGTTCTGTGCTGTTATGTCACCCTACTGGGGAAAAATCCATCACTGCCAAATCAGTATGAGACCTAATGAAGGAACTGAAACCTGAAGAGATTAATAGTTGCCTGAGAATTTAGGAAAAAGCAAGTTACTATGAGTGGGAGGTAAGTAAGCCTGTGCTTGTGAGAAAGGAAAGAGAGAGCTGAGAGAGTAGCTGAGATCTGTGCCACGACATCAACTTGTCAGCACAAAGATCAGTACTCAGCCAGCACCGAGATCAGAACAGGACTGGCGAAGTAATGAAACTAGGTCTGATTTCCCAAATGGACTCTGTAGTGAGCAGAGAAGACCTGAGCATTGTTTTGTATGTATAGAGATGTGTGTTGGCAAACTAAAGAGAGAGAAAAAAGAAAGAAAATAGAAGATACAAAAAGTAAACATGTTAGATCTCCAAATAAGTGATTGGGAAATCTGTTATATTCTTTATATAAAGTGAGTGGATGTTTATGTTTGTTTTGTTTTGTATTCAAGTGCAGGTGATATGACTGACAAAAAGAGTAAGTTCAGGAAAGCTCCACAGAGTTCTGACAACATTTGTTTCTTTGCCAAGGATTGGCTGGATGGTGTCATGATCTCCAAGGATTTTTACTTTCTCTGGCACCTGGACTGACAGGCTTCAAAATATTTTTCTAAGTGGGATGTGAGCCCAGAATATTAGTGTTAAAAGGCAGTATAGAATAGGTGGGTGTTCATGTTACTTGATTTTACAAGGAGGAGGTTTGAGTATCTCAAAGCATTTCCATCAGAGCTTTGAGTATGTCTAGGAATATGACACAGAGAGAACAACAGCAAGAGAGAAGGAGATTGGTAGGACCCATGAGGAACAGATTGAGAAATTGCTGTAGGATGCTGATGAATCAGTGGATTACGATATTTGTACTGCTGAGCTTCAAATACCCTTCCTCCTTGGGTGTGTATCAGAAGCCAGCTGCAGGCTCAGAGAGTTCTCAAATAAAACCTACACAGAGAGCAGGATACAACCCCTTGCGAAGTCCAAGTCCATAGGAGGTACAGACAGAAATCACACTGAAGTTTCAATTAGAAAACAGTGACTATTAAAAAACATTCTTTTGCTTATTATTCAGTTACCTTTAGGTGATTTCTCCTTCCTTTCCTATTATATCCCCCAGCTTCTAGAGTATCGAGATTTCTGTAGACCTGTGAAACATATCATGCTGAGCTAAGATTTCTACCATGTGAAGTGTTTTCTTCTCCGTATCTTTTATTCTCAAAGCCACTTATAATTTTCCCTGGCTTGAATAAGACTCTCCCAGGTGTATTCTGAAAAAAGTCCAGAGCTTTTGGGACCAGTCAAAGTCACTGCTGAAGACAGAGTAAAAAATGGATGACAACAGAATAAGCATGGGAATAGCAATCTTTAAGGATGAAAAATAAGATTGAGAAAGTTTGCCTGATCTTTTTGGTGGTGATTTAATCATCCTGAGAATTTGACTTGAAGGTCTGGCTAAGCAGTGGAAAATACAACTGGGGGATTGCTCTGAACATTAGCGTGAAGTGAACTCTAGTTCAAGTCTCCTAAAAGCTTCAAGTCTTCCTTCATGTCCATGGAATTGTATAAGTAGCCTGTGCTGGTACTGTTATCTCTGATAAATATCACGTTCTTCTTGAGGGAATTACTGGCTTTCTAAAGTGTAATATGGAAGAAAGTTTTGAATGACTATCTGCTCCTTCAGTGCCTGAAAAATATGATCTGAACATCTGCCCTCAGGGATATTCTTACTAGATTTTCTTATATATTGTCTCATTCCTCCCAGAACTCACTCTCATGGCTCTGTCATTTTCCCCCTTTTCCAGAAATTACCTTAATCCTCCTCACTTTCTGTCCAACTATTCCTGAGTTTGTCTCCCTGCTTTGCGTTTTTGTTCCATGTGATGAGTCTATTATCTTTCTGGTAGTGCAGGATGAGAAGGGGGAGTCTTGCAAGACAATGGAGAAAGCACTCCTGTATTTTTATAGCTTGACCTTCATCTTCACATCTATAGTACCCATTTTGGAACTGGCCAGCTCAGACAGAAGTTTGGTTGGAAGGAGGCAAGAGAATAGACTGTTTTAAATTTTCAGTTCCAGGCATGAAGACTTGGAAAGAAACTTTATGAAGTGAGAAGAAAACCATCAGAAAATCATCTCTCTTAAAGTTTGTGGACATGAAGAAACCAGAACCTGTTTGTTAACAGTTTACTATGGAAAGAGAAGCAACATGAATTGACTTTTAATTCCCGCTAACTATCTATCTGCCTAATAATATTTCTCTGCATTATGGCCTATGTTTTCACAGAAAGTGTCGTCTTTGTGCAAGTGACTGGATTACAAACTATGGAGGATGTAGAGGGATCTGTCTGTTTTAGATAAGTTATGTTCAAACTCAATAGCTTAGGCAGTCTTCCAAACCGTTCTCTTGAACTAACTCAGAATAGCTTGCAGATGAAGGTCTTTTATGCATTAATGCAGCAGAAAAAAAAGAAAAAAGAAAAACCCCTAAACCAACAATTTCATTGTAACAGTCAGTCTAATAGAGTCTTGCTAGAAAAAGATGGAATTTACTGTTTTATTTTCTCTGGAATAGGAAACATAATGCCTTCTCCTTAAAAAGCTTGTCATGCCAATTACAGTGACTTATTGAGGGTTTGTTTAAAAAAATACAGACACAATCTGGAAACATAACATTGTGTTATCAAGAACTTAAAGAAAAAAATTGGGGGGAACAATGTGCACTTGAGAAGCCCAGCTGAGTGTGTTATGGCACACATCTTGAGTTGCATCTTGAATAAGGACAATTATCACTAGGAAGCATAAGGGCATACAGCAGGGCGTATGTTATTATAATTAATGTTATTATAATTTTGTCTACCAAATTCACTCCTTTTGACACATATGTAGCTAGTTTGTCATCTGATATGTTAAATTATTAACTGATTCATTAATGAGATTATGGGGAAGTCTTCTCTTTTTCTGTCCCTTTTTTGCTGTTCCATGTTTGGTGCAACCACGAACTGTGATAATTCTCTACTTCTTGTGACTTCTACTTTGATTATTATACAAGGAGCAAATTTATTAAAAGGACCTATAAACCTCTAAGAAAATTTGCTATATACAGATGTTTTGTCTTTCACAAATAAGACTGCCATAGATGTTCAAATGACAGGATGTGTAAAGGTAGGCATCTATTCATTGATGCGCAAAAGTACCAAGCATATTCAGCTAATAGTGATTCCAGACCTCACAACTCTTTTTCTCACTCAGCGCATGAGAAATCATCTCTGTTCACGTGGCAGGTAGGTATTTTCCTTTGTGACAGGACCATTAGTTAGTCCATGCTGTGTGCTTTTTAATGGCTGCTCCTTAATCAAAGGTGTTGGTTGGGCTGAAATTTGCAGCTGATTCAGATTTCTGAACATCAGTTCACTTTTTTATGGAGAGATAGCTATAGATTTAAGCACCCAAGATAATAATTTTTGTTGCTTTTTCCCAGTAGAAGTTAAGGATTCTTTTACTTTTTAAGTAAATAGGGTCATTAACATACTATGGTATAAAAAGATATATTGATCGCAGGAAAAAAATCGCTTTTCTCACCCATCAGAATGAATGAAAAATAAAGAATAGCTGATGAATTAAGAACTGTGAATTAAGAACTTGTTTGTATGCAACTTACCTCTGATTTTCAAATTTTGCTGCTTGCCCTGCAGTATCCTAAAAAGAGTTATTGTATTTGCAGGAGAGGAGGAGTAAAGGAAAAGTCATTTTCACTAGTCTGCTACTTCATGCAGGATGTTTCATGTGGAAGCCTTTTTGAACTGTCATTTTGTTCACAGAACTTTAAATGCACCTAAAATTGACTCCACAGTATCTGAAAAGCTTGATGTATTATTTTACACTGTTCAGTCAAGTCAGAGGTACATAAAAAAGGAATAACTTTTCTCTCTGGTCCTAGCAATAAATAAATGAAAAAAATAATTACCCAGGTGGGGGAAATTACTTTTGATAACTGCTTTCCACAAGTACCATATATGGCAGAAATGCTGGCAAAGTCAAATCGTTCCTTTAGTAACTAATTCTTATCATCTCATCAGTTTTGTATATCTTTTGTTCTGGCCTTCTGCTTTGCAGACACATCCAGCTGTAGTCACCATATCTGAGGGTCTGGTTTTAGATTTCTCTTGTATACATTGAAAGCTATACTGTAGGCAGAATTCTTCAATGATGTCATATTCTTGCCACCCAGTCCCCAATCTGCCTTTCTGCGTTCTTTCTCTTCTCTAATGACCTTGTGAAACTGCAGCTAGAACTTTGAGAATCATTTTAAGAGCTATTGCTGAAATTTTTGTGGTTTACTTTATGACAGTTGCCTTTTATGCTAGTAAATTTGGAGTCCTTGCTTTTTTTGCCTATAAACTGACTCTGATACCTGTAACATCATAGCCACGCACAGTTATATGCTTTTTACTCCATACTAAAAATGAAAAATATTTATAGATGCAAGTCTCTCCCATTTTTTACTAGTGCAAGCTCTATTATATTGAAAATTGTCTCCTGACTCTAGGTCCCACAGCTATTGCATGAAGTTGTAGAGTCCGGGTCCTGCTTAAAGGCTAAAGATTCTACTAACAATAAACAGAGCAGATGCACAGTTACAGGATTCTAGTTAGTTCCTTTTGTTCCCTTCAGGGATGCATGCATACAGAAATATCATGTGACTTTTAAGATTTAAGGCTATAAGTGAATAAATAAATAAATAAGGTACTGACTCAAAGTAACATGATTTTTTTTTCCCCTAGAAGCTAAGAACTGAAAAATCCAGTCTGGCTCGTTTTCATGGACAACATTCCAGGTGGAAGCATGCCACATCAAAGTAATTTCAAAACTGATGACTTGAGCTAGATATTGCTACACCACAGGTCTCAATTAAGCAGCAAGTGCTTATAAGAGGAAGCTTATAAGAGCTTTTAAGCAGGAGTTTAAGAATTTGCTGCTGGAGAAGCCCAAGAACTTTATGGCTGAGAATCAAGGACTTGAGCGCTACTTAAGTCCATCAACTGCAGGCAGGTGTGTCTGCTTCCCAAGTCAGAAATACCTCATGTCTAGTAGTTATAATGACAGAGAACAAGACAAAACACATAGGAAGCAGCTTTGACGCCTATGAGGCTATGGATTTCTGAAACAGAACAAGGAGCTTCAGGCAGTGGTTAATTCATTTTTTTTATAGCTAAGTTTCTTTCCTGTCTTTTAAACAGTTTTGGTCATCTGAAGTTTGAAGACCACTATCTGTGCAAATACAGTACCTCTGACCTTCAATTTGGTTGATACTTAGAAGCAAACAAAGGTCTGCAGGACAGCAAGAGCCCGTGAACATAAAGGTGGAGTAGAGGAGGCAGCTGAGCCTTTGTCCATCTCTGTGTATGTAAGAAAAGCCACCAGGAAGATATACATTTTACTTCACATTAAAGGTAGATGAATATAAACAAAAAAGAAACCAAACAAATAATTGCCAGTGCTATAAGTAAATTCACAGTAAGACACGGAGCCTGATTATTGGCGTCAGTGATAGAATTTCCTGTGCCTTTAATCATACAGTCCCTTGCAAAGTAAACTCAAACACACGACAGTTGAGTCACCAGTTTTCTAAGTTTGTTGGAGATTTAATAATTATCCACTTTTATTTGCTTATTTAAAAGCAGAAAGTATTGAGATAGTAGATCTATTTTCACAGTATGGTGTGTAGTTTTGGTATTGAAAAATGAATTCTAATGGGAGTATTGAAAATTATTATGGGGATTAAGACAAACCTTTCAAATGTATGAAACATTTCATATGCTTATGTTTTCCACATTCTGCTTTTAATAAACTCTTTAACATATTAAGTATTATAATATCTGTCTAATGAAATAGGGCTGGATTCCGATTTCAAGCTGAGTTTACGGTAGTGTAATTCAATTCACTGGAGTTATTTCTGAGTTGTACTGATGTCAAGATAGGAAATAAGCCCACCATATGTAATGATATTGCAATTATAAGAAGTGAAAGATCAGATCTGAAAATTGTTATGTAAAGTGGTAAAGTGATAAAGTTTTCCTCCAGACTAAAGAGCACTGGAAGGAAGAAACAGCCCTGTATCTGTGTGGCAGTATCTTTTCCTTCCTGCTGTTTTACAGCATTATTATCATTAAGAAGTTTTAGTTTAGTTCTGGAACTTGTCACTATTTCACTGTAATGTTTTATAGTTTATCACGAATAAAAGTAGCTTAGAGATTTTGTGGGTTTTTTCGCTTGTGTGTGAATGAGATTTCATTGTTTTTCTCAGTTATACACTTTCTCTTCTTTTTTTGTGAGAGAAATTGTCCCCTCTTTATCTTTTTCTTTTCCTAGCATAGTTCTCGTTTCAGAAAATATATGAATTTTTTTTGATAGTGAAATCTCAATTGGTCAGAGAAAGAAAAAACACTTTGATATTTCCTTTAGCAAAAGATTTTCTTATCTCTATCGGTTCCCTTCTGCCTGTTCTGAGTCACTGAACTCAAGAAATGAGAAGATCTTGTTTTTCTCACATGAAGTTTTTTCAAACTCACAAGTTAGAGTGTTTCTCTATCACTACTAGCTTCTATATAGTAAAGAAAGCACTTCCAGATTTGTCTCCCAGTTCCTTCGCTCTCTCCTAGACATTTTGCAGAAAAAGCTATATCATCCAGAAAGATGTCTTGTCCAAGTTGATCTTTGGCGAATGTGCCATTATTATGAATGCAAATCAGAATGAGTTTCACAGCTCTGGTCTATCTGTGAGTTCAGTCAGGTTCCTTAAAACAGCCCTTAACTGGCGTAATAGCTTAATGTCTACTTATTCCACGTGGGAAAAGATAAAAAGCCTTGACTTTGGTAAAATGCTGTGTGTTTTGTAACTTAAATCACTAATCGTTTCACGACTTGTTGAGAAACAAAATATTACGAAGGCTAAAACTGCGTATTTATGTGCCAGGTAGAAAGGTACTACAAAGCCTGATCACATGGACTCTATAACCCTGGGAGTTCTCCTTTTTGGGGCAGGCCAGCTGCAGCTTGCAGTATGAGTACATGGCAGTCTTGTGCCCCATCTTACTGGTACTCCAATTTTGTTTCCAAAGAAGAGATGTCTGGGCTAGACAAGTCTAATGGATGTGATTTCCTCTTACAAGACAGCTTAATGAGGAAAATTGTCTGCCTATAAAAGAACAACTTCTTGCTATGCACACTGATCCTTTAGCAAATGCAAAGAGCTTCCAGCAGGAAAGCAAGTATTACTCATTTCAGCGTGAGTCTGGAGGAGAGACTTTGGTCAAAAGTCTCTTGGTTTACAATTCTTGTGAAGTTACAAACAGCCCATCTTTCTTCAAGTTATGAAAGTATGATATTTTAGACTTCAAGTAATTTGTGGCATGACTTGTTAGGAGGGTAGACAGTTTTCTGTCATAGACTTGCCCAAATAAATTATCTGTTTACTGAAAGGCAGGAACTCTCTATGAAACTGTTCCACAGCACTTCCAGGAGTAGGAATACGCCAAAGAAAATGGGAATTGTCAGACAATGAAGTCAATGGAAGAGATACTTACTATTGAAGTTAGGAGTAGCAACTTTTATTCATACTTCTCTATGCACGTTTGTGACTAGAAGCCTGATCTTAACTTTTGCTTAATATCTAGGTACAATTGTCAATTGTAAATTTAATTTGGGTGAAACTAGCAATCTGAGAGTGTACTGTCTGTACAGAAGCAACAATTTGGAATAAAATACTCTGTGAAAATAGTCATAAGGGCTTTGCACCTGAAGACCTGAGGGGCTAGATGTGATTTTTGCTAATCTTTAAACTTTTGTATGAGGGTAAATCTGTACTAGTTTTTTGGAAGGTATTTCCTCCTGCAAGCACAAATGATTGCATTTCCTACTAGGAACAGAAGGCAGAAGGTACCCCCTGGCTGTGGGTGTATCTTAAAGACTCATAGCTGTCCATCCCTAAGTGAAGTAGAATGGGACTGTGTCATTAAGGCCTTCTGTGTGAATGGTGTCTACTGGTATCTAAAGGTTTGGATGGAGAAACATCTGCGAGAAAACAGTGGGCTGAAGAGAGGGAAAAGATGTAGTGAAAAGGCAGTATGCTAAAGTTTCCCGAAGACTGACAAACTCCGGAGACTTGAAGTCCTACTGAATCTGCAAGAACTAATAAATGCAGAACATAAAGAGTTCGCTGGGGCTGTCCAAGGCCATCAGATCTCACTATGACCAACAATGGGTTGTAAGACTTGGACCACATCTACGAGCATAGCATCTGCTGTAAGGAAAATCTACAAAGGATCCTCTGAAGGACTTTGCAAACTCTTGCCTAGAAACTATTGGTGTTCCAGCACAACCATGCACTTCAGAGTATACAATTTTAGTAGGGCCCGTAGTGATAGGACAAGGGTTTTTCAAGTAGAAGAGGGTAGATTTAGACTAGATATAAGGAAGAAATTTTTTACAATGAGGGTGGCAAAACACTGGAACAGGTTGCCCAGAGAGATGCCCCGTCCCTGGAAATGTTCAAGGTCAGGTGGACGGGGCTCTAAGCAACCTGATCTAGTTGAAGTTGTCCCTGCCCCTGGCAGGGGGGTTGGACTAGATGACCTTTAAAGGTCCCTCCCAACCCAAACTATTCTATGATTCTATGACAATTGATGTGGTTGGTTCAAAATGAGCTTGGTTCTACTTAAAGTAACAGCTTAACAAAAAAAAAGGTGTTCAGGAAAATACTGGGTGTGTATCTTCCCCCCTAAATTGATCTGCGATCAAGGAAAGGGAAATTTGCAACATTGGATGTACCATGTTTTTTTAGCACTGTCATAATACAAAAAATGTATAATGATTAGAAATTAGCAGTACTGGAGCTGTCAAACTTACTGAGAACAATATAGAATGTATAAAGTGTATCCAACATCTCTAGATTAATGTCTAGAATTCCACTGTTTGTCCCTTTTTTTCAGCATTTGTCCACAAAACAAATTTCTTTTTAGCAGTTGAAACAAATAGAATCAGCACTTATAATTTATTTTCCTCCAGGTAGCTCTGCTGTTTGAATCACCATTGAAAATAATTAGAGTATCAACTCTAAGATTCAAAAGGAGAAGGGAAAGAGCCCTTTGCCTCTGTGTTCTTCAGTTGGAGCCAACACATCAAGCCAAATTACTTTCTCATTTACACATGGGCAATTCCTCTGAAAACAATTTGGTGTTATGGGTGTAGCTGTGAGGGAATTTGGCACAATAGTTTGTGACAGTGATGTTGCAAAAGGCTCTGAAATATTTTGGAGCCATGTAGTAGTATCATAGTTTTTACAGAGAAATTGAATTAATTCTTTCATACTGCAGACTCTACTGTAGACTTTAGAAGGTATTTTAAGTTCAGGACCAATTTTGTATGGTCTATATAGTCCTGTACCCTATGATAGCAGGAAAAAAAATCTGCTATCAGGACTTGAGGTTTTACAATACATTTTTAAAAAAATATTAGCCATCTGTAGTGCACGGTAGGGTTTCACATGATTAACAGATACATGTGGCTACTAGGCCATCACTTATTTCAGCATTTGACTAAATCGAAGTACCACAGATTTTAGAATGCCTTTTGTCTGTGTTTATAACAGCCCATGGTGCCAGGAATTCACAGAACCTCCTTGAACAGGGATGCATTGTAAATCTTAGAGTGCAGTCTCCACTTAAATAAAGTGAAAGGAATTGCAATGTTACAAGGTTGCAGCACTTCACAAAATATAGATGAAATCAGATCAGAACAAATTAAGCATTGACATGAATTATTTAATTTTCAAACCTTTTGTTGCACAAATACGCTGCGTGATCATGTGCCCTGCAGTAACAGATTTACTGGTGCTTCCTAGCTCAAGAAATGTGTAGCAAGTGAGGGGGAAAGTAAGATTTCTCTTGCATGTACTAACTGGAGCTGTTCAAATATTTGAAAAGCCATCGTGATTATATTCTTCTAAGATATGGTGAAAAAACACTTGCTTATTGCATTTGTGATGTTTCCTTTATCTGGAAGTGACTTATGTTCTACTCTGTAAGACCTGTCATTGCAACATACCCAATGAACAAAGGCCAAAATCACAGACACCTTCAGGGCTTGCTTTTAAATGTATATAATCTTTCAGCAAAGGAGATATTTTCATAGAATCATAGAATCATAGAATCATAGAATCATAGAGGTTGGAAAAGACCTCTAAGATCATCGTGTCCAACCGTCAACCCAACACACCATGTCCACTAAACCATGTCCCTAAGGGCCTCATCTACACGTCTTTTAAATACCCCTAGGGATGGTGACTCCACCACTTCCCTGGGCAGCCTGTTCCAAGGCCTGACCACTCTTTCAGTAAAGAAATTTCGCCTAATGTCCAAAGGTTTAGAAAGGTTTCACTTCCAAAGCCCCTGGCTTGGGTGCAGGTGTCCAGACATGGACTCTGGGGAGCTGCAGGGGTGGCCTCTGTGAGGATAGACCAGGGACTGCCCCATGCTGGATGCAGCCACCTGCAACAATCCCACTACAGGACACAGCTGAACACATCAGCGACCATCAGGTGTGGAAAAACATATTTCAGAAAGGTCAGAAAATGCCAGAGAGAAAAGCAAACTGAGAGAACAGAGAGAGGAGGGAATAAAAGAAAAATAACAGCAGGAACACCAAAGTGAGAGGAGGAGGAGGAGAAGAAGGAGGTACTCCACCGTGGAGCAGATACTCCCAAAGGGACCGCAGCCTGCGGAGAGTAAGAAGGAAGGAGCAACAAAGAGAAACTGCTACGTCCTGACTGCAACCTCTCCCTGAGCTGCCCACTGCCTTACTGAAGGGACTGTGTGTAACCTGTGCAGACAACAAGGTGGGAGGAGAGGTGTCTGGAGTGGAGTCAAGCCTGGGGAGGGAGGAGGGGTGTGTTCTCCCTAAGTGTTTGTAATGTTTGTTTCCTGTTTTTGTTTCCCAATACCTGAATCAGTAATTGAATGCTTACATTAATTGGCAATAAATTAAATTAAATTTCTCAAGTTGAGTCTGTTTTGCTCATGACAGTAACTGGTAAGTGATCTCCCTGTCTTTATTTCAACCCACAATTCTTGCTGTCTTGCTTATCTCTGCTGTGGGGGAGGAGAGAGAGAGCAAGCAGCTGTGTGGGTGCTTGGCTGTCAGCCACCATTTTATGCTTTGGAGTGCCTCCCTTATTTTATCATTCTTCACCATTGTGATTACAGTACAGTTTCTTTCCCTTTAAAGGTCCCTCTCCTCTAAACAAGTTCATTCATAACCTAAAAGTTGGGAGAATTTGCCTATTGATGGACACTAGTTTTCTGAGGTCCAAGGTCATGCTCATGCTCTCTGAAGGGCTGATAAGCAATACATACCACTTAACTTTCAGTTGCACCTCCCAATCAATTTATATCATGACACCCAAAACCAAGGTCAAGGTGGTACTAATATTATGTTCCAGCTGTGGACAGCTATGATTTTCAAAGCGTCCTGGCATACTGTGACTCATTCACAAAAATCCTACAAAGTATATAATAACTACAAACTTCACCTTGTATTTAATTGTTATACTGGTAATTCTATCCAGATTTTTTTTTTTTTTAATGACATCTTCCACTTAAATGAATCTGCAGTTGTTATAATCCCAGAGAATGGCAGAAGACAAAGAAATGCTGAAGGCTATTCACTGCAAAACAATGGCTAGTTATTTTTTGAAGGTTTGTAGAACAGACAATCACAAGCCCTAACTTTTTCAGATATTCATAGCTGGATGGAGGTAGGGTTTAAGGTGATCAAATAGACCTAGAAACACAAGTTCCATTAACTTCCATGGAGTTTTCAGCCCCAAACAGCCTACAGCTTACATTATTCAATGGGCTGAGGGGGAGAGACTGCTGCTGGCCATATCACTGATGTGCCTATGTGGTAATAATATCCTGCAAGTCAGGATACATTAGCTCAGGTGTGGCCGGTCACTAATTGCTGTATTGCTTTCAGACCCAAGCTGGCTACTCTGTAAAGCACATTACAACATGGACATAACTGTGTTAGCTTTCTGTGTCAACCTGAATTATATAGGGTGTAGCCTTCTGAAAACAGGATATAAGGAATTGTGAGAACGTTACATTATTTTATTCATGCTTTTTACAAGGAAAAATTTTGCCTTAAATGACCATGACAAGTGCCTTCCAACTTGAATTCATTGGTAGGCAGCCATTTCCAAGACGATTAGAGATTGGAGGTGTACTAGCTTTTTTTATACAGCTTGAAAATAGTATTTAGGCCTTAAGTTTTGCTCTCTCCTTCTCTCTCTCCCCTTCTCCACTCTCTCTGTCTCCATCTCCACTCTCTTCAGAGTTTTACAGAGTTCTAATAACTGAAGAGGTAATCCCAACAAGAAGATAGTCCATTTCCCTTCTATTTTTCTCACTTCCTTACTCTTTTTTTCAACTTTTATCTAGACACTGCTACCCAGCGACCAATGACTAGAGAGTGACCAGTACGGTCCTTTGACTTACAGTGATAGGTGCAGTTTCCTTGACAGATTATTACCCTAGAGGTAACTCTCTATTAGCCCTTACTTCTTTATCTGTGCTCCACTGTACTTTCATCTGTGTTGTCCTAAATTGTCACATTAACACTTTTTTGAAGATAAATTTGCTGATGAAGACTCAATTGTGCATTCAAACAAAATAACATGCATTTTTTCATAATTTTTCTTCCTTTACAGGAAATACTTATTTTTACCTTCTGACCACATCTGAAAGCCTTCTCCAAAACTGGTCATTCTACCGGGGAAAACTGAAAATTCTGTCAGAACACTCATTCACCCATTTCTCATATTCATTGTGTTTATTTCCTCTTTTCACTGATTAGAAAAATTAATCAGAGGATAATGGTTCCACAGTTGGTCTACACAGTACTACTTTAATTTCCAGTTTCCACTTTTCTCAAATTTATTTTGCCATTTGAATTCAAATTTTGCAGGTTTTTTTTTGTTTGTTTTGTTAGAATCTCATCTAGAATAAATGCATACCGTGCTGGTTCCAGTATAACGAAAAGAAAAACTGTTCGGCTGGAAAGATCACTGTATGTTGCTTCTAAGATAATGCCATGTCTGAAGAATTACATCAAGAAGGGGAAGGCAATCAGGTTTGTTCTAAATGAGTAATACAAGATTGTAGTGGCCTCAGACAAGGCACCCAAATTATGAGAGAGATTAATTAAATCCACATACGCACAGTAAAGTGCTGGGAATAAAAATAAATTAATTCACTGAAGGTAACCACAATAGGACAGCCAGTTTTGTGACACAGATTCTTTAAATTCTTTTGGATCCTCCATATCTCCTATTCAGAATTCTTTCCTTGCTCTACTGGTATCACTATTTCTTTTAAATTTAGTTTGGATTTTTAAATATGTTCTTCTGGAAAAAGTTGATGTTGCTGCTAAAGGTTATGACTTTGCCTAGAACACTCAGGCTCTGAACACAGCCATGTAAACCCCACCCAGCGAATTTGTTTACAGCGGTAAGTAGGTATGTTGTCTAACATTAGACAGGAAGACTTCCTGTGGTGGGCTAGCTTTGGCAAACAGCCAAATGTCCACCCAGCCACTCACTCAATCTTCCTCCTTAGCAGGACAGGGGCAGAAAATAGGATGAAAAACCTCATGGGTTGATATAAAGACAGGGACATTGCTTACCACCTAGTATTGCAGGCAAAAGAGATTTAACTTGGGGAAAATTAACTTTATTTACTATCAATTGAAATAGATTCAGCAGTGTCCTGCAGTGGGTCTGCTGGAGCTGTCTGGAACTGGCTGTGTCCAGAATGGGGCAGTCCCAGCCTCTCCTCACAGAGACCCCTGCAGGCCCCCCTGCCAGCACCTGGGCACCAGCACTTTACACACTTCTGTAGTCTCTAAGTACATAATGCTGTCACAGTGCTTCTGTCCAATCCTTTGATGCCAAATTTCCTGACCAGCCTCACTGCTTTCAGCATGAAATGCACTCAGGAGTGTGCTGAGAACAAAGCCCAGTGGAAAAGCTAGGGGGAAACTTTGCTGGACAAGCCTGGTCCAGACAGCATGAGCTGACCCTTCCACAGCATTTTGTGTGGCCCAGACACAGTGCCCAGTCTTCTCATTTACTGGTCTGACTCCCTTAGTACATCAGCAGCAAGATATATGCCTAAAAGAGCCTCCTGGCACCCCACAGGCATCCCATGCCAGATTCACATTATGAAAGGATAATGCAGAAAGCTGTAATGAAAGCATGATGCCACCTCATCCCTTCAATAACTAGCAGAGAACACAATGGGTGGAATAAAACAGCTATAGCATTCACTAGCCTCGCCTGTCCCCAGTTTCTTCACTTTCACAGAAAACGTCTTCCTTTGGATCATGCCAACAACTCTAGCTAGCCATGTCAAAGACTGGGATGATAGGGCATGTCTTGCTGCCCCTGCTTCTTCACTTACAGATACACAGAATTGTTTAGCTGTTTGCCATGTGATGCAATGGGGGGGCCATTAGGAGTAACCCAAGAGAACCCTTCCTCTTGTCCCATGCTCATGACAGCAGCTATTGAAAAATGAAACAGAAGTGCATGCTTAGTTCCTGCAGACTTGCATGCAGACTCCTGAAACATGAATGCAATAAACATTCTTCCAGACAAGAAGCTGAGAAAGAACGAACATGCAACCTTAATTATGTTGTTTGGACCAGGCACAAGGGTACCTTGCTTATTGATTATGCTTCTGTACTGATTTCCCACATGAGCTGTGGCAATTCAGTTTACAAAAAAAAGTTTTATATTGTTTTCTTTGTTATAAAGTATTACGTATTCAATGTACGAAACATATCTTTAAGAGAAAAATTGGTATAACTTAGTATTCACTTCCTCTGTAAAAGGTCAGCTAGGTATCTAAGGCACTGCAGTTTGATCAGCACAAAGGAACTGGATACCCTGAGTGTAACTTCAGGCATTGGACATTTTAGTTTACCTTCCTTCAAATTAGGTAAAGTCTTATTTATAAAGAAATAGAACCTACAGCTGAGCATATGCACTCTTTTATTATAGTCTGTGTGTCCTGTTGTCAAATTTAAGCCCTACAGTTAAATGTTAATATTTTGTCCCCTGCTGGCGTTCACAATGTAACTGTATACTCACAAACCTCACATATTAAGCTCATATCAAATGCACTCCTGATTGCCTCGTATTTCCAGCCTTTCTGCTTTTCTTGCCACAGTAATTGTGATATTAACATCTCCTAAAAAAATTTAAAAAATCAATGGGCTATGGTTCCATTATCCGACTCCAAGACACAATATAAGAAGAATATGATTTCATTTTCACCATGTTTTGGTAAAGGCTGGTATCTGTGTAGATTCTTTCTGTCAAAGGTTTTGCCCACATACATCTAAAGAGGGACATGAATCCTTTATTTCATAGGTTCTTTCCCTCCTCCAAAGTCTCATTTTGGATTTTACAATTCTAGATGTGCTTCAAATTATTCTGTTCCCCTTATCCTACACGCAGGGGATGGTTATGGGTGCTGTGGCTAATTAACAATCTAAGTGCACAAATGTCTCCTTGAAAACAAGATTTGGCACTAGACTAAATGAACATTCTGATTGCTCATTAAATGCAGTAGTTTCTCTGCAAGCCGGGTAATACTAACAAGGCACTCATTTTTTTTTACCTCCTGTTTCCTCCCCCCTCACCATTTTTGTAAGCAAATTTTTCCCCTTTTCCTCAAGAAGTGCATAAAGATAGCTTTATTTTTCTCAGTGTGTTTTCTTGACACACCCTCTCTGTTTCTGTACCTTCACTGCATTGCAGTGCTCATGTAGAGCCAAGGACTGTGGAAGCACACACTTTCCAAGGCCTTCTTAATGACACTGTCTTGGCTCACAGATGGAGCATGTTCATTTAGCATTTCAGGTGACAGGCTGTCCCAGGACAAAGAGGTAACAGATTCAGTCTTACAGTGTCTTACAGCGTAGATAGAAGTTTGCCTACTTTTAATTCGCTACTCTCCACAAATCTCATGAAGCCTTGTCTCAGGGAGCCACCTTTAAGATCGAGCTTACTGATTTTGCTTTAGGTAAATTTACTTTAAAAGACTTCTTTAGATTGTATACACTAACATAGCATTGTCTGAGGTATTGAGCACTTGATGGAAACCATCATACTTCCATGAGGGGTAATTTCCTTATCGCTATATAAAGTTTTGTTAGTATTTCTTGTAAGAGTTGCTTGCCTGGAAAGTCCGGAGAAGTAAGAAGATAAATTTGTTAGCTCAACTACATCTCAACCTGTATCTAGCTTAGGGAATATGTCATACCTTTGCATGCTGGTGTTCCTCATTGAAAGACTGATTTTAATTTTGCACCCATAGACACTTAAACAACATGTAGCGTTACCTAACTCGTATTTTTTATTGTAGCTACATAAAACATGTTTGTAATATAAAAGTGATCTTACTAATATAAATATGGACTCACGATGCATAAACATGAAAATTTTGAAAATAAAAATATTGTATGTTAGTTCTATGTTACGCTCACGACACAAAGAAATCTGCCCCTTTTAAGTTTGTTTGTTTTGGCCTTCATGCAACAAAGCACTTAAGTCAAGGCTTAACTGTCTTTGAAAGATGATTTACAATGTTAAGTGAAAAATGAACTTCATAAACCCTGGCTCAAAATTAATTTTTGTACAATCCAATTGTCAGTAAAGGTTATCAGAAATTAATGTAACATTATTATTTTTTGCTATGACGAAAATTTTAGTAGAAATATTTGAAATTAGCACCATTATAATTCATAACTGAATATTTTTGCAGGAAATTCATATGCCAACAGTGGTATTGAGAAGATCTAATTTAATAAGTATTTCTTGAAAAATGCAAATTATATTATCACAAAGGAAAATTATACGTATGTATGATAATTAACTCGTAATAATTTATACATAATGCTGATGTTGGTATTTAAAAACATGCTCCAACTTGTCCTTTCCTGTTCCAAGAGATTATGTTGCTTTCGTCTACTGTGATTAAATGCCACTGTTTTCTCTGAACTATACTGCCTATCACATATTTTATAAAGACAAAATCCAATCAAGTACTGATAAAATTAGAAAATTCTGTCTTTTCAACTTCTTTGAATTAATCGTAAAAAACTGGCTTAATATAAAACTTTCAATAATTAAAATCTGGTTAGTAGATAAAGTCACTCTTGTGCTTCCCATTTTTAGACTACATTTCCGATTTTCCAGAGTCACCAGGGGATAGGCTGAGGTAAATGCCCAGATCAATCCCTTTTCAGAATACGCCCAAGTGAGCATGGGAAATCTCTCAAGAGCAGTGAAGTAATTAAAGTAGATTAACATTAACATAATACTAAAAAATGGAAGATTTCCAGTTATTATACTTTTCCTTTTTCACTTAGAAGAGGGTAATTTAAAGCATGAGCAAAAGTGTGTGTATCACTTGTTTAATGGCAGGATCTGATCAAAATATGGTTTGAGTCTGATCAGAACGTGGCTAAACTTATTTTCAGTCTCTTTTGTTAGAATTTTTGCCCATCTGGAGGGACATATGCTACAGAAATATTTGTCTAGCCATTCAACCTTCACTTTGACCAGGGTTTAAAATAAACTTGCTAACAAGTATTTAAATTCTTAAAGATCAGAAGCCAGCAGTCTAGTTGTCACAAAAATAATTTACTAGTCATTATTTATAAAAAAATCTCTCATTCATTTACTTTTTACTGTCTACACTGGCTCCATTGTAAGTCAGATTATTCGGTGGGTATTTAATACTCTCTGCAGGGAAAAAGAGAGTAAGTAATTACGCTTGTAGTAGACCACAGAAGAAAAGGTTATATTGGCCAAACAACACCAAACACATTTTCCCTTGAACAATACGGTCTTCACTTCTAATTAAAACTAATCCGACTCTGGAAGCAAATTCATACTCGCATCTATGCATATAGTAATATATATATATGCATAGAGATATATATATTCTGTAAGAGAAAAGTTTTGAATAATAGCAATTAGAAATAAAAAGGATTTTTTACATGTCTGAAATTCCAGGTAAAGTGATAGTATTTCTGAGTAGAAGACTGCACACTATTTGCAGTCTGATTAGACAATAGACCAACAGTTTCTGTTTATATGAACTATAGAGGAGGTAATAATGTATATTGCTATAAATCTTTTTGATTTACATCAAAGCATATATGGAGACAGAAAATACGGCAGAGTGCTTCCATAAAGGCAGTGTATTTCCCCACAGACTGACCAGCTCTACCTAGAGAAGTACAAATGTAGCATTCGGGGCCAAATTCTCTTCAGGTGTAACACAGGACAGTTACTTCTTTCTAGCAGACAGCTTAACAGGTCTATCTAATATTACTTTCTCTTTTCCAGGTACTAGATTTTTTTTTACCTATTTAAGAATAAATATGAAAGATTATTGGTTGTGACAAAATAGTTGTAGCATAGAGTAATTTATTTGGATTTATATGGAAAACTAACCATCATTTAAAAATTAATTTCATAGAATTATGTAAAAGTAATTTTATTTTGTTACAAGTACATTTTAAAGCAAAGATCTATACCATATAATTTAAAATATACAACCTAAGACCTGATACGTATAGGAAAACCGTAATGATTCAATTCTAACTGAACGTGTTAGGTGTCTAAAATCTAACAGGCAATCTTACACCTTTCTCTAACATACTATGACTCTGTGAATAACATTGTTTCCTTTTTAGGTACGTCCTTTAAAATCAAAACAGTTTTTCCCTTCATACATTTTTGTCAAGGCACAGTACCAATTTTCTTTTTCTTCTTAGTTCTGATAAAAATAAGGACTGTCAACAGATTTGCTCAATAAATAATCATTTCATACTCAGGAAATATATTATCTGGCCACTTGCCCTATTTCAGGTGTGATTTCCTATCTATACTCATTATATGACTGATCCTGATTTCTTCTCTGATGCTTAAACTTGAGCTTTTACCTATCTCTTAACCACAAACAAGCAACAGTGTAAATAGTTTGATTTCTTTTTTTAAGTGTTAGCAGTGTAACACATATCTTCCACTCTATGCAAGTGTACAGACAACATAACAGTAGTTCTGCAGATACAAATTGTATATCGTTTTAGTGTTTGACAAGACAGCCAGGAAGACAGGCTTTTTCTTATTGAAAACACGTTAATTTTCCTGACAATTCTTGTGGTAATAGTCACAGTTCTTATAAAATATTTATTAATTAGTTGCTAGATGGTTTGAGACAGTTAACATGAGTAGTACTACAACTTGGAACAAGATTTTTCATTCTTAAGAATAAAACTGGTATCTATTAGATGCAGCAGGTGTTTACCACAAGCAACCAAAATGAAGCATAACATGAAGTATTCACAGAAAATGTACATGTAAGCTTCAGGAAATTTTGTTGTCTATCTTACCATAAGAAGCAACTATGAAAAGGAATAAGTAATTGCAGAGGTTGTGGAGTTAGTGGCTAAATGAGGAGATTTGTAGGTAGAAAACAATCTTTAATTATTTTAACTTGGAAAAAATTAAACTTAAGCTTAGTCTTAGATGCTACCTTCCTTCTCTGAAAACCAAGTTCAAGGTCTAAAACAAGTTTTCAGATGAGCAAATAATAAACATTTTACATTCCAGAATGTGCAATTATTCATTACAAATTAAGCACACAATTAATTTACAGCTGCTTGGATCTTATTGAATCCTCTTTTCTGAAAATGTGTTTCATCCCTAATATTCACTTTTCACTTAGACAATCACCTGAGTAATTTTGTGCTATTTTTGCTCCTTGACTAGAGGAAATACACTTCTAAAAATTGTTTTAGTGACTATAAAATGGCAATTGACAAATGACAAATGATAAAAACTCTCGTTGGCACACAAAGGTCATAAGTTACACATGAATGTTTATTTACATATAGAACAAACATTCCACAGACATTTGGGCATATAAAAGACTCACAGATTTTAAATCTGGAAAGGACCTGTATTCAGGTAGGCTGACTTTTTGTACAGGCCAAGTATAGGCCAATATCCCTGCATTGATATTTTCATCCAACTAGTATATATCTTAAAAGGAAAAGAAAAGTCTGGTTTGTCTAGGAATGGAGAACCCATAAAAATGTTAGTGAGTTGTTCCACTAATTAGCTACCTCCTCTAAAAAACAAGCCCTTGGACTTACAACTTTTCTCTGCCAGGCTCAAATGCTATCCCATTTCTATTCCCAGGAAGAAACTAATAGGTTATGGTCACATACTTTAACTTTTCCTGTTAAGTTAAACATATTTAGTCCACAGATGCTCATGATAAATCATGATTTTACTCCTTTCATTCTCAGTATCAAATATAAGAATAATATAAATTTCTAAATCCTATATGAATTGGACATATAAAACAAAGGAGCATCTTCCATAACACTGTTGTGCTAAGGGCAAATATTCAGCTATTCATATATTGTGACTCCCAAATCTCACTATTTTCCAGAACAGAGTATGTCATCCTACATATCAGACCTATAAACTTGCAGAACGATGGAATGTGTGTGTGTGTGCATGTGCGTGCATGTGTGTATATACACTGGTGGAATTACTTGGCTATAGTGTTGATTGGCTGAGTTGATTATTTGCATGCTCTTGTAATCAGAGTATGTTTTCTGAACATGTTCATTCTACTTCTGATCTAACTAGTCCGTTTGCAGCAGTGTTAGATCTTGAATAGCAAAAACTGATTCCCAAAAGGTAAGTCAATCAGTCTGATTGTTCATGTCTACAGTCACCAGGTGAAGCTTAAATTTTGTTCCTCTCCTAGAATACGTTTGAGAGGGATTTGATTAGTTATTAATAAAAGCTTTTGTCCATAGAGAAATTGTGACATTCCTGCACTTCCAAATAGCAGGTGCAATCTAAAACTGATGGCTAAATATGAGTGAGGAGGAAATATATCACATGGTTTTACACCAGTGACTGACTGAAGATCTCAAGTTAGGAATAGTTTTCTTATTCAGTCAGCTGGGAGAAATAGGTTTCATCAAAGATTGATTTAGCTTATTTAAGATATGAATTGCATCATGGAGTTTCTTATTTCTCTGTATTCCCCAAATTCCACTTCAAAATTATTCTTAGCTGATGTTGACAAGTATAGCTGTACAGACAATGTAATGCTTTTCAGCTATTCAGTATATGTTATAAATTCTTTTATTTCAAGGAATATGTGGAAGCACCGATTTTTTTTTGGTAGTATTTATGGAAAAGTTGCCGTATTCATGTCTGAAATACAAGAGAACGGTTTCCATGTCCAACACTAATTCTTGGGGGCTTTAATTACCAACATTTGAACATAATCTTGCGCAGACAGATAGACTTCATTTTGGGACAATCAATTTTTTTTTTTTAATCTTGATGTTTTTATTATAAAATATTTGATCATATAGAAGTCTATATTTTAAAATGATCTGAAAATGAAAATTGGGACCTTTTCCCCTCAAAAAAAAATCAGAGAAGAATATTCATATTTAATTTTTGGAATGCAACACCTGATGTGTTGAAAATTAACTTTTTTCTCAGAAATGGAGGTTTTTCATGAATTGGTATTTTCTTATGAAAAAGTCATAAGAAATTACTGACTGCTGTGATCTGAATTGTTCTCACATTAGTAAGAAAAATCCCAGATCATGGTGTTCAATGGAATATTTTTAAGTTGTCACTGAACTGAAAACGTTTTTATTAAAAATCCCATTTGACTCTTACAAGTGTATCCTATACTATTTTTTAAAAGGCCAGGTTACCTGGGAAAAGTGGTAGCATTAGTGATGTGAATTGACATATTTGAATGAAACAGGCAAGATTCTGAGCATGCAAGCTTTTCTTCAGGCCTGAAGCAGAAACAGAAAATCTCATTTTTTTCACTAGCTGGTAGCACCCATGTTCCAAAAAATCCACACCTCTTTCAGGTTCATGAGTTTTAGTTTCCAGACGAGCTAAACATTTTAAATTTTAGGCTTGCTTTGCAAGGGTTTTTTGTAGTTCTCCTTTGAGACTCTGAACTAACAGATTAAAGAAGGGGGATTGCTTTGAAAAATGTAATGCCTCCTTGTGACTAGTCCTATAACAGTTTCCTGAATGAATATGTTCTGGTACACAGCCATTGTTTTAGTTTCATTCACCCAAGCTGCAAAAGCCTGTGGATCATGGGACAAAATGTACCACATTGTGGGGTGTGCATGTGGAGAAACTGTGGGTTTACCGATGGTAGCAATAGGTTTGAATTTGCAGTTTACGTTTTTTACACTGGCATGGTTAGTTGGTGTTTGTAGGTTTGCTTAAATTTGAATGCAACAATGTGTTCGCTTTTCAGATAATTTTTTTTTTACAATATGATCATTTTCTAGTGTACTTTGTGATTATTTGTAGAAGATTTTGCTTTCTTCTATTCTTAAATACTCATCAGTATATTATTATTACTAATATAATTACTGCAATCTTTTTAACAGAAGGATTCTAGTAACATTTTCCACTTTCATCAACATGTATTATGGAACAGAATCCTGCTAAATCTAAGAATCTTTGTCTCATAACAAATTCTGATTTTTAATTTGTTTAATTAAGGTAGATGTAAGCAGTTCTGAATAAGAATGAAAAGCTGAAATCTCTTAGAGAAAAGACATTTTTAGAAGAAAAAGAAACCCTACAGGCCTTATCAAAATTCTGCACTTCAATAAAAAATTGATTCAGAGTTTATTTCCTAAATTAAGTGCTTTCAAAACTTTAATTCCATTTTTGACAAAACTCATATATTCTTGAGGAACATTCTAATCGTGTTGATCTAGCATTGTAGATTAAAAATTCTTGCTTCCAATAACAGTCATCCTGATGTACATATGCATATAGCATCATACTGGTAGTCAGAATTCAAACTACTAGTGGCTGCATAAGACCTAGTATCAGATCTTTAACATCTGGTATTCTCTGCTAGCAATACAAGTCCAAATGAATGTTTATTTCAGTGGTTTTCCATATATTGCTACCTATCAGGCCCATTCAAAGGCCCTGATCCTCATTTAATGCACCAATCCCTTGACATCTGTGATTTCTTAAAATATTCTCTTCTATTGGTTTATTTCATTCCACATAACCCATAAACACGTCAGCAACAGAACTCTGTTTACCACAGTGAAAACATCTCCATAAATAGCAGTGGTATCTGTGCAAATATTGGAAGAACAAGGTGAGTGGATTTCAACTCTGAACATTATTACACCATTTTGCCTGCTTCCTTGTGCTGCCATCCGTTCCCTGCTGCACTATTAATAATGGTAATGACAATAAGGACTTACTGTCAGTCATTTTTATGGTCTTCATCTGTAACACAATTCATTTTAAAAATTACTTTAGAACATTTGGGAACACTACCATTTAGGTTCTGATCTTGAAAATAGTTTTATTCGTGCTTGGCTTGATTGGCTTGATTCACTTGTAATCCTATTGCAGTCACTGACACTATTCATGCAAATACAAATACTTGAGCGCTGCATTGCCTCCAGGAAAAGCATAAGTCTCTAGGAGTGATTCTCTCTTTACACCAGTTTTCTGTCTTTGTTAAATCATTTTTCTCAACAGTTTTTCATCTTTTATAATGGGGTAAAATGAGAAGAATCTAACTCCCTGGCCAGATCTTCAGAGACACAGTTCCATTGCCTTCAAAATCAATATACTACATCTGAGGATATGGTTCTATATATTTTTTCTCTCTAAGCCTAAGAGTTATTTACGTTTTCACCTCTTACTTGTGAACATGAAGTATTTCATATTGCTTGTCTTAGATGACGGGCCAACCTTTTTCGCTCCTGTTTATTCTATAACATTACGACATACATACATCAGTTTCAACTTGTTAAAAGTATTGAGAACTTTCTCCCTTTTTGCTTGCTGAGCAGAAATACTCTGTATTTTATGATAATACATCTAAAGAGGTTGGGATCCCAAAGTGATATCTGCAATTGTTCCTACTTCTAGTTCCAACTCAAGTTGCAACTCTCCCATCTTTCTTCTACCTTCACAACACATTTTCCTTTGCCAGAATAAGATTTATAATATTGCTCTGTTTTTCCACTCTTACTAATTGGTTAACACCATACTTTATAGTTCTAATAAAAACACAGCTGCTTCCATTTTACATGTTTGGACACTTTTTATAGGGGGAAGAAACTTAACTAAAGATAAATTGAAAGAAAGTGGAAATTAAGTTTAATTACCACCACCAGAACAAACCACTTAAAGAATTACAGCACTTCAGCATTTGTGACCACTGCAGACAACAGGAATTTTTCCACTGACTTTAACAGCATTTGGATTTGGTCCCTCAAACTCAATTACTGCAGAAGGAGAACGAAGGCAAGGGCAAGCTTACTCCCCTGACCAATGGTGCCTGTGGGCATTACAACACATATTAGAATATTTTTGTTATGTATGTGCTCACAGTTAGGGACACACATAAGCTTACTTCCCTTATTTGGGGACCACAAGTACCTTTAGTCAATGTTCAGAAGCACATGAAGCCATGATAAAACACCTGGAAAAATATGCCTCGAGCAGCATTTCCAGCACAGTCCATCCAAACACTACCCTGAGGGATGTAAAAGGGTAACAACAGCTTACTTTAAATAAATAGGCTTTAAACCAGCTAGCTTGGCAACTGGATAGTGATACAACTTTGGCAAATTGACAACAAGCAGAAACTGCAAAACATACTGAGAAAACTGGCTAAATACCTGGGTGGCTCTTCCACCCTGGGTTTTCTGGTCTGTCAGTGCCTATCTAAAGTGAACATACTTGCTGTTTTGCTGAACTGGGGAATGGGTTCCACAGACCACATAGGAACTGAAAAGACCATTACAAGGCTTAGATTTTGGAGTTATTTTGTCCCATTCATACCCTTTCCCCTCCAAAACTTCCCTATGATAAATAAATATAATTGGTGAAAAGGAAATATTTGTCCTCAGTTTTTAAAATTCAGGGGAAGTTGCTACAAGCAGATGGCAAGCAGCTTATACTGCTTTTTTTTCACTTCCTCCCTAGGGCAGAGGGAGCATTGTTGAAACACATTTGAGCATTTCTACTTGAAATTATGTAGGAAAACATTCTTTTTTGGGAAGACAGATGTGCCTATAGTAGAGATTATAATAGCAGCTTCAGGAAGGGATGGTGGAGAGAGGAAACACCTTTCACTTGTTGAAATGTTGCCAAGACCATTCTTTCTAAATCCGTAACTTTGTCTCTATCAGATGTCAGTCATGATGTTCTATGGAAGAACATTAAAATGCACTTTTGATTAATTGATGCACAAATTATTTCCCATTTGATCTGTAGGCATTAAACTTAATTCTAATGCACTTTCAGTGACTCTGGGATTGTTACATGAATTTGGAATTAATTTAGCCTTTATGTTTTAATTTGCTCAGCCACCTTATCTAAATAGAATATTCTAAGGTTTGGAACAGCTGAAATACTGCTAGTAATTCTTAACTCCAATTTAAATACTTCTGAAATCAATTTAGAGAGAAAGTAAGCTTCCTCTTCGATTGAAGAAACGTGTTTTCCTGTTTCTGATCTCTGGACAGTATATGTTAATGTTGCCTCATCAATTTTTTGTAACATACAGTATATTGTTCAGTAATATGCTCCTGAGAATGCAGCTGAAACATAATTGATACTCTTTTCTGCATTTTGAGAACAGTTTCCCAAGAATGTTTTGATTTAAAAATAAATGGAAGTTTGTACAGCAAGGTAAAGATGATTTACATACTGCTTTCTGCTGTAAATAGCTCATTTGGAAGTATACAAAATAGCCCATTTTAGAAGCAGAATGTTCTTGTTTTGCAATATTGCATATATACAATCTTACATTCAGGGCAGGGAAAACCTGGCTAGATATTTGTATCACTTTTAGCATGGTAAGATCTGAACACTTTATTTTCTGTCAACATGCCAAATCCTGATATCTCAATCAGATTTTACTCACTTCGTAGTGGGCCACTCCATTACCACTTGAGAAATTAGAATGCTGGATAAAATGAAGTCACTATCTATATATTTGTGGTTAATAATTACAATAATTTAAATTTGAAACCCTGATTATTTCTTACTCACTTTCTATTCAAGCAAAACCCCTGCTGAAAACAAAGATCTGTTTGACTAAGGCTTTCAAAATTTTTCCATTTTAAACACCCTTTCTTGTATTTTTTCTTCCCAAATTTTATATATTTTCTGACTTCATAACCTTATTTTATAAGTACAAGCTTAACATGTCTTTTTTCTAACTCTTAGTTTGCTTAGTTTATATTAAGTGGAAATTCTCACTGAACACTGTAGAAAATACCTTCATTCATAATATATTACAGTTCGGAACAATTGTTAGAACCGATATCTTATCCAATGGGTTAGTTTCATTCATCCTTGTAATTTGAAAAGAATTAGAGAAATCTTTTAATAACATTATACAAAAACACATTCCCATGACATCTGGGCTTATTGTTGTCTTAGTAGGTACATTCTTCATATACTTTATTATCTTATTTGCCTGAGATCTGGCAGCCATTTGCATCTTAGAGGCCTTGCAAAAATCTATAGCTACCATCCATATATCAGAACCTATTTTTCTAGAGACTGATTGTTCCACAACATGGAGGTTAATGAGTAGTACAGTGCGAAGTATAGATTACATATTTGATTATGTTTGATGATGCCAATACGTTACCTCTAGGAATCCCTACGCATTGCCATAACTTCCAGAAATAATATCTGTAATATTTGCTCGTTAACTACAGTAACTTAGGATTCTCATTACATATGCAAAGTACACATTGTCATGAAAATTCACCAAAAACATCATCTGTGCTCACCTGCTATGCTTATGCTTATTACCAAGAGTCAGACTAAGTGTTTATCATGGTCCTTATGTGCTTAGATCATCTCCTTCTATGCAAAGTACATACATAGTGTCAATTGATACCCATAAAAATTATTGTTAATAATCATAAGCATTTCAGAGAAATAAAACCTCTGCCAGGTTTATAGCCTTACTCTACTAGACACAATTCCATACAAAAAAGTAATTCATACCGAAAAAAGTTTAGATGTAGGTAATATACAAGTAAATGCTTGTGGAAATTTTAACTGGTAGCAAAATACAAATAATATCAAGTAGAAACCAGGTCCTTAAGAAGCAATCCCACATAATCCCTCATAGTCTTGCACTCTACTTCTTTCAAGTCTGTATGGGGCAAATAGTACTTTCTTCAAGTCAGATTAACTTATTTGGTTAGATATTATTCAAAACATATTCCATACATTTGAAGTATTACAGACTGTATTTAACTTAAACCAAAACAAAACAGTTTTTGCCATAGGTACAGGACCTTACTAAGAGGCAAAACTTTTTAGCCAAATTGTTTCTCCACCATCAGAATTCAGTTAATGACATATGACTATAGATCACAGAGTTATTTTCATGGTCAGCACTACATCTGTACTATGTAGGCTACCTCTATATCTCTACTACAAAGATTTGGGATCAGCCCAGTGTTTCTATATTATGTTTTATATTTCTGTCATTCAAATCCTGAGTAAAATAAGACTTAACTTCTTTTGGTCTCTAGCTTCTGAGGCAATCATTCATTTTGCTCTTAGTCATGGTATGCACCATGACGCTGAGCACAATATTGTTATTCTTTCATCAATTCACACATACACACAGAAATAGTTTATAGCACATCTTATTCATATTGACAGGATAGCACCAGCAAGGGCTGAACTTGTGACATCTGACAAAATCATCCACTTAAGTTAAAAGACTTAATTCTTTTACCCAAGACTTGAGTCTACAATACCATACAAACGATATGGTTACCGTTAGTGCTGGAGAAATACCACGCTGGGAATGGTCTTTATAGATATATTTCTATAGGAGTTTGGTGTACAAGCTAACTCATGAAAAACACAAAGACGCTATCCTACTGTCACAGAAAACAGATTTACTATTTGCAAGGAGCTATAGTCAACTGAGGAATGCTAAAGTCACCTTTAAATCAACAGCTTTAGAGAAGTGTAAATTAAAATTTTGATGTAAAAATTATTCCAATTAATCACCATGTAATAAATAAGCTATCAATCCCAAATAGTGTATTCTAGCTTTTCTCTAATGAACCATCTCTCATTGCTTACACATAGTGTTTGACCAGGAATAAAATACTGCGCTTCAGAGAAAAAAACAACCATCTTTCTGATAATGACCTAGCTCCTTAGAGAAAGAAAAAGATCCATATTTTTCAGAACATAAATACAGACTTCCTTCATCAAAGAAGTACAGAGTTCTCGCCTAGTACAAACTCCAGCTTTTCTCTGACTGGGCCCTCTTTCATGCACTGTTTGTTCACAAGGCTTTAGAAGTTCATAAACTCCAAGCTCAGAGACTCCTGAAGCTACTTCAGCCCTCTTGGACTCATTTTAAAAATCTTCAGAGGTTTTGGGGAAAGAGGATTTGCCTATGCCTGTATCAGGTATCCTAGCACAAAGGCTAACAGCTTCCTGGAAGTAATTATTCCTGCGCTGTAATAGCCTCTCTGTTCTGTAATTTGTGTACCTATTTGGGAAGGTGGTAAAAGGAAGAACAGGAAAATCCTACGAATGGAAGGACTGATTGTCACAATTCCAAATCTGAGGTCCATGCCCTAAAGAACATAGTGCAACACAGTGAAGAGTTTCTGACTAATGCAAGTCACTGGGAGATCCTCTCTGTAATCAGAATCACGGAGGAGCAGCTAAAAACTCTCAGGGACTGTATGCTGTGTGTTTGGCACTGCAAATATAAATTGCTACAATCTGGTGGATATAACACTTCCCTGACAAAAAAACTGAGAAAACTGAGCTTCCCTGCCACACTAAGATCCCTCTTAATATTAGACAACCTTCGAGACAAAGTGGAAGTGAAAATTAATCTAGAATACATAAATGACAGCCTTAAGAAATTAGTTATTATATTTGGAGAGATATATTGCAAAACAAAACCCATAGTATGCTTCGTAGTTACTTTTTGGGGTCATTGAACAGGATGCTCTTCTTGGTAGTACCTTCTCAGCTCATTCTTGCTCTTGCATGTAGCTCTTCATTTGCTTAGCATTGTCTATACACTTGTATTTAAGCTGTAAGTAAGTTGGATAGTTAGATGACCCATGTAAAAATAACTTCTTTTTGCAGATTTTTTTTTCTTTTAATCATAAAAATTTTCCTGATTTCGTTTACAATGGAGTCCCACAGACACTGCATTGGCCCAGTGAGGTGCCATGAACAGCTGTAGGCGTGTGAGAATGAGCAGCTGGCACACGGAGAGCCAGAACTTCTTGGACTGGCATTGCCACCTTATAGAACATTTCTGATACTGCAGGCTTCACTCTGATTTTGCTTCAAGGTGTTTTCTGTGTTTGTTCACCCGACAGATTCTGAAGCCAAGTTAACTCAGAATAGTTCATATAGTTTTGGAGCACAGGTCCAACATCTTGACAAGTATCATTGTTAATCACTGCTTTCCTTGAAGCAGAAATCTGAGCTGGAGTAAAGATTTTCTTTATAGACTCTTTTGTTACTGAAGTTGCTACTGATGTTAGACTGCTTTGAAGATTTTCTAAAACCACAACTCTGCTAATTGATCTAACCAGGTAACAGGTCTCCCTTGCTGACGGACACTTGTCTGTCAAAGTTTCCACCACTGATAGATAAGGATGCCTTCATGGTACATCTTCTCACTGGGTGGACCTAGGACGATTCACCACCTGGTCTGGTTGTGAACAAATATGTTCACACAGTGCCCATCTGCCTTTCCCTGGCAGATCAGTAACTGAAAGAGAGCTTCATCACTTTTGAGTTTCCATTAGCTTTAAATACATAAAGTATCCATGGCACATTAATTCTAGATCTGTTCATTGTACAAACTCATTAGCAAAGACAGAGAATGCAGCTCATTACTAGCACTTGATAGAGACAGCGCTTTAAAGCATTAAATAAACCAGGTGACACTTAAACACAGCTGTCCGGAATTTGAGGACACTCAGATACTGATAAACCACATCACATCACGAACACGGCTTTCAAAAATCTTTTTGAGTGTGCTTTTGGAATTGTTTTCAGGCATGCTACTTCTGAAGACCGGTCCTTAGGTTTCTTAGCTGTCACACTGGTAATTGTAAGATTCTGTCGAGGTTGTGTTTTTACAGATTTTAACATGACAGCTAACAGTACATCATTTCCCACTGTATAACTGATATACATTTAAGTTCTTGTATGTAAGTTAATGCCCTTCAATTACAGTAATGGCACTGAAAACCAGAGATGTGGACAGAATGAAAGAAAAATGCAACAGATGTGTGGGTATATTTATCTGCTGCCAAGTGCTGAGACACTGCAATAAACATCAGCCTTTGCATGAGTACCAATCTAATTTTTTTAGTCAATTAAATGTTACCAAGTACGTTATATAGCAGATTTGTGCTTCAGTTTTTGTGTATATCTCTATCTGCACAAATAATTGTTTTGACTTCCTGCAAGTCAAACATTGCATGGTAGAATGAGTTTGGCAGAACTTAACTGGCCATATGTCCTCTGAATATATTTATGGAAGTAAGCATTTAAAACAATTAAATGAGAGATATGCACTAATTTTTGATGTCCACTGATAGAGTATTATGGCCATTGTTTTCTTCAATTTGCATGGTCTAAAATGTGCCACAAAGAAGAGATGGTTAATCTTCAGCTATGTTTGGAGAAATTTAATACCATAGTTTAATGTCTTTTGAAGTGTTAAAACTGGGTTGGCACTTCCGTTCATTTTCCACAGAACATGAGGCCAACTCATGTTTATATTGTTCACAGAAACATTAAAAATGATTAATGAGTGCTAGTAAATGTGAAAATGAAGGAATGACTATCAGGAATGAAAACAAGTGTCTCCTTTTATCTTATCGCAGCTAGATAATTGTGTTCGCTTCTTCATGATCAGCCTCAGTTCTTCTTTTAAGCTGGCTAAATACCATCTAAACATTGAAATCGAAAAAGTTCTCATTCATGTAGAGAGTTACACAACTATAGTAACTGTTACACTGAGCGACATATATATTAAAGCATCTCCTCATACTTTAACATATGGAATATTTCTGTGATGCAGAAACCAAAATCAGCCTATTCATTAAGTATATAGAATGGAGACCAAGTTTCTCAGCAAGGATTCAGTACAAGAACATTTACATATACATTTACCATTCCCTTACACAGACAAAATTAATTTATACTGAATAGATTAAGTTCAAACTCAATTTCATGTTAAACAACAAAAAATCTTGGAATACATATACAGAATATAAACCTACGTACTACTGTAAAATGAAACTGTAAGCTCTGGTGTAGTAATAAACAGCAAAGAAGTTGGAAGGTTTTTTGAAAACAAAACCAAAAAACATCAGAAATATGGATGTGCGGATTTGTGTTGATGATTTTTTTTTAATTATTATTTATATCAGCATCAATACATAATCAAATATGAAAATGTCTTTTTAAAAATTTTGCATATGACAAGTTATGAAAACCACAGAAAAACGGGAAAAAATTCTACTCCAGCCTCCACGTTATTCCACACTACACAGTTATGTATTTATAAAAAAAAAAATTTGAAATAAATTTTGCCCCCAGTTATATAGGTCACAGATCTGTAGCAAATTATTAGTCACAGTTCCTGACATGTTCTTTCCAAAGTTAAATCACATTAGAATGCAAAAGACACTAGCTTTTCTATATAAAGTTTCTGTAAAATTTCATCATAATTATTTAAAAGAAACTACAGTTTTCTCCTAGTTTTCTTTTTTGTCATAATATCTTCACTGTTATTAGTATTTTAACTGCAAACTGTTTTAACTTTTTGTGAAAAACCCATTAACAATTAACAAGCAGCTGAAGAAAATTCGTGGATCTAAAAAGAATACAGGTTTGAGTGACAAACTTCAGTATTAGTCTATTAACTATTAAAGATGAGTATTTTAATTTATAGATCAAAAATAAACGTATTTTGTTCCTTTAAATAAACTGCCTTATAATGTAGTTAAATCACCAATTATCATTTTCCCTTGCCTGACAAATCAATGGGGAGGAACGGAAAAATGGTGGATATGCCCAATGATGTATTTTAGAACCGCAATTATTATTTTTAGATACCTTTTATACTTTTTTTTTCTTTTTAATAATAAAGTAGGTGCTATCAGGCTTTGTCAGGCCTGCATTGCAAAATAAAATTCAGAAAGCAATCACTGATAATCCTAAAGACCAACTTATTGTTCAGTTGATTAACAGGAACCAGCCTTTTGTTCAGCACTTTCATTTGCAAACAGTCTTTGTTCTTGAAAACACATGTATGTTGCATGACAGAAACAGAATAACATAAACATATAATGGCATATGTTCCTTGTGTGGTGTATTGAGCAAAATTCACAACAAAGAACATCTATAAGAACAGTTGCAGTCCTGGATGTTACGGGCAGTGGCAGAAGGAACAAAAGTATCTCAGAGGAAGGAGCCTCTGCATGTCTGAATAAAGCTTTTACTTCTCCTTCCTCTATTCTTATCTGTGTGATGGACTGATTTCTGAGTTACGCAACTGACTTTTGTTAGGATCGGTCATGATTTCCAGATATGATCTTTCCATTCTTTGCTTTGTAACGCCAATTCATGTCAGCCACCTGTTGAACTGGTCTAAGAGCAATCTGAAAATGAATTCATGTGCTTTGGGAGCAGAAAGATACCAGGCTCATCCCAGAGACAATAAATGACTGTTGTATTTTCCAAAATACTGAATTGCACTCAATTTCCAAGAGTTTACTTGGAATGATATTATCATATGCAACCAGAATTAATTTCAAAGCAGAACTACATCATCAGTTATGAAGGGAAAGATATTTCCTCACCTTGAAGAATGCACATACTTTTAGTGAGAGAAAGGAAGAAGGAATGAAGAAAAAAATGTGATTATACGCAAAAAGAATGTAGTGTGAGTTTGTAGCCAAATCCTGGAATAAAGCAGAATATAGAGGAGATGGCTAGGCCTATTACCTTTTGCCACAGAACATGAACATCAGGAAAATTATTTGTAAATCACAAAGTAAAGTGCTTCAGACAACTAATGAAATGAAGGACGTGAGAACCAGCTGACATAAATCTAAATGTTCTGAACCTTCCCTCATTTTCATTTTTGATCTTAAGAAGAATATAATGAACTGACTGTCCTTCCTGTTATCTTCACTTCACTACTATATAATTTCTTTTTAATTTGATAGTATCTTTACCAAAAGGAAACAGCACAACACAGAAAAGGTTACCCTTACCGTACACAAGGGCCTGGATGCAATCTGAAGACACTGGAAATCTCACTTGAATCTTGTCTTCACAAGATTTCCAGAGTTGTCTCTAGAACAAAGAGGACAACATAAACTCAGCTGAAGAATTCAGGAGGAATCTCTGATGCTATTGGGATGAATAGCAAAATTCCCACAAGACAGTCAGGATTTCATCACTATTTTAAATGAATATTCAAAAAGAACTTCCAACTCACAAAAGATGTGATCATTGTTCCTTGAAAGCTGGTGAGTTTTTTAAATGCTTTATGAAGCTTTTTTTTCCCTTTAAAAAGTTTTACTTATAATAATATGTGTATTACCCTCTTCAGTTTTGATCAGATCTACATGGATACTGTATGCATAATTCCACTCTAGAAGAGGAGATTGTCAGTAGTATAAACATATCATTATGCAAAGTAATTAGATGCAGAAAAATAAATAGAATCAATGCTGAGATCTTACAGAAGTGCAGATAAACAAGTACTCATAATGTTTTTTAATAGATGTTTAGAAAAATCAGCCATATCCTTCAGGTTAATGACTTAGTTCCATCTAGATTTGCTCTTCTGGGTTCAGAATATACAATTATAAGGCTTATAATTCAAAGTGAGAAAACCTTGATGACTAAGTTTGTAGACTCCAGCAGGCTTCAGCAGATCAGCAATCATCCTTTAAAATCATCTTTGTAAATATATAAAGGTATTTTATTTAAACTCATAGACAGTTCTAAAAATTCTTTTTTCCTGGTAATTGTAAATTCTTGTTTGTTTGCTAAAAATCTAACAAGTAGTGGAAAATATTTTTTCTTTTGTGAGTGAGATGATACTATTGTTGTTTCTGCTTTGGCTTTGATCTGCCATTCAGAACTACAATTGGTGGCAATCACCCCTCCAACTACAATCGGGCATTCCTTATTCTCAGGTCTTCACTTACTACTATAGTTTGAAAAGACTCCCTTGTCCTTTTGTGAGTAGTTTAAAGCAATCAGTCAGGATAGTAACACCCAGCACTCTTCTTCTGTTGTTGATTTGATTGAATCTCACCTTGGCTAGAAGTCCAAAGATCCAACCGTATCTATATTAATAAAACTTTTTTCAGGTATATTTTAGCCCTATAACTGTCCTGACTAGTCCTTTTTTTCTTTTTAGAAATGCATTCAGAGGTTTTGATGGCCTGTAAAAATGGAAATGAGCAAAGCCACCTTTATTTTTGATGGAAGTAGCCACAGGTCATGGGGTGAAGCCTACCCAAAAGTACCATTAAATTAAGCGAGACCTTCACATCTGCCCAGCTCTAACTCATTTGATGATTCTGGTATGCACTGGGAAAACAAGGTAAAAAATAATTGTCACACAATTATTTGTGTGCCTAAAAGCCCTGGACTACATCTGCCCTGTTCTAATGGTTCAGGTATGTGCTGTAAAGGCACATACATGCACAATTGAACTGTTACCAGTTTTTCATCCTTGTAACACATTTGGGAGATCAGAAGGTGATAGAGACCCAAGTAGCACCCACTAACTGCCAAAGAGATTAGCATGGGGTGGCACAACCAGCAAGGTGGCTTCTGCTGACCATCTAAGTTAGAAAGCAATAAATAAGGAAAAAAACAGTCCCTTGTGGGGGAGTGGAGTAGTAGGGAGTGGGGTGATATAACTGTGGATATCCTAGATTGTGCAGAAACCTGACCCTGATGAAGATCTGCTATGTAAAAGTGAGGCTGACAGACACTTCAACCAGCCCCAGTAAGTGTCTTGTTCTAAGTGTCTGAGCCGGTCACAAATACACTGGAGGCCTTCACGCCTGTGAGTGTGTTCTGTATGGAAAAGGGCACGTGTGTAAGAAATTTCAAAACAAATATTAAATTACATGCAATAGAAATGCAAGTTTGAATGGTTATACCTGTGCAACCTATTTCACATACAAAAGTATTAAACTTTTTAATTAACTTTTCAAAGCAAAGTTTAGGGTATGATGTATGCTAATTGTATGGTGGTATCCTTACTGGTGATTCGTATAGGCATATGCCAACCACCCTGTTATCAAGAAGCGTGTCTTAATTGTAGGAGTCCTTGGCAGTATGTTTATTTTCTATTCTGTCCATGGGACTTCAGCTTCATTCGGTGGACAGAATGGATATACAGGGCAGCAGAATTAAGGTTCCATAGGGAACAATAAATCTGGTCAGTTCTATTTTTCAGGTGCAACTTGAATTATCTTCTATTAACAGAGTACGGAGAAGAGAGACTGTCAGTTAATTCATTCTTATGTCATTAAATCTGTTGTGCTGAAAAAGAACTGAAAATAGTGTGTAAGCAGCCTTACCTTCATTGTGTCTTCAGACTATACAGACCAGATTCAAATATTAAGACAAAGAATTTCTATGACCTCTGATGCCTCTGCTTAGGTCAGTGCAGAGCTGTGCAGACAGGTTCTCTTCTTCCACCTGCAATGTAAAGCCAGGTTTAAGCTGTTATGTCGGCTCTCTTGAGACAAAGCAAACTCTAGCTATTTTAGCATGCTTAGTATGTCTTCATCTGCTTCATACATATTTTAGTGTTTCTGTAAAATAATTGTGCTACAATTTCAGAGGTACGCTGGGTTTGCTGATGTTGTCATGAAATGCATTGCATTTTCTACAGTCTTTCTTACTTACGCTGGTATCGAGCACCACTGAGTAACAAGCTATTCCTGTAGATAACCGATTTTATTATAGGTTAAGCAACTATTGGATAAAAAGATATGAGAAGTTCCAACTGCTGTGGAACTTTTCCACTATTTCAGATTTAAAATAATATAACCTTCATGAAGAAACAAAAATTTGTATGTGGTGGCTGAGAAAGTCTAAAGAAACACGAGGCTGTGTGCCCCTAATGGTACTGGGGACTGAATACAAAGACAGACACTAAACAGGCTCCCCTTGACACAGAAAATGGCTGACCATCCTCTCCATGCTGCTGTCTGGTAAGGAAGATATCTCTGAACTAATTTCCTTAAAAATCTCTTCAATTTTCACTACAGTAAACCTCTTTGGTGAGAAAGCTCAGGTGTTTACCTGCTAGCATGGCAAAAGTGGCTTTTTGCATATGAGGCTTCTCGAATAAAGCCTATGTAAAATTTTATGAGTGTTTTGAACATTCAGGATGTTGAAAACGACTCTAATTTCCCAACAATCAATAATCGTATAGTCCGTATTTCCTGAAAATTTGAACCAATAACGTATTTTCAACCAATATATATGTTTATGAGTGTGTGTATGTACTCCCAACCCAACTTTTTGAAACAATTCTGATCGAACTAATACTGTACCGCCTGCAAGCGCTGCTGGGGGGTCTGCTGCATCTGTGGGTCTGTGAGGAAAGGCCGGGGCCGCCCCGTGCCGGACGCAGCCGGTTCCAGCCGGCTCCAGCGGCCCCGCGCAGGGCACAGCCGAGCCCCTCAGCCACTGGCGGGCGCCTCGGGGAAAGCGCAGCTCAGAAAGGGCAGAAGGCTGCCCGGCGGTGAGGGGGAAAGTGTGAGAAACAGCCCTGCGAGCCCCGAGGGGAGAGCGGGAGGAGGGGCTCCAGCCGCCCCCCCGCAGAGATTCCCCTGGAGAGCCCCCGCCGCAGCAGGTGGGTATCTCCTGAGGGAGCTGCGGCCTCTGGAGAGCCCACGCTGGGCAGGGGAACAGCGAGAGAGGGCAGGGGCGGCGGAGAGGAGCTGGTATGGACTGACCGCAACCTCCCACTCCCATGCGCGCCTCGGGGTGGAGGGGAGGCAGGCAGAGGAGTCGGCAATGAAGGAGTGAAGGTGAGCCTGGGAGGAAGGGGGTAAGGTGTCGTTTTAACTTTGTCTTTGTTTCTCACTGTCTGAACCTATTTTAATTGGCAATAAGTTACGTTAATTTTCCCGAAGATGAGTCTGGTTTTCCCCTGAGATAATTGGTATGTGATCTCCGTGTTTTTATCTCGACCCATGAGCTTTTCCATCTTACTTTCTCCCCTTGCCCTGATGAGGAGGCGGGAGCGAGGGAGTGACTGGGTGGGAGTGTCTGGCAGCTGGCCAAGGTCAACCCAGCACAAACACTCTAACAAAAGAAATACGAAATCAATATACTAATTTCAAATTGCGTTAAGTTGAAAGTACATTTTCAGGACCTCAGCAGCTTGGAAGGCAGATCTTGATGCATTTGCACAATAGAGTTTTTATTGGTGGCTTACAAGTTTATGTCTAATAGAATTATTCTATTAAAGAAGAAAATAATATTAATTGATTCATTGTGTATGAGTATATTTTAGTTTTAATCACATAACGTTTGTCCAACCTTTTATTTAGTTAAGTGTATCTTTCATAAGTGATGGTCACTGCTTTCTTCTCCTCTCTCCAGAAAGTTTTGCTCACTTGTCAGGCTTACCAGACAGCACCAGTTCTAACATTTGTCCTGTGGTGTGATCCCTCACCTTTCTTTAAAGGATTCAGTTTGGAAATGCTCCATGAGATTAAATGGCATACTAGGACACCACCCCCAAATTAAACGAAAGAGTTTCACATCATGGCTGAAACATAAGGTATTCATCCCACAGTGGCCATTCAAATATGTCATTCACCATGCTTAATAAAATTTTATAGGACAGCAAGAGACACAGTATTCTAAGCACCGATGCATACACCATTATTTGTGAGTAACCTCTTTTACTCTTGTTCTAGGTCAAAAGTAATATTGTGCTGCTTTGGGACTTCTGGAAAAAAGGAGAAAAGAAAAAAGAAAAGGCTGATCTGCAGGCTCATTTAAGATCAGGTATTTGTTCTGAAAAATGAAAAAAATCAGAAAATTCAGATGGAAAAAAAAGAAAAAGGTGATATAACAAGGTCAAACTATAGTAGGCAGTTGCAGTCAAATATTTTTGAATTGAGGCTCAGTCTTCCATCCTGTCAGGCTTTCTGTTGGACAACAGTGACCTACTGAACTGGGACCTTCACACACACTGCAAAAAAGTAAAAAAAAGTGAGAAAATAACAGCCACTCTGCAAAGCTATTGCTTTATGTTCTCTCTCCTATAAAGTTTAGGAAAAATCCGGCTCTTCCAATCATTATTGATGTATACTTTGTAATTCTATAGATATTATTTTACTTTGGACTTATGACAAATGATGTTATGCATAAAATGATTGCCTGTGGCTCTTTCCTTGTTTTCTACTTTATGTCCATCAGTGGAACAGAAAAAAATCTTCTAAAAAATAGGAAAAGCATATATTTGAGCTGTTCTTTGAAAAATAAGGCAACAGGTTGATTTTGGTGAAAATTTGGGGAAATGAATTATTATGTGTGTATCTTTAATGAGTGAAGATGTGGTCTCCCCAGGTACCTCTTCTTTTCTGGAAGTTGTTCTATGCAAAACTGAAATAATTTGAGGACTTCTAGTCCAGTTCATTTGAAAGTCAGATGTGTTAAGTTACTTCTGTGGCTCAGTTGAGGGACAGTAGTACCTTAAACCGCTGTTGTTCTGCCCAGAGAAATTGTCTCTTTGTTAAACAGCTCATTTGAAAACACTATGAAGAAAACATAGAATTAGCATATATCAAAGTGCAGTATAAAATGTTACTTTACAATTAGTATTTTCTTTTAAGGGAAATTGTTGGCAAGAAAGTAATCTTTAAGATATTTAACTCTATAAATGGTGGAGATTTTTGGAAGATTGGAAGCTTTTTTCTTTGCAAAAATCTTAGAAATCTGCTCCCCAGAAAGAGTTTTGACAGAATGATTTTTGTGAAAAACTCTTCTCCTGTGATATCTTTACTAAATGTATTATAAAAATTAACCAAATGATATTAAAATGATAAGTGGGAACATTATGCTATCTTCTTCAATAATCACTGACTTTATAAGTAAAACTTAACAATTGTAATACTGTCATGAAAAATCTGAACTACGTGTCCTCAAAATGTAAAAATTACAATATTAGCTTGTGGTTTTTTGAGTTTACAGCCCTTATTCTATAATTCAAAATTGAGCACACTCCAGGTGTATTGTCTAACTTTGATATGCTTTAGCAATTCAGAAAGGTGTTGGAATGTCTACCTTGAAGTGAGGATTTCCATTATTCATATTCCTCCTCCTTTATAGTTTTCTTGTTTGAAGACTAATAATTACAATTTAAGGAAGGAAATATTATCTAGAAAGCTAAATAGTTCATCAATGGTTGTTAAATAACAGAAGAAGAATACTATTTTCTTAACAAGTCTATTCCTAGAAATAGACTGATAAACACTGTTTGTCTGAGGAGCTTCTTCAGGGTGGGAGGGGAAATGCAGAGACTTCAGCTTCAAGGAGATTTTAAGAGATTGTTCAACCTCAGATTATTGCTTGTGTTGGGGTATGTGTGGCAGAGGTCAGACTGAATAATCATAATAAAGTGGTCCAACTTTGTAATGTTAATCCAGGAATTATAGCACTTGGTTCCTTACGATGTCCATTCTGTAGTTGAGGTAATTTAGTTCAACTTCCAAAACTAAGAACACAGGACAGTATTGGAGTATTCAGCTGTCCTAAATGGCTCACTCAGGTCCATAAACTTTTAGATTTGATTTCAAGAATTAGTTTTCAGGTCTTAGTTGTAGGTTCAGTTAATTTTAATTATTATATAACTAACCATTAGAGCTGAAAATGTTGCGGGCTTTTAAATGAGTAGGGCTTGAAATTCAACCTTTGAAATCATAATTTTGGACAAGAACTGATGCAAATAATATAAAGGAGAAGTCCTTTTGTCCTTCTGGGTTCAGGATCACACGTTTATAGAGGTAAGAGATTCATTACTCTTCTAACTCCTGTTGGCTGTACTCATTGAGTAATACTCTGAATGTTTGAGCTGGATAGTAATATAGCAGACAAATCACCAGTGCAAGAGCAACCATGTTTTAATTGCAGGCCTCAAATGTGCACATTTATGCAATATTTTAGTCTAGAATGACGTTCTTGTAGGAACTAATGGAAAAGCCAGAAGCAGCACATCCAGACCCCTATCAGACAAAGATGTAAAGAAAAGGAACTGGAAAAAAATGAGGGAGCTAATTTAAAAAAAAAAAAAAAAAAAAATTCTCCTCTCTCTCACAAGCCCACATGCATTTTAAGCAAAGGTACATTATTTTCTGGACATTTTTAACTCTGGATGATAATTTTAGAACTGAATGAGGACCAATTAGGACTTTCACGGTATAATTTCTATAATAAAATAGAACCTGAAAGTGATCACTAAGCCACAAATGGCTATTAAAAGGGCATTGATGGTTATGGAAAGTAAGAAGTGAACTCTGAAAGGAATTCTAAATACCCTTCAAAGTAGATTATTTAAATTGAACTGTTCCAGTAAGTAGACTATTTATTCAAGGTAGTCTTAATTTGATTTAGTTTATTTTAATTTCCAAAAAGAAAATTGATGAATACACTTTCAATCCAAATCTCCCATATTATTTTCTAAACTTCCTGTGTTTAAAACAATATGTATGTGGCAATATCAGCCATGCTAATTGGTTAAATACTGTGTTCCCATGCTTTGATGCTCTAAAACGTTAAACAATGCTAACTTTTTTTTAATAAAACATTGCTTCATTGTCTGATTTGTATTTGAAAGTAGCAAATGACAAAGAAAATCTTGTTTCTTTGCAAGTAACTACATGTACTTTATGCTAAGAGTGTTACTCTTTAGCACAGCATAAACAAAATATGAAATATTTCTGCAATTGAGTTGCTGAAGTCTGGTGTGTCAGATTTGGATTTGTCTTACGCCTTCTTCCCTCTGAAGGAAAGTTATGTCTTACACTAGAAATGGCAGTGCTGCGTACTGAGGAGGTTGAGCATCCCTTCAGCTTCATGAACACCGAAATCATAAAATGCGTGATAGAGCTGAAAAGGCTAGTATCAAAGACAGCTCTGTATTCCTGGAAAACTCTTAGCAAGAGATTATGACTTGAGATGCAAAGAAAGGCTCTAGCGTGTAACTTTGTCCACGGCTATACAAATCCAGATGCTGCTGATCTAAGCAGCTGTGTTAGAAAAGGGATATTGGCTAAAATCCAGTCAACACAAGAAATATCACAACCCCTTTCGGAGGTCAATCTTTAAACTCCAAGTGATCCAAGTTATCTATTATTAATATTGAGGATGAGGAAACCAAAATATATTATTGCTGCTTTGAGAGTAATGAAACAACATCAGGCATTAAGATGTCAAACACCATGTACTGGGTAATGCAAAAAAGGAAATGTTGATTCTTGGAAGTATGTGAGATTTTCTTAAGAGTTCAAGATGTATTAATATCTCTATACAAGTAATGAGTAAAATTTAATTTGCGTGCATACTATATGTAATTCTGCCAACTTTGCAGTGCTTACTAACCATGGGCCATTTTGATTTGAGTGTTCATTATCCATTAAATTGAACCTCCTATTTTTGATGTATGTCACACATATGCCACTGTAGTACACTGAACTGCATGAAATCGGACTTCATCACAGTTTATATTAATATTTGTACAGAACAAATACCCCATCCTCTAAGGTACCAGCAGCTATTATATTAAAATAATTACCAAAAATTACAAAGAATGCAATTCCAAGAGGAATTTACTAAGATGTCTTAATTCTGGAATAGAGAAATGGCCTCAAGATGAGCAATGTGGTTCGACCTTCTAGCTAACAAAATTTATGCCAGTTGCTGCAGATGGCAATAGTGACTTATTCTATATTGTGATGCAGCTACATGCGAGTAGGGACTACTTTGTAACCATAAGCTGAATTAAATGAGTTGAGGTTTTTTCCCTAACAAATTAATCAAACCGTAGCATAGCAAAGACTCATAGTTCTGTACTGAGATGATCTGGATAGGAAACTTTGTCCTTTACGCATAAGATATGCTTTTAAATCTATTAAAAAAAAAAAAGTATAGCTTCGTAAAATAAAATCAATTATTTTTATTGAGAGAATGTCATTACAGTACATCATGTTGGTGAGATTCAACATTGCGAGAGGTCTTTTGTAGACAGTATGAGCAAAATGTGTGAAGTGCTCATCTGGTGATAAGTGTCTTGGAAGAAATTGTAGAGAAAGTTTTATTAAGGAAGATAGGTAGATAAATGTGCATTCATAGTCACTTTAATTTCTTTTTCTCCCATTTTATTTACTCTATTAGCTGTAAACAGGTGAAAGGTGCAATATCCTTACTCTCACAAATATGGTGCAGCTCTGGTAGATGTATACATATGTCTATATGTATATTAATGTTGGCTTAAGAAAACAAGAGTGAAACAGGTAAAGAGTAGATTAAATTTACCAGGGGAGAGTAGATTAAACTTACCATTTAGTGTATCACTATCAGTAGGATGGAAAAAAAAACCCCTATTTTACCATAAATTTTTCCAAAGATCTGTAGGGTGTATCCTAAATCACAGTGAATGCAGGCTGCAACATCACTCCACCATTACAGTGTTGCTGTTGTGGTATCCTGCTACTTCTAAGTTATTTTATCCTTTGATTTCTATGGTTTTAAAAAAGAGGTAATGGGATGGAGAATCAGGTGCAATATCTCTTACCATTTCTTTTATGGGTTTTATACCAACAAACAGAATTCCACAACAGAGGTGAAAGTATACCCTGCTAGGCTTGGTGGATAACTTTTGACATTTTATAGAAAGGATGAAATTTTCTGAGCACCTTTTGTAACTAATAAATTCAGTAGGTATATACCATAATGGTAGCAATGGGCAAATAGTTTTGTCAATATTTATTTAAATGCTAGCTGATCTCACTGCTTCTCTTAGATCTGACTATTGCAAGAACTCTCATAAGAAATACACATCATCAAGTAAAATTTTCAGCTTTTTAAAGCCAACGGCAAAACTCCCCAGGAGCAGTGGGAGTGGACAGCGGGGGGAGGCAAACGCTCCTCAGGCCAGAGGGGTGGAGTGTGGTTACGTTTAAACACAAGAGTGATTTAGCTAAGGTGAGAAGGGAGATGCATCTCGCACCGCATGGGAGCCACAGCTAAATTGGGCCAGTATGTACCCTTCGGGCAATGGTCTGTATAGTGCTTACCCAGGGTTGTCAAATGGTCTCATAGTGTGTGTTCTCTTGTCCTCTCTGCATACAGTCCTGTCTGAGCTTTAAATACTGGACAATTCTTCAGCCTCCAGAAAACCAAAATTTAATTTCTTTAACAATAAATCTGTCGTAAAAGGTTATGGGGGAGAGAGGTGAATGTGGAAGGAGAGCTTAAAGCAGGGAGCCATAGCAACTGAACCTAAACCTGATGCAGGTCTGAATACAGATTACTGTAAATCAGTGCCTAGCAGACAGGCTACACAAGTAAAAAGAGATCATGTTTATTTTTAAAATTTTCTATTAATTTGCTTGATTCTTGGGGTCCGCTTATTATCTTTTAACTTCGGGTTAATAGTATTGCATACCCCATACTTTGCAGACAGACTCAAGGAGCAATTACTTTAGGCTATTTTATTTTTTAAACATTTACAATAATAATAATTAAAAAAGAAAACAACCCTAAGCCTTTTTTGTGAAGCCTTTTGTCTGCTATATCACAGACACAGAGCCAGAACTGATGTATTGTAGACGCAGAAGAACTGTTAAACTTAAGAGTTCTGGTAGCAGTTTCAACTGAATTACATTTACATTATTCTTTTATTCAGTTGCTGCCTTTCTGACCCTTGTAGCTACCAGACTTCTGAATTGTCTTACTACCAGACAGGTGAGAATCCACATCAGGACATGTAATGGCAGTATGTGTCTGGCACATCAGAAGATGTGGTAAGAAAGGGCTGCATAATGCTAATGTGACGTGTTGGATATGTGCTGCAGGCAGGAATCTGTGAACTTTAAGTCCTCCACAGTAGCCCAGCTGCAGCACTGTGACCCCGCATTCATGCCATGGTTGGAGCTGGGCAGATACTGTGAGCTCATCTGTAACAGAAGAGGGTAACCAGTAGTGACTAGCTTGAAGATACCAGAGAGGAGAAGGCTGTCACAACCTGCCACAGTTGTACAAAGTATATCTGTAAGGTGGTACTCAGCAGTATGAGTCTGCAGAATGCAGTATACTTGACAGGTTTGTGTTAAATGATCTTTGCAGCCTTGTCAGAGTGGATCTTGCTAGGTATATCGTGGGGTTTTTGGTGCAGTTCTGTGTGATCAGTTCCACCAACACAGGTCAGAGCAAATGTACGAGACTGGTTTCCAAGCCTGCCTCCCCAGGTTATTACATTTCTCACTTCCTGTTGGCTTTCCATCTTCTCTCTGATTGTCAATATACATGCACTCCCTCCTATACATGCAAATGTACATACACACAACTGCTATCACTCATTGTTTCAGCCCATTGCCTTTGAAATCCATTTCCAGGAAACCCCTCAAACCATTGCATGACTTAATTTGGTAACTTCTTCTGTTACTAGTCACTTGTTTTCAGCTGGAAATACATCCATCACCCCTAAGCAGGTTTGTGATAGACTATGGAAATTAGTACTTTGCAAAAGATCACATATGTAATATGTATCATATAATAATTTTTTTGCATTAGGAGTCTATTACTGAAGGTAAAATAACATCTTTGAAGAGACATGAAATAAAATTATATGGAACGCAGCACAAGTTTAAAATAAGTTCTCATCCCTTTCTTGCATAAATCATGGGCTAAACTAAGGATAATCACTTCAAGCAAAACAGAACTTTTAGCCTGTGCCACTGGACCACTTTTCATTAAAATCAGTGGAAAGCTTATATTTATTGGGTATGCAATGCCTGTGCAAAATTGTATGATGAGATTAGTTACGTCAGTAATGCAGGTGTTTGAATATATGTAGGAGTACTCCTTAAACCAAAACCCCGCTCCCAAGGTCATAGTTACATCAAGGACTTAGTTTAAGAATTAATTACATAGGATTAAAAAAAAAAATCCTCCAAACAAACAAAACAAATCCCTTTGATCAAGCAATCTCTTGAAATTCTTGGGAAGGAGTGCACAAATTGTAATTGTTATTGCTGTAGTATAAAGCATAACTGAATTTGTAGCAACTGTAAAGTTTCTTGCTGCTGTTGAAATAAGTAAGTACCAGTCTCCTACTTTACATTTAGTAAGGGCAGGGCATACTATTCAGTGGAAGAAAATCTTGCCAAAATACTTGCACTATACAACAAAATACCAGAGTATAATACCAACAAAATACCACCAGCAGTATTACTGCACGTGGTACTGGGATAGTAAATATGAACTTATACCTGATACACAATTTAAAAGGTTTTAAAGTGATTTTTCCGTTGTTTTATTTCCATTCATTCCTGATTCATACTTTTTCCCATTCCTTCATACTGTTACTAAAATGGTGGGAGTTCTCTCCCACAATAAATAGCTTAATTGTTAATAGCAATTTTTTGGATTCCTACAGCAACTCCTATCTGAAGATCTTTTAAAGATTTTTAAGGGAAAATGAATATTTATAACCCAAACAGGGATGTTTTAAATATTCAGAAAACAAAAAACAGGAAAGGTAAAACATGCCTTTTTTTTTAATTCTTTGTGGGACAGTTGAATAACTAGGTAAAATGTAATGTACTGAGGCAAAAACAGAGAGACATTGAAACCAGTTCTGTTCTGTGAAGATACTGGTACTGTCAAAACTAAGCAACTCCCCTGCCCCTGATCATTTCAGAAGTCATCATTCAGAAAATGCCCTTGTCATGGTCAAGGTAAATGTACTTGAGCAGTCTCTGTATACTTAGAAGTCAGAGTGAGTTCTTTTTTATAACAATAATCTCCCCAAAACAGTGGTATTTCTTTTTTCTTTCCTCTTTCCCTTTTTTCTTTTTCTTTCTTCTTTTTATTTTTTACTTTTTCTTTCCTTTTTTCCTTCTTTTATTTTCTTCTATTTTTTTTTTTTAATCACAGTGCATATTATGTAGTAAGTTAAAAACTGAACAAAGTTTTAAGTAGATCAAAGACCATGAGTAAAGACCAAGAACCAAGTTCCGGAGTCATTGGTCAAATGATTGCAGAGATTGGGCACTGAGATGGATGTATTTATCACAGCACAATAAGAAAAACCTGGAGTACTTGCTATAGAAATTCTACTCAAAATCCGAATTAATTAGGTCAATTTCCATTTACTGAGCCAAAAACAGGAGTATAGCAATTATTTTTTGATTGTGTAGATTGATTATGACGATCACCCAAATATGAAGATTAAGAAAATTTTGATTAGCACAAGAGCTTAATTTTCTAACTGTTGCATACCAAAGTACTTGTAAGAGGTGTTTTCGGGGTGGTTAAAGAAATTGATGAGCTTTGCATCTGTAGTAAATGTTTTTAAACTTTAATGTAGGTGATAGGTGTTTTATGTGTGCTTGTTGCAAACATGAACACTACTAATTAGAAGCTTTGGCAGAGCTGTTTGTATCTGTAGCTCGAAAAAGGACAACACAGTAACTGCGCAAACCTATGATATACCAGTATTTCTTGCTAGATGCCCTAGCAGGTGGAAAGATTGATGACTTACTGTTTAACACAGTATTAAGCAGTTTGACAATTTAACTGTTTGTACTTATTGACCATATTTTCAATCAACCTGTATACTCACCTGTTCCATAGACTTGTTTGCGTTTCCAGACACATACTTTAGACTATGACAGTAAGCAGATGGGCAGTCTTGTCTTTGTGCTAGTCTGAACAAAGGCTGTATGCCTAATTAATTTTTCATGAACTTTCTTTTTTGTCCAGTTCTATTCAGGGTATCAGCATTTGATTGTTGCAGTTCACATCCAGAAGTACAGATGACAATTGTAAAGAATGTATAGCGCTTTGGGAGTCAGTGCCTGTCAGGTTAGGTGACTGTATTACTGCTAATCACACGAGGAAGTGCTATTTACCTCTGCAAGTATTTGGATATCCACAACCTGTGCACACGCTTAGAAACAGAGGAACAAGTAGTAGGATTCAGGGTTATTGCCTATTTTTGCTATGGAGTTTGGTTAATATCATACTACTGCTAGAAGTGGCTATTTGAGTAATGAGTGAGGCGGGATTTTTTGTTCGTTTTTTTTTGTTGTTGTTTTTTGGTGTTTTTTTTTTAATAGTGAAGATGGTGACCTTTTTTTACAACTGTTACGAGGCAAAGGTATTTGTGAGTATTTCCAGTCTGTTGCCAGCTATTAGCTAGAATATCAAATGAACTATTTAAGGAAACATTCTGTTGTGGTTTAACCCAGCTCTCAATGTTGTGTTATGTAGGAATCTTGGATAACTCTTGGTAAGCTCATTGCTCAGGTCATTATAGATCATCTCCAGCACGGCTAATTCCCTCAGCTACTGGATACCTCTCTCCATGATGGTCCACTTGCCTGGGTGACATATAACATCTTCCTTGAAGGGATACCTTTCCTTCACACCTGACAGGAGTCACCTCCAGAGGCTGAGGGCTTGTCCCCCTTTTTCAATCACCTTGTCAGTGCCCTCTTCCCTAGAAAGGGATCCCAGCTGCTTGGCTTCCCTACCCTCTAATTCCAGGCTTCTGGCCCCATTATCCCAGCATTGGAGCAGCCCGGTAACAATGTGCTTGCCTGGATGATGACTGAAATCTTTTAGCGTATTTCGCAGCTCTCTCAGGGATAGCGATCAGGTGGTTATCATCTCATTTATGGGTTCTGCCTCTTCCTTCTCCTGTTCTCATGATGGCCCTGGTTCATCTTCATCCCTTACTAAACGAGCTGATTTTCTTGTGTATTTCTTCTTGTATATAGGGGTGACTGATACTGGCACGGTTTGGTTCTCTGGTTCAGCTGCAGTGCCTGTCCGGGGGGGTGGAGTAGCTGCAGTGCCTGTCGTGGGGGTTGAAATAGCCGCAGTGCCTGTCGCGGGGGTTTGAGTAGCCACAGTGCCTGTCACCGTGGTTGATCTCTGGATGGTATTCCTAAATAGTTGTTTAACCCTAAACAAGACCTGAACCACATTCAGGAGACATAGCAATAGGAACATGCTTGTTTGAACATCCCAAGGATATTCAAAATTCTCAAGAACTGTTGTGGAGGACTGCATGAAGAGAACAGAAGAAAGAGGAGTTTCTGGAGATACGAAAGGGAAGGTGAAGGAGTCAGGGAAAGTGTCCGCCCTGTCTCCTCCGTAGATTAGTTCTCCGAGAAGAAAAGGTGAAGAGTGTAATTATTAATAGTTTCCGAGAGGTGGCTCCTGAGGTACAGAGATGATGGCAGTGCTGAGTACAAATACCAGATTAGACTCACGACCAATAATTTTATCATCTCATAAAACAGTGTTACACAGTGCAGCAAAATGATAACCTTGACCCAGCTCTGAGCGGTGATAAACAGCAGAACAGGGAACATATACTGCAAGTAAGGTATTACATAACACAATGTTGAGAGCCAACCCAAAAACTTTGAGAGCCAATAAATCAAGATTGTGACCAGTGACTATTAAACCAATATAATGAATGCTTATAACAAATTTGCCTGAATACGCTTTGGTCAGATCTGTTGTTATGTCAACCCTTCGTGCCTCACGTTGGGCGCCAAAAAGGACTGTTGTGGTTTAACCCGGCAGGCAGCCAAACACCACACAGCTGCTTGCTCACTCCCCCAGCTCCTGGTGGGATGGGGGAGAGAATCGGAAAAAAAAAAGTAGAATTCGTGGATTGAGATAAAGACAATTTAATAGAACAGAAAAGGAAGGAAAAATAATAATAATAATACTGATGATAGAATATACAAAATGAGTGATGCACAATGCAGTTGCTCACCACCCGCCGACTGATGCCCAGCCAGTCCCCAAGCAGCGATCATTGCTCCCTGGGCGACTCCCCCTAGTTTATATACTGACCATGACATCATATGGTATGGAATGCCCTGTTGGCCAGTTGGGTTAGCTGTTCTGGCTATGCTCCTTCCCAACTTCTTGTGCACCTGACAGAGAATGGGAAGCTGAAAAGTCCTTGACTAGCGTAAGCACTACTTAACACACTGATGTTTTAGTTGTGGCTATCAACATTATTCTCATACTAAATCCAAAACACAGCACTATACCAGCTACTAGGAAAAAAATTAACTCTATCCCAGCCAAAACCAGGACACATTCAAAGGACAGTGTTACAACACCACAGCTCTCTGCCAAAGTTTATGCAGCTCTAAAGCAGGGCCAGTCTGCTTCTGCATCCAAATTGAACCACAACGAAAAACGATTACAGGTTTTCCACAACTGTGAAATTTTTTTCCGGGATATCTGTTCCTTTCCATTATCACTCATGTTCCATGCACAGCAATGGATTCTTCCCTTGATCTAAGTACATATGTGTTTATTCAATGTGTCATCTTTCTTGGCTCTTCCAATACAAGCTTATCACCTGGGTCCGGGAGAGGAGGAAACCAGAAATGATCATTTGATGCCTGCCTAAGAGGAAAGCATCACAGTTCACAATATGACACAATCTTCTCCTGAGAGCTGAGTTCTTATACTGCACTGACAGTGGAGGTCGTGTAATACAGTAGGATGTATTACAAATCAGATATGATTTCGTCTTGAAACAGTTAACGCATCCAGTCTTGTCAGTTCAATACAATTCTTTCCTCTGCACCTCCTTGTACCCCATGGGATTCTTTGCCCAGAGTGTGTTAATAAGGTTTTTCATCTTTGCATGGTGTTGACCATCCTGAAGTCCTTCCAGAACGGCTGGAAACTGAAGGCAGTCAGCAACAGTTCAGTAGCTCACATGGACAGAACCTTTCTTGATATTAATGGAAGCGGAATTTCCTCTATAACTGGACAACAATTATTTAGTTGGGACTTCTCTCTTTCACCTTTCACTTTTTATGAAACCATCTGTCCCTGAACTGTGAGTGTCTAAATACCTAAAAACTAACGTAGTGGTGCTCACATTTGGGTTATGAGCTGCATAGACTTTTAAGCGTCCTGGTCCCTCCTTCTCTTCATGTAAGCAGCAGGGTACACATGTGACCAGATTTTAAGCTCTAACGTCCTTTCCCCTCATCTGGGGCATGCATAAGGCTGTCAAATGATTGTGTTGCGAAAGTCTTACAAGTGTGTGTGCTGGCATGTTCTTGTCTCCTGGCTGGAGGTCCTAACCCTCATTTTTGTCATGTGATGGATGAGATATGAGGGATGATGGACATTAAAAAAAAAAAATAAAGAGGACATGTGGGATCCTCATGAGAGAGTATGGCAGATGATGTTTGCCAGAAGAGTTCATATTCGAAGGGTCTTGAAGCATCTCTGAAAAAGAGAATGGCAAGCTTGTGGTATATATCAGATGAATGAATTTTTCTGGTAGGCTAACCACAATCTGTATCTTGCAAATGCCTGAATTAATTCAGTCTCCATTTATGGCAAATGTTTGTTGCCCTTCAGAGGAATTTATAATTGCCACAGCTAGTTCACGCAGTTGACAAGTGGGCGTACATACCTTGCATTTCAAACATAATAACAGTCTTTCAGGAGAACTATTTTGGGAGCAGGTGAATTTGCATACCAATAACAAGAAAGGAAATTGCATGCACCATTGAGACAGGAAAGTAGAAAGAAACAAAAATGATAAAGGGAGCAGAATAGTCTTGCTGTATGGTTTGTTTCTGGCTGTAATGATATAGAAGGTTTGATAATGAGGCCTACACCCATGTCAGACAGAGTTTGCTCAGTACCTTCATCCTCTTAGTACTCACGATGACTTGAAATGGACTTTTGTGTGCTTTTGAAAGGGACTCAGGTTATGCTGTTTTACTGTGCACCAGTACCAGTTACAAAAGAAAGATTATAACCCAAGTGTGTATTATTTTCTCTGCTATTATTTCCATACAGCCTCAGACAAGGTGATAGTTTCTACAATCCTAAGAAGTAGCAAGAACTCAAACACTATAGCTTTGTAAAATCTAAAGGCAAAGTTTTGGTGTTAACCTTTACTAAAATGGACAGTTTTAACTCATGCTGAAATAAGTATCTTTACTTCCTTGTTGTTATCCTTTTGTCTGTGTAAAGTTGGGTTTCAAATATATTGTAGAGAATTCCAACTCCTTGGAAGAAAAGAGATTATATGTGTTAGAGGTGATCAGGTAGTTCACAGCATAACTGAATTTACTAGAGCAGTCGTCTTTTTAGCTTCTCCTAGTATCACACTTTTCTGATGTTTGGGTTTTTTCCCATGTCCTTTCAGTGTTTGGGACACACTCATTTTGAGTATCCACTCAATGCCAAATTTCCTAAAATGTACTTCACCAATTACATTCACTCTTGCTTGTTTTAAGTTTTCTTTCCTAGCTTCCAACTGAGTTCACAATCATCCTTCTTTCTTAGTCCAAACAATTATCTCGGATGCGAGCTCTTGTAGGCTTTGTTTGTTAGGAGGAGGAATTGATAAAATTAATCAGTTATGAAGTTTGGTGCAGTCCTGATTATTGGTCAAGTACATGTGCAAAATCTTCTATGTACGGCATGCAGAGGAGCAAACAGGTGACAGTATTTATTCTCAGAAATACCCAGGTGGACTCTCTAATGTTAACTGTGCCCAAAAAAGCTGTCTTTGTAGCTCTGGTAAAGAACCTAGTTCCCTGGGTAGGGTGTATGACTCTGGCTCAGCTCTGGAGGCTACCACAGTGGCCAGCTTCTGTGGTACCTTCTACTGTGCCCAGCTGTTCCTCTGAATAAAGGGGCTTTTAAGTAGGAGCAGTTGTGCGTGTGAAAAAGTTGTGCTCAACTGCCGCATCCATTTCGACACTTCAGTGATAATCAGCGAGAGACCTGCTTCGTTCTAGCCATTAATGCTTTTCCAGTATACTACCACCACATTCAAGTAAGTCTCTTGCTAGACAGCTGTTAATGTTAACTATGACTTCAGTGTAGGTCTGGTCAGCTGATGAAAGTTACAGATTTCTCTCTCCGTCTAGTTTCTCTCTTTGTTGGAGTGGCATACACTTATAATAGGTTCTCTTAGGGATTCAGTCTACTATGTTTACTGGCAAATGTGCTGTTTATACCTCAGAAGTAGTTAAAAACTGGCAAGCGGAATTCACATGGATCTTTTTCAAGAAAGAATACGTTTTGTCTGTAGCCTGGCAAGTAAAGTTTTATTACACAACTGAAAATGTTCTAAAACTTCCTGTAAATGATGCACTATTAAATGTGGATAGATTAGAGAAGAAAGATGATCAGTCAGTAAGCTTCTGTTTGAGGAGTTTGAGGTAAAAGAAAAAAAAAAATCCCTTTTTCTAAAAAGGTAACAGAAAAGAATATAAAATTGCAGGCATTTAAATACAGTGTGTGGGTATATGTGTCTGCATGTATTAAAGTGTTACTTCGTTTGACAGAATGAAAATAAATGTTGTGGTATCTTTCATCTGTAATCAGACAATCCGATTACAATGGCATAATCAAAAGGTGGTAAAGCTCTATGAACACACCTATACTACTGCTTGTCAAGGAGTTTCCTCTTTGGTATACACACCTATCTTTTCTCTTGTTTAATTTTCACTGTGTCAGGCCAGCAGGACAAATAATTTCTTCTTCAGGTTTCAGTGTCTGTAATCCTACTGAATACCCAGCCTAAATTTTCTGTTTCTGTATTTCCTGTTGCTACCACTGTGTTTTTTGTCCCCTTTTCCATTAAGCATTGGCTGATGTCATGAGATCAGAACCTCTGTGATTGTTTGAGAGTGAAAAGTTAATCAGTCTTACAGTTGCAGAGAAAAGCTTGTCATTGTGATCAACATGTAATTATTGCTAGCCTGCCAGTGTCTAAGTAAATGCAAACTGCCCCTTTCATCTGAACTCTGGCTGCTGATTCCTGATCACACCCCCACTGTTTTGTTATGGGCTGATCTGTGGTGCAGATGTCTGTGGGGCAGACATGTTAATAAAGTCAAGACTGCTGTCAGTGGGAATCCACTGTACAAAATACTCCACAATTTCATAAAAAGCGGGGTATTTCCTGGATATAGCAGAGTAACAGCAAGTTTTCCATCAGGCCAGCAGGTCGGACTGTTACTGGCCTTTTGGAAGCCTGGGCCATTACATAAAAGTGATGAGCTGCTGTGCAACATCTATATAATACAAGAACCTCCAAACTGACTGAGACCAAATGTCCTTCTAGCCCAGGATCCTTCCCTTAACAGTGGCCAAAAAAGAAAAGTGTGTGAAAAAAGTGCAAGGAAAGGGCCAATCGAAACTGATACTTTGAGAAGACTCTTTCAACCACCAACAAGCCAGGGCAGCTCAGGGATTCCTGCTCCCGGGCAATTTAGTAACTTTCAGTCTTCTGGTAATGTTGTCTGCAGTAAGAACTTGGGACTGTTCAAACATCCTGCTTTCAGCATCTCAGTGAAAATATCAATTGATGTTTTAAATTATAGAAAATGACAGAAACCAGGAAAATATTAATGATTTCTCCTTGACTTCCCATGGTAGCACTCAAGGCTTCAGCACTTTGGGGCTAGATAAAAGTCATTCTGACAAGGGAATAGTAACATTTAACATACAAGTAAAAGGGAATAAAGTGGCAACTGACTATTTTGTTGATTGTATATTTGCTTTTGTTTTATTTTTTTACTGGGAAACAAGGAATAAGGCCTGGAAAGATAATTAGGAGAAAAAAAACATAGAGAAAGAAATACAGGCAAAAAGGGTTAAGTCATATCTGATTATTTTCTTGGAGATGGTTAGGTTGGGGGAGTATATTTCACATTACAGAAAATTGAGTCATAGATCCAATCCAGTGCTGGATTAGTTTTAACAAAGCCTGTTATCTTTAATGGGACTGTTTATGCCTACAGAACTGAGATTACAAAAAATCTTTCTGATTTGAGTGCTTTCGATAGGCATTTGAAGACACAAAAGATGCAAATTCTGCAGATTTATTAAAAAAAAGTTTACTAATGTTAGCATGGATAGATACGAATTAGTGAGGCAATCGTAAAGATTGTAAGAAAATATTCTTAGGGTAGATAAAGTATAATAGATTCCAGTTCTCTAGGAGAATTTAATGGAATCTGTCATGAGAATCCATTGTTAAAATTAATGGCTTACATTGCTTACAATGATATCTTATCTAGCAGTCAAATTTGGTTTTGACTCAGAACAGATTCCAGCTAATTCTAATGTAATTTCCTAAATTATGGTTTCATGAAGCATACCATAGCTTCAAGATTAGAACTAATTTTTTTTTTCCTAAGTTGTGATGAAATTTTCATTAAGTTGGTAGCTTACCCTTGTCCTTCTCTCAAAATAAAAGGAAAAAAGAAAACAGAATTATTTTCACCCTTTTCAATTGTGTCTCCTAAAGGTAACTTACAAATAATTATTTTTTAAAAAAAAAAGTCTGATTCACTCGTAAGAATTTATACTTTTCTCCTTCGGAATAATTGTACAAAAAGGAAGAACAATTTTTCCAGTTAATTATTTCTGTGATATTACTAATTTTTCTGTCAAAGTTTTTTGTGTGGTGGTGTTTTTTTTTTTCCTTTCCAACATAAATTGAAGCTTATAGAAACAAAATTTGTTTGCTAGATGCAATATCCTTTCAATACATGTGAGGAAAATCCTGAGTTAGGAAGCTTGACCATATCATCATGAATTGCTTGAGGGAAGGGTTTGTTCGGCACAAAAGCATCCTCCCACACCAGTTACATATTTGCAGATGGAGCTGGATGCTTGGCTACTAGGTCCATGTTTGGACACAGTGTGGTTTCTAAGGTCGTAGTTTTACCCTTACGAGCTCCTTTTTCAAAAATGCCAGAACAGTATTGACAAACAGTGCAGAGCCACTGGTGATTTAGAAATCTTCTGTGACGTTTCTTCTTTTCTATTGCTAATATTAGTTTTAGTTGAATATATTAATTGAAATGTCTGCTCCTGAGAAAAATAGAGCCCTGTTTTTCTGATCTGCCTTTTCATTTATAAGATCTGCAAAGAGTAATTTTTATTGCATCAACCCTTAAATCACAATCTTTAACTATATTGAATCTTCTTTTTTAAAAATCCAATTATTTATGAAGGTGTGACTGTAGCTGTTGTGAAAAGAAATTTGATTTTGCATTATTTTAATTTTCAGTCAAAAATTGGTAGGGGTTGCAGCTTGTGGTATCATAGGAAACTGTATAGCTCTGCCTTTGATATCAGTGTTATACAAATGACTTATCCCTTTGCAAAACTGCGTAATGCAACAATTCAAAACAAGAAGAAAAAAGCTGTGATTCCTTCTTTCCTAGAGGCTTTCCGTCATTTACATTCACCAGCGAAAGGTTGGCGTGTACCCCAAGGACTAATGATAATGAAAAATGTTGTATTAAAGAAGAGAAATCTTTCATAACTTACATACTAACACACTGAACTCATTACAGCTTGTCTTACTACAGCATGCTCTTTTATGTCTGCCGTAATGCACTTCATTTTCAAGAGACTATGATTTGCACTGGTTCTGTAAGCATTTTTTCTCTTCCTTATTTTCAAAAGCTGGCTTTGGTTGTCATAAACTACTCACTTACGGGATACAAATCAGGCACTAGGATTTTCTGCAGTTTCTGACTAATATCAAGATCTGAAAAATTATATTCAAAATGTATCTGGGGCAATAATTGCTTTCCATTTTCCTAGAGTGGAGTACTTGTGACGACGTAGCTCAGGAGCTGCCATCAACCTCAGCATTTTTATTAAAATAGTGAGCTGTTGGTGGCAGAGGCTGTCTTTTCTGCTGTGATTCAATTTTTCTGTAACACGTGCAGGGAAACTGTGTTCATGGTTTGACGTTCTAGGCATTATCATGTTATGAGTAGTCAATAATAAACGTACATTTTTGAATGGTTCATAGATAAATTGTAATACTTCAAGTGGAAATTTGTAATTTCTTGGAAGTGAAACATTGCTTTGTTTTTGCTACATACGATTTATGTAGGTGTGGCCACCAGCTCTGGGGTACACCTCCAAGATTTGGATTGACGATGCCATGATACCTTAATTTGCCATTCAATAATCTGTTCAGTCCTTCTGTAGTTTTCTCCTGAAAAAAACCCAGTATTAATATTCCTAGCTGCATTTGCTGGAAGTAGCAGAATGGATAACTCTTTGCTCTCAATCTGCCTTCTATTTCACAAGCAACTCCCACTAAACTCTTGATTCAATAAAACACATAAACATATTTGACTTTAAATCAATCTAAAAGATAGAAGAATAATGGAAAGGTTGGAAATGAGCATATGAACGTCTGCACCATGTTGCTAAAAACTATTTCTGCAATTGATTTTAAGTGACCTGTGTCAAAATCTTGATGAAATGGAAAAATGTCATGCAGACAGACAAAAAATAATTGAACAGTAGTTGCAGTTTTCCAAAGAACTCTGCTCCAGTAACTATGAAAGCAAATTGCTCTGATTAAGTCATAATAAAAGTATGTTTAAAATAGAAAAGCATCCCAATTCGGTTGTCCTAAAGGATTTGTCTGTTAGATATACACTTTGAATTTGAAGATGTATTTTTACATTTTGCATTGAGTATGGCCAGCTGGATTCTTTATAGTTCTATAAACTCTGTGTTCTGTACCTCTTTCAACAAAGTCTTCTCAAAAGAAACTCAGCTACTTGACATTATGTTTTAATATAATTTTATGAGATTGACCTAGACTGCTGTTCTAAACAGAAAAGTTACTATAAAAATGATATGATGAGTTTTCTGAAAAGCAAAAAGAAAATTAAGATTCAAGTTAAATAAAGACTTAAACTATCCAAAAGCTATCTTTAGAACACTGAAAACCCAGGTTCATTTAATGACTTCTCAAACTCTGTAAGTAAAGTAAACAGGATTTTATTTTATTCCTATAATTGAACAAGAAGAAATCTAATATCAACTAACAGAGCATTTCAGTATACTGCATCAAAAGATACTCATTACCTGCCCCTCTTTTATATGGCATATCCCTGAGCAATAAGACAAATTTTCAAAAACAATTGAACAAGTCAACATAAACTGAATGAACAGTGCAATGGCAATAACTATTATGTTACTTCAGTTCACCTTTAAAAAGAAGAAAACCTCCTGTGACTCAGTGACATCTGTAAGAACCTGCTTGCCTTAAAGCCAGCCTGAAAGAGAAAAGATGTAAATGCTGAGAAATCATACATTCCTCTACTAAGTGGTCCTCTTTGAGAAAAAGAAAGGCAAAGGACAGAATATGATGGAAGGAATAGGATGGGAGAAAAGAGAAAGGTCAGGTAGGGTGAAATACCTTGCAGAAGAATTTGGAAAGAAGTGGAAGAAAACCTCTAATAGTCCACAATTAAACACTGATGTTGACTTCAGTGTTCATGGTGGTATCACAGGTCTGCATGTATGGGTTACCAAACAGTTAAACAATGTTAGGTGCTGGTACTATTGCACTATTTGTGACAATACTTTTGCGTTACTCAGCCTTGCCTCATTTTTGGACCATGCAACGGATTGTTAAGCTCTAGTAAATCCATTGTGAATCTGAAACTTGCCTGTTTTCTGTGCCCTACATCAAGACCAAACTATGCCTGATGGGGCTAAACAAAAATTTGAGATCAAGAAGAAGTAGGACAAATAGTTATGGCAGCAGAGATCGCTGTATTTAGACAATGCAGTCTCTCAATGTCAGGTGGGGATTGCTGGGTCTCGTGTGGTTGCCTTCACCAGTCTGGCTGCACATGGTTCGAACTGGCTTGCAAAAAAATCGCTGTCCTTTGCATGCCAACATTTAAAGTAAACTAAAACTTATGTTTGTTTGGCTTAAAATGCTCTGATGCATTCTCTGGCAGCTCAGAAGCTGAACAGTTAGCAAAAAAGCCATCTTTGTAGCATGCCTGGGAGGGAAAACTGCAAGTAGTAAATTGGTCAGCCACCCCAAGCCTTACCTTGCCTTTGCGAAGGCGAGTTAAATTGCACATAGTCAGTTATTGATGCTCAGCTGACCTTTGGGTAACCCAAAGCTACAGTCAGCATATGTAACCTTAGCTTTCATTTAAAAAGTGCCAAATTAAAACTTTGGATCCTGCCATTCCCAAATATCTCCCTATTAATTATACACCTTAAATGCTTCAGTGAATATGAATGCACTGAGCGCATTTTTAAATTCTGAAAGTTTCCATTAAAATTTGAGCTCCAACAGCCCACCAAGACAGGGATTTAGTCCTTCAAACTCTGATGATGTTAGCAGACCTAGGTCCTTGACTGACTTCTTTTTTACTTTATGGAAATTTAATGCAAAGCTTATTTCAGTTCAAGTGTTACATGCTAGTGACACATCAGAAATAGTTATGACTTTTCATTAAGAAATAGAAAAATCAGAATCTGAATTTAAAAGAAAATGTTAAATAAATATACTGGACCAATTCTAAGTATTCCTTAATGGGAAATTAGAGCACGGAATTATATCTTTATGTAAATGTAAATTTCAGCTTTGTTAATCAAAAATAATGTTTTAACTGCGTAAATCTTGTCTGAGCTTAGTATGAATCCAGTAAGGATATTTTAAACAAATAGAAAGCTCTGGTGAAATATCTTTTCACTCTAAAAAAGTCATGATAGAAGAACTACTCTGAAATGTACTAGACTATGTTTTACTATTTCCTCCGCTCTTTATTATAAACAAGTGTTTACACACATCCAAACCAACCTAGGTCTGTGAAAGTACTATTGTTAAAAAGCAAAAGAAAACAGTCAAGATACACTGAATCCCTTGGAAAAAATATAACCACAGAAATTTCTTAACTTTGCTGTTATTAATGTATGAGGTGACTGAATCAAACTAAGACACAGAAATATTCCATCATTTTATGTCCCATAAATGCAAATGAAGACATTTTCTCCAAACAGCTTTGCTGATTGGAAGAACACTCAAAAAAATGGGAGCATTGTGGAAGACCGAAAGTAGTTTGAATTTAGTGAGATAAAGCTGAATCATTTGGGATTATCAGAAACAACAGCAGGAGGACTGAAAACAAAATGGAAAAATGGTCTAAAGTACGTGCTGCAGTAAGCGAAGGTGGAAATTGTGTCTTCAGAATAGTCATAGTTTCTTAAATGGAAATACTGAGTCACTCAGAAGCTCAAAAAAAACCCCAACCAAAAAAATAGTAATCTAAAAATACTAGTGTCAAACATAACATTTTTGTTTACCTTTTTTCTATTCTGGTTTATAGAATATCTGTAGAATTATATTTTCAGTTTTTTTCTCTCCTTGAACTTAAGGATTAGAAACTTGGCTTTATTTTTTAATGAAAGTTACATTTTCATGTAATACCAGGACTGGTATGTAAGAAGAATAAGAAGCATACAGGCAGAGATAGGGACCAGGGAAAAGGAACAGTTAATTGCATCAATTCATGTTGCAAACTAGTAACAGAACGGACATAACTGTGGTCCCACTGGCCTTGTTCCAGTTATTCCCTCATTTTGAATTAATTTTCAAGCATTTAGAGACACTTTAAAATTGCACGCTCAGTAGAGCATAATAGGCATCTCATCTGAAACAAAAAAGAAAAATCTAGGTTATATGTTGGTAAACCAGCATAAAGTGTCTATATTGCCAGAAAAGAAGAAATATCCTCTGGTTCAAATTTACACAAAATTTGGCATAGAAGCATTGCATCAGCAAATAGTGATTCACAGATTTGCAGATTGTAGAATCATAGAATACCTCAAGCTGGAAGGGACCCATAAGGATCATCGAGTCCAACTCCCTGCTCCTTGCAGGACTACCTAACACTAAACCATATCACTAAGAGCATCATCCAGACGCTCCTTGCACTCTGACAGACTTGGTGCCATGGCCACTTCCCTGTGGAGCCTGTTCCAGCCTTCACCCTTTCAGTGAAGAACCTTTTCCTAATGTCCAATCTGAACTTCCCCTGACCCAGCTTCATTCCTTTTCCTCGTGTCCTATCGCTGGTCACCAGAAGGAGGAGATCAGCACCTCCCCCTCTGCTGCCCGCCTTGAGGAAGGTGTAGACTGCGATGAGATGACCCCTCAGCCTTCTCTTCTTGAAGCTGAACAAACCAAGTGATCTCAGCTGCTCCTCATAAGTCTTGCCCTCGAGATCTTTCACCATCTTGCTCACCCTCCTCCAGACACACTCTAATAGTTTGATGTCCTTCTTACATTGAGGTGCCCAGAACTGCACACAGTACTCGAGGTGGGGCCACACCAGTGCAGTGTAGAGTGGGACAATCACCTCCATTGATCAGCTAGCTATGCTGTGCTTGGTGCATGCCAGGACACGGTTGGCCCTTTTGGCTGCCAGGGCACACTGTTGACTCATATTCAACTTGCCATCAACCCAAACCTCCAGATCTCTTTCCCCAGGGCTGCTCTCCAGCCTCTCGTCCCCCAGTTTGTACATATAACAAGGATTACCCTGTCCCAGGTGCAGAATCTGGCACTTGCTCTTGTTAAACTTCATACGGTTGGTGATTGCCCAGCTCTCTAGTCTATCCAGATCTTTCTGTAAGGCCTCTCTACCGTCGAGGGAGCCCACAGCTCCTCCTAGATTAGTATCATCGGCAAACTTACTTAATGTACATTTGATTCCTGCATCCAGATCCTTTGTAAAAACTTCAAAGAGCACTGGCCCTAAAATCAAGCCCTGGGGAACCCCACTGGTGACTGGCTGCCAGCCTGACGTAACTGCATTTACTCTAACTCTTTGAGCCCAACCCATCAGCCAATTGCTCACCCAATGTATTATGGACTTGTCTAGCTGTGTGCTGGACATTTTGTCCAGAGGGATACTGTGAGAGACAGTATCAAAAGCTTTGCTAAAATCCAAAACCACCACATCTACTGGCTTCCCTTGGTCAACTAAATGGGTGACCTTGTCGTAAAAGGAAATAAAGCTGGTTAAGGAAGACTTTCCTCTCGTGAACCCATGCTGGCTATGACCAAGGACTGTGTTGTCTCTTAAGTGTTTTTTCAATAACTCCCAGAATAACGTTCTCCATAATTTTACCAGGCACTGAAGCGAGACTGACAAGCTTGTAATTACCAGGGTCTTTCATCTTACCCTTCTTGAAAATTGGGACAACATTTGCCAGCTTCCAGTCAACTGGGACCTCTCCAGATTCCCAAGACCATTGAAAAGTAATGAAGAGAGGTCCCGCAATAACATCAGCCAGCTCTTTTAGTACCCTGAGATGATGAGATGAGAATAAGCACACAGGATGAATTTCCAAGAAGATAGTATCTATCTAAATATTACAGCATTCCTCCGATTAAATGATCTGAAGTACCTTTGCCATGATAAACAATCCTGTAGTTGGCCTCATGTAACAAAAAATAATCTGTGAAATAGTAAAAAAGCTTTAGATATTACCAGTGATGTACCACCCTGAAAGGCAGCAGCGATTAGCTGGCTTAATGACAAGGGGAAGTGTTGGATAAATACAGAAACAGAAAAATAAGCTGCATTGTTAATCTTGCAACCTCTCTATGAATAGACAAATGGGCCTCTCTTTGATAGGAACAAAAAAAAGAACTCAGTGTTATGGACACCAAACCATACTGCAAGTTTAACCAAATACTGCATTTGTGAGTATATGGTTGTATTTTCTCTGTTGAGCAGACAAATTTTTTTTTGTCGCTGGATAAATTTCTCTATCAGGAAAAAGTATTTGTTAAGATGACATCAGTGTTGGCACAGAGCGCTAACAAAGTTAGAATGACCAACAATGAAATAAGCCATGCTTGTTTTAAGACAGATGAAAATACTTTAATCCAATTCTGGAAAGCAATTAATGATTGAATTATGTCAACTCCCTGTACAATAACTTTTCAGTGTTTTGTTTTGTACATTTTTAAGGAGACAGTACCAGTTTGAGGGGGGAGGCACATGTTTTGGAGTGGTTGAATCAATTTGGAGTGTGGGGTTTTTTTCTTCTTAAACCAGTACATATCTGTTTTTTCTTAAGCCAATACAAGGCCTAATAAGGACATGATTATACTCACTGAAAAAAAAAAAAGCAGCTTTATAGTGGTATTGCTCAGACATGGATCTAGTGAAGGAGACTCTCAGGATTGTAGTCTTCCTGTTAGTGTCACCTGGTGCGGTACGCATGTTCTTCTGATAAATCAATTGTTTACAAAACGCATCGTCATTCATATTCATACTGGGACTGCGTCCTCCCATTTGCGTTCTTCTCTTTCCCATTGGAAAATAGCTATGATAATACGTGTGTATATCAATGTAATTATCCCTAATTTAAAGAGTCATATCACTTGAATTATTTAAGAAAGGCTTTAAAGGCAGTGAAAGAAAGAAAATGTGATAAATTTGAGGGCAGTTTTGTTTCTCAGGCCATTTCCTGTCTCAGAAGTGCTGATACAGATCAGTAGAATTACTCAGTGTGTAAAATAAAGCATGCATATAAGAGCGTGGTCAGAAGTTAATTTCAGCAGCAGATAAAACAAATGCATTTGACTTTGTACTGAAGGGGACCAGGAGCACGTACATCAGCATTTACAATTTATCAGGGGGATAGTAACGATCAGCTAAGATACAACTGCTTTTGCTGACTGTGCCTAAGATTCAGGTACAGAAAGACTAGTTCTTATTTGGCTCCTAACTTTTGGGAGTCAAATGGGATGGGAACTAGGAAGATAAATATCTTACTGAATTTAAGTTTTCATTTTCTCAGATCAGAGTGATGCAGGGAAGTAAGGACTAGTCAATTCATTCAGTCACTCAGGAGCCACAAATCTGATTTAAATGTGTGCTTAAGTGAATTAAGAGTCTGAGTACCAGTGTTAATTGGGTTGCAAATTATATCCGCTTTGTTTACTATTTGGTTTCTTCTGCTGTGTTGCATAGGTTTACAAGTGAAGCATAATTACTGTATCATTTTTCTGTAGATAATATCAGAATCAGGGATATGCCGGCACAACTGCTTTTAAAAACAGAAAAAACATTAGCAACAGCGACATTTGCTTTCTGTGTTTACATATATGTAGTGAAAATAAAGATATTCTGATTTCATGCTATAGCTGGTACGGGCTGTCTAATAATGAACGTCAGCAGACAGAGTAAATCACAACGTCAGTGTTGTATTAAGAAGCATGCCTATTCTTTGACACTTGCACTCAACGTATTGCTCTTGGAAGTCTAAGTCTGCCATTAGAAATACAGATGACTGAAAGAGCATATTCTACTAATTAGTCTTTCTCTCACACACACATAAAGCAGTAAACTACTGTTACATGTTCCTGATGTGCTCTAGTTAGAGCGTAGTTTCAGACTTAGTGGAAGTAAAGAGCCCCTGCCTCACTGAGGCTAGATATCACTAATCAGCTCGTGTAGTAGATCCAGAGCCAGTCCCTTTGGAGGGGCTCGGTAAATTCGTGCTGAATCCCCATGGACAGCATGACAATATATAAGCATCCTGAAATGGTCATAGTAGTGAATTTGGAAACCAAAAATTGGCAGTCCTGGCTTTGCCTCGTTTGCTGATTGTTTTTTGGGCAAGTTCTATCACCAAAGGATCTGAGTTGCTTTAAAAGTCCATTAGCAATGCAATCTGTGGTTGCCATATGTACTGCATTGTTTTTCTTTCCTACCCTCATTCCTTGGGAAGTGTGAGTTTAGTATTTTGAAAGATATTGTGATTAGGGCCTTTTTTTTCCCCAATGGAAACACTGTTAAGGTGAGTTCAAGGCTCATGAAGAAGGTTCTTTACAGTTATGGAATTCAGTAGAGTTTATGATGGCCCTTGTTTCTTAGGAGAAACTATTGCATGGTCTTGAACCATCTCCCCGGTAAATGTCTTGTCTTGGTACAGGTGAGCTTTATCTTTATGGTGGAAGGTTCTAGTGCAGTGGAGGAGAAAGTTTATGACTGCAATCTTTATCTTGGAACTTCAGATCATAGAAATAGAATAGAATAGAATCATATAGGTTGGAAAAGACCTCTAAGATCATCGTGTCCAACCGTCAACCCAACACCACCATGCCCACTACACCATGTCCCTAAGGGCCTCATCTACACGTCTTTTAAATACCTCCAGGGATGGTGACTCCACCACTTCCCTGGGCAGCCTGTTCCAAGGCCTGACCACTCTTTCAGTAAAGAAATTTCTCCTAATGTCCAATCTAAACCTCCCTTGGCGCAACTTGAGGCCATTTCCTCTTGTCCTATCGCTAGTTACTTGGCAGAAGAGACCAACACCCACCTCGCTACAACCTCCTTTCAGGTAGTTGTAGAGCGCGATGAGGTCTCCCCTCAGCCTCCTCTTCTCCAGGCTAAACAGTCCCAGTTCCCTCAGCCGCTCCTCATAAGACTTGTGCTCCAGGCCCTTCACCAGCTTCCTCCTCTGGACACGCTCCAGCACCTCCATGTCCTTCTTGTAGTGAGGGGCCCAAAACTGAACACAGTATTCCAGGTGCGGCCTCACCAGTGCCGAGTACAGGGGCATGATCACCTCCCTACTCCTGCTGGCCACACTATTTCTGATACAGGCCAGGATGCCGTTGGCCTTCTTGGCCACCTGAGCACACTGCCGGCTCATGTTCAGCCGGCTGTCAACCAGCACCCCCAGGTCCTTTTCCTCTGGGCAGCTTTCCAGCCACTCTTCCCCAAGCCTGTAGCGTTGCCTGGGGTTGTTGTGGCCGAAGTGCAGGACCCGGCACTTGGCCTTGTTGAATCTCATACAGTTGGCCTCGGCCCATCGATCCAGCCTGTCCAGGTCCCTCTGCAGAGCCTTCCTACCCTCGAGCAGATCAACACTCCCGCCCAGCTTGGTGTCGTCTGCAAACTTACTGAGGGAGCACTCGATCCCCTCGTCCAGATCATTGATGAATATATTGAACAGGACCGGCCCCAGTACTGAGCCCTTGGGAACACCGCTCGTGACCGGCCGCCAACTGGATTTAACTCCGTTCACCACAACTCTCTGGGCTCGGCCGTCCAGCCAGTTTTTTACCCAGCGAAGAGTGTACCTGTCTAGGCCGTGAGCCGCCAGCTTCTCTAGGAGAATGCTGTGGGAGACAGTGTCAAAGGCCTTACTGAAGTCCAAGTAGACCACATCCACTGCCTTTCCCTCATCCACGAGGCGGGTCACCTGGTCATAGAAGGAGATCAGGTTGGTCAAGCAGGACCTGCCTTCCATGAACCCGTGCTGGCTGGGCCTGATCCCCTGGTTGTCCCGGACATGGCTCGTGAGCACCCTCAAAACCAACCGCTCCATGATCTTCCCCGGCACTGAGATCAGGCTGACCGGTCTGTAATTCCCCGGATCCTCCCTCCGGCCCTTCTTCTAGATGGGAGTCACATTGGCGAGCCTCCAGTCGTCCGGGACCTCCCCAGTTAACCAGGACTGCTGGTAAATGATGGAGAGCGGCTCGGCAACCTCCTCCGCCAGCTCCCTCAGTACTCTCGGGTGGATCCCATCCGGCCCCATAGACTTGTGAACGTCCAGGTGGCATAGCAGGTCATGAACTTCATCCTCTTGAATTATGGGGGGTTTATCCTGCTCGTCGTCCCTGTCTTCCAGCTCAGGGGGCTGAGTACCCTGAGGATAACCACTCTGACTACTAAAGACTGAGGCAAAGAAGGCGTTGAGTACCTCAGCCTTTTCCTCGTCCTTGGTGGCAACGTTCCCCCCAGCATCCAATAGAGGATGGAGATTCTCCTTGGCTCTCCTTTTGTCATTAACATACTTATAAAAGCATTTTTTGTTGTCTCTCACGACAGTGGCCAGGTTGAGTTCTAGCCGGGCTTTTGCCTTTCTAATTTCCTCTCTGCACGACCTAACGCGATCCCTGTACTCTTCCTGAGTTGCCTGACCCTTCCTCCACAAGTGATAAACTCTCCTTTTTTCCCTGAGTCCCAGCCAGAGCTCCCCGTTCAGCCAGGCCGGTTGCCTTCCCCGCCTGTTCTTCTTGCGGCACATGGGGACAGCCCGCTCCTGCGCCTTTAACCTGGACCCCTTTGCCCTTCAGGACTGTCTCCCAAGGGACCCTCTCGACCAATGTCCTGAGCAGGCCAAAGTCCGCCCGCCGGAAGTCCACGGTAGCGGTTTTGCTGGCCCCCCTCTTTACTTCACCAAGTATCGAAAATTCTACCATTTCATGGTTGCTAAGCCCAAGCCGGCCTCCGACCACCACATCTCCCACCAGCCCTTCTCTGTTCGTGAACAGCATCTATTAGCTATGCTGCGCTTATGCCACGGAGCCCTTTAAGCATAGAGAATACAGGCTGAGACCAGGTAATTTAGTCTATTTGATCACATTTTTCCCATGTAGAAAATAAGAGGAACAATTTTTACCCAGGCTTTTCAGTTTGATTTGACATCCTCAGACAGAAATCAGTATATAAATGCAGCAGTATTCCATGTTAACGTATATTTGGCAGGGATTAAAAGCAGCAACTTGCACAGTATGAAATCTTAATGTTTGTAATATACCTATGTATAGTCAAAGATGTGCATGCAAATGGAGTGCATCATATATCTGCTGTAACACATACACACGTATAAAGATATTATATATAAAGTATATTAAAATTACTACCTTTTCTAGCAAACACCAATTTCTGTTATGCTTTGCCAAAACTGCAGATGAGAGAAGTATTTTACAGGTCTTTCATGCCTGGATTGACTGTTGAGGAAGTATATAGGGGACTTTTGTTCCAGAAGAAGTATTCAGGATGAATCAATAAATCCTAATGTCATCTGTGCCGCTTTCTACAATCTCTATTTCCTTCTCAGGCTCTCATTGCAAGGTCATTAGACTTCTACATTCCAGCCAAGTAAATTAGCATGGGCAGATTTTTTTCTCTACAGAAGTCTGGGAGTCATGTTTGGGAACTCTAAGACGACGATATCCTCATACTGATGCTGTGATTTTTATTGGCTTTTAATATACTAATTTCCTTGACAATTGCTTATTAGATAAAGAATAAAAATTGCATTCCAGTGGACTTACTGCAAAGCTCCTCTGATAAATAATTAAAATAATATACATTCCCATCCTGCAGAGGAAAGAAGGAATGAGTCCCTCCTTTTCTTATTCCATTTGAGACTGAGATTGTGATTCCGTGATTCCTGCTCCAGATCATATAAGCTGAAGTCATGGGATGCTAAAGGCTGATCCAGTGTAAACTAACTATTGGTTCAACAGTGCAAAAAAACCAACCAAACAAAACCAGTGATGATGGATTTACTTTAACTTTGTCGTGGTTTAACCCCAGCCAGCAACTAACCACCAGGCAGCTGCTTGCTCACTCCACCCCTCCAGTAGGATGAGGGAGAGAATCGGGAGGGCACAAGTAGGAAAACTCCCAGGTTGAGATAAAAACAGTTTAATAATTGAAATAAAACTAAATAGAACAGTAATAATAACAATGATAACAATAACAATATACAAAGCAGGCGATGCACAATGCAACTGTTCACCACCCGCCGACCGACGCCCCATGTGTCCCGAACCACAAGAGCGCCCCCTAGTTTTTATACTGAACATGTCGTCACATGGTGTGGAATACCCCATTGGCCAGCTGGGTCAACCGCCCTGGCTATGCTTCCCCCCCAGCTTCCCGTGCACCTGGCAGAGCACGGGAGGCTGAAAAGTCCCCAGTGCAAGCACCACCCAGCAACAACCAAAACATCAATGGGCCGTCAACACTCCTCTCATACCAAACCCAAAACACAGCACCCCCCAGCCACCAGAAGGAAAGTTGACTCTATCGCAGCTGAAACCAGGTCAAACTTACACACTTTGTGCAGAATCAGGTACTGTCCAGCAGCTTCATTCTAATTTGATGCTGAAAAATATGTCACCTATTCTCTTACAGCTGGCATGAAGCCATCATAAAACAATGCCGGAATGAGTTCTTTGTCATGTACAGTGGTTAATTTGACAGAAATGCAATAGCATCCATGTGTGTGAACTAGACTGAATGTGCACTTCTACGTTGTTAGTGGTGCATAGATCAGATATTAGTGAGTGTGGGGTCATAGCCTGGAAGAGACTGTGCCTTAGAAAGAACAAAAATACGGCCGAGCTGCAGGTAAAACTTCCATGAGCTCAGTAGAATTATACGACTGTTTTTCAAAGCCACACTCAAAGAGTGCTGTAAAAATCTACTGCTATTTTTTACCCACTCTATCCATACTCCAACCTAACATTTATTTGAGAATCCAAACCTTGAAGTGTAAAGAGGAGGGGAAAAAGCCACCATGTTTACAGCCATTTCCTTCCCATCCCCTAAGAAAAGTAAGCTTACGATGATGGAGAGCAGAGGGCAAGGTCTGCGATATTACCTGTGCACAAACCTATCAATTTCAGAATCTGAATTGCCATTCTCTTGCAAAGGCAATAAACACGGTAATACGTCTTGGATGAAAAGCAAGAAATATAATAGGTTTGCTAGGTAACAGACAAAAAATCTGCCTAGGAAACAAGCAATAGGGTAATCCCATTACAAGAGAACATTCAGGAAATTAAAACTAAAAATGCAAAGTGAATACATTTAAGCTCAAGACTGTTAAACCCCCAAACATATTTTTATCAAGAGTAAAATGACAAATGACAGTTACAGCATAATCCTCCTCCTTCAAAGAAGTGGTGGTTTCTGGTGTTCTGTTGATTCCTTTTCAGTTTCTTGATTAGATAAATCTTTGGCATATATCTCACACATTCTGTAGTAACGGCAAATATATTCTGGTGATGAAAATGTAGGGAGGAAGAGAAAAGAATCTGAATAAAAGAATGTGTCTTCTAACGTAGCTTAACTGCCACACTGTAAGAGCTTATATAGAAGATCTTCATGTTTTGTAAAGCATATTGTGTTTGTTCTTTATTGAACCCTAGAAACACTAAAAGAAATAAAATACTTCTGACAAGAATACCAACCACACAATATTTGTCTATGTAAAGAAGTATTAAAAACTACTGTCTTTGAAGATTTTTTTCATTTTCCTTTTCTGTACTCCTGTAGTGTAGCTGGAAATTTATAGTTTGACTAACAAATCTCTCTCTTCTTGAGCTCATGTTAGTTGTACTCAAAAGAAATATGAAATATTAAAGGATTTAAAAGTAATTGCTTCTAATTCTCTCAGGTTTTCCTCTCTCAATTCTTCTGTCTTAAAGAATTGAATGGTGTGGAAATAATGGACTATTGCTTTATGTTTAGGATTTAAAATATTTCCACCAAGAGCAGTATCGTTGTGCTGGATTTCATCAGTGAGAAGGTTTGCCTGCTTGGACTGTTTACCACATGAGTCTGGCTGTATCAGTGATGACAGGATGTCACCCCATGGTTGAATGCTAGCGTGCAGCCAGGTTGTTTTTGTTTTCACTGTTCCATGAGTCAATTAATCTCTCAGCCACGCTGACCATTTCTCACTGTGCTTCTGCTGGAACTGCACCGTTCTTGGAGCAATAGTTTGTCAGTAGTACCTTATGTCTCAGCTCCTTTCAACTGTGCAGCAAAGTCCTCAGAAGATGGAAATTAGTCTCCTTTGACCCCATCCTGTCCAAATTTAGTGTTGGTGCTGCACTTCTCCAGCCCTTGAAGTTCCTACTCAGTTTCTAAGGGAGGAAGGGGGGGAATCTCTAACCACAGGAACTATAAGTCTTCTTACTCCGAACTTTGAAAACAGATTTTTTTTTTAGCTCTGGAATGAGTCTTGCTCTGATCTCCAGGAAAATACCTTTTCTGACTTGTAATTCTGCAGTCACCATGGATGGTTCTAGGAGGACAGCGCATTCCTTTCCAGCTAGCTATGGTTTGTTTCTTGAGCTCAGGAGTGGTGCTGCATAGCATGAAACTTTTCCAAAAGAAGGACTCTTCTTTTCAGTCCTAGACAGTACCTACTTCTCTTCTGCCTTTCTAATGTCATTTAAATTCAGTTGCTGGCAATGAAAAGCTAGTTTTGGCTGAAACTACTACTTCAAAAAACTTCTGCCAAAACTGCAAAATCTGCCTGGTAGAAACATGTCAGATATATATAGCTAAGGGACCATGCACAATTTGCAGAAGTGTAATATGGGGGACAGCAATGGCTGGCTAGCTTCTGCCTGATATGTCACTATGTACCATGACAACAAAGGTATTATACATAATGTCCAGAAGGAACATACTTACCATGGGCAAATACCTGCTGTCCATGCTGTGAGCAGTGACTCTTCATGAACTCAGAACTGGCTGTATGAATATAGCTTCAACATGCCGATTAATTTAGAGTAATTATACCAAAAAATATCACTTCAAAATTAATCTTTTGTTTACATGTCACTTCACTGGATCTTTGAATTGTCCAAGACTTTGTCACAGGAAAGCAGACCATCGCTCAAGTTAGCCCGTGCAAGTTCGTTAAAGACACACTTAAAACTCTTCAGGCAGCCTGGGAAACAAATATTGGGGGATTGTCACTTCAAACACCAATGATCTATTCAAAGGAATAGATGACCTTAGGATTCAGCTACTTACCCCAAATATTTCTTAATGCAAACTAAATTAAGCTGAAAGCAAATAGAAGTACATAGTTACAAAATCCAGAAGATGCCACAAGAATGCAAGGAATGGGTGAGAAGGAAAAGAAAAAAAAGAAAATACCTGCTTATGTCTGTCTAGCACATAGTTTATCTCTAATTTTTTCTGGTCTCTTGATTCTGCTAACAAGCTTCTGTATGATTAGGCCAACAAGCTGGCAAGTGCTTCATAGTATTCCTAGCTGAAGATCACAGCTCTCATCCAACCCTTACCTTTTCTGGCTAGATCATGGGAGGAGATCCTAAACTCAGCATGTCTTACGCTGTCTTTACAGTCCAGATAAGTCTTTGGAACACGGTATCATCTAAACTCAACCCTCTCCTCCTTATATATAACTTTTCATTAACCTAGTCATTAATTGTTTATTCCCTTTTTGTAGGTGCTAATACCTGAGTCATGACAAAAGGACAGTTTTCACCTTGTCAGGCAGACAAGGTGAGATTCATCTCACCTGGTTTAGACATGTAGAATGGTAGAAACAGGTAGAAACCTGTCTCTTGGATACCTTTGGGTCCCTTTGTGATCAAAGAATAAGATAGGCCTTTTTAGGGAATGATTCATCTGCTTTATCTTAGACATCTACATTCAGATGAATCACTTTGTAGGAGTACTTCTTCTTTCTAGTGAGTATAAAGGAAGCCCAGGGTGACCAGCTTAGAGGTAGACATCTGCATTATTCGTCAATAAATCCTTATTTTAACAACCCTTCCCATGGCTGGCCAAGCCTTCAGCAACCTATTATAGCTGTATAGAGGATAACATTCTTTCCTACTGGTCTGGGAAAAGTTTAATCCCAAAGCAAAGCTTTCTTATATGTGAGCTTCATAGTTCATGTGTGTACATGTTTATCCTAATTGGTCAAATTAAATGATCACCTGTTGTGCATTAAATTAATGACAGGGCTTTGTTTGTAAACGGACACAATAGTGACCTGTGCTATTGTCAGATCCCATGCTGATAAACAGGGTGCATTTAAACAGCTTCCTTGCTTCAGCCATTCAGTGCCTTTTTCTATCAAAGGTTCCTTCTGTCCTTTCTGGAAATAAAGATAGCACATGTTTTCTCCTGCTTTTGGTCATTAGATTTGCACTCCAGATTGTTTCACGAAAGAGCCTGTGCCTTTTGTGTGGTAACTTCAGCTGCCTTGTTGTTATAGTGTAAGTTGCAGCTGCAGCTGTTATCTATGTTATGTCTTTAACTGTCATGTAAAGTTTTATTTAGAAACAGAGAGATGTGAAGAGAAAATGTCAGTGTATGAGGAAGGAGCACACTGAAAGCATAACAGTGAACAATTTTTTCGTGTTGGAAATAACATCCACATCTTATCTTGAACAGAAGTGCTGAGAACTTAAAAAAAAAAAGTCTGGGTTTTTTTTTCCTTCTCTTTTTTGTTGGAAATAACTTTTTAGAAGTCAGTATAACTGGAAACAACTTCTTTCTCAGATCATGTCTTTCATCCTATCTTGGGCATTTCAAGAATATCATCACCTTCCTGTTCCTCTGAGAACAGGTAAACCTTGGTTGCAGCTTACATACCAGGTGGAAGAATAAGGCTTCTAAACCAATTTAAAGGGACCGAGAAAAATGTAAAGACAGTTCAGAAAAGAGAACAAAAATAATTCTAGATATTTTTAAAAAAGCCTTTACAGATACATTAAAATTAGAGGTGAAGTATTGACTTTTATCAGGGAAGGTATCTGGTTGTAGGAACTGGCTTCCAAATATAGACTTACAAACATTCTCATCTCTAAAACCTGTAATTCAAGACCAAATTCTCATCTAGAAGATACATGATTGTCAGGTGTGGGCTCTCAGTCTTGCATTACCAGGTAACTGAATTAAGTTCTATGGGTTTTGTTATATGGCAGATCAGACTAGGTGGTCACAAGCCCTTATGACTTGAAAATCTATGGAATCTGTAACTCTTGCACACCTGGCAAAGTATAATGCACACCTAACCATACCATCATTTCAACATCATGACTCTAAAACTTGTAGTTCAAGAGAGGACCACTAATAAGCTTGCTCTTACTTGTTCTCACCTACCTCCACTCTTGAAGTGGAGGAACATAGAGGGTTCTGGATCTCTGCCACCCTTTTCTAAGTAAGGTCCATTGCTCGCATGGGACAGAGTGCTGTCAGAAAGTACTTGTGAGCGTTAGGAGCCAGGGTTTCTAGCAATAGCAAGGTGCTGCTGAACAGCTAGTTGTCTGTATCTTTCATCTTCATCTCACAGCTCATAGATGAAAGCTCCCAGTGAGTCCTCATCTCAGCAAAAAATGGAAGTCACTGGGAGACAGCGAGGCAAGATTCTGCTTCCTGCGCTTTAGTCTGCTCTGAGCGATGCTGCATCCCCTACTGAGATCCAGGCTCAGCACTGGTTGCCTAAATCCAGTTTTTACCCTGCTTGCAAAAGACAAGATACAGGATTCTCTGTATCACTTTCCTTTCTCAGTGCCAGCAATACCCAGATGGAAGTAACCCCAGCTGAACTCAGCCTTCATTAGTGGCTGTTGCAATCTGACAGCTGCTGCCTTTTACAGCTGATGGACATGTTCTTTGCTCTACCACAAGTGAGGATGTCTTGCTGCCTTCTGAGCTTTCCTCAAGCAGTGTTTTGTGCCTGTGGGAAGTGTTTCCTCCTGGCTTGCAGTAATCCCACCTTACTGGGAATACAGGTTAAAGGCATTCTGGACCCCTGCTTTTGGTTTCTGTCTACTGCTGATTTACAGAGTGAAGCAAGTTTCAAGTAATGTAGAATTCTTTTTCCTAAAGCCAATTAATCCCTACTCTTCAATACAAACACATGGGGAATTGTAGGAACTTGAAGAAAAAAATGATGGGAAAACAATGGGAGGAGAAGCTGTAGGCTCAAATAGCTGTGTATAGTCCCTTTAAAACAGGATATTTTACGTGAACAGAAGGCAGTAGCTTTTCATAATTAATTGGTAGCACGTATAACAGAGAGAGAAATTGTGTAGTATGTATCTGAATGTAAGAAGACTTGTTCAAAAGGGAAACTTGAATAAGGCATAAGGACTCATGGCCCCTAAAGATCAGTCAAACCTTATTTGGATACTAGAAGCTTGTAGGGTTTGAGCATCTCCTCTGGGCACTTATGTTTGAAAGTGGTGTTTCTACAACATTGTTGGTATTCTGCAAATTGGAAAGCAAAACCAGTTATTAAGAACAGTAGAATATTATGACAGAAATTAAGTTACTTGTCTATTGAAATGTCAAGAAATGTTTATTCCCATGTAATTGAACACAATTGCCATATATTCCCATATAATTCACAAACCATATGTATATATTGTACTGCAATATATGATCAATAGTTTCTAAATGTAAGAAAGCTCCTACTCTTACTATTTCATATTTATAGCTATAAACTAGTTTCTCACACCAACCAAAACATATAGTTACATGTAAGATAATGTGCCTTAACTAAGTATTTCCATTAATACAGCCAATGCATTCTTATGTTTATATCTTTATATTTCTCTGGAAGTGCTGAGGTCTTGAAAACTCAAAACATTAGTTAGTTTTCATAAATCTGTTTCATGTATGAAGTTATACTGAGGTCTTATACAAAGAAGCCTGAAATTTGGTATGACTTAAGTAACACGGCTCGTAAAACCATAAATGATTTTAAATTCTGAAAATACATATTATCAAATATTTTACTATAATGCATTCAAATAATCATTTAGAGGTTAATTGGACAGATACCTGTGGTTAATCTTTGCTAATTTGGAAAATTACAGCAAATAATTTACAGTTATTTTAAGTCTAATACTTTAATACATCAGGAAATTTTCTGATGGGATTGACCATTACATTTATTATCTGAAAAAAATAATTTTAGATAAAACTAGTGTTTAAATGATGAAAGGAATTTTATTTGTTAGCATTTGAAGTAACTTTGATTCTACTGTTTTACTGAAGGTCATAGAGTTTAATTGACATTGATGAAGTCTTATATTCAAGTGACCTATGGTTGACACTAATAATGACAAAATCTTCTTTCTGGAAGAAGAGGATTACCGTGGTAGACCTTAAATAACTCGGCATTTTCAGTGAGATGACCTTGTTATTTGCATTATTCATGGTATTTCCAACGGTAAATATAAAGGAATATCAAGAAATACTGCTGACACTGAGATGCTCATATCTCATATAGAATTGGCAGGTATTTAAAGGAGCAAGCAGTTTACGTAAGTGTACTGCAGTATGCTGTGACTGCCCATTCTAGTCTGAGTAAATTTTTAGGAATGTTTCTGAAGCTTTTAATACCTTAGGTTGTTTTTTGTTGTTCTTTGGAGCTTCTTTCCTATGTTCAAAAGGTGCAAGAAATACAAATTTGCTAAAATGCAATGAAGAGATTTAATTGAGCCAGTGGGAAGAAAAGATATGTGTGAAGAAAAGATATATGTGTATGCTTGTGTGAACACACTTCGGTAAATAAATGGCAGGACTCAAAATATGGTAGCTTTAGCTGCAGTACCAGAACTTGGTATCATGACATCAAGGACACTATGGCAGAGAAGTAAAAGGAGGTGCTGAAGTTTTGCAGTATGAGACAGGAAGGAGTAAGGAAACTGGAAAAGATTCTAGGAGGGTATGACAGTGGACAGGCTTGGGGACTCATCCTGTACTGAATGTCTGCAGACCAAATGTCTGCAAATTCAACAATGTGTATTTACCTCACCAGGTGCACGTAACAGTAGTGCTCAACAGGTAAAACACCCGTGTAGTTCCTTGGGTGTACGTATCAGTAGCATATCAATTTACTAGGCTTTGTTTTAAAAACAGCTTGGGGGCTGAGGGATGGTGAGCCAAACAGTATATTTTGTAAAACTGGGCAGCTTCTTATTTGCTAGAATATTTAGTGTATGCTGAAAAACTTAGACATTCCAGCACTTCTAGGGTTTTCTTTACCTAGAAACATTAGGAAAAAAAAAATTAACAAATTCAGACAGTAACTAGATGCTTTTACTGTTTACTTAAGAAACTATCAGCTATAAAAATCTCAGAAGTTAGGAATATGAGCATCCATATGCTTATATGCATATTACTGCTCCTATGGCAAATGTCTCTGGTGCTCTTATTCATGCAAATGAAGTCAAAGCCAGTTTTGTTGTTGACTTCAGAAGCGCCTAAGAACTCATCCTCCAGAATGAAGCTATCAGTGTCTTTATGTTTTAAACCTATATGCTCATCTCCCAGAGGTAAGCAAACTCATGCATGCTGTCTACCTGGAGCGTAGAAGTTAGGGTAAAATTCTGGGCATGAGATCAACCCCAGTTCCTTGCACAGCCCCCTTGTTTGAAATGTGCTCTTATTGTGTAGTCTTCAGCATAAGATGTCTGCCACCATTGCTCCAGACCCTCAGTTTGTTTTCTGTTCCTCTGTACCCTCTTTCCTCTTTGTTATCCATAGGCATAGGCAAACATGGAAGACCAAACAGGCTTTTTGGGAAGGGCTGTGTTTTGCAACGTGCAAGGAGTCTGCACACTGCAGTGTGTCACACTGGGGAAATACGAGAGTATCATATGAAAGATATAGATATAGGCTCTGAAGTACAGTACAGATGGGGGGGAAAGCAAAGAATGCTGGTTGAGGATGACCTCCAAGTTAACCCTAAGAAGCAATATAGATAAAACCTTAATCTGCACACTGCAAAAGTAATTGAGCTCATATTTTAAGGCACCTTCGCTAGCAAAGAAATCAACATCCTCTGTTTAGTGAATGCCATTTTATTTCTAGTTAGTATAGTAAAATTGCTCTGTGTAGTTAATTTCTTGGTTTGGTTTTTGCTTGTTTTCTTTTTCATGGTATATTACTATCTGACAAGTCAAACAACTGTGATTTTTTTGGACATTTTTAACAAATATTAATGAATCCTGATTGTATAAAAGAATGTTGCATTATTGCTGAAAGGAAATCTCAACAATTTAAATATTGACAAATAGTAATATTTGTTTGTACAATGGCATAACCTGTAATTAAAACTAAAGTTATATTGCAGAGAAAATGCTGAGTATGAAGGAAGCATTCTTCAAAATTGTAGCAATTTGATATCTAGTTTGCCAGACAGAGGCTGGCGAAGACTTTCTTCTTTATAGAAGAAAATGATGCATTCAAATGGATGTATAGATAGAGGTAACATTTTGAGGTTACATTCATCCTATACTATTTCCTTGTCATGCTTAGTTTACCAGCAAAACTACAAATTATTTTTCATTTGTTTTCTGCTGTTCTTAGCCCTGGAGGGTCAGGCTAGTTTATGAAAATCAAACTCTACTGTCTTTTTGGCTCTATCTATTGTCATTTTGAAATTGCAAACACGAAGAAGTCCATGATCGTACTGTTTTTCATTATCAGGCTGTTGTTGTTTATAATTTATGAAGCAGAAGGGTACTGGGTTTTTTTTGTTTGTTCGTTTGTTTGTTTTCCTCTCCATAAGCTTCACTGATCCTGTAGGTCTGAGAACAATATTAATTTTGACTGGTAAGCTGAATAAACACAATTTTGCAGTCACAGGTGGAGAACACTTATCAACACCAGGGTGTCACTTTAAAGAAGTAACTTTTCTAACCTAATACTTTAAAGTTATCTTTTTTTTCCGATAGTAAATACAATACATTGTAAATCTCAGGGTGGATTCAGCCATTAGTGTTTACAGGTTATGACAGGAACATGCTTCAATTTTGGGGCCTATAATTCTGCTTTGGTGAATGCCTGCTCATTTTTTATTATGTCTTTTCAGCTTGTAAACTTACTGTTTGGCTTACTAGCAGCTTCCTGAGCTGAAAATAATTGTCGCTTGAAATGTTCATTGTCAAGCACTCTACTGACTTGGCAGACAGACCAGCAGTGTGTTTTTGCAGGAGATGCAAGTTTGGGGAAGACAGAATCCCCTGGTCTCTAAGCTGACAGATGCTAAAGCATAGCTTTCAGGGAAGCTTTGGGCCTTTGTACTTCGGGCATATTGTACTTGATGTGCTCCTGTGTTTGAGTGAAGCATTAGACTAAAAGACCTTGCAGATGTCAGTCAGCTCTTCTGTGCATTTGCAGACGATTAATTCATGTGATGGGGAGGAGGCATGACATCTCATTCACCCTTGCTAGTGGAAGAATGTACTTGGCTCATCCATCAGTGTTCATTATTACAGCGTGGACCAGGCTCCACGTGTACGTCTACAAATAAAGGCACAGACAGGTTATAAGTTCATTCAGCCCTCTCTCTGAGCTATCCTAAGGAAGTGTGACTTCTCTGTGAGCCTAATTCACTTGGGCACAATTCCATGTTAAATGTAACTATGTGATAAGGCTATATCAATGTGGGAGCTGACTCATCTCTGCCCAATGTTGAGCAAAAGTGAAATGAAGATATGAGTGTCTGTACTCACCTAGACAGCCAAAAATTGTGCCTTGAGGAATGCTGTTGTGGAAGGTTAGGTGGGAAGAAGTTAAGTCTTTGTCTTTAGCAGGGTTGCAACTGCCAGGGTCACATTGTAAAGATGTACAGAAGTGGCTGGATTCCCTGAAGACTCTGAAGGTCTTCAGCAATTCCAGCAATGTCCAGTCAACCCAAAATTTCATTGTTCAATAAATAAACTTGTCCATATAAAATTGCATAATTCCAATTGAAAGAGAGCAACTTTCTTTACTTAATGTTCATCCATTGACAAATGTTTGTTTTATTTTTAAAATTTTTTCTCTTTTAGGGAATGTTCACATATAGCAATTACTAATGCATCTTAAATGTAAAAATAGCACAGCTTTCTGAAATGTTGGTATGGGGAGACAGTCTTTTTTCATTGCTTTGCTTATTAAAATCAGCCAAATCACAACTTGAAGGGTTATAGAATATTAAGATAGCTAATATTGGGTCAAAATTTTTAGGTACAAATTTGGGTATTCCAACTGATTGACTATACCTATACCCTCCAATAATGTGTCTCATTGCATAGTGCCATGAAATATAACAGCGATTTTATTTACTTCCTGTCTAACAAGCGTGCTCTGGAGAGTGGCAAAGGTTGTTTTGTAACATTATTAGTAAAACTTTCAAGAATCACAATTGTCATCATGAAATCACCAAACAATTTTGAATTCCTATGAATAATGTGACCTGGTGAGTCATAACAATCTAAACTACCTAGTTTTTATTTGAATATTTGCAGATATTAATTCTTTATTGTGATTTTAATCCTATGTGACTGATTGTTGTCCCGGACGACTGGAGGCTCGCCAATGTGATGCCGATCTATAAGAAGGGCCGGAAGGAGGATCCGGGGAACTACAGGCCGGTCAGCCTGACCTCGGTGCCGGGGAAGATCATGGAGCGGTTGGTTTTGAGGGTGCTCACGAGTCATGTCCGGGACAACCAGGGGATCAGGCCCAGCCAGCACGGGTTCATGGAAGGCAGGTCCTGCTTGACCAACCTGATCTCCTTCTATGACCAGGTGACCCGCCTCGTGGATGAGGGAAAGGCAGTGGATGTGGTCTACTTGGACTTCAGTAAGGCCTTTGACACTGTCTCCCACAGCATTCTCCTAGAGAAGCTGGCGGCTCACGGCCTAGACAGGTACACTCTTCGCTGGGTAAAAAACTGGCTGGACGGCCGAGCCCAGAGAGTTGTGGTCAACGGAATTAAATCCAGTTGGCGGCCAGTCACGAGCGGTGTTCCCCAGGGCTCAGTACTGGGGCCGGTCTTGTTCAATATCTTTATCAACGATCTGGACGAGGGGATTGAGTGCTCCCTCAGTAAGTTTGCAGACGACACCAAGTTGGGTGGGAGTGTTGATCTGCTCGAGGGTAGGAAGGCTCTGCAGAGGGACCTGGACAGGCTGGATCGATGGGCCGAGGCCAACTGTATGAGGTTCAACAAGGCCAAGTGCCAGGTCCTGCACTTTGGCCACAACAACCCCAGGCAACGCTACAGGCTTGGGGAAGAGTGGCTGGAAAGCTGCCCGGAGGAAAAGGACCTGGGGGTGCTGATTGATAGCCGGCTGAACATGAGCCGGCAGTGTGCTCAGGTGGCCAAGAAGGCCAACGGCATCCTGGCCTGTATCAGAAATAGTGTGGCCAGCTGGAGTAGGGAGGTGATCGTGCCCCTGTACTCGGCACTGGTGAGGCCGCACCTCAAATACTGTGTTTTGGGCCCCTCACTACAAGAAGGACATGGAGGTGCTGGAGCGTGTCCAGAGGAGGGCAACGAAGCTGGTGAAGGGCCTGGAGCACAAATCTTATGAGGAGTGGCTGAGGGTACTGGGGTTGTTTAGCCTGGAGAAGAGGAGGCTGAGGGGAGACCTCATCGCGCTCTACAACTACCTGAAAGGAGGTTGTAGCGAGGTGGGTGTTGGTCTCTTCTGCCAAGTAACCAGCGATAGGACGAGAGGAAATGGCCTCAAGTTGCACCAAGGGAGGTTTAGATTGGACATTAGGAGAAATTTCTTTACTGAAAGAGTGGTCAGGCCTTGGAACAGGCTGCCCAGGGAAGTGGTTGAGTCACCATCCCTGGAGGTATTTAAAAGACGTGTAGATGAGGCCCTTAGGGACATGGTTTAGTGGACATGGTGTGTTGGGTTGACGGTTGGACACGATGATCTTAGAGGTCTTTTCCAACCTGTATGATTCTATGATTCTATGATTTTTTTTTTCCTTTTTTTTTCTTCTTCTTTCTTAATTGGTAGTGAGAAGGGAGGGCACCTGGTAAGTATTTAAATTGTATGGCTGATAGGGGTTTAAAAAAAGCAGCAACTATTTTTCCCTTACAGTCTAATTACTTGTTGCTTTATAGCTGCTGGGAAATCTGAAGCTCTTCAGTTATCTGCCACCTCTTAAATAGATGCCAGAGCTTATATACACCTATTACTGACCTGGGGGGTTAAGGGGAAGGAAAGGCAAGTATTGAGAAGGCAGTGAAATTTGTGGCTGCAATATGGATGGGTGATGGTACTGGATAGGTTGTACTTTGGCAGATTTCAGCCCATATTCCCTAGGCCGTTAGCCAAGTTGAGTTATCTAGATATATGAATTGGACTCCAGCTTGCAATAAGACAAATTAGAACTTAAGTTAACATACTGAAAGCAGACTGCACATCGACTGGGAGAGGTACATGTAAGTGGAAGGAAGGAGTAGCCAAAGTAGTACAAAGCTTGTATCAGCTGGCTCCTTACCTGTTCAGTTGCAGGTAGGAGAAGACAGTGACAGAAGACTGTAGCATCTCAGTTTCTTGAGCTTACCCTCCTTTTTTCCATCTTGGTTGTGTTGGTAGTGGAATCTTCTCTTTTGCTTCTCCTTTTCCTTCATACTTGTGAAAATGGTGGTGTTTGCATGCTACTTTTCTTCTCTATCCAAAAATCCACTGGTTGATAAAGAAAAGGTGCAGAACTTAGTCCAACTCCTGCAGCACTATTAACTGGCGCTTTTCCCCTAAAGGCAAGAAACTTGGGCAGTAGCCAGTTAGAGCGAGTTTCCTTCAGCCAAGACTGATATATGTGAAATAGCTGAAGCTGCTGCATCTTTCACTACAAGCTACCTCAAGGTTCACACAATTTGTGTAGCCATCAGACACAACGTAAAGCTTCATCGTATTGCATGCTACTGACCTAAAGTCACCTGAGCTGATTTGGAGATTTCAGCTGAGATTTCATTGTGGCTTATTAGAACCAAAATTAAATGCCAAACTGTTTTGGTGCTTGGTAGTGCATTTTGATTTGGCATTTGATTTGTAAATATTTCATAAGCATGTGGCTAGTCATCCTCGGTCTTTTTAAAATGAATGGAACTGTACATGCTGTATGTGTGTAATGCTGAATGCATATGTAAATACTTACAGGACTGAGGAAATCAATCCCAGCATACGTAAAACTTCATGCTCCCAAAGCAATGAATCCTTGTGCAGATTTGTGTGCAGCCTGTCCCTGGAGATATTGATGCTGTTGTTTCACTCTCTGATTGTGTTAATTTGGTTTGCTGTCCTTTGGATCTGAACTTGTTTACCTAATGTACTCCTAATGGAATTAGCCCAAATCAATTCTTGTGATAACTTCTGAGTCTTAAAAGTACTTATTCTCCATCAAGTCTATGTAAATAAGATGCTTGAGTCAAAGCCAACTTATACATGTATTCTTATCTTAGTTAGTAGAGTCACTGCAAAACATGTTGCTGTAATATCCAAGTTTTACTGCACTTCTGTGTCTTAGATGACCTTATTGTCCTCCAGCCAGCCTTGCTAGAATTCTAAGTAAAAATGCTCATTTTTGCCACCATTAAGCACTCAGTTGTTTGAATTGTCTCAGAAGGTGAGTTTCAGTACATATCTCCAAAGGTATTTTCTGGGATTTACATTCAGAAACCAACAGATTAATTAATTACTTTAATGTAAACTGTGTGTTCTTGCATCATTCTCAGGTTGTCATCAGTGAACTATATGAAAAGCAAATATATTCTGAAAATCAAATGGCAATGCAGAAAAGCCTTAAACAGTCTTGACATATTACTGTCACACAAAAAAACCCAAACATAGTTCATACTTTTCTTCTTAAAAGCATTGGTGTGAGTTTTTTGACCAATGACTTATAAATTTGTTTGGGTATAGGTATGACTCTGTCTAGCTACCTTTTGTATACAGTAATTAAACAATGTATAATAGAAGTGAAAACTAAGCATATTTTTCTTGACCATTAAATTTGTAGGTTTTGAGATAGACAATGGTAATTTGGATAGCATTTGACATGTGCTGTAGAATAAATAACTTACGACTAGTTTGGCTAGTATAAATCCTTCAAAAATTAAAGTTGTCGGTTGCACCCTCAGACCATGGAAGTTGTTAACTTCAATGGAGAGATGGTTGCATACGCCCATCAGAAGTTACCCCAATAGATCTGCTCTTAGTCCCTTGGAGCATTTTGTACAGTCATTTGATATGGTCATCATTTTTCGTACAGTGGTTTTATAAGGGGGAGACTAATCACAGGTGGTTTTATGTGACCATGAAGCTGAGTTAGTCGCTTTGAAAAGTGGTTGTTGCTTTTGAAATGTCTGTAGAATTTGCGCTAATACTGCTCCCAGGAGAGCAGACAACGGACACTTTGCATTTCTTCTGGAAAAAACATTACTCTCATAGCGCCTTTCTCATGAAACGGCATGTTTGTTCAGTTCAAACAATTGAGTCATGAAATTTGCCAGTTGGCTCAACAGCATTTTTTTGTGGCAGCACATATACGGATTCAGAAAGTATGGATTTAGCCCAATACTGTTTATAAATGAAAACCGAGAACACTTGCTGCTGGAGGTGATGTGACTTAAGATTACCTCACTTACCTTAATCAGAGCCATTGAAATGAAAACGGATAATGCAAAATCAGATAGTAAATGTAAAGCTTTGTTCTTTCTTTCCTTCCCTACTGTTTCTGGAAAGCTTAGGGGCATTATGACTCTTAAAGAGTCTACTTTCTAATGATGAAAAATCATAGATAGGCAAGTTGGTGCTAGTGCATAGGAGTTGTATGTTTAGCAATTGTTCATTTTATTTTTCAGCTTCAGTAAACAAACCAATATTTCTGACACTGAAAAATGTGTCCTTAACATTGTCTATTACCATACCTTCTACGTGTACAAGTTTGTTACAGCTATCTTCTCGTTTTTTACATTGGCCTTCTTTGCCCTGGGTAGAAAAAAAATAGAACCAGTAATGACATGTGTTATAAAGATTAATCAACCGTAAAGACTATAATTGAACACACAAGTGTAGTCATTACTTGATTAATTACTTCACTAAAATAATCAGTCTTCTACATATATCAGAATAATATTCGGTGGTAACTAGAAGAGAGTGTGCAGAGACCAGGACTGCCTTCGATTCTTACATCAGACTTTTCTACCTTTCCTTCTGTTTGGTTGCAGAACCTGCTTTTATTTGAATGTTTCACTTGAATGAACTTGTGTTCCTTCCCAGCAAAATTCAGTCATCCTAACTTTATCCTTAAGAATAAATACTAAAATCTCTTATGTGAACTTTTACATTGTGTATGTTACCTTGTGACCTAATAAGTGATGTGGAAAAGTCCTTTCTAAGGAAGTATATAGAAAATAATGTCACCCATGAGGTGAGGTTTAGACTGAAGTTCATAAACAAAATTGTTATTGTTATAGATTGAAAGAGCTATTCAGTGAGAGATTATTGTTCTGAAGTTTTCATTCCTAAAATATGTTTCCTAAAACTGAAACTTGGCAATTCATATTGTAAGTGCAGAAATTCGTCCATTGCTGTATCTAGAGCTCCGTATTAGATCTCAAGCACATGAGGACGTGTCTTCCTGTAACCTGTAAGGGAAAGGTAGAGCAAGTCTGCGTATTTACTAACAAGATCAAGAACTAAATCTAGCTCAGATGATTTTGAAGCTGACAAGTTGTATGCACAAGACTTGGTGCTTTAGACTGGGAGATGATATCAATTGCCGTAATATTTTTGCAGAAGGAAGATGAATTCACTCCATAGTGGTTAACTACAGTACAGTGGTCAATTAATAGTGTTAACTAAGCAGGCTGAAATAGATACTATATGGTTCGGTGTTTGAGCCATGGTCAAAACCCAAGTGAGCATCGAAACTGAAGAAGAAAAGCAGCCCTTGACGGTTGCTGCTTAACCCTGAAAGTTCATGCCAATTCTTCTGGCATTTTAGAGGCCATAGGAATTGACTTAGTGTGCATTTATATTTGAGTATTATGGAGGAAAATTTATATGGCTTCTGCAGGTGGACATTGTAATGTAAGCCTCATTTGTGTATATTTGGAACCCTAGTAAATGATGAATCTGTGTCTTTAACAGCATGGACTTCCTGACATACTGATTGTAAACTTGCCATGCATCTATCTAAAACGCCCAGTGCAGTGAATGCCTTGGTTAGTCATTACACATAATAGCGTACTATACAATATCTAATTTTCAGTTGCTCCTAATTACATTATTTCGTAAATAGAATTGTTTGGAACTAACAAAACGTGATTTTTTCCTTGAGATGGCTATAATTGCGAAGTTCAGCTTTCTACGACAAGTCTATTCTTTTGGGTTTCTTAAGCACTAAAAAGTGCTGACTTTTTTAAGCATTATCGATTAGTACAGAAAATTTACACACTGCTGTAAATTGATTTAGTGCTTCAGAAAGCCTGGCGAAATATGTAGGAAAGGTGTGTATCTTTACGTTTTCCTCAATTTTTCTTCTAGGTTTATTAATAATTTGCCCAGAGAGGAGCAAAGAAGTTTCTCAGTTAGTTCAGCTAACTATTATTGCTCAGTCCTGAGAGAGATCTGTGCTAACTCTGATAGCAGAAGCTGTTCACCTAGAGTGTTGTGAAATTCAGCATAAGTGAAGTTACCCTGCCAAGATATCCCCAGATGAAAACTGAGGATGCTCAAACTGCATGAGAGTGTGATTCAGCCTCCTCAGAGGCTGGGGCTTTCTGTGGTCCTGTGACAAACCTAAAGAATTTGCTGAGGAGGATTTTGAGTCACTGTTTACCCTGAAAATGCTGATTTAGCCTATTATGATGATGCAGGAAGCATCCAGAAACTTGAATAATATGGCATAGAGCATTCCCAATGTATTTCTTATGGAACATCCAATCTCTGTTATGAGTAGGTTGCTGACAACCTTGTGAGAGAAGGTTAGTAGGATTCTCTGTAGGAATGTTCTATTTTATAATGGGGAAGGTCATATTAACTTCTGTGTCTGCATATATGTGTTGTCAGCATCTGCTTACTGATCTGATCTGCTCCTCCCAGAAAAACAGGTCTACCATTTCTGTGGGACCTGCGTCACTTCCTACATGCCACTCTACAATCCGGCACTCCTTATTTATTGTGGAAGAAAGGACAGAGATAAGGCAGAGGAATAAACTTCCATTTTTTCATGGGGAGGGTAGATTGAAAGAACAACTCTAAATTTTCTTTGTCCTGTGCAAGGCATTTCCGTGCTTTCGAATAGTAGTATGCTACTTAGTAGTTTGACTCTGATGGCGCCACGTTGTCATGAAGAGTCCCTCATGAGGTATAGATAAAAGTTGGAATAGTCCTATGGCACTGCTGTACAGATACGTCACTGGGATTTACCACATTTGAGGCAAGCCTGATCTTTAGTAGTTTGGTAGGAACTAACAGAGCACTTCGAAGACAGGGAGGTTAGTGGTAGACAGAGTGAGGAGGTTTACCTTCATATAAGTAACTAACACAGTATTAACTCTAAAATCTTTTCTGTTTGGTTTGGATCACCTGTACTGGCAGCCTTCTCATCGGCGTAAAAGTGATTAGATGAACAGCAAAACCAATGTCAAGGATTATGTTTCCAGATCAAAATAAGGACAGAGAATGCAAATTTTTACTTCCATCAATGGCTTTATGAAGCCATTATAGTTGACAAGAGAGCTCAATCACTGAATGGGCAAAAATCTCACGTAGTCATTTGTTTCTAGACTCTTATTCTGATCTTTGCTACATTAAGATTATAGCCAGTATGGCACAGTTGCAGAATAATTTCCTTTAAGTTGATGTAAAAGAAGTCTGACTATGATCACTAAAGCAAGCACCTCAGAAGCGTATTGTTGGGGCAACAAATGTGTATTGCCACAGCCCCGCTTACACTTTGCAAGAGAAAACAAAGACTGCATTCTGCAAGGCTGCCAGTCTGCCACCTCTCATGAGCAATGAAGCCAGTTAAAAAAATAAACAGTGAATAGGGGATGGCTTGCTATTTGTCACTTGTGCTACTTAGTAGTTGTGTATTATCACTTTTGCAAAGCATATAGAAATAGATGATTAATAACTTTGTACAAATAGAACCTCTTATGAATGTACCAGAATACGACCTTGAGTGCTAAAATTCAGTATGTTACTGAAATGCTTGTCCCCAGAAAGCGAAGACCCCTGTGGATATTTTCATTACCTTAAATGTAATAGGTTGCCACTGAATTTAAATTATGTTCACTACTGTTTTCATTCCATCAGAGTTCTTTGTATATTTAAAATATGAAGAAATGTTGAAATTCAGCACTAGTACTTAAGTAAAAATCTGTTTAGGGATTTAGAGCTCTAGAAATATTATGATGTACTCATTCTCATTAAATCATAAGTTGACTTTCTTGTCTTTCTACAAAAAGTGGAGATGGAGGTGAAAATCTGGCAGCAGTTTGAGCTACACCAAAAAGTAAAGGAAGTAATCAGGTGCACCTCTGTTAATTTTGTTTGCACAAGGCATACTGCTATAGGTCTCTAAATTTGAATGAGATCCATGGAGGTGTACGTTATTTTAGTATCTGAAAAATTGAGAAATAGCCGGAACTGAACGTTATTTTCAGTTAAGATTGCAAATGGGTTTTTTGTGGTACAAAAACCCAATAATACCATCAAAGTTCAAGACAAGCTACTCTTGTATGGGACAACAACAGCTACTCATAACTAACATTTTTTTGTGAATATAACAGCGTGTTCTGATTTTGTGAAATAATTACATCAATTATAAAGTGACATTAATAAATTTTAAAATCAAATTTTAAAATCCTATTGAATCCTACTGAAATTATTCTCAAGTAAACCTCAGAGTGTAGTATGAAGATGGATTTTGTAATGTGTACAGGAGCAAACTTCAAAGCCAAGGATCTCTACAGAGAATGTATATCAGCAGTTTGCTTTATTTATTAATTTATTTTGAAGATAGTCCAACAGGCAAATTGCAAGTGCGATACAATTATTGCTCAGGAGAGGAGACTTACAAACTTCTATAATGCGGTGATGAAATCTGAATCCATTTCCTGTAAATCGCTAACATTAGATTGACTTCATTAGTTAAATTCATATTCCCCACATAAATGAAGCAGCTACTTTGTGTTTAACAGATAGCTATAATAACTGGCATGTTATTTATAGGCAATCATTGGATTATGATGGCAGAAATATGAAGATGGAATATGAGTCGTGAAGAAAACAGGTATGTTGTAAGGTATTCTCTTTCCCTAGACCCGTGAACAATTTTATCCATCTTGATAAAAATTTCTTCTGCCTGTCTTTTTGTGTTCAGTTTTGCTTGTGCAAAGCATGTGTAATGTGCTATAAGAAAAGAATCATAAAAAGGGGGAAAAAAAAGGTTTTAAAGGACCTCTGGTCCAAGTACACAGTTAAAACAGGGCCAGCTTCAAAGTTACTTTAGTTTGCTCAGGGCCTTGTCTGAGTATTGAGTATCTTCATGTCTTCAAGAGAAGTCTTGAATAGCTCCGAGAACTGTAATAGGTTCACTTGCTTTGTACATATAAATAATTAAAGTGATCAGGGAAGAGTCTTATTTTATGCATACGTCAATAAAAGGTTAATCTTCCACTTTTCATCAGCTTGAGTCATTTAGGTTTTCTGCTGTACACAAATCTTTCTGTACAAAGACTTCCACCTCTCGTTTTAAGATTGAGTAGTTAGGAGAATAATGACAAATTTACAAGGAAAGGTTTGGCACAGCAGTCTCATCTTCAAGTAGGCGATAGATTTTATAAATGCAATTCTGAAGCCAAGCCAGAAAGCAGTTGCGTATTTGCTACCTAGTTCAATCTTTTCAAGCATGGTGGAAGTGTTTCTTCTCCCCCAAGCCATAGCAAGTTATAACCACAAGCAAGACAATCTTGTGATTGTGACTAGGGAAAAATGGAAAAAAAGTTGTTGGCAGATACAGTTAAGTCATGGAAAAGACTGTTCTCCTTTGAAAATTGGAGGGAAAGTAGAGGTTGTTCAACAATTTCTGAAAACTTAAATTCCCAATCAACTAGAACAGTTTTGCTAGTCTTCTACTTTGGAGGTATTGGTGGGAATGTGACCTTAAATTTTGCTTTGATGAACAAAAGCAATGAGTTTGGAGTGCTCGGTCCAGTCTCTGGTGGCCTGTTGTATCTGTTTGGCCTGCCAAACAGTGAGATACTTTCAATTGTGTTTGGCCATCTATTTAGGAAAAGATGGGAAGTGCAATAACAAGGACTATGGTAAATGAAAACTCTGCTCTCCAAGCTACATGTTCATGCTGAGAAAATCCCTGATCACTGTATGATTAGTCTTGGTTGACGTTATTGATAGAGACACACTTTTATTGTCTTTTAAGAAGCAGAGTATTACATCAGCTAGCTGTTCACGGAACATGCTAAGTGAAATTTTAGTCTTGGAAATTGCAGCTGTTCATCGTGTTTCTGTATATAATAGATAAGATTTTTCCAAAATATTTTGTGATTTAAGTACCATAAATCCTATTGTTTTTCAATGGTTCTTGTGTGCTTAAATCATGTAGTTGCTTATGGTTTTGCTTATGTTTATGCTTAATTTTAAGGCTACTTAAAATACGATGTTGGATCTAAAGTTAATGTTTTCAAATGAGGCACTCTGCTGGAGTTGATATGTGTCATGTAATCAGTGCAGAGGGACTTGCCAAGATGAGTAGGCACAACTGTGTGTCCTGGATGCTTAAACTTATTAAGGATGGAAATGTATCCTGAAGCTCTCAGTATTTACATCTTGCTTTCTCATTTATTCTTGTAACTTCTAGACAAGATTTTAAAATAGCATAAAATCTATGAATAAGGAAAGAAGAAGTAAATGGTAATAAGTTTGGGCTGTAAGAAATGTCAGCTGGTATTGACTATATAGTGTCAGCACATGAAAACATCAGATTTGTATGTTATAGTTAGGTAGTTTCTTGCATTTCTTTTCCCGGAAGAAACTTTTCATCCCATTCTGCTTCGATCCTAGTAATCAGTAGTGGTTTGCAAAACTAACTGAAGGTTGGGTTTTTTTAGCTTTATTTGAGTGACCTTACTCTCATGTTGAACTAGTCCTGAAAAACTGCTAGATATTTTTAAAGGAGGAAAGGAGGAAATGCTTTTCTTTTTAAAGTGCTGGGGAATTGTGTAGTGTGTGACCTTTCTGGGGATTTAAACAGTGTGATACTTATTACACCAGAGTAATAGTCATGGTTCAGGACTCTAGAGTTGGGTATAAATCTGTGAAGTTGAAAAGAAACAAACTGGGAGCATTAAGAATATTTTTGACCTATCTTCTGATCAGTAAGCATATCATCCATAGTATGCTAAGTACTCTCTATAAGTTAAGGCAAAATTTCTAAGGAGGGGTTTTAACTAAAGCATATATGTGCTGTATAAAGAAAGAGCAAGAAAAGAGGTTAAGGAAAAGGCTAAGAAAAAATAAACCAGGAATGAGTGAGTTTAGAAAGCTGAGGACAGAGATGTGGGGTGATAGTGGCGGGTTTCTCTAATGAGATGAAAGGAGTTGTAGGAGAAGAATGGGAAAAGTATGGCAACTGGGAATCCAAGAACTCCTCTTACTTTGTCAGTACTTTTCTTGCCGGAAGTAAATATACTTCTGTATAGAAAACCAAAGTGGTAGAAAAAGATACTGAAATTTTGGAGATCAGCTTCAAAGTGGAAAGGAGTGTTCTATAGCTAGAAAAGTAGAAAGACTGTAGCATATAGTAAATTTGATGGAGCAAATTAGTCTGGTTTCAGGATTTTCATGGGAAACATTTAGTGGAAGAGCAAGAACAGTAGTAGTAGATGATTGTGGTGAGTTTAGGACTAGAAACAGGGTAAGTTGGCCTTGTGGGAGGGAGAAAATTGGCAAAAGTGGCAGGAGGAAAGGAGCTATGAGCCAAATGTTGAAAATTAATAGAAGATGGAGAGAAGCAAAAGCTGTATCAGTAGAAGTTAAGGGGAGGGAATATGGGAAATGTTATTTGTGTATGTACTATGAGGTACCGTAGCGTTACATGCTATGAATACCCATTTATCACTCTTTACTCTAATGAGAGCATGCAGCCTGTGTAGAAAGAAATCATGTCATCCCTAAGTAGAAGCACCCCAGGAAACGCAAAAGAACACTTTTCATATGTTGTAGTTTTTGTGTTACCAGCAGTTTAAAAAAAAAAGAAAAGTTTGCCCGTTTCTGTTTGTATTGATTTTGCATGTTTCACTCCACAAATGCAATAGGAAGAAATGTCTGAGAATAAACAGAGTCCTCTCCACTCATGGCAAAATAGGAAAATCATAGAAAAGTTGAGTTACTGGCAGGGATGTACAGACTTAGTCGACCAGCTAATAGCTGGAGAGAGAGGGCACTGATCAGGCAGAATAGGGATGAGGGAAGCTGCACATGATAAAGACTGGGTCATATAACCTTTCAGTGACTGGAAAGACAAACCAGTCACAAGCTCTATCCCTATCTTTTCACTTCAATTACTGTATTTTTCTGTTTTGTCCATTTGTCAAAACCAGCTCCTGAGTGTCAGATACTACTATTATTTTTTTTTTTAAAACTTCCAAACTCATGTTGTTTAAAAACATGTTTGAAGATGCATCAAACAGCTTCACCGGAATAAAAAGTATGTGCTGTAATTGCATGACCCTAAAACCTTTTTTTTTTTTTTTGCGAAAAAAATGCTCTTAAATTTTGCATGATTTGGTCTATGTTGTATTGAGATTTATGTCAGCCTTTTCTAATATATTTTTCATGGGAAGGAAAATTGTTACCTCGACAGGCTTAAAAGCTGCATTGTTGAGGTATTGATAAATAAAGGAAGTACAAGCAGAATTTTTTTGAGTGGCTGCAGTGAAATTAGTTTCTTAACTACCTAGTGATACACCATACTGTGACAGAATAAAGAAAAAACTTGGTTTGGTCAGCTGCTTCTTTTCCATGCCATCTTTGTGCCGTGTTTTATTTCTCACCCCTGCAGCACCATACATGCAATCCAGGACAACTCAGCTCTGATGCTGTGTTGGAATTCCCAGCATGCCTTTACTCATTTTAACATTCCCCAAAATAAGGAAACTCAAAAATTACTCATGTAAGTATGTCCTCCTACAAATTGCTTCAGTACTGTTACCTTTTTTATGCCAAATACTTATTAAAACTTGGAGTACTGAATGGTTGTTTAGCAGGTTCAGAAATCTGATAAGTCAAGTACTGGGTAATTGCTGTCTTTTTTGCATCTTTTTTTTCTTGTATTTAAAGTCTTTAACAGCCTGTTTCCTTACACAGCCTAAAATCAATGAGCTAGATACCATAGAAGCAGTCTTGTGTTTTTTTCCTCAAGTTACTTACTGCTGCTCTTGTTTTTTTAGGTCCAAGTGTTACTGTAGCCACTGTGTGTTCCTTGGCCTAAATAAGGTTTAGCTTTTCCTTTGGTGCGGTTGAAACGAAGGTGCTACTGGCTTTTATTAACAACTGATGATCATCTTAGAATCAAAGACTGACCTGCTGGCAGGCACTGTTTTTCTCTATAATCCAAATTTTATGATGTGACCTTCCATAGTAATAAGTGGATCACCACATTGGGAGTGCATGGTGAAGAACGTGAGGAATAAAATGAGGGGCACACTAAACAGGCGTGTGTTTTTCGTCTCCAGCTGCCAATGAAATCAGTACGGTTTGACTGGGCAGAAATCACAGGATCTTGTTTTTATGGTCTCTTTGCATAGAACTTAATGAATTTCAGACTTGAGTGATACTAAAATGCTGCCAGGAAGCTAGTTTGGATTCCAGCATGTTAAAAACTTTAGAGAGAAGTCTTTCATTTTTAAATGTTTAATTCCTAATTTGAATAAAGACCAACTGTCATGACTCTTTCCTCAGTGCACCCATTTAAGGAATAAAATGAAAAGACAACACGCTTGAGTCACTTCAAGGCACTCTCTCCAAAATCTGTGTACATCGCCAAAGTTGCAAGCTCCAGTGAACTATAGTATGTGATTAATATATAGTAAAGGATATAATAAATATGTACTAATTTACTTACTTCAGCTTTCCAGGGATATCAGAGGTCTATTATGAGTGGAAATACATGTATCTTTTTCTGGTGCTATGCAAGCTTTTTAGATTTCGTTTTCCATTTTAGTAACTGCTATGTTAAAAAACTATTTTGGGTTTGTTTTGGGGTTTTTTTTTTGGTTTTTTGTTCCCACATAAGTTTTATGACACCCTTTATGAAGAGTGGGAATTGGGGCAGAGATTCCAGTATGTTCCTATTAATGACTACACAGTTTCAGCTTATTTTACATGGAAGGAAATCTGGATGCGGGAAGTTTTTGCCCATGACCAAAAAATCCTGAAACAAGTTAACAGGAGGCAATTCCCAGGGTGGCTCAGAAAAGAAAACCCTATTCACTTACTGTTGAAACAGAGGCCATATCAGAGTTCCCAACTGAGAAACACGTGAAAAGCTGGGGCGGGGAGGAGGGAAGAAGTTATTTTTGGTGTTTGTTTCTTTTTTTGCAAATTCCAACCAGAACAAGGAATTTCTCTTCAGTTGTTTATACAGAATAAAGACCTACTGATTAATCTTACTTTGTGGCTAATGATGCCATAAAATCTTATACAAGCATAGTGGATATACCAAATTTTACGCTGAAGAAAATATCAGCTACACGTGTCATGGTGCTTTTATTTTCCCAGCCAGTAGAGGTGTTTAAAACACAAGGAACTACAGGAATTTCCACATGCTCCATGCAAAAGTGGATTAAAATATTTGCTTCATAAAAGTAAACTCTTAAAGCCTGTTTTTCTTTCATAAGAATCAAATACTCATAAAGACAAAAACTTAATCACTGATCATTTAATCTCAAGGATTGGTTCTACTGGCCTAGTTCTGCAAAAACAACTAATGGAAAGAAACACTATTTTTAGAAGTGCTTCATTAATATAGAAACACCCAGCATTGCATTCTGCATTTCTGATTTCCAAAATGCTATTAAAAATAGCAGTTTGGAGTGACAGTTCATCTACAGTCCTTAGGAAATCTAAAAATAAACAGCCACCTGTGCTCAAAATGCTACTAACTCTACTTGTAAATCACTTAGATTACTTATTATTTGCAGATATGATTTTTTTTCCTGACACTTATGTACTACACAAATCAACCTGGTATATACAAATCAAAAGTTATTCAATTAACATAAAAATATCGGATGTCACATGAAATGTCATTTAATGTCAGGCCTGGAATAAGCAAATAAATTGCCTCATCAGTTTAATTAACAAAACAGGTAACCAAGTCAAATTAATGTACTTCAAATTATATTACAGCCATTTTGAATGGGATTGCACTGTTGAATTTTAATTGCAAATTCACTTTACAGGACAAGGAAAAACATTATTTTACTTTGATGCTCAATACTGGACAGACAGGCAATAAAATCTTCTGAGCATCTTAGAATAGGATACGCTTTTGGAGTCCTAGAGTCTATGAACTGCCATTTGATTATTAGATTTATAATTAAGTAACTGAATTTTTAAAAAAAATTTGTAGATCTAAATTGTTAAGAGTTCTTTACCATTTTGAGTTTTCTAATGATTATTATTAACGGCAAAAGATTGGGCTCCACTGTGCTAAGCATTGTACAGAGAGAGCCTTTGAAGAGCTCAGACTAACGGTGATGAAGAAAAGGAGTATTATTCCTCATTGTGAAGCTGACTGAAGCTCCGAGAACTCAGGTGACTTCTGGTTAACAGAAGTTCAGGAGATATGTGGCTATATGCTACATCTTAATCTCAGTAACTTAACCTCATAATGATCTTTCTGCTTTGCATTTTCCACTTGCTCTTCATGTGAGTAACAAGGAATAAGTTCATGTTGTTATAGGGCTTTAATTAGAATAGTCTGGTGGTTTCTTTTTCTGAACACTTTCCTTTGAGTGATGGACAAACGGGAAGCAGAATGATTAAGTGGAAGGATCACAAAACAGTAAAGTGATTTTTGGAGAAATGCAGAGACATTGTTATCAGCCACAGGAAGACCAGCAGAAACAGAGACTTAAGATTCCTCCTAGAAATGGAAAGCGTTCTCCCTTAGTAAATATAGAAGGTACTTGATATAGAGAAGTGAATTTTTGTATCATTTTACATTATTTCTGTTGATCTGCCTGAATAAACTAAACACGTAGGAATCACTGCAGGACACCCTAAATACTTAAAAAGCAGAAAAAAAATGATCAAAAGTTTTCCAATTAAGTAGTGCTGTCTGCCAGCAATCCAGATTGTATTTTGAATGCAAGCTCAGTTGACTAACCTCACTATATTCATATTTTGCAAAGAAGTAGCTCAAATCCTTAAAGCTTAACAGTTACCTTCTTTCGTGTTTGAAGTGGATTCAGTATTCCCTTTGTTTGTTTGTAAGGTTGGCAGTTGTCTCTGAGAAATGGAAGTATGTTTTCAAGCATTTCATATAAACAGTTAACATTAACATCTCTATTAGGGGAGAAAGGGACTGAATCCCTTGAGGGGTTATTCCTAGTTCCACTACTACTGTAGTTATTACTAAAGCAAATTACTTTCTGCTAAAAAGTTGTTTGGACAATCAAACTAACATATGTTTCTATACATTTACACAATTCAGTCAATCAACAGAAGGTTGCAACAGCAGAAAAAGAGAGATCCACTCACTACTATGGCAACCAAAGAGTCTCTCTCAGTTACCTGGTATCCTGGAATGCTATTAAAAACCAAGTTGGAATGGATGGAATAGCACTCCTCAATATTCAGTACTTCTGTGTGAGATTTCTTCAGTCACAGTAGGGTAGATAAATACCTTTCCTTAAACCTTCATTGGAAGAGCAAATATTCTAATTGCCAGGAAAAAAGAGTTTCTAGAAGTTAAACTTCATCTTCAGAATCTTTCTATAAATCATTGTAGGTGTGGTGGTGTAATGTTATTGGCAGCAGCCAATGACCAATGAATTCACTTAAGGCTTCTACAAGTTTTCGGTAACCAGGCTGTACAGTATATTGCTTGGGTTTAGCAATTAGCAACATTCTAGGTATTTCTAGCTGGTAGCATAGTAGCAGTGCTTCAGAATCAGTGTTTAAAATTGTCTACTGATAAAAAAATCTAGATTTTTTCCCTAAAAGAAACTTTCAAACAAATGTGAGTTGGCTATGTATCATAATGATCCTCTCTGACTTTCTAACTCAAAAGAAACAGATTGTGAGAAAGTGACTTAAGGGCACTTTACATTGACTCAACTCAAATAATTTAACTATTCTAACTTGTTTAGCATAAGTATGGTTTTCTTGTATAGACTAACCATAAGCACCTTTTCTAATTATGGAAACTCTAATCTTTAATTAAACCAGAACAATATAATATCCGTCCATCCATGTCCAGATTTATATTTTAAACGTGTATGAAGAAATTGATGTGTTTGTCTTTTTTCAACGCCAGTGATAGCAAAATTTTCAGAAAGTTTAAAGGTGACTAGGAGATAGTTTCCCATTACATTATTTGAGAGAGAGAGGTATGTCTCAAAACCCAGTAACGTTGACATGGCCCTCTCTGTATTTCAAAGCATTGCGCTTTTTCCCCATTCGTGTTTGAACTGCTTTATTTGATTTTTAGCCCTGCTTCTGTTTGGTAATATATAAGTAGTATAGAACTAATTAAAGCTTTGATATTGATATATTTTTTAGTCACAATTTGTGGCCTTTTGGCGTATGTCAGAATTAACAGAAGATCACACTATAAACAATCATTCTCTGAATTAGTTTATTGTTTGAAAAAGAACAAGTTTGGCAGGGTTGTTAAGCAGAGGAAAAATAAATGAGTTGGATGAAAATATAAACATATGTTGCTGTAAAGTCACAGCCAATGGTATTTAAATCCTATTTAAATTAGATTAAGACAAAAATTCCCGTAAGAGTAAAGAAGGAGAAAGAAGCAAGCGGAATGGGTAAACACAAAAATGTCAGATAAAGTTCTTTATAGCTTCTGTTTACAGTGGCATGTGATTGCCTTCTGCACTGTGTGGTGTTGGCTATATAATTTTGCTGCATGAATAGTGAGCTCTAATTGCAGCAGGTGAAGTTGATTATTTATGCGCCTCTGTGCTGAAGACATTTGATTTGTACATGCCTACAGCACAGAGGTGCATACAAATCAAACAGCTTTGTAAAGGTGTTGTGGCACACTCCTAAATTGGTTCTGCAGGGAAATACTTCCAATGCATTTAATGCTGGTGATAATGGAACAGTACCTCCTCGCTATTTCTGTAAGTTTATTGCGGGACTTGTTCCCTGTTAGACTTTTACTCATCTTGGTTGTATTCCGTTAGTCACATAGGGGATAAAAATAGAACAGTCTAGGCAGTTTCAAGGAAGGTGATTGGCATGCACAGTTTCCCTGCTCAAATACTGTTTGGCATGAATGTGCCAAAATCAGGAAAAATAACCTTGGAAGCTGGCTAAAGCTAGGAAACCTGTGCTCATAAGGATCATAAAATTTTCATGAACACATGACATGAAATGTGCAGATTTCGGTCTGTCTACAATGACTTACATATGGGTCACCGTATGTTACAGCTCAGTGGATGAAAAATGCATGGAAGACAGGTAGGATGGGGCACGTATTACAAGATGTCATCCATATTCACTGAGAACAGCAGAAAGCAAAAATAAAAAGCCAGGAGATAGGAAATCTAAGACTTGACAGGCTGAAGGTTTTTGCTTTGAAAACAATTCTCAGATGAGAGATTGTTTCTATCAACAGTTGTGCAGAACATTTTTTGTAATTTTCCAAAAGTCTTGTTTCTTTGATTATGTTTTTCTAGCACAAACTGTACTTGAAGTTAGTCTCTTTAATAGTGCTTGGCTTATAATGGAGGAATGATACGCACTTTTATAAACTGCTGTATTACAGATAGGAAGACTTGTTGAGTATGCTGCTTTTCATAGAAAAAGTTCCTTTTTTAGGCCCTTCCTGTGATATTCCTGGTGTCCTTGGAAGAACATTTTTATTTCAGTTGAGTTTCTAGCCTTGTGCATTCAAAGTTACTTACACAGAACCATAACTGTAACTGTATCAATTATTCTTCATATGCCTTTTTTTTTTCAAAATATTAAAATGTAGGTTATTGTTTTCCCTCTGTAGATACATTCTTATAATTGTTTTCAAACTTTAACTTAGGAGAACTTAACAAAAATGGACTCCAACTCACATGCACATATACACAGCCATATGTTGCAGAGATTAAAATGCACTTGCAAGTAAGATATAAGAAGGTTGTAAACATTCTGTACTAAAGTAATTTGTCTGGTTGCATATGCCTCACATGAATACCATTAAAGTATGCATTATAAATTTTAGTATCCTTCTTTCTAATTCATTAGGAGAAGGCCAGGTCAGAGTTGCTTATGGCTTGCAGTACCAACACTTGGGTAACAATTATTAAGTAGACAACCGCAGAGGCAGAGTCATAAAGCAGGGTGCATTTACCTACCTAGTTCTTGTTCTATGTATGGTATGTTTGAATATACCTCTGCAAAAGTTATTTAAGGGAGACAAATGCATTTAAGCAAGGTAATTCCCTTACTTAAATAAAACCAGATGAAATAAAGATACTGTTTACTAGCTAGAGTATGCAAGTGGGGGAATTGGCTATTACTATATCTGCATTTCTGAATAATTGTATATATTAAGTTTGAAAATAATTTTTATTACTAGCTGGATTTTTTAAGCTGCCAAAGTCATTACTGCACCTCTACCTGTCCACTAAGTGGTTATTTAAATAAGATGCTTTGTTTATGCTATATTGTCTGTGATAGTGGCATCACATTATCCGATTTTTCTTGTATATTCAGGGTATAATTCTTTTTACCTTTATGTAGTTTAAAAAAAGAAAAAGTGTACCTGTTTGTACTGAAACAGTTTCTTCATGGACTGTCTGAAGTTAGGGCTCTTTGTGGGTCACCAGATGACTTGTGTTAAAAGTATCTAAATACCTAGAAAACTCTTAATAGTTTAGTCTTAGCTAGCTGAGATACGGACTCCTTATTGTGAGTTACTGTTCCTTATTGTGACAACTCAAATTAGCTTAAATGAAGAAGATTTGGTAACATAGAATAGCTTGGGTAAGGAGGCATCTAGTCCAACCTCCTGCTTAAAGGAGGGGCTGGGCTGAGATCAGACACAGTTGCTTGGGGCTTTAGCCAGCTGGCTCTAGAAAATTTCAAAGGTCGGAGCCTGCACAAACTCTGGGCAAGCTATTCCCACGCTTGGCTCTTCTTGTGATGAAAATAGTCTCTTATCCATTCTGAGCCTCTCTCCTTTAAACTAATGCCTCTCATGCCCTGCCCTGCACCACTGAAGAGCCTGGCTCTGTCTCGATGGCCTCCCAGCTGGAGCCGCCGCCTCCTCAGGCTTAACCAGCCCTGGTCCCTCAGCCTCTTCTCACAGGGCAAGTGCTCCAGCCTCGACCACCTGGGGTCCGTTTTCTGAAGTTGCTCCAGTTTGTTGATATCTTCCCTATGTTGGGAGGTCCCAACATTAGACCACCTATGTGTGGTCTAATCTATATGTCATCTAATGAGGAAGGGAGTAATCACTTAACTCAATATTGTGTTAGTTCAGCCCAGGGTGCTGCTGTTGGGCATCTTCGCTGCTGAGGTATGCTGCTGGCTCATGCTCAGGAGTTGTGAGCTGCCTGCCTGAGGCTCCCAGGGCCTTTCCACGACAGCTAATCCCCACCCTGTGTTGTTGCAAGGACCCTATATTCTAGGGGGGTGAGGTGCAGGGTGGAGAAAAGTTGGTGTGATGGCTTTGAGGACCCAGCTACTCCATATGTTTTCCAGGTGTCATAAAAACAAAAAATGGAATTTTTGAGATGGTAGGGAAAATATTTTGAGTGGTATTTATTGATGGCATGTTGGAGAAGGGGATGAGAAGTTTGAATAGCTGAATAGTAATGGGTGTTTGAGATAAATAGTGTTACCTGTACCACGTTATAACATGCAGCTGTCTGCTTTGGAACAATGATGACATTACTGCTTTCCTCCTTTTGTACACGGTCTGGAGAACATAAAAGTATTAGCAAAATCAGTGACATGATTGCCCAGATCTAGTGGAGGGTCTGAATACTGTACTGTATTAGGAGAGTGCTTCCAAGGATTTAAGGATCTTTTCTACCCAGATGATCTTTCTAGATGTGTTTCCTTGTAACTGTGCTCCAAAATTGATAAATATCTCCATTTGTAAAAGCTCTTTCAAAACCAATAAAAATTATTGTCTCCTTTCTCAGCCCACTTACTGAGCCAAGTACATGATACTCTGTGAGTCAGTAGGTGAAATTCCCTTTCTCCCCCACTAGATACAAATTTCCTGTTGGTTCTCATGTTGCCTTGTATTTTTATCTCTCTTTATTTTCAAAATGGTGATTAATCGACCTACAGCTTTTAATATTCAAAGCTGCATGACTTTTTCTCATTATGCAATCAGTAAAATTAATGAACGACAGCTCTGCACCACCAGGAGGCCTAGCTGAATAGCAAAGGGACTATAGAAACAGGTTATTTGTGGGTCACTGTCAGGGTGGATTTAATTTTATTGCACAGAATATTTCTTCTAGTATAGAAAAATGTTTAGTGAATATTCTTGTGTTAATGAAAACTGTTAAATTTATGCTACTTCATATTTGGCATCACTTCAAAACGTCACTGCTGCACTTTGTTAATTTACTTTTGAATTTGTTTCAGCTATAATAACAAGAAGGGAGAAATTAGGGAAACTTGAAATCTTGAAGAGTGAAACTGATGGCTCTTAGAAACAGCAGATCAGTTTGGATTAGGCTATGGAGCCAGGATATTCAGTGGAAATACTTCATTTGTCTCCTGTGGGATTTGCAGCAAGCTTTAAATTGAAAGTTACAGCTCACAGTTTCATCCCTCTTTAGTTGAATCCGGGGCTGATTCCCAGACGGATGGAAATAATAATTTTCCTTAGCATGTCTCTGTAGCAGCTTCAAGTTAAGGTCCACAGTTAGTGCAAAATGAATGTGAATGGTGCTTGCATGTTCGCATATACAGTTCAAAATGTGTGACCCTAGACACATAAAGCAGAAATTCTGTATTGAGCACAGCTGAAGTTAACCTTATGTAGTATCATCATTATTTTGCCTTCTGCCATATGACAGAAGGTAACACTCTGTTCCCATGTGTTGGAGCCATTACTCACCACAGATGTACATAGATGAAGGGTGATGTGATATAAGATGCCAACTCCAGATGGAAGCCAAATTGATCATCAGATTTATCAGAGCCTGCATGGTGTCTGCTGAGTTTGCTACTCTGACTGTGGGTTAGATTAACATAGTTTCTGGTGGTAACAATGGTATAATGATAACATCAGAAATGTGTCTAAGAGGTAGGGAAGTACTATTCAGGTTACCTTGGGAATATTTTGGTATAATAAAAGACAGCCTGTAAAGGTGAAGAGGAGATAATTCTTGGGATAGTCTGGGAAGAAAGGAGAAATCTCAAGGAACTGCTGAGAAATCACCTTGCTTGCAATGCTCTCTGTGGGAGTTAGCTGATTAACTGCCCTTGGATCTCTGCCATACCCCAAAGGAAAAACTAACAAAATAACAAAGTGGACCTTTTTTATGGGATGAGAACCTACTTCCTCTGCACCAGCAGATGTCTTTGCTGGTGAAACAAGAATAAGTTAGACACTATGTAAAACTCTAAACAAAATGAATTGCTACTAGGAGATTAAAGATTATTTATGCTGGAAAAGATTACATCGAAAGTTCATTTCATAGGAGGGACATGTGGAGCTGTTGGATGCCATAGCCGTGTGTGGGTGATTTTGAGGAGTGGGAATTACTTAAAGAGATAGGAAATAAAGAGATAATTATACAAAAGTGAAATGAATAATATTTCTACAGTCGTGTACTTTGTAGTCAGTAAAATGAGTTTCTAAATTTAGTTATGACTGGGAACCAAGCACGAGCAGATATTTGAATACTAGTAATACTTATCTGTCAAGAAAACCCTCAACCATTATCTTGGGGGTAAGGCATACCTAACCTCAGAGGCCTTAGAAATGCTCTCATCCTGCTCTAATGCTGATCTTTTCCTTACAAAATAGCGTAACATTAGACAGAAACAAGGAACTATGATGGCTTCCATTTTTTAAGTTCTTTTTGAAACACAATGCTATATATATATATATTTTAATATCACATACATAAAGGCCTCAGTCTTAAAAATTTGTTGTCAGACTTAAAATTTCTTGTTTCCATTAATCACTGAGGGATTCAGTTTTTTCAGGGTTGCTCTCAGAGTGATGAAAATAAATTAATAGTGGCTGTGAGTTTGGAGTCTGAGAACTAATAAGTATTGCATCTCAGCAATCAAAAACTATAGAAAATCTCTGCTAGAGCTAGGAGAATAGGTTTTCTTTTTTTATCTTTTTCTGCTTTTTTTTTTTAAATGCTTGGTCACTGAACCAAAAAATTGGAAAAATCAGTTCAGGTCAAGCCAAATCAGAATTTGTCAATGAAATGAACGCATTTATTTGGGTCAATTAAGTGTCTTACATAATCTGACATGGAACTTCAAATTTTCAAATCATTTAATCTTCTTAAGAATTTTTATTCTTTTAAATTAATTTTAAAAATGAAAAAAGCCATTTTAAAATGCGAATTTTAACGTTTTCTTTATGAAAAATATCCTAACATGAATTCTGGACATCTATGACTGACATCTTTCCTTGTCTTTAGTGCAAGCTGCTGTAGAATTTGAACAGATTTTTTTTTTCCCTGTTGCAAACTGATCTTTCTCTCTGGAAAAAAAAAGCTTAGATCTACAACTTCATCTGACGTAAAACTAGGTGGTTCAAATTCAGTGGTCCTTGTTTGGGAAGGAGAATATCCAGATCTCCTTACGTTAGCTATTCCATTGCTAGTCAATGTAAAACACAGAAATAATCTAAAAGATTGCAACACATAACATTTTCTTCCTGGAAGTGCATCCTCCTATTCAACCAGAAAACCTCATCGCCTGGTGGCTAAATGTGTTTCTTGGTATTTAGTCTGGTCTAAAGCTGGAGTCTGGTCAGCTTTTCAAATAAGTGATCTGGATCTTCTGCTTTTACTTTCAGCATCATTTTAAAGTAAGACTGAACTGGGCTCTGGGTTTTAAGAAATTGATGTAATTACCTCCACTTTACAGAGTATTAAGAGGGCTTTTGTCCCTCTGAGTATTAAGAGGGCTGTGTAGGCTGTGTGGATAGGTCTCCCCCACAGCCTCCAGCGACTGGCTGGCTCCAGCGACTAGACTAGCAGTCTAGTGGCTCCTTCCTCAGGCAAAGGATGTTTTAGATCCAGTCCTGGCACTGAAAAATTTTTCACGACTGCTGTTTGGAGAGTGTTTGTCACTGAACATTAAATTTTAGATTCCACCCAAAAGGCCAAATAATTAAATGCACAGAAGGCTGAATGCAGTCCTGAACTTGTAGGTGCAATCATTCACAATGAAGTGCTTGTCTTCACTCTTCCACTTTGCAAATTGTCAGTCAATTATGAGATAGTAAATATGAAAGTTAAGACAAAACACAAAAACTTCTGTCATTCTCAATAAAGGACAAAACATTCTTTCTCATCTCTCCTCTTGAGAAATGCTAGTGGTAGGGGATACTGTAGGAATGGTGTTTTCTCCAGCCCTTTTGCTTCCTTAGTAACCTGTACATAAAATCAGAACCATTTTGCTGTACATAAAATTGGAACCATTTTTCTAAGTTTCACATGAACTTTTAAATGGAAAAAAAAAAAATTGTTCCTGGCCTTTCACTTATTTTTGTTATATCTCTAGCAAAAATAAAAGACACAATGTGCCATAATTTATAATTTCAGAAGTTGCTTGATTTTGCCACCCTTCTTATAAAATTCAGAACAACTTCTATAAAATGTTCCCTACACAGCATAATCAATAAAAGTAAATGAATTGTTTACAGAAGAAAACCACACAATCTGAGGTTATAAACTTGTTTAATTTAATTAATCAGTGGGAGAGGAAAATATTGAAATATTAAGCATAAATTTCCTATCTCTGCCCACCCAGACTCAACAGTGAAGTTCTGACTTATTCATAGACCCAACTTGCCCAATTCTATGTATTGTGGCTTTTTTTTTCTCAGTACTACATGTGCAGAGAATATATTTTCTTTAGTTAATGAACCTTAGAAAATAAGTAATATATTCTCATTTAAAAGAGAGAAATGAAATAATCTATTGTGGGTATTTATGAAATCCATATGGTTCCTGTTATTTTTTCATACAAGACAGTAGACTTAAGAGAAGTTACAGGTTTTGTCAATGTGGCCTTCAGAGGTCCTTGGGGTGAATGACTTGTCTGCAATACAAAAATGAAAACAAGAGGTTGTGTTATAACGTAGATGAGGACAAACTATTCCAGACAAATTGTGTTCAGTGGAGTAGTGCTAAGAAGGAGGGTAACTGTTAATGTTATAAAAAATACAGTTATGCAGGACTGTTACTAACCAGGCCAAACTATTCCAGCAGAGGCCATTTTCCATCTTTCTATAGCATGTGCTTGTGTTAACAGGTTTATATTGTCTTACACGTACAAATGTAGTAAGAATTGCCAGCACAGCGTGGAAATGAGCTACGTCATAGAGGGGACTTGTTAGAAAATCAATGTAGGGCTTAATGATCTGGAAATGGGTACAAAGGATTGGATTACACAGGAATGGATTTACCTTAACTGCAGTGTTTGAGGTCTTATTTGAAAGCTTCCAAAATTCAGACGAATTTTGATCAAGCCTCCTTATTTGGGCAACTATGCGATAAAGACTCTGCCTTAGAATTTCTTTAAGAACCTAGCTGATGGTGTTGAGGACAATAATCTAAGTTTCAAACTGCCGTCTGTCAGCCAAAAGAAGTGAAAAGCAGTCAGAGCTTACTGAAGAGAACATCAGGCAATACTTATGGGTCTGAGAATACCCAAGGAGTAGATTATTTGGGATCTGTAAGCAGCTTTAAGTTTTGGATACTATTTGATCGCTGTTACACTGCTACATTTTTGTCACAAAGTGGACGATGCGTTTGAAAGAGAACACAGCTTTGTATGGACCTAACAATGTATGCACGACAGCGCTTATAGTTAATGCAAATAAATGAAAAGATTACTTTTTTTAAAAAGTATGCGAAACAAACTGCGATTTCCAGTAATACTGTTGAGGTAGAAAGGAGGAATGTGCTCCATTTCAAAAGTAAAAGCTGAAGTGACAGTGCTCAGTAGATGTCATGTCCTACCAGGTTGGTGTAGATATGTGCAATATGCATGTTATAATGGGCAGAGCAGGTTAGTTTTTACTGGTTGCAGCATCATTGAGCCCCTAGGGAGATGCCCAACAATCGACCGTTACAAAATGTCATCTGACAGAAGACAGAAATGCTCCTTGCCTGCAGAACCTGACATGCTTCTCCTACTTGAGACATTCAGAAGAGTGTTTTAGAAAACTGTGCAAAAAAGAAGGGAGAGCAAAGAAGCAGAGGAAGAATAATAGAAATCAAGAGGGTGATCTTGTCAAACTATGCAAGGAAGACAGTGCAGGAGAATTTGCTTATACTCACGTGTGGAAAGGTTCAGCTATAATTTGTTAAAATCAGGATATCAACAGGGAACACAATATGACTGGCAGAATACAAGGAACCTGTTAATCTGACAGTTGATCTACTCAATATTTTTGTATCTCGCTCCTGAATGTTTAAGTACTCATGGCATGGAAAGAAATGTGCAGACCTGTCTTGAAAGATATTTTTGGCTAAAATGTACTTCCAAAGGGTGTTTGGCTATTTTGAACTGTGACATATGTGAAAGTAGCAGGTGGTCTCACACCAGTTTGAGGGAAGAGGTCTGTGTCATAAAATCAATGACTGTAGATTACTACTAGTAAGAAAAATTTGTTAGAAATTGTGGCCAGAGATGCACATTTGAAAGGCCTATGGAGGCTGAGCTATTTTCTTAGCCTCCTGAGTGTTTGGTCTTGCTAATCCAGTAATCAGCATTAAAAAGTCTTTACCAGTGGATCACTTGGTGAATACCTATCTTAAAAGCTCTTCTTTACAAACTAACGTAAGTTGTTTGTATATTGCTTTAAGGCAATAAAGGACTTCAGGGCCAAAACCAATCAGGTCAAACTGCACAATGTCGTTATTTGTTTGCTAGAATGCTTTCATGACCAGCTCTGAGCAGCTGAGGTTGTAATTTTTAAAGGAAACCATAAGTCCATCCACCTTTCAAGGCTTGCTTCACTACAGATAGGTCCTAGCAGCTTCCAGCTATCCTATCACGTAGGTATAGTGGTGTCCTGTAGCGAGGATTTGTAGAAAGCATGGGTTTGTTTTTTGTATGAGTTTCCTGCAAGGAACAAAACAAGATGTCCAAATCTGAAGGTGAGGTTTGATGATCCCAGCAACAAGGTCATTAAATGCTTTCAAATATTTATGGTTTTTTTTTTCGAAAATAATTTTCATGTAGAAATATCTGTGAACTTTTCTTCAGAATATTTATAAAGACTCTACTATAGTTTTTAGAAAATGTGTATTTTTCTTTCTGTGAGAAGTCTACAAAACTTAGCGCTCTTTTTGTCAGAGGAGGCAGCAGGGTATTTTGAGCAGACATTGTTCAATCTATCAGTGCAGTGAGGAACTCCTAGCCACATGAAACTATGCAAGCTGGAAGTTTAATAGACTAAGAAAGGTATGATACAAATCCAGATTTATATAGACTAGGATAGATTCTGTTACGACTTTCAGTGATGATAATGATGGGGCTGCAACCTCCATGTGACAAGTCCTGAAACTACTAAATACAGGAAACTGAACTGAGAAAGGGAAGTAAGGAAGGAGTTTTAGAAGAAAGATTCTCTAACCCCCCTCCATTTCATATTATCCTTCCACTTCCAGATGTTGGAGGAAGTAGACTCGATGTATCTGGTCTGCCTTGGTTAAGCAGTTTAACAGTAAACTGAATTTTCTGTAATGATGTGTATTCAGGTCTATTTTTATCTTAGTCTCTTTCCGAGGCGCTCTCTCTTATAATGCAGTGCAACCCCCCCCTTTCATCATAAAGGAGGGTGTACATATAACAGATGTAAGCTCATCAGGAACTTACTGTAGGGGAAAAATGGGGAATTTAGGCTTCTGTAAGGCAGCCTACGTTAAAAAAAGCAGCTTTGAGTTGAACTGATTTGAATTGAGTGCTTTGTTTTAACAAATAAAAGAGAAGCAGCTATTTAAAAATACTTCATGTTTACAAATGTGTAAATATACAATGTTTCATTGTTTTGTTTTTGTTAAAATAAATGGGTACTGGATTACTAAACTGGAACTGGAACGTGATTACCATATAGGATCTAATCACATATTTGATATTGATGGGTAATTTAGGAATAGAATTTAGAGTTGCTTAGACAGACTCTGCTCACCTATTTTGGAACTTTCACAGTAAATCCATTAAATACCCAATAAATTCATGGGTTCTTACACTGACAAGAAGGATTATTTTCACAGAGGGGCCCTGGACTGTGGCTTTACACTTCGTAGGTTTGATGCCTTATTTTTCAAAGAGTTAATTCACAGAAGTTCTGTATTATTTATGATAACATAGCAGGATCTCAGTACCTCAGTTTGCTGTTTGTAAAATGTGTTGGGTGGCAGGAAGTTCTTAAGCCAGAGACTATAAAATCCCAGATATTACGGTTTCCTAGTTTTGGCTGTGTCTGAGCTTGTTTTTCATGATGACAGTTAATAATTCAATGTTCATTATATACCATTATTTGATTAGCACAGATATGTCTTCTGTTGACAGAGTGTGAGAATTCCTTGTATAAGTCCAACTGACATAAGATTTTCCCAGACATTTGCATGAATAAATCTGATTCCATTTTTCATAAACAGTGAGTCATAGTTTTGGACTGCAGTTCAATTTTTAGCAGCCATGTTGCCTTATGCTTTCCTACCTCTAGGCCAGCTATAATAACAGCTAAGAGGAGGTTTTGGCTTCTGCTCAATTTTCACCTGCATTATCAAGGCCATTATAGGGAGGTTGTTTCTCCTTCTGCCATCAAGAATCTGAGCAACAATATAACCAATGACTAATGCAAGAGGACAATTACTGGTTTCATCAGCTGTCAGTTGAAGCCATATGGTCTAGACACTAGCAAGGTGCTAAGTGATGCACTAGTAATTCAGATGCAGATGAAACCTCTTTTATGGTATAACCTTCATGCAGGGAAATTATACTTGTTTTACAATTAATCAACACATTCATTTGTGTGTGGGTGACTTTTCTGGGGTAAAGATTAATATATCAAGTTTTTCACACTCGGTAATAAACTAATCTTAAAATATTACTCTTTTTTATAGTGTGTATAGTATTTTTAAATCTGCCTACTTCTTAGCATCGTAGAATATGAGAGAGAGTTTAGTCTTTGTAAGTAAGTAAGAAAGAAAAATATGAACAAATGCTAGTCAGATCAGACATCTTGAGTTACCTGCTGCTTTTGAAGACAGGAAGACACAGTAGTGCGGTTTGAGTGGTTTCATATTCTTTCAGCCTGACAATAAAGTCCTTAATATTTACTCAGGATAATAAAGGTCCATATTGCCTTGAAGTTTATTGATTGCAAAATAGTAACTGCTGGAGAGAATATGGAACCAGTAATTAAGGGCAGACTTCTCGTTGGCATAAGCAGTACTGAAGGAAATTTTTCATTTACTCTGTTAGTCGAAAATGGTATTTAGCAACAAACCCAACTGTATCCCAACCACTTTTGTGTCCTCTAATGGGAGGTTTTCAGTGTGAACATTTAAGTTACGCTCATTCCCTGTACAGTTCCTCAATGCAGATTTTAATGCAATGGTAAAGAATTCTGTCTAGGTCAGTGTTGGTTTATTCTATTTGTGTTTTCAACATGCATTTAACTGTCAAAGGGTATACATGCTCATATAGCTGGTGTGTGGGTAAAACAGGATAAAGATCTCTTGCTGTAGCAGCTAAAACCAAAGGGGAGCCTGAGCCCTCCAGGGGGACTCAGAGAAAAGCCTTTCCTCTGCATTTAGTAGAGAAATTGAAACTTTTTTCAGCTGTCTGTTGCTGACCCCTCCCTCCCACCCCGCCTTGTTTAACCTTTCCATGCAGGAGATCATTTTTATTTCCAGTACGGCTTCCTATCACCTCCTCCTTTAAAAATGGAAAAAAGAAATCCTCTTTACATCGTAAGGCAGAGTACGTCCTAACCTCTCCCTTGGTGAAGAGCTGACTACTAATCCTGTGTTGTTCTCTACTTGTTGATTACTTATCAGTCTTCTCCTTACTTTCCACGCTGAATCTATAGGGCAGCCACATTACTGATGGCTTGGAAGCTTAGTCTGCTGATAAATGTGCCTTTGGGGAAGATAGTGTGGTTGCTGAGCCTGGGAAAGGCTCTGAGTGTGTCTGTGGGAGTTATGAGAAGGGAAATTAGTGAACAGGAAAACTAAGTATCTTAATGTAACTTTAATATATTGCATAGTTTCTCTGTGTAAACGCCTGACCATCTTTTCTGCGTAGTGAGCGCATAATTGTGGGTTTGGCATTTGAATCATTTTCCCCTCAAGGAAGCCCTGAAGGTTAAAAGCTTGAGGGGGATGGGAAATGTTTTTATTCTCTCTGATCTATTACTTAATGGTGTTTAAAGTGATACCACCCTACCAATATTACATATAATGAAAATGAAATTTAGAATGCTCCTGAGTTTGGGATTTTTTACCATACGTTCAGGAGATGTAAATAAGAAGGGGAAAAAACCAAGTTCAGTGCTGTCAACATTAAGCGTGTTTTGCTTTAGGGATAAATTTATGCACCATGAAAAAAGAGTTTAATTAGGTGCATAAAATTACCTAAGTTTATGTTAAAAAAGGAAAGTCCCACCAAGATGTCTGGAAAAAGAAAGGAATTAAACACATTTAATGTCTTCTTCATTCATCAAAGTGATTTCCGAAATATGAGGTGGCCCAAATTAATGTCTGGTGTAATCTATTGGCTTTAGAAAGGAGAGTGGGTAAAGCAAATAGTAAATTTAGCGGGTTTTTTTGTACTTGAATTTATTGTTGACTCATTTCTCAGTTAATATTAATAAAACTGGAAAGAGAGAGAAATTGCTTGATTGGCTGCAAACTGTTCTGATTATTGTCTAAAACACAGCCATAGTAATTATGTACATTGATCATCCAGGGGTTTTTAGCCTAGGGACAGCAAGATCAAGTCTCAAGCTTGTGTCAGGGAAAAAGTCTTTCTAGCGTTAAAACTGCTTGGTTTTGTATGAGTATACTTTCTTTTAAAACTATGTATCCAGTTATGAAGTGTATTTCCTAGTTTGGAGGCTGTTAGAAATAAAATTCCCATTTCATAAACTCTTGTGGAAGTGAAAATCCAAAAATTGACTTGTGCCAACGTAAACATCAAAGTTGTTGAAACCTCTAGTTAAGAGAACAGCTGCTTATAAAGTTGGTATGTGATCATCCTGAGAGAAAGACAAAGATTCATCATCCCATATAAACTTTAACTTCTACCTGTTGGCTGATTCTTCTTTGAGGTTCATCATAGATTTAGGAGCTGAATTAGTCCTTACTGATCACCATACAAGTTTTCAAGCTACTATTCAGAATGAAAGCTTTCACTCCTATCCTGCTGGCCTCATTAGCAATGAGATAGACCTAATGAGAGGTGTTTAGCTGTGATGACTGCAGAAGGATTTCCTCTGATTGAAAATTCAGTGTGGGTGCAACTATGCAGCTAGCTTCAGACATGGAAACAATCCAAATACTCTGGAAAGACCCGATTACTGTAAGTCTTACCTGCATCACTCTTAGTCCATTCTGAGATGTCCCACTCTCACACTACAGTCCTGTTAGCCAGCTCTCAGACTGCAGTCCAAACCCGCGTAAGTGAGGTGGTTCTGCACTGCTAAAATAGGGCTACATGCTGCCAGGCTCACAGCAGTTTCAACATTAATTTGAGTTTCATTGCCTATTCAACCTTGAACCTGCAGTAACTTTGGACTTTGCTTGTAACTTGGTGATCTACACTTTAAAATAACAGTGGCATCTTGTAGCACCTCCTCTGGCTGAATTAATCACAATGCCATTAAGAGCTAGAAATTATTTTATTGTACAATGTACATAATTCCTTTTGCGTTTCTGAAAATTACAGTGCTGCTAAAGATGAATCTATGATGAAGCCAGCACAAGAAGCCCAAGTTCACTAAAAAAGCCCTACATGTGATAACTAGACACAGGAACTCCTCCAAGCTATTTGAGATTGGTTTAAGTCTTGGTATAATGGGCTTGAAAGGACATGCAGAAACGCGCTTTTTTTTTTTCTTTTTTCCTCAAGAGTGTAAAAGCACCAGATTTTTCTAAAGTTAAATCTCACAGGGTATGAATTGCAATTGAACTCTCAGTGGGTTGGTTACTAAGGCAATCACACTGGACAGATACTGACAGGAGAATTAGTGGAAATTCCTGAGGGTATTTAACCAGAGTCTGGGCTGCAGCACACTGCTATTAAAAACGTAGCTGTGGCTTATGCTGGTGGTTTGGTTTTGGTTTGGTTTTTTTTTTTTTCCCCAATTTATATCTGACTCTCAAGTTTTTATCTTGAGCAAGTCTTCCGTGCTCCTGACCTGGCTGCCTATGGTAGTCCCTACACCTGACTTAGTTCATGCTTCTGCTCTAGTATTAATGTTTATTCCACCTTTCTACTCTGACTTCTGTGCTCAGTCCTGTGGTTGCACTGGTTCCAGCCCTTACTCCTTTCCATCTTCTGCCTATTTTCTTGCTTTCCATTCCCATTCTTTTGGATCTAATCTTTAGACAACGGAGCTGCCTTGCCCCAAGCTTGAACACACCAAGAAAATAACCTTTGGGTAGTGCATATCCATATCTGTTTGATGACTTGCCAGAACAGGGAGCAGTGGATATGTTAGATGATACTGTGTGATGTCCCTGGTGACCTCTTTTATTTGAACCCAATGTTAGACTTCTTACATTCTAGGGAGCTTTAAAAATGTCAGCAGTGCTGGAGGGAACATCAGACATGATCTGAGGCAGCTGTAGTTGTAAATGGAGTCAGCTCTGTTCCTGCACGTTAATCTCTTCCTGATATTTCTGTCAAATCTGCAGAATGACAACATGCTGGAAGAAGTGAATGGTATTTCACAGACAAAAGAAAAAAAAAATCTGTATCTTAATAGTCCATTCAGTGGAAGTGAATATGGGTTTTGGATATAGTAAAGAACCCGTAAAAAACTGGATGGTCTGCTCTGACTCCCATTCCTCCAGTGCTTATGGCAGTACATGAGCAGAAGAGCAAGTGTACTGCTGCAGGTAGGCTTGAAGACAGCAGCATTGCAGACCTCTTTAGGAGTAGTGAATCTTTGTAAAAGCAAGTGCCTGAAGCTGTGTAGGCTATTAAGACCCCACAAGCCACAAATTGTGCTATGTCCTGGTCACTTTCCAAAAGCATACGGAAAAGGTGGAGGCACAAATCAGTCACCTTAAGAGCTGCGGAGAGCTGTGCTTGCATGTCCACTTGCTCAATTAGCATGTGAACCCTCTGAGAGCCAAGGCAGGGAACTCAACCCTCAGGTGCTCTAGCCTCTCCCAGAGGGTTTCTTGGAATTGTTTCATCATGGGAGTTTTTGTCCAAAATTCATCCCATCTAGCTGAGACGTACAAGGAGCCTGCATAAAGTGCACTTAGAGAACCAAAATGAAAATAAAAGCTATGGGCAGTACAGAATGAACTATATTAAAAAAAAAAGTAATATTCTCTCATCCATGTATACATATAAAGAAAATGGTTAAGTGCAGGGAACACGGTGGGGCTAGTATAGTCTGTAATTACTCATAAGCAGCTGACCATCTTTATTTCTTCTGAGAGATCAGACACTTCCACCTGGCATAGGCATAACTCATGCTTATGAAGCAGCAAAAAACAGTGCCACCAGTGTTGCTATGGCAGTGTATTATAGACAAAGCTGCTGTATTCAAACATAGGATGTATTAGGGGAGGGACAGGACTCAGGCAAACATTTGGCAGCTCAGAAAGTTCTGAAAAAAATCTTTTTTTTTTTTCCCTAGGTTCTTTCATATCCTTACAGAGTAGGAGGTAGTTTTACTACATATCCCAGATGAAACCTCTTAAAACAAAAAGTCAGTGCAACAAGACAAATGCTACTATAACAGACTTCGGTGTTACAGGTTTGATGGTTCATGATTCTGAATAATCTAATTTATCACAGACACTGACCATTGGCATTTTGAAGCATGAACTTAGAAATCACTTGAATCAGACATTTAATTCATACATTCCTTAATTCAGTTTTTCAAACAACAAGAATTGGGACTGTTGTCTTTGTTAGAACTGCCAAAGTAAAGTTGGGAAAACGAGCTTAATGGGACTAATCTTCAGAACCCTTTCTCTTGCCCGCTTTCTCAAGGGGATTATATGGTCTGTGGCTTTAATGAGATAATCATAATTGTTCAGATTGCTTTGTGGGGTGATATTCAGCCTAAATGGCCTTTCAATTCCAATTATAGGTATTAATATGGCAGTTAAAGGTCAGAAAGTGCTCCAGGATAATGCTTTGTCTATCTTATACAATAGCAACCCAAAAAATTGGTCTGCCAATTGCAACAAGAGATGTTAAGACAGTGGCTAAAGGTCACAAGAAATGCTTCCATAGAACGAATTGAGTTGGAAAGACAAGCAGCTATAAATAACGCTTAGTAATGTTTATATCCATTTAGTTTAAGTGATACAACTGCTTAACCGGAACATTTTGAATCATGTAAGTCCTCTTAAATAAACAATCTTTACTCAGATTTAAAGGGAATGGATTGTTTTGCTCTCCTCCTGTGAATTACAGCTTCCATGCAACTGGAGGTTCTTCCATCCACTTCGCCAGTTAGTTCCATCACTGATTACATAAGTGAACTCTTCTGTTGCTGCATACCCAAAAGGAGAGTAGGCAGCTGTGTAACCCAAATTGGTTTTTAATCATTGAAAAGTGCATATGAAGTAGGAAATAGATCACAGTTAGAGCTGTCTTCCCTTTATTTTTCAATGTACATTCATATTTTAAGTGTACAACCCTTTCCTGTAAAATTGCACTTAGGTTGGGTTAGTGAATGGATACTGTCCTCACACAGGTCTCATTAGCTGAAATCACATTTGCTTTTTTCAGGATGGAAAAAAAAGGGCTGTGTGTGCTTCTGTTCATAGCTTCATACTTGTGATTGATAGGTATGGTGATATCTTTACTACGCATACCTGCTTCAACCTGGTTTGGAGTTGCTGTTCTGTGAAGTTTCTCAGGACTGCAGTCTGTCACTGTCTTCACACTACGAAGAAATTTGTCTGCCAGACACAAATTTTGTTCTACTGTGGTCTCTCTGTTGCAGATACAGGAGAAGTAGTAAGAATATAATTCTCATTGGTCAAGCGCTGGGTATCCCTTATTTGAACTCTACTGCTTACAGTGCATACGGTTAAAATGTGTATACCCCGCTTCTACTTATTAAACCAATATGCCCTTATCCTATTTTAAAACCTATACCAATTTTAAAAGTTGGAGGACACTGCTAACAGCTGTGAGAGTATAGTGATAATGGGGCCCAGGGGCAGTAGTGCCATCATCCATGGATATCATACAGTTGAAATAGAAGTGACAGGATCTCCATGTCTGAGTTAACAAAATGCTGATTAAACAATTCCAACTCCCTTATCCCTCTTGCAACTTCCCATTTCACAGCCAGTTAACTCCGGCAAGTCTCTGGCTGTGGAGAGGATCTGTTCTCAGCTGCATAGGATAATTTTTTTAATATCCAGCCTTCTATGCGACTTGTGGCTTGCAGAAGGCAATATAGTACATAGGCAGTGGGCGATACTAGAATCAAAGTGTTACTGCTGCAAGGCAGTTAAGCACAGATTGAAAGGCTTCATAAACTTTGGGGACTGTTTTAGTAACTTGAGTTTCTACTCAGACTGCTCAATAGAGGTGGCAGGAACACTCCCTAAATGCCCTGAAGACTTACTTTACGTCTCTACAAACTTTGTATTTTCTGAACCAGTGCAATTTTAAAAGGCAGGAACAATTCTGACTGGAGTAAAGATGTTGACAGACAGTAGATCTATGCCTTTTACGCTGTCTTAAATTATAACACATTACTCATTATCTGTCTCAGTTCCAGTACTTTCATTCTCAGGAGTTCTTCCTAATCAACTCAGGGTGAAGAGGAAAAAAGCACTGCACTTCAAAATCATATATATTTTCTAAATTTAAATCTCTGTTTTATCCTTTTTCCTGATGATGATCTTAAAACTGTCTTCTGATCACTGATTCTTCTAATTTAAAATATGCTTATGTATACACAGAACTAATTTCATATAGCCATTTGCAGCATCAACAAGACATCCAGGAAAGATTTTTCTTCTGGTTTTCCCCTCTTGTAGATAAAAAGGTGGGTCTTTAGAAAACCCTAACAAAAACACTTTTTATTTTATGACTCAGTAATACAAAAGATGTAGTAGTACTGTCTGAAGGTTTAACTTTACTGAAAACTGATATTAATTTAAGACTGCTCAATTCTGGTAATAAAAAAATCTGTCTGGAGAAAGGAGGGGAGTGCAGGTTGACAGTTTTATATTTTGTGGCGGTTTAAACTTATTCTGCCCCATTAGAATGGAAATCTTAAAAAAGACTAATTTCTCATTAAATTTCCATTTTTCATACAATCCTTTTTTTAATATGAAAATTATCAACCAGTACGGGCAGATTAACGCACATTTGATTGCAATGTGAGCTATGTTCTGCCATGATTGTCAGAACACCTTGATCATAATTCTCCTTCTAATAGGCTTATCAAAGAGCTGCTGCTTTTCCATTTCTACTATTCTGTTGATGTGTTTATCAGAGGATGCTAGATTATACACCAGAGATCCACAACAAGTTCAACTTGTCAGAATCAGACACAAGGCTGTGGCTAGGTTGTTCTCACTTTTACTTTTGATATCGTGTTGCCCCCTTTTTCATATTCTCTTTTCTGAAAAACAAAAAAATCCCAAAGAAATTATCAATTTGAGGAGGTAAGACTTACTTTTATGGAGTGTTCTGTACTGTTTCCATTTATGGACACTGAAATTGTAAGGCACCAGTTGATAAGTTGAATGCTCGTAAGACCATTGGGCTGGATGGGATTCATGCCTGAGTGCTGAAAGAGCTAGCGGATGTTAAAGCGGACCACTCTCAATGACCTACCAAAGATCTTGGGAGTCTGGGGAGGTCCCCACTGACTCAAAGCTAGCCATGCTATTCCGTTTACAAGAAGGGCATAAGGGAAGCACCAGGAATCTACAGACTTGTTAGTCTAACCTCAGTACCTGGAAAAATTATGAAGACGATCACGCTAGGTGCTATCAGAGGGCATTTAAAGGACAATGCAGTCATGAGGCCAAGTTAACATAGGATCAAAAGGAGAAAATCCTGTTTAAATAATTTGATATCCTTCTACAATAAGGTCATGCAACCCTGTGGATGAAAGGAAGGCGGTGACCAGTCATCAGCGGTGTTCCTCAGGGCTGAATTCTAAGGACAGTTCTCTTCAATACTTGTATCAATGGTAAGGAAGCAGGAGTTGAATACACAGTTAGTAAGTTTGCTGATGATATTAAACTGGGAGATGCTGTTGACTGTCTCAAGGGACAAAAGGCCTTGCAGAGGGATCCAGATAGATTGGAGCATTGGGCAATCATTAATGGCATGAAATTGAACAAGAACAAATGCCAGATTCTGCATCTGGGAAGGAGTAACGCCGGACCCAAGTATAAACACGAAGAGGAGTGGCTGGACAGCAGCTCAGCAAAAAGGGGCCTGGCGGTGCTGGTTGACAACAGGCTCAACAATAGTCAGCACTGTGGCCTGGCAGCTAAGAGGCTGGGGTGCATCAAACACAGCAAAACCAGCCGGTCAAAAGAGGTGGTTGTCCCAATATAATTGTCCCATTCGTGCGGGCTCACCTTGAGTATTCTGTGCTGTTCAGGGCCCCACCAATTAATGAAGGATGTTAAGGTACTTGCATGCATGCAGAGGAGTGCCACAAAGGTGGGGAAGGGGCTGGAAGGCGTGTCCTCTGAGGAGCGGCTGAGGACGCTGGGTTTGACTAGTTTGGAGAGCAGGAGGCTGCGGGGCGACCTCACTGCTCTCTGCAGCTTCCTGAGGAGGGCAAGTGGAGAGGGAGGTGCTGATCTCTTCTTCCTGGTACCCAGTGCCAGGTCGTGTGGGAATGGCTCAAAGCTGCGTCCGTCAGGGGGTGTTCGGACTTGACAGGAGGAAACATTTCTTTACCGAGAAGGTGGTCAAACCCGGGAACCATCCATCAGAACCTGGTGGTTGATGCCCCATGCCTGTCAGTGTTTAAGAGGCATTTGGGCAACGCCCTTAATGCCGTGCTTGTAACTTTTGGTCAGCCTTGCAGTGGTCAGGCAGTTGGATTAGATGGTCATTGTAGGTCCCTTCCAACTCAACTTTTCCATTCCACTCCATTCCACTCCATTCCGTTCCGTTCCGTTCTGTTCTATTCTGTTCTGTTCTTTTCTGTTCCCTGTGCTCCCCGTGAGTCAAAACCCTGAGACAGTTATTTACCTGAAAAGCCAGGGTTTTTTCAGATCCAAAAACACTTTCAAGGACACAAATCACAAAGATTACAAGTGGAAACAGGATTTTATTTTATTTTATTTTATTTTATTTTATTTTATTTTATTTTATTTTATTTTATGTTATTTTATGTTATGTTATGTTATGTTATGTTATGTTACTTTATGTTATTTTATATTATTTGATTTGGTTTGATTTTTCTGAATCCATTTCAGAGCCGATGCTCACAAGCATGAACACAATGCACATGTGTAGCCAGGAGCAGGCTGATGCATTCTTGAGTTTAGCTTGAAGAAACATCCCTTGCAGTCTGGCAAAGGAAAGCCATAGAGCCGCAGAAAGTAGCAGCAGGGATGCAGGCCAAGCAGTCCCTGCTTCCTGAAGAGTGAGAACTTGAAGAATGAGGATCAGGAGCGACCACACACAAAAGAAGAAGAAGAAGAGGTGTGTGGTACCGTGGGGTATTTTCCAAAGTAGGACACATAATAGCGATGACAAGCACACTTCTTGCCTTCCAAAACTTGCTGCGCCACTGTGCTGCTTGGCCGGTGATGCATGAAAAGCGCTCTGGTGCCGGCCCTGCGCTTGTGCTGCATGCAGGGAGAGCTGCAAAGCGGCAGCTCCGGACGGTGCAGCAAGCCTGCAGCCCTTCCAAGTGCAGGCTGTTTTGCAGAAGCGAGAATCCGTGGGGAAACGGAGCCAAGGGAAGAGCAGAGCTCGCTCCCGCTCCAAACTTGCAACGGGCAAGAGAGCCCGAGAGAGCCAGGGCACGAGCGGTGCCTTGGAGGTGCAAGAGCAGCGGGCAAGAAGGGAGCCGAAAGGGCCCAGAGGAGCCCTGGCAAGGGGCTGTGCTCAATGCTACGGAGGACAAGAAGCAACCCGCGGGGGCCACCGTGGGGGCCCGCCCTGGGAGTCTAGAAAGCTTCCTCCCCCCGGATGCGGGGCACGAGGGCCATCTTCGTGGAGCACGAGCAGCAGGCACCTAGCCCAAATGGCCCAAAGGAGCCCTGGCAAGGGGCCGTGCTCAGTGCTGCAGAGGCAGGCAAAAACCCCCCCGGGACACTTGCTAGCCCACCGTGGGGGAAAAAAAGCCTTGCTCCCCCCAGCTGCAGGGCACGAGAGGCCATCTTCGTGGTGCATGAGCAGCAGGCAGTAACCTAGCCAAAAGGGAGCAGAGGAGCCCTGACAAGTGGTCATGCTCAATGCTGCAGAGGAAGGCAAAAAACCCCCGGGGACCAGTGCCAATCTGCCCCAGGGGAAAATTCCTTCCTGACCCCAGCGCTGGCGATCGGCTACTCCCTGAGCATGTGAGCAAGACCCGCCTCCTCGTCCCACAGGCTGGTCACGCCTCCCTCCCAGGAGATGCCCAAGCCCTATTCTCCCTCAAGCTGGAGCCACCTCAGGGGCTTGCGAGAGAGGCGATATGCCCCGGGCCTGATGGACCTTGGGGGCAAGAATCCTTCCCATGCCTGGTAGGACACCAGTGGCTGCTCCGAAGCACTGGGAGGCCTTGCAACATCTCTGCATTCCATTTCTTACGGCTGCTGCCCCTGGCTGCGCAGGGGATGAGGACGGCGAGCTCTGCAGTGCTCTTCAGGAAGGCGTTCCCTTGGTCTTGCCGCGGCTATCCAGCTGAAAAGGCTATCCGAACCGGAGATGAGCTTTGAAGGTGGCGCTGCCGGGAGCTGGCCTGGCAGCAGAGAATCTCCAGCAGCCTCGCCCAGCCTTCGGTCTTCTTCCCTCAGACCCTCCAAGTAATTCCACCGGCTCCTCAAGGATTTCCTCTGGGATGTCTTCGGGCTGCCCGCAGGCCATCTCTGGCAGCAGGACACGGGAGGATGCTCCCTTTTATCCTGGCCCGGGGCACTGTGACTGCTGCGTTGCCGGGCGGTGGCACTGTGACACGGGGGTGACGGGGCCCCCCATGCGCAGCCCCGCCCGCCGCAGCCCCCCCGCCGCCCCTCCGCCCGGCATCCTTCGGAGGAAGGCCTTTGGGGTGCTGGCCCCGAGGCAGTCCCTGTGCCCAGGAGGCCGAGGGGGCTGTCCCTGCCCTTGGTGGCCGTGCACTGAGCACAGCTGCTGGGCGTCCCTCATGTGTCCTCTGCCCCTCAGCTCCCAAGGACAAACCCAGTGCTGTTCCTCTTCCTTCAGGCCATGGCAGAAACCAAGCCTGCAGCCCAGAGACCACCCCTATTAGCCGTCCCCTCTCTGCACCAGAGCTAACGACCACGAGGCCGCGCGGCGAGGAGGGCCAGGGACTTGATGTGGCTGGACACAAAGCCGGGGAGTGTGAGGGGGAATGGTTTCAGTAGTTGCAGCCTGGAGGAAAGGCAAAGCGTAACCAGAGCCATAGCTTGGGATGGAAAGAAGACAGGCTTTGACAAACAAGGGAGCGGAGGTTACACTGGTGGGGTGGAAAGGCTGGTCATTTTCAGGCCTAGAACATTTGGAGCCGTGCCCAAAGCACAGGCAGGCAAACGACGACTCCTCCAAACGGGGAAAATTGCTCATTGCTGCTATCGCCGTCACATCCCCTTGTGCCACTGAAACCAAGCTGCGCAGCTCCTCTGTTAAAGACACCCATTGCCCGAGTTTATAGGGGATAGCAAACGCGCTTCAGCCCTGGGGTAAAACTTTCGCAGCTCTTTTGGGACTTCAAAGTTTCTGAGAGTTACTTGCCTCCCTCACTTGGCGGGAGGATGTTCAGCTCTTCTCTAAAGCCTGGAAAGTCTCTTTTTCCTTTAGGACTTAGTCTTTTGAGTCCTGAAAGAGGAAGGAAGGTGATATTCTTGTCATTTTGGTCGTTGGTGCCAAAATTCATCTGTCCGTTCAGACTCTGTAAAGAAGGGCATTTATACCGTATACATTCCTTTGGATGTGGGGATGCCAGAGGTGAAAGAAAGGCTTGTGGTTCCCTCTGCGTGAACTTTGCAGGGACGTAGAGAGCATGCAGGATTGCCTCACCATTCCTCACCAATGCACCAGGGAGGGACATTTGCTACTCCCCTGCTTATGGGGAGGTCGTCTTCTTGGCAAGAAGTCCTGAATGGGTTTGTGTTCTTGACCATCTTTCTCCTGGCACTTGAGTAGCTCTTCTGCTCCTTTGGCCTCCATCCTTGATATCTTTCTTGAAAGTGATGGCAGCCCTGTCAGCCTTTGTCTTGCTCCTGCTGGGCATCTTCTTCTGTAGGCCCTGCATGCCCCTCGTCGGCTGCTTAGTCTTTGTTTGCCTTGATCCCAGATGGAATTTGTCTTTCTTGAACGCGAGGAATGAGAAATGTCCCTAGTGGTGCCGCTGAGTTCTCACCAGGGCTTTGCACAATGCTTGCCTTTCCGATGGAAATAGCTTGCCTGACACACAAGAATGCATTTGCCTCTATGCCATTCATGGCTCCTAGTCACCCTGTCATCTACTCATGCCTCCAGGAACGTTGGCCTACTCCGATGTTCCCAAACTGGAGCAGAAACTCATGGTGCTCCAGCTGCCGTTATGTTACCTGCAGTTCTTCACACGCGTGGTTTACTGAGGGAGGGGGCTCTCTCTTCTGGCAGAGCTTCAGCTGGTGTGGAGCATGGGGGCCATAGAAACGTACCCTGAGATAGAGCTTTTTCTGGTTCATGGGTGCCATGAAATCCAGAAGACGATGTGGACAATGAATGTATCTCCTGGAGGAGGCAGGGAGCCTATATATCTTGAACGGTAGTTTTCTGCAATCTCATTTCAAAAGACCTGACCGTGAACTTCACCGTTTCATACATTTGATAGCACGAAAGCGTGAAGGGTGGAGCCTGAGAGACGTGTTAATGAGGCTTTCACCCGTCGGTAGCCTGCTGGAGTGCAGCTCCACGCAGTCTCGACCAGCAGATCCAGCCCTCCGCCGGCCGGGTGAGCTAGGGACGGACTGTGTGGGTGGGCTCTGAGCACGAAGCTGGTGGTGTGCGTCTAGTCGCTTTCAAAATGGGTGTCTGCCTCCTAGGAAAGAAAAGAAGCACAGCTGGCGTTACGTGAGCTTCCATTTTGGAGGTTTCATTGGAGAAAGTGCCAAATCAGCCCCGATGCTGAAAAAGCTGCAGGAGATGAAACACGGGTGGGCCAGTGCGATGCGGTTCGTGGCACTGCTGTCTGTGGGGATATGCTTCACTGTGCAGGAGTGTGAATAAAGGTGGCTGATCTTTTAAATGACCTCTGCAGGCATTTAGTGAAAAGGAAGGTTGTTGCTGGTAGTGCCGATGTGGGTGAGGAGTTGGCTGGCCGGGTGGCCGTCCGACACTAAAAGGCAACTGCCTCTCTCGAAGAGTCCCTGCGTGCCTGGAAGGTAGCTGCGAAGGAGGACTGAAGATTTTGCTTTTTATACACCCGCCTGAGATTACCTGAGAATGTCGGTGCGATGAAATTACTGGTGGCGGCATTCAGATACAAAGGAACTTCATTGATTGTTTTTTTTAATTAATAGATGAAACGATGAGAAACCATCTTCTAGCACACACGTGGTAATCCGTTTGCAAAACTGGTGCAATGAGTGCAGAAAGCTGCCAGGCTATGTCTGTTCGGTTAAAGAATCTCAACCTTTTGATGCAAGCTCGGTGGGACGAGCCAGGCCCTTGCATGTGTCCAAACGTGGATTTGATGGATGAGCGGGCAGAGGGAGGCTAGAGACGGATTCGCTTGCCAGGAGAGCCCCCTGTCCAGGGGGCTTTTAGGAAAAAGAGAGTCTTTAAGTAGCAAGGGTTTCAAACAACGTGGAGTTTAGAAGCTAAAACCTATGTTTTGAGTTCCCCTTGAAAACGAACTGGTAGCCAGTGCATTTTAAGACCATGCTTTCTTCTTTGCAAAGGGCCCTAGAAGGCAAATGCACGTGGCAATAGCACGTCCCGCACTAATTCCCTCTAGCTGTACTGATTGCATTCCCATAGTGGCGGGGATCACAGTTCGGGAATGCAATCCCGTAAGTTGGGCCCCACCATTTAAGAAGGATGTTAAGGGACTTGCATGCGTGCAGAGGAGTGCCACAAAGGCGGGGAAGGGGCTGGAAGGCGTGTCCTCTGAGGCGCGGCTGAGGACGCTGGGTTTGACTAGTTTGGGGAGCAGGAGGCTGCGGGGCGACCTCACTGCTCTCCGCAGCTTCCTGAGGAGGGCAAGTGGAGAGGGAGGTGCTGATCTCTTCTCCCTGGTACCCAGTGCCAGGACGCGTGGGAATGGCTCAAAGCTGCGTCCGTCAGGGGGGGTTCGGACTTGACGTGAGGAAACCTTTCTTTACCGAGAAGGGGGTCAAACCCTGGAACAGGGGGTGGTTGATGCCCCATGCCTGTCAGTGTTTAAGAGGCATTTGGGCAACGCCCTTAATGCCGTGCTTTAACTTTTGGTCAGCCTTGCAGTGGTCAGGCAGTTGGATTAGATGGTCATTGTAGGTCCCTTCCAACTCAACTTTTCCATTCCATTCCATTCCACTCCATTCCATTCCGTTCCGTTCTGTTCTATTCTGTTCTGTTCTTTTCTGTTCCCTGTGCTCCCCGTGAGTCAAAACCCTGAGACAGTTATTTACCTGAAGAGCCAGGGTTTTTTCAGATCCAAAAACACTTTCAAGGACACAAATCACAAAGATTACAAGTGGAAACAGGATTTTATTTTATTTTATTTTATTTTATTTTATTTTATTTTATTTTATTTTATTTTATTTTACTTTATGTTATTTTATGTTATTTTATGTTATGTTATGTTATTTTGTGTTACTTTATGTTATTTTATATTATTTGATTTGGTTTGATTTTTCTGAATCCATTTCAGAGCCGATGCTCACAAGCATGAACACAATGCACGTGTGTAGCCAGGAGCAGGCTGATGCATTCTTGAGTTTAGCTTGAAGAAACATCCCTTGCAGTCTGGCAAAGGAAAGCCATAGAGCCGCAGAAAGTAGCAGCAGGGATGCAGGCCAAGCAGTCCCTGCTTCCTGAAGAGTGAGAACTTGAAGAATGAGGATCAGGAGCGACCACACACAAAAGAAGAAGAAGAAGAGGTGTGTGGTACCGTGGGGTATTTTCCAAAGTAGGACACATAATAGCAATGACAAGCACACTTCTTGCCTTCCAAAACTTGCTGCGCCGCTGTGCTGCTTGGCCAGTGATGCATGAAAAGCGCTCTGGTGCCGGCCCTGCGCTTGTGCTGCATGCAGGGAGAGCTGCAAAGCGGCAGCTCCGGACGGTGCAGCAAGCCTGCAGCCCTTCCAAGTGCAGGCTGTTTTGCAGAAGCGAGAATCCGTGGGGAAACGGAGCCAAGGGAAGAGCAGAGCTCGCTCCCGCTCCAAACTTGCAACGGGCAAGAGAGCCCGAGAGAGCCAGGGCACGAGCGGTGCCTTGGAGGTGCAAGAGCAGCGGGCAAGAAGGGAGCCGAAAGGGCCCAGAGGAGCCCTGGCAAGGGGCTGTGCTCAATGCTACGGAGGACAAGAAGCAACCCGCGGGGGCCACCGTGGGGGCCCGCCCTGGGAGTCTAGAAAGCTTCCTCCCCCCGGATGCGGGGCACGAGGGCCATCTTCGTGGAGCACGAGCAGCAGGCACCTAGCCCAAATGGCCCAAAGGAGCCCTGGCAAGGGGCCGTGCTCAGTGCTGCAGAGGCAGGCAAAAACCCCCCGGGGACACTTGCTAGCCCACCGTGGGGGAAAAAAAGCCTTGCTCCCCCCAGCTGCAGGGCACGAGAGGCCATCTTCGTGGTGCATGAGCAGCAGGCAGTAACCTAGCCAAAAGGGAGCAGAGGAGCCCTGACAAGTGGTCATGCTCAATGCTGCAGAGGAAGGCAAAAAACCCCCGGGGACCAGTGCCAATCTGCCCCGGGGGAAAATTCCTTCCTGACCCCAGCGCTGGCGATCGGCTACTCCCTGAGCATGTGAGCAAGACCCGCCTCCTCGTCCCACAGGCTGGTCACGCCTCCCTCCCAGGAGATGCCCAAGCCCTATTCTCCCTCAAGCTGGAGCCACCTCAGGGGCTTGCGAGAGAGGCGATATGCCCCGGGCCTGATGGACCTTGGGGGCAAGAATCCTTCCCATGCCTGGTAGGACACCAGTGGCTGCTCCGAAGCACTGGGAGGCCTTGCAACATCTCTGCATTCCGTTTCTTACGGCTGCTGCCCCTGGCTGCGCAGGGGATGAGGACGGCGAGCTCTGCAGTGCTCTTCAGGAAGGCGTTCCCTTGGTCTTGCCGCGGCTATCCAGCTGAAAAGGCTATCCGAACCTGAGATGGGCTTTGAAGGTGGCGCTGCCGGGAGCTGGCCTGGCAGCAGAGAATCTCCAGCAGCCTCGCCCAGCCTTCGGTCTTCTTCCCTCAGACCCTCCAAGTAATTCCACCGGCTCCTCAAGGATTTCCTCTGGGATGTCTTCGGGCTGCCCGCAGGCCATCTCTGGCAGCAGGACACGGGAGGATGCTCCCTTTTATCCTGGCCCGGGGCACTGTGACTGCTGCGTTGCCGGGCGGTGGCACTGTGACACGGGGGTGACGGGGCCCCCCATGCGCAGCCCCGCCCGCCGCAGCCCCCCCGCCGCCCCTCCGCCCGGCATCCTTCGGAGGAAGGCCTTTGGGGTGCTGGCCCCGAGGCAGTCCCTGTGCCCAGGAGGCCGAGGGGGCTGTCCCTGCCCTTGGTGGCCGTGCACTGAGCACAGCTGCTGGGCGTCCCTCATGTGTCCTCTGCCCCTCAGCTCCCAAGGACAAACCCAGTGCTGTTCCTCTTCCTTCAGGCCATGGCAGAAACCAAGCCTGCAGCCCAGAGACCACCCCTATTAGCCGTCCCCTCTCTGCACCAGAGCTAACGACCACGAGGCCGCGCGGCGAGGAGGGCCAGGGACTTGATGTGGCTGGACACAAAGCCGGGGAGTGTGAGGGGGAATGGTTTCAGTAGTTGCAGCCTGGAGGAAAGGCAAAGCGTAACCAGAGCCATAGCTTGGGATGGAAAGAAGACAGGCTTTGACAAACAAGGGAGCGGAGGTTACACTGGTGGGGTGGAAAGGCTGGTCATTTTCAGGCCTAGAACATTTGGAGCCGTGCCCAAAGCACAGGCAGGCAAACGACGAGTCCTCCAAACGGGGAAAATTGCTCATTGCTGCTATCGCCGTCACATCCCCTTGTGCCACTGAAACCAAGCTGCGCAGCTCCTCTGTTAAAGACACCCATTGCCCGAGTTTATAGGGGATAGCAAACGCGCTTCAGCCCTGGGGTAAAACTTTCGCAGCTCTTTTGGGACTTCAAAGTTTCTGAGAGTTACTTGCCTCCCTCACTTGGCGGGAGGATGTTCAGCTCTTCTCTAAAGCCTGGAAAGTCTCTTTTTCCTTTAGGACTTAGTCTTTTGAGTCCTGAAAGAGGAAGGAAGGTGATATTCTTGTCATTTTGGTCGTTGGTGCCAAAATTCATCTGTCCGTTCAGACTCTGTAAAGAAGGGCATTTATACCGTATACATTCCTTTGGATGTGGGGATGCCAGAGGTGAAAGAAAGGCTTGTGGTTCCCTCTGCGTGAACTTTGCAGAGACGTAGAGAGCATGCAGGATTGCCTCACCATTCCTCACCAATGCACCAGGGAGGGACATTTGCTACTCCCCTGCTTATGGGGAGGTCGTCTTCTTGGCAAGAAGTCCTGAATGGGTTTGTGTTCTTGACCATCTTTCTCCTGGCACTTGACTAGCTCTTCTGCTCCTTTGGCCTCCATCCTTGATATCTTTCTTGAAAGTGATGGCAGCCCTGTCAGCCTTTGTCTTGCTCCTGCTGGGCATCTTCTTCTGTAGGCCCTGCATGCCCCTCGTCGGCTGCTTAGTCTTTGTTTGCCTTGATCCCAGATGGAATTTGTCTTTCTTGAACGCGAGGAATGAGAAATGTCCCTAGTGGTGCCGCTGAGTTCTCACCAGGGCTTTGCACAATGCTTGCCTTTCCGATGGAAATAGCTTGCCTGACACACAAGAATGCATTTGCCTCTATGCCATTCATGGCTCCTAGTCACCCTGTCATCTACTCATGCCTCCAGGAACGTTGGCCTACTCCGATGTTCCCAAACTGGAGCAGAAACTCATGGTGCTCCAGCTGCCGTTATGTTACCTGCAGTTCTTCACACGCGTGGTTTACTGAGGGAGGGGGCTCTCTCTTCTGGCAGAGCTTCAGCTGGTGTGGAGCATGGGGGCCATAGAAACGTACCCTGAGATAGGGCTTTTTCTGGTTCATGGGTGCCATGAAATCCAGAAGACGATGTGGACAATGAATGTATCTCCTGGAGGAGGCAGGGAGCCTATATATCTTGAACGGTAGTTTTCTGCAATCTCATTTCAAAAGACCTGACCGTGAACTTCACCGTTTCATACATTTGATAGCACGAAAGCGTGAAGGGTGGAGCCTGAGAGACGTGTTAATGAGGCTTTCACCCGTCGGTAGCCTGCTGGAGTGCAGCTCCACGCAGTCTCGACCAGCAGATCCAGCCCTCCGCCGGCCGGGTGAGCTAGGGACGGACTGTGTGGGTGGGCTCTGAGCACGAAGCTGGTGGTGTGCGTCTAGTCGCTTTCAAAATGGGTGTCTGCCTCCTAGGAAAGAAAAGAAGCACAGCTGGCGTTACGTGAGCTTCCATTTTGGAGGTTTCATTGGAGAAAGTGCCAAATCAGCCCCGATGCTGAAAAAGCTGCAGGAGATGAAACACGGGTGGGCCAGTGCGATGCGGTTCGTGGCACTGCTGTCTGTGGGGATATGCTTCACTGTGCAGGAGTGTGAATAAAGGTGGCTGATCTTTTAAATGACCTCTGCAGGCATTTAGTGAAAAGGAAGGTTGTTGCTGGTAGTGCCGATGTGGGTGAGGAGTTGGCTGGCCGGGTGGCCGTCCGACACTAAAAGGCAACTGTCTCTCTCGAAGAGTCCCTGCGTGCCTGGAAGGTAGCTGCGAAGGAGGACTGAAGATTTTGCTTTTTATACACCCGCCTGAGATTACCTGAGAATGTCGGTGCGATGAAATTACTGGTGGCGGCATTCAGATACAAAGGAACTTCATTGATTGTTTTTTTTAATTAATAGATGAAACGATGAGAAACCATCTTCTAGCACACACGTGGTAATCCGTTTGCAAAACTGGTGCAATGAGTGCAGAAAGCTGCCAGGCTATGTCTGTTCGCTTAAAGAATCTCAACCTTTTGATGCAAGCTCGGTGGGACGAGCCAGGCCCTTGCATGTGTCCAAACGTGGATTTGATGGATGAGCGGGCAGAGGGAGGCTAGAGACGGATTCGCTTGCCAGGAGAGCCCCCCGTCCAGGGGGCTTTTAGGAAAAAGAGAGTCTTTAAGTAGCAAGGGTTTCAAACAACGTGGAGTTTAGAAGCTAAAACCTATGTTTTGAGTTCCCCTTGAAAACGAACTGGTAGCCAGTGCATTTTAAGACCATGCTTTCTTCTTTGCAAAGGGCCCTAGAAGGCAAATGCACGTGGCAATAGCACGTCCCGCACTAATTCCCTCTAGCTGTACTGATTGCATTCCCATAGTGGCGGGGATCACAGTTCGGGAATGCAATCCCGTAAGTTGGGCCCCACCATTTAAGAAGGATGTTAAGGGACTTGCATGCGTGCAGAGGAGTGCCACAAAGGCGGGGAAGGGGCTGGAAGGCGTGTCCTCTGAGGCGCGGCTGAGGACGCTGGGTTTGACTAGTTTGGGGAGCAGGAGGCTGCGGGGCGACCTCACTGCTCTCCGCAGCTTCCTGAGGAGGGCAAGTGGAGAGGGAGGTGCTGATCTCTTCTCCCTGGTACCCAGTGCCAGGACGCGTGGGAATGGCTCAAAGCTGCGTCCGTCAGGGGGGGTTCGGACTTGACGTGAGGAAACCTTTCTTTACCGAGAAGGGGGTCAAACCCTGGAACAGGGGGTGGTTGATGCCCCATGCCTGTCAGTGTTTAAGAGGCATTTGGGCAACGCCCTTAATGCCGTGCTTTAACTTTTGGTCAGCCTTGCAGTGGTCAGGCAGTTGGATTAGATGGTCATTGTAGGTCCCTTCCAACTCAACTTTTCCATTCCATTCCATTCCACTCCATTCCATTCCGTTCCGTTCTGTTCTATTCTGTTCTGTTCTTTTCTGTTCCCTGTGCTCCCCGTGAGTCAAAACCCTGAGACAGTTATTTACCTGAAGAGCCAGGGTTTTTTCAGATCCAAAAACACTTTCAAGGACACAAATCACAAAGATTACAAGTAGAAACAGGATTTTATTTTATTTTATTTTATTTTATTTTATTTTATTTTACTTTATGTTATTTTATGTTATTTTATGTTATGTTATGTTATTTTATGTTACTTTATGTTATTTTATATTATTTGATTTGGTTTGATTTTTCTGAATCCATTTCAGAGCCGATGCTCACAAGCATGAACACAATGCACGTGTGTAGCCAGGAGCAGGCTGATGCATTCTTGAGTTTAGCTTGAAGAAACATCCCTTGCAGTCTGGCAAAGGAAAGCCATAGAGCCGCAGAAAGTAGCAGCAGGGATGCAGGCCAAGCAGTCCCTGCTTCCTGAAGAGTGAGAACTTGAAGAATGAGGATCAGGAGCGACCACACACAAAAGAAGAAGAAGAAGAGGTGTGTGGTACCGTGGGGTATTTTCCAAAGTAGGACACATAATAGCGATGACAAGCACACTTCTTGCCTTCCAAAACTTGCTGCGCCGCTGTGCTGCTTGGCCGGTGATGCATGAAAAGCGCTCTGGTGCCGGCCCTGCGCTTGTGCTGCATGCAGGGAGAGCTGCAAAGCGGCAGCTCCGGACGGTGCAGCAAGCCTGCAGCCCTTCCAAGTGCAGGCTGTTTTGCAGAAGCGAGAATCCGTGGGGAAACGGAGCCAAGGGAAGAGCAGAGCTCGCTCCCGCTCCAAACTTGCAACGGGCAAGAGAGCCCGAGAGAGCCAGGGCACGAGCGGTGCCTTGGAGGTGCAAGAGCAGCGGGCAAGAAGGGAGCCGAAAGGGCCCAGAGGAGCCCTGGCAAGGGGCTGTGCTCAATGCTACGGAGGACAAGAAGCAACCCGCGGGGGCCACCGTGGGGGCCCGCCCTGGGAGTCTAGAAAGCTTCCTCCCCCCGGATGCGGGGCACGAGGGCCATCTTCGTGGAGCACGAGCAGCAGGCACCTAGCCCAAATGGCCCAAAGGAGCCCTGGCAAGGGGCCGTGCTCAGTGCTGCAGAGGCAGGCAAAAACCCCCCGGGGACACTTGCTAGCCCACCGTGGGGGAAAAAAAGCCTTGCTCCCCCCAGCTGCAGGGCACGAGAGGCCATCTTCGTGGTGCATGAGCAGCAGGCAGTAACCTAGCCAAAAGGGAGCAGAGGAGCCCTGACAAGTGGTCATGCTCAATGCTGCAGAGGAAGGCAAAAAACCCCCGGGGACCAGTGCCAATCTGCCCCGGGGGAAAATTCCTTCCTGACCCCAGCGCTGGCGATCGGCTACTCCCTGAGCATGTGAGCAAGACCCGCCTCCTCGTCCCACAGGCTGGTCACGCCTCCCTCCCAGGAGATGCCCAAGCCCTATTCTCCCTCAAGCTGGAGCCACCTCAGGGGCTTGCGAGAGAGGCGATATGCCCCGGGCCTGATGGACCTTGGGGGCAAGAATCCTTCCCATGCCTGGTAGGACATCAGTGGCTGCTCCGAAGCACTGGGAGGCCTTGCAACATCTCTGCATTCCGTTTCTTACGGCTGCTGCCCCTGGCTGCGCAGGGGATGAGGACGGCGAGCTCTGCAGTGCTCTTCAGGAAGGCGTTCCCTTGGTCTTGCCGCGGCTATCCAGCTGAAAAGGCTATCCGAACCGGAGATGAGCTTTGAAGGTGGCGCTGCCGGGAGCTGGCCTGGCAGCAGAGAATCTCCAGCAGCCTCGCCCAGCCTTCGGTCTTCTTCCCTCAGACCCTCCAAGTAATTCCACCGGCTCCTCAAGGATTTCCTCTGGGATGTCTTCGGGCTGCCCGCAGGCCATCTCTGGCAGCAGGACACGGGAGGATGCTCCCTTTTATCCTGGCCCGGGGCACTGTGACTGCTGCGTTGCCGGGCGGTGGCACTGTGACACGGGGGTGACGGGGCCCCCCATGCGCAGCCCCGCCCGCCGCAGCCCCCCCGCCGCCCCTCCGCCCGGCATCCTTCGGAGGAAGGCCTTTGGGGTGCTGGCCCCGAGGCAGTCCCTGTGCCCAGGAGGCCGAGGGGGCTGTCCCTGCCCTTGGTGGCCGTGCACTGAGCACAGCTGCTGGGCGTCCCTCATGTGTCCTCTGCCCCTCAGCTCCCAAGGACAAACCCAGTGCTGTTCCTCTTCCTTCAGGCCATGGCAGAAACCAAGCCTGCAGCCCAGAGACCACCCCTATTAGCCGTCCCCTCTCTGCACCAGAGCTAACGACCACGAGGCCGCGCGGCGAGGAGGGCCAGGGACTTGATGTGGCTGGACACAAAGCCGGGGAGTGTGAGGGGGAATGGTTTCAGTAGTTGCAGCCTGGAGGAAAGGCAAAGCGTAACCAGAGCCATAGCTTGGGATGGAAAGAAGACAGGCTTTGACAAACAAGGGAGCGGAGGTTACACTGGTGGGGTGGAAAGGCGGGTCATTTTCAGGCCTAGAACATTTGGAGCCGTGCCCAAAGCACAGGCAGGCAAACGACGAGTCCTCCAAACGGGGAAAATTGCTCATTGCTGCTATCGCCGTCACATCCCCTTGTGCCACTGCAACCAAGCTGCGCAGCTCCTCTGTTAAAGACACCCATTGCCCGAGTTTATGGGGGATAGCAAACGCGCTTCAGCCCTGGGGTAAAACTTTCGCAGCTCTTTTGGGACTTCAAAGTTTCTGAGAGTTACTTGCCTCCCTCACTTGGCGGGAGGATGTTCAGCTCTTCTCTAAAGCCTGGAAAGTCTCTTTTTCCTTTAGGACTTAGTCTTTTGAGTCCTGAAAGAGGAAGGAAGGTGATATTCTTGTCATTTTGGTCGTTGGTGCCAAAATTCATCTGTCCGTTCAGACTCTGTAAAGAAGGGCATTTATACCGTATACATTCCTTTGGATGTGGGGATGCCAGAGGTGAAAGAAAGGCTTGTGGTTCCCTCTGCGTGAACTTTGCAGAGACGTAGAGAGCATGCAGGATTGCCTCACCATTCCTCACCAATGCACCAGGGAGGGACATTTGCTACTCCCCTGCTTATGGGGAGGTCGTCTTCTTGGCAAGAAGTCCTGAATGGTTTTGTGTTCTTGACCATCTTTCTCCTGGCACTTGAGTAGCTCTTCTGCTCCTTTGGCCTCCATCCTTGATATCTTTCTTGAAAGTGATGGCAGCCCTGTCAGCCTTTGTCTTGCTCCTGCTGGGCATCTTCTTCTGTAGGCCCTGCATGCCCCTCGTCGGCTGCTTAGTCTTTGTTTGCCTTGATCCCAGATGGAATTTGTCTTTCTTGAACGCGAGGAATGAGAAATGTCCCTAGTGGTGCCGCTGAGTTCTCACCAGGGCTTTGCACAATGCTTGCCTTTCCGATGGAAATAGCTTGCCTGACACACAAGAATGCATTTGCCTCTATGCCATTCGTGGCTCCTAGTCACCCTGTCATCTACTCATGCCTCCAGGAACGTTGGCCTACTCCGATGTTCCCAAACTGGAGCAGAAACTCATGGTGCTCCAGCTGCCGTTGTGTTACCTGCAGTTCTTCACACGCGTGGTTTACTGAGGGAGGGGGCTCTCTCTTCTGGCAGAGCTTCAGCTGGTGTGGAGCATGGGGGCCATAGAAACATACCCTGAGATAGAGCTTTTTCTGGTTCATGGGTGCCATGAAATCCAGAAGACGATGTGGACAATGAATGTATCTCCTGGAGGAGGCAGGGAGCCTATATATCTTGAACGGTAGTTTTCTGCAATCTCATTTCAAAAGACCTGACCGTGAACTTCACCGTTTCATACATTTGATAGCACGAAAGCGTGAAGGGTGGAGCCTGAGAGACGTGTTAATGAGGCTTTCACCCGTCGGTAGCCTGCTGGAGTGCAGCTCCACGCAGTCTCGACCAGCAGATCCAGCCCTCCGCCGGCCGGGTGAGCTAGGGACGGACTGTGTGGGTGGGCTCTGAGCACGAAGCTGGTGGTGTGCGTCTAGTCGCTTTCAAAATGGGTGTCTGCCTCCTAGGAAAGAAAAGAAGCACAGCTGGCGTTACGTGAGCTTCCATTTTGGAGGTTTCATTGGAGAAAGTGCCAAATCAGCCCCGATGCTGAAAAAGCTGCAGGAGATGAAACACGGGTGGGCCAGTGCGATGCGGTTCGTGGCACTGCTGTCTGTGGGGATATGCTTCACTGTGCAGGAGTGTGAATAAAGGTGGCTGATCTTTTAAATGACCTCTGCAGGCATTTAGTGAAAAGGAAGGTTGTTGCTGGTAGTGCCGATGTGGGTGAGGAGTTGGCTGGCCGGGTGGCCGTCCGACACTAAAAGGCAACTGCCTCTCTCGAAGAGTCCCTGCGTGCCTGGAAGGTAGCTGCGAAGGAGGACTGAAGATTTTGCTTTTTATACACCCGCCTGAGATTACCTGAGAATGTCGGTGCGATGAAATTACTGGTGGCGGCATTCAGATACAAAGGAACTTCATTGATTGTTTTTTTTAATTAATAGATGAAACTATGAGAAACCATCTTCTAGCACACACGTGGTAATCCGTTTGCAAAACTGGTGCAATGAGTGCAGAAAGCTGCCAGGCTATGTCTGTTCGGTTAAAGAATCTCAACCTTTTGATGCAAGCTCGGTGGGACGAGCCAGGCCCTTGCATGTGTCCAAACGTGGATTTGATGGATGAGCGGGCAGAGGGAGGCTAGAGACGGATTCGCTTGCCAGGAGAGCCCCCCGTCCAGGGGGCTTTTAGGAAAAAGAGAGTCTTTAAGTAGCAAGGGTTTCAAACAACGTGGAGTTTAGAAGCTAAAACCTATGTTTTGAGTTCCCCTTGAAAACGAACTGGTAGCCAGTGCATTTTAAGACCATGCTTTCTTCTTTGCAAAGGGCCCTAGAAGGCAAATGCACGTGGCAATAGCACGTCCCGCACTAATTCCCTCTAGCTGTACTGATTGCATTCCCATAGTGGCGGGGATCACAGTTCGGGAATGCAATCCCGTAAGTTGGGCCCCACCATTTAAGAAGGATGTTAAGGGACTTGCATGCGTGCAGAGGAGTGCCACAAAGGCGGGGAAGGGGCTGGAAGGCGTGTCCTCTGAGGCGCGGCTGAGGACGCTGGGTTTGACTAGTTTGGGGAGCAGGAGGCTGCGGGGCGACCTCACTGCTCTCCGCAGCTTCCTGAGGAGGGCAAGTGGAGAGGGAGGTGCTGATCTCTTCTCCCTGGTACCCAGTGCCAGGACGCGTGGGAATGGCTCAAAGCTGCGTCCGTCAGGGGGGGTTCGGACTTGACGTGAGGAAACCTTTCTTTACCGAGAAGGGGGTCAAACCCTGGAACAGGGGGTGGTTGATGCCCCATGCCTGTCAGTGTTTAAGAGGCATTTGGGCAACGCCCTTAATGCCGTGCTTTAACTTTTGGTCAGCCTTGCAGTGGTCAGGCAGTTGGATTAGATGGTCATTGTAGGTCCCTTCCAACTCAACTTTTCCATTCCATTCCATTCCACTCCATTCCATTCCGTTCCGTTCTGTTCTATTCTGTTCTGTTCTTTTCTGTTCCCTGTGCTCCCCGTGAGTCAAAACCCTGAGACAGTTATTTACCTGAAGAGCCAGGGTTTTTTCAGATCCAAAAACACTTTCAAGGACACAAATCACAAAGATTACAAGTAGAAACAGGATTTTATTTTATTTTATTTTATTTTATTTTATTTTATTTTACTTTATGTTATTTTATGTTATGTTATGTTATTTTATGTTACTTTATGTTATTTTATATTATTTGATTTGGTTTGATTTTTCTGAATCCATTTCAGAGCCGATGCTCACAAGCATGAACACAATGCACGTGTGTAGCCAGGAGCAGGCTGATGCATTCTTGAGTTTAGCTTGAAGAAACATCCCTTGCAGTCTGGCAAAGGAAAGCCATAGAGCCGCAGAAAGTAGCAGCAGGGATGCAGGCCAAGCAGTCCCTGCTTCCTGAAGAGTGAGAACTTGAAGAATGAGGATCAGGAGCGACCACACACAAAAGAAGAAGAAGAAGAGGTGTGTGGTACCGTGGGGTATTTTCCAAAGTAGGACACATAATAGCAATGACAAGCACACTTCTTGCCTTCCAAAACTTGCTGCGCCGCTGTGCTGCTTGGCCGGTGATGCATGAAAAGCGCTCTGGTGCCGGCCCTGCGCTTGTGCTGCATGCAGGGAGAGCTGCAAAGCGGCAGCTCCGGACGGTGCAGCAAGCCTGCAGCCCTTCCAAGTGCAGGCTGTTTTGCAGAAGCGAGAATCCGTGGGGAAACGGAGCCAAGGGAAGAGCAGAGCTCGCTCCCGCTCCAAACTTGCAACGGGCAAGAGAGCCCGAGAGAGCCAGGGCACGAGCGGTGCCTTGGAGGTGCAAGAGCAGCGGGCAAGAAGGGAGCCGAAAGGGCCCAGAGGAGCCCTGGCAAGGGGCTGTGCTCAATGCTACGGAGGACAAGAAGCAACCCGCGGGGGCCACCGTGGGGGCCCGCCCTGGGAGTCTAGAAAGCTTCCTCCCCCCGGATGCGGGGCACGAGGGCCATCTTCGTGGAGCACGAGCAGCAGGCACCTAGCCCAAATGGCCCAAAGGAGCCCTGGCAAGGGGCCGTGCTCAGTGCTGCAGAGGCAGGCAAAAACCCCCCGGGGACACTTGCTAGCCCACCGTGGGGGAAAAAAAGCCTTGCTCCCCCCAGCTGCAGGGCACGAGAGGCCATCTTCGTGGTGCATGAGCAGCAGGCAGTAACCTAGCCAAAAGGGAGCAGAGGAGCCCTGACAAGTGGTCATGCTCAATGCTGCAGAGGAAGGCAAAAAACCCCCGGGGACCAGTGCCAATCTGCCCCGGGGGAAAATTCCTTCCTGACCCCAGCGCTGGCGATCGGCTACTCCCTGAGCATGTGAGCAAGACCCGCCTCCTCGTCCCACAGGCTGGTCACGCCTCCCTCCCAGGAGATGCCCAAGCCCTATTCTCCCTCAAGCTGGAGCCACCTCAGGGGCTTGCGAGAGAGGCGATATGCCCCGGGCCTGATGGACCTTGGGGGCAAGAATCCTTCCCATGCCTGGTAGGACACCAGTGGCTGCTCCGAAGCACTGGGAGGCCTTGCAACATCTCTGCATTCCGATTCTTACGGCTGCTGCCCCTGGCTGCGCAGGGGATGAGGACGGCGAGCTCTGCAGTGCTCTTCAGGAAGGCGTTCCCTTGGTCTTGCCGCGGCTATCCAGCTGAAAAGGCTATCCGAACCGGAGATGAGCTTTGAAGGTGGCGCTGCCGGGAGCTGGCCTGGCAGCAGAGAATCTCCAGCAGCCTCGCCCAGCCTTCGGTCTTCTTCCCTCAGACCCTCCAAGTAATTCCACCGGCTCCTCAAGGATTTCCTCTGGGATGTCTTCGGGCTGCCCGCAGGCCATCTCTGGCAGCAGGACACGGGAGGATGCTCCCTTTTATCCTGGCCCGGGGCACTGTGACTGCTGCGTTGCCGGGCGGTGGCACTGTGACACGGGGGTGACGGGGCCCCCCATGCGCAGCCCCGCCCGCCGCAGCCCCCCCGCCGCCCCTCCGCCCGGCATCCTTCGGAGGAAGGCCTTTGGGGTGCTGGCCCCGAGGCAGTCCCTGTGCCCAGGAGGCCGAGGGGGCTGTCCCTGCCCTTGGTGGCCGTGCACTGAGCACAGCTGCTGGGCGTCCCTCATGTGTCCTCTGCCCCTCAGCTCCCAAGGACAAACCCAGTGCTGTTCCTCTTCCTTCAGGCCATGGCAGAAACCAAGCCTGCAGCCCAGAGACCACCCCTATTAGCCGTCCCCTCTCTGCACCAGAGCTAACGACCACGAGGCCGCGCGGCGAGGAGGGCCAGGGACTTGATGTGGCTGGACACAAAGCCGGGGAGTGTGAGGGGGAATGGTTTCAGTAGTTGCAGCCTGGAGGAAAGGCAAAGCGTAACCAGAGCCATAGCTTGGGATGGAAAGAAGACAGGCTTTGACAAACAAGGGAGCGGAGGTTACACTGGTGGGGTGGAAAGGCTGGTCGTTTTCAGGCCTAGAACATTTGGAGCCGTGCCCAAAGCACAGGCAGGCAAACGACGACTCCTCCAAACGGGGAAAATTGCTCATTGCTGCTATCGCCGTCACATCCCCTTGTGCCACTGAAACCAAGCTGCGCAGCTCCTCTGTTAAAGACACCCATTGCCCGAGTTTATAGGGGATAGCAAACGCGCTTCAGCCCTGGGGTAAAACTTTCGCAGCTCTTTTGGGACTTCAAAGTTTCTGAGAGTTACTTGCCTCCCTCACTTGGCGGGAGGATGTTCAGCTCTTCTCTAAAGCCTGGAAAGTCTCTTTTTCCTTTAGGACTTAGTCTTTTGAGTCCTGAAAGAGGAAGGAAGGTGATATTCTTGTCATTTTGGTCGTTGGTGCCAAAATTCATCTGTCCGTTCAGACTCTGTAAAGAAGGGCATTTATACCGTATACATTCCTTTGGATGTGGGGATGCCAGAGGTGAAAGAAAGGCTTGTGGTTCCCTCTGCGTGAACTTTGCAGAGACGTAGAGAGCATGCAGGATTGCCTCACCATTCCTCACCAATGCACCAGGGAGGGACATTTGCTACTCCCCTGCTTATGGGGAGGTCGTCTTCTTGGCAAGAAGTCCTGAATGGTTTTGTGTTCTTGACCATCTTTCTCCTGGCACTTGAGTAGCTCTTCTGCTCCTTTGGCCTCCATCCTTGATATCTTTCTTGAAAGTGATGGCAGCCCTGTCAGCCTTTGTCTTGCTCCTGCTGGGCATCTTCTTCTGTAGGCCCTGCATGCCCCTCGTCGGCTGCTTAGTCTTTGTTTGCCTTGATCCCAGATGGAATTTGTCTTTCTTGAACGCGAGGAATGAGAAATGTCCCTAGTGGTGCCGCTGAGTTCTCACCAGGGCTTTGCGCAATGCTTGCCTTTCCGATGGAAATAGCTTGCCTGACACACAAGAATGCATTTGCCTCTATGCCATTCGTGGCTCCTAGTCACCCTGTCATCTACTCATGCCTCCAGGAACGTTGGCCTACTCCGATGTTCCCAAACTGGAGCAGAAACTCATGGTGCTCCAGCTGCCGTTGTGTTACCTGCAGTTCTTCACACGCGTGGTTTACTGAGAGAGGGGGCTCTCTCTTCTGGCAGAGCTTCAGCTGGTGTGGAGCATGGGGGCCATAGAAACGTACCCTGAGATAGAGCTTTTTCTGGTTCATGGGTGCCATGAAATCCAGAAGACGATGTGGACAATGAATGTATCTCCTGGAGGAGGCAGGGAGCCTATATATCTTGAACGGTAGTTTTCTGCAATCTCATTTCAAAAGACCTGACCGTGAACTTCACCGTTTCATACATTTGATAGCACGAAAGCGTGAAGGGTGGAGCCTGAGAGACGTGTTAATGAGGCTTTCACCCGTCGGTAGCCTGCTGGAGTGCAGCTCCACGCAGTCTCGACCAGCAGATCCAGCCCTCCGCCGGCCGGGTGAGCTAGGGACGGACTGTGTGGGTGGGCTCTGAGCACGAAGCTGGTGGTGTGCGTCTAGTCGCTTTCAAAATGGGTGTCTGCCTCCTAGGAAAGAAAAGAAGCACAGCTGGCGTTACGTGAGCTTCCATTTTGGAGGTTTCATTGGAGAAAGTGCCAAATCAGCCCCGATGCTGAAAAAGCTGCAGGAGATGAAACACGGGTGGGCCAGTGCGATGCGGTTCGTGGCACTGCTGTCTGTGGGGATATGCTTCACTGTGCAGGAGTGTGAATAAAGGTGGCTGATCTTTTAAATGACCTCTGCAGGCATTTAGTGAAAAGGAAGGTTGTTGCTGGTAGTGCCGATGTGGGTGAGGAGTTGGCTGGCCGGGTGGCCGTCCGACACTAAAAGGCAACTGCCTCTCTCGAAGAGTCCCTGCGTGCCTGGAAGGTAGCTGCGAAGGAGGACTGAAGATTTTGCTTTTTATACACCCGCCTGAGATTACCTGAGAATGTCGGTGCGATGAAATTACTGGTGGCGGCATTCAGATACAAAGGAACTTCATTGATTGTTTTTTTTAATTAATAGATGAAACTATGAGAAACCATCTTCTAGCACACACGTGGTAATCCGTTTGCAAAACTGGTGCAATGAGTGCAGAAAGCTGCCAGGCTATGTCTGTTCGGTTAAAGAATCTCAACCTTTTGATGCAAGCTCGGTGGGACGAGCCAGGCCCTTGCATGTGTCCAAACGTGGATTTGATGGATGAGCGGGCAGAGGGAGGCTAGAGACGGATTCGCTTGCCAGGAGAGCCCCCTGTCCAGGGGGCTTTTAGGAAAAAGAGAGTCTTTAAGTAGCAAGGGTTTCAAACAACGTGGAGTTTAGAAGCTAAAACCTATGTTTTGAGTTCCCCTTGAAAACGAACTGGTAGCCAGTGCATTTTAAGACCATGCTTTCTTCTTTGCAAAGGGCCCTAGAAGGCAAATGCACGTGGCAATAGCACGTCCCGCACTAATTCCCTCTAGCTGTACTGATTGCATTCCCATAGTGGCGGGGATCACAGTTCGGGAATGCAATCCCGTAAGTTGGGCCCCACCATTTAAGAAGGATGTTACGGGACTTGCATGCGTGCAGAGGAGTGCCACAAAGGCGGGGAAGGGGCTGGAAGGCGTGTCCTCTGAGGCGCGGCTGAGGACGCTGGGTTTGACTAGTTTGGGGAGCAGGAGGCTGCGGGGCGACCTCACTGCTCTCCGCAGCTTCCTGAGGAGGGCAAGTGGAGAGGGAGGTGCTGATCTCTTCTCCCTGGTACCCAGTGCCAGGACGCGTGGGAATGGCTCAAAGCTGCGTCCGTCAGGGGGGGTTCGGACTTGACGTGAGGAAACCTTTCTTTACCGAGAAGGGGGTCAAACCCTGGAACAGGGGGTGGTTGATGCCCCATGCCTGTCAGTGTTTAAGAGGCATTTGGGCAACGCCCTTAATGCCGTGCTTTAACTTTTGGTCAGCCTTGCAGTGGTCAGGCAGTTGGATTAGATGGTCATTGTAGGTCCCTTCCAACTCAACTTTTCCATTCCATTCCATTCCACTCCATTCCATTCCGTTCCGTTCTGTTCTATTCTGTTCTGTTCTTTTCTGTTCCCTGTGCTCCCCGTGAGTCAAAACCCTGAGACAGTTATTTACCTGAAGAGCCAGGGTTTTTTCAGATCCAAAAACACTTTCAAGGACACAAATCACAAAGATTACAAGTAGAAACAGGATTTTATTTTATTTTATTTTATTTTATTTTATTTTATTTTACTTTATGTTATTTTATGTTATTTTATGTTATGTTATGTTATTTTATGTTACTTTATGTTATTTTATATTATTTGATTTGGTTTGATTTTTCTGAATCCATTTCAGAGCCGATGCTCACAAGCATGAACACAATGCACGTGTGTAGCCAGGAGCAGGCTGATGCATTCTTGAGTTTAGCTTGAAGAAACATCCCTTGCAGTCTGGCAAAGGAAAGCCATAGAGCCGCAGAAAGTAGCAGCAGGGATGCAGGCCAAGCAGTCCCTGCTTCCTGAAGAGTGAGAACTTGAAGAATGAGGATCAGGAGCGACCACACACAAAAGAAGAAGAAGAAGAGGTGTGTGGTACCGTGGGGTATTTTCCAAAGTAGGACACATAATAGCAATGACAAGCACACTTCTTGCCTTCCAAAACTTGCTGCGCCGCTGTGCTGCTTGGCCGGTGATGCATGAAAAGCGCTCTGGTGCCGGCCCTGCGCTTGTGCTGCATGCAGGGAGAGCTGCAAAGCGGCAGCTCCGGACGGTGCAGCAAGCCTGCAGCCCTTCCAAGTGCAGGCTGTTTTGCAGAAGCGAGAATCCGTGGGGAAACGGAGCCAAGGGAAGAGCAGAGCTCGCTCCCGCTCCAAACTTGCAACGGGCAAGAGAGCCCGAGAGAGCCAGGGCACGAGCGGTGCCTTGGAGGTGCAAGAGCAGCGGGCAAGAAGGGAGCCGAAAGGGCCCAGAGGAGCCCTGGCAAGGGGCTGTGCTCAATGCTACGGAGGACAAGAAGCAACCCGCGGGGGCCACCGTGGGGGCCCGCCCTGGGAGTCTAGAAAGCTTCCTCCCCCCGGATGCGGGGCACGAGGGCCATCTTCGTGGAGCACGAGCAGCAGGCACCTAGCCCAAATGGCCCAAAGGAGCCCTGGCAAGGGGCCGTGCTCAGTGCTGCAGAGGCAGGCAAAAACCCCCCAGGGACACTTGCTAGCCCACCGTGGGGGAAAAAAAGCCTTGCTCCCCCCAGCTGCAGGGCACGAGAGGCCATCTTCGTGGTGCATGAGCAGCAGGCAGTAACCTAGCCAAAAGGGAGCAGAGGAGCCCTGACAAGTGGTCATGCTCAATGCTGCAGAGGAAGGCAAAAAACCCCCGGGGACCAGTGCCAATCTGCCCCGGGGGAAAATTCCTTCCTGACCCCAGCGCTGGCGATCGGCTACTCCCTGAGCATGTGAGCAAGACCCGCCTCCTCGTCCCACAGGCTGGTCACGCCTCCCTCCCAGGAGATGCCCAAGCCCTATTCTCCCTCAAGCTGGAGCCACCTCAGGGGCTTGCGAGAGAGGCGATATGCCCCGGGCCTGATGGACCTTGGGGGCAAGAATCCTTCCCATGCCTGGTAGGACACCAGTGGCTGCTCCGAAGCACTGGGAGGCCTTGCAACATCTCTGCATTCCGATTCTTACGGCTGCTGCCCCTGGCTGCGCAGGGGATGAGGACGGCGAGCTCTGCAGTGCTCTTCAGGAAGGCGTTCCCTTGGTCTTGCCGCGGCTATCCAGCTGAAAAGGCTATCCGAACCGGAGATGAGCTTTGAAGGTGGCGCTGCCGGGAGCTGGCCTGGCAGCAGAGAATCTCCAGCAGCCTCGCCCAGCCTTCGGTCTTCTTCCCTCAGACCCTCCAAGTAATTCCACCGGCTCCTCAAGGATTTCCTCTGGGATGTCTTCGGGCTGCCCGCAGGCCATCTCTGGCAGCAGGACACGGGAGGATGCTCCCTTTTATCCTGGCCCGGGGCACTGTGACTGCTGCGTTGCCGGGCGGTGGCACTGTGACACGGGGGTGACGGGGCCCCCCATGCGCAGCCCCGCCCGCCGCAGCCCCCCCGCCGCCCCTCCGCCCGGCATCCTTCGGAGGAAGGCCTTTGGGGTGCTGGCCCCGAGGCAGTCCCTGTGCCCAGGAGGCCGAGGGGGCTGTCCCTGCCCTTGGTGGCCGTGCACTGAGCACAGCTGCTGGGCGTCCCTCATGTGTCCTCTGCCCCTCAGCTCCCAAGGACAAACCCAGTGCTGTTCCTCTTCCTTCAGGCCATGGCAGAAACCAAGCCTGCAGCCCAGAGACCACCCCTATTAGCCGTCCCCTCTCTGCACCAGAGCTAACGACCACGAGGCCGCGCGGCGAGGAGGGCCAGGGACTTGATGTGGCTGGACACAAAGCCGGGGAGTGTGAGGGGGAATGGTTTCAGTAGTTGCAGCCTGGAGGAAAGGCAAAGCGTAACCAGAGCCATAGCTTGGGATGGAAAGAAGACAGGCTTTGACAAACAAGGGAGCGGAGGTTACACTGGTGGGGTGGAAAGGCTGGTCGTTTTCAGGCCTAGAACATTTGGAGCCGTGCCCAAAGCACAGGCAGGCAAACGACGACTCCTCCAAACGGGGAAAATTGCTCATTGCTGCTATCGCCGTCACATCCCCTTGTGCCACTGAAACCAAGCTGCGCAGCTCCTCTGTTAAAGACACCCATTGCCCGAGTTTATAGGGGATAGCAAACGCGCTTCAGCCCTGGGGTAAAACTTTGGCAGCTCTTTTGGGACTTCAAAGTTTCTGAGAGTTACTTGCCTCCCTCACTTGGCGGGAGGATGTTCAGCTCTTCTCTAAAGCCTGGAAAGTCTCTTTTTCCTTTAGGACTTAGTCTTTTGAGTCCTGAAAGAGGAAGGAAGGTGATATTCTTGTCATTTTGGTCGTTGGTGCCAAAATTCATCTGTCCGTTCAGACTCTGTAAAGAAGGGCATTTATACCGTATACATTCCTTTGGATGTGGGGATGCCAGAGGTGAAAGAAAGGCTTGTGGTTCCCTCTGCGTGAACTTTGCAGAGACGTAGAGAGCATGCAGGATTGCCTCACCATTCCTCACCAATGCACCAGGGAGGGACATTTGCTACTCCCCTGCTTATGGGGAGGTCGTCTTCTTGGCAAGAAGTCCTGAATGGTTTTGTGTTCTTGACCATCTTTCTCCTGGCACTTGAGTAGCTCTTCTGCTCCTTTGGCCTCCATCCTTGATATCTTTCTTGAAAGTGATGGCAGCCCTGTCAGCCTTTGTCTTGCTCCTGCTGGGCATCTTCTTCTGTAGGCCCTGCATGCCCCTCGTCGGCTGCTTAGTCTTTGTTTGCCTTGATCCCAGATGGAATTTGTCTTTCTTGAACGCGAGGAATGAGAAATGTCCCTAGTGGTGCCGCTGAGTTCTCACCAGGGCTTTGCGCAATGCTTGCCTTTCCGATGGAAATAGCTTGCCTGACACACAAGAATGCATTTGCCTCTATGCCATTCGTGGCTCCTAGTCACCCTGTCATCTACTCATGCCTCCAGGAACGTTGGCCTACTCCGATGTTCCCAAACTGGAGCAGAAACTCATGGTGCTCCAGCTGCCGTTGTGTTACCTGCAGTTCTTCACACGCGTGGTTTACTGAGAGAGGGGGCTCTCTCTTCTGGCAGAGCTTCAGCTGGTGTGGAGCATGGGGGCCATAGAAACGTACCCTGAGATAGAGCTTTTTCTGGTTCATGGGTGCCATGAAATCCAGAAGACGATGTGGACAATGAATGTATCTCCTGGAGGAGGCAGGGAGCCTATATATCTTGAACGGTAGTTTTCTGCAATCTCATTTCAAAAGACCTGACCGTGAACTTCACCGTTTCATACATTTGATAGCACGAAAGCGTGAAGGGTGGAGCCTGAGAGACGTGTTAATGAGGCTTTCACCCGTCGGTAGCCTGCTGGAGTGCAGCTCCACGCAGTCTCGACCAGCAGATCCAGCCCTCCGCCGGCCGGGTGAGCTAGGGACGGACTGTGTGGGTGGGCTCTGAGCACGAAGCTGGTGGTGTGCGTCTAGTCGCTTTCAAAATGGGTGTCTGCCTCCTAGGAAAGAAAAGAAGCACAGCTGGCGTTACGTGAGCTTCCATTTTGGAGGTTTCATTGGAGAAAGTGCCAAATCAGCCCCGATGCTGAAAAAGCTGCAGGAGATGAAACACGGGTGGGCCAGTGCGATGCGGTTCGTGGCACTGCTGTCTGTGGGGATATGCTTCACTGTGCAGGAGTGTGAATAAAGGTGGCTGATCTTTTAAATGACCTCTGCAGGCATTTAGTGAAAAGGAAGGTTGTTGCTGGTAGTGCCGATGTGGGTGAGGAGTTGGCTGGCCGGGTGGCCGTCCGACACTAAAAGGCAACTGCCTCTCTCGAAGAGTCCCTGCGTGCCTGGAAGGTAGCTGCGAAGGAGGACTGAAGATTTTGCTTTTTATACACCCGCCTGAGATTACCTGAGAATGTCGGTGCGATGAAATTACTGGTGGCGGCATTCAGATACAAAGGAACTTCATTGATTGTTTTTTTTAATTAATAGATGAAACTATGAGAAACCATCTTCTAGCACACACGTGGTAATCCGTTTGCAAAACTGGTGCAATGAGTGCAGAAAGCTGCCAGGCTATGTCTGTTCGGTTAAAGAATCTCAACCTTTTGATGCAAGCTCGGTGGGACGAGCCAGGCCCTTGCATGTGTCCAAACGTGGATTTGATGGATGAGCGGGCAGAGGGAGGCTAGAGACGGATTCGCTTGCCAGGAGAGCCCCCTGTCCAGGGGGCTTTTAGGAAAAAGAGAGTCTTTAAGTAGCAAGGGTTTCAAACAACGTGGAGTTTAGAAGCTAAAACCTATGTTTTGAGTTCCCCTTGAAAACGAACTGGTAGCCAGTGCATTTTAAGACCATGCTTTCTTCTTTGCAAAGGGCCCTAGAAGGCAAATGCACGTGGCAATAGCACGTCCCGCACTAATTCCCTCTAGCTGTACTGATTGCATTCCCATAGTGGCGGGGATCACAGTTCGGGAATGCAATCCCGTAAGTTGGGCCCCACCATTTAAGAAGGATGTTACGGGACTTGCATGCGTGCAGAGGAGTGCCACAAAGGCGGGGAAGGGGCTGGAAGGCACGTCCTCTGAGGCGCGGCTGAGGACGCTGGGTTTGACTAGTTTGGGGAGCAGGAGGCTGCGGGGCGACCTCACTGCTCTCCGCAGCTTCCTGAGGAGGGCAAGTGGAGAGGGAGGTGCTGATCTCTTCTCCCTGGTACCCAGTGCCAGGACGCGTGGGAATGGCTCAAAGCTGCGTCCGTCAGGGGGGGTTCGGACTTGACGTGAGGAAACCTTTCTTTACCGAGAAGGGGGTCAAACCCTGGAACAGGGGGTGGTTGATGCCCCATGCCTGTCAGTGTTTAAGAGGCATTTGGGCAACGCCCTTAATGCCGTGCTTTAACTTTTGGTCAGCCTTGCAGTGGTCAGGCAGTTGGATTAGATGGTCATTGTAGGTCCCTTCCAACTCAACTTTTCCATTCCATTCCATTCCACTCCATTCCATTCCGTTCCGTTCTGTTCTATTCTGTTCTGTTCTTTTCTGTTCCCTGTGCTCCCCGTGAGTCAAAACCCTGAGACAGTTATTTACCTGAAGAGCCAGGGTTTTTTCAGATCCAAAAACACTTTCAAGGACACAAATCACAAAGATTACAAGTAGAAACAGGATTTTATTTTATTTTATTTTATTTTATTTTATTTTATTTTACTTTATGTTATTTTATGTTATTTTATGTTATGTTATGTTATTTTATGTTACTTTATGTTATTTTATATTATTTGATTTGGTTTGATTTTTCTGAATCCATTTCAGAGCCGATGCTCACAAGCATGAACACAATGCACGTGTGTAGCCAGGAGCAGGCTGATGCATTCTTGAGTTTAGCTTGAAGAAACATCCCTTGCAGTCTGGCAAAGGAAAGCCATAGAGCCGCAGAAAGTAGCAGCAGGGATGCAGGCCAAGCAGTCCCTGCTTCCTGAAGAGTGAGAACTTGAAGAATGAGGATCAGGAGCGACCACACACAAAAGAAGAAGAAGAAGAGGTGTGTGGTACCGTGGGGTATTTTCCAAAGTAGGACACATAATAGCAATGACAAGCACACTTCTTGCCTTCCAAAACTTGCTGCGCCGCTGTGCTGCTTGGCCGGTGATGCATGAAAAGCGCTCTGGTGCCGGCCCTGCGCTTGTGCTGCATGCAGGGAGAGCTGCAAAGCGGCAGCTCCGGACGGTGCAGCAAGCCTGCAGCCCTTCCAAGTGCAGGCTGTTTTGCAGAAGCGAGAATCCGTGGGGAAACGGAGCCAAGGGAAGAGCAGAGCTCGCTCCCGCTCCAAACTTGCAACGGGCAAGAGAGCCCGAGAGAGCCAGGGCACGAGCGGTGCCTTGGAGGTGCAAGAGCAGCGGGCAAGAAGGGAGCCGAAAGGGCCCAGAGGAGCCCTGGCAAGGGGCTGTGCTCAATGCTACGGAGGACAAGAAGCAACCCGCGGGGGCCACCGTGGGGGCCCGCCCTGGGAGTCTAGAAAGCTTCCTCCCCCCGGATGCGGGGCACGAGGGCCATCTTCGTGGAGCACGAGCAGCAGGCACCTAGCCCAAATGGCCCAAAGGAGCCCTGGCAAGGGGCCGTGCTCAGTGCTGCAGAGGCAGGCAAAAACCCCCCAGGGACACTTGCTAGCCCACCGTGGGGGAAAAAAAGCCTTGCTCCCCCCAGCTGCAGGGCACGAGAGGCCATCTTCGTGGTGCATGAGCAGCAGGCAGTAACCTAGCCAAAAGGGAGCAGAGGAGCCCTGACAAGTGGTCATGCTCAATGCTGCAGAGGAAGGCAAAAAACCCCCGGGGACCAGTGCCAATCTGCCCCGGGGGAAAATTCCTTCCTGACCCCAGCGCTGGCGATCGGCTACTCCCTGAGCATGTGAGCAAGACCCGCCTCCTCGTCCCACAGGCTGGTCACGCCTCCCTCCCAGGAGATGCCCAAGCCCTATTCTCCCTCAAGCTGGAGCCACCTCAGGGGCTTGCGAGAGAGGCGATATGCCCCGGGCCTGATGGACCTTGGGGGCAAGAATCCTTCCCATGCCTGGTAGGACACCAGTGGCTGCTCCGAAGCACTGGGAGGCCTTGCAACATCTCTGCATTCCGATTCTTACGGCTGCTGCCCCTGGCTGCGCAGGGGATGAGGACGGCGAGCTCTGCAGTGCTCTTCAGGAAGGCGTTCCCTTGGTCTTGCCGCGGCTATCCAGCTGAAAAGGCTATCCGAACCGGAGATGAGCTTTGAAGGTGGCGCTGCCGGGAGCTGGCCTGGCAGCAGAGAATCTCCAGCAGCCTCGCCCAGCCTTCGGTCTTCTTCCCTCAGACCCTCCAAGTAATTCCACCGGCTCCTCAAGGATTTCCTCTGGGATGTCTTCGGGCTGCCCGCAGGCCATCTCTGGCAGCAGGACACGGGAGGATGCTCCCTTTTATCCTGGCCCGGGGCACTGTGACTGCTGCGTTGCCGGGCGGTGGCACTGTGACACGGGGGTGACGGGGCCCCCCATGCGCAGCCCCGCCCGCCGCAGCCCCCCCGCCGCCCCTCCGCCCGGCATCCTTCGGAGGAAGGCCTTTGGGGTGCTGGCCCCGAGGCAGTCCCTGTGCCCAGGAGGCCGAGGGGGCTGTCCCTGCCCTTGGTGGCCGTGCACTGAGCACAGCTGCTGGGCGTCCCTCATGTGTCCTCTGCCCCTCAGCTCCCAAGGACAAACCCAGTGCTGTTCCTCTTCCTTCAGGCCATGGCAGAAACCAAGCCTGCAGCCCAGAGACCACCCCTATTAGCCGTCCCCTCTCTGCACCAGAGCTAACGACCACGAGGCCGCGCGGCGAGGAGGGCCAGGGACTTGATGTGGCTGGACACAAAGCCGGGGAGTGTGAGGGGGAATGGTTTCAGTAGTTGCAGCCTGGAGGAAAGGCAAAGCGTAACCAGAGCCATAGCTTGGGATGGAAAGAAGACAGGCTTTGACAAACAAGGGAGCGGAGGTTACACTGGTGGGGTGGAAAGGCTGGTCGTTTTCAGGCCTAGAACATTTGGAGCCGTGCCCAAAGCACAGGCAGGCAAACGACGACTCCTCCAAACGGGGAAAATTGCTCATTGCTGCTATCGCCGTCACATCCCCTTGTGCCACTGAAACCAAGCTGCGCAGCTCCTCTGTTAAAGACACCCATTGCCCGAGTTTATAGGGGATAGCAAACGCGCTTCAGCCCTGGGGTAAAACTTTCGCAGCTCTTTTGGGACTTCAAAGTTTCTGAGAGTTACTTGCCTCCCTCACTTGGCGGGAGGATGTTCAGCTCTTCTCTAAAGCCTGGAAAGTCTCTTTTTCCTTTAGGACTTAGTCTTTTGAGTCCTGAAAGAGGAAGGAAGGTGATATTCTTGTCATTTTGGTCGTTGGTGCCAAAATTCATCTGTCCGTTCAGACTCTGTAAAGAAGGGCATTTATACCGTATACATTCCTTTGGATGTGGGGATGCCAGAGGTGAAAGAAAGGCTTGTGGTTCCCTCTGCGTGAACTTTGCAGAGACGTAGAGAGCATGCAGGATTGCCTCACCATTCCTCACCAATGCACCAGGGAGGGACATTTGCTACTCCCCTGCTTATGGGGAGGTCGTCTTCTTGGCAAGAAGTCCTGAATGGTTTTGTGTTCTTGACCATCTTTCTCCTGGCACTTGAGTAGCTCTTCTGCTCCTTTGGCCTCCATCCTTGATATCTTTCTTGAAAGTGATGGCAGCCCTGTCAGCCTTTGTCTTGCTCCTGCTGGGCATCTTCTTCTGTAGGCCCTGCATGCCCCTCGTCGGCTGCTTAGTCTTTGTTTGCCTTGATCCCAGATGGAATTTGTCTTTCTTGAACGCGAGGAATGAGAAATGTCCCTAGTGGTGCCGCTGAGTTCTCACCAGGGCTTTGCACAATGCTTGCCTTTCCGATGGAAATAGCTTGCCTGACACACAAGAATGCATTTGCCTCTATGCCATTCATGGCTCCTAGTCACCCTGTCATCTACTCATGCCTCCAGGAACGTTGGCCTACTCCGATGTTCCCAAACTGGAGCAGAAACTCATGGTGCTCCAGCTGCCGTTATGTTACCTGCAGTTCTTCACACGCGTGGTTTACTGAGGGAGGGGGCTCTCTCTTCTGGCAGAGCTTCAGCTGGTGTGGAGCATGGGGGCCATAGAAACGTACCCTGAGATAGAGCTTTTTCTGGTTCATGGGTGCCATGAAATCCAGAAGACGATGTGGACAATGAATGTATCTCCTGGAGGAGGCAGGAAGCCTACATATCTTGAAGGGTAGTTTTCTGCAATCTCATTTCAAAAGACCTGACCGTGAACTTCACCGTTTCATACATTTGATAGCACGAAAGCGTGAAGGGTGGAGCCTGAGAGACGTGTTAATGAGGCTTTCACCCGTCGGTAGCCTGCTGGAGTGCAGCTCCACGCAGTCTCGACCAGCAGATCCAGCCCTCCGCCGGCCGGGTGAGCTAGGGACGGACTGTGTGGGTGGGCTCTGAGCACGAAGCTGGTGGTGTGCGTCTAGTCGCTTTCAAAATGGGTGTCTGCCTCTTAGGAAAGAAAAGAAGCACAGCTGGCGTTACGTGAGCTTCCATTTTGGAGGTTTCATTGGAGAAAGTGCCAAATCAGCCCCGATGCTGAAAAAGCTGCAGGAGATGAAACACGGGTGGGCCAGTGCGATGCGGTTCGTGGCACTGCTGTCTGTGGGGATATGCTTCACTGTGCAGGAGTGTGAATAAAGATGGCTGAGTTGTTAAATGACCTCTGCAGGCATTTAGTGAAAAGGAAGGTTGTTGCTGGTAGTGCCGATGTGGGTGAGGAGTTGGCTGGCCGGGTGGCCGTCCGACACTAAAAGGCAACTGCCTCTCTCGAAGAGTCCCTGCGTGCCTGGAAGGTAGCTGCGAAGGAGGACTGCAGATTTTGCTTTTTATACACCCGCCTGAGATTACCTGAGAATGTCGGTGCGATGAAATTACTGGTGGCGGCATTCAGATACAAAGGAACTTCATTGATTGTTTTTTTTAATTAATAGATGAAACTATGAGAAACCATCTTCTAGCACACACGTGGTAATCCGTTTGCAAAACTGGTGCAATGAGTGCAGAAAGCTGCCAGGCTATGTCTGTTCGGTTAAAGAATCTCAACCTTTTGATGCAAGCTCGGTGGGACGAGCCAGGCCCTTGCATGTGTCCAAACATGGATTTGATGGATGAGCGGGCAGAGGGAGGCTAGAGACGGATTCGCTTGCCAGGAGGGCCCCCCGTCCAGGGGGCTTTTAGGAAAAAGAGAGTCTTTAAGTAGCAAGGGTTTCAAACAACGTGGAGTTTAGAAGCTAAAACCTATGTTTTGAGTTCCCCTTGAAAACGAACTGGTAGCCAGTGCATTTTAAGACCATGCTTTCTTCTTTGCAAAGGGCCCTAGAAGGCAAATGCACGTGGCAATAGCACGTCCCGCACTAATTCCCTCTAGCTGTACTGATTGCATTCCCATAGTGGCGGGGATCACAGTTCGGGAATGCAATCCCGTAAGTTGGGCCCCACCATTTAAGAAGGATGTTAAGGGACTCGCATGCGTGCAGAGGAGTGCCACAAAGGCGGGGAAGGGGCTGGAAGGCACGTCCTCTGAGGCGCGGCTGAGGACGCTGGGTTTGACTAGTTTGGGGAGCAGGAGGCTGCGGGGCGACCTCACTGCTCTCCGCAGCTTCCTGAGGAGGGCAAGTGGAGAGGGAGGTGCTGATCTCTTCTCCCTGGTACCCAGTGCCAGGACGCGTGGGAATGGCTCAAAGCTGCATCCGTCAGGGGGGGTTCGGACTTGACGTGAGGAAACCTTTCTTTACCGAGAAGGGGGTCAAACCCTGGAACAGGGGGTGGTTGATGCCCCATGCCTGTCAGTGTTTAAGAGGCATTTGGGCAACGCCCTTAATGCCGTGCTTTAACTTTTGGTCAGCCTTGCAGTGGTCAGGCAGTTGGATTAGATGGTCATTGTAGGTCCCTTCCAACTCAACTTTTCCATTCCATTCCATTCCACTCCATTCCATTCCGTTCCGTTCTGTTCTATTCTGTTCTGTTCTTTTCTGTTCCCTGTGCTCCCCGTGAGTCAAAACCCTGAGACAGTTATTTACCTGAAGAGCCAGGGTTTTTTCAGATCCAAAAACACTTTCAAGGACACAAATCACAAAGATTACAAGTGGAAACAGGATTTTATTTTATTTTATTTTATTTTATTTTATTTTATTTTATTTTATTTTATTTTATGTTATTTTATGTTATTTTATGTTATGTTATGTTATGTTATTTTATGTTACTTTATGTTATTTTATATTATTTGATTTGGTTTGATTTTTCTGAATCCATTTCAGAGCCGATGCTCACAAGCATGAACACAATGCACGTGTGTAGCCAGGAGCAGGCTGATGCATTCTTGAGTTTAGCTTGAAGAAACATCCCTTGCAGTCTGGCAAAGGAAAGCCATAGAGCCGCAGAAAGTAGCAGCAGGGATGCAGGCCAAGCAGTCCCTGCTTCCTGAAGAGTGAGAACTTGAAGAATGAGGATCAGGAGCGACCACACACAAAAGAAGAAGAAGAAGAGGTGTGTGGTACCGTGGGGTATTTTCCAAAGTAGGACACATAATAGCGATGACAAGCACACTTCTTGCCTTCCAAAACTTGCTGCGCCGCTGTGCTGCTTGGCCGGTGATGCATGAAAAGCGCTCTGGTGCCGGCCCTGCGCTTGTGCTGCATGCAGGGAGAGCTGCAAAGCGGCAGCTCCGGACGGTGCAGCAAGCCTGCAGCCCTTCCAAGTGCAGGCTGTTTTGCAGAAGCGAGAATCCGTGGGGAAACGGAGCCAAGGGAAGAGCAGAGCTCGCTCCCGCTCCAAACTTGCAACGGGCAAGAGAGCCCGAGAGAGCCAGGGCACGAGCGGTGCCTTGGAGGTGCAAGAGCAGCGGGCAAGAAGGGAGCCGAAAGGGCCCAGAGGAGCCCTGGCAAGGGGCTGTGCTCAATGCTACGGAGGACAAGAAGCAACCCGCGGGGGCCACCGTGGGCGCCCGCCCTGGGAGTCTAGAAAGCTTCCTCCCCCCGGATGCGGGGCACGAGGGCCATCTTCGTGGAGCACGAGCAGCAGGCACCTAGCCCAAATGGCCCAAAGGAGCCCTGGCAAGGGGCCGTGCTCAGTGCTGCAGAGGCAGGCAAAAACCCCCCGGGGACACTTGCTAGCCCACCGTGGGGGAAAAAAAGCCTTGCTCCCCCCAGCTGCAGGGCACGAGAGACCATCTTCGTGGTGCATGAGCAGCAGGCAGTAACCTAGCCAAAAGGGAGCAGAGGAGCCCTGACAAGTGGTCATGCTCAATGCTGCAGAGGAAGGCAAAAAACCCCCGGGGACCAGTGCCAATCTGCCCCGGGGGAAAATTCCTTCCTGACCCCAGCGCTGGCGATCGGCTACTCCCTGAGCATGTGAGCAAGACCCGCCTCCTCGTCCCACAGGCTGGTCACGCCTCCCTCCCAGGAGATGCCCAAGCCCTATTCTCCCTCAAGCTGGAGCCACCTCAGGGGCTTGCGAGAGAGGCGATATGCCCCGGGCCTGATGGACCTTGGGGGCAAGAATCCTTCCCATGCCTGGTAGGACACCAGTGGCTGCTCCGAAGCACTGGGAGGCCTTGCAACATCTCTGCATTCCGATTCTTACGGCTGCTGCCCCTGGCTGCGCAGGGGATGAGGACGGCGAGCTCTGCAGTGCTCTTCAGGAAGGCGTTCCCTTGGTCTTGCCGCGGCTATCCAGCTGAAAAGGCTATCCGAACCGGAGATGAGCTTTGAAGGTGGCGCTGCCGGGAGCTGGCCTGGCAGCAGAGAATCTCCAGCAGCCTCGCCCAGCCTTCGGTCTTCTTCCCTCAGACCCTCCAAGTAATTCCACCGGCTCCTCAAGGATTTCCTCTGGGATGTCTTCGGGCTGCCCGCAGGCCATCTCTGGCAGCAGGACACGGGAGGATGCTCCCTTTTATCCTGGCCCGGGGCACTGTGACTGCTGCGTTGCCGGGCGGTGGCACTGTGACACGGGGGTGACGGGGCCCCCCATGCGCAGCCCCGCCCGCCGCAGCCCCCCCGCCGCCCCTCCGCCCGGCATCCTTCGGAGGAAGGCCTTTGGGGTGCTGGCCCCGAGGCAGTCCCTGTGCCCAGGAGGCCGAGGGGGCTGTCCCTGCCCTTGGTGGCCGTGCACTGAGCACAGCTGCTGGGCGTCCCTCATGTGTCCTCTGCCCCTCAGCTCCCAAGGACAAACCCAGTGCTGTTCCTCTTCCTTCAGGCCATGGCAGAAACCAAGCCTGCAGCCCAGAGACCACCCCTATTAGCCGTCCCCTCTCTGCACCAGAGCTAACGACCACGAGGCCGCGCGGCGAGGAGGGCCAGGGACTTGATGTGGCTGGACACAAAGCCGGGGAGTGTGAGGGGGAATGGTTTCAGTAGTTGCAGCCTGGAGGAAAGGCAAAGCGTAACCAGAGCCATAGCTTGGGATGGAAAGAAGACAGGCTTTGACAAACAAGGGAGCGGAGGTTACACTGGTGGGGTGGAAAGGCGGGTCATTTTCAGGCCTAGAACATTTGGAGCCGTGCCCAAAGCACAGGCAGGCAAACGACGAGTCCTCCAAACGGGGAAAATTGCTCATTGCTGCTATCGCCGTCACATCCCCTTGTGCCACTGAAACCAAGCTGCGCAGCTCCTCTGTTAAAGACACCCATTGCCCGAGTTTATAGGGGATAGCAAACGCGCTTCAGCCCTGGGGTAAAACTTTCGCAGCTCTTTTGGGACTTCAAAGTTTCTGAGAGTTACTTGCCTCCCTCACTTGGCGGGAGGATGTTCAGCTCTTCTCTAAAGCCTGGAAAGTCTCTTTTTCCTTTAGGATTTAGTCTTTTGAGTCCTGAAAGAGGAAGGAAGGTGATATTCTTGTCATTTTGGTCGTTGGTGCCAAAATTCATCTGTCCGTTCAGACTCTGTAAAGAAGGGCATTTATACCGTATACATTCCTTTGGATGTGGGGATGCCAGAGGTGAAAGAAAGGCTTGTGGTTCCCTCTGCGTGAACTTTGCAGAGACGTAGAGAGCATGCAGGATTGCCTCACCATTCCTCACCAATGCACCAGGGAGGGACATTTGCTACTCCCCTGCTTATGGGGAGGTCGTCTTCTTGGCAAGAAGTCCTGAATGGTTTTGTGTTCTTGACCATCTTTCTCCTGGCACTTGACTAGCTCTTCTGCTCCTTTGGCCTCCATCCTTGATATCTTTCTTGAAAGTGATGGCAGCCCTGTCAGCCTTTGTCTTGCTCCTGCTGGGCATCTTCTTCTGTAGGCCCTGCATGCCCCTCGTCGGCTGCTTAGTCTTTGTTTGCCTTGATCCCAGATGGAATTTGTCTTTCTTGAACGCGAGGAATGAGAAATGTCCCTAGTGGTGCCGCTGAGTTCTCACCAGGGCTTTGCACAATGCTTGCCTTTCCGATGGAAATAGCTTGCCTGACACACAAGAATGCATTTGCCTCTATGCCATTCATGGCTCCTAGTCACCCTGTCATCTACTCATGCCTCCAGGAACGTTGGCCTACTCCGATGTTCCCAAACTGGAGCAGAAACTCATGGTGCTCCAGCTGCCGTTATGTTACCTGCAGTTCTTCACACGCGTGGTTTACTGAGGGAGGGGGCTCTCTCTTCTGGCAGAGCTTCAGCTGGTGTGGAGCATGGGGGCCATAGAAACGTACCCTGAGATAGAGCTTTTTCTGGTTCATGGGTGCCATGAAATCCAGAAGACGATGTGGACAATGAATGTATCTCCTGGAGGAGGCAGGAAGCCTATATATCTTGAACGGTAGTTTTCTGCAATCTCATTTCAAAAGACCTGACCGTGAACTTCACCGTTTCATACATTTGATGGCACGAAAGCGTGAAGGGTGGAGCCTGAGAGACGTGTTAATGAGGCTTTCACCCGTCGGTAGCCTGCTGGAGTGCAGCTCCACGCAGTCTCGACCAGCAGATCCAGCCCTCCGCCGGCCGGGTGAGCTAGGGACGGACTGTGTGGGTGGGCTCTGAGCACGAAGCTGGTGGTGTGCGTCTAGTCACTTTCAAAATGGGTGTCTGCCTCCTAGGAAAGAAAAGAAGCACAGCTGGCGTTACGTGAGCTTCCATTTTGGAGGTTTCATTGGAGAAAGTGCCAAATCAGCCCCGATGCTGAAAAAGCTGCAGGAGATGAAACACGGGTGGGCCAGTGCGATGCGGTTCGTGGCACTGCTGTCTGTGGGGATATGCTTCACTGTGCAGGAGTGTGAATAAAGGTGGCTGATCTTTTAAATGACCTCTGCAGGCATTTAGTGAAAAGGAAGGTTGTTGCTGGTAGTGCCGATGTGGGTGAGGAGTTGGCTGGCCGGGTGGCCGTCCGACACTAAAAGGCAACTGCCTCTCTCGAAGAGTCCCTGCGTGCCTGGAAGGTAGCTGCGAAGGAGGACTGAAGATTTTGCTTTTTATACACCCGCCTGAGATTACCTGAGAATGTCGGTGCGATGAAATTACTGGTGGCGGCATTCAGATACAAAGGAACTTCATTGATTGTTTTTTTTAATTAATAGATGAAACTATGAGAAACCATCTTCTAGCACACACGTGGTAATCCGTTTGCAAAACTGGTGCAATGAGTGCAGAAAGCTGCCAGGCTATGTCTGTTCGGTTAAAGAATCTCAACCTTTTGATGCAAGCTCGGTGGGACGAGCCAGGCCCTTGCATGTGTCCAAACATGGATTTGATGGATGAGCGGGCAGAGGGAGGCTAGAGACGGATTCGCTTGCCAGGAGGGCCCCCCGTCCAGGGGGCTTTTAGGAAAAAGAGAGTCTTTAAGTAGCAAGGGTTTCAAACAACGTGGAGTTTAGAAGCTAAAACCTATGTTTTGAGTTCCCCTTGAAAACGAACTGGTAGCCAGTGCATTTTAAGACCATGCTTTCTTCTTTGCAAAGGGCCCTAGAAGGCAAATGCACGTGGCAATAGCACGTCCCGCACTAATTCCCTCTAGCTGTACTGATTGCATTCCCATAGTGGCGGGGATCACAGTTCGGGAATGCAATCCCGTAAGTTGGGCCCCACCATTTAAGAAGGATGTTACGGGACTTGCATGCGTGCAGAGGAGTGCCACAAAGGCGGGGAAGGGGCTGGAAGGCGTGTCCTCTGAGGCGCGGCTGAGGACGCTGGGTTTGACTAGTTTGGGGAGCAGGAGGCTGCGGGGCGACCTCACTGCTCTCCGCAGCTTCCTGAGGAGGGCAAGTGGAGAGGGAGGTGCTGATCTCTTCTCCCTGGTACCCAGTGCCAGGACGCGTGGGAATGGCTCAAAGCTGCGTCCGTCAGGGGGGGTTCGGACTTGACGTGAGGAAACCTTTCTTTACCGAGAAGGGGGTCAAACCCTGGAACAGGGGGTGGTTGATGCCCCATGCCTGTCAGTGTTTAAGAGGCATTTGGGCAACGCCCTTAATGCCGTGCTTTAACTTTTGGTCAGCCTTGCAGTGGTCAGGCAGTTGGATTAGATGGTCATTGTAGGTCCCTTCCAACTCAACTTTTCCATTCCATTCCATTCCACTCCATTCCATTCCGTTCCGTTCTGTTCTATTCTGTTCTGTTCTTTTCTGTTCCCTGTGCTCCCCGTGAGTCAAAACCCTGAGACAGTTATTTACCTGAAGAGCCAGGGTTTTTTCAGATCCAAAAACACTTTCAAGGACACAAATCACAAAGATTACAAGTAGAAACAGGATTTTATTTTATTTTATTTTATTTTATTTTATTTTATTTTACTTTATGTTATTTTATGTTATTTTATGTTATGTTATGTTATTTTATGTTACTTTATGTTATTTTATATTATTTGATTTGGTTTGATTTTTCTGAATCCATTTCAGAGCCGATGCTCACAAGCATGAACACAATGCACGTGTGTAGCCAGGAGCAGGCTGATGCATTCTTGAGTTTAGCTTGAAGAAACATCCCTTGCAGTCTGGCAAAGGAAAGCCATAGAGCCGCAGAAAGTAGCAGCAGGGATGCAGGCCAAGCAGTCCCTGCTTCCTGAAGAGTGAGAACTTGAAGAATGAGGATCAGGAGCGACCACACACAAAAGAAGAAGAAGAAGAGGTGTGTGGTACCGTGGGGTATTTTCCAAAGTAGGACACATAATAGCAATGACAAGCACACTTCTTGCCTTCCAAAACTTGCTGCGCCGCTGTGCTGCTTGGCCGGTGATGCATGAAAAGCGCTCTGGTGCCGGCCCTGCGCTTGTGCTGCATGCAGGGAGAGCTGCAAAGCGGCAGCTCCGGACGGTGCAGCAAGCCTGCAGCCCTTCCAAGTGCAGGCTGTTTTGCAGAAGCGAGAATCCGTGGGGAAACGGAGCCAAGGGAAGAGCAGAGCTCGCTCCCGCTCCAAACTTGCAACGGGCAAGAGAGCCCGAGAGAGCCAGGGCACGAGCGGTGCCTTGGAGGTGCAAGAGCAGCGGGCAAGAAGGGAGCCGAAAGGGCCCAGAGGAGCCCTGGCAAGGGGCTGTGCTCAATGCTACGGAGGACAAGAAGCAACCCGCGGGGGCCACCGTGGGGGCCCGCCCTGGGAGTCTAGAAAGCTTCCTCCCCCCGGATGCGGGGCACGAGGGCCATCTTCGTGGAGCACGAGCAGCAGGCACCTAGCCCAAATGGCCCAAAGGAGCCCTGGCAAGGGGCCGTGCTCAGTGCTGCAGAGGCAGGCAAAAACCCCCCAGGGACACTTGCTAGCCCACCGTGGGGGAAAAAAAGCCTTGCTCCCCCCAGCTGCAGGGCACGAGAGGCCATCTTCGTGGTGCATGAGCAGCAGGCAGTAACCTAGCCAAAAGGGAGCAGAGGAGCCCTGACAAGTGGTCATGCTCAATGCTGCAGAGGAAGGCAAAAAACCCCCGGGGACCAGTGCCAATCTGCCCCGGGGGAAAATTCCTTCCTGACCCCAGCGCTGGCGATCGGCTACTCCCTGAGCATGTGAGCAAGACCCGCCTCCTCGTCCCACAGGCTGGTCACGCCTCCCTCCCAGGAGATGCCCAAGCCCTATTCTCCCTCAAGCTGGAGCCACCTCAGGGGCTTGCGAGAGAGGCGATATGCCCCGGGCCTGATGGACCTTGGGGGCAAGAATCCTTCCCATGCCTGGTAGGACACCAGTGGCTGCTCCGAAGCACTGGGAGGCCTTGCAACATCTCTGCATTCCGATTCTTACGGCTGCTGCCCCTGGCTGCGCAGGGGATGAGGACGGCGAGCTCTGCAGTGCTCTTCAGGAAGGCGTTCCCTTGGTCTTGCCGCGGCTATCCAGCTGAAAAGGCTATCCGAACCGGAGATGAGCTTTGAAGGTGGCGCTGCCGGGAGCTGGCCTGGCAGCAGAGAATCTCCAGCAGCCTCGCCCAGCCTTCGGTCTTCTTCCCTCAGACCCTCCAAGTAATTCCACCGGCTCCTCAAGGATTTCCTCTGGGATGTCTTCGGGCTGCCCGCAGGCCATCTCTGGCAGCAGGACACGGGAGGATGCTCCCTTTTATCCTGGCCCGGGGCACTGTGACTGCTGCGTTGCCGGGCGGTGGCACTGTGACACGGGGGTGACGGGGCCCCCCATGCGCAGCCCCGCCCGCCGCAGCCCCCCCGCCGCCCCTCCGCCCGGCATCCTTCGGAGGAAGGCCTTTGGGGTGCTGGCCCCGAGGCAGTCCCTGTGCCCAGGAGGCCGAGGGGGCTGTCCCTGCCCTTGGTGGCCGTGCACTGAGCACAGCTGCTGGGCGTCCCTCATGTGTCCTCTGCCCCTCAGCTCCCAAGGACAAACCCAGTGCTGTTCCTCTTCCTTCAGGCCATGGCAGAAACCAAGCCTGCAGCCCAGAGACCACCCCTATTAGCCGTCCCCTCTCTGCACCAGAGCTAACGACCACGAGGCCGCGCGGCGAGGAGGGCCAGGGACTTGATGTGGCTGGACACAAAGCCGGGGAGTGTGAGGGGGAATGGTTTCAGTAGTTGCAGCCTGGAGGAAAGGCAAAGCGTAACCAGAGCCATAGCTTGGGATGGAAAGAAGACAGGCTTTGACAAACAAGGGAGCGGAGGTTACACTGGTGGGGTGGAAAGGCGGGTCATTTTCAGGCCTAGAACATTTGGAGCCGTGCCCAAAGCACAGGCAGGCAAACGACGAGTCCTCCAAACGGGGAAAATTGCTCATTGCTGCTATCGCCGTCACATCCCCTTGTGCCACTGAAACCAAGCTGCGCAGCTCCTCTGTTAAAGACACCCATTGCCCGAGTTTATAGGGGATAGCAAACGCGCTTCAGCCCTGGGGTAAAACTTTCGCAGCTCTTTTGGGACTTCAAAGTTTCTGAGAGTTACTTGCCTCCCTCACTTGGCGGGAGGATGTTCAGCTCTTCTCTAAAGCCTGGAAAGTCTCTTTTTCCTTTAGGATTTAGTCTTTTGAGTCCTGAAAGAGGAAGGAAGGTGATATTCTTGTCATTTTGGTCGTTGGTGCCAAAATTCATCTGTCCGTTCAGACTCTGTAAAGAAGGGCATTTATACCGTATACATTCCTTTGGATGTGGGGATGCCAGAGGTGAAAGAAAGGCTTGTGGTTCCCTCTGCGTGAACTTTGCAGAGACGTAGAGAGCATGCAGGATTGCCTCACCATTCCTCACCAATGCACCAGGGAGGGACATTTGCTACTCCCCTGCTTATGGGGAGGTCGTCTTCTTGGCAAGAAGTCCTGAATGGTTTTGTGTTCTTGACCATCTTTCTCCTGGCACTTGAGTAGCTCTTCTGCTCCTTTGGCCTCCATCCTTGATATCTTTCTTGAAAGTGATGGCAGCCCTGTCAGCCTTTGTCTTGCTCCTGCTGGGCATCTTCTTCTGTAGGCCCTGCATGCCCCTCGTCGGCTGCTTAGTCTTTGTTTGCCTTGATCCCAGATGGAATTTGTCTTTCTTGAACGCGAGGAATGAGAAATGTCCCTAGTGGTGCCGCTGAGTTCTCACCAGGGCTTTGCACAATGCTTGCCTTTCCGATGGAAATAGCTTGCCTGACACACAAGAATGCATTTGCCTCTATGCCATTCGTGGCTCCTAGTCACCCTGTCATCTACTCATGCCTCCAGGAACGTTGGCCTACTCCGATGTTCCCAAACTGGAGCAGAAACTCATGGTGCTCCAGCTGCCGTTATGTTACCTGCAGTTCTTCACACGCGTGGTTTACTGAGGGAGGGGGCTCTCTCTTCTGGCAGAGCTTCAGCTGGTGTGGAGCATGGGGGCCATAGAAACGTACCCTGAGATAGAGCTTTTTCTGGTTCATGGGTGCCATGAAATCCAGAAGACGATGTGGACAATGAATGTATCTCCTGGAGGAGGCAGGAAGCCTATATATCTTGAACGGTAGTTTTCTGCAATCTCATTTCAAAAGACCTGACCGTGAACTTCACCGTTTCATACATTTGATGGCACGAAAGCGTGAAGGGTGGAGCCTGAGAGACGTGTTAATGAGGCTTTCACCCGTCGGTAGCCTGCTGGAGTGCAGCTCCACGCAGTCTCGACCAGCAGATCCAGCCCTCCGCCGGCCGGGTGAGCTAGGGACGGACTGTGTGGGTGGGCTCTGAGCACGAAGCTGGTGGTGTGCGTCTAGTCGCTTTCAAAATGGGTGTCTGCCTCCTAGGAAAGAAAAGAAGCACAGCTGGCGTTACGTGAGCTTCCATTTTGGAGGTTTCATTGGAGAAAGTGCCAAATCAGCCCCGATGCTGAAAAAGCTGCAGGAGATGAAACACGGGTGGGCCAGTGCGATGCGGTTCGTGGCACTGCTGTCTGTGGGGATATGCTTCACTGTGCAGGAGTGTGAATAAAGGTGGCTGATCTTTTAAATGACCTCTGCAGGCATTTAGTGAAAAGGAAGGTTGTTGCTGGTAGTGCCGATGTGGGTGAGGAGTTGGCTGGCCGGGTGGCCGTCCGACACTAAAAGGCAACTGCCTCTCTCGAAGAGTCCCTGCGTGCCTGGAAGGTAGCTGCGAAGGAGGACTGAAGATTTTGCTTTTTATACACCCGCCTGAGATTACCTGAGAATGTCGGTGCGATGAAATTACTGGTGGCGGCATTCAGATACAAAGGAACTTCATTGATTGTTTTTTTTAATTAATAGATGAAACTATGAGAAACCATCTTCTAGCACACACGTGGTAATCCGTTTGCAAAACTGGTGCAATGAGTGCAGAAAGCTGCCAGGCTATGTCTGTTCGGTTAAAGAATCTCAACCTTTTGATGCAAGCTCGGTGGGACGAGCCAGGCCCTTGCATGTGTCCAAACATGGATTTGATGGATGAGCGGGCAGAGGGAGGCTAGAGACGGATTCGCTTGCCAGGAGGGCCCCCCGTCCAGGGGGCTTTTAGGAAAAAGAGAGTCTTTAAGTAGCAAGGGTTTCAAACAACGTGGAGTTTAGAAGCTAAAACCTATGTTTTGAGTTCCCCTTGAAAACGAACTGGTAGCCAGTGCATTTTAAGACCATGCTTTCTTCTTTGCAAAGGGCCCTAGAAGGCAAATGCACGTGGCAATAGCACGTCCCGCACTAATTCCCTCTAGCTGTACTGATTGCATTCCCATAGTGGCGGGGATCACAGTTCGGGAATGCAATCCCGTAAGTTGGGCCCCACCATTTAAGAAGGATGTTAAGGGACTTGCATGCGTGCAGAGGAGTGCCACAAAGGCGGGGAAGGGGCTGGAAGGCACGTCCTCTGAGGCGCGGCTGAGGACGCTGGGTTTGACTAGTTTGGGGAGCAGGAGGCTGCGGGGCGACCTCACTGCTCTCCGCAGCTTCCTGAGGAGGGCAAGTGGAGAGGGAGGTGCTGATCTCTTCTCCCTGGTACCCAGTGCCAGGACGCATGGGAATGGCTCAAAGCTGCATCCGTCAGGGGGGGTTCGGACTTGACGTGAGGAAACCTTTCTTTACCGAGAAGGGGGTCAAACCCTGGAACAGGGGGTGGTTGATGCCCCATGCCTGTCAGTGTTTAAGAGGCATTTGGGCAACGCCCTTAATGCCGTGCTTTAACTTTTGGTCAGCCTTGCAGTGGTCAGGCAGTTGGATTAGATGGTCATTGTAGGTCCCTTCCAACTCAACTTTTCCATTCCATTCCATTCCACTCCATTCCATTCCGTTCCGTTCTGTTCTATTCTGTTCTGTTCTTTTCTGTTCCCTGTGCTCCCCGTGAGTCAAAACCCTGAGACAGTTATTTACCTGAAGAGCCAGGGTTTTTTCAGATCCAAAAACACTTTCAAGGACACAAATCACAAAGATTACAAGTGGAAACAGGATTTTATTTTATTTTATTTTATTTTATTTTATTTTATTTTATTTTATTTTATTTTATTTTATTTTACTTTATGTTATTTTATGTTATTTTATGTTATGTTATGTTATGTTATTTTATGTTACTTTATGTTATTTTATATTATTTGATTTGGTTTGATTTTTCTGAATCCATTTCAGAGCCGATGCTCACAAGCATGAACACAATGCACATGTGTAGCCAGGAGCAGGCTGATGCATTCTTGAGTTTAGCTTGAAGAAACATCCCTTGCAGTCTGGCAAAGGAAAGCCATAGAGCCGCAGAAAGTAGCAGCAGGGATGCAGGCCAAGCAGTCCCTGCTTCCTGAAGAGTGAGAACTTGAAGAATGAGGATCAGGAGCGACCACACACAAAAGAAGAAGAAGAAGAGGTGTGTGGTACCGTGGGGTATTTTCCAAAGTAGGACACATAATAGCGATGACAAGCACACTTCTTGCCTTCCAAAACTTGCTGCGCCGCTGTGCTGCTTGGCCGGTGATGCATGAAAAGCGCTCTGGTGCCGGCCCTGCGCTTGTGCTGCATGCAGGGAGAGCTGCAAAGCGGCAGCTCCGGACGGTGCAGCAAGCCTGCAGCCCTTCCAAGTGCAGGCTGTTTTGCAGAAGCGAGAATCCGTGGGGAAACGGAGCCAAGGGAAGAGCAGAGCTCGCTCCCGCTCCAAACTTGCAACGGGCAAGAGAGCCCGAGAGAGCCAGGGCACGAGCGGTGCCTTGGAGGTGCAAGAGCAGCGGGCAAGAAGGGAGCCGAAAGGGCCCAGAGGAGCCCTGGCAAGGGGCTGTGCTCAATGCTACGGAGGACAAGAAGCAACCCGCGGGGGCCACCGTGGGCGCCCGCCCTGGGAGTCTAGAAAGCTTCCTCCCCCCGGATGCGGGGCACGAGGGCCATCTTCGTGGAGCACGAGCAGCAGGCACCTAGCCCAAATGGCCCAAAGGAGCCCTGGCAAGGGGCCGTGCTCAGTGCTGCAGAGGCAGGCAAAAACCCCCCGGGGACACTTGCTAGCCCACCGTGGGGGAAAAAAAGCCTTGCTCCCCCCAGCTGCAGGGCACGAGAGGCCATCTTCGTGGTGCATGAGCAGCAGGCAGTAACCTAGCCAAAAGGGAGCAGAGGAGCCCTGACAAGTGGTCATGCTCAATGCTGCAGAGGAAGGCAAAAAACCCCCGGGGACCAGTGCCAATCTGCCCCGGGGGAAAATTCCTTCCTGACCCCAGCGCTGGCGATCGGCTACTCCCTGAGCATGTGAGCAAGACCCGCCTCCTCGTCCCACAGGCTGGTCACGCCTCCCTCCCAGGAGATGCCCAAGCCCTATTCTCCCTCAAGCTGGAGCCACCTCAGGGGCTTGCGAGAGAGGCGATATGCCCCGGGCCTGATGGACCTTGGGGGCAAGAATCCTTCCCATGCCTGGTAGGACACCAGTGGCTGCTCCGAAGCACTGGGAGGCCTTGCAACATCTCTGCATTCCGTTTCTTACGGCTGCTGCCCCTGGCTGCGCAGGGGATGAGGACGGCGAGCTCTGCAGTGCTCTTCAGGAAGGCGTTCCCTTGGTCTTGCCGCGGCTATCCAGCTGAAAAGGCTATCCGAACCGGAGATGAGCTTTGAAGGTGGCGCTGCCGGGAGCTGGCCTGGCAGCAGAGAATCTCCAGCAGCCTCGCCCAGCCTTCGGTCTTCTTCCCTCAGACCCTCCAAGTAATTCCACCGGCTCCTCAAGGATTTCCTCTGGGATGTCTTCGGGCTGCCCGCAGGCCATCTCTGGCAGCAGGACACGGGAGGATGCTCCCTTTTATCCTGGCCCGGGGCACTGTGACTGCTGCGTTGCCGGGCGGTGGCACTGTGACACGGGGGTGACGGGGCCCCCCATGCGCAGCCCCGCCCGCCGCAGCCCCCCCGCCGCCCCTCCGCCCGGCATCCTTCGGAGGAAGGCCTTTGGGGTGCTGGCCCCGAGGCAGTCCCTGTGCCCAGGAGGCCGAGGGGGCTGTCCCTGCCCTTGGTGGCCGTGCACTGAGCACAGCTGCTGGGCGTCCCTCCTGTGTCCTCTGCCCCTCAGCTCCCAAGGACAAACCCAGTGCTGTTCCTCTTCCTTCAGGCCATGGCAGAAACCAAGCCTGCAGCCCAGAGACCACCCCTATTAGCCGTCCCCTCTCTGCACCAGAGCTAACGACCACGAGGCCGCGCGGCGAGGAGGGCCAGGGACTTGATGTGGCTGGACACAAAGCCGGGGAGTGTGAGGGGGAATGGTTTCAGTAGTTGCAGCCTGGAGGAAAGGCAAAGCGTAACCAGAGCCATAGCTTGGGATGGAAAGAAGACAGGCTTTGACAAACAAGGGAGCGGAGGTTACACTGGTGGGGTGGAAAGGCTGGTCATTTTCAGGCCTAGAACATTTGGAGCCGTGCCCAAAGCACAGGCAGGCAAACGACGAGTCCTCCAAACGGGGAAAATTGCTCATTGCTGCTATCGCCGTCACATCCCCTTGTGCCACTGAAACCAAGCTGCGCAGCTCCTCTGTTAAAGACACCCATTGCCCGAGTTTATGGGGGATAGCAAACGCGCTTCAGCCCTGGGGTAAAACTTTCGCAGCTCTTTTGGGACTTCAAAGTTTCTGAGAGTTACTTGCCTCCCTCACTTGGCGGGAGGATGTTCAGCTCTTCTCTAAAGCCTGGAAAGTCTCTTTTTCCTTTAGGACTTAGTCTTTTGAGTCCTGAAAGAGGAAGGAAGGTGATATTCTTGTCATTTTGGTCGTTGGTGCCAAAATTCATCTGTCCGTTCAGACTCTGTAAAGAAGGGCATTTATACCGTATACATTCCTTTGGATGTGGGGATGCCAGAGGTGAAAGAAAGGCTTGTGGTTCCCTCTGCGTGAACTTTGCAGAGACGTAGAGAGCATGCAGGATTGCCTCACCATTCCTCACCAATGCACCAGGGAGGGACATTTGCTACTCCCCTGCTTATGGGGAGGTCGTCTTCTTGGCAAGAAGTCCTGAATGGTTTTGTGTTCTTGACCATCTTTCTCCTGGCACTTGAGTAGCTCTTCTGCTCCTTTGGCCTCCATCCTTGATATCTTTCTTGAAAGTGATGGCAGCCCTGTCAGCCTTTGTCTTGCTCCTGCTGGGCATCTTCTTCTGTAGGCCCTGCATGCCCCTCGTCGGCTGCTTAGTCTTTGTTTGCCTTGATCCCAGATGGAATTTGTCTTTCTTGAACGCGAGGAATGAGAAATGTCCCTAGTGGTGCCGCTGAGTTCTCACCAGGGCTTTGCACAATGCTTGCCTTTCCGATGGAAATAGCTTGCCTGACACACAAGAATGCATTTGCCTCTATGCCATTCGTGGCTCCTAGTCACCCTGTCATCTACTCATGCCTCCAGGAACGTTGGCCTACTCCGATGTTCCCAAACTGGAGCAGAAACTCATGGTGCTCCAGCTGCCGTTATGTTACCTGCAGTTCTTCACACGCGTGGTTTACTGAGGGAGGGGGCTCTCTCTTCTGGCAGAGCTTCAGCTGGTGTGGAGCATGGGGGCCATAGAAACGTACCCTGAGATAGAGCTTTTTCTGGTTCATGGGTGCCATGAAATCCAGAAGACGATGTGGACAATGAATGTATCTCCTGGAGGAGGCAGGAAGCCTATATATCTTGAACGGTAGTTTTCTGCAATCTCATTTCAAAAGACCTGACCGTGAACTTCACCGTTTCATACATTTGATGGCACGAAAGCGTGAAGGGTGGAGCCTGAGAGACGTGTTAATGAGGCTTTCACCCGTCGGTAGCCTGCTGGAGTGCAGCTCCACGCAGTCTCGACCAGCAGATCCAGCCCTCCGCCGGCCGGGTGAGCTAGGGACGGACTGTGTGGGTGGGCTCTGAGCACGAAGCTGGTGGTGTGCGTCTAGTCGCTTTCAAAATGGGTGTCTGCCTCCTAGGAAAGAAAAGAAGCACAGCTGGCGTTACGTGAGCTTCCATTTTGGAGGTTTCATTGGAGAAAGTGCCAAATCAGCCCCGATGCTGAAAAAGCTGCAGGAGATGAAACACGGGTGGGCCAGTGCGATGCGGTTCGTGGCACTGCTGTCTGTGGGGATATGCTTCACTGTGCAGGAGTGTGAATAAAGGTGGCTGATCTTTTAAATGACCTCTGCAGGCATTTAGTGAAAAGGAAGGTTGTTGCTGGTAGTGCCGATGTGGGTGAGGAGTTGGCTGGCCGGGTGGCCGTCCGACACTAAAAGGCAACTGCCTCTCTCGAAGAGTCCCTGCGTGCCTGGAAGGTAGCTGCGAAGGAGGACTGAAGATTTTGCTTTTTATACACCCGCCTGAGATTACCTGAGAATGTCGGTGCGATGAAATTACTGGTGGCGGCATTCAGATACAAAGGAACTTCATTGATTGTTTTTTTTAATTAATAGATGAAACTATGAGAAACCATCTTCTAGCACACACGTGGTAATCCGTTTGCAAAACTGGTGCAATGAGTGCAGAAAGCTGCCAGGCTATGTCTGTTCGGTTAAAGAATCTCAACCTTTTGATGCAAGCTCGGTGGGACGAGCCAGGCCCTTGCATGTGTCCAAACATGGATTTGATGGATGAGCGGGCAGAGGGAGGCTAGAGACGGATTCGCTTGCCAGGAGGGCCCCCCGTCCAGGGGGCTTTTAGGAAAAAGAGAGTCTTTAAGTAGCAAGGGTTTCAAACAACGTGGAGTTTAGAAGCTAAAACCTATGTTTTGAGTTCCCCTTGAAAACGAACTGGTAGCCAGTGCATTTTAAGACCATGCTTTCTTCTTTGCAAAGGGCCCTAGAAGGCAAATGCACGTGGCAATAGCACGTCCCGCACTAATTCCCTCTAGCTGTACTGATTGCATTCCCATAGTGGCGGGGATCACAGTTCGGGAATGCAATCCCGTAAGTTGGGCCCCACCATTTAAGAAGGATGTTAAGGGACTTGCATGCGTGCAGAGGAGTGCCACAAAGGCGGGGAAGGGGCTGGAAGGCGTGTCCTCTGAGGCGCGGCTGAGGACGCTGGGTTTGACTAGTTTGGAGAGCAGGAGGCTGCGGGGCGACCTCACTGCTCTCCGCAGCTTCCTGAGGAGGGCAAGTGGAGAGGGAGGTGCTGATCTCTTCTCCCTGGTACCCAGTGCCAGGACGCGTGGGAATGGCTCAAAGCTGCGTCCGTCAGGGGGGGTTCGGACTTGACGTGAGGAAACCTTTCTTTACCGAGAAGGGGGTCAAACCCTGGAACAGGGGGTGGTTGATGCCCCATGCCTGTCAGTGTTTAAGAGGCATTTGGGCAACGCCCTTAATGCCGTGCTTTAACTTTTGGTCAGCCTTGCAGTGGTCAGGCAGTTGGATTAGATGGTCATTGTAGGTCCCTTCCAACTCAACTTTTCCATTCCATTCCATTCCACTCCATTCCATTCCGTTCCGTTCTGTTCTATTCTGTTCTGTTCTTTTCTGTTCCCTGTGCTCCCCGTGAGTCAAAACCCTGAGACAGTTATTTACCTGAAGAGCCAGGGTTTTTTCAGATCCAAAAACACTTTCAAGGACACAAATCACAAAGATTACAAGTAGAAACAGGATTTTATTTTATTTTATTTTATTTTATTTTATTTTATTTTACTTTATGTTATTTTATGTTATTTTATGTTATGTTATGTTATTTTATGTTACTTTATGTTATTTTATATTATTTGATTTGGTTTGATTTTTCTGAATCCATTTCAGAGCCGATGCTCACAAGCATGAACACAATGCACGTGTGTAGCCAGGAGCAGGCTGATGCATTCTTGAGTTTAGCTTGAAGAAACATCCCTTGCAGTCTGGCAAAGGAAAGCCATAGAGCCGCAGAAAGTAGCAGCAGGGATGCAGGCCAAGCAGTCCCTGCTTCCTGAAGAGTGAGAACTTGAAGAATGAGGATCAGGAGCGACCACACACAAAAGAAGAAGAAGAAGAGGTGTGTGGTACCGTGGGGTATTTTCCAAAGTAGGACACATAATAGCGATGACAAGCACACTTCTTGCCTTCCAAAACTTGCTGCGCCGCTGTGCTGCTTGGCCGGTGATGCATGAAAAGCGCTCTGGTGCCGGCCCTGCGCTTGTGCTGCATGCAGGGAGAGCTGCAAAGCGGCAGCTCCGGACGGTGCAGCAAGCCTGCAGCCCTTCCAAGTGCAGGCTGTTTTGCAGAAGCGAGAATCCGTGGGGAAACGGAGCCAAGGGAAGAGCAGAGCTCGCTCCCGCTCCAAACTTGCAACGGGCAAGAGAGCCCGAGAGAGCCAGGGCACGAGCGGTGCCTTGGAGGTGCAAGAGCAGCGGGCAAGAAGGGAGCCGAAAGGGCCCAGAGGAGCCCTGGCAAGGGGCTGTGCTCAATGCTACGGAGGACAAGAAGCAACCCGCGGGGGCCACCGTGGGGGCCCGCCCTGGGAGTCTAGAAAGCTTCCTCCCCCCGGATGCGGGGCACGAGGGCCATCTTCGTGGAGCACGAGCAGCAGGCACCTAGCCCAAATGGCCCAAAGGAGCCCTGGCAAGGGGCCGTGCTCAGTGCTGCAGAGGCAGGCAAAAACCCCCCGGGGACACTTGCTAGCCCACCGTGGGGGAAAAAAAGCCTTGCTCCCCCCAGCTGCAGGGCACGAGAGGCCATCTTCGTGGTGCATGAGCAGCAGGCAGTAACCTAGCCAAAAGGGAGCAGAGGAGCCCTGACAAGTGGTCATGCTCAATGCTGCAGAGGAAGGCAAAAAACCCCCGGGGACCAGTGCCAATCTGCCCCGGGGGAAAATTCCTTCCTGACCCCAGCGCTGGCGATCGGCTACTCCCTGAGCATGTGAGCAAGACCCGCCTCCTCGTCCCACAGGCTGGTCACGCCTCCCTCCCAGGAGATGCCCAAGCCCTATTCTCCCTCAAGCTGGAGCCACCTCAGGGGCTTGCGAGAGAGGCGATATGCCCCGGGCCTGATGGACCTTGGGGGCAAGAATCCTTCCCATGCCTGGTAGGACACCAGTGGCTGCTCCGAAGCACTGGGAGGCCTTGCAACATCTCTGCATTCCGATTCTTACGGCTGCTGCCCCTGGCTGCGCAGGGGATGAGGACGGCGAGCTCTGCAGTGCTCTTCAGGAAGGCGTTCCCTTGGTCTTGCCGCGGCTATCCAGCTGAAAAGGCTATCCGAACCGGAGATGAGCTTTGAAGGTGGCGCTGCCGGGAGCTGGCCTGGCAGCAGAGAATCTCCAGCAGCCTCGCCCAGCCTTCGGTCTTCTTCCCTCAGACCCTCCAAGTAATTCCACCGGCTCCTCAAGGATTTCCTCTGGGATGTCTTCGGGCTGCCCGCAGGCCATCTCTGGCAGCAGGACACGGGAGGATGCTCCCTTTTATCCTGGCCCGGGGCACTGTGACTGCTGCGTTGCCGGGCGGTGGCACTGTGACACGGGGGTGACGGGGCCCCCCATGCGCAGCCCCGCCCGCCGCAGCCCCCCCGCCGCCCCTCCGCCCGGCATCCTTCGGAGGAAGGCCTTTGGGGTGCTGGCCCCGAGGCAGTCCCTGTGCCCAGGAGGCCGAGGGGGCTGTCCCTGCCCTTGGTGGCCGTGCACTGAGCACAGCTGCTGGGCGTCCCTCATGTGTCCTCTGCCCCTCAGCTCCCAAGGACAAACCCAGTGCTGTTCCTCTTCCTTCAGGCCATGGCAGAAACCAAGCCTGCAGCCCAGAGACCACCCCTATTAGCCGTCCCCTCTCTGCACCAGAGCTAACGACCACGAGGCCGCGCGGCGAGGAGGGCCAGGGACTTGATGTGGCTGGACACAAAGCCGGGGAGTGTGAGGGGGAATGGTTTCAGTAGTTGCAGCCTGGAGGAAAGGCAAAGCGTAACCAGAGCCATAGCTTGGGATGGAAAGAAGACAGGCTTTGACAAACAAGGGAGCGGAGGTTACACTGGTGGGGTGGAAAGGCGGGTCATTTTCAGGCCTAGAACATTTGGAGCCGTGCCCAAAGCACAGGCAGGCAAACGACGAGTCCTCCAAACGGGGAAAATTGCTCATTGCTGCTATCGCCGTCACATCCCCTTGTGCCACTGAAACCAAGCTGCGCAGCTCCTCTGTTAAAGACACCCATTGCCCGAGTTTATAGGGGATAGCAAACGCGCTTCAGCCCTGGGGTAAAACTTTCGCAGCTCTTTTGGGACTTCAAAGTTTCTGAGAGTTACTTGCCTCCCTCACTTGGCGGGAGGATGTTCAGCTCTTCTCTAAAGCCTGGAAAGTCTCTTTTTCCTTTAGGATTTAGTCTTTTGAGTCCTGAAAGAGGAAGGAAGGTGATATTCTTGTCATTTTGGTCGTTGGTGCCAAAATTCATCTGTCCGTTCAGACTCTGTAAAGAAGGGCATTTATACCGTATACATTCCTTTGGATGTGGGGATGCCAGAGGTGAAAGAAAGGCTTGTGGTTCCCTCTGCGTGAACTTTGCAGGGACGTAGAGAGCATGCAGGATTGCCTCACCATTCCTCACCAATGCACCAGGGAGGGACATTTGCTACTCCCCTGCTTATGGGGAGGTCGTCTTCTTGGCAAGAAGTCCTGAATGGTTTTGTGTTCTTGACCATCTTTCTCCTGGCACTTGACTAGCTCTTCTGCTCCTTTGGCCTCCATCCTTGATATCTTTCTTGAAAGTGATGGCAGCCCTGTCAGCCTTTGTCTTGCTCCTGCTGGGCATCTTCTTCTGTAGGCCCTGCATGCCCCTCGTCGGCTGCTTAGTCTTTGTTTGCCTTGATCCCAGATGGAATTTGTCTTTCTTGAACGCGAGGAATGAGAAATGTCCCTAGTGGTGCCGCTGAGTTCTCACCAGGGCTTTGCACAATGCTTGCCTTTCCGATGGAAATAGCTTGCCTGACACACAAGAATGCATTTGCCTCTATGCCATTCGTGGCTCCTAGTCACCCTGTCATCTACTCATGCCTCCAGGAACGTTGGCCTACTCCGATGTTCCCAAACTGGAGCAGAAACTCATGGTGCTCCAGCTGCCGTTGTGTTACCTGCAGTTCTTCACACGCGTGGTTTACTGAGGGAGGGGGCTCTCTCTTCTGGCAGAGCTTCAGCTGGTGTGGAGCATGGGGGCCATAGAAACGTACCCTGAGATAGAGCTTTTTCTGGTTCATGGGTGCCATGAAATCCAGAAGACGATGTGGACAATGAATGTATCTCCTGGAGGAGGCAGGAAGCCTATATATCTTGAACGGTAGTTTTCTGCAATCTCATTTCAAAAGACCTGACCGTGAACTTCACCGTTTCATACATTTGATGGCACGAAAGCGTGAAGGGTGGAGCCTGAGAGACGTGTTAATGAGGCTTTCACCCGTCGGTAGCCTGCTGGAGTGCAGCTCCACGCAGTCTCGACCAGCAGATCCAGCCCTCCGCCGGCCGGGTGAGCTAGGGACGGACTGTGTGGGTGGGCTCTGAGCACGAAGCTGGTGGTGTGCGTCTAGTCGCTTTCAAAATGGGTGTCTGCCTCCTAGGAAAGAAAAGAAGCACAGCTGGCGTTACGTGAGCTTCCATTTTGGAGGTTTCATTGGAGAAAGTGCCAAATCAGCCCCGATGCTGAAAAAGCTGCAGGAGATGAAACACGGGTGGGCCAGTGCGATGCGGTTCGTGGCACTGCTGTCTGTGGGGATATGCTTCACTGTGCAGGAGTGTGAATAAAGGTGGCTGATCTTTTAAATGACCTCTGCAGGCATTTAGTGAAAAGGAAGGTTGTTGCTGGTAGTGCCGATGTGGGTGAGGAGTTGGCTGGCCGGGTGGCCGTCCGACACTAAAAGGCAACTGCCTCTCTCGAAGAGTCCCTGCGTGCCTGGAAGGTAGCTGCGAAGGAGGACTGAAGATTTTGCTTTTTATACACCCGCCTGAGATTACCTGAGAATGTCGGTGCGATGAAATTACTGGTGGCGGCATTCAGATACAAAGGAACTTCATTGATTGTTTTTTTTAATTAATAGATGAAACTATGAGAAACCATCTTCTAGCACACACGTGGTAATCCGTTTGCAAAACTGGTGCAATGAGTGCAGAAAGCTGCCAGGCTATGTCTGTTCGGTTAAAGAATCTCAACCTTTTGATGCAAGCTCGGTGGGACGAGCCAGGCCCTTGCATGTGTCCAAACGTGGATTTGATGGATGAGCGGGCAGAGGGAGGCTAGAGACGGATTCGCTTGCCAGGAGGGCCCCCCGTCCAGGGGGCTTTTAGGAAAAAGAGAGTCTTTAAGTAGCAAGGGTTTCAAACAACGTGGAGTTTAGAAGCTAAAACCTATGTTTTGAGTTCCCCTTGAAAACGAACTGGTAGCCAGTGCATTTTAAGACCATGCTTTCTTCTTTGCAAAGGGCCCTAGAAGGCAAATGCACGTGGCAATAGCACGTCCCGCACTAATTCCCTCTAGCTGTACTGATTGCATTCCCATAGTGGCGGGGATCACAGTTCGGGAATGCAATCCCGTAAGTTGGGCCCCACCATTTAAGAAGGATGTTAAGGGACTTGCATGCGTGCAGAGGAGTGCCACAAAGGCGGGGAAGGGGCTGGAAGGCACGTCCTCTGAGGCGCGGCTGAGGACGCTGGGTTTGACTAGTTTGGAGAGCAGGAGGCTGCGGGGCGACCTCACTGCTCTCCGCAGCTTCCTGAGGAGGGCAAGTGGAGAGGGAGGTGCTGATCTCTTCTCCCTGGTACCCAGTGCCAGGACGCGTGGGAATGGCTCAAAGCTGCGTCCGTCAGGGGGGGTTCGGACTTGACGTGAGGAAACCTTTCTTTACCGAGAAGGGGGTCAAACCCTGGAACAGGGGGTGGTTGATGCCCCATGCCTGTCAGTGTTTAAGAGGCATTTGGGCAACGCCCTTAATGCCGTGCTTTAACTTTTGGTCAGCCTTGCAGTGGTCAGGCAGTTGGATTAGATGGTCATTGTAGGTCCCTTCCAACTCAACTTTTCCATTCCATTCCATTCCACTCCATTCCATTCCGTTCCGTTCTGTTCTATTCTGTTCTGTTCTTTTCTGTTCCCTGTGCTCCCCGTGAGTCAAAACCCTGAGACAGTTATTTACCTGAAGAGCCAGGGTTTTTTCAGATCCAAAAACACTTTCAAGGACACAAATCACAAAGATTACAAGTGGAAACAGGATTTTATTTTATTTTATTTTATTTTATTTTATTTTATTTTATTTTACTTTATGTTATTTTATGTTATTTTATGTTATGTTATGTTATTTTATGTTACTTTATGTTATTTTATATTATTTGATTTGGTTTGATTTTTCTGAATCCATTTCAGAGCCGATGCTCACAAGCATGAACACAATGCACGTGTGTAGCCAGGAGCAGGCTGATGCATTCTTGAGTTTAGCTTGAAGAAACATCCCTTGCAGTCTGGCAAAGGAAAGCCATAGAGCCGCAGAAAGTAGCAGCAGGGATGCAGGCCAAGCAGTCCCTGCTTCCTGAAGAGTGAGAACTTGAAGAATGAGGATCAGGAGCGACCACACACAAAAGAAGAAGAAGAAGAGGTGTGTGGTACCGTGGGGTATTTTCCAAAGTAGGACACATAATAGCGATGACAAGCACACTTCTTGCCTTCCAAAACTTGCTGCGCCGCTGTGCTGCTTGGCCGGTGATGCATGAAAAGCGCTCTGGTGCCGGCCCTGCGCTTGTGCTGCATGCAGGGAGAGCTGCAAAGCGGCAGCTCCGGACGGTGCAGCAAGCCTGCAGCCCTTCCAAGTGCAGGCTGTTTTGCAGAAGCGAGAATCCGTGGGGAAACGGAGCCAAGGGAAGAGCAGAGCTCGCTCCCGCTCCAAACTTGCAACGGGCAAGAGAGCCCGAGAGAGCCAGGGCACGAGCGGTGCCTTGGAGGTGCAAGAGCAGCGGGCAAGAAGGGAGCCGAAAGGGCCCAGAGGAGCCCTGGCAAGGGGCTGTGCTCAATGCTACGGAGGACAAGAAGCAACCCGCGGGGGCCACCGTGGGGGCCCGCCCTGGGAGTCTAGAAAGCTTCCTCCCCCCGGATGCGGGGCACGAGGGCCATCTTCGTGGAGCACGAGCAGCAGGCACCTAGCCCAAATGGCCCAAAGGAGCCCTGGCAAGGGGCCGTGCTCAGTGCTGCAGAGGCAGGCAAAAACCCCCCGGGGACACTTGCTAGCCCACCGTGGGGGAAAAAAAGCCTTGCTCCCCCCAGCTGCAGGGCACGAGAGGCCATCTTCGTGGTGCATGAGCAGCAGGCAGTAACCTAGCCAAAAGGGAGCAGAGGAGCCCTGACAAGTGGTCATGCTCAATGCTGCAGAGGAAGGCAAAAAACCCCCGGGGACCAGTGCCAATCTGCCCCGGGGGAAAATTCCTTCCTGACCCCAGCGCTGGCGATCGGCTACTCCCTGAGCATGTGAGCAAGACCCGCCTCCTCGTCCCACAGGCTGGTCACGCCTCCCTCCCAGGAGATGCCCAAGCCCTATTCTCCCTCAAGCTGGAGCCACCTCAGGGGCTTGCGAGAGAGGCGATATGCCCCGGGCCTGATGGACCTTGGGGGCAAGAATCCTTCCCATGCCTGGTAGGACACCAGTGGCTGCTCCGAAGCACTGGGAGGCCTTGCAACATCTCTGCATTCCGTTTCTTACGGCTGCTGCCCCTGGCTGCGCAGGGGATGAGGACGGCGAGCTCTGCAGTGCTCTTCAGGAAGGCGTTCCCTTGGTCTTGCCGCGGCTATCCAGCTGAAAAGGCTATCCGAACCGGAGATGAGCTTTGAAGGTGGCGCTGCCGGGAGCTGGCCTGGCAGCAGAGAATCTCCAGCAGCCTCGCCCAGCCTTCGGTCTTCTTCCCTCAGACCCTCCAAGTAATTCCACCGGCTCCTCAAGGATTTCCTCTGGGATGTCTTCGGGCTGCCCGCAGGCCATCTCTGGCAGCAGGACACGGGAGGATGCTCCCTTTTATCCTGGCCCGGGGCACTGTGACTGCTGCGTTGCCGGGCGGTGGCACTGTGACACGGGGGTGACGGGGCCTCCCATGCGCAGCCCCGCCCGCCGCAGCCCCCCCGCCGCCCCTCCGCCCGGCATCCTTCGGAGGAAGGCCTTTGGGGTGCTGGCCCCGAGGCAGTCCCTGTGCCCAGGAGGCCGAGGGGGCTGTCCCTGCCCTTGGTGGCCGTGCACTGAGCACAGCTGCTGGGCGTCCCTCCTGTGTCCTCTGCCCCTCAGCTCCCAAGGACAAACCCAGTGCTGTTCCTCTTCCTTCAGGCCATGGCAGAAACCAAGCCTGCAGCCCAGAGACCACCCCTATTAGCCGTCCCCTCTCTGCACCAGAGCTAACGACCACGAGGCCGCGCGGCGAGGAGGGCCAGGGACTTGATGTGGCTGGACACAAAGCCGGGGAGTGTGAGGGGGAATGGTTTCAGTAGTTGCAGCCTGGAGGAAAGGCAAAGCGTAACCAGAGCCATAGCTTGGGATGGAAAGAAGACAGGCTTTGACAAACAAGGGAGCGGAGGTTACACTGGTGGGGTGGAAAGGCTGGTCATTTTCAGGCCTAGAACATTTGGAGCCGTGCCCAAAGCACAGGCAGGCAAACGACGAGTCCTCCAAACAGGGAAAATTGCTCATTGCTGCTATCGCCGTCACATCCCCTTGTGCCACTGCAACCAAGCTGCGCAGCTCCTCTGTTAAAGACACCCATTGCCCGAGTTTGTGGGGGATAGCAAACGCGCTTCAGCCCTGGGGTAAAACTTTCGCAGCTCTTTTGGGACTTCAAAGTTTCTGAGAGTTACTTGCCTCCCTCACTTGGCGGGAGGATGTTCAGCTCTTCTCTAAAGCCTGGAAAGTCTCTTTTTCCTTTAGGACTTAGTCTTTTGAGTCCTGAAAGAGGAAGGAAGGTGATATTCTTGTCATTTTGGTCGTTGGTGCCAAAATTCATCTGTCCGTTCAGACTCTGTAAAGAAGGGCATTTATACCGTATACATTCCTTTGGATGTGGGGATGCCAGAGGTGAAAGAAAGGCTTGTGGTTCCCTCTGCGTGAACTTTGCAGAGACGTAGAGAGCATGCAGGATTGCCTCACCATTCCTCACCAATGCACCAGGGAGGGACATTTGCTACTCCCCTGCTTATGGGGAGGTCGTCTTCTTGGCAAGAAGTCCTGAATGGTTTTGTGTTCTTGACCATCTTTCTCCTGGCACTTGAGTAGCTCTTCTGCTCCTTTGGCCTCCATCCTTGATATCTTTCTTGAAAGTGATGGCAGCCCTGTCAGCCTTTGTCTTGCTCCTGCTGGGCATCTTCTTCTGTAGGCCCTGCATGCCCCTCGTCGGCTGCTTAGTCTTTGTTTGCCTTGATCCCAGATGGAATTTGTCTTTCTTGAACGCGAGGAATGAGAAATGTCCCTAGTGGTGCCGCTGAGTTCTCACCAGGGCTTTGCACAATGCTTGCCTTTCCGATGGAAATAGCTTGCCTGACACACAAGAATGCATTTGCCTCTATGCCATTCGTGGCTCCTAGTCACCCTGTCATCTACTCATGCCTCCAGGAACGTTGGCCTACTCCGATGTTCCCAAACTGGAGCAGAAACTCATGGTGCTCCAGCTGCCGTTATGTTACCTGCAGTTCTTCACACGCGTGGTTTACTGAGGGAGGGGGCTCTCTCTTCTGGCAGAGCTTCAGCTGGTGTGGAGCATGGGGGCCATAGAAACGTACCCTGAGATAGAGCTTTTTCTGGTTCATGGGTGCCATGAAATCCAGAAGACGATGTGGACAATGAATGTATCTCCTGGAGGAGGCAGGGAGCCTATATATCTTGAACGGTAGTTTTCTGCAATCTCATTTCAAAAGACCTGACCGTGAACTTCACCGTTTCATACATTTGATAGCACGAAAGCGTGAAGGGTGGAGCCTGAGAGACGTGTTAATGAGGCTTTCACCCGTCGGTAGCCTGCTGGAGTGCAGCTCCACGCAGTCTCGACCAGCAGATCCAGCCCTCCGCCGGCCGGGTGAGCTAGGGACGGACTGTGTGGGTGGGCTCTGAGCACGAAGCTGGTGGTGTGCGTCTAGTCGCTTTCAAAATGGGTGTCTGCCTCCTAGGAAAGAAAAGAAGCACAGCTGGCGTTAACGTGAGCTTCCATTTTGGAGGTTTCATTGGAGAAAGTGCCAAATCAGCCCCGATGCTGAAAAAGCTGCAGGAGATGAAACACGGGTGGGCCAGTGCGATGCGGTTCGTGGCACTGCTGTCTGTGGGGATATGCTTCACTGTGCAGGAGTGTGAATAAAGGTGGCTGATCTTTTAAATGACCTCTGCAGGCATTTAGTGAAAAGGAAGGTTGTTGCTGGTAGTGCCGATGTGGGTGAGGAGTTGGCTGGCCGGGTGGCCGTCCGACACTAAAAGGCAACTGCCTCTCTCGAAGAGTCCCTGCGTGCCTGGAAGGTAGCTGCGAAGGAGGACTGAAGATTTTGCTTTTTATACACCCGCCTGAGATTACCTGAGAATGTCGGTGCGATGAAATTACTGGTGGCGGCATTCAGATACAAAGGAACTTCATTGATTGTTTTTTTTAATTAATAGATGAAACTATGAGAAACCATCTTCTAGCACACACGTGGTAATCCGTTTGCAAAACTGGTGCAATGAGTGCAGAAAGCTGCCAGGCTATGTCTGTTCGGTTAAAGAATCTCAACCTTTTGATGCAAGCTCGGTGGGACGAGCCAGGCCCTTGCATGTGTCCAAACGTGGATTTGATGGATGAGCGGGCAGAGGGAGGCTAGAGACGGATTCGCTTGCCAGGAGGGCCCCCCGTCCAGGGGGCTTTTAGGAAAAAGAGAGTCTTTAAGTAGCAAGGGTTTCAAACAACGTGGAGTTTAGAAGCTAAAACCTATGTTTTGAGTTCCCCTTGAAAACGAACTGGTAGCCAGTGCATTTTAAGACCATGCTTTCTTCTTTGCAAAGGGCCCTAGAAGGCAAATGCACGTGGCAATAGCACGTCCCGCACTAATTCCCTCTAGCTGTACTGATTGCATTCCCATAGTGGCGGGGATCACAGTTCGGGAATGCAATCCCGTAAGTTGGGCCCCACCATTTAAGAAGGATGTTAAGGGACTTGCATGCGTGCAGAGGAGTGCCACAAAGGCGGGGAAGGGGCTGGAAGGCACGTCCTCTGAGGCGCGGCTGAGGACGCTGGGTTTGACTAGTTTGGGGAGCAGGAGGCTGCGGGGCGACCTCACTGCTCTCCGCAGCTTCCTGAGGAGGGCAAGTGGAGAGGGAGGTGCTGATCTCTTCTCCCTGGTACCCAGTGCCAGGACGCGTGGGAATGGCTCAAAGCTGCGTCCGTCAGGGGGGGTTCGGACTTGACGTGAGGAAACCTTTCTTTACCGAGAAGGGGGTCAAACCCTGGAACAGGGGGTGGTTGATGCCCCATGCCTGTCAGTGTTTAAGAGGCATTTGGGCAACGCCCTTAATGCCGTGCTTTAACTTTTGGTCAGCCTTGCAGTGGTCAGGCAGTTGGATTAGATGGTCATTGTAGGTCCCTTCCAACTCAACTTTTCCATTCCATTCCATTCCACTCCATTCCATTCCGTTCCGTTCTGTTCTATTCTGTTCTGTTCTTTTCTGTTCCCTGTGCTCCCCGTGAGTCAAAACCCTGAGACAGTTATTTACCTGAAGAGCCAGGGTTTTTTCAGATCCAAAAACACTTTCAAGGACACAAATCACAAAGATTACAAGTGGAAACAGGATTTGATTTGATTTGATTTTATTTTATTTTATTTTATTTTATTTTATTTTACTTTATGTTATTTTATGTTATGTTATGTTATGTTATGTTATTTTATGTTACTTTATGTTATTTTATATTATTTGATTTGGTTTGATTTTTCTGAATCCATTTCAGAGCCGATGCTCACAAGCATGAACACAATGCACATGTGTAGCCAGGAGCAGGCTGATGCATTCTTGAGTTTAGCTTGAAGAAACATCCCTTGCAGTCTGGCAAAGGAAAGCCATAGAGCCGCAGAAAGTAGCAGCAGGGATGCAGGCCAAGCAGTCCCTGCTTCCTGAAGAGTGAGAACTTGAAGAATGAGGATCAGGAGCGACCACACACAAAAGAAGAAGAAGAAGAGGTGTGTGGTACCGTGGGGTATTTTCCAAAGTAGGACACATAATAGCGATGACAAGCACACTTCTTGCCTTCCAAAACTTGCTGCGCCGCTGTGCTGCTTGGCCGGTGATGCATGAAAAGCGCTCTGGTGCCGGCCCTGCGCTTGTGCTGCATGCAGGGAGAGCTGCAAAGCGGCAGCTCCGGACGGTGCAGCAAGCCTGCAGCCCTTCCAAGTGCAGGCTGTTTTGCAGAAGCGAGAATCCGTGGGGAAACGGAGCCAAGGGAAGAGCAGAGCTCGCTCCCGCTCCAAACTTGCAACGGGCAAGAGAGCCCGAGAGAGCCAGGGCACGAGCGGTGCCTTGGAGGTGCAAGAGCAGCGGGCAAGAAGGGAGCCGAAAGGGCCCAGAGGAGCCCTGGCAAGGGGCTGTGCTCAATGCTACGGAGGACAAGAAGCAACCCGCGGGGGCCACCGTGGGGGCCCGCCCTGGGAGTCTAGAAAGCTTCCTCCCCCCGGATGCGGGGCACGAGGGCCATCTTCGTGGAGCACGAGCAGCAGGCACCTAGCCCAAATGGCCCAAAGGAGCCCTGGCAAGGGGCCGTGCTCAGTGCTGCAGAGGCAGGCAAAAACCCCCCGGGGACACTTGCTAGCCCACCGTGGGGGAAAAAAAGCCTTGCTCCCCCCAGCTGCAGGGCACGAGAGGCCATCTTCGTGGTGCATGAGCAGCAGGCAGTAACCTAGCCAAAAGGGAGCAGAGGAGCCCTGACAAGTGGTCATGCTCAATGCTGCAGAGGAAGGCAAAAAACCCCCGGGGACCAGTGCCAATCTGCCCCGGGGGAAAATTCCTTCCTGACCCCAGCGCTGGCGATCGGCTACTCCCTGAGCATGTGAGCAAGACCCGCCTCCTCGTCCCACAGGCTGGTCACGCCTCCCTCCCAGGAGATGCCCAAGCCCTATTCTCCCTCAAGCTGGAGCCACCTCAGGGGCTTGCGAGAGAGGCGATATGCCCCGGGCCTGATGGACCTTGGGGGCAAGAATCCTTCCCATGCCTGGTAGGACACCAGTGGCTGCTCCGAAGCACTGGGAGGCCTTGCAACATCTCTGCATTCCGTTTCTTACGGCTGCTGCCCCTGGCTGCGCAGGGGATGAGGACGGCGAGCTCTGCAGTGCTCTTCAGGAAGGCGTTCCCTTGGTCTTGCCGCGGCTATCCAGCTGAAAAGGCTATCCGAACCGGAGATGAGCTTTGAAGGTGGCGCTGCCGGGAGCTGGCCTGGCAGCAGAGAATCTCCAGCAGCCTCGCCCAGCCTTCGGTCTTCTTCCCTCAGACCCTCCAAGTAATTCCACCGGCTCCTCAAGGATTTCCTCTGGGATGTCTTCGGGCTGCCCGCAGGCCATCTCTGGCAGCAGGACACGGGAGGATGCTCCCTTTTATCCTGGCCCGGGGCACTGTGACTGCTGCGTTGCCAGGCGGTGGCACTGTGACACGGGGGTGACGGGGCCCCCCATGCGCAGCCCCGCCCGCCGCAGCCCCCCCGCCGCCCCTCCGCCCGGCATCCTTCGGAGGAAGGCCTTTGGGGTGCTGGCCCCGAGGCAGTCCCTGTGCCCAGGAGGCCGAGGGGGCTGTCCCTGCCCTTGGTGGCCGTGCACTGAGCACAGCTGCTGGGCGTCCCTCCTGTGTCCTCTGCCCCTCAGCTCCCAAGGACAAACCCAGTGCTGTTCCTCTTCCTTCAGGCCATGGCAGAAACCAAGCCTGCAGCCCAGAGACCACCCCTATTAGCCGTCCCCTCTCTGCACCAGAGCTAACGACCACGAGGCCGCGCGGCGAGGAGGGCCAGGGACTTGATGTGGCTGGACACAAAGCCGGGGAGTGTGAGGGGGAATGGTTTCAGTAGTTGCAGCCTGGAGGAAAGGCAAAGCGTAACCAGAGCCATAGCTTGGGATGGAAAGAAGACAGGCTTTGACAAACAAGGGAGCGGAGGTTACACTGGTGGGGTGGAAAGGCTGGTCATTTTCAGGCCTAGAACATTTGGAGCCGTGCCCAAAGCACAGGCAGGCAAACGACGAGTCCTCCAAACGGGGAAAATTGCTCATTGCTGCTATCGCCGTCACATCCCCTTGTGCCACTGAAACCAAGCTGCGCAGCTCCTCTGTTAAAGACACCCATTGCCCGAGTTTATAGGGGATAGCAAACGCGCTTCAGCCCTGGGGTAAAACTTTCGCAGCTCTTTTGGGACTTCAAAGTTTCTGAGAGTTACTTGCCTCCCTCACTTGGCGGGAGGATGTTCAGCTCTTCTCTAAAGCCTGGAAAGTCTCTTTTTCCTTTAGGACTTAGTCTTTTGAGTCCTGAAAGAGGAAGGAAGGTGATATTCTTGTCATTTTGGTCGTTGGTGCCAAAATTCATCTGTCCGTTCAGACTCTGTAAAGAAGGGCATTTATACCGTATACATTCCTTTGGATGTGGGGATGCCAGAGGTGAAAGAAAGGCTTGTGGTTCCCTCTGCGTGAACTTTGCAGGGACGTAGAGAGCATGCAGGATTGCCTCACCATTCCTCACCAATGCACCAGGGAGGGACATTTGCTACTCCCCTGCTTATGGGGAGGTCGTCTTCTTGGCAAGAAGTCCTGAATGGTTTTGTGTTCTTGACCATCTTTCTCCTGGCACTTGACTAGCTCTTCTGCTCCTTTGGCCTCCATCCTTGATATCTTTCTTGAAAGTGATGGCAGCCCTGTCAGCCTTTGTCTTGCTCCTGCTGGGCATCTTCTTCTGTAGGCCCTGCATGCCCCTCGTCGGCTGCTTAGTCTTTGTTTGCCTTGATCCCAGATGGAATTTGTCTTTCTTGAACGCGAGGAATGAGAAATGTCCCTAGTGGTGCCGCTGAGTTCTCACCAGGGCTTTGCACAATGCTTGCCTTTCCGATGGAAATAGCTTGCCTGACACACAAGAATGCATTTGCCTCTATGCCATTCGTGGCTCCTAGTCACCCTGTCATCTACTCATGCCTCCAGGAACGTTGGCCTACTCCGATGTTCCCAAACTGGAGCAGAAACTCATGGTGCTCCAGCTGCCGTTATGTTACCTGCAGTTCTTCACACGCGTGGTTTACTGAGGGAGGGGGCTCTCTCTTCTGGCAGAGCTTCAGCTGGTGTGGAGCATGGGGGCCATAGAAACGTACCCTGAGATAGAGCTTTTTCTGGTTCATGGGTGCCATGAAATCCAGAAGACGATGTGGACAATGAATGTATCTCCTGGAGGAGGCAGGAAGCCTACATATCTTGAACGGTAGTTTTCTGCAATCTCATTTCAAAAGACCTGACCGTGAACTTCACCGTTTCATACATTTGATAGCACGAAAGCGTGAAGGGTGGAGCCTGAGAGACGTGTTAATGAGGCTTTCACCCGTCGGTAGCCTGCTGGAGTGCAGCTCCACGCAGTCTCGACCAGCAGATCCAGCCCTCCGCCGGCCGGGTGAGCTAGGGACGGACTGTGTGGGTGGGCTCTGAGCACGAAGCTGGTGGTGTGCGTCTAGTCGCTTTCAAAATGGGTGTCTGCCTCCTAGGAAAGAAAAGAAGCACAGCTGGCGTTAACGTGAGCTTCCATTTTGGAGGTTTCATTGGAGAAAGTGCCAAATCAGCCCCGACGCTGAAAAAGCTGCAGGAGATGAAACACGGGTGGGCCAGTGCGATGCGGTTCGTGGCACTGCTGTCTGTGGGGATATGCTTCACTGTGCAGGAGTGTGAATAAAGGTGGCTGAGTTGTTAAATGACCTCTGCAGGCATTTAGTGAAAAGGAAGGTTGTTGCTGGTAGTGCCGATGTGGGTGAGGAGTTGGCTGGCCGGGTGGCCGTCCGACACTAAAAGGCAACTGCCTCTCTCGAAGAGTCCCTGCGTGCCTGGAAGGTAGCTGCGAAGGAGGACTGAAGATTTTGCTTTTTATACACCCGCCTGAGATTACCTGAGAATGTCGGTGCGATGAAATTACTGGTGGCGGCATTCAGATACAAAGGAACTTCATTGATTGTTTTTTTTAATTAATAGATGAAACTATGAGAAACCATCTTCTAGCACACACGTGGTAATCCGTTTGCAAAACTGGTGCAATGAGTGCAGAAAGCTGCCAGGCTATGTCTGTTCGCTTAAAGAATCTCAACCTTTTGATGCAAGCTCGGTGGGACGAGCCAGGCCCTTGCATGTGTCCAAACATGGATTTGATGGATGAGCGGGCAGAGGGAGGCTAGAGACGGATTCGCTTGCCAGGAGGGCCCCCCGTCCAGGGGTCTTTTAGGAAAAAGAGAGTCTTTAAGTAGCAAGGGTTTCAAACAACGTGGAGTTTAGAAGCTAAAACCTATGTTTTGAGTTCCCCTTGAAAACGAACTGGTAGCCAGTGCATTTTAAGACCATGCTTTCTTCTTTGCAAAGGGCCCTAGAAGGCAAATGCACGTGGCAATAGCACGTCCCGCACTAATTCCCTCTAGCTGTACTGATTGCATTCCCATAGTGGCGAGGATCACAGTTCGGGAATGCAATCCCGTAAGTTGGGCCCCACCATTTAAGAAGGATGTTAAGGGACTTGCATGCGTGCAGAGGAGTGCCACAAAGGCGGGGAAGGGGCTGGAAGGCATGTCCTCTGAGGCGCGGCTGAGGACGCTGGGTTTGACTAGTTTGGGGAGCAGGAGGCTGCGGGGCGACCTCACTGCTCTCCGCAGCTTCCTGAGGAGGGCAAGTGGAGAGGGAGGTGCTGATCTCTTCTCCCTGGTACCCAGTGCCAGGACGCGTGGGAATGGCTCAAAGCTGCGTCCGTCAGGGGGGGTTCGGACTTGACGTGAGGAAACCTTTCTTTACCGAGAAGGGGGTCAAACCCTGGAACAGGGGGTGGTTGATGCCCCATGCCTGTCAGTGTTTAAGAGGCATTTGGGCAACGCCCTTAATGCCGTGCTTTAACTTTTGGTCAGCCTTGCAGTGGTCAGGCAGTTGGATTAGATGGTCATTGTAGGTCCCTTCCAACTCAACTTTTCCATTCCATTCCATTCCACTCCATTCCATTCCGTTCCGTTCTGTTCTATTCTGTTCTGTTCTTTTCTGTTCCCTGTGCTCCCCGTGAGTCAAAACCCTGAGACAGTTATTTACCTGAAGAGCCAGGGTTTTTTCAGATCCAAAAACACTTTCAAGGACACAAATCACAAAGATTACAAGTGGAAACAGGATTTTATTTTATTTTATTTTATTTTATTTTATTTTATTTTATTTTATTTTATTTTATTTTATTTTACTTTATGTTATTTTATGTTATTTTATGTTATGTTATGTTATTTTATGTTACTTTATGTTATTTTATATTATTTGATTTGGTTTGATTTTTCTGAATCCATTTCAGAGCCGATGCTCACAAGCATGAACACAATGCACATGTGTAGCCAGGAGCAGGCTGATGCATTCTTGAGTTTAGCTTGAAGAAACATCCCTTGCAGTCTGGCAAAGGAAAGCCATAGAGCCGCAGAAAGTAGCAGCAGGGATGCAGGCCAAGCAGTCCCTGCTTCCTGAAGAGTGAGAACTTGAAGAATGAGGATCAGGAGCGACCACACACAAAAGAAGAAGAAGAAGAGGTGTGTGGTACCGTGGGGTATTTTCCAAAGTAGGACACATAATAGCGATGACAAGCACACTTCTTGCCTTCCAAAACTTGCTGCGCCGCTGTGCTGCTTGGCCGGTGATGCATGAAAAGCGCTCTGGTGCCGGCCCTGCGCTTGTGCTGCATGCAGGGAGAGCTGCAAAGTGGCAGCTCCGGACGGTGCAGCAAGCCTGCAGCCCTTCCAAGTGCAGGCTGTTTTGCAGAAGCGAGAATCCGTGGGGAAACGGAGCCAAGGGAAGAGCAGAGCTCGCTCCCGCTCCAAACTTGCAACGGGCAAGAGAGCCCGAGAGAGCCAGGGCACGAGCGGTGCCTTGGAGGTGCAAGAGCAGCGGGCAAGAAGGGAGCCGAAAGGGCCCAGAGGAGCCCTGGCAAGGGGCTGTGCTCAATGCTACGGAGGACAAGAAGCAACCCGCGGGGGCCACCGTGGGGGCCTGCCCTGGGAGTCTAGAAAGCTTCCTCCCCCCGGATGCGGGGCACGAGGGCCATCTTCGTGGAGCACGAGCAGCAGGCACCTAGCCCAAATGGCCCAAAGGAGCCCTGGCAAGGGGCCGTGCTCAGTGCTGCAGAGGCAGGCAAAAACCCCCCGGGGACACTTGCTAGCCCACCGTGGGGGAAAAAAAGCCTTGCTCCCCCCAGCTGCAGGGCACGAGAGGCCATCTTCGTGGTGCATGAGCAGCAGGCAGTAACCTAGCCAAAAGGGAGCAGAGGAGCCCTGACAAGTGGTCATGCTCAATGCTGCAGAGGAAGGCAAAAAACCCCCGGGGACCAGTGCCAATCTGCCCCGGGGGAAAATTCCTTCCTGACCCCAGCGCTGGCGATCGGCTACTCCCTGAGCATGTGAGCAAGACCCGCCTCCTCGTCCCACAGGCTGGTCACGCCTCCCTCCCAGGAGATGCCCAAGCCCTATTCTCCCTCAAGCTGGAGCCACCTCAGGGGCTTGCGAGAGAGGCGATATGCCCCGGGCCTGATGGACCTTGGGGGCAAGAATCCTTCCCATGCCTGGTAGGACACCAGTGGCTGCTCCGAAGCACTGGGAGGCCTTGCAACATCTCTGCATTCCGTTTCTTACGGCTGCTGCCCCTGGCTGCGCAGGGGATGAGGACGGCGAGCTCTGCAGTGCTCTTCAGGAAGGCGTTCCCTTGGTCTTGCCGCGGCTATCCAGCTGAAAAGGCTATCCGAACCGGAGATGAGCTTTGAAGGTGGCGCTGCCGGGAGCTGGCCTGGCAGCAGAGAATCTCCAGCAGCCTCGCCCAGCCTTCGGTCTTCTTCCCTCAGACCCTCCAAGTAATTCCACCGGCTCCTCAAGGATTTCCTCTGGGATGTCTTCGGGCTGCCCGCAGGCCATCTCTGGCAGCAGGACACGGGAGGATGCTCCCTTTTATCCTGGCCCGGGGCACTGTGACTGCTGCGTTGCCGGGCGGTGGCACTGTGACACGGGGGTGACGGGGCCCCCCATGCGCAGCCCCGCCCGCCGCAGCCCCCCCGCCGCCCCTCCGCCCGGCATCCTTCGGAGGAAGGCCTTTGGGGTGCTGGCCCCGAGGCAGTCCCTGTGCCCAGGAGGCCGAGGGGGCTGTCCCTGCCCTTGGTGGCCGTGCACTGAGCACAGCTGCTGGGCGTCCCTCCTGTGTCCTCTGCCCCTCAGCTCCCAAGGACAAACCCAGTGCTGTTCCTCTTCCTTCAGGCCATGGCAGAAACCAAGCCTGCAGCCCAGAGACCACCCCTATTAGCCGTCCCCTCTCTGCACCAGAGCTAACGACCACGAGGCCGCGCGGCGAGGAGGGCCAGGGACTTGATGTGGCTGGACACAAAGCCGGGGAGTGTGAGGGGGAATGGTTTCAGTAGTTGCAGCCTGGAGGAAAGGCAAAGCGTAACCAGAGCCATAGCTTGGGATGGAAAGAAGACAGGCTTTGACAAACAAGGGAGCGGAGGTTACACTGGTGGGGTGGAAAGGCTGGTCATTTTCAGGCCTAGAACATTTGGAGCCGTGCCCAAAGCACAGGCAGGCAAACGACGAGTCCTCCAAACGGGGAAAATTGCTCATTGCTGCTATCGCCGTCACATCCCCTTGTGCCACTGCAACCAAGCTGCGCAGCTCCTCTGTTAAAGACACCCATTGCCCGAGTTTATGGGGGATAGCAAACGCGCTTCAGCCCTGGGGTAAAACTTTCGCAGCTCTTTTGGGACTTCAAAGTTTCTGAGAGTTACTTGCCTCCCTCACTTGGCGGGAGGATGTTCAGCTCTTCTCTAAAGCCTGGAAAGTCTCTTTTTCCTTTAGGACTTAGTCTTTTGAGTCCTGAAAGAGGAAGGAAGGTGATATTCTTGTCATTTTGGTCGTTGGTGCCAAAATTCATCTGTCCGTTCAGACTCTGTAAAGAAGGGCATTTATACCGTATACATTCCTTTGGATGTGGGGATGCCAGAGGTGAAAGAAAGGCTTGTGGTTCCCTCTGCGTGAACTTTGCAGAGACGTAGAGAGCATGCAGGATTGCCTCACCATTCCTCACCAATGCACCAGGGAGGGACATTTGCTACTCCCCTGCTTATGGGGAGGTCGTCTTCTTGGCAAGAAGTCCTGAATGGGTTTGTGTTCTTGACCATCTTTCTCCTGGCACTTGAGTAGCTCTTCTGCTCCTTTGGCCTCCATCCTTGATATCTTTCTTGAAAGTGATGGCAGCCCTGTCAGCCTTTGTCTTGCTCCTGCTGGGCATCTTCTTCTGTAGGCCCTGCATGCCCCTCGTCGGCTGCTTAGTCTTTGTTTGCCTTGATCCCAGATGGAATTTGTCTTTCTTGAACGCGAGGAATGAGAAATGTCCCTAGTGGTGCCGCTGAGTTCTCACCAGGGCTTTGCACAATGCTTGCCTTTCCGATGGAAATAGCTTGCCTGACACACAAGAATGCATTTGCCTCTATGCCATTCGTGGCTCCTAGTCACCCTGTCATCTACTCATGCCTCCAGGAACGTTGGCCTACTCCGATGTTCCCAAACTGGAGCAGAAACTCATGGTGCTCCAGCTGCCGTTGTGTTACCTGCAGTTCTTCACACGCGTGGTTTACTGAGAGAGGGGGCTCTCTCTTCTGGCAGAGCTTCAGCTGGTGTGGAGCATGGGGGCCATAGAAACATACCCTGAGATAGAGCTTTTTCTGGTTCATGGGTGCCATGAAATCCAGAAGACGATGTGGACAATGAATGTATCTCCTGGAGGAGGCAGGAAGCCTACATATCTTGAACGGTAGTTTTCTGCAATCTCATTTCAAAAGACCTGACCGTGAACTTCACCGTTTCATACATTTGATGGCACGAAAGCGTGAAGGGTGGAGCCTGAGAGACGTGTTAATGAGGCTTTCACCCGTCGGTAGCCTGCTGGAGTGCAGCTCCACGCAGTCTCGACCAGCAGATCCAGCCCTCCGCCGGCCGGGTGAGCTAGGGACGGACTGTGTGGGTGGGCTCTGAGCACGAAGCTGGTGGTGTGCGTCTAGTCGCTTTCAAAATGGGTGTCTGCCTCCTAGGAAAGAAAAGAAGCACAGCTGGCGTTACGTGAGCTTCCATTTTGGAGGTTTCATTGGAGAAAGTGCCAAATCAGCCCCGACGCTGAAAAAGCTGCAGGAGATGAAACACGGGTGGGCCAGTGCGATGCGGTTCGTGGCACTGCTGTCTGTGGGGATATGCTTCACTGTGCAGGAGTGTGAATAAAGGTGGCTGAGTTGTTAAATGACCTCTGCAGGCATTTAGTGAAAAGGAAGGTTGTTGCTGGTAGTGCCGATGTGGGTGAGGAGTTGGCTGGCCGGGTGGCCGTCCGACACTAAAAGGCAACTGCCTCTCTCGAAGAGTCCCTGCGTGCCTGGAAGGTAGCTGCGAAGGAGGACTGAAGATTTTGCTTTTTATACACCCGCCTGAGATTACCTGAGAATGTCGGTGCGATGAAATTACTGGTGGCGGCATTCAGATACAAAGGAACTTCATTGATTGTTTTTTTTAATTAATAGATGAAACTATGAGAAACCATCTTCTAGCACACACGTGGTAATCCGTTTGCAAAACTGGTGCAATGAGTGCAGAAAGCTGCCAGGCTATGTCTGTTCGGTTAAAGAATCTCAACCTTTTGATGCAAGCTCGGTGGGACGAGCCAGGCCCTTGCATGTGTCCAAACATGGATTTGATGGATGAGCGGGCAGAGGGAGGCTAGAGACGGATTCGCTTGCCAGGAGGGCCCCCCGTCCAGGGGGCTTTTAGGAAAAAGAGAGTCTTTAAGTAGCAAGGGTTTCAAACAACGTGGAGTTTAGAAGCTAAAACCTATGTTTTGAGTTCCCCTTGAAAACGAACTGGTAGCCAGTGCATTTTAAGACCATGCTTTCTTCTTTGCAAAGGGCCCTAGAAGGCAAATGCACGTGGCAATAGCACGTCCCGCACTAATTCCCTCTAGCTGTACTGATTGCATTCCCATAGTGGCGGGGATCACAGTTCGGGAATGCAATCCCGTAAGTTGGGCCCCACCATTTAAGAAGGATGTTAAGGGACTTGCATGCGTGCAGAGGAGTGCCACAAAGGCGGGGAAGGGGCTGGAAGGCGTGTCCTCTGAGGCGCGGCTGAGGACGCTGGGTTTGACTAGTTTGGGGAGCAGGAGGCTGCGGGGCGACCTCACTGCTCTCCGCAGCTTCCTGAGGAGGGCAAGTGGAGAGGGAGGTGCTGATCTCTTCTCCCTGGTACCCAGTGCCAGGACGCGTGGGAATGGCTCAAAGCTGCGTCCGTCAGGGGGGGTTCGGACTTGACGTGAGGAAACCTTTCTTTACCGAGAAGGGGGTCAAACCCTGGAACAGGGGGTGGTTGATGCCCCATGCCTGTCAGTGTTTAAGAGGCATTTGGGCAACGCCCTTAATGCCGTGCTTTAACTTTTGGTCAGCCTTGCAGTGGTCAGGCAGTTGGATTAGATGGTCATTGTAGGTCCCTTCCAACTCAACTTTTCCATTCCATTCCATTCCACTCCATTCCATTCCGTTCCGTTCTGTTCTATTCTGTTCTGTTCTTTTCTGTTCCCTGTGCTCCCCGTGAGTCAAAACCCTGAGACAGTTATTTACCTGAAGAGCCAGGGTTTTTTCAGATCCAAAAACACTTTCAAGGACACAAATCACAAAGATTACAAGTGGAAACAGGATTTTATTTTATTTTATTTTATTTTATTTTATTTTATTTTATTTTACTTTATGTTATTTTATGTTATTTTATGTTATGTTATGTTATTTTATGTTACTTTATGTTATTTTATATTATTTGATTTGGTTTGATTTTTCTGAATCCATTTCAGAGCCGATGCTCACAAGCATGAACACAATGCACATGTGTAGCCAGGAGCAGGCTGATGCATTCTTGAGTTTAGCTTGAAGAAACATCCCTTGCAGTCTGGCAAAGGAAAGCCATAGAGCCGCAGAAAGTAGCAGCAGGGATGCAGGCCAAGCAGTCCCTGCTTCCTGAAGAGTGAGAACTTGAAGAATGAGGATCAGGAGCGACCACACACAAAAGAAGAAGAAGAAGAGGTGTGTGGTACCGTGGGGTATTTTCCAAAGTAGGACACATAATAGCGATGACAAGCACACTTCTTGCCTTCCAAAACTTGCTGTGCCGCTGTGCTGCTTGGCCGGTGATGCATGAAAAGCGCTCTGGTGCCGGCCCTGCGCTTGTGCTGCATGCAGGGAGAGCTGCAAAGCGGCAGCTCCGGACGGTGCAGCAAGCCTGCAGCCCTTCCAAGTGCAGGCTGTTTTGCAGAAGCGAGAATCCGTGGGGAAACGGAGCCAAGGGAAGAGCAGAGCTCGCTCCCGCTCCAAACTTGCAACGGGCAAGAGAGCCCGAGAGAGCCAGGGCACGAGCGGTGCCTTGGAGGTGCAAGAGCAGCGGGCAAGAAGGGAGCCGAAAGGGCCCAGAGGAGCCCTGGCAAGGGGCTGTGCTCAATGCTACGGAGGACAAGAAGCAACCCGCGGGGGCCACCGTGGGGGCCCGCCCTGGGAGTCTAGAAAGCTTCCTCCCCCCGGATGCGGGGCACGAGGGCCATCTTCGTGGAGCACGAGCAGCAGGCACCTAGCCCAAATGGCCCAAAGGAGCCCTGGCAAGGGGCCGTGCTCAGTGCTGCAGAGGCAGGCAAAAACCCCCCGGGGACACTTGCTAGCCCACCGTGGGGGAAAAAAAGCCTTGCTCCCCCCAGCTGCAGGGCACGAGAGGCCATCTTCGTGGTGCATGAGCAGCAGGCAGTAACCTAGCCAAAAGGGAGCAGAGGAGCCCTGACAAGTGGTCATGCTCAATGCTGCAGAGGAAGGCAAAAAACCCCCGGGGACCAGTGCCAATCTGCCCCGGGGGAAAATTCCTTCCTGACCCCAGCGCTGGCGATCGGCTACTCCCTGAGCATGTGAGCAAGACCCGCCTCCTCGTCCCACAGGCTGGTCACGCCTCCCTCCCAGGAGATGCCCAAGCCCTATTCTCCCTCAAGCTGGAGCCACCTCAGGGGCTTGCGAGAGAGGCGATATGCCCCGGGCCTGATGGACCTTGGGGGCAAGAATCCTTCCCATGCCTGGTAGGACACCAGTGGCTGCTCCGAAGCACTGGGAGGCCTTGCAACATCTCTGCATTCCGTTTCTTACGGCTGCTGCCCCTGGCTGCGCAGGGGATGAGGACGGCGAGCTCTGCAGTGCTCTTCAGGAAGGCGTTCCCTTGGTCTTGCCGCGGCTATCCAGCTGAAAAGGCTATCCGAACCGGAGATGAGCTTTGAAGGTGGCGCTGCCGGGAGCTGGCCTGGCAGCAGAGAATCTCCAGCAGCCTCGCCCAGCCTTCGGTCTTCTTCCCTCAGACCCTCCAAGTAATTCCACCGGCTCCTCAAGGATTTCCTCTGGGATGTCTTCGGGCTGCCCGCAGGCCATCTCTGGCAGCAGGACACGGGAGGATGCTCCCTTTTATCCTGGCCCGGGGCACTGTGACTGCTGCGTTGCCGGGCGGTGGCACTGTGACACGGGGGTGACGGGGCCCCCCATGCGCAGCCCCGCCCGCCGCAGCCCCCCCGCCGCCCCTCCGCCCGGCATCCTTCGGAGGAAGGCCTTTGGGGTGCTGGCCCCGAGGCAGTCCCTGTGCCCAGGAGGCCGAGGGGGCTGTCCCTGCCCTTGGTGGCCGTGCACTGAGCACAGCTGCTGGGCGTCCCTCATGTGTCCTCTGCCCCTCAGCTCCCAAGGACAAACCCAGTGCTGTTCCTCTTCCTTCAGGCCATGGCAGAAACCAAGCCTGCAGCCCAGAGACCACCCCTATTAGCCGTCCCCTCTCTGCACCAGAGCTAACGACCACGAGGCCGCGCGGCGAGGAGGGCCAGGGACTTGATGTGGCTGGACACAAAGCCGGGGAGTGTGAGGGGGAATGGTTTCAGTAGTTGCAGCCTGGAGGAAAGGCAAAGCGTAACCAGAGCCATAGCTTGGGATGGAAAGAAGACAGGCTTTGACAAACAAGGGAGCGGAGGTTACACTGGTGGGGTGGAAAGGCTGGTCATTTTCAGGCCTAGAACATTTGGAGCCGTGCCCAAAGCACAGGCAGGCAAACGACGAGTCCTCCAAACGGGGAAAATTGCTCATTGCTGCTATCGCCGTCACATCCCCTTGTGCCACTGCAACCAAGCTGCGCAGCTCCTCTGTTAAAGACACCCATTGCCCGAGTTTATGGGGGATAGCAAACGCGCTTCAGCCCTGGGGTAAAACTTTCGCAGCTCTTTTGGGACTTCAAAGTTTCTGAGAGTTACTTGCCTCCCTCACTTGGCGGGAGGATGTTCAGCTCTTCTCTAAAGCCTGGAAAGTCTCTTTTTCCTTTAGGACTTAGTCTTTTGAGTCCTGAAAGAGGAAGGAAGGTGATATTCTTGTCATTTTGGTCGTTGGTGCCAAAATTCATCTGTCCGTTCAGACTCTGTAAAGAAGGGCATTTATACCGTATACATTCCTTTGGATGTGGGGATGCCAGAGGTGAAAGAAAGGCTTGTGGTTCCCTCTGCGTGAACTTTGCAGAGACGTAGAGAGCATGCAGGATTGCCTCACCATTCCTCACCAATGCACCAGGGAGGGACATTTGCTACTCCCCTGCTTATGGGGAGGTCGTCTTCTTGGCAAGAAGTCCTGAATGGTTTTGTGTTCTTGACCATCTTTCTCCTGGCACTTGAGTAGCTCTTCTGCTCCTTTGGCCTCCATCCTTGATATCTTTCTTGAAAGTGATGGCAGCCCTGTCAGCCTTTGTCTTGCTCCTGCTGGGCATCTTCTTCTGTAGGCCCTGCATGCCCCTCGTCGGCTGCTTAGTCTTTGTTTGCCTTGATCCCAGATGGAATTTGTCTTTCTTGAACGCGAGGAATGAGAAATGTCCCTAGTGGTGCCGCTGAGTTCTCACCAGGGCTTTGCACAATGCTTGCCTTTCCGATGGAAATAGCTTGCCTGACACACAAGAATGCATTTGCCTCTATGCCATTCGTGGCTCCTAGTCACCCTGTCATCTACTCATGCCTCCAGGAACGTTGGCCTACTCCGATGTTCCCAAACTGGAGCAGAAACTCATGGTGCTCCAGCTGCCGTTGTGTTACCTGCAGTTCTTCACACGCGTGGTTTACTGAGGGAGGGGGCTCTCTCTTCTGGCAGAGCTTCAGCTGGTGTGGAGCATGGGGGCCATAGAAACATACCCTGAGATAGAGCTTTTTCTGGTTCATGGGTGCCATGAAATCCAGAAGACGATGTGGACAATGAATGTATCTCCTGGAGGAGGCAGGAAGCCTACATATCTTGAACGGTAGTTTTCTGCAATCTCATTTCAAAAGACCTGACCGTGAACTTCACCGTTTCATACATTTGATGGCACGAAAGCGTGAAGGGTGGAGCCTGAGAGACGTGTTAATGAGGCTTTCACCCGTCGGTAGCCTGCTGGAGTGCAGCTCCACGCAGTCTCGACCAGCAGATCCAGCCCTCCGCCGGCCGGGTGAGCTAGGGACGGACTGTGTGGGTGGGCTCTGAGCACGAAGCTGGTGGTGTGCGTCTAGTCGCTTTCAAAATGGGTGTCTGCCTCCTAGGAAAGAAAAGAAGCACAGCTGGCGTTACGTGAGCTTCCATTTTGGAGGTTTCATTGGAGAAAGTGCCAAATCAGCCCCGACGCTGAAAAAGCTGCAGGAGATGAAACACGGGTGGGCCAGTGCGACGCGGTTCGTGGCACTGCTGTCTGTGGGGATATGCTTCACTGTGCAGGAGTGTGAATAAAGGTGGCTGAGTTGTTAAATGACCTCTGCAGGCATTTAGTGAAAAGGAAGGTTGTTGCTGGTAGTGCCGATGTGGGTGAGGAGTTGGCTGGCCGGGTGGCCGTCCGACACTAAAAGGCAACTGCCTCTCTCGAAGAGTCCCTGCGTGCCTGGAAGGTAGCTGCGAAGGAGGACTGAAGATTTTGCTTTTTATACACCCGCCTGAGATTACCTGAGAATGTCGGTGCGATGAAATTACTGGTGGCGGCATTCAGATACAAAGGAACTTCATTGATTGTTTTTTTTAATTAATAGATGAAACTATGAGAAACCATCTTCTAGCACACACGTGGTAATCCGTTTGCAAAACTGGTGCAATGAGTGCAGAAAGCTGCCAGGCTATGTCTGTTCGGTTAAAGAATCTCAACCTTTTGATGCAAGCTCGGTGGGACGAGCCAGGCCCTTGCATGTGTCCAAACATGGATTTGATGGATGAGCGGGCAGAGGGAGGCTAGAGACGGATTCGCTTGCCAGGAGGGCCCCCCGTCCAGGGGGCTTTTAGGAAAAAGAGAGTCTTTAAGTAGCAAGGGTTTCAAACAACGTGGAGTTTAGAAGCTAAAACCTATGTTTTGAGTTCCCCTTGAAAACGAACTGGTAGCCAGTGCATTTTAAGACCATGCTTTCTTCTTTGCAAAGGGCCCTAGAAGGCAAATGCACGTGGCAATAGCACGTCCCGCACTAATTCCCTCTAGCTGTACTGATTGCATTCCCATAGTGGCGGGGATCACAGTTCGGGAATGCAATCCCGTAAGTTGGGCCCCACCATTTAAGAAGGATGTTAAGGGACTTGCATGCGTGCAGAGGAGTGCCACAAAGGCGGGGAAGGGGCTGGAAGGCGTGTCCTCTGAGGCGCGGCTGAGGACGCTGGGTTTGACTAGTTTGGGGAGCAGGAGGCTGCGGGGCGACCTCACTGCTCTCCGCAGCTTCCTGAGGAGGGCAAGTGGAGAGGGAGGTGCTGATCTCTTCTCCCTGGTACCCAGTGCCAGGACGCGTGGGAATGGCTCAAAGCTGCGTCCGTCAGGGGGGGTTCGGACTTGACGTGAGGAAACCTTTCTTTACCGAGAAGGGGGTCAAACCCTGGAACAGGGGGTGGTTGATGCCCCATGCCTGTCAGTGTTTAAGAGGCATTTGGGCAACGCCCTTAATGCCGTGCTTTAACTTTTGGTCAGCCTTGCAGTGGTCAGGCAGTTGGATTAGATGGTCATTGTAGGTCCCTTCCAACTCAACTTTTCCATTCCATTCCATTCCACTCCATTCCATTCCGTTCCGTTCTGTTCTATTCTGTTCTGTTCTTTTCTGTTCCCTGTGCTCCCCGTGAGTCAAAACCCTGAGACAGTTATTTACCTGAAGAGCCAGGGTTTTTTCAGATCCAAAAACACTTTCAAGGACACAAATCACAAAGATTACAAGTGGAAACAGGATTTTATTTTATTTTATTTTATTTTATTTTATTTTATTTTATTTTATTTTATTTTATTTTACTTTATGTTATTTTATGTTATTTTATGTTATGTTATGTTATTTTATGTTACTTTATGTTATTTTATATTATTTGATTTGGTTTGATTTTTCTGAATCCATTTCAGAGCCGATGCTCACAAGCATGAACACAATGCACATGTGTAGCCAGGAGCAGGCTGATGCATTCTTGAGTTTAGCTTGAAGAAACATCCCTTGCAGTCTGGCAAAGGAAAGCCATAGAGCCGCAGAAAGTAGCAGCAGGGATGCAGGCCAAGCAGTCCCTGCTTCCTGAAGAGTGAGAACTTGAAGAATGAGGATCAGGAGCGACCACACACAAAAGAAGAAGAAGAAGAGGTGTGTGGTACCGTGGGGTATTTTCCAAAGTAGGACACATAATAGCGATGACAAGCACACTTCTTGCCTTCCAAAACTTGCTGCGCCGCTGTGCTGCTTGGCCGGTGATGCATGAAAAGCGCTCTGGTGCCGGCCCTGCGCTTGTGCTGCATGCAGGGAGAGCTGCAAAGCGGCAGCTCCGGACGGTGCAGCAAGCCTGCAGCCCTTCCAAGTGCAGGCTGTTTTGCAGAAGCGAGAATCCGTGGGGAAACGGAGCCAAGGGAAGAGCAGAGCTCGCTCCCGCTCCAAACTTGCAACGGGCAAGAGAGCCCGAGAGAGCCAGGGCACGAGCGGTGCCTTGGAGGTGCAAGAGCAGCGGGCAAGAAGGGAGCCGAAAGGGCCCAGAGGAGCCCTGGCAAGGGGCTGTGCTCAATGCTACGGAGGACAAGAAGCAACCCGCGGGGGCCACCGTGGGGGCCCGCCCTGGGAGTCTAGAAAGCTTCCTCCCCCCGGATGCGGGGCACGAGGGCCATCTTCGTGGAGCACGAGCAGCAGGCACCTAGCCCAAATGGCCCAAAGGAGCCCTGGCAAGGGGCCGTGCTCAGTGCTGCAGAGGCAGGCAAAAACCCCCCGGGGACACTTGCTAGCCCACCGTGGGGGAAAAAAAGCCTTGCTCCCCCCAGCTGCAGGGCACGAGAGGCCATCTTCGTGGTGCATGAGCAGCAGGCAGTAACCTAGCCAAAAGGGAGCAGAGGAGCCCTGACAAGTGGTCATGCTCAATGCTGCAGAGGAAGGCAAAAAACCCCCGGGGACCAGTGCCAATCTGCCCCGGGGGAAAATTCCTTCCTGACCCCAGCGCTGGCGATCGGCTACTCCCTGAGCATGTGAGCAAGACCCGCCTCCTCGTCCCACAGGCTGGTCACGCCTCCCTCCCAGGAGATGCCCAAGCCCTATTCTCCCTCAAGCTGGAGCCACCTCAGGGGCTTGCGAGAGAGGCGATATGCCCCGGGCCTGATGGACCTTGGGGGCAAGAATCCTTCCCATGCCTGGTAGGACACCAGTGGCTGCTCCGAAGCACTGGGAGGCCTTGCAACATCTCTGCATTCCGTTTCTTACGGCTGCTGCCCCTGGCTGCGCAGGGGATGAGGACGGCGAGCTCTGCAGTGCTCTTCAGGAAGGCGTTCCCTTGGTCTTGCCGCGGCTATCCAGCTGAAAAGGCTATCCGAACCGGAGATGAGCTTTGAAGGTGGCGCTGCCGGGAGCTGGCCTGGCAGCAGAGAATATCCAGCAGCCTCGCCCAGCCTTCGGTCTTCTTCCCTCAGACCCTCCAAGTAATTCCACCGGCTCCTCAAGGATTTCCTCTGGGATGTCTTCGGGCTGCCCGCAGGCCATCTCTGGCAGCAGGACACGGGAGGATGCTCCCTTTTATCCTGGCCCGGGGCACTGTGACTGCTGCGTTGCCGGGCGGTGGCACTGTGACACGGGGGTGACGGGGCCCCCCATGCGCAGCCCCGCCCGCCGCAGCCCCCCCGCCGCCCCTCCGCCCGGCATCCTTCGGAGGAAGGCCTTTGGGGTGCTGGCCCCGAGGCAGTCCCTGTGCCCAGGAGGCCGAGGGGGCTGTCCCTGCCCTTGGTGGCCGTGCACTGAGCACAGCTGCTGGGCGTCCCTCCTGTGTCCTCTGCCCCTCAGCTCCCAAGGACAAACCCAGTGCTGTTCCTCTTCCTTCAGGCCATGGCAGAAACCAAGCCTGCAGCCCAGAGACCACCCCTATTAGCCGTCCCCTCTCTGCACCAGAGCTAACGACCACGAGGCCGCGCGGCGAGGAGGGCCAGGGACTTGATGTGGCTGGACACAAAGCCGGGGAGTGTGAGGGGGAATGGTTTCAGTAGTTGCAGCCTGGAGGAAAGGCAAAGCGTAACCAGAGCCATAGCTTGGGATGGAAAGAAGACAGGCTTTGACAAACAAGGGAGCGGAGGTTACACTGGTGGGGTGGAAAGGCTGGTCATTTTCAGGCCTAGAACATTTGGAGCCGTGCCCAAAGCACAGGCAGGCAAACGACGACTCCTCCAAACGGGGAAAATTGCTCATTGCTGCTATCGCCGTCACATCCCCTTGTGCCACTGCAACCAAGCTGCGCAGCTCCTCTGTTAAAGACACCCATTGCCCGAGTTTATGGGGGATAGCAAACGCGCTTCAGCCCTGGGGTAAAACTTTCGCAGCTCTTTTGGGACTTCAAAGTTTCTGAGAGTTACTTGCCTCCCTCACTTGGCGGGAGGATGTTCAGCTCTTCTCTAAAGCCTGGAAAGTCTCTTTTTCCTTTAGGACTTAGTCTTTTGAGTCCTGAAAGAGGAAGGAAGGTGATATTCTTGTCATTTTGGTCGTTGGTGCCAAAATTCATCTGTCCGTTCAGACTCTGTAAAGAAGGGCATTTATACCGTATACATTCCTTTGGATGTGGGGATGCCAGAGGTGAAAGAAAGGCTTGTGGTTCCCTCTGCGTGAACTTTGCAGAGACGTAGAGAGCATGCAGGATTGCCTCACCATTCCTCACCAATGCACCAGGGAGGGACATTTGCTACTCCCCTGCTTATGGGGAGGTCGTCTTCTTGGCAAGAAGTCCTGAATGGGTTTGTGTTCTTGACCATCTTTCTCCTGGCACTTGAGTAGCTCTTCTGCTCCTTTGGCCTCCATCCTTGATATCTTTCTTGAAAGTGATGGCAGCCCTGTCAGCCTTTGTCTTGCTCCTGCTGGGCATCTTCTTCTGTAGGCCCTGCATGCCCCTCGTCGGCTGCTTAGTCTTTGTTTGCCTTGATCCCAGATGGAATTTGTCTTTCTTGAACGCGAGGAATGAGAAATGTCCCTAGTGGTGCCGCTGAGTTCTCACCAGGGCTTTGCACAATGCTTGCCTTTCCGATGGAAATAGCTTGCCTGACACACAAGAATGCATTTGCCTCTATGCCATTCGTGGCTCCTAGTCACCCTGTCATCTACTCATGCCTCCAGGAACGTTGGCCTACTCCGATGTTCCCAAACTGGAGCAGAAACTCATGGTGCTCCAGCTGCCGTTGTGTTACCTGCAGTTCTTCACACGCGTGGTTTACTGAGAGAGGGGGCTCTCTCTTCTGGCAGAGCTTCAGCTGGTGTGGAGCATGGGGGCCATAGAAACATACCCTGAGATAGAGCTTTTTCTGGTTCATGGGTGCCATGAAATCCAGAAGACGATGTGGACAATGAATGTATCTCCTGGAGGAGGCAGGAAGCCTACATATCTTGAACGGTAGTTTTCTGCAATCTCATTTCAAAAGACCTGACCGTGAACTTCACCGTTTCATACATTTGATGGCACGAAAGCGTGAAGGGTGGAGCCTGAGAGACGTGTTAATGAGGCTTTCACCCGTCGGTAGCCTGCTGGAGTGCAGCTCCACGCAGTCTCGACCAGCAGATCCAGCCCTCCGCCGGCCGGGTGAGCTAGGGACGGACTGTGTGGGTGGGCTCTGAGCACGAAGCTGGTGGTGTGCGTCTAGTCGCTTTCAAAATGGGTGTCTGCCTCCTAGGAAAGAAAAGAAGCACAGCTGGCGTTACGTGAGCTTCCATTTTGGAGGTTTCATTGGAGAAAGTGCCAAATCAGCCCCGACGCTGAAAAAGCTGCAGGAGATGAAACACGGGTGGGCCAGTGCGATGCGGCTTGTGGCACTGCTGTCTGTGGGGATATGCTTCACTGTGCAGGAGTGTGAATAAAGGTGGCTGAGTTGTTAAATGACCTCTGCAGGCATTTAGTGAAAAGGAAGGTTGTTGCTGGTAGTGCCGATGTGGGTGAGGAGTTGGCTGGCCGGGTGGCCGTCCGACACTAAAAGGCAACTGCCTCTCTCGAAGAGTCCCTGCGTGCCTGGAAGGTAGCTGCGAAGGAGGACTGAAGATTTTGCTTTTTATACACCCGCCTGAGATTACCTGAGAATGTCGGTGCGATGAAATTACTGGTGGCGGCATTCAGATACAAAGGAACTTCATTGATTGTTTTTTTTAATTAATAGATGAAACTATGAGAAACCATCTTCTAGCACACACGTGGTAATCCGTTTGCAAAACTGGTGCAATGAGTGCAGAAAGCTGCCAGGCTATGTCTGTTCGGTTAAAGAATCTCAACCTTTTGATGCAAGCTCGGTGGGACGAGCCAGGCCCTTGCATGTGTCCAAACATGGATTTGATGGATGAGCGGGCAGAGGGAGGCTAGAGACGGATTCGCTTGCCAGGAGGGCCCCCCGTCCAGGGGGCTTTTAGGAAAAAGAGAGTCTTTAAGTAGCAAGGGTTTCAAACAACGTGGAGTTTAGAAGCTAAAACCTATGTTTTGAGTTCCCCTTGAAAACGAACTGGTAGCCAGTGCATTTTAAGACCATGCTTTCTTCTTTGCAAAGGGCCCTAGAAGGCAAATGCACGTGGCAATAGCACGTCCCGCACTAATTCCCTCTAGCTGTACTGATTGCATTCCCATAGTGGCGGGGATCACAGTTCGGGAATGCAATCCCGTAAGTTGGGCCCCACCATTTAAGAAGGATGTTAAGGGACTTGCATGCGTGCAGAGGAGTGCCACAAAGGCGGGGAAGGGGCTGGAAGGCACGTCCTCTGAGGCGCGGCTGAGGACGCTGGGTTTGACTAGTTTGGGGAGCAGGAGGCTGCGGGGCGACCTCACTGCTCTCCGCAGCTTCCTGAGGAGGGCAAGTGGAGAGGGAGGTGCTGATCTCTTCTCCCTGGTACCCAGTGCCAGGACGCGTGGGAATGGCTCAAAGCTGCGTCCGTCAGGGGGGGTTCGGACTTGACGTGAGGAAACCTTTCTTTACCGAGAAGGGGGTCAAACCCTGGAACAGGGGGTGGTTGATGCCCCATGCCTGTCAGTGTTTAAGAGGCATTTGGGCAACGCCCTTAATGCCGTGCTTTAACTTTTGGTCAGCCTTGCAGTGGTCAGGCAGTTGGATTAGATGGTCATTGTAGGTCCCTTCCAACTCAACTTTTCCATTCCATTCCATTCCACTCCATTCCATTCCGTTCCGTTCTGTTCTATTCTGTTCTGTTCTTTTCTGTTCCCTGTGCTCCCCGTGAGTCAAAACCCTGAGACAGTTATTTACCTGAAGAGCCAGGGTTTTTTCAGATCCAAAAACACTTTCAAGGACACAAATCACAAAGATTACAAGTGGAAACAGGATTTTATTTCATTTTATTTTATTTTATTTTATTTTATTTTATTTTACTTTATGTTATTTTATGTTATTTTATGTTATGTTATGTTATTTTATGTTACTTTATGTTATTTTATATTATTTGATTTGGTTTGATTTTTCTGAATCCATTTCAGAGCCGATGCTCACAAGCATGAACACAATGCACGTGTGTAGCCAGGAGCAGGCTGATGCATTCTTGAGTTTAGCTTGAAGAAACATCCCTTGCAGTCTGGCAAAGGAAAGCCATAGAGCCGCAGAAAGTAGCAGCAGGGATGCAGGCCAAGCAGTCCCTGCTTCCTGAAGAGTGAGAACTTGAAGAATGAGGATCAGGAGCGACCACACACAAAAGAAGAAGAAGAAGAGGTGTGTGGTACCGTGGGGTATTTTCCAAAGTAGGACACATAATAGCGATGACAAGCACACTTCTTGCCTTCCAAAACTTGCTGCGCCGCTGTGCTGCTTGGCCGGTGATGCATGAAAAGCGCTCTGGTGCCGGCCCTGCGCTTGTGCTGCATGCAGGGAGAGCTGCAAAGCGGCAGCTCCGGACGGTGCAGCAAGCCTGCAGCCCTTCCAAGTGCAGGCTGTTTTGCAGAAGCGAGAATCCGTGGGGAAACGGAGCCAAGGGAAGAGCAGAGCTCGCTCCCGCTCCAAACTTGCAACGGGCAAGAGAGCCCGAGAGAGCCAGGGCACGAGCGGTGCCTTGGAGGTGCAAGAGCAGCGGGCAAGAAGGGAGCCGAAAGGGCCCAGAGGAGCCCTGGCAAGGGGCTGTGCTCAATGCTACGGAGGACAAGAAGCAACCCGCGGGGGCCACCGTGGGGGCCCGCCCTGGGAGTCTAGAAAGCTTCCTCCCCCCGGATGCGGGGCACGAGGGCCATCTTCGTGGAGCACGAGCAGCAGGCACCTAGCCCAAATGGCCCAAAGGAGCCCTGGCAAGGGGCCGTGCTCAGTGCTGCAGAGGCAGGCAAAAACCCCCCGGGGACACTTGCTAGCCCACCGTGGGGGAAAAAAAGCCTTGCTCCCCCCAGCTGCAGGGCACGAGAGGCCATCTTCGTGGTGCATGAGCAGCAGGCAGTAACCTAGCCAAAAGGGAGCAGAGGAGCCCTGACAAGTGGTCATGCTCAATGCTGCAGAGGAAGGCAAAAAACCCCCGGGGACCAGTGCCAATCTGCCCCGGGGGAAAATTCCTTCCTGACCCCAGCGCTGGCGATCGGCTACTCCCTGAGCATGTGAGCAAGACCCGCCTCCTCGTCCCACAGGCTGGTCACGCCTCCCTCCCAGGAGATGCCCAAGCCCTATTCTCCCTCAAGCTGGAGCCACCTCAGGGGCTTGCGAGAGAGGCGATATGCCCCGGGCCTGATGGACCTTGGGGGCAAGAATCCTTCCCATGCCTGGTAGGACACCAGTGGCTGCTCCGAAGCACTGGGAGGCCTTGCAACATCTCTGCATTCCGTTTCTTACGGCTGCTGCCCCTGGCTGCGCAGGGGATGAGGACGGCGAGCTCTGCAGTGCTCTTCAGGAAGGCGTTCCCTTGGTCTTGCCGCGGCTATCCAGCTGAAAAGGCTATCCGAACCGGAGATGAGCTTTGAAGGTGGCGCTGCCGGGAGCTGGCCTGGCAGCAGAGAATCTCCAGCAGCCTCGCCCAGCCTTCGGTCTTCTTCCCTCAGACCCTCCAAGTAATTCCACCGGCTCCTCAAGGATTTCCTCTGGGATGTCTTCGGGCTGCCCGCAGGCCATCTCTGGCAGCAGGACACGGGAGGATGCTCCCTTTTATCCTGGCCCGGGGCACTGTGACTGCTGCGTTGCCGGGCGGTGGCACTGTGACACGGGGGTGACGGGGCCCCCCATGCGCAGCCCCGCCCGCCGCAGCCCCCCCGCCGCCCCTCCGCCCGGCATCCTTCGGAGGAAGGCCTTTGGGGTGCTGGCCCCGAGGCAGTCCCTGTGCCCAGGAGGCCGAGGGGGCTGTCCCTGCCCTTGGTGGCCGTGCACTGAGCACAGCTGCTGGGCGTCCCTCATGTGTCCTCTGCCCCTCAGCTCCCAAGGACAAACCCAGTGCTGTTCCTCTTCCTTCAGGCCATGGCAGAAACCAAGCCTGCAGCCCAGAGACCACCCCTATTAGCCGTCCCCTCTCTGCACCAGAGCTAACGACCACGAGGCCGCGCGGCGAGGAGGGCCAGGGACTTGATGTGGCTGGACACAAAGCCGGGGAGTGTGAGGGGGAATGGTTTCAGTAGTTGCAGCCTGGAGGAAAGGCAAAGCGTAACCAGAGCCATAGCTTGGGATGGAAAGAAGACAGGCTTTGACAAACAAGGGAGCGGAGGTTACACTGGTGGGGTGGAAAGGCTGGTCATTTTCAGGCCTAGAACATTTGGAGCCGTGCCCAAAGCACAGGCAGGCAAACGACGACTCCTCCAAACGGGGAAAATTGCTCATTGCTGCTATCGCCGTCACATCCCCTTGTGCCACTGCAACCAAGCTGCGCAGCTCCTCTGTTAAAGACACCCATTGCCCGAGTTTATGGGGGATAGCAAACGCGCTTCAGCCCTGGGGTAAAACTTTCGCAGCTCTTTTGGGACTTCAAAGTTTCTGAGAGTTACTTGCCTCCCTCACTTGGCGGGAGGATGTTCAGCTCTTCTCTAAAGCCTGGAAAGTCTCTTTTTCCTTTAGGATTTAGTCTTTTGAGTCCTGAAAGAGGAAGGAAGGTGATATTCTTGTCATTTTGGTCGTTGGTGCCAAAATTCATCTGTCCGTTCAGACTCTGTAAAGAAGGGCATTTATACCGTATACATTCCTTTGGATGTGGGGATGCCAGAGGTGAAAGAAAGGCTTGTGGTTCCCTCTGCGTGAACTTTGCAGAGACGTAGAGAGCATGCAGGATTGCCTCACCATTCCTCACCAATGCACCAGGGAGGGACATTTGCTACTCCCCTGCTTATGGGGAGGTCGTCTTCTTGGCAAGAAGTCCTGAATGGGTTTGTGTTCTTGACCATCTTTCTCCTGGCACTTGACTAGCTCTTCTGCTCCTTTGGCCTCCATCCTTGATATCTTTCTTGAAAGTGATGGCAGCCCTGTCAGCCTTTGTCTTGCTCCTGCTGGGCATCTTCTTCTGTAGGCCCTGCATGCCCCTCGTCGGCTGCTTAGTCTTTGTTTGCCTTGATCCCAGATGGAATTTGTCTTTCTTGAACGCGAGGAATGAGAAATGTCCCTAGTGGTGCCGCTGAGTTCTCACCAGGGCTTTGCACAATGCTTGCCTTTCCGATGGAAATAGCTTGCCTGACACACAAGAATGCATTTGCCTCTATGCCATTCGTGGCTCCTAGTCACCCTGTCATCTACTCATGCCTCCAGGAACGTTGGCCTACTCCGATGTTCCCAAACTGGAGCAGAAACTCATGGTGCTCCAGCTGCCGTTGTGTTACCTGCAGTTCTTCACACGCGTGGTTTACTGAGAGAGGGGGCTCTCTCTTCTGGCAGAGCTTCAGCTGGTGTGGAGCATGGGGGCCATACCCTGAGATAGAGCTTTTTCTGGTTCATGGGTGCCATGAAATCCAGAAGACGATGTGGACAATGAATGTATCTCCTGGAGGAGGCAGGAAGCCTACATATCTTGAACGGTAGTTTTCTGCAATCTCATTTCAAAAGACCTGACCGTGAACTTCACCGTTTCATACATTTGATGGCACGAAAGCGTGAAGGGTGGAGCCTGAGAGACGTGTTAATGAGGCTTTCACCCGTCGGTAGCCTGCTGGAGTGCAGCTCCACGCAGTCTCGACCAGCAGATCCAGCCCTCCGCCGGCCGGGTGAGCTAGGGACGGACTGTGTGGGTGGGCTCTGAGCACGAAGCTGGTGGTGTGCGTCTAGTCGCTTTCAAAATGGGTGTCTGCCTCCTAGGAAAGAAAAGAAGCACAGCTGGCGTTACGTGAGCTTCCATTTTGGAGGTTTCATTGGAGAAAGTGCCAAATCAGCCCCGACGCTGAAAAAGCTGCAGGAGATGAAACACGGGTGGGCCAGTGCGATGCGGTTCGTGGCACTGCTGTCTGTGGGGATATGCTTCACTGTGCAGGAGTGTGAATAAAGGTGGCTGAGTTGTTAAATGACCTCTGCAGGCATTTAGTGAAAAGGAAGGTTGTTGCTGGTAGTGCCGATGTGGGTGAGGAGTTGGCTGGCCGGGTGGCCGTCCGACACTAAAAGGCAACTGCCTCTCTCGAAGAGTCCCTGCGTGCCTGGAAGGTAGCTGCGAAGGAGGACTGAAGATTTTGCTTTTTATACACCCGCCTGAGATTACCTGAGAATGTCGGTGCGATGAAATTACTGGTGGCGGCATTCAGATACAAAGGAACTTCATTGATTGTTTTTTTTAATTAATAGATGAAACTATGAGAAACCATCTTCTAGCACACACGTGGTAATCCGTTTGCAAAACTGGTGCAATGAGTGCAGAAAGCTGCCAGGCTATGTCTGTTCGGTTAAAGAATCTCAACCTTTTGATGCAAGCTCGGTGGGACGAGCCAGGCCCTTGCATGTGTCCAAACATGGATTTGATGGATGAGCGGGCAGAGGGAGGCTAGAGACGGATTCGCTTGCCAGGAGGGCCCCCCGTCCAGGGGGCTTTTAGGAAAAAGAGAGTCTTTAAGTAGCAAGGGTTTCAAACAACGTGGAGTTTAGAAGCTAAAACCTATGTTTTGAGTTCCCCTTGAAAACGAACTGGTAGCCAGTGCATTTTAAGACCATGCTTTCTTCTTTGCAAAGGGCCCTAGAAGGCAAATGCACGTGGCAATAGCACGTCCCGCACTAATTCCCTCTAGCTGTACTGATTGCATTCCCATAGTGGCGGGGATCACAGTTCGGGAATGCAATCCCGTAAGTTGGGCCCCACCATTTAAGAAGGATGTTAAGGGACTTGCATGCGTGCAGAGGAGTGCCACAAAGGCGGGGAAGGGGCTGGAAGGCACGTCCTCTGAGGCGCGGCTGAGGACGCTGGGTTTGACTAGTTTGGAGAGCAGGAGGCTGCGGGGCGACCTCACTGCTCTCCGCAGCTTCCTGAGGAGGGCAAGTGGAGAGGGAGGTGCTGATCTCTTCTCCCTGGTACCCAGTGCCAGGACGCGTGGGAATGGCTCAAAGCTGCGTCCGTCAGGGGGGGTTCGGACTTGACGTGAGGAAACCTTTCTTTACCGAGAAGGGGGTCAAACCCTGGAACAGGGGGTGGTTGATGCCCCATGCCTGTCAGTGTTTAAGAGGCATTTGGGCAACGCCCTTAATGCCGTGCTTTAACTTTTGGTCAGCCTTGCAGTGGTCAGGCAGTTGGATTAGATGGTCATTGTAGGTCCCTTCCAACTCAACTTTTCCATTCCATTCCATTCCACTCCATTCCATTCCGTTCCGTTCTGTTCTATTCTGTTCTGTTCTTTTCTGTTCCCTGTGCTCCCCGTGAGTCAAAACCCTGAGACAGTTATTTACCTGAAGAGCCAGGGTTTTTTCAGATCCAAAAACACTTTCAAGGACACAAATCACAAAGATTACAAGTGGAAACAGGATTTTATTTCATTTTATTTTATTTTATTTTATTTTATTTTATTTTACTTTATGTTATTTTATGTTATTTTATGTTATGTTATGTTATTTTATGTTACTTTATGTTATTTTATATTATTTGATTTGGTTTGATTTTTCTGAATCCATTTCAGAGCCGATGCTCACAAGCATGAACACAATGCACGTGTGTAGCCAGGAGCAGGCTGATGCATTCTTGAGTTTAGCTTGAAGAAACATCCCTTGCAGTCTGGCAAAGGAAAGCCATAGAGCCGCAGAAAGTAGCAGCAGGGATGCAGGCCAAGCAGTCCCTGCTTCCTGAAGAGTGAGAACTTGAAGAATGAGGATCAGGAGCGACCACACACAAAAGAAGAAGAAGAAGAGGTGTGTGGTACCGTGGGGTATTTTCCAAAGTAGGACACATAATAGCGATGACAAGCACACTTCTTGCCTTCCAAAACTTGCTGCGCCGCTGTGCTGCTTGGCCGGTGATGCATGAAAAGCGCTCTGGTGCCGGCCCTGCGCTTGTGCTGCATGCAGGGAGAGCTGCAAAGCGGCAGCTCCGGACGGTGCAGCAAGCCTGCAGCCCTTCCAAGTGCAGGCTGTTTTGCAGAAGCGAGAATCCGTGGGGAAACGGAGCCAAGGGAGGAGCAGAGCTCGCTCCCGCTCCAAACTTGCAACGGGCAAGAGAGCCCGAGAGAGCCAGGGCACGAGCGGTGCCTTGGAGGTGCAAGAGCAGCGGGCAAGAAGGGAGCCGAAAGGGCCCAGAGGAGCCCTGGCAAGGGGCTGTGCTCAATGCTACGGAGGACAAGAAGCAACCCGCGGGGGCCACCGTGGGGGCCCGCCCTGGGAGTCTAGAAAGCTTCCTCCCCCCGGATGCGGGGCACGAGGGCCATCTTCGTGGAGCACGAGCAGCAGGCACCTAGCCCAAATGGCCCAAAGGAGCCCTGGCAAGGGGCCGTGCTCAGTGCTGCAGAGGCAGGCAAAAACCCCCCGGGGACACTTGCTAGCCCACCGTGGGGGAAAAAAAGCCTTGCTCCCCCCAGCTGCAGGGCACGAGAGGCCATCTTCGTGGTGCATGAGCAGCAGGCAGTAACCTAGCCAAAAGGGAGCAGAGGAGCCCTGACAAGTGGTCATGCTCAATGCTGCAGAGGAAGGCAAAAAACCCCCGGGGACCAGTGCCAATCTGCCCCGGGGGAAAATTCCTTCCTGACCCCAGCGCTGGCGATCGGCTACTCCCTGAGCATGTGAGCAAGACCCGCCTCCTCGTCCCACAGGCTGGTCACGCCTCCCTCCCAGGAGATGCCCAAGCCCTATTCTCCCTCAAGCTGGAGCCACCTCAGGGGCTTGCGAGAGAGGCGATATGCCCCGGGCCTGATGGACCTTGGGGGCAAGAATCCTTCCCATGCCTGGTAGGACACCAGTGGCTGCTCCGAAGCACTGGGAGGCCTTGCAACATCTCTGCATTCCGTTTCTTACGGCTGCTGCCCCTGGCTGCGCAGGGGATGAGGACGGCGAGCTCTGCAGTGCTCTTCAGGAAGGCGTTCCCTTGGTCTTGCCGCGGCTATCCAGCTGAAAAGGCTATCCGAACCGGAGATGAGCTTTGAAGGTGGCGCTGCCGGGAGCTGGCCTGGCAGCAGAGAATCTCCAGCAGCCTCGCCCAGCCTTCGGTCTTCTTCCCTCAGACCCTCCAAGTAATTCCACCGGCTCCTCAAGGATTTCCTCTGGGATGTCTTCGGGCTGCCCGCAGGCCATCTCTGGCAGCAGGACACGGGAGGATGCTCCCTTTTATCCTGGCCCGGGGCACTGTGACTGCTGCGTTGCCGGGCGGTGGCACTGTGACACGGGGGTGACGGGGCCCCCCATGCGCAGCCCCGCCCGCCGCAGCCCCCCCGCCGCCCCTCCGCCCGGCATCCTTCGGAGGAAGGCCTTTGGGGTGCTGGCCCCGAGGCAGTCCCTGTGCCCAGGAGGCCGAGGGGGCTGTCCCTGCCCTTGGTGGCCGTGCACTGAGCACAGCTGCTGGGCGTCCCTCATGTGTCCTCTGCCCCTCAGCTCCCAAGGACAAACCCAGTGCTGTTCCTCTTCCTTCAGGCCATGGCAGAAACCAAGCCTGCAGCCCAGAGACCACCCCTATTAGCCGTCCCCTCTCTGCACCAGAGCTAACGACCACGAGGCCGCGCGGCGAGGAGGGCCAGGGACTTGATGTGGCTGGACACAAAGCCGGGGAGTGTGAGGGGGAATGGTTTCAGTAGTTGCAGCCTGGAGGAAAGGCAAAGCGTAACCAGAGCCATAGCTTGGGATGGAAAGAAGACAGGCTTTGACAAACAAGGGAGCGGAGGTTACACTGGTGGGGTGGAAAGGCTGGTCATTTTCAGGCCTAGAACATTTGGAGCCGTGCCCAAAGCACAGGCAGGCAAACGACGACTCCTCCAAACGGGGAAAATTGCTCATTGCTGCTATCGCCGTCACATCCCCTTGTGCCACTGCAACCAAGCTGCGCAGCTCCTCTGTTAAAGACACCCATTGCCCGAGTTTATGGGGGATAGCAAACGCGCTTCAGCCCTGGGGTAAAACTTTCGCAGCTCTTTTGGGACTTCAAAGTTTCTGAGAGTTACTTGCCTCCCTCACTTGGCGGGAGGATGTTCAGCTCTTCTCTAAAGCCTGGAAAGTCTCTTTTTCCTTTAGGATTTAGTCTTTTGAGTCCTGAAAGAGGAAGGAAGGTGATATTCTTGTCATTTTGGTCGTTGGTGCCAAAATTCATCTGTCCGTTCAGACTCTGTAAAGAAGGGCATTTATACCGTATACATTCCTTTGGATGTGGGGATGCCAGAGGTGAAAGAAAGGCTTGTGGTTCCCTCTGCGTGAACTTTGCAGAGACGTAGAGAGCATGCAGGATTGCCTCACCATTCCTCACCAATGCACCAGGGAGGGACATTTGCTACTCCCCTGCTTATGGGGAGGTCGTCTTCTTGGCAAGAAGTCCTGAATGGGTTTGTGTTCTTGACCATCTTTCTCCTGGCACTTGACTAGCTCTTCTGCTCCTTTGGCCTCCATCCTTGATATCTTTCTTGAAAGTGATGGCAGCCCTGTCAGCCTTTGTCTTGCTCCTGCTGGGCATCTTCTTCTGTAGGCCCTGCATGCCCCTCGTCGGCTGCTTAGTCTTTGTTTGCCTTGATCCCAGATGGAATTTGTCTTTCTTGAACGCGAGGAATGAGAAATGTCCCTAGTGGTGCCGCTGAGTTCTCACCAGGGCTTTGCACAATGCTTGCCTTTCCGATGGAAATAGCTTGCCTGACACACAAGAATGCATTTGCCTCTATGCCATTCGTGGCTCCTAGTCACCCTGTCATCTACTCATGCCTCCAGGAACGTTGGCCTACTCCGATGTTCCCAAACTGGAGCAGAAACTCATGGTGCTCCAGCTGCCGTTGTGTTACCTGCAGTTCTTCACACGCGTGGTTTACTGAGAGAGGGGGCTCTCTCTTCTGGCAGAGCTTCAGCTGGTGTGGAGCATGGGGGCCATACCCTGAGATAGAGCTTTTTCTGGTTCATGGGTGCCATGAAATCCAGAAGACGATGTGGACAATGAATGTATCTCCTGGAGGAGGCAGGAAGCCTACATATCTTGAACGGTAGTTTTCTGCAATCTCATTTCAAAAGACCTGACCGTGAACTTCACCGTTTCATACATTTGATGGCACGAAAGCGTGAAGGGTGGAGCCTGAGAGACGTGTTAATGAGGCTTTCACCCGTCGGTAGCCTGCTGGAGTGCAGCTCCACGCAGTCTCGACCAGCAGATCCAGCCCTCCGCCGGCCGGGTGAGCTAGGGACGGACTGTGTGGGTGGGCTCTGAGCACGAAGCTGGTGGTGTGCGTCTAGTCGCTTTCAAAATGGGTGTCTGCCTCCTAGGAAAGAAAAGAAGCACAGCTGGCGTTACGTGAGCTTCCATTTTGGAGGTTTCATTGGAGAAAGTGCCAAATCAGCCCCGACGCTGAAAAAGCTGCAGGAGATGAAACACGGGTGGGCCAGTGCGATGCGGTTCGTGGCACTGCTGTCTGTGGGGATATGCTTCACTGTGCAGGAGTGTGAATAAAGGTGGCTGAGTTGTTAAATGACCTCTGCAGGCATTTAGTGAAAAGGAAGGTTGTTGCTGGTAGTGCCGATGTGGGTGAGGAGTTGGCTGGCCGGGTGGCCGTCCGACACTAAAAGGCAACTGCCTCTCTCGAAGAGTCCCTGCGTGCCTGGAAGGTAGCTGCGAAGGAGGACTGAAGATTTTGCTTTTTATACACCCGCCTGAGATTACCTGAGAATGTCGGTGCGATGAAATTACTGGTGGCGGCATTCAGATACAAAGGAACTTCATTGATTGTTTTTTTTAATTAATAGATGAAACTATGAGAAACCATCTTCTAGCACACACGTGGTAATCCGTTTGCAAAACTGGTGCAATGAGTGCAGAAAGCTGCCAGGCTATGTCTGTTCGGTTAAAGAATCTCAACCTTTTGATGCAAGCTCGGTGGGACGAGCCAGGCCCTTGCATGTGTCCAAACATGGATTTGATGGATGAGCGGGCAGAGGGAGGCTAGAGACGGATTCGCTTGCCAGGAGGGCCCCCCGTCCAGGGGGCTTTTAGGAAAAAGAGAGTCTTTAAGTAGCAAGGGTTTCAAACAACGTGGAGTTTAGAAGCTAAAACCTATGTTTTGAGTTCCCCTTGAAAACGAACTGGTAGCCAGTGCATTTTAAGACCATGCTTTCTTCTTTGCAAAGGGCCCTAGAAGGCAAATGCACGTGGCAATAGCACGTCCCGCACTAATTCCCTCTAGCTGTACTGATTGCATTCCCATAGTGGCGGGGATCACAGTTCGGGAATGCAATCCCGTAAGTTGGGCCCCACCATTTAAGAAGGATGTTAAGGGACTTGCATGCGTGCAGAGGAGTGCCACAAAGGCGGGGAAGGGGCTGGAAGGCACGTCCTCTGAGGCGCGGCTGAGGACGCTGGGTTTGACTAGTTTGGAGAGCAGGAGGCTGCGGGGCGACCTCACTGCTCTCCGCAGCTTCCTGAGGAGGGCAAGTGGAGAGGGAGGTGCTGATCTCTTCTCCCTGGTACCCAGTGCCAGGACGCGTGGGAATGGCTCAAAGCTGCGTCCGTCAGGGGGGGTTCGGACTTGACGTGAGGAAACCTTTCTTTACCGAGAAGGGGGTCAAACCCTGGAACAGGGGGTGGTTGATGCCCCATGCCTGTCAGTGTTTAAGAGGCATTTGGGCAACGCCCTTAATGCCGTGCTTTAACTTTTGGTCAGCCTTGCAGTGGTCAGGCAGTTGGATTAGATGGTCATTGTAGGTCCCTTCCAACTCAACTTTTCCATTCCATTCCATTCCACTCCATTCCATTCCGTTCCGTTCTGTTCTATTCTGTTCTGTTCTTTTCTGTTCCCTGTGCTCCCCGTGAGTCAAAACCCTGAGACAGTTATTTACCTGAAGAGCCAGGGTTTTTTCAGATCCAAAAACACTTTCAAGGACACAAATCACAAAGATTACAAGTGGAAACAGGATTTTATTTCATTTTATTTTATTTTATTTTATTTTATTTTATTTTATTTTACTTTATGTTATTTTATGTTATTTTATGTTATGTTATGTTATTTTATGTTACTTTATGTTATTTTATATTATTTGATTTGGTTTGATTTTTCTGAATCCATTTCAGAGCCGATGCTCACAAGCATGAACACAATGCACGTGTGTAGCCAGGAGCAGGCTGATGCATTCTTGAGTTTAGCTTGAAGAAACATCCCTTGCAGTCTGGCAAAGGAAAGCCATAGAGCCGCAGAAAGTAGCAGCAGGGATGCAGGCCAAGCAGTCCCTGCTTCCTGAAGAGTGAGAACTTGAAGAATGAGGATCAGGAGCGACCACACACAAAAGAAGAAGAAGAAGAGGTGTGTGGTACCGTGGGGTATTTTCCAAAGTAGGACACATAATAGCGATGACAAGCACACTTCTTGCCTTCCAAAACTTGCTGCGCCGCTGTGCTGCTTGGCCGGTGATGCATGAAAAGCGCTCTGGTGCCGGCCCTGCGCTTGTGCTGCATGCAGGGAGAGCTGCAAAGCGGCAGCTCCGGACGGTGCAGCAAGCCTGCAGCCCTTCCAAGTGCAGGCTGTTTTGCAGAAGCGAGAATCCGTGGGGAAACGGAGCCAAGGGAAGAGCAGAGCTCGCTCCCGCTCCAAACTTGCAACGGGCAAGAGAGCCCGAGAGAGCCAGGGCACGAGCGGTGCCTTGGAGGTGCAAGAGCAGCGGGCAAGAAGGGAGCCGAAAGGGCCCGGAGGAGCCCTGGCAAGGGGCTGTGCTCAATGCTACGGAGGACAAGAAGCAACCCGCGGGGGCCACCGTGGGGGCCCGCCCTGGGAGTCTAGAAAGCTTCCTCCCCCCGGATGCGGGGCACGAGGGCCATCTTCGTGGAGCACGAGCAGCAGGCACCTAGCCCAAATGGCCCAAAGGAGCCCTGGCAAGGGGCCGTGCTCAGTGCTGCAGAGGCAGGCAAAAACCCCCCGGGGACACTTGCTAGCCCACCGTGGGGGAAAAAAAGCCTTGCTCCCCCCAGCTGCAGGGCACGAGAGGCCATCTTCGTGGTGCATGAGCAGCAGGCAGTAACCTAGCCAAAAGGGAGCAGAGGAGCCCTGACAAGTGGTCATGCTCAATGCTGCAGAGGAAGGCAAAAAACCCCCGGGGACCAGTGCCAATCTGCCCCGGGGGAAAATTCCTTCCTGACCCCAGCGCTGGCGATCGGCTACTCCCTGAGCATGTGAGCAAGACCCGCCTCCTCGTCCCACAGGCTGGTCACGCCTCCCTCCCAGGAGATGCCCAAGCCCTATTCTCCCTCAAGCTGGAGCCACCTCAGGGGCTTGCGAGAGAGGCGATATGCCCCGGGCCTGATGGACCTTGGGGGCAAGAATCCTTCCCATGCCTGGTAGGACACCAGTGGCTGCTCCGAAGCACTGGGAGGCCTTGCAACATCTCTGCATTCCGTTTCTTACGGCTGCTGCCCCTGGCTGCGCAGGGGATGAGGACGGCGAGCTCTGCAGTGCTCTTCAGGAAGGCGTTCCCTTGGTCTTGCCGCGGCTATCCAGCTGAAAAGGCTATCCGAACCGGAGATGAGCTTTGAAGGTGGCGCTGCCGGGAGCTGGCCTGGCAGCAGAGAATATCCAGCAGCCTCGCCCAGCCTTCGGTCTTCTTCCCTCAGACCCTCCAAGTAATTCCACCGGCTCCTCAAGGATTTCCTCTGGGATGTCTTCGGGCTGCCCGCAGGCCATCTCTGGCAGCAGGACACGGGAGGATGCTCCCTTTTATCCTGGCCCGGGGCACTGTGACTGCTGCGTTGCCGGGCGGTGGCACTGTGACACGGGGGTGACGGGGCCCCCCATGCGCAGCCCCGCCCGCCGCAGCCCCCCCGCCGCCCCTCCGCCCGGCATCCTTCGGAGGAAGGCCTTTGGGGTGCTGGCCCCGAGGCAGTCCCTGTGCCCAGGAGGCCGAGGGGGCTGTCCCTGCCCTTGGTGGCCGTGCACTGAGCACAGCTGCTGGGCGTCCCTCATGTGTCCTCTGCCCCTCAGCTCCCAAGGACAAACCCAGTGCTGTTCCTCTTCCTTCAGGCCATGGCAGAAACCAAGCCTGCAGCCCAGAGACCACCCCTATTAGCCGTCCCCTCTCTGCACCAGAGCTAACGACCACGAGGCCGCGCGGCGAGGAGGGCCAGGGACTTGATGTGGCTGGACACAAAGCCGGGGAGTGTGAGGGGGAATGGTTTCAGTAGTTGCAGCCTGGAGGAAAGGCAAAGCGTAACCAGAGCCATAGCTTGGGATGGAAAGAAGACAGGCTTTGACAAACAAGGGAGCGGAGGTTACACTGGTGGGGTGGAAAGGCTGGTCATTTTCAGGCCTAGAACATTTGGAGCCGTGCCCAAAGCACAGGCAGGCAAACGACGAGTCCTCCAAACGGGGAAAATTGCTCATTGCTGCTATCGCCGTCACATCCCCTTGTGCCACTGCAACCAAGCTGCGCAGCTCCTCTGTTAAAGACACCCATTGCCCGAGTTTATGGGGGATAGCAAACGCGCTTCAGCCCTGGGGTAAAACTTTCGCAGCTCTTTTGGGACTTCAAAGTTTCTGAGAGTTACTTGCCTCCCTCACTTGGCGGGAGGATGTTCAGCTCTTCTCTAAAGCCTGGAAAGTCTCTTTTTCCTTTAGGATTTAGTCTTTTGAGTCCTGAAAGAGGAAGGAAGGTGATATTCTTGTCATTTTGGTCGTTGGTGCCAAAATTCATCTGTCCGTTCAGACTCTGTAAAGAAGGGCATTTATACCGTATACATTCCTTTGGATGTGGGGATGCCAGAGGTGAAAGAAAGGCTTGTGGTTCCCTCTGCGTGAACTTTGCAGAGACGTAGAGAGCATGCAGGATTGCCTCACCATTCCTCACCAATGCACCAGGGAGGGACATTTGCTACTCCCCTGCTTATGGGGTCGTCTTCTTGGCAAGAAGTCCTGAATGGGTTTGTGTTCTTGACCATCTTTCTCCTGGCACTTGACTAGCTCTTCTGCTCCTTTGGCCTCCATCCTTGATATCTTTCTTGAAAGTGATGGCAGCCCTGTCAGCCTTTGTCTTGCTCCTGCTGGGCATCTTCTTCTGTAGGCCCTGCATGCCCCTCGTCGGCTGCTTAGTCTTTGTTTGCCTTGATCCCAGATGGAATTTGTCTTTCTTGAACGCGAGGAATGAGAAATGTCCCTAGTGGTGCCGCTGAGTTCTCACCAGGGCTTTGCACAATGCTTGCCTTTCCGATGGAAATAGCTTGCCTGACACACAAGAATGCATTTGCCTCTATGCCATTCGTGGCTCCTAGTCACCCTGTCATCTACTCATGCCTCCAGGAACGTTGGCCTACTCCGATGTTCCCAAACTGGAGCAGAAACTCATGGTGCTCCAGCTGCCGTTGTGTTACCTGCAGTTCTTCACACGCGTGGTTTACTGAGAGAGGGGGCTCTCTCTTCTGGCAGAGCTTCAGCTGGTGTGGAGCATGGGGGCCATAGAAACATACCCTGAGATAGAGCTTTTTCTGGTTCATGGGTGCCATGAAATCCAGAAGACGATGTGGACAATGAATGTATCTCCTGGAGGAGGCAGGAAGCCTACATATCTTGAACGGTAGTTTTCTGCAATCTCATTTCAAAAGACCTGACCGTGAACTTCACCGTTTCATACATTTGATGGCACGAAAGCGTGAAGGGTGGAGCCTGAGAGACGTGTTAATGAGGCTTTCACCCGTCGGTAGCCTGCTGGAGTGCAGCTCCACGCAGTCTCGACCAGCAGATCCAGCCCTCCGCCGGCCGGGTGAGCTAGGGACGGACTGTGTGGGTGGGCTCTGAGCACGAAGCTGGTGGTGTGCGTCTAGTCGCTTTCAAAATGGGTGTCTGCCTCCTAGGAAAGAAAAGAAGCACAGCTGGCGTTACGTGAGCTTCCATTTTGGAGGTTTCATTGGAGAAAGTGCCAAATCAGCCCCGACGCTGAAAAAGCTGCAGGAGATGAAACACGGGTGGGCCAGTGCGATGCGGTTCGTGGCACTGCTGTCTGTGGGGATATGCTTCACTGTGCAGGAGTGTGAATAAAGGTGGCTGAGTTGTTAAATGACCTCTGCAGGCATTTAGTGAAAAGGAAGGTTGTTGCTGGTAGTGCCGATGTGGGTGAGGAGTTGGCTGGCCGGGTGGCCGTCCGACACTAAAAGGCAACTGCCTCTCTCGAAGAGTCCCTGCGTGCCTGGAAGGTAGCTGCGAAGGAGGACTGAAGATTTTGCTTTTTATACACCCGCCTGAGATTACCTGAGAATGTCGGTGCGATGAAATTACTGGTGGCGGCATTCAGATACAAAGGAACTTCATTGATTGTTTTTTTTAATTAATAGATGAAACTATGAGAAACCATCTTCTAGCACACACGTGGTAATCCGTTTGCAAAACTGGTGCAATGAGTGCAGAAAGCTGCCAGGCTATGTCTGTTCGGTTAAAGAATCTCAACCTTTTGATGCAAGCTCGGTGGGACGAGCCAGGCCCTTGCATGTGTCCAAACATGGATTTGATGGATGAGCGGGCAGAGGGAGGCTAGAGACGGATTCGCTTGCCAGGAGGGCCCCCCGTCCAGGGGGCTTTTAGGAAAAAGAGAGTCTTTAAGTAGCAAGGGTTTCAAACAACGTGGAGTTTAGAAGCTAAAACCTATGTTTTGAGTTCCCCTTGAAAACGAACTGGTAGCCAGTGCATTTTAAGACCATGCTTTCTTCTTTGCAAAGGGCCCTAGAAGGCAAATGCACGTGGCAATAGCACGTCCCGCACTAATTCCCTCTAGCTGTACTGATTGCATTCCCATAGTGGCGGGGATCACAGTTCGGGAATGCAATCCCGTAAGTTGGGCCCCACCATTTAAGAAGGATGTTAAGGGACTTGCATGCGTGCAGAGGAGTGCCACAAAGGCGGGGAAGGGGCTGGAAGGCACGTCCTCTGAGGCGCGGCTGAGGACGCTGGGTTTGACTAGTTTGGGGAGCAGGAGGCTGCGGGGCGACCTCACTGCTCTCCGCAGCTTCCTGAGGAGGGCAAGTGGAGAGGGAGGTGCTGATCTCTTCTCCCTGGTACCCAGTGCCAGGACGCGTGGGAATGGCTCAAAGCTGCGTCCGTCAGGGGGGGTTCGGACTTGACGTGAGGAAACCTTTCTTTACCGAGAAGGGGGTCAAACCCTGGAACAGGGGGTGGTTGATGCCCCATGCCTGTCAGTGTTTAAGAGGCATTTGGGCAACGCCCTTAATGCCGTGCTTTAACTTTTGGTCAGCCTTGCAGTGGTCAGGCAGTTGGATTAGATGGTCATTGTAGGTCCCTTCCAACTCAACTTTTCCATTCCATTCCATTCCACTCCATTCCATTCCGTTCCGTTCTGTTCTATTCTGTTCTGTTCTTTTCTGTTCCCTGTGCTCCCCGTGAGTCAAAACCCTGAGACAGTTATTTACCTGAAGAGCCAGGGTTTTTTCAGATCCAAAAACACTTTCAAGGACACAAATCACAAAGATTACAAGTGGAAACAGGATTTTATTTCATTTTATTTTATTTTATTTTATTTTATTTTATTTTACTTTATGTTATTTTATGTTATTTTATGTTATGTTATGTTATTTTATGTTACTTTATGTTATTTTATATTATTTGATTTGGTTTGATTTTTCTGAATCCATTTCAGAGCCGATGCTCACAAGCATGAACACAATGCACGTGTGTAGCCAGGAGCAGGCTGATGCATTCTTGAGTTTAGCTTGAAGAAACATCCCTTGCAGTCTGGCAAAGGAAAGCCATAGAGCCGCAGAAAGTAGCAGCAGGGATGCAGGCCAAGCAGTCCCTGCTTCCTGAAGAGTGAGAACTTGAAGAATGAGGATCAGGAGCGACCACACACAAAAGAAGAAGAAGAAGAGGTGTGTGGTACCGTGGGGTATTTTCCAAAGTAGGACACATAATAGCGATGACAAGCACACTTCTTGCCTTCCAAAACTTGCTGCGCCGCTGTGCTGCTTGGCCGGTGATGCATGAAAAGCGCTCTGGTGCCGGCCCTGCGCTTGTGCTGCATGCAGGGAGAGCTGCAAAGCGGCAGCTCCGGACGGTGCAGCAAGCCTGCAGCCCTTCCAAGTGCAGACTGTTTTGCAGAAGCGAGAATCCGTGGGGAAACGGAGCCAAGGGAAGAGCAGAGCTCGCTCCCGCTCCAAACTTGCAACGGGCAAGAGAGCCCGAGAGAGCCAGGGCACGAGCGGTGCCTTGGAGGTGCAAGAGCAGCGGGCAAGAAGGGAGCCGAAAGGGCCCGGAGGAGCCCTGGCAAGGGGCTGTGCTCAATGCTACGGAGGACAAGAAGCAACCCGCGGGGGCCACCGTGGGGGCCTGCCCTGGGAGTCTAGAAAGCTTCCTCCCCCCGGGTGCGGGGCACGAGGGCCATCTTCGTGGAGCACGAGCAGCAGGCACCTAGCCCAAATGGCCCAAAGGAGCCCTGGCAAGGGGCCGTGCTCAGTGCTGCAGAGGCAGGCAAAAACCCCCCGGGGACACTTGCTAGCCCACCGTGGGGGAAAAAAAGCCTTGCTCCCCCCAGCTGCAGGGCACGAGAGGCCATCTTCGTGGTGCATGAGCAGCAGGCAGTAACCTAGCCAAAAGGGAGCAGAGGAGCCCTGACAAGTGGTCATGCTCAATGCTGCAGAGGAAGGCAAAAAACCCCCGGGGACCAGTGCCAATCTGCCCCGGGGGAAAATTCCTTCCTGACCCCAGCGCTGGCGATCGGCTACTCCCTGAGCATGTGAGCAAGACCCGCCTCCTCGTCCCACAGGCTGGTCACGCCTCCCTCCCAGGAGATGCCCAAGCCCTATTCTCCCTCAAGCTGGAGCCACCTCAGGGGCTTGCGAGAGAGGCGATATGCCCCGGGCCTGATGGACCTTGGGGGCAAGAATCCTTCCCATGCCTGGTAGGACACCAGTGGCTGCTCCGAAGCACTGGGAGGCCTTGCAACATCTCTGCATTCCGTTTCTTACGGCTGCTGCCCCTGGCTGCGCAGGGGATGAGGACGGCGAGCTCTGCAGTGCTCTTCAGGAAGGCGTTCCCTTGGTCTTGCCGCGGCTATCCAGCTGAAAAGGCTATCCGAACCGGAGATGAGCTTTGAAGGTGGCGCTGCCGGGAGCTGGCCTGGCAGCAGAGAATCTCCAGCAGCCTCGCCCAGCCTTCGGTCTTCTTCCCTCAGACCCTCCAAGTAATTCCACCGGCTCCTCAAGGATTTCCTCTGGGATGTCTTCGGGCTGCCCGCAGGCCATCTCTGGCAGCAGGACACGGGAGGATGCTCCCTTTTATCCTGGCCCGGGGCACTGTGACTGCTGTGTTGCCGGGCGGTGGCACTGTGACACGGGGGTGACGGGGCCCCCCATGCGCAGCCCCGCCCGCCGCAGCCCCCCCGCCGCCCCTCCGCCCGGCATCCTTCGGAGGAAGGCCTTTGGGGTGCTGGCCCCGAGGCAGTCCCTGTGCCCAGGAGGCCGAGGGGGCTGTCCCTGCCCTTGGTGGCCGTGCACTGAGCACAGCTGCTGGGCGTCCCTCATGTGTCCTCTGCCCCTCAGCTCCCAAGGACAAACCCAGTGCTGTTCCTCTTCCTTCAGGCCATGGCAGAAACCAAGCCTGCAGCCCAGAGACCACCCCTATTAGCCGTCCCCTCTCTGCACCAGAGCTAACGACCACGAGGCCGCGCGGCGAGGAGGGCCAGGGACTTGATGTGGCTGGACACAAAGCCGGGGAGTGTGAGGGGGAATGGTTTCAGTAGTTGCAGCCTGGAGGAAAGGCAAAGCGTAACCAGAGCCATAGCTTGGGATGGAAAGAAGACAGGCTTTGACAAACAAGGGAGCGGAGGTTACACTGGTGGGGTGGAAAGGCTGGTCATTTTCAGGCCTAGAACATTTGGAGCCGTGCCCAAAGCACAGGCAGGCAAACGACGACTCCTCCAAACGGGGAAAATTGCTCATTGCTGCTATCGCCGTCACATCCCCTTGTGCCACTGAAACCAAGCTGCGCAGCTCCTCTGTTAAAGACACCCATTGCCCGAGTTTATAGGGGATAGCAAACGCGCTTCAGCCCTGGGGTAAAACTTTCGCAGCTCTTTTGGGACTTCAAAGTTTCTGAGAGTTACTTGCCTCCCTCACTTGGCGGGAGGATGTTCAGCTCTTCTCTAAAGCCTGGAAAGTCTCTTTTTCCTTTAGGATTTAGTCTTTTGAGTCCTGAAAGAGGAAGGAAGGTGATATTCTTGTCATTTTGGTCGTTGGTGCCAAAATTCATCTGTCCGTTCAGACTCTGTAAAGAAGGGCATTTATACCGTATACATTCCTTTGGATGTGGGGATGCCAGAGGTGAAAGAAAGGCTTGTGGTTCCCTCTGCGTGAACTTTGCAGAGACGTAGAGAGCATGCAGGATTGCCTCACCATTCCTCACCAATGCACCAGGGAGGGACATTTGCTACTCCCCTGCTTATGGGGAGGTCGTCTTCTTGGCAAGAAGTCCTGAATGGTTTTGTGTTCTTGACCATCTTTCTCCTGGCACTTGAGTAGCTCTTCTGCTCCTTTGGCCTCCATCCTTGATATCTTTCTTGAAAGTGATGGCAGCCCTGTCAGCCTTTGTCTTGCTCCTGCTGGGCATCTTCTTCTGTAGGCCCTGCATGCCCCTCGTCGGCTGCTTAGTCTTTGTTTGCCTTGATCCCAGATGGAATTTGTCTTTCTTGAACGCGAGGAATGAGAAATGTCCCTAGTGGTGCCGCTGAGTTCTCACCAGGGCTTTGCACAATGCTTGCCTTTCCGATGGAAATAGCTTGCCTGACACACAAGAATGCATTTGCCTCTATGCCATTCGTGGCTCCTAGTCACCCTGTCATCTACTCATGCCTCCAGGAACGTTGGCCTACTCCGATGTTCCCAAACTGGAGCAGAAACTCATGGTGCTCCAGCTGCCGTTGTGTTACCTGCAGTTCTTCACACGCGTGGTTTACTGAGGGAGGGGGCTCTCTCTTCTGGCAGAGCTTCAGCTGGTGTGGAGCATGGGGGCCATAGAAACATACCCTGAGATAGAGCTTTTTCTGGTTCATGGGTGCCATGAAATCCAGAAGACGATGTGGACAATGAATGTATCTCCTGGAGGAGGCAGGAAGCCTACATATCTTGAACGGTAGTTTTCTGCAATCTCATTTCAAAAGACCTGACCGTGAACTTCACCGTTTCATACATTTGATGGCACGAAAGCGTGAAGGGTGGAGCCTGAGAGACGTGTTAATGAGGCTTTCACCCGTCGGTAGCCTGCTGGAGTGCAGCTCCACGCAGTCTCGACCAGCAGATCCAGCCCTCCGCCGGCCGGGTGAGCTAGGGACGGACTGTGTGGGTGGGCTCTGAGCACGAAGCCGGTGGTGTGCGTCTAGTCGCTTTCAAAATGGGTGTCTGCCTCCTAGGAAAGAAAAGAAGCACAGCTGGCGTTACGTGAGCTTCCATTTTGGAGGTTTCATTGGAGAAAGTGCCAAATCAGCCCCGACGCTGAAAAAGCTGCAGGAGATGAAACACGGGTGGGCCAGTGCGATGCGGTTCGTGGCACTGCTGTCTGTGGGGATATGCTTCACTGTGCAGGAGTGTGAATAAAGGTGGCTGAGTTGTTAAATGACCTCTGCAGGCATTTAGTGAAAAGGAAGGTTGTTGCTGGTAGTGCCGATGTGGGTGAGGAGTTGGCTGGCCGGGTGGCCGTCCGACACTAAAAGGCAACTGCCTCTCTCGAAGAGTCCCTGTGTGCCTGGAAGGTAGCTGCGAAGGAGGACTGAAGATTTTGCTTTTTATACACCCGCCTGAGATTACCTGAGAATGTCGGTGCGATGAAATTACTGGTGGCGGCATTCAGATACAAAGGAACTTCATTGATTGTTTTTTTTAATTAATAGATGAAACTATGAGAAACCATCTTCTAGCACACACGTGGTAATCCGTTTGCAAAACTGGTGCAATGAGTGCAGAAAGCTGCCAGGCTATGTCTGTTCGGTTAAAGAATCTCAACCTTTTGATGCAAGCTCGGTGGGACGAGCCAGGCCCTTGCATGTGTCCAAACGTGGATTTGATGGATGAGCGGGCAGAGGGAGGCTAGAGACGGATTCGCTTGCCAGGAGGGCCCCCCGTCCAGGGGGCTTTTAGGAAAAAGAGAGTCTTTAAGTAGCAAGGGTTTCAAATAACGTGGAGTTTAGAAGCTAAAACCTATGTTTTGAGTTCCCCTTGAAAACGAACTGGTAGCCAGTGCATTTTAAGACCATGCTTTCTTCTTTGCAAAGGGCCCTACAAGGCAAATGCACGTGGCAATAGCACGTCCCGCACTAATTCCCTCTAGCTGTAGTGATTGCATTCCCATAGTGGCGGGGATCACAGTTCGGGAATGCAATCCCGTAAGTTGGGCCCCACCATTTAAGAAGGATGTTAAGGGACTTGCATGCGTGCAGAGGAGTGCCACAAAGGCGGGGAAGGGGCTGGAAGGCGTGTCCTCTGAGGCGCGGCTGAGGACGCTGGGTTTGACTAGTTTGGGGAGCAGGAGGCTGCGGGGCGACCTCACTGCTCTCCGCAGCTTCCTGAGGAGGGCAAGTGGAGAGGGAGGTGCTGATCTCTTCTCCCTGGTACCCAGTGCCAGGACGCGTGGGAATGGCTCAAAGCTGCGTCCGTCAGGGGGGGTTCGGACTTGACGTGAGGAAACCTTTCTTTACCGAGAAGGGGGTCAAACCCTGGAACAGGGGGTGGTTGATGCCCCATGCCTGTCAGTGTTTAAGAGGCATTTGGGCAACGCCCTTAATGCCGTGCTTTAACTTTTGGTCAGCCTTGCAGTGGTCAGGCAGTTGGATTAGATGGTCATTGTAGGTCCCTTCCAACTCAACTTTTCCATTCCATTCCATTCCACTCCATTCCATTCCGTTCCGTTCTGTTCTATTCTGTTCTGTTCTTTTCTGTTCCCTGTGCTCCCCGTGAGTCAAAACCCTGAGACAGTTATTTACCTGAAGAGCCAGGGTTTTTTCAGATCCAAAAACACTTTCAAGGACACAAATCACAAAGATTACAAGTGGAAACAGGATTTTATTTTATTTTATTTTATTTTATTTTATTTTACTTTATGTTATTTTATGTTATTTTATGTTATGTTATGTTATTTTATGTTACTTTATGTTATTTTATATTATTTGATTTGGTTTGATTTTTCTGAATCCATTTCAGAGCCGATGCTCACAAGCATGAACACAATGCACATGTGTAGCCAGGAGCAGGCTGATGCATTCTTGAGTTTAGCTTGAAGAAACATCCCTTGCAGTCTGGCAAAGGAAAGCCATAGAGCCGCAGAAAGTAGCAGCAGGGATGCAGGCCAAGCAGTCCCTGCTTCCTGAAGAGTGAGAACTTGAAGAATGAGGATCAGGAGCGACCACACACAAAAGAAGAAGAAGAAGAGGTGTGTGGTACCGTGGGGTATTTTCCAAAGTAGGACACATAATAGCGATGACAAGCACACTTCTTGCCTTCCAAAACTTGCTGCGCCGCTGTGCTGCTTGGCCGGTGATGCATGAAAAGCGCTCTGGTGCCGGCCCTGCGCTTGTGCTGCATGCAGGGAGAGCTGCAAAGCGGCAGCTCCGGACGGTGCAGCAAGCCTGCAGCCCTTCCAAGTGCAGGCTGTTTTGCAGAAGCGAGAATCCGTGGGGAAACGGAGCCAAGGGAAGAGCAGAGCTCGCTCCCGCTCCAAACTTGCAACGGGCAAGAGAGCCCGAGAGAGCCAGGGCACGAGCGGTGCCTTGGAGGTGCAAGAGCAGCGGGCAAGAAGGGAGCCGAAAGGGCCCGGAGGAGCCCTGGCAAGGGGCTGTGCTCAATGCTACGGAGGACAAGAAGCAACCCGCGGGGGCCACCGTGGGGGCCTGCCCTGGGAGTCTAGAAAGCTTCCTCCCCCCGGATGCGGGGCACGAGGGCCATCTTCGTGGAGCACGAGCAGCAGGCACCTAGCCCAAATGGCCCAAAGGAGCCCTGGCAAGGGGCCGTGCTCAGTGCTGCAGAGGCAGGCAAAAACCCCCCGGGGACACTTGCTAGCCCACCGTGGGGGAAAAAAAGCCTTGCTCCCCCCAGCTGCAGGGCACGAGAGGCCATCTTCGTGGTGCATGAGCAGCAGGCAGTAACCTAGCCAAAAGGGAGCAGAGGAGCCCTGACAAGTGGTCATGCTCAATGCTGCAGAGGAAGGCAAAAAACCCCCGGGGACCAGTGCCAATCTGCCCCGGGGGAAAATTCCTTCCTGACCCCAGCGCTGGCGATCGGCTACTCCCTGAGCATGTGAGCAAGACCCGCCTCCTCGTCCCACAGGCTGGTCACGCCTCCCTCCCAGGAGATGCCCAAGCCCTATTCTCCCTCAAGCTGGAGCCACCTCAGGGGCTTGCGAGAGAGGCGATATGCCCCGGGCCTGATGGACCTTGGGGGCAAGAATCCTTCCCATGCCTGGTAGGACACCAGTGGCTGCTCCGAAGCACTGGGAGGCCTTGCAACATCTCTGCATTCCGTTTCTTACGGCTGCTGCCCCTGGCTGCGCAGGGGATGAGGACAGCGAGCTCTGCAGTGCTCTTCAGGAAGGCGTTCCCTTGGTCTTGCCGCGGCTATCCAGCTGAAAAGGCTATCCGAACCGGAGATGAGCTTTGAAGGTGGCGCTGCCGGGAGCTGGCCTGGCAGCAGAGAATCTCCAGCAGCCTCGCCCAGCCTTCGGTCTTCTTCCCTCAGACCCTCCAAGTAATTCCACCGGCTCCTCAAGGATTTCCTCTGGGATGTCTTCGGGCTGCCCGCAGGCCATCTCTGGCAGCAGGACACGGGAGGATGCTCCCTTTTATCCTGGCCCGGGGCACTGTGACTGCTGCGTTGCCGGGCGGTGGCACTGTGACACGGGGGTGACGGGGCCCCCCATGCGCAGCCCCGTCCGCCGCAGCCCCCCCGCCGCCCCTCCGCCCGGCATCCTTCGGAGGAAGGCCTTTGGGGTGCTGGCCCCGAGGCAGTCCCTGTGCCCAGGAGGCCGAGGGGGCTGTCCCTGCCCTTGGTGGCCGTGCACTGAGCACAGCTGCTGGGCGTCCCTCATGTGTCCTCTGCCCCTCAGCTCCCAAGGACAAACCCAGTGCTGTTCCTCTTCCTTCAGGCCATGGCAGAAACCAAGCCTGCAGCCCAGAGACCACCCCTATTAGCCGTCCCCTCTCTGCACCAGAGCTAACGACCACGAGGCCGCGCGGCGAGGAGGGCCAGGGACTTGATGTGGCTGGACACAAAGCCGGGGAGTGTGAGGGGGAATGGTTTCAGTAGTTGCAGCCTGGAGGAAAGGCAAAGCGTAACCAGAGCCATAGCTTGGGATGGAAAGAAGACAGGCTTTGACAAACAAGGGAGCGGAGGTTACACTGGTGGGGTGGAAAGGCTGGTCATTTTCAGGCCTAGAACATTTGGAGCCGTGCCCAAAGCACAGGCAGGCAAACGACGACTCCTCCAAACGGGGAAAATTGCTCATTGCTGCTATCGCCGTCACATCCCCTTGTGCCACTGCAACCAAGCTGCGCAGCTCCTCTGTTAAAGACACCCATTGCCCGAGTTTATAGGGGATAGCAAACGCGCTTCAGCCCTGGGGTAAAACTTTCGCAGCTCTTTTGGGACTTCAAAGTTTCTGAGAGTTACTTGCCTCCCTCACTTGGCGGGAGGATGTTCAGCTCTTCTCTAAAGCCTGGAAAGTCTCTTTTTCCTTTAGGATTTAGTCTTTTGAGTCCTGAAAGAGGAAGGAAGGTGATATTCTTGTCATTTTGGTCGTTGGTGCCAAAATTCATCTGTCCGTTCAGACTCTGTAAAGAAGGGCATTTATACCGTATACATTCCTTTGGATGTGGGGATGCCAGAGGTGAAAGAAAGGCTTGTGGTTCCCTCTGCGTGAACTTTGCAGAGACGTAGAGAGCATGCAGGATTGCCTCACCATTCCTCACCAATGCACCAGGGAGGGACATTTGCTACTCCCCTGCTTATGGGGAGGTCGTCTTCTTGGCAAGAAGTCCTGAATGGTTTTGTGTTCTTGACCATCTTTCTCCTGGCACTTGAGTAGCTCTTCTGCTCCTTTGGCCTCCATCCTTGATATCTTTCTTGAAAGTGATGGCAGCCCTGTCAGCCTTTGTCTTGCTCCTGCTGGGCATCTTCTTCTGTAGGCCCTGCATGCCCCTCGTCGGCTGCTTAGTCTTTGTTTGCCTTGATCCCAGATGGAATTTGTCTTTCTTGAACGCGAGGAATGAGAAATGTCCCTAGTGGTGCCGCTGAGTTCTCACCAGGGCTTTGCACAATGCTTGCCTTTCCGATGGAAATAGCTTGCCTGACACACAAGAATGCATTTGCCTCTATGCCATTCGTGGCTCCTAGTCACCCTGTCATCTACTCATGCCTCCAGGAACGTTGGCCTACTCCGATGTTCCCAAACTGGAGCAGAAACTCATGGTGCTCCAGCTGCCGTTGTGTTACCTGCAGTTCTTCACACGCGTGGTTTACTGAGGGAGGGGGCTCTCTCTTCTGGCAGAGCTTCAGCTGGTGTGGAGCATGGGGGCCATAGAAACATACCCTGAGATAGAGCTTTTTCTGGTTCATGGGTGCCATGAAATCCAGAAGACGATGTGGACAATGAATGTATCTCCTGGAGGAGGCAGGAAGCCTACATATCTTGAACGGTAGTTTTCTGCAATCTCATTTCAAAAGACCTGACCGTGAACTTCACCGTTTCATACATTTGATGGCACGAAAGCGTGAAGGGTGGAGCCTGAGAGACGTGTTAATGAGGCTTTCACCCGTCGGTAGCCTGCTGGAGTGCAGCTCCACGCAGTCTCGACCAGCAGATCCAGCCCTCCGCCGGCCGGGTGAGCTAGGGACGGACTGTGTGGGTGGGCTCTGAGCACGAAGCCGGTGGTGTGCGTCTAGTCGCTTTCAAAATGGGTGTCTGCCTCCTAGGAAAGAAAAGAAGCACAGCTGGCGTTACGTGAGCTTCCATTTTGGAGGTTTCATTGGAGAAAGTGCCAAATCAGCCCCGACGCTGAAAAAGCTGCAGGAGATGAAACACGGGTGGGCCAGTGCGATGCGGTTCGTGGCACTGCTGTCTGTGGGGATATGCTTCACTGTGCAGGAGTGTGAATAAAGGTGGCTGAGTTGTTAAATGACCTCTGCAGGCATTTAGTGAAAAGGAAGGTTGTTGCTGGTAGTGCCGATGTGGGTGAGGAGTTGGCTGGCCGGGTGGCCGTCCGACACTAAAAGGCAACTGCCTCTCTCGAAGAGTCCCTGTGTGCCTGGAAGGTAGCTGCGAAGGAGGACTGAAGATTTTGCTTTTTATACACCCGCCTGAGATTACCTGAGAATGTCGGTGCGATGAAATTACTGGTGGCGGCATTCAGATACAAAGGAACTTCATTGATTGTTTTTTTTAATTAATAGATGAAACTATGAGAAACCATCTTCTAGCACACACGTGGTAATCCGTTTGCAAAACTGGTGCAATGAGTGCAGAAAGCTGCCAGGCTATGTCTGTTCGGTTAAAGAATCTCAACCTTTTGATGCAAGCTCGGTGGGACGAGCCAGGCCCTTGCATGTGTCCAAACGTGGATTTGATGGATGAGCGGGCAGAGGGAGGCTAGAGACGGATTCGCTTGCCAGGAGGGCCCCCCGTCCAGGGGGCTTTTAGGAAAAAGAGAGTCTTTAAGTAGCAAGGGTTTCAAACAACGTGGAGTTTAGAAGCTAAAACCTATGTTTTGAGTTCCCCTTGAAAACGAACTGGTAGCCAGTGCATTTTAAGACCATGCTTTCTTCTTTGCAAAGGGCCCTACAAGGCAAATGCACGTGGCAATAGCACGTCCCGCACTAATTCCCTCTAGCTGTAGTGATTGCATTCCCATAGTGGCGGGGATCACAGTTCGGGAATGCAATCCCGTAAGTTGGGCCCCACCATTTAAGAAGGATGTTACGGGACTTGCATGCGTGCAGAGGAGTGCCACAAAGGCGGGGAAGGGGCTGGAAGGCGTGTCCTCTGAGGCGCGGCTGAGGACGCTGGGTTTGACTAGTTTGGGGAGCAGGAGGCTGCGGGGCGACCTCACTGCTCTCCGCAGCTTCCTGAGGAGGGCAAGTGGAGAGGGAGGTGCTGATCTCTTCTCCCTGGTACCCAGTGCCAGGTCGCGTGGGAATGGCTCAAAGCTGCGTCCGTCAGGGGGGGTTCGGACTTGACGTGAGGAAACCTTTCTTTACCGAGAAGGGGGTCAAACCCTGGAACAGGGGGTGGTTGATGCCCCATGCCTGTCAGTGTTTAAGAGGCATTTGGGCAACGCCCTTAATGCCGTGCTTTAACTTTTGGTCAGCCTTGCAGTGGTCAGGCAGTTGGATTAGATGGTCATTGTAGGTCCCTTCCAACTCAACTTTTCCATTCCATTCCATTCCACTCCATTCCATTCCGTTCCGTTCTGTTCTATTCTGTTCTGTTCTTTTCTGTTCCCTGTGCTCCCCGTGAGTCAAAACCCTGAGACAGTTATTTACCTGAAGAGCCAGGGTTTTTTCAGATCCAAAAACACTTTCAAGGACACAAATCACAAAGATTACAAGTGGAAACAGGATTTTATTTTATTTTATTTTATTTTATTTTATTTTACTTTATGTTATTTTATGTTATTTTATGTTATGTTATGTTATTTTATGTTACTTTATGTTATTTTATATTATTTGATTTGGTTTGATTTTTCTGAATCCATTTCAGAGCCGATGCTCACAAGCATGAACACAATGCACATGTGTAGCCAGGAGCAGGCTGATGCATTCTTGAGTTTAGCTTGAAGAAACATCCCTTGCAGTCTGGCAAAGGAAAGCCATAGAGCCGCAGAAAGTAGCAGCAGGGATGCAGGCCAAGCAGTCCCTGCTTCCTGAAGAGTGAGAACTTGAAGAATGAGGATCAGGAGCGACCACACACAAAAGAAGAAGAAGAAGAGGTGTGTGGTACCGTGGGGTATTTTCCAAAGTAGGACACATAATAGCGATGACAAGCACACTTCTTGCCTTCCAAAACTTGCTGCGCCGCTGTGCTGCTTGGCCGGTGATGCATGAAAAGCGCTCTGGTGCCGGCCCTGCGCTTGTGCTGCATGCAGGGAGAGCTGCAAAGCGGCAGCTCCGGACGGTGCAGCAAGCCTGCAGCCCTTCCAAGTGCAGGCTGTTTTGCAGAAGCGAGAATCCGTGGGGAAACGGAGCCAAGGGAAGAGCAGAGCTCGCTCCCGCTCCAAACTTGCAACGGGCAAGAGAGCCCGAGAGAGCCAGGGCACGAGCGGTGCCTTGGAGGTGCAAGAGCAGCGGGCAAGAAGGGAGCCGAAAGGGCCCAGAGGAGCCCTGGCAAGGGGCTGTGCTCAATGCTACGGAGGACAAGAAGCAACCCGCGGGGGCCACCGTGGGGGCCCGCCCTGGGAGTCTAGAAAGCTTCCTCCCCCCGGATGCGGGGCACGAGGGCCATCTTCGTGGAGCACGAGCAGCAGGCACCTAGCCCAAATGGCCCAAAGGAGCCCTGGCAAGGGGCCGTGCTCAGTGCTGCAGAGGCAGGCAAAAACCCCCCGGGGACACTTGCTAGCCCACCGTGGGGGAAAAAAAGCCTTGCTCCCCCCAGCTGCAGGGCACGAGAGGCCATCTTCGTGGTGCATGAGCAGCAGGCAGTAACCTAGCCAAAAGGGAGCAGAGGAGCCCTGACAAGTGGTCATGCTCAATGCTGCAGAGGAAGGCAAAAAACCCCCGGGGACCAGTGCCAATCTGCCCCGGGGGAAAATTCCTTCCTGACCCCAGCGCTGGCGATCGGCTACTCCCTGAGCATGTGAGCAAGACCCGCCTCCTCGTCCCACAGGCTGGTCACGCCTCCCTCCCAGGAGATGCCCAAGCCCTATTCTCCCTCAAGCTGGAGCCACCTCAGGGGCTTGCGAGAGAGGCGATATGCCCCGGGCCTGATGGACCTTGGGGGCAAGAATCCTTCCCATGCCTGGTAGGACACCAGTGGCTGCTCCGAAGCACTGGGAGGCCTTGCAACATCTCTGCATTCCGTTTCTTACGGCTGCTGCCCCTGGCTGCGCAGGGGATGAGGACGGCGAGCTCTGCAGTGCTCTTCAGGAAGGCGTTCCCTTGGTCTTGCCGCGGCTATCCAGCTGAAAAGGCTATCCGAACCGGAGATGAGCTTTGAAGGTGGCGCTGCCGGGAGCTGGCCTGGCAGCAGAGAATCTCCAGCAGCCTCGCCCAGCCTTCGGTCTTCTTCCCTCAGACCCTCCAAGTAATTCCACCGGCTCCTCAAGGATTTCCTCTGGGATGTCTTCGGGCTGCCCGCAGGCCATCTCTGGCAGCAGGACACGGGAGGATGCTCCCTTTTATCCTGGCCCGGGGCACTGTGACTGCTGCGTTGCCGGGCGGTGGCACTGTGACACGGGGGTGACGGGGCCCCCCATGCGCAGCCCCGCCCGCCGCAGCCCCCCCGCCGCCCCTCCGCCCGGCATCCTTCGGAGGAAGGCCTTTGGGGTGCTGGCCCCGAGGCAGTCCCTGTGCCCAGGAGGCCGAGGGGGCTGTCCCTGCCCTTGGTGGCCGTGCACTGAGCACAGCTGCTGGGCGTCCCTCATGTGTCCTCTGCCCCTCAGCTCCCAAGGACAAACCCAGTGCTGTTCCTCTTCCTTCAGGCCATGGCAGAAACCAAGCCTGCAGCCCAGAGACCACCCCTATTAGCCGTCCCCTCTCTGCACCAGAGCTAACGACCACGAGGCCGCGCGGCGAGGAGGGCCAGGGACTTGATGTGGCTGGACACAAAGCCGGGGAGTGTGAGGGGGAATGGTTTCAGTAGTTGCAGCCTGGAGGAAAGGCAAAGCGTAACCAGAGCCATAGCTTGGGATGGAAAGAAGACAGGCTTTGACAAACAAGGGAGCGGAGGTTACACTGGTGGGGTGGAAAGGCTGGTCATTTTCAGGCCTAGAACATTTGGAGCCGTGCCCAAAGCACAGGCAGGCAAACGACGAGTCCTCCAAACGGGGAAAATTGCTCATTGCTGCTATCGCCGTCACATCCCCTTGTGCCACTGAAACCAAGCTGCGCAGCTCCTCTGTTAAAGACACCCATTGCCCGAGTTTATAGGGGATAGCAAACGCGCTTCAGCCCTGGGGTAAAACTTTCGCAGCTCTTTTGGGACTTCAAAGTTTCTGAGAGTTACTTGCCTCCCTCACTTGGCGGGAGGATGTTCAGCTCTTCTCTAAAGCCTGGAAAGTCTCTTTTTCCTTTAGGACTTAGTCTTTTGAGTCCTGAAAGAGGAAGGAAGGTGATATTCTTGTCATTTTGGTCGTTGGTGCCAAAATTCATCTGTCCGTTCAGACTCTGTAAAGAAGGGCATTTATACCGTATACATTCCTTTGGATGTGGGGATGCCAGAGGTGAAAGAAAGGCTTGTGGTTCCCTCTGCGTGAACTTTGCAGAGACGTAGAGAGCATGCAGGATTGCCTCACCATTCCTCACCAATGCACCAGGGAGGGACATTTGCTACTCCCCTGCTTATGGGGAGGTCGTCTTCTTGGCAAGAAGTCCTGAATGGGTTTGTGTTCTTGACCATCTTTCTCCTGGCACTTGAGTAGCTCTTCTGCTCCTTTGGCCTCCATCCTTGATATCTTTCTTGAAAGTGATGGCAGCCCTGTCAGCCTTTGTCTTGCTCCTGCTGGGCATCTTCTTCTGTAGGCCCTGCATGCCCCTCGTCGGCTGCTTAGTCTTTGTTTGCCTTGATCCCAGATGGAATTTGTCTTTCTTGAACGCGAGGAATGAGAAATGTCCCTAGTGGTGCCGCTGAGTTCTCACCAGGGCTTTGCACAATGCTTGCCTTTCCGATGGAAATAGCTTGCCTGACACACAAGAATGCATTTGCCTCTATGCCATTCGTGGCTCCTAGTCACCCTGTCATCTACTCATGCCTCCAGGAACGTTGGCCTACTCCGATGTTCCCAAACTGGAGCAGAAACTCATGGTGCTCCAGCTGCCGTTGTGTTACCTGCAGTTCTTCACACGCGTGGTTTACTGAGAGAGGGGGCTCTCTCTTCTGGCAGAGCTTCAGCTGGTGTGGAGCATGGGGGCCATAGAAACATACCCTGAGATAGAGCTTTTTCTGGTTCATGGGTGCCATGAAATCCAGAAGACGATGTGGACAATGAATGTATCTCCTGGAGGAGGCAGGAAGCCTACATATCTTGAACGGTAGTTTTCTGCAATCTCATTTCAAAAGACCTGACCGTGAACTTCACCGTTTCATACATTTGATGGCACGAAAGCGTGAAGGGTGGAGCCTGAGAGACGTGTTAATGAGGCTTTCACCCGTCGGTAGCCTGCTGGAGTGCAGCTCCACGCAGTCTCGACCAGCAGATCCAGCCCTCCGCCGGCCGGGTGAGCTAGGGACGGACTGTGTGGGTGGGCTCTGAGCACGAAGCTGGTGGTGTGCGTCTAGTCGCTTTCAAAATGGGTGTCTGCCTCCTAGGAAAGAAAAGAAGCACAGCTGGCGTTACGTGAGCTTCCATTTTGGAGGTTTCATTGGAGAAAGTGCCAAATCAGCCCCGATGCTGAAAAAGCTGCAGGAGATGAAACACGGGTGGGCCAGTGCGATGCGGTTCGTGGCACTGCTGTCTGTGGGGATATGCTTCACTGTGCAGGAGTGTGAATAAAGGTGGCTGAGTTGTTAAATGACCTCTGCAGGCATTTAGTGAAAAGGAAGGTTGTTGCTGGTAGTGCCGATGTGGGTGAGGAGTTGGCTGGCCGGGTGGCCGTCCGACACTAAAAGGCAACTGCCTCTCTCGAAGAGTCCCTGCGTGCCTGGAAGGTAGCTGCGAAGGAGGACTGAAGATTTTGCTTTTTATACACCCGCCTGAGATTACCTGAGAATGTCGGTGCGATGAAATTACTGGTGGCGGCATTCAGATACAAAGGAACTTCATTGATTGTTTTTTTTAATTAATAGATGAAACTATGAGAAACCATCTTCTAGCACACACGTGGTAATCCGTTTGCAAAACTGGTGCAATGAGTGCAGAAAGCTGCCAGGCTATGTCTATTCGGTTAAAGAATCTCAACCTTTTGATGCAAGCTCGGTGGGACGAGCCAGGCCCTTGCATGTGTCCAAACGTGGATTTGATGGATGAGCGGGCAGAGGGAGGCTAGAGACGGATTCGCTTGCCAGGAGGGCCCCCCGTCCAGGGGGCTTTTAGGAAAAAGAGAGTCTTTAAGTAGCAAGGGTTTCAAACAACGTGGAGTTTAGAAGCTAAAACCTATGTTTTGAGTTCCCCTTGAAAACGAACTGGTAGCCAGTGCATTTTAAGACCATGCTTTCTTCTTTGCAAAGGGCCCTAGAAGGCAAATGCACGTGGCAATAGCACGTCCCGCACTAATTCCCTCTAGCTGTACTGATTGCATTCCCATAGTGGCGGGGATCACAGTTCGGGAATGCAATCCCGTAAGTTGGGCCCCACCATTTAAGAAGGATGTTACGGGACTTGCATGCGTGCAGAGGAGTGCCACAAAGGCGGGGAAGGGGCTGGAAGGCACGTCCTCTGAGGCGCGGCTGAGGACGCTGGGTTTGACTAGTTTGGAGAGCAGGAGGCTGCGGGGCGACCTCACTGCTCTCCGCAGCTTCCTGAGGAGGGCAAGTGGAGAGGGAGGTGCTGATCTCTTCTCCCTGGTACCCAGTGCCAGGACGCGTGGGAATGGCTCAAAGCTGCGTCCGTCAGGGGGGGTTCGGACTTGACGTGAGGAAACCTTTCTTTACCGAGAAGGGGGTCAAACCCTGGAACAGGGGGTGGTTGATGCCCCATGCCTGTCAGTGTTTAAGAGGCATTTGGGCAACGCCCTTAATGCCGTGCTTTAACTTTTGGTCAGCCTTGCAGTGGTCAGGCAGTTGGATTAGATGGTCATTGTAGGTCCCTTCCAACTCAACTTTTCCATTCCATTCCATTCCACTCCATTCCATTCCGTTCCGTTCTGTTCTATTCTGTTCTGTTCTTTTCTGTTCCCTGTGCTCCCCGTGAGTCAAAACCCTGAGACAGTTATTTACCTGAAGAGCCAGGGTTTTTTCAGATCCAAAAACACTTTCAAGGACACAAATCACAAAGATTACAAGTGGAAACAGGATTTTATTTTATTTTATTTTATTTTATTTTATTTTACTTTATGTTATTTTATGTTATTTTATGTTATGTTATGTTATTTTATGTTACTTTATGTTATTTTATATTATTTGATTTGGTTTGATTTTTCTGAATCCATTTCAGAGCCGATGCTCACAAGCATGAACACAATGCACATGTGTAGCCAGGAGCAGGCTGATGCATTCTTGAGTTTAGCTTGAAGAAACATCCCTTGCAGTCTGGCAAAGGAAAGCCATAGAGCCGCAGAAAGTAGCAGCAGGGATGCAGGCCAAGCAGTCCCTGCTTCCTGAAGAGTGAGAACTTGAAGAATGAGGATCAGGAGCGACCACACACAAAAGAAGAAGAAGAAGAGGTGTGTGGTACCGTGGGGTATTTTCCAAAGTAGGACACATAATAGCGATGACAAGCACACTTCTTGCCTTCCAAAACTTGCTGCGCCGCTGTGCTGCTTGGCCGGTGATGCATGAAAAGCGCTCTGGTGCCGGCCCTGCGCTTGTGCTGCATGCAGGGAGAGCTGCAAAGCGGCAGCTCCGGACGGTGCAGCAAGCCTGCAGCCCTTCCAAGTGCAGGCTGTTTTGCAGAAGCGAGAATCCGTGGGGAAACGGAGCCAAGGGAAGAGCAGAGCTCGCTCCCGCTCCAAACTTGCAACGGGCAAGAGAGCCCGAGAGAGCCAGGGCACGAGCGGTGCCTTGGAGGTGCAAGAGCAGCGGGCAAGAAGGGAGCCGAAAGGGCCCAGAGGAGCCCTGGCAAGGGGCTGTGCTCAATGCTACGGAGGACAAGAAGCAACCCGCGGGGGCCACCGTGGGGGCCCGCCCTGGGAGTCTAGAAAGCTTCCTCCCCCCGGATGCGGGGCACGAGGGCCATCTTCGTGGAGCACGAGCAGCAGGCACCTAGCCCAAATGGCCCAAAGGAGCCCTGGCAAGGGGCCGTGCTCAGTGCTGCAGAGGCAGGCAAAAACCCCCCGGGGACACTTGCTAGCCCACCGTGGGGGAAAAAAAGCCTTGCTCCCCCCAGCTGCAGGGCACGAGAGGCCATCTTCGTGGTGCATGAGCAGCAGGCAGTAACCTAGCCAAAAGGGAGCAGAGGAGCCCTGACAAGTGGTCATGCTCAATGCTGCAGAGGAAGGCAAAAAACCCCCGGGGACCAGTGCCAATCTGCCCCGGGGGAAAATTCCTTCCTGACCCCAGCGCTGGCGATCGGCTACTCCCTGAGCATGTGAGCAAGACCCGCCTCCTCGTCCCACAGGCTGGTCACGCCTCCCTCCCAGGAGATGCCCAAGCCCTATTCTCCCTCAAGCTGGAGCCACCTCAGGGGCTTGCGAGAGAGGCGATATGCCCCGGGCCTGATGGACCTTGGGGGCAAGAATCCTTCCCATGCCTGGTAGGACACCAGTGGCTGCTCCGAAGCACTGGGAGGCCTTGCAACATCTCTGCATTCCGTTTCTTACGGCTGCTGCCCCTGGCTGCGCAGGGGATGAGGACGGCGAGCTCTGCAGTGCTCTTCAGGAAGGCGTTCCCTTGGTCTTGCCGCGGCTATCCAGCTGAAAAGGCTATCCGAACCGGAGATGAGCTTTGAAGGTGGCGCTGCCGGGAGCTGGCCTGGCAGCAGAGAATCTCCAGCAGCCTCGCCCAGCCTTCGGTCTTCTTCCCTCAGACCCTCCAAGTAATTCCACCGGCTCCTCAAGGATTTCCTCTGGGATGTCTTCGGGCTGCCCGCAGGCCATCTCTGGCAGCAGGACACGGGAGGATGCTCCCTTTTATCCTGGCCCGGGGCACTGTGACTGCTGCGTTGCCGGGCGGTGGCACTGTGACACGGGGGTGACGGGGCCCCCCATGCGCAGCCCCGCCCGCCGCAGCCCCCCCGCCGCTCCTCCGCCCGGCATCCTTCGGAGGAAGGCCTTTGGGGTGCTGGCCCCGAGGCAGTCCCTGTGCCCAGGAGGCCGAGGGGGCTGTCCCTGCCCTTGGTGGCCGTGCACTGAGCACAGCTGCTGGGCGTCCCTCATGTGTCCTCTGCCCCTCAGCTCCCAAGGACAAACCCAGTGCTGTTCCTCTTCCTTCAGGCCATGGCAGAAACCAAGCCTGCAGCCCAGAGACCACCCCTATTAGCCGTCCCCTCTCTGCACCAGAGCTAACGACCACGAGGCCGCGTGGCGAGGAGGGCCAGGGACTTGATGTGGCTGGACACAAAGCCGGGGAGTGTGAGGGGGAATGGTTTCAGTAGTTGCAGCCTGGAGGAAAGGCAAAGCGTAACCAGAGCCATAGCTTGGGATGGAAAGAAGACAGGCTTTGACAAACAAGGGAGCGGAGGTTACACTGGTGGGGTGGAAAGGCTGGTCATTTTCAGGCCTAGAACATTTGGAGCCGTGCCCAAAGCACAGGCAGGCAAACGACGAGTCCTCCAAACGGGGAAAATTGCTCATTGCTGCTATCGCCGTCACATCCCCTTGTGCCACTGAAACCAAGCTGCGCAGCTCCTCTGTTAAAGACACCCATTGCCCGAGTTTATAGGGGATAGCAAACGCGCTTCAGCCCTGGGGTAAAACTTTCGCAGCTCTTTTGGGACTTCAAAGTTTCTGAGAGTTACTTGCCTCCCTCACTTGGCGGGAGGATGTTCAGCTCTTCTCTAAAGCCTGGAAAGTCTCTTTTTCCTTTAGGACTTAGTCTTTTGAGTCCTGAAAGAGGAAGGAAGGTGATATTCTTGTCATTTTGGTCGTTGGTGCCAAAATTCATCTGTCCGTTCAGACTCTGTAAAGAAGGGCATTTATACCGTATACATTCCTTTGGATGTGGGGATGCCAGAGGTGAAAGAAAGGCTTGTGGTTCCCTCTGCGTGAACTTTGCAGAGACGTAGAGAGCATGCAGGATTGCCTCACCATTCCTCACCAATGCACCAGGGAGGGACATTTGCTACTCCCCTGCTTCTGGGGAGGTCGTCTTCTTGGCAAGAAGTCCTGAATGGGTTTGTGTTCTTGACCATCTTTCTCCTGGCACTTGAGTAGCTCTTCTGCTCCTTTGGCCTCCATCCTTGATATCTTTCTTGAAAGTGATGGCAGCCCTGTCAGCCTTTGTCTTGCTCCTGCTGGGCATCTTCTTCTGTAGGCCCTGCATGCCCCTCGTCGGCTGCTTAGTCTTTGTTTGCCTTGATCCCAGATGGAATTTGTCTTTCTTGAACGCGAGGAATGAGAAATGTCCCTAGTGGTGCCGCTGAGTTCTCACCAGGGCTTTGCACAATGCTTGCCTTTCCGATGGAAATAGCTTGCCTGACACACAAGAATGCATTTGCCTCTATGCCATTCGTGGCTCCTAGTCACCCTGTCATCTACTCATGCCTCCAGGAACGTTGGCCTACTCCGATGTTCCCAAACTGGAGCAGAAACTCATGGTGCTCCAGCTGCCGTTGTGTTACCTGCAGTTCTTCACACGCGTGGTTTACTGAGAGAGGGGGCTCTCTCTTCTGGCAGAGCTTCAGCTGGTGTGGAGCATGGGGGCCATAGAAACGTACCCCTAGAGCTTTTTCTGGTTCATGGGTGCCATGAAATCCAGAAGACGATGTGGACAATGAATGTATCTCCTGGAGGAGGCAGGAAGCCTACATATCTTGAACGGTAGTTTTCTGCAATCTCATTTCAAAAGACCTGACCGTGAACTTCACCGTTTCATACATTTGATGGCACGAAAGCGTGAAGGGTGGAGCCTGAGAGACGTGTTAATGAGGCTTTCACCCGTCGGTAGCCTGCTGGAGTGCAGCTCCACGCAGTCTCGACCAGCAGATCCAGCCCTCCGCCGGCCGGGTGAGCTAGGGACGGACTGTGTGGGTGGGCTCTGAGCACGAAGCTGGTGGTGTGCGTCTAGTCGCTTTCAAAATGGGTGTCTGCCTCCTAGGAAAGAAAAGAAGCACAGCTGGCGTTACGTGAGCTTCCATTTTGGAGGTTTCATTGGAGAAAGTGCCAAATCAGCCCCGACGCTGAAAAAGCTGCAGGAGATGAAACACGGGTGGGCCAGTGCGATGCGGTTCGTGGCACTGCTGTCTGTGGGGATATGCTTCACTGTGCAGGAGTGTGAATAAAGGTGGCTGAGTTGTTAAATGACCTCTGCAGGCATTTAGTGAAAAGGAAGGTTGTTGCTGGTAGTGCCGATGTGGGTGAGGAGTTGGCTGGCCGGGTGGCCGTCCGACACTAAAAGGCAACTGCCTCTCTCGAAGAGTCCCTGCGTGCCTGGAAGGTAGCTGCGAAGGAGGACTGAAGATTTTGCTTTTTATACACCCGCCTGAGATTACCTGAGAATGTCGGTGCGATGAAATTACTGGTGGCGGCATTCAGATACAAAGGAACTTCATTGATTGTTTTTTTTAATTAATAGATGAAACTATGAGAAACCATCTTCTAGCACACACGTGGTAATCCGTTTGCAAAACTGGTGCAATGAGTGCAGAAAGCTGCCAGGCTATGTCTATTCGGTTAAAGAATCTCAACCTTTTGATGCAAGCTCGGTGGGACGAGCCAGGCCCTTGCATGTGTCCAAACGTGGATTTGATGGATGAGCGGGCAGAGGGAGGCTAGAGACGGATTCGCTTGCCAGGAGGGCCCCCCGTCCAGGGGGCTTTTAGGAAAAAGAGAGTCTTTAAGTAGCAAGGGTTTCAAACAACGTGGAGTTTAGAAGCTAAAACCTATGTTTTGAGTTCCCCTTGAAAACGAACTGGTAGCCAGTGCATTTTAAGACCATGCTTTCTTCTTTGCAAAGGGCCCTAGAAGGCAAATGCACGTGGCAATAGCACGTCCCGCACTAATTCCCTCTAGCTGTACTGATTGCATTCCCATAGTGGCGGGGATCACAGTTCGGGAATGCAATCCCGTAAGTTGGGCCCCACCATTTAAGAAGGATGTTAAGGGACTTGCATGCGTGCAGAGGAGTGCCACAAAGGCGGGGAAGGGGCTGGAAGGCGTGTCCTCTGAGGCGCGGCTGAGGACGCTGGGTTTGACTAGTTTGGGGAGCAGGAGGCTGCGGGGCGACCTCACTGCTCTCCGCAGCTTCCTGAGGAGGGCAAGTGGAGAGGGAGGTGCTGATCTCTTCTCCCTGGTACCCAGTGCCAGGACGCGTGGGAATGGCTCAAAGCTGCGTCCGTCAGGGGGGGTTCGGACTTGACGTGAGGAAACCTTTCTTTACCGAGAAGGGGGTCAAACCCTGGAACAGGGGGTGGTTGATGCCCCATGCCTGTCAGTGTTTAAGAGGCATTTGGGCAACGCCCTTAATGCCGTGCTTTAACTTTTGGTCAGCCTTGCAGTGGTCAGGCAGTTGGATTAGATGGTCATTGTAGGTCCCTTCCAACTCAACTTTTCCATTCCATTCCATTCCACTCCATTCCATTCCGTTCCGTTCTGTTCTATTCTGTTCTGTTCTTTTCTGTTCCCTGTGCTCCCCGTGAGTCAAAACCCTGAGACAGTTATTTACCTGAAGAGCCAGGGTTTTTTCAGATCCAAAAACACTTTCAAGGACACAAATCACAAAGATTACAAGTGGAAACAGGATTTTATTTTATTTTATTTTATTTTATTTTATTTTATTTTATTTTATTTTACTTTATGTTATTTTATGTTATTTTATGTTATGTTATGTTATTTTATGTTACTTTATGTTATTTTATATTATTTGATTTGGTTTGATTTTTCTGAATCCATTTCAGAGCCGATGCTCACAAGCATGAACACAATGCACGTGTGTAGCCAGGAGCAGGCTGATGCATTCTTGAGTTTAGCTTGAAGAAACATCCCTTGCAGTCTGGCAAAGGAAAGCCATAGAGCCGCAGAAAGTAGCAGCAGGGATGCAGGCCAAGCAGTCCCTGCTTCCTGAAGAGTGAGAACTTGAAGAATGAGGATCAGGAGCGACCACACACAAAAGAAGAAGAAGAAGAGGTGTGTGGTACCGTGGGGTATTTTCCAAAGTAGGACACATAATAGCGATGACAAGCACACTTCTTGCCTTCCAAAACTTGCTGCGCCGCTGTGCTGCTTGGCCGGTGATTCATGAAAAGCGCTCTGGTGCCGGCCCTGCGCTTGTGCTGCATGCAGGGAGAGCTGCAAAGCGGCAGCTCCGGACAGTGCAGCAAGCCTGCAGCCCTTCCAAGTGCAGGCTGTTTTGCAGAAGCGAGAATCCGTGGGGAAACGGAGCCAAGGGAAGAGCAGAGCTCGCTCCCGCTCCAAACTTGCAACGGGCAAGAGAGCCCGAGAGAGCCAGGGCACGAGCGGTGCCTTGGAGGTGCAAGAGCAGCGGGCAAGAAGGGAGCCGAAAGGGCCCAGAGGAGCCCTGGCAAGGGGCTGTGCTCAATGCTACGGAGGACAAGAAGCAACCCGCGGGGGCCACCGTGGGGGCCCGCCCTGGGAGTCTAGAAAGCTTCCTCCCCCCGGATGCGGGGCACGAGGGCCATCTTCGTGGAGCACGAGCAGCAGGCACCTAGCCCAAATGGCCCAAAGGAGCCCTGGCAAGGGGCCGTGCTCAGTGCTGCAGAGGCAGGCAAAAACCCCCCGGGGACACTTGCTAGCCCACCGTGGGGGAAAAAAAGCCTTGCTCCCCCCAGCTGCAGGGCACGAGAGGCCATCTTCGTGGTGCATGAGCAGCAGGCAGTAACCTAGCCAAAAGGGAGCAGAGGAGCCCTGACAAGTGGTCATGCTCAATGCTGCAGAGGAAGGCAAAAAACCCCCGGGGACCAGTGCCAATCTGCCCCGGGGGAAAATTCCTTCCTGACCCCAGCGCTGGCGATCGGCTACTCCCTGAGCATGTGAGCAAGACCCGCCTCCTCCTCCCACAGGCTGGTCACGCCTCCCTCCCAGGAGATGCCCAAGCCCTATTCTCCCTCCAGCTGGAGCCACCTCAGGGGCTTGCGAGAGAGGCGATATGCCCCGGGCCTGATGGACCTTGGGGGCAAGAATCCTTCCCATGCCTGGTAGGACACCAGTGGCTGCTCCGAAGCACTGGGAGGCCTTGCAACATCTCTGCATTCCGTTTCTTACGGCTGCTGCCCCTGGCTGCGCAGGGGATGAGGACGGCGAGCTCTGCAGTGCTCTTCAGGAAGGCGTTCCCTTGGTCTTGCCGCGGCTATCCAGCTGAAAAGGCTATCCGAACCGGAGATGGGCTTTGAAGGTGGCGCTGCCGGGAGCTGGCCTGGCAGCAGAGAATCTCCAGCAGCCTCGCCCAGCCTTCGGTCTTCTTCCCTCAGACCCTCCAAGTAATTCCACCGGCTCCTCAAGGATTTCCTCTGGGATGTCTTCGGGCTGCCCGCAGGCCATCTCTGGCAGCAGGACACGGGAGGATGCTCCCTTTTATCCTGGCCCGGGGCACTGTGACTGCTGCGTTGCCGGGCGGTGGCACTGTGACACGGGGGTGACGGGGCCCCCCATGCGCAGCCCCGCCCGCCGCAGCCCCCCCGCCGCCCCTCCGCCCGGCATCCTTCGGAGGAAGGCCTTTGGGGTGCTGGCCCCGAGGCAGTCCCTGTGCCCAGGAGGCCGAGGGGGCTGTCCCTGCCCTTGGTGGCCGTGCACTGAGCACAGCTGCTGGGCGTCCCTCCTGTGTCCTCTGCCCCTCAGCTCCCAAGGACAAACCCAGTGCTGTTCCTCTTCCTTCAGGCCATGGCAGAAACCAAGCCTGCAGCCCAGAGACCACCCCTATTAGCCGTCCCCTCTCTGCACCAGAGCTAACGACCACGAGGCCGCGCGGCGAGGAGGGCCAGGGACTTGATGTGGCTGGACACAAAGCCGGGGAGTGTGAGGGGGAATGGTTTCAGTAGTTGCAGCCTGGAGGAAAGGCAAAGCGTAACCAGAGCCATAGCTTGGGATGGAAAGAAGACAGGCTTTGACAAACAAGGGAGCGGAGGTTACACTGGTGGGGTGGAAAGGCTGGTCATTTTCAGGCCTAGAACATTTGGAGCCGTGCCCAAAGCACAGGCAGGCAAACGACGAGTCCTCCAAACGGGGAAAATTGCTCATTGCTGCTATCGCCGTCACATCCCCTTGTGCCACTGAAACCAAGCTGCGCAGCTCCTCTGTTAAAGACACCCATTGCCCGAGTTTATAGGGGATAGCAAACGCGCTTCAGCCCTGGGGTAAAACTTTCGCAGCTCTTTTGGGACTTCAAAGTTTCTGAGAGTTACTTGCCTCCCTCACTTGGCGGGAGGATGTTCAGCTCTTCTCTAAAGCCTGGAAAGTCTCTTTTTCCTTTAGGACTTAGTCTTTTGAGTCCTGAAAGAGGAAGGAAGGTGATATTCTTGTCATTTTGGTCGTTGGTGCCAAAATTCATCTGTCCGTTCAGACTCTGTAAAGAAGGGCATTTATACCGTATACATTCCTTTGGATGTGGGGATGCCAGAGGTGAAAGAAAGGCTTGTGGTTCCCTCTGCGTGAACTTTGCAGGGACGTAGAGAGCATGCAGGATTGCCTCACCATTCCTCACCAATGCACCAGGGAGGGACATTTGCTACTCCCCTGCTTATGGGGAGGTCGTCTTCTTGGCAAGAAGTCCTGAATGGGTTTGTGTTCTTGACCATCTTTCTCCTGGCACTTGACTAGCTCTTCTGCTCCTTTGGCCTCCATCCTTGATATCTTTCTTGAAAGTGATGGCAGCCCTGTCAGCCTTTGTCTTGCTCCTGCTGGGCATCTTCTTCTGTAGGCCCTGCATGCCCCTCGTCGGCTGCTTAGTCTTTGTTTGCCTTGATCCCAGATGGAATTTGTCTTTCTTGAACGCGAGGAATGAGAAATGTCCCTAGTGGTGCCGCTGAGTTCTCACCAGGGCTTTGCACAATGCTTGCCTTTCCGATGGAAATAGCTTGCCTGACACACAAGAATGCATTTGCCTCTATGCCATTCGTGGCTCCTAGTCACCCTGTCATCTACTCATGCCTCCAGGAACGTTGGCCTACTCCGATGTTCCCAAACTGGAGCAGAAACTCATGGTGCTCCAGCTGCCGTTGTGTTACCTGCAGTTCTTCACACGCGTGGTTTACTGAGAGAGGGGGCTCTCTCTTCTGGCAGAGCTTCAGCTGGTGTGGAGCATGGGGGCCATAGAAACGTACCCCTAGAGCTTTTTCTGGTTCATGGGTGCCATGAAATCCAGAAGACGATGTGGACAATGAATGTATCTCCTGGAGGAGGCAGGAAGCCTACATATCTTGAACGGTAGTTTTCTGCAATCTCATTTCAAAAGACCTGACCGTGAACTTCACCGTTTCATACATTTGATGGCACGAAAGCGTGAAGGGTGGAGCCTGAGAGACGTGTTAATGAGGCTTTCACCCGTCGGTAGCCTGCTGGAGTGCAGCTCCACGCAGTCTCGACCAGCAGATCCAGCCCTCCGCCGGCCGCGTGAGCTAGGGACGGACTGTGTGGGTGGGCTCTGAGCACGAAGCTGGTGGTGTGCGTCTAGTCGCTTTCAAAATGGGTGTCTGCCTCCTAGGAAAGAAAAGAAGCACAGCTGGCGTTAACGTGAGCTTCCATTTTGGAGGTTTCATTGGAGAAAGTGCCAAATCAGCCCCGACGCTGAAAAAGCTGCAGGAGATGAAACACGGGTGGGCCAGTGCGATGCGGTTCGTGGCACTGCTGTCTGTGGGGATATGCTTCACTGTGCAGGAGTGTGAATAAAGGTGGCTGAGTTGTTAAATGACCTCTGCAGGCATTTAGTGAAAAGGAAGGTTGTTGCTGGTAGTGCCGATGTGGGTGAGGAGTTGGCTGGCCGGGTGGCCGTCCGACACTAAAAGGCAACTGCCTCTCTCGAAGAGTCCCTGCGTGCCTGGAAGGTAGCTGCGAAGGAGGACTGAAGATTTTGCTTTTTATACACCCGCCTGAGATTACCTGAGAATGTCGGTGCGATGAAATTACTGGTGGCGGCATTCAGATACAAAGGAACTTCATTGATTGTTTTTTTTAATTAATAGATGAAACTATGAGAAACCATCTTCTAGCACACACGTGGTAATCCGTTTGCAAAACTGGTGCAATGAGTGCAGAAAGCTGCCAGGCTATGTCTGTTCGGTTAAAGAATCTCAACCTTTTGATGCAAGCTCGGTGGGACGAGCCAGGCCCTTGCATGTGTCCAAACGTGGATTTGATGGATGAGCGGGCAGAGGGAGGCTAGAGACGGATTCGCTTGCCAGGAGGGCCCCCCGTCCAGGGGGCTTTTAGGAAAAAGAGAGTCTTTAAGTAGCAAGGGTTTCAAACAACGTGGAGTTTAGAAGCTAAAACCTATGTTTTGAGTTCCCCTTGAAAACGAACTGGTAGCCAGTGCATTTTAAGACCATGCTTTCTTCTTTGCAAAGGGCCCTAGAAGGCAAATGCACGTGGCAATAGCACGTCCTGCACTAATTCCCTCTAGCTGTACTGATTGCATTCCCATAGTGGCGGGGATCACAGTTCGGGAATGCAATCCCGTAAGTTGGGCCCCACCATTTAAGAAGGATGTTAAGGGACTTGCATGCGTGCAGAGGAGTGCCACAAAGGCGGGGAAGGGGCTGGAAGGCGTGTCCTCTGAGGCGCGGCTGAGGACGCTGGGTTTGACTAGTTTGGAGAGCAGGAGGCTGCGGGGCGACCTCACTGCTCTCCGCAGCTTCCTGAGGAGGGCAAGTGGAGAGGGAGGTGCTGATCTCTTCTCCCTGGTACCCAGTGCCAGGACGCGTGGGAATGGCTCAAAGCTGCGTCCGTCAGGGGGGGTTCGGACTTGACGTGAGGAAACCTTTCTTTACCGAGAAGGGGGTCAAACCCTGGAACAGGGGGTGGTTGATGCCCCATGCCTGTCAGTGTTTAAGAGGCATTTGGGCAACGCCCTTAATGCCGTGCTTTAACTTTTGGTCAGCCTTGCAGTGGTCAGGCAGTTGGATTAGATGGTCATTGTAGGTCCCTTCCAACTCAACTTTTCCATTCCATTCCATTCCACTCCATTCCATTCCGTTCCGTTCTGTTCTATTCTGTTCTGTTCTTTTCTGTTCCCTGTGCTCCCCGTGAGTCAAAACCCTGAGACAGTTATTTACCTGAAGAGCCAGGGTTTTTTCAGATCCAAAAACACTTTCAAGGACACAAATCACAAAGATTACAAGTGGAAACAGGATTTTATTTTATTTTATTTTATTTTATTTTATTTTATTTTATTTTACTTTATGTTATTTTATGTTATTTTATGTTATGTTATGTTATTTTATGTTACTTTATGTTATTTTATATTATTTGATTTGGTTTGATTTTTCTGAATCCATTTCAGAGCCGATGCTCACAAGCATGAACACAATGCACGTGTGTAGCCAGGAGCAGGCTGATGCATTCTTGAGTTTAGCTTGAAGAAACATCCCTTGCAGTCTGGCAAAGGAAAGCCATAGAGCCGCAGAAAGTAGCAGCAGGGATGCAGGCCAAGCAGTCCCTGCTTCCTGAAGAGTGAGAACTTGAAGAATGAGGATCAGGAGCGACCACACACAAAAGAAGAAGAAGAAGAGGTGTGTGGTACCGTGGGGTATTTTCCAAAGTAGGACACATAATAGCGATGACAAGCACACTTCTTGCCTTCCAAAACTTGCTGCGCCGCTGTGCTGCTTGGCCGGTGATGCATGAAAAGCGCTCTGGTGCCGGCCCTGCGCTTGTGCTGCATGCAGGGAGAGCTGCAAAGCGGCAGCTCCGGACGGTGCAGCAAGCCTGCAGCCCTTCCAAGTGCAGGCTGTTTTGCAGAAGCGAGAATCCGTGGGGAAACGGAGCCAAGGGAAGAGCAGAGCTCGCTCCCGCTCCAAACTTGCAACGGGCAAGAGAGCCCGAGAGAGCCAGGGCACGAGCGGTGCCTTGGAGGTGCAAGAGCAGCGGGCAAGAAGGGAGCCGAAAGGGCCCAGAGGAGCCCTGGCAAGGGGCTGTGCTCAATGCTACGGAGGACAAGAAGCAACCCGCGGGGGCCACCGTGGGGGCCCGCCCTGGGAGTCTAGAAAGCTTCCTCCCCCCGGATGCGGGGCACGAGGGCCATCTTCGTGGAGCACGAGCAGCAGGCACCTAGCCCAAATGGCCCAAAGGAGCCCTGGCAAGGGGCCGTGCTCAGTGCTGCAGAGGCAGGCAAAAACCCCCCGGGGACACTTGCTAGCCCACCGTGGGGGAAAAAAAGCCTTGCTCCCCCCAGCTGCAGGGCACGAGAGGCCATCTTCGTGGTGCATGAGCAGCAGGCAGTAACCTAGCCAAAAGGGAGCAGAGGAGCCCTGACAAGTGGTCATGCTCAATGCTGCAGAGGAAGGCAAAAAACCCCCGGGGACCAGTGCCAATCTGCCCCGGGGGAAAATTCCTTCCTGACCCCAGCGCTGGCGATCGGCTACTCCCTGAGCATGTGAGCAAGACCCGCCTCCTCGTCCCACAGGCTGGTCACGCCTCCCTCCCAGGAGATGCCCAAGCCCTATTCTCCCTCAAGCTGGAGCCACCTCAGGGGCTTGCGAGAGAGGCGATATGCCCCGGGCCTGATGGACCTTGGGGGCAAGAATCCTTCCCATGCCTGGTAGGACACCAGTGGCTGCTCCGAAGCACTGGGAGGCCTTGCAACATCTCTGCATTCCGTTTCTTACGGCTGCTGCCCCTGGCTGCGCAGGGGATGAGGACGGCGAGCTCTGCAGTGCTCTTCAGGAAGGCGTTCCCTTGGTCTTGCCGCGGCTATCCAGCTGAAAAGGCTATCCGAACCGGAGATGAGCTTTGAAGGTGGCGCTGCCGGGAGCTGGCCTGGCAGCAGAGAATCTCCAGCAGCCTCGCCCAGCCTTCGGTCTTCTTCCCTCAGACCCTCCAAGTAATTCCACCGGCTCCTCAAGGATTTCCTCTGGGATGTCTTCGGGCTGCCCGCAGGCCATCTCTGGCAGCAGGACACGGGAGGATGCTCCCTTTTATCCTGGCCCGGGGCACTGTGACTGCTGCGTTGCCGGGCGGTGGCACTGTGACACGGGGGTGACGGGGCCCCCCATGCGCAGCCCCGCCCGCCGCAGCCCCCCCGCCGCCCCTCCGCCCGGCATCCTTCGGAGGAAGGCCTTTGGGGTGCTGGCCCCGAGGCAGTCCCTGTGCCCAGGAGGCCCAGGGGGCTGTCCCTGCCCTTGGTGGCCGTGCACTGGGCACAGCTGCTGGGCGTCCCTCATGTGTCCTCTGCCCCTCAGCTCCCAAGGACAAACCCAGTGCTGTTCCTCTTCCTTCAGGCCATGGCAGAAACCAAGCCTGCAGCCCAGAGACCACCCCTATTAGCCGTCCCCTCTCTGCACCAGAGCTAACGACCACGAGGCCGCGCGGCGAGGAGGGCCAGGGACTTGATGTGGCTGGACACAAAGCCGGGGAGTGTGAGGGGGAATGGTTTCAGTAGTTGCAGCCTGGAGGAAAGGCAAAGCGTAACCAGAGCCATAGCTTGGGATGGAAAGAAGACAGGCTTTGACAAACAAGGGAGCGGAGGTTACACTGGTGGGGTGGAAAGGCTGGTCATTTTCAGGCCTAGAACATTTGGAGCCGTGCCCAAAGCACAGCCAGGCAAACGACGAGTCCTCCAAACGGGGAAAATTGCTCATTGCTGCTATCGCCGTCACATCCCCTTGTGCCACTGAAACCAAGCTGCGCAGCTCCTCTGTTAAAGACACCCATTGCCCGAGTTTATAGGGGATAGCAAACGCGCTTCAGCCCTGGGGTAAAACTTTCGCAGCTCTTTTGGGACTTCAAAGTTTCTGAGAGTTACTTGCCTCCCTCACTTGGCGGGAGGATGTTCAGCTCTTCTCTAAAGCCTGGAAAGTCTCTTTTTCCTTTAGGACTTAGTCTTTTGAGTCCTGAAAGAGGAAGGAAGGTGATATTCTTGTCATTTTGGTCGTTGGTGCCAAAATTCATCTGTCCGTTCAGACTCTGTAAAGAAGGGCATTTATACCGTATACATTCCTTTGGATGTGGGGATGCCAGAGGTGAAAGAAAGGCTTGTGGTTCCCTCTGCGTGAACTTTGCAGGGACGTAGAGAGCATGCAGGATTGCCTCACCATTCCTCACCAATGCACCAGGGAGGGACATTTGCTACTCCCCTGCTTATGGGGAGGTCGTCTTCTTGGCAAGAAGTCCTGAATGGTTTTGTGTTCTTGACCATCTTTCTCCTGGCACTTGACTAGCTCTTCTGCTCCTTTGGCCTCCATCCTTGATATCTTTCTTGAAAGTGATGGCAGCCCTGTCAGCCTTTGTCTTGCTCCTGCTGGGCATCTTCTTCTGTAGGCCCTGCATGCCCCTCGTCAGCTGCTTAGTCTTTGTTTGCCTTGATCCCAGATGGAATTTGTCTTTCTTGAACGCGAGGAATGAGAAATGTCCCTAGTGGTGCCGCTGAGTTCTCACCAGGGCTTTGCACAATGCTTGCCTTTCCGATGGAAATAGCTTGCCTGACACACAAGAATGCATTTGCCTCTATGCCATTCGTGGCTCCTAGTCACCCTGTCATCTACTCATGCCTCCAGGAACGTTGGCCTACTCCGATGTTCCCAAACTGGAGCAGAAACTCATGGTGCTCCAGCTGCCGTTATGTTACCTGCAGTTCTTCACACGCGTGGTTTACTGAGAGAGGGGGCTCTCTCTTCTGGCAGAGCTTCAGCTGGTGTGGAGCATGGGGGCCATAGAAACGTACCCTGAGATAGAGCTTTTTCTGGTTCATGGGTGCCATGAAATCCAGAAGACGATGTGGACAATGAATGTATCTCCTGGAGGAGGCAGGAAGCCTATATATCTTGAACGGTAGTTTTCTGCAATCTCATTTCAAAAGACCTGACCGTGAACTTCACCGTTTCATACATTTGATGGCACGAAAGCGTGAAGGGTGGAGCCTGAGAGACGTGTTAATGAGGCTTTCACCCGTCGGTAGCCTGCTGGAGTGCAGCTCCACGCAGTCTCGACCAGCAGATCCAGCCCTCCGCCGGCCGGGTGAGCTAGGGACGGACTGTGTGGGTGGGCTCTGAGCACGAAGCTGGTGGTGTGCGTCTAGTCGCTTTCAAAATGGGTGTCTGCCTCCTAGGAAAGAAAAGAAGCACAGCTGGCGTTACGTGAGCTTCCATTTTGGAGGTTTCATTGGAGAAAGTGCCAAATCAGCCCCGACGCTGAAAAAGCTGCAGGAGATGAAACACGGGTGGGCCAGTGCGATGCGGTTCGTGGCACTGCTGTCTGTGGGGATATGCTTCACTGTGCAGGAGTGTGAATAAAGGTGGCTGAGTTGTTAAATGACCTCTGCAGGCATTTAGTGAAAAGGAAGGTTGTTGCTGGTAGTGCCGATGTGGGTGAGGAGTTGGCTGGCCGGGTGGCCGTCCGACACTAAAAGGCAACTGCCTCTCTCGAAGAGTCCCTGCGTGCCTGGAAGGTAGCTGCGAAGGAGGACTGAAGATTTTGCTTTTTATACACCCGCCTGAGATTACCTGAGAATGTCGGTGCGATGAAATTACTGGTGGCGGCATTCAGATACAAAGGAACTTCATTGATTGTTTTTTTTAATTAATAGATGAAACTATGAGAAACCATCTTCTAGCACACACGTGGTAATCCGTTTGCAAAACTGGTGCAATGAGTGCAGAAAGCTGCCAGGCTATGTCTGTTCGGTTAAAGAATCTCAACCTTTTGATGCAAGCTCGGTGGGACGAGCCAGGCCCTTGCATGTGTCCAAACGTGGATTTGATGGATGAGCGGGCAGAGGGAGGCTAGAGACGGATTCGCTTGCCAGGAGGGCCCCCCGTCCAGGGGGCTTTTAGGAAAAAGACAGTCTTTAAGTAGCAAGGGTTTCAAACAACGTGGAGTTTAGAAGCTAAAACCTATGTTTTGAGTTCCCCTTGAAAACGAACTGGTAGCCAGTGCATTTTAAGACCATGCTTTCTTCTTTGCAAAGGGCCCTAGAAGGCAAATGCACGTGGCAATAGCACGTCCCGCACTAATTCCCTCTAGCTGTACTGATTGCATTCCCATAGTGGCGGGGATCACAGTTCGGGAATGCAATCCCGTAAGTTGGGCCCCACCATTTAAGAAGGATGTTAAGGGACTTGCATGCATGCAGAGGAGTGCCACAAAGGCGGGGAAGGGGCTGGAAGGCACGTCCTCTGAGGCGCGGCTGAGGACGCTGGGTTTGACTAGTTTGGGGAGCAGGAGGCTGCGGGGCGACCTCACTGCTCTCCGCAGCTTCCTGAGGAGGGCAAGTGGAGAGGGAGGTGCTGATCTCTTCTCCCTGGTACCCAGTGCCAGGACGCGTGGGAATGGCTCAAAGCTGCGTCCGTCAGGGGGGGTTCGGACTTGACGTGAGGAAACCTTTCTTTACCGAGAAGGGGGTCAAACCCTGGAACAGGGGGTGGTTGATGCCCCATGCCTGTCAGTGTTTAAGAGGCATTTGGGCAACGCCCTTAATGCCGTGCTTTAACTTTTGGTCAGCCTTGCAGTGGTCAGGCAGTTGGATTAGATGGTCATTGTAGGTCCCTTCCAACTCAACTTTTCCATTCCATTCCATTCCACTCCATTCCATTCCGTTCCGTTCTGTTCTATTCTGTTCTGTTCTTTTCTGTTCCCTGTGCTCCCCGTGAGTCAAAACCCTGAGACAGTTATTTACCTGAAGAGCCAGGGTTTTTTCAGATCCAAAAACACTTTCAAGGACACAAATCACAAAGATTACAAGTGGAAACAGGATTTGATTTTATTTTATTTTATTTTATTTTATTTTATTTTATTTTATTTTATTTTATTTTACTTTATGTTATTTTATGTTATTTTATGTTATGTTATGTTATTTTATGTTACTTTATGTTATTTTATATTATTTGATTTGGTTTGATTTTTCTGAATCCATTTCAGAGCCGATGCTCACAAGCATGAACACAATGCACGTGTGTAGCCAGGAGCAGGCTGATGCATTCTTGAGTTTAGCTTGAAGAAACATCCCTTGCAGTCTGGCAAAGGAAAGCCATAGAGCCGCAGAAAGTAGCAGCAGGGATGCAGGCCAAGCAGTCCCTGCTTCCTGAAGAGTGAGAACTTGAAGAATGAGGATCAGGAGCGACCACACACAAAAGAAGAAGAAGAAGAGGTGTGTGGTACCGTGGGGTATTTTCCAAAGTAGGACACATAATAGCGATGACAAGCACACTTCTTGCCTTCCAAAACTTGCTGCGCCGCTGTGCTGCTTGGCCGGTGATGCATGAAAAGCGCTCTGGTGCCGGCCCTGCGCTTGTGCTGCATGCAGGGAGAGCTGCAAAGCGGCAGCTCCGGACGGTGCAGCAAGCCTGCAGCCCTTCCAAGTGCAGGCTGTTTTGCAGAAGCGAGAATCCGTGGGGAAACGGAGCCAAGGGAAGAGCAGAGCTCGCTCCCGCTCCAAACTTGCAACGGGCAAGAGAGCCCGAGAGAGCCAGGGCACGAGCGGTGCCTTGGAGGTGCAAGAGCAGCGGGCAAGAAGGGAGCCGAAAGGGCCCAGAGGAGCCCTGGCAAGGGGCTGTGCTCAATGCTACGGAGGACAAGAAGCAACCCGCGGGGGCCACCGTGGGGGCCCGCCCTGGGAGTCTAGAAAGCTTCCTCCCCCCGGATGCGGGGCACGAGGGCCATCTTCGTGGAGCACGAGCAGCAGGCACCTAGCCCAAATGGCCCAAAGGAGCCCTGGCAAGGGGCCGTGCTCAGTGCTGCAGAGGCAGGCAAAAACCCCCCGGGGACACTTGCTAGCCCACCGTGGGGGAAAAAAAGCCTTGCTCCCCCCAGCTGCAGGGCACGAGAGGCCATCTTCGTGGTGCATGAGCAGCAGGCAGTAACCTAGCCAAAAGGGAGCAGAGGAGCCCTGACAAGTGGTCATGCTCAATGCTGCAGAGGAAGGCAAAAAACCCCCGGGGACCAGTGCCAATCTGCCCCGGGGGAAAATTCCTTCCTGACCCCAGCGCTGGCGATCGGCTACTCCCTGAGCATGTGAGCAAGACCCGCCTCCTCGTCCCACAGGCTGGTCACGCCTCCCTCCCAGGAGATGCCCAAGCCCTATTCTCCCTCAAGCTGGAGCCACCTCAGGGGCTTGCGAGAGAGGCGATATGCCCCGGGCCTGATGGACCTTGGGGGCAAGAATCCTTCCCATGCCTGGTAGGACACCAGTGGCTGCTCCGAAGCACTGGGAGGCCTTGCAACATCTCTGCATTCCGTTTCTTACGGCTGCTGCCCCTGGCTGCGCAGGGGATGAGGACGGCGAGCTCTGCAGTGCTCTTCAGGAAGGCGTTCCCTTGGTCTTGCTGCGGCTATCCAGCTGAAAAGGCTATCCGAACCGGAGATGAGCTTTGAAGGTGGCGCTGCCGGGAGCTGGCCTGGCAGCAGAGAATCTCCAGCAGCCTCGCCCAGCCTTCGGTCTTCTTCCCTCAGACCCTCCAAGTAATTCCACCGGCTCCTCAAGGATTTCCTCTGGGATGTCTTCGGGCTGCCCGCAGGCCATCTCTGGCAGCAGGACACGGGAGGATGCTCCCTTTTATCCTGGCCCGGGGCACTGTGACTGCTGCGTTGCCGGGCGGTGGCACTGTGACACGGGGGTGACGGGGCCCCCCATGCGCAGCCCCGCCCGCCGCAGCCCCCCCGCCGCCCCTCCGCCCGGCATCCTTCGGAGGAAGGCCTTTGGGGTGCTGGCCCCGAGGCAGTCCCTGTGCCCAGGAGGCCGAGGGGGCTGTCCCTGCCCTTGGTGGCCGTGCACTGAGCACAGCTGCTGGGCGTCCCTCCTGTGTCCTCTGCCCCTCAGCTCCCAAGGACAAACCCAGTGCTGTTCCTCTTCCTTCAGGCCATGGCAGAAACCAAGCCTGCAGCCCAGAGACCACCCCTATTAGCCGTCCCCTCTCTGCACCAGAGCTAACGACCACGAGGCCGCGCGGCGAGGAGGGCCAGGGACTTGATGTGGCTGGACACAAAGCCGGGGAGTGTGAGGGGGAATGGTTTCAGTAGTTGCAGCCTGGAGGAAAGGCAAAGCGTAACCAGAGCCATAGCTTGGGATGGAAAGAAGACAGGCTTTGACAAACAAGGGAGCGGAGGTTACACTGGTGGGGTGGAAAGGCTGGTCATTTTCAGGCCTAGAACATTTGGAGCCGTGCCCAAAGCACAGCCAGGCAAACGACGAGTCCTCCAAACGGGGAAAATTGCTCATTGCTGCTATCGCCGTCACATCCCCTTGTGCCACTGAAACCAAGCTGCGCAGCTCCTCTGTTAAAGACACCCATTGCCCGAGTTTATAGGGGATAGCAAACGCGCTTCAGCCCTGGGGTAAAACTTTCGCAGCTCTTTTGGGACTTCAAAGTTTCTGAGAGTTACTTGCCTCCCTCACTTGGCGGGAGGATGTTCAGCTCTTCTCTAAAGCCTGGAAAGTCTCTTTTTCCTTTAGGACTTAGTCTTTTGAGTCCTGAAAGAGGAAGGAAGGTGATATTCTTGTCATTTTGGTCGTTGGTGCCAAAATTCATCTGTCCGTTCAGACTCTGTAAAGAAGGGCATTTATACCGTATACATTCCTTTGGATGTGGGGATGCCAGAGGTGAAAGAAAGGCTTGTGGTTCCCTCTGCGTGAACTTTGCAGGGACGTAGAGAGCATGCAGGATTGCCTCACCATTCCTCACCAATGCACCAGGGAGGGACATTTGCTACTCCCCTGCTTATGGGGAGGTCGTCTTCTTGGCAAGAAGTCCTGAATGGGTTTGTGTTCTTGACCATCTTTCTCCTGGCACTTGACTAGCTCTTCTGCTCCTTTGGCCTCCATCCTTGATATCTTTCTTGAAAGTGATGGCAGCCCTGTCAGCCTTTGTCTTGCTCCTGCTGGGCATCTTCTTCTGTAGGCCCTGCATGCCCCTCGTCGGCTGCTTAGTCTTTGTTTGCCTTGATCCCAGATGGAATTTGTCTTTCTTGAACGCGAGGAATGAGAAATGTCCCTAGTGGTGCCGCTGAGTTCTCACCAGGGCTTTGCACAATGCTTGCCTTTCCGATGGAAATAGCTTGCCTGACACACAAGAATGCATTTGCCTCTATGCCATTCGTGGCTCCTAGTCACCCTGTCATCTACTCATGCCTCCAGGAACGTTGGCCTACTCCGATGTTCCCAAACTGGAGCAGAAACTCATGGTGCTCCAGCTGCCGTTGTGTTACCTGCAGTTCTTCACACGCGTGGTTTACTGAGAGAGGGGGCTCTCTCTTCTGGCAGAGCTTCAGCTGGTGTGGAGCATGGGGGCCATAGAAACGTACCCCTAGAGCTTTTTCTGGTTCATGGGTGCCATGAAATCCAGAAGACGATGTGGACAATGAATGTATCTCCTGGAGGAGGCAGGAAGCCTACATATCTTGAACGGTAGTTTTCTGCAATCTCATTTCAAAAGACCTGACCGTGAACTTCACCGTTTCATACATTTGATGGCACGAAAGCGTGAAGGGTGGAGCCTGAGAGACGTGTTAATGAGGCTTTCACCCGTCGGTAGCCTGCTGGAGTGCAGCTCCACGCAGTCTCGACCAGCGGATCCAGCCCTCCGCCGGCCGGGTGAGCTAGGGACGGACTGTGTGGGTGGGCTCTGAGCACGAAGCTGGTGGTGTGCGTCTAGTCGCTTTCAAAATGGGTGTCTGCCTCCTAGGAAAGAAAAGAAGCACAGCTGGCGTTACGTGAGCTTCCATTTTGGAGGTTTCATTGGAGAAAGTGCCAAATCAGCCCCGACGCTGAAAAAGCTGCAGGAGATGAAACACGGGTGGGCCACTGCGATGCGGTTCGTGGCACTGCTGTCTGTGGGGATATGCTTCACTGTGCAGGAGTGTGAATAAAGGTGGCTGAGTTGTTAAATGACCTCTGCAGGCATTTAGTGAAAAGGAAGGTTGTTGCTGGTAGTGCCGATGTGGGTGAGGAGTTGGCTGGCCGGGTGGCCGTCCGACACTAAAAGGCAACTGCCTCTCTCGAAGAGTCCCTGCGTGCCTGGAAGGTAGCTGCGAAGGAGGACTGAAGATTTTGCTTTTTATACACCCGCCTGAGATTACCTGAGAATGTCGGTGCGATGAAATTACTGGTGGCGGCATTCAGATACAAAGGAACTTCATTGATTGTTTTTTTTAATTAATAGATGAAACTATGAGAAACCATCTTCTAGCACACACGTGGTAATCCGTTTGCAAAACTGGTGCAATGAGTGCAGAAAGCTGCCAGGCTATGTCTGTTCGGTTAAAGAATCTCAACCTTTTGATGCAAGCTCGGTGGGACGAGCCAGGCCCTTGCATGTGTCCAAACATGGATTTGATGGATGAGCGGGCAGAGGGAGGCTAGAGACGGATTCGCTTGCCAGGAGGGCCCCCCGTCCAGGGGTCTTTTAGGAAAAAGACAGTCTTTAAGTAGCAAGGGTTTCAAACAACGTGGAGTTTAGAAGCTAAAACCTATGTTTTGAGTTCCCCTTGAAAACGAACTGGTAGCCAGTGCATTTTAAGACCATGCTTTCTTCTTTGCAAAGGGCCCTAGAAGGCAAATGCACGTGGCAATAGCACGTCCCGCACTAATTCCCTCTAGCTGTACTGATTGCATTCCCATAGTGGCGGGGATCACAGTTCGGGAATGCAATCCCGTAAGTTGGGCCCCACCATTTAAGAAGGATGTTAAGGGACTTGCATGCGTGCAGAGGAGTGCCACAAAGGCGGGGAAGGGGCTGGAAGGCACGTCCTCTGAGGCGCGGCTGAGGACGCTGGGTTTGACTAGTTTGGGGAGCAGGAGGCTGCGGGGCGACCTCACTGCTCTCCGCAGCTTCCTGAGGAGGGCAAGTGGAGAGGGAGGTGCTGATCTCTTCTCCCTGGTACCCAGTGCCAGGACGCGTGGGAATGGCTCAAAGCTGCGTCCGTCAGGGGGGGTTCGGACTTGACGTGAGGAAACCTTTCTTTACCGAGAAGGGGGTCAAACCCTGGAACAGGGGGTGGTTGATGCCCCATGCCTGTCAGTGTTTAAGAGGCATTTGGGCAACGCCCTTAATGCCGTGCTTTAACTTTTGGTCAGCCTTGCAGTGGTCAGGCAGTTGGATTAGATGGTCATTGTAGGTCCCTTCCAACTCAACTTTTCCATTCCATTCCATTCCACTCCATTCCATTCCGTTCCGTTCTGTTCTATTCTGTTCTGTTCTTTTCTGTTCCCTGTGCTCCCCGTGAGTCAAAACCCTGAGACAGTTATTTACCTGAAGAGCCAGGGTTTTTTCAGATCCAAAAACACTTTCAAGGACACAAATCACAAAGATTACAAGTGGAAACAGGATTTTATTTTATTTTATTTTATTTTATTTTATTTTATTTTATTTTATTTTACTTTATGTTATTTTATGTTATTTTATGTTATGTTATGTTATTTTATGTTACTTTATGTTATTTTATATTATTTGATTTGGTTTGATTTTTCTGAATCCATTTCAGAGCCGATGCTCACAAGCATGAACACAATGCACGTGTGTAGCCAGGAGCAGGCTGATGCATTCTTGAGTTTAGCTTGAAGAAACATCCCTTGCAGTCTGGCAAAGGAAAGCCATAGAGCCGCAGAAAGTAGCAGCAGGGATGCAGGCCAAGCAGTCCCTGCTTCCTGAAGAGTGAGAACTTGAAGAATGAGGATCAGGAGCGACCACACACAAAAGAAGAAGAAGAAGAGGTGTGTGGTACCGTGGGGTATTTTCCAAAGTAGGACACATAATAGCGATGACAAGCACACTTCTTGCCTTCCAAAACTTGCTGCGCCGCTGTGCTGCTTGGCCGGTGATGCATGAAAAGCGCTCTGGTGCCGGCCCTGCGCTTGTGCTGCATGCAGGGAGAGCTGCAAAGCGGCAGCTCCGGACGGTGCAGCAAGCCTGCAGCCCTTCCAAGTGCAGGCTGTTTTGCAGAAGCGAGAATCCGTGGGGAAACGGAGCCAAGGGAAGAGCAGAGCTCGCTCCCGCTCCAAACTTGCAACGGGCAAGAGAGCCCGAGAGAGCCAGGGCACGAGCGGTGCCTTGGAGGTGCAAGAGCAGCGGGCAAGAAGGGAGCCGAAAGGGCCCAGAGGAGCCCTGGCAAGGGGCTGTGCTCAATGCTACGGAGGACAAGAAGCAACCCGCGGGGGCCACCGTGGGGGCCCGCCCTGGGAGTCTAGAAAGCTTCCTCCCCCCGGATGCGGGGCACGAGGGCCATCTTCGTGGAGCACGAGCAGCAGGCACCTAGCCCAAATGGCCCAAAGGAGCCCTGGCAAGGGGCCGTGCTCAGTGCTGCAGAGGCAGGCAAAAACCCCCCGGGGACACTTGCTAGCCCACCGTGGGGGAAAAAAAGCCTTGCTCCCCCCAGCTGCAGGGCACGAGAGGCCATCTTCGTGGTGCATGAGCAGCAGGCAGTAACCTAGCCAAAAGGGAGCAGAGGAGCCCTGACAAGTGGTCATGCTCAATGCTGCAGAGGAAGGCAAAAAACCCCCGGGGACCAGTGCCAATCTGCCCCGGGGGAAAATTCCTTCCTGACCCCAGCGCTGGCGATCGGCTACTCCCTGAGCATGTGAGCAAGACCCGCCTCCTCGTCCCACAGGCTGGTCACGCCTCCCTCCCAGGAGATGCCCAAGCCCTATTCTCCCTCAAGCTGGAGCCACCTCAGGGGCTTGCGAGAGAGGCGATATGCCCCGGGCCTGATGGACCTTGGGGGCAAGAATCCTTCCCATGCCTGGTAGGACACCAGTGGCTGCTCCGAAGCACTGGGAGGCCTTGCAACATCTCTGCATTCCGTTTCTTACGGCTGCTGCCCCTGGCTGCGCAGGGGACGAGGACGGCGAGCTCTGCAGTGCTCTTCAGGAAGGCGTTCCCTTGGTCTTGCCGCGGCTATCCAGCTGAAAAGGCTATCCGAACCGGAGATGAGCTTTGAAGGTGGCGCTGCCGGGAGCTGGCCTGGCAGCAGAGAATCTCCAGCAGCCTCGCCCAGCCTTCGGTCTTCTTCCCTCAGACCCTCCAAGTAATTCCACCGGCTCCTCAAGGATTTCCTCTGGGATGTCTTCGGGCTGCCCGCAGGCCATCTCTGGCAGCAGGACACGGGAGGATGCTCCCTTTTATCCTGGCCCGGGGCACTGTGACTGCTGCGTTGCCGGGCGGTGGCACTGTGACACGGGGGTGACGGGGCCCCCCCATGCGCAGCCCCGCCCGCCGCAGCCCCCCCGCCGCCCCTCCGCCCGGCATCCTTCGGAGGAAGGCCTTTGGGGTGCTGGCCCCGAGGCAGTCCCTGTGCCCAGGAGGCCGAGGGGGCTGTCCCTGCCCTTGGTGGCCGTGCACTGGGCACAGCTGCTGGGCGTCCCTCCTGTGTCCTCTGCCCCTCAGCTCCCAAGGACAAACCCAGTGCTGTTCCTCTTCCTTCAGGCCATGGCAGAAACCAAGCCTGCAGCCCAGAGACCACCCCTATTAGCCGTCCCCTCTCTGCACCAGAGCTAACGACCACGAGGCCGCGCGGCGAGGAGGGCCAGGGACTTGATGTGGCTGGACACAAAGCCGGGGAGTGTGAGGGGGAATGGTTTCAGTAGTTGCAGCCTGGAGGAAAGGCAAAGCGTAACCAGAGCCATAGCTTGGGATGGAAAGAAGACAGGCTTTGACAAACAAGGGAGCGGAGGTTACACTGGTGGGGTGGAAAGGCTGGTCATTTTCAGGCCTAGAACATTTGGAGCCGTGCCCAAAGCACAGCCAGGCAAACGACGACTCCTCCAAACGGGGAAAATTGCTCATTGCTGCTATCGCCGTCACATCCCCTTGTGCCACTGAAACCAAGCTGCGCAGCTCCTCTGTTAAAGACACCCATTGCCCGAGTTTATAGGGGATAGCAAACGCGCTTCAGCCCTGGGGTAAAACTTTGGCAGCTCTTTTGGGACTTCAAAGTTTCTGAGAGTTACTTGCCTCCCTCACTTGGCGGGAGGATGTTCAGCTCTTCTCTAAAGCCTGGAAAGTCTCTTTTTCCTTTAGGATTTAGTCTTTTGAGTCCTGAAAGAGGAAGGAAGGTGATATTCTTGTCATTTTGGCCGTTGGTGCCAAAATTCATCTGTCCGTTCAGACTCTGTAAAGAAGGGCATTTATACCGTATACATTCCTTTGGATGTGGGGATGCCAGAGGTGAAAGAAAGGCTTGTGGTTCCCTCTGCGTGAACTTTGCAGGGACGTAGAGAGCATGCAGGATTGCCTCACCATTCCTCACCAATGCACCAGGGAGGGACATTTGCTACTCCCCTGCTTATGGGGAGGTCGTCTTCTTGGCAAGAAGTCCTGAATGGGTTTGTGTTCTTGACCATCTTTCTCCTGGCACTTGACTAGCTCTTCTGCTCCTTTGGCCTCCATCCTTGATATCTTTCTTGAAAGTGATGGCAGCCCTGTCAGCCTTTGTCTTGCTCCTGCTGGGCATCTTCTTCTGTAGGCCCTGCATGCCCCTCGTCGGCTGCTTAGTCTTTGTTTGCCTTGATCCCAGATGGAATTTGTCTTTCTTGAACGCGAGGAATGAGAAATGTCCCTAGTGGTGCCGCTGAGTTCTCACCAGGGCTTTGCACAATGCTTGCCTTTCCGATGGAAATAGCTTGCCTGACACACAAGAATGCATTTGCCTCTATGCCATTCGTGGCTCCTAGTCACCCTGTCATCTACTCATGCCTCCAGGAACGTTGGCCTACTCCGATGTTCCCAAACTGGAGCAGAAACTCATGGTGCTCCAGCTGCCGTTGTGTTACCTGCAGTTCTTCACACGCGTGGTTTACTGAGAGAGGGGGCTCTCTCTTCTGGCAGAGCTTCAGCTGGTGTGGAGCATGGGGGCCATAGAAACATATCCTGAGATAGAGCTTTTTCTGGTTCATGGGTGCCATGAAATCCAGAAGACGATGTGGACAATGAATGTATCTCCTGGAGGAGGCAGGAAGCCTACATATCTTGAACGGTAGTTTTCTGCAATCTCATTTCAAAAGACCTGACCGTGAACTTCACCGTTTCATACATTTGATGGCACGAAAGCGTGAAGGGTGGAGCCTGAGAGACGTGTTAATGAGGCTTTCACCCGTCGGTAGCCTGCTGGAGTGCAGCTCCACGCAGTCTCGACCAGCAGATCCAGCCCTCCGCCGGCCGGGTGAGCTAGGGACGGACTGTGTGGGTGGGCTCTGAGCACGAAGCTGGTGGTGTGCGTCTAGTCGCTTTCAAAATGGGTGTCTGCCTCCTAGGAAAGAAAAGAAGCACAGCTGGCGTTACGTGAGCTTCCATTTTGGAGGTTTCATTGGAGAAAGTGCCAAATCAGCCCCGACGCTGAAAAAGCTGCAGGAGATGAAACACGGGTGGGCCAGTGCGATGCGGTTCGTGGCACTGCTGTCTGTGGGGATATGCTTCACTGTGCAGGAGTGTGAATAAAGGTGGCTGAGTTGTTAAATGACCTCTGCAGGCATTTAGTGAAAAGGAAGGTTGTTGCTGGTAGTGCCGATGTGGGTGAGGAGTTGGCTGGCCGGGTGGCCGTCCGACACTAAAAGGCAACTGCCTCTCTCGAAGAGTCCCTGCGTGCCTGGAAGGTAGCTGCGAAGGAGGACTGAAGATTTTGCTTTTTATACACCCGCCTGAGATTACCTGAGAATGTCGGTGCGATGAAATTACTGGTGGCGGCATTCAAATACAAAGGAACTTCATTGATTGTTTTTTTTAATTAATAGATGAAACTATGAGAAACCATCTTCTAGCACACACGTGGTAATCCGTTTGCAAAACTGGTGCAATGAGTGCAGAAAGCTGCCAGGCTATGTCTATTCGGTTAAAGAATCTCAACCTTTTGATGCAAGCTCGGTGGGACGAGCCAGGCCCTTGCATGTGTCCAAACGTGGATTTGATGGATGAGCGGGCAGAGGGAGGCTAGAGACGGATTCGCTTGCCAGGAGGGCCCCCCGTCCAGGGGGCTTTTAGGAAAAAGACAGTCTTTAAGTAGCAAGGGTTTCAAACAACGTGGAGTTTAGAAGCTAAAACCTATGTTTTGAGTTCCCCTTGAAAACGAACTGGTAGCCAGTGCATTTTAAGACCATGCTTTCTTCTTTGCAAAGGGCCTAGAAGGCAAATGCACGTGGCAATAGCACGTCCCGCACTAATTCCCTCTAGCTGTACTGATTGCATTCCCATAGTGGCGGGGATCACAGTTCGGGAATGCAATCCCGTAAGTTGGGCCCCACCATTTAAGAAGGATGTTAAGGGACTTGCATGCGTGCAGAGGAGTGCCACAAAGGCGGGGAAGGGGCTGGAAGGCATGTCCTCTGAGGCGCGGCTGAGGACGCTGGGTTTGACTAGTTTGGAGAGCAGGAGGCTGCGGGGCGACCTCACTGCTCTCCGCAGCTTCCTGAGGAGGGCAAGTGGAGAGGGAGGTGCTGATCTCTTCTCCCTGGTACCCAGTGCCAGGACGCGTGGGAATGGCTCAAAGCTGCGTCCGTCAGGGGGGGTTCGGACTTGACGTGAGGAAACCTTTCTTTACCGAGAAGGGGGTCAAACCCTGGAACAGGGGGTGGTTGATGCCCCATGCCTGTCAGTGTTTAAGAGGCATTTGGGCAACGCCCTTAATGCCGTGCTTTAACTTTTGGTCAGCCTTGCAGTGGTCAGGCAGTTGGATTAGATGGTCATTGTAGGTCCCTTCCAACTCAACTTTTCCATTCCATTCCATTCCACTCCATTCCATTCCGTTCCGTTCTGTTCTATTCTGTTCTGTTCTTTTCTGTTCCCTGTGCTCCCCGTGAGTCAAAACCCTGAGACAGTTATTTACCTGAAGAGCCAGGGTTTTTTCAGATCCAAAAACACTTTCAAGGACACAAATCACAAAGATTACAAGTGGAAACAGGATTTGATTTTATTTTATTTTATTTTATTTTATTTTATTTTATTTTATTTTACTTTATGTTATTTTATGTTATTTTATGTTATGTTATGTTATTTTATGTTACTTTATGTTATTTTATATTATTTGATTTGGTTTGATTTTTCTGAATCCATTTCAGAGCCGATGCTCACAAGCATGAACACAATGCACGTGTGTAGCCAGGAGCAGGCTGATGCATTCTTGAGTTTAGCTTGAAGAAACATCCCTTGCAGTCTGGCAAAGGAAAGCCATAGAGCCGCAGAAAGTAGCAGCAGGGATGCAGGCCAAGCAGTCCCTGCTTCCTGAAGAGTGAGAACTTGAAGAATGAGGATCAGGAGCGACCACACACAAAAGAAGAAGAAGAAGAGGTGTGTGGTACCGTGGGGTATTTTCCAAAGTAGGACACATAATAGCGATGACAAGCACACTTCTTGCCTTCCAAAACTTGCTGCGCCGCTGTGCTGCTTGGCCGGTGATGCATGAAAAGCGCTCTGGTGCCGGCCCTGCGCTTGTGCTGCATGCAGGGAGAGCTGCAAAGCGGCAGCTCCGGACGGTGCAGCAAGCCTGCAGCCCTTCCAAGCGCAGGCTGTTTTGCAGAAGCGAGAATCCGTGGGGAAACGGAGCCAAGGGAAGAGCAGAGCTCGCTCCCGCTCCAAACTTGCAACGGGCAAGAGAGCCCGAGAGAGCCAGGGCACGAGCGGTGCCTTGGAGGTGCAAGAGCAGCGGGCAAGAAGGGAGCCGAAAGGGCCCAGAGGAGCCCTGGCAAGGGGCTGTGCTCAATGCTACGGAGGACAAGAAGCAACCCGCGGGGGCCACCGTGGGGGCCCGCCCTGGGAGTCCAGAAAGCTTCCTCCCCCCGGATGCGGGGCACGAGGGCCATCTTCGTGGAGCACGAGCAGCAGGCACCTAGCCCAAATGGCCCAAAGGAGCCCTGGCAAGGGGCCGTGCTCAGTGCTGCAGAGGCAGGCAAAAACCCCCCGGGGACACTTGCTAGCCCACCGTGGGGGAAAAAAAGCCTTGCTCCCCCCAGCTGCAGGGCACGAGAGGCCATCTTCGTGGTGCATGAGCAGCAGGCAGTAACCTAGCCAAAAGGGAGCAGAGGAGCCCTGACAAGTGGTCATGCTCAATGCTGCAGAGGAAGGCAAAAAACCCCCGGGGACCAGTGCCAATCTGCCCCGGGGGAAAATTCCTTCCTGACCCCAGCGCTGGTGATCGGCTACTCCCTGAGCATGTGAGCAAGACCCGCCTCCTCGTCCCACAGGCTGGTCACGCCTCCCTCCCAGGAGATGCCCAAGCCCTATTCTCCCTCAAGCTGGAGCCACCTCAGGGGCTTGCGAGAGAGGCGATATGCCCCGGGCCTGATGGACCTTGGGGGCAAGAATCCTTCCCATGCCTGGTAGGACACCAGTGGCTGCTCCGAAGCACTGGGAGGCCTTGCAACATCTCTGCATTCCGTTTCTTACGGCTGCTGCCCCTGGCTGCGCAGGGGATGAGGACGGCGAGCTCTGCAGTGCTCTTCAGGAAGGCGTTCCCTTGGTCTTGCCGCGGCTATCCAGCTGAAAAGGCTATCCGAACCGGAGATGAGCTTTGAAGGTGGCGCTGCCGGGAGCTGGCCTGGCAGCAGAGAATCTCCAGCAGCCTCGCCCAGCCTTCGGTCTTCTTCCCTCAGACCCTCCAAGTAATTCCACCGGCTCCTCAAGGATTTCCTCTGGGATGTCTTCGGGCTGCCCGCAGGCCATCTCTGGCAGCAGGACACGGGAGGATGCTCCCTTTTATCCTGGCCCGGGGCACTGTGACTGCTGCGTTGCCGGGCGGTGGCACTGTGACACGGGGGTGACGGGGCCCCCCATGCGCAGCCCCGCCCGCCGCAGCCCCCCCGCCGCCCCTCCGCCCGGCATCCTTCGGAGGAAGGCCTTTGGGGTGCTGGCCCCGAGGCAGTCCCTGTGCCCAGGAGGCCGAGGGGGCTGTCCCTGCCCTTGGTGGCCATGCACTGAGCACAGCTGCTGGGCGTCCCTCATGTGTCCTCTGCCCCTCAGCTCCCAAGGACAAACCCAGTGCTGTTCCTCTTCCTTCAGGCCATGGCAGAAACCAAGCCTGCAGCCCAGAGACCACCCCTATTAGCCGTCCCCTCTCTGCACCAGAGCTAACGACCACGAGGCCGCGCGGCGAGGAGGGCCAGGGACTTGATGTGGCTGGACACAAAGCCGGGGAGTGTGAGGGGGAATGGTTTCAGTAGTTGCAGCCTGGAGGAAAGGCAAAGCGTAACCAGAGCCATAGCTTGGGATGGAAAGAAGACAGGCTTTGACAAACAAGGGAGCGGAGGTTACACTGGTGGGGTGGAAAGGCTGGTCATTTTCAGGCCTAGAACATTTGGAGCCGTGCCCAAAGCACAGGCAGGCAAACGACGAGTCCTCCAAACGGGGAAAATTGCTCATTGCTGCTATCGCCGTCACATCCCCTTGTGCCACTGCAACCAAGCTGCGCAGCTCCTCTGTTAAAGACACCCATTGCCCGAGTTTATGGGGGATAGCAAACGCGCTTCAGCCCTGGGGTAAAACTTTCGCAGCTCTTTTGGGACTTCAAAGTTTCTGAGAGTTACTTGCCTCCCTCACTTGGCGGGAGGATGTTCAGCTCTTCTCTAAAGCCTGGAAAGTCTCTTTTTCCTTTAGGACTTAGTCTTTTGAGTCCTGAAAGAGGAAGGAAGGTGATATTCTTGTCATTTTGGTCGTTGGTGCCAAAATTCATCTGTCCGTTCAGACTCTGTAAAGAAGGGCATTTATACCGTATACATTCCTTTGGATGTGGGGATGCCAGAGGTGAAAGAAAGGCTTGTGGTTCCCTCTGCGTGAACTTTGCAGGGACGTAGAGAGCATGCAGGATTGCCTCACCATTCCTCACCAATGCACCAGGGAGGGACATTTGCTACTCCCCTGCTTATGGGGAGGTCGTCTTCTTGGCAAGAAGTCCTGAATGGGTTTGTGTTCTTGACCATCTTTCTCCTGGCACTTGAGTAGCTCTTCTGCTCCTTTGGCCTCCATCCTCGATATCTTTCTTGAAAGTGATGGCAGCCCTGTCAGCCTTGTCTTCCTCCTGCTGGGCATCTTCTTCTGTAGGCCCTGCATGCCCCTCGTCGGCTGCTTAGTCTTTGTTTGCCTTGATCCCAGATGGAATTTGTCTTTCTTGAACGCGAGGAATGAGAAATGTCCCTAGTGGTGCCGCTGAGTTCTCACCAGGGCTTTGCACAATGCTTGCCTTTCCGATGGAAATAGCTTGCCTGACACACAAGAATGCATTTGCCTCTATGCCATTCGTGGCTCCTAGTCACCCTGTCATCTACTCATGCCTCCAGGAACGTTGGCCTACTCCGATGTTCCCAAACTGGAGCAGAAACTCATGGTGCTCCAGCTGCCGTTGTGTTACCTGCAGTTCTTCACACGCGTGGTTTACTGAGAGAGGGGGCTCTCTCTTCTGGCAGAGCTTCAGCTGGTGTGGAGCATGGGGGCCATAGAAACATACCCTGAGATAGAGCTTTTTCTGGTTCATGGGTGCCATGAAATCCAGAAGACGATGTGGACAATGAATGTATCTCCTGGAGGAGGCAGGAAGCCTACATATCTTGAACGGTAGTTTTCTGCAATCTCATTTCAAAAGACCTGACCGTGAACTTCACCGTTTCATACATTTGATGGCACGAAAGCGTGAAGGGTGGAGCCTGAGAGACGTGTTAATGAGGCTTTCACCCGTCGGTAGCCTGCTGGAGTGCAGCTCCACGCAGTCTCGACCAGCAGATCCAGCCCTCCGCCGGCCGGGTGAGCTAGGGACGGACTGTGTGGGTGGGCTCTGAGCACGAAGCTGGTGGTGTGCGTCTAGTCGCTTTCAAAATGGGTGTCTGCCTCCTAGGAAAGAAAAGAAGCACAGCTGGCGTTACGTGAGCTTCCATTTTGGAGGTTTCATTGGAGAAAGTGCCAAATCAGCCCCGACGCTGAAAAAGCTGCAGGAGATGAAACACGGGTGGGCCAGTGCGATGCGGTTCGTGGCACTGCTGTCTGTGGGGATATGCTTCACTGTGCAGGAGTGTGAATAAAGGTGGCTGAGTTGTTAAATGACCTCTGCAGGCATTTAGTGAAAAGGAAGGTTGTTGCTGGTAGTGCCGATGTGGGTGAGGAGTTGGCTGGCCGGGTGGCCGTCCGACACTAAAAGGCAACTGCCTCTCTCGAAGAGTCCCTGCGTGCCTGGAAGGTAGCTGCGAAGGAGGACTGAAGATTTTGCTTTTTATACACCCGCCTGAGATTACCTGAGAATGTCGGTGCGATGAAATTACTGGTGGCGGCATTCAGATACAAAGGAACTTCATTGATTGTTTTTTTTAATTAATAGATGAAACTATGAGAAACCATCTTCTAGCACACACGTGGTAATCCGTTTGCAAAACTGGTGCAATGAGTGCAGAAAGCTGCCAGGCTATGTCTATTCGGTTAAAGAATCTCAACCTTTTGATGCAAGCTCGGTGGGACGAGCCAGGCCCTTGCATGTGTCCAAACGTGGATTTGATGGATGAGCGGGCAGAGGGAGGCTAGAGACGGATTCGCTTGCCAGGAGGGCCCCCCGTCCAGGGGGCTTTTAGGAAAAAGACAGTCTTTAAGTAGCAAGGGTTTCAAACAACGTGGAGTTTAGAAGCTAAAACCTATGTTTTGAGTTCCCCTTGAAAACGAACTGGTAGCCAGTGCATTTTAAGACCATGCTTTCTTCTTTGCAAAGGGCCTAGAAGGCAAATGCACGTGGCAATAGCACGTCCCGCACTAATTCCCTCTAGCTGTACTGATTGCATTCCCATAGTGGCGGGGATCACAGTTCGGGAATGCAATCCCGTAAGTTGGGCCCCACCATTTAAGAAGGATGTTAAGGGACTTGCATGCGTGCAGAGGAGTGCCACAAAGGCGGGGAAGGGGCTGGAAGGCATGTCCTCTGAGGCGCGGCTGAGGACGCTGGGTTTGACTAGTTTGGAGAGCAGGAGGCTGCGGGGCGACCTCACTGCTCTCCGCAGCTTCCTGAGGAGGGCAAGTGGAGAGGGAGGTGCTGATCTCTTCTCCCTGGTACCCAGTGCCAGGACGCGTGGGAATGGCTCAAAGCTGCGTCCGTCAGGGGGGGTTCGGACTTGACGTGAGGAAACCTTTCTTTACCGAGAAGGGGGTCAAACCCTGGAACAGGGGGTGGTTGATGCCCCATGCCTGTCAGTGTTTAAGAGGCATTTGGGCAACGCCCTTAATGCCGTGCTTTAACTTTTGGTCAGCCTTGCAGTGGTCAGGCAGTTGGATTAGATGGTCATTGTAGGTCCCTTCCAACTCAACTTTTCCATTCCATTCCATTCCACTCCATTCCATTCCGTTCCGTTCTGTTCTATTCTGTTCTGTTCTTTTCTGTTCCCTGTGCTCCCCGTGAGTCAAAACCCTGAGACAGTTATTTACCTGAAGAGCCAGGGTTTTTTCAGATCCAAAAACACTTTCAAGGACACAAATCACAAAGATTACAAGTGGAAACAGGATTTGATTTTATTTTATTTTATTTTATTTTATTTTATTTTATTTTATTTTACTTTATGTTATTTTATGTTATTTTATGTTATGTTATGTTATTTTATGTTACTTTATGTTATTTTATATTATTTGATTTGGTTTGATTTTTCTGAATCCATTTCAGAGCCGATGCTCACAAGCATGAACACAATGCACGTGTGTAGCCAGGAGCAGGCTGATGCATTCTTGAGTTTAGCTTGAAGAAACATCCCTTGCAGTCTGGCAAAGGAAAGCCATAGAGCCGCAGAAAGTAGCAGCAGGGATGCAGGCCAAGCAGTCCCTGCTTCCTGAAGAGTGAGAACTTGAAGAATGAGGATCAGGAGCGACCACACACAAAAGAAGAAGAAGAAGAGGTGTGTGGTACCGTGGGGTATTTTCCAAAGTAGGACACATAATAGCGATGACAAGCACACTTCTTGCCTTCCAAAACTTGCTGCGCCGCTGTGCTGCTTGGCCGGTGATGCATGAAAAGCGCTCTGGTGCCGGCCCTGCGCTTGTGCTGCATGCAGGGAGAGCTGCAAAGCGGCAGCTCCGGACGGTGCAGCAAGCCTGCAGCCCTTCCAAGCGCAGGCTGTTTTGCAGAAGCGAGAATCCGTGGGGAAACGGAGCCAAGGGAAGAGCAGAGCTCGCTCCCGCTCCAAACTTGCAACGGGCAAGAGAGCCCGAGAGAGCCAGGGCACGAGCGGTGCCTTGGAGGTGCAAGAGCAGCGGGCAAGAAGGGAGCCGAAAGGGCCCAGAGGAGCCCTGGCAAGGGGCTGTGCTCAATGCTACGGAGGACAAGAAGCAACCCGCGGGGGCCACCGTGGGGGCCCGCCCTGGGAGTCCAGAAAGCTTCCTCCCCCCGGATGCGGGGCACGAGGGCCATCTTCGTGGAGCACGAGCAGCAGGCACCTAGCCCAAATGGCCCAAAGGAGCCCTGGCAAGGGGCCGTGCTCAGTGCTGCAGAGGCAGGCAAAAACCCCCCGGGGACACTTGCTAGCCCACCGTGGGGGAAAAAAAGCCTTGCTCCCCCCAGCTGCAGGGCACGAGAGGCCATCTTCGTGGTGCATGAGCAGCAGGCAGTAACCTAGCCAAAAGGGAGCAGAGGAGCCCTGACAAGTGGTCATGCTCAATGCTGCAGAGGAAGGCAAAAAACCCCCGGGGACCAGTGCCAATCTGCCCCGGGGGAAAATTCCTTCCTGACCCCAGCGCTGGTGATCGGCTACTCCCTGAGCATGTGAGCAAGACCCGCCTCCTCGTCCCACAGGCTGGTCACGCCTCCCTCCCAGGAGATGCCCAAGCCCTATTCTCCCTCAAGCTGGAGCCACCTCAGGGGCTTGCGAGAGAGGCGATATGCCCCGGGCCTGATGGACCTTGGGGGCAAGAATCCTTCCCATGCCTGGTAGGACACCAGTGGCTGCTCCGAAGCACTGGGAGGCCTTGCAACATCTCTGCATTCCGTTTCTTACGGCTGCTGCCCCTGGCTGCGCAGGGGATGAGGACGGCGAGCTCTGCAGTGCTCTTCAGGAAGGCGTTCCCTTGGTCTTGCCGCGGCTATCCAGCTGAAAAGGCTATCCGAACCGGAGATGAGCTTTGAAGGTGGCGCTGCCGGGAGCTGGCCTGGCAGCAGAGAATCTCCAGCAGCCTCGCCCAGCCTTCGGTCTTCTTCCCTCAGACCCTCCAAGTAATTCCACCGGCTCCTCAAGGATTTCCTCTGGGATGTCTTCGGGCTGCCCGCAGGCCATCTCTGGCAGCAGGACACGGGAGGATGCTCCCTTTTATCCTGGCCCGGGGCACTGTGACTGCTGCGTTGCCGGGCGGTGGCACTGTGACACGGGGGTGACGGGGCCCCCCATGCGCAGCCCCGCCCGCCGCAGCCCCCCCGCCGCCCCTCCGCCCGGCATCCTTCGGAGGAAGGCCTTTGGGGTGCTGGCCCCGAGGCAGTCCCTGTGCCCAGGAGGCCGAGGGGGCTGTCCCTGCCCTTGGTGGCCATGCACTGAGCACAGCTGCTGGGCGTCCCTCATGTGTCCTCTGCCCCTCAGCTCCCAAGGACAAACCCAGTGCTGTTCCTCTTCCTTCAGGCCATGGCAGAAACCAAGCCTGCAGCCCAGAGACCACCCCTATTAGCCGTCCCCTCTCTGCACCAGAGCTAACGACCACGAGGCCGCGCGGCGAGGAGGGCCAGGGACTTGATGTGGCTGGACACAAAGCCGGGGAGTGTGAGGGGGAATGGTTTCAGTAGTTGCAGCCTGGAGGAAAGGCAAAGCGTAACCAGAGCCATAGCTTGGGATGGAAAGAAGACAGGCTTTGACAAACAAGGGAGCGGAGGTTACACTGGTGGGGTGGAAAGGCTGGTCATTTTCAGGCCTAGAACATTTGGAGCCGTGCCCAAAGCACAGGCAGGCAAACGACGAGTCCTCCAAACGGGGAAAATTGCTCATTGCTGCTATCGCCGTCACATCCCCTTGTGCCACTGCAACCAAGCTGCGCAGCTCCTCTGTTAAAGACACCCATTGCCCGAGTTTATGGGGGATAGCAAACGCGCTTCAGCCCTGGGGTAAAACTTTCGCAGCTCTTTTGGGACTTCAAAGTTTCTGAGAGTTACTTGCCTCCCTCACTTGGCGGGAGGATGTTCAGCTCTTCTCTAAAGCCTGGAAAGTCTCTTTTTCCTTTAGGACTTAGTCTTTTGAGTCCTGAAAGAGGAAGGAAGGTGATATTCTTGTCATTTTGGTCGTTGGTGCCAAAATTCATCTGTCCGTTCAGACTCTGTAAAGAAGGGCATTTATACCGTATACATTCCTTTGGATGTGGGGATGCCAGAGGTGAAAGAAAGGCTTGTGGTTCCCTCTGCGTGAACTTTGCAGGGACGTAGAGAGCATGCAGGATTGCCTCACCATTCCTCACCAATGCACCAGGGAGGGACATTTGCTACTCCCCTGCTTATGGGGAGGTCGTCTTCTTGGCAAGAAGTCCTGAATGGGTTTGTGTTCTTGACCATCTTTCTCCTGGCACTTGACTAGCTCTTCTGCTCCTTTGGCCTCCATCCTTGATATCTTTCTTGAAAGTGATGGCAGCCCTGTCAGCCTTTGTCTTGCTCCTGCTGGGCATCTTCTTCTATAGGCCCTGCATGCCCCTCGTCGGCTGCTTAGTCTTTGTTTGCCTTGATCCCAGATGGAATTTGTCTTTCTTGAACGCGAGGAATGAGAAATGTCCCTAGTGGTGCCGCTGAGTTCTCACCAGGGCTTTGCACAATGCTTGCCTTTCCGATGGAAATAGCTTGCCTGACACACAAGAATGCATTTGCCTCTATGCCATTCATGGCTCCTAGTCACCCTGTCATCTACTCATGCCTCCAGGAACGTTGGCCTACTCCGATGTTCCCAAACTGGAGCAGAAACTCATGGTGCTCCAGCTGCCGTTATGTTACCTGCAGTTCTTCACACGCGTGGTTTACTGAGAGAGGGGGCTCTCTCTTCTGGCAGAGCTTCAGCTGGTGTGGAGCATGGGGGCCATAGAAACGTACCCTGAGATAGAGCTTTTTCTGGTTCATGGGTGCCATGAAATCCAGAAGACGATGTGGACAATGAATGTATCTCCTGGAGGAGGCAGGAAGCCTACATATCTTGAACGGTAGTTTTCTGCAATCTCATTTCAAAAGACCTGACCGTGAACTTCACCGTTTCATACATTTGATGGCACGAAAGCGTGAAGGGTGGAGCCCGAGAGACGTGTTAATGAGGCTTTCACCCGTCGGTAGCCTGCTGGAGTGCAGCTCCACGCAGTCTCGACCAGCAGATCCAGCCCTCCGCCGGCCGGGTGAGCTAGGGACGGACTGTGTGGGTGGGCTCTGAGCACGAAGCTGGTGGTGTGCGTCTAGTCGCTTTCAAAATGGGTGTCTGCCTCCTAGGAAAGAAAAGAAGCACAGCTGGCGTTAACGTGAGCTTCCATTTTGGAGGTTTCATTGGAGAAAGTGCCAAATCAGCCCCGACGCTGAAAAAGCTGCAGGAGATGAAACACGGGTGGGCCAGTGCGATGCGGTTCGTGGCACTGCTGTCTGTGGGGATATGCTTCACTGTGCAGGAGTGTGAATAAAGGTGGCTGAGTTGTTAAATGACCTCTGCAGGCATTTAGTGAAAAGGAAGGTTGTTGCTGGTAGTGCCGATGTGGGTGAGGAGTTGGCTGGCCGGGTGGCCGTCCGACACTAAAAGGCAACTGCCTCTCTCGAAGAGTCCCTGCGTGCCTGGAAGGTAGCTGCGAAGGAGGACTGAAGATTTTGCTTTTTATACACCCGCCTGAGATTACCTGAGAATGTCGGTGCGATGAAATTACTGGTGGCGGCATTCAGATACAAAGGAACTTCATTGATTGTTTTTTTTAATTAATAGATGAAACTATGAGAAACCATCTTCTAGCACACACGTGGTAATCCGTTTGCAAAACTGGTGCAATGAGTGCAGAAAGCTGCCAGGCTATGTCTGTTCGGTTAAAGAATCTCAACCTTTTGATGCAAGCTCGGTGGGACGAGCCAGGCCCTTGCATGTGTCCAAACGTGGATTTGATGGATGAGCGGGCAGAGGGAGGCTAGAGACGGATTCGCTTGCCAGGAGGGCCCCCCGTCCAGGGGGCTTTTAGGAAAAAGACAGTCTTTAAGTAGCAAGGGTTTCAAACAACGTGGAGTTTAGAAGCTAAAACCTATGTTTTGAGTTCCCCTTGAAAACGAACTGGTAGCCAGTGCATTTTAAGACCATGCTTTCTTCTTTGCAAAGGGCCCTAGAAGGCAAATGCACGTGGCAATAGCACGTCCCGCACTAATTCCCTCTAGCTGTACTGATTGCATTCCCATAGTGGCGGGGATCACAGTTCGGGAATGCAATCCCGTAAGTTGGGCCCCACCATTTAAGAAGGACGTTAAGGGACTTGCATGCGTCCAGAGGAGTGCCACAAAGGCGGGGAAGGGGCTGGAAGGCACGTCCTCTGAGGCGCGGCTGAGGACGCTGGGTTTGACTAGTTTGGGGAGCAGGAGGCTGCGGGGCGACCTCACTGCTCTCCGCAGCTTCCTGAGGAGGGCAAGTGGAGAGGGAGGTGCTGATCTCTTCTCCCTGGTACCCAGTGCCAGGACGCGTGGGAATGGCTCAAAGCTGCGTCTGTCAGGGGGGGTTCGGACTTGACGTGAGGAAACCTTTCTTTACCGAGAAGGGGGTCAAACCCTGGAACAGGGGGTGGTTGATGCCCCATGCCTGTCAGTGTTTAAGAGGCATTTGGGCAACGCCCTTAATGCCGTGCTTTAACTTTTGGTCAGCCTTGCAGTGGTCAGGCAGTTGGATTAGATGGTCATTGTAGGTCCCTTCCAACTCAACTTTTCCATTCCATTCCATTCCACTCCATTCCATTCCATTCCGTTCCGTTCTGTTCTATTCTGTTCTGTTCTTTTCTGTTCCCTGTGCTCCCCGTGAGTCAAAACCCTGAGACAGTTATTTACCTGAAGAGCCAGGGTTTTTTCAGATCCAAAAACACTTTCAAGGACACAAATCACAAAGATTACAAGTGGAAACAGGATTTGATTTTATTTTATTTTATTTTATTTTATTTTATTTTATTTTACTTTATGTTATTTTATGTTATTTTATGTTATGTTATGTTATTTTATGTTACTTTATGTTATTTTATATTATTTGATTTGGTTTGATTTTTCTGAATCCATTTCAGAGCCGATGCTCACAAGCATGAACACAATGCACGTGTGTAGCCAGGAGCAGGCTGATGCATTCTTGAGTTTAGCTTGAAGAAACATCCCTTGCAGTCTGGCAAAGGAAAGCCATAGAGCCGCAGAAAGTAGCAGCAGGGATGCAGGCCAAGCAGTCCCTGCTTCCTGAAGAGTGAGAACTTGAAGAATGAGGATCAGGAGCGACCACACACAAAAGAAGAAGAAGAAGAGGTGTGTGGTACCGTGGGGTATTTTCCAAAGTAGGACACATAATAGCGATGACAAGCACACTTCTTGCCTTCCAAAACTTGCTGCGCCGCTGTGCTGCTTGGCCGGTGATGCATGAAAAGCGCTCTGGTGCCGGCCCTGCGCTTGTGCTGCATGCAGGGAGAGCTGCAAAGCGGCAGCTCCGGACGGTGCAGCAAGCCTGCAGCCCTTCCAAGCGCAGGCTGTTTTGCAGAAGCGAGAATCCGTGGGGAAACGGAGCCAAGGGAAGAGCAGAGCTCGCTCCCGCTCCAAACTTGCAACGGGCAAGAGAGCCCGAGAGAGCTAGGGCACGAGCGGTGCCTTGGAGGTGCAAGAGCAGCGGGCAAGAAGGGAGCCGAAAGGGCCCAGAGGAGCCCTGGCAAGGGGCTGTGCTCAATGCTACGGAGGACAAGAAGCAACCCGCGGGGGCCACCGTGGGGGCCCGCCCTGGGAGTCCAGAAAGCTTCCTCCCCCCGGATGCGGGGCACGAGGGCCATCTTCGTGGAGCACGAGCAGCAGGCACCTAGCCCAAATGGCCCAAAGGAGCCCTGGCAAGGGGCCGTGCTCAGTGCTGCAGAGGCAGGCAAAAACCCCCCGGGGACACTTGCTAGCCCACCGTGGGGGAAAAAAAGCCTTGCTCCCCCCAGCTGCAGGGCACGAGAGGCCATCTTCGTGGTGCATGAGCAGCAGGCAGTAACCTAGCCAAAAGGGAGCAGAGGAGCCCTGACAAGTGGTCATGCTCAATGCTGCAGAGGAAGGCAAAAAACCCCCGGGGACCAGTGCCAATCTGCCCCGGGGGAAAATTCCTTCCTGACCCCAGCGCTGGTGATCGGCTACTCCCTGAGCATGTGAGCAAGACCCGCCTCCTCGTCCCACAGGCTGGTCACGCCTCCCTCCCAGGAGATGCCCAAGCCCTATTCTCCCTCAAGCTGGAGCCACCTCAGGGGCTTGCGAGAGAGGCGATATGCCCCGGGCCTGATGGACCTTGGGGGCAAGAATCCTTCCCATGCCTGGTAGGACACCAGTGGCTGCTCCGAAGCACTGGGAGGCCTTGCAACATCTCTGCATTCCGTTTCTTACGGCTGCTGCCCCTGGCTGCGCAGGGGATGAGGACGGCGAGCTCTGCAGTGCTCTTCAGGAAGGCGTTCCCTTGGTCTTGCCGCGGCTATCCAGCTGAAAAGGCTATCCGAACCGGAGATGAGCTTTGAAGGTGGCGCTGCCGGGAGCTGGCCTGGCAGCAGAGAATCTCCAGCAGCCTCGCCCAGCCTTCGGTCTTCTTCCCTCAGACCCTCCAAGTAATTCCACCGGCTCCTCAAGGATTTCCTCTGGGATGTCTTCGGGCTGCCCGCAGGCCATCTCTGGCAGCAGGACACGGGAGGATGCTCCCTTTTATCCTGGCCCGGGGCACTGTGACTGCTGCGTTGCCGGGCGGTGGCACTGTGACACGGGGGTGACGGGGCCCCCCATGCGCAGCCCCGCCCGCCGCAGCCCCCCCGCCGCCCCTCCGCCCGGCATCCTTCGGAGGAAGGCCTTTGGGGTGCTGGCCCCGAGGCAGTCCCTGTGCCCAGGAGGCCGAGGGGGCTGTCCCTGCCCTTGGTGGCCATGCACTGAGCACAGCTGCTGGGCGTCCCTCATGTGTCCTCTGCCCCTCAGCTCCCAAGGACAAACCCAGTGCTGTTCCTCTTCCTTCAGGCCATGGCAGAAACCAAGCCTGCAGCCCAGAGACCACCCCTATTAGCCGTCCCCTCTCTGCACCAGAGCTAACGACCACGAGGCCGCGCGGCGAGGAGGGCCAGGGACTTGATGTGGCTGGACACAAAGCCGGGGAGTGTGAGGGGGAATGGTTTCAGTAGTTGCAGCCTGGAGGAAAGGCAAAGCGTAACCAGAGCCATAGCTTGGGATGGAAAGAAGACAGGCTTTGACAAACAAGGGAGCGGAGGTTACACTGGTGGGGTGGAAAGGCTGGTCATTTTCAGGCCTAGAACATTTGGAGCCGTGCCCAAAGCACAGGCAGGCAAACGACGAGTCCTCCAAACGGGGAAAATTGCTCATTGCTGCTATCGCCGTCACATCCCCTTGTGCCACTGCAACCAAGCTGCGCAGCTCCTCTGTTAAAGACACCCATTGCCCGAGTTTATGGGGGATAGCAAACGCGCTTCAGCCCTGGGGTAAAACTTTCGCAGCTCTTTTGGGACTTCAAAGTTTCTGAGAGTTACTTGCCTCCCTCACTTGGCGGGAGGATGTTCAGCTCTTCTCTAAAGCCTGGAAAGTCTCTTTTTCCTTTAGGACTTAGTCTTTTGAGTCCTGAAAGAGGAAGGAAGGTGATATTCTTGTCATTTTGGTCGTTGGTGCCAAAATTCATCTGTCCGTTCAGACTCTGTAAAGAAGGGCATTTATACCGTATACATTCCTTTGGATGTGGGGATGCCAGAGGTGAAAGAAAGGCTTGTGGTTCCCTCTGCGTGAACTTTGCAGGGACGTAGAGAGCATGCAGGATTGCCTCACCATTCCTCACCAATGCACCAGGGAGGGACATTTGCTACTCCCCTGCTTATGGGGAGGTCGTCTTCTTGGCAAGAAGTCCTGAATGGGTTTGTGTTCTTGACCATCTTTCTCCTGGCACTTGACTAGCTCTTCTGCTCCTTTGGCCTCCATCCTTGATATCTTTCTTGAAAGTGATGGCAGCCCTGTCAGCCTTTGTCTTGCTCCTGCTGGGCATCTTCTTCTATAGGCCCTGCATGCCCCTCGTCGGCTGCTTAGTCTTTGTTTGCCTTGATCCCAGATGGAATTTGTCTTTCTTGAACGCGAGGAATGAGAAATGTCCCTAGTGGTGCCGCTGAGTTCTCACCAGGGCTTTGCACAATGCTTGCCTTTCCGATGGAAATAGCTTGCCTGACACACAAGAATGCATTTGCCTCTATGCCATTCATGGCTCCTAGTCACCCTGTCATCTACTCATGCCTCCAGGAACGTTGGCCTACTCCGATGTTCCCAAACTGGAGCAGAAACTCATGGTGCTCCAGCTGCCGTTATGTTACCTGCAGTTCTTCACACGCGTGGTTTACTGAGAGAGGGGGCTCTCTCTTCTGGCAGAGCTTCAGCTGGTGTGGAGCATGGGGGCCATAGAAACGTACCCTGAGATAGAGCTTTTTCTGGTTCATGGGTGCCATGAAATCCAGAAGACGATGTGGACAATGAATGTATCTCCTGGAGGAGGCAGGAAGCCTACATATCTTGAACGGTAGTTTTCTGCAATCTCATTTCAAAAGACCTGACCGTGAACTTCACCGTTTCATACATTTGATGGCACGAAAGCGTGAAGGGTGGAGCCCGAGAGACGTGTTAATGAGGCTTTCACCCGTCGGTAGCCTGCTGGAGTGCAGCTCCACGCAGTCTCGACCAGCAGATCCAGCCCTCCGCCGGCCGGGTGAGCTAGGGACGGACTGTGTGGGTGGGCTCTGAGCACGAAGCTGGTGGTGTGCGTCTAGTCGCTTTCAAAATGGGTGTCTGCCTCCTAGGAAAGAAAAGAAGCACAGCTGGCGTTAACGTGAGCTTCCATTTTGGAGGTTTCATTGGAGAAAGTGCCAAATCAGCCCCGACGCTGAAAAAGCTGCAGGAGATGAAACACGGGTGGGCCAGTGCGATGCGGTTCGTGGCACTGCTGTCTGTGGGGATATGCTTCACTGTGCAGGAGTGTGAATAAAGGTGGCTGAGTTGTTAAATGACCTCTGCAGGCATTTAGTGAAAAGGAAGGTTGTTGCTGGTAGTGCCGATGTGGGTGAGGAGTTGGCTGGCCGGGTGGCCGTCCGACACTAAAAGGCAACTGCCTCTCTCGAAGAGTCCCTGCGTGCCTGGAAGGTAGCTGCGAAGGAGGACTGAAGATTTTGCTTTTTATACACCCGCCTGAGATTACCTGAGAATGTCGGTGCGATGAAATTACTGGTGGCGGCATTCAGATACAAAGGAACTTCATTGATTGTTTTTTTTAATTAATAGATGAAACTATGAGAAACCATCTTCTAGCACACACGTGGTAATCCGTTTGCAAAACTGGTGCAATGAGTGCAGAAAGCTGCCAGGCTATGTCTGTTCGGTTAAAGAATCTCAACCTTTTGATGCAAGCTCGGTGGGACGAGCCAGGCCCTTGCATGTGTCCAAACGTGGATTTGATGGATGAGCGGGCAGAGGGAGGCTAGAGACGGATTCGCTTGCCAGGAGGGCCCCCCGTCCAGGGGGCTTTTAGGAAAAAGACAGTCTTTAAGTAGCAAGGGTTTCAAACAACGTGGAGTTTAGAAGCTAAAACCTATGTTTTGAGTTCCCCTTGAAAACGAACTGGTAGCCAGTGCATTTTAAGACCATGCTTTCTTCTTTGCAAAGGGCCCTAGAAGGCAAATGCACGTGGCAATAGCACGTCCCGCACTAATTCCCTCTAGCTGTACTGATTGCATTCCCATAGTGGCGGGGATCACAGTTCGGGAATGCAATCCCGTAAGTTGGGCCCCACCATTTAAGAAGGACGTTAAGGGACTTGCATGCGTGCAGAGGAGTGCCACAAAGGCGGGGAAGGGGCTGGAAGGCACGTCCTCTGAGGCGCGGCTGAGGACGCTGGGTTTGACTAGTTTGGGGAGCAGGAGGCTGCGGGGCGACCTCACTGCTCTCCGCAGCTTCCTGAGGAGGGCAAGTGGAGAGGGAGGTGCTGATCTCTTCTCCCTGGTACCCAGTGCCAGGACGCGTGGGAATGGCTCAAAGCTGCGTCCGTCAGGGGGGGTTCGGACTTGACGTGAGGAAACCTTTCTTTACCGAGAAGGGGGTCAAACCCTGGAACAGGGGGTGGTTGATGCCCCATGCCTGTCAGTGTTTAAGAGGCATTTGGGCAACGCCCTTAATGCCGTGCTTTAACTTTTGGTCAGCCTTGCAGTGGTCAGGCAGTTGGATTAGATGGTCATTGTAGGTCCCTTCCAACTCAACTTTTCCATTCCATTCCATTCCACTCCACTCCATTCCATTCCGTTCCGTTCTGTTCTATTCTGTTCTGTTCTTTTCTGTTCCCTGTGCTCCCCGTGAGTCAAAACCCTGAGACAGTTATTTACCTGAAGAGCCAGGGTTTTTTCAGATCCAAAAACACTTTCAAGGACACAAATCACAAAGATTACAAGTGGAAACAGGATTTGATTTTATTTTATTTTATTTTATTTTATTTTATTTTATTTTACTTTATGTTATTTTATGTTATTTTATGTTATGTTATGTTATTTTATGTTACTTTATGTTATTTTATATTATTTGATTTGGTTTGATTTTTCTGAATCCATTTCAGAGCCGATGCTCACAAGCATGAACACAATGCACGTGTGTAGCCAGGAGCAGGCTGATGCATTCTTGAGTTTAGCTTGAAGAAACATCCCTTGCAGTCTGGCAAAGGAAAGCCATAGAGCCGCAGAAAGTAGCAGCAGGGATGCAGGCCAAGCAGTCCCTGCTTCCTGAAGAGTGAGAACTTGAAGAATGAGGATCAGGAGCGACCACACACAAAAGAAGAAGAAGAAGAGGTGTGTGGTACCGTGGGGTATTTTCCAAAGTAGGACACATAATAGCGATGACAAGCACACTTCTTGCCTTCCAAAACTTGCTGCGCCACTGTGCTGCTTGGCCGGTGATGCATGAAAAGCGCTCTGGTGCCGGCCCTGCGCTTGTGCTGCATGCAGGGAGAGCTGCAAAGCGGCAGCTCCGGACGGTGCAGCAAGCCTGCAGCCCTTCCAAGTGCAGGCTGTTTTGCAGAAGCGAGAATCCGTGGGGAAACGGAGCCAAGGGAAGAGCAGAGCTCGCTCCCGCTCCAAACTTGCAACGGGCAAGAGAGCCCGAGAGAGCCAGGGCACGAGCGGTGCCTTGGAGGTGCAAGAGCAGCGGGCAAGAAGGGAGCTGAAAGGGCCCAGAGGAGCCCTGGCAAGGGGCTGTGCTCAATGCTACGGAGGACAAGAAGCAACCCGCGGGGGCCACCGTGGGGGCCCGCCCTGGGAGTCTAGAAAGCTTCCTCCCCCCGGATGCGGGGCACGAGGGCCATCTTCGTGGAGCACGAGCAGCAGGCACCTAGCCCAAATGGCCCAAAGGAGCCCTGGCAAGGGGCCGTGCTCAGTGCTGCAGAGGCAGGCAAAAACCCCCCGGGGACACTTGCTAGCCCACCGTGGGGGAAAAAAAGCCTTGCTCCCCCCAGCTGCAGGGCACGAGAGGCCATCTTCGTGGTGCATGAGCAGCAGGCAGTAACCTAGCCAAAAGGGAGCAGAGGAGCCCTGACAAGTGGTCATGCTCAATGCTGCAGAGGAAGGCAAAAAACCCCCGGGGACCAGTGCCAATCTGCCCCGGGGGAAAATTCCTTCCTGACCCCAGCGCTGGCGATCGGCTACTCCCTGAGCATGTGAGCAAGACCCGCCTCCTCCTCCCACAGGCTGGTCACGCCTCCCTCCCAGGAGATGCCCAAGCCCTATTCTCCCTCCAGCTGGAGCCACCTCAGGGGCTTGCGAGAGAGGCGATATGCCCCGGGCCTGATGGACCTTGGGGGCAAGAATCCTTCCCATGCCTGGTAGGACACCAGTGGCTGCTCCGAAGCACTGGGAGGCCTTGCAACATCTCTGCATTCCGTTTCTTACGGCTGCTGCCCCTGGCTGCGCAGGGGATGAGGACGGCGAGCTCTGCAGTGCTCTTCAGGAAGGCGTTCCCTTGGTCTTGCCGCGGCTATCCAGCTGAAAAGGCTATCCGAACCGGAGATGAGCTTTGAAGGTGGCGCTGCCGGGAGCTGGCCTGGCAGCAGAGAATATCCAGCAGCCTCGCCCAGCCTTCGGTCTTCTTCCCTCAGACCCTCCAAGTAATTCCACCGGCTCCTCAAGGATTTCCTCTGGGATGTCTTCGGGCTGCCCGCAGGCCATCTCTGGCAGCAGGACACGGGAGGATGCTCCCTTTTATCCTGGCCCGGGGCACTGTGACTGCTGCGTTGCCGGGCGGTGGCACTGTGACACGGGGGTGACGGGGCCCCCCATGCGCAGCCCCGCCCGCCGCAGCCCCCCCGCCGCCCCTCCGCCCGGCATCCTTCGGAGGAAGGCCTTTGGGGTGCTGGCCCCGAGGCAGTCCCTGTGCCCAGGAGGCCCAGGGGGCTGTCCCTGCCCTTGGTGGCCGTGCACTGAGCACAGCTGCTGGGCGTCCCTCCTGTGTCCTCTGCCCCTCAGCTCCCAAGGACAAACCCAGTGCTGTTCCTCTTCCTTCAGGCCATGGCAGAAACCAAGCCTGCAGCCCAGAGACCACCCCTATTAGCCGTCCCCTCTCTGCACCAGAGCTAACGACCACGAGGCCGCGCGGCGAGGAGGGCCAGGGACTTGATGTGGCTGGACACAAAGCCGGGGAGTGTGAGGGGGAATGGTTTCAGTAGTTGCAGCCTGGAGGAAAGGCAAAGCGTAACCAGAGCCATAGCTTGGGATGGAAAGAAGACAGGCTTTGACAAACAAGGGAGCGGAGGTTACACTGGTGGGGTGGAAAGGCTGGTCATTTTCAGGCCTAGAACATTTGGAGCCGTGCCCAAAGCACAGGCAGGCAAACGACGACTCCTCCAAACGGGGAAAATTGCTCATTGCTGCTATCGCCGTCACATCCCCTTGTGCCACTGAAACCAAGCTGCGCAGCTCCTCTGTTAAAGACACCCATTGCCCGAGTTTATAGGGGATAGCAAACGCGCTTCAGCCCTGGGGTAAAACTTTCGCAGCTCTTTTGGGACTTCAAAGTTTCTGAGAGTTACTTGCCTCCCTCACTTGGCGGGAGGATGTTCAGCTCTTCTCTAAAGCCTGGAAAGTCTCTTTTTCCTTTAGGACTTAGTCTTTTGAGTCCTGAAAGAGGAAGGAAGGTGATATTCTTGTCATTTTGGTCGTTGGTGCCAAAATTCATCTATCCGTTCAGACTCTGTAAAGAAGGGCATTTATACCGTATACATTCCTTTGGATGTGGGGATGCCAGAGGTGAAAGAAAGGCTTGTGGTTCCCTCTGCGTGAACTTTGCAGAGACGTAGAGAGCATGCAGGATTGCCTCACCATTCCTCACCAATGCACCAGGGAGGGACATTTGCTACTCCCCTGCTTATGGGGAGGTCGTCTTCTTGGCAAGAAGTCCTGAATGGGTTTGTGTTCTTGACCATCTTTCTCCTGGCACTTGACTAGCTCTTCTGCTCCTTTGGCCTCCATCCTTGATATCTTTCTTGAAAGTGATGGCAGCCCTGTCAGCCTTTGTCTTGCTCCTGCTGGGCATCTTCTTCTGTAGGCCCTGCATGCCCCTCGTCGGCTGCTTAGTCTTTGTTTGCCTTGATCCCAGATGGAATTTGTCTTTCTTGAACGCGAGGAATGAGAAATGTCCCTAGTGGTGCCGCTGAGTTCTCACCAGGGCTTTGCACAATGCTTGCCTTTCCGATGGAAATAGCTTGCCTGACACACAAGAATGCATTTGCCTCTATGCCATTCGTGGCTCCTAGTCACCCTGTCATCTACTCATGCCTCCAGGAACGTTGGCCTACTCCGATGTTCCCAAACTGGAGCAGAAACTCATGGTGCTCCAGCTGCCGTTGTGTTACCTGCAGTTCTTCACACGCGTGGTTTACTGAGAGAGGGGGCTCTCTCTTCTGGCAGAGCTTCAGCTGGTGTGGAGCATGGGGGCCATAGAAACATACCCTGAGATAGAGCTTTTTCTGGTTCATGGGTGCCATGAAATCCAGAAGACGATGTGGACAATGAATGTATCTCCTGGAGGAGGCAGGAAGCCTACATATCTTGAACGGTAGTTTTCTGCAATCTCATTTCAAAAGACCTGACCGTGAACTTCACCGTTTCATACATTTGATGGCACGAAAGCGTGAAGGGTGGAGCCTGAGAGACGTGTTAATGAGGCTTTCACCCGTCGGTAGCCTGCTGGAGTGCAGCTCCACGCAGTCTCGACCAGCAGATCCAGCCCTCCGCCGGCCGGGTGAGCTAGGGACGGACTGTGTGGGTGGGCTCTGAGCACGAAGCTGGTGGTGTGCGTCTAGTCGCTTTCAAAATGGGTGTCTGCCTCCTAGGAAAGAAAAGAAGCACAGCTGGCGTTACGTGAGCTTCCATTTTGGAGGTTTCATTGGAGAAAGTGCCAAATCAGCCCCGACGCTGAAAAAGCTGCAGGAGATGAAACACGGGTGGGCCACTGCGATGCGGTTCGTGGCACTGCTGTCTGTGGGGATATGCTTCACTGTGCAGGAGTGTGAATAAAGGTGGCTGAGTTGTTAAATGACCTCTGCAGGCATTTAGTGAAAAGGAAGGTTGTTGCTGGTAGTGCCGATGTGGGTGAGGAGTTGGCTGGCCGGGTGGCCGTCCGACACTAAAAGGCAACTGCCTCTCTCGAAGAGTCCCTGTGTGCCTGGAAGGTAGCTGCGAAGGAGGACTGAAGATTTTGCTTTTTATACACCCGCCTGAGATTACCTGAGCATGTCGGTGCGATGAAATTATTGGTGGCGGCATTCAGATACAAAGGAACTTCATTGATTGTTTTTTTTAATTAATAGATGAAACTATGAGAAACCATCTTCTAGCACACACGTGGTAATCCGTTTGCAAAACTGGTGCAATGAGTGCAGAAAGCTGCCAGGCTATGTCTGTTCGCTTAAAGAATCTCAACCTTTTGATGCAAGCTCGGTGGGACGAGCCAGGCCCTTGCATGTGTCCAAACGTGGATTTGATGGATGAGCGGGCAGAGGGAGGCTAGAGACGGATTCGCTTGCCAGGAGGGCCCCCCGTCCAGGGGGCTTTTAGGAAAAAGACAGTCTTTAAGTAGCAAGGGTTTCAAACAACGTGGAGTTTAGAAGCTAAAACCTATGTTTTGAGTTCCCCTTGAAAACGAACTGGTAGCCAGTGCATTTTAAGACCATGCTTTCTTCTTTGCAAAGGGCCTAGAAGGCAAATGCACGTGGCAATAGCACGTCCCGCACTAATTCCCTCTAGCTGTACTGATTGCATTCCCATAGTGGCGGGGATCACAGTTCGGGAATGCAATCCCGTAAGTTGGGCCCCACCATTTAAGAAGGATGTTAAGGGACTTGCATGCGTGCAGAGGAGTGCCACAAAGGCGGGGAAGGGGCTGGAAGGCGTGTCCTCTGAGGAGCGGCTGAGGACGCTGGGTTTGACTAGTTTGGAGAGCAGGAGGCTGCGGGGCGACCTCACTGCTCTCCGCAGCTTCCTGAGGAGGGCAAGTGGAGAGGGAGGTGCTGATCTCTTCTCCCTGGTACCCAGTGCCAGGACGCGTGGGAATGGCTCAAAGCTGCGTCCGTCAGGGGGGGTTCGGACTTGACGTGAGGAAACCTTTCTTTACCGAGAAGGGGGTCAAACCCTGGAACAGGGGGTGGTTGATGCCCCATGCCTGTCAGTGTTTAAGAGGCATTTGGGCAACGCCCTTAATGCCGTGCTTTAACTTTTGGTCAGCCTTGCAGTGGTCAGGCAGTTGGATTAGATGGTCATTGTAGGTCCCTTCCAACTCAACTTTTCCATTCCATTCCATTCCACTCCATTCCATTCCGTTCCGTTCTGTTCTATTCTGTTCTGTTCTTTTCTGTTCCCTGTGCTCCCCGTGAGTCAAAACCCTGAGACAGTTATTTACCTGAAGAGCCAGGGTTTTTTCAGATCCAAAAACACTTTCAAGGACACAAATCACAAAGATTACAAGTGGAAACAGGATTTTATTTTATTTTATTTTATTTTATTTTATTTTATTTTATTTTATTTTATTTTACTTTATGTTATTTTATGTTATTTTATGTTATGTTATGTTATTTTATGTTACTTTATGTTATTTTATATTATTTGATTTGGTTTGATTTTTCTGAATCCATTTCAGAGCCAATGCTCACAAGCATGAACACAATGCACATGTGTAGCCAGGAGCAGGCTGATGCATTCTTGAGTTTAGCTTGAAGAAACATCCCTTGCAGTCTGGCAAAGGAAAGCCATAGAGCCGCAGAAAGTAGCAGCAGGGATGCAGGCCAAGCAGTCCCTGCTTCCTGAAGAGTGAGAACTTGAAGAATGAGGATCAGGAGCGACCACACACAAAAGAAGAAGAAGAAGAGGTGTGTGGTACCGTGGGGTATTTTCCAAAGTAGGACACATAATAGCGATGACAAGCACACTTCTTGCCTTCCAAAACTTGCTGCGCCGCTGTGCTGCTTGGCCGGTGATGCATGAAAAGCGCTCTGGTGCCGGCCCTGCGCTTGTGCTGCATGCAGGGAGAGCTGCAAAGCGGCAGCTCCGGACGGTGCAGCAAGCCTGCAGCCCTTCCAAGTGCAGGCTGTTTTGCAGAAGCGAGAATCCGTGGGGAAACGGAGCCAAGGGAAGAGCAGAGCTCGCTCCCGCTCCAAACTTGCAACGGGCAAGAGAGCCCGAGAGAGCCAGGGCACGAGCGGTGCCTTGGAGGTGCAAGAGCAGCGGGCAAGAAGGGAGCCGAAAGGGCCCGGAGGAGCCCTGGCAAGGGGCTGTGCTCAATGCTACGGAGGACAAGAAGCAACCCGCGGGGGCCACCGTGGGGGCCCGCCCTGGGAGTCCAGAAAGCTTCCTCCCCCCGGATGCGGGGCACGAGGGCCATCTTCGTGGAGCACGAGCAGCAGGCACCTAGCCCAAATGGCCCAAAGGAGCCCTGGCAAGGGGCCGTGCTCAGTGCTGCAGAGGCAGGCAAAAACCCCCCGGGGACACTTGCTAGCCCACCGTGGGGGAAAAAAAGCCTTGCTCCCCCCAGCTGCAGGGCACGAGAGGCCATCTTCGTGGTGCATGAGCAGCAGGCAGTAACCTAGCCAAAAGGGAGCAGAGGAGCCCTGACAAGTGGTCATGCTCAATGCTGCAGAGGAAGGCAAAAAACCCCCGGGGACCAGTGCCAATCTGCCCCGGGGGAAAATTCCTTCCTGACCCCAGCGCTGGCGATCGGCTACTCCCTGAGCATGTGAGCAAGACCCGCCTCCTCGTCCCACAGGCTGGTCACGCCTCCCTCCCAGGAGATGCCCAAGCCCTATTCTCCCTCAAGCTGGAGCCACCTCAGGGGCTTGCGAGAGAGGCGATATGCCCCGGGCCTGATGGACCTTGGGGGCAAGAATCCTTCCCATGCCTGGTAGGACACCAGTGGCTGCTCCGAAGCACTGGGAGGCCTTGCAACATCTCTGCATTCCGTTTCTTACGGCTGCTGCCCCTGGCTGCGCAGGGGATGAGGACGGCGAGCTCTGCAGTGCTCTTCAGGAAGGCGTTCCCTTGGTCTTGCCGCGGCTATCCAGCTGAAAAGGCTATCCGAACCGGAGATGAGCTTTGAAGGTGGCGCTGCCGGGAGCTGGCCTGGCAGCAGAGAATCTCCAGCAGCCTCGCCCAGCCTTCGGTCTTCTTCCCTCAGACCCTCCAAGTAATTCCACCGGCTCCTCAAGGATTTCCTCTGGGATGTCTTCGGGCTGCCCGCAGGCCATCTCTGGCAGCAGGACACGGGAGGATGCTCCCTTTTATCCTGGCCCGGGGCACTGTGACTGCTGCGTTGCCGGGCGGTGGCACTGTGACACGGGGGTGACGGGGCCCCCCATGTGCAGCCCCGCCCGCCGCAGCCCCCCCGCCGCCCCTCCGCCCGGCATCCTTCGGAGGAAGGCCTTTGGGGTGCTGGCCCCGAGGCAGTCCCTGTGCCCAGGAGGCCGAGGGGGCTGTCCCTGCCCTTGGTGGCCGTGCACTGAGCACAGCTGCTGGGCGTCCCTCCTGTGTCCTCTGCCCCTCAGCTCCCAAGGACAAACCCAGTGCTGTTCCTCTTCCTTCAGGCCATGGCAGAAACCAAGCCTGCAGCCCAGAGACCACCCCTATTAGCCGTCCCCTCTCTGCACCAGAGCTAACGACCACGAGGCCGCGCGGCGAGGAGGGCCAGGGACTTGATGTGGCTGGACACAAAGCCGGGGAGTGTGAGGGGGAATGGTTTCAGTAGTTGCAGCCTGGAGGAAAGGCAAAGCGTAACCAGAGCCATAGCTTGGGATGGAAAGAAGACAGGCTTTGACAAACAAGGGAGCGGAGGTTACACTGGTGGGGTGGAAAGGCTGGTCATTTTCAGGCCTAGAACATTTGGAGCCGTGCCCAAAGCACAGGCAGGCAAACGACGACTCCTCCAAACGGGGAAAATTGCTCATTGCTGCTATCGCCGTCACATCCCCTTGTGCCACTGAAACCAAGCTGCGCAGCTCCTCTGTTAAAGACACCCATTGCCCGAGTTTATAGGGGATAGCAAACGCGCTTCAGCCCTGGGGTAAAACTTTCGCAGCTCTTTTGGGACTTCAAAGTTTCTGAGAGTTACTTGCCTCCCTCACTTGGCGGGAGGATGTTCAGCTCTTCTCTAAAGCCTGGAAAGTCTCTTTTTCCTTTAGGACTTAGTCTTTTGAGTCCTGAAAGAGGAAGGAAGGTGATATTCTTGTCATTTTGGTCGTTGGTGCCAAAATTCATCTGTCCGTTCAGACTCTGTAAAGAAGGGCATTTATACCGTATACATTCCTTTGGATGTGGGGATGCCAGAGGTGAAAGAAAGGCTTGTGGTTCCCTCTGCGTGAACTTTGCAGAGACGTAGAGAGCATGCAGGATTGCCTCACCATTCCTCACCAATGCACCAGGGAGGGACATTTGCTACTCCCCTGCTTATGGGGAGGTCGTCTTCTTGGCAAGAAGTCCTGAATGGGTTTGTGTTCTTGACCATCTTTCTCCTGGCACTTGAGTAGCTCTTCTGCTCCTTTGGCCTCCATCCTTGATATCTTTCTTGAAAGTGATGGCAGCCCTGTCAGCCTTTGTCTTGCTCCTGCTGGGCATCTTCTTCTGTAGGCCCTGCATGCCCCTCGTCGGCTGCTTAGTCTTTGTTTGCCTTGATCCCAGATGGAATTTGTCTTTCTTGAACGCGAGGAATGAGAAATGTCCCTAGTGGTGCCGCTGAGTTCTCACCAGGGCTTTGCACAATGCTTGCCTTTCTGATGGAAATAGCTTGCCTGACACACAAGAATGCATTTGCCTCTATGCCATTCGTGGCTCCTAGTCACCCTGTCATCTACTCATGCCTCCAGGAACGTTGGCCTACTCCGATGTTCCCAAACTGGAGCAGAAACTCATGGTGCTCCAGCTGCCGTTGTGTTACCTGCAGTTCTTCACACGCGTGGTTTACTGAGAGAGGGGGCTCTCTCTTCTGGCAGAGCTTCAGCTGGTGTGGAGCATGGGGGCCATAGAAACATACCCTGAGATAGAGCTTTTTCTGGTTCATGGGTGCCATGAAATCCAGAAGACGATGTGGACAATGAATGTATCTCCTGGAGGAGGCAGGAAGCCTACATATCTTGAACGGTAGTTTTCTGCAATCTCATTTCAAAAGACCTGACCGTGAACTTCACCGTTTCATACATTTGATGGCACGAAAGCGTGAAGGGTGGAGCCTGAGAGACGTGTTAATGAGGCTTTCACCCGTCGGTAGCCTGCTGGAGTGCAGCTCCACGCAGTCTCGACCAGCAGATCCAGCCCTCCGCCGGCCGGGTGAGCTAGGGACGGACTGTGTGGGTGGGCTCTGAGCACGAAGCCGGTGGTGTGCGTCTAGTCGCTTTCAAAATGGGTGTCTGCCTCCTAGGAAAGAAAAGAAGCACAGCTGGCGTTACGTGAGCTTCCATTTTGGAGGTTTCATTGGAGAAAGTGCCAAATCAGCCCCGACGCTGAAAAAGCTGCAGGAGATGAAACACGGGTGGGCCAGTGCGATGCGGTTCGTGGCACTGCTGTCTGTGGGGATATGCTTCACTGTGCAGGAGTGTGAATAAAGGTGGCTGAGTTGTTAAATGACCTCTGCAGGCATTTAGTGAAAAGGAAGGTTGTTGCTGGTAGTGCCGATGTGGGTGAGGAGTTGGCTGGCCGGGTGGCCGTCCGACACTAAAAGGCAACTGCCTCTCTCGAAGAGTCCCTGTGTGCCTGGAAGGTAGCTGCGAAGGAGGACTGAAGATTTTGCTTTTTATACACCCGCCTGAGATTACCTGAGAATGTCGGTGCGATGAAATTACTGGTGGCGGCATTCAGATACAAAGGAACTTCATTGATTGTTTTTTTTAATTAATAGATGAAACTATGAGAAACCATCTTCTAGCACACACGTGGTAATCCGTTTGCAAAACTGGTGCAATGAGTGCAGAAAGCTGCCAGGCTATGTCTATTCGGTTAAAGAATCTCAACCTTTTGATGCAAGCTCGGTGGGACGAGCCAGGCCCTTGCATGTGTCCAAACGTGGATTTGATGGATGAGCGGGCAGAGGGAGGCTAGAGACGGATTCGCTTGCCAGGAGGGCCCCCCGTCCAGGGGGCTTTTAGGAAAAAGAGAGTCTTTAAGTAGCAAGGGTTTCAAACAACGTGGAGTTTAGAAGCTAAAACCTATGTTTTGAGTTCCCCTTGAAAACGAACCGGTAGCCAGTGCATTTTAAGACCATGCTTCCTTCTTTGCAAAGGGCCCTAGAAGGCAAATGCACGTGGCAATAGCACGTCCCGCACTAATTCCCTCTAGCTGTACTGATTGCATTCCCATAGTGGCGGGGATCACAGTTTGGGAATGCAATCCCGTAAGTTGGGCCCCACCATTTAAGAAGGATGTTAAGGGACTTGCATGCGTGCAGAGGAGTGCCACAAAGGCGGGGAAGGGGCTGGAAGGCACGTCCTCTGAGGCGCGGCTGAGGACGCTGGGTTTGACTAGTTTGGGGAGCAGGAGGCTGAGGGGCGACCTCACTGCTCTCCGCAGCTTCCTGAGGAGGGCAAGTGGAGAGGGAGGTGCTGATCTCTTCTCCCTGGTACCCAGTGCCAGGTCGCGTGGGAATGGCTCAAAGCTGCGTCCGTCAGGGGGGGTTCGGACTTGACGTGAGGAAACCTTTCTTTACCGAGAAGGGGGTCAAACCCTGGAACAGGGGGTGGTTGATGCCCCATGCCTGTCAGTGTTTAAGAGGCATTTGGGCAACGCCCTTAATGCCGTGCTTTAACTTTTGGTCAGCCTTGCAGTGGTCAGGCAGTTGGATTAGATGGTCATTGTAGGTCCCTTCCAACTCAACTTTTCCATTCCATTCCATTCCACTCCATTCCATTCCGTTCCGTTCTGTTCTATTCTGTTCTGTTCTTTTCTGTTCCCTGTGCTCCCCGTGAGTCAAAACCCTGAGACAGTTATTTACCTGAAGAGCCAGGGTTTTTTCAGATCCAAAAACACTTTCAAGGACACAAATCACAAAGATTACAAGTGGAAACAGGATTTTATTTCATTTTATTTTATTTTATTTTATTTTATTTTACTTTATGTTATTTTATGTTATTTTATGTTATGTTATGTTATTTTATGTTACTTTATGTTATTTTATATTATTTGATTTGGTTTGATTTTTCTGAATCCATTTCAGAGCCGATGCTCACAAGCATGAACACAATGCACATGTGTAGCCAGGAGCAGGCTGATGCATTCTTGAGTTTAGCTTGAAGAAACATCCCTTGCAGTCTGGCAAAGGAAAGCCATAGAGCCGCAGAAAGTAGCAGCAGGGATGCAGGCCAAGCAGTCCCTGCTTCCTGAAGAGTGAGAACTTGAAGAATGAGGATCAGGAGCGACCACACACAAAAGAAGAAGAAGAAGAGGTGTGTGGTACCGTGGGGTATTTTCCAAAGTAGGACACATAATAGCGATGACAAGCACACTTCTTGCCTTCCAAAACTTGCTGCGCCGCTGTGCTGCTTGGCCGGTGATGCATGAAAAGCGCTCTGGTGCCGGCCCTGCGCTTGTGCTGCATGCAGGGAGAGCTGCAAAGCGGCAGCTCCGGACGGTGCAGCAAGCCTGCAGCCCTTCCAAGTGCAGGCTGTTTTGCAGAAGCGAGAATCCGTGGGGAAACGGAGCCAAGGGAAGAGCAGAGCTCGCTCCCGCTCCAAACTTGCAACGGGCAAGAGAGCCCGAGAGAGCCAGGGCACGAGCGGTGCCTTGGAGGTGCAAGAGCAGCGGGCAAGAAGGGAGCCGAAAGGGCCCAGAGGAGCCCTGGCAAGGGGCTGTGCTCAATGCTACGGAGGACAAGAAGCAACCCGCGGGGGCCACCGTGGGGGCCCGCCCTGGGAGTCTAGAAAGCTTCCTCCCCCCGGATGCGGGGCACGAGGGCCATCTTCGTGGAGCACGAGCAGCAGGCACCTAGCCCAAATGGCCCAAAGGAGCCCTGGCAAGGGGCCGTGCTCAGTGCTGCAGAGGCAGGCAAAAACCCCCCGGGGACACTTGCTAGCCCACCGTGGGGGAAAAAAAGCCTTGCTCCCCCCAGCTGCAGGGCACGAGAGGCCATCTTCGTGGTGCATGAGCAGCAGGCAGTAACCTAGCCAAAAGGGAGCAGAGGAGCCCTGACAAGTGGTCATGCTCAATGCTGCAGAGGAAGGCAAAAAACCCCCGGGGACCAGTGCCAATCTGCCCCGGGGGAAAATTCCTTCCTGACCCCAGCGCTGGCGATCGGCTACTCCCTGAGCATGTGAGCAAGACCCGCCTCCTCGTCCCACAGGCTGGTCACGCCTCCCTCCCAGGAGATGCCCAAGCCCTATTCTCCCTCAAGCTGGAGCCACCTCAGGGGCTTGCGAGAGAGGCGATATGCCCCGGGCCTGATGGACCTTGGGGGCAAGAATCCTTCCCATGCCTGGTAGGACACCAGTGGCTGCTCCGAAGCACTGGGAGGCCTTGCAACATCTCTGCATTCCGTTTCTTACGGCTGCTGCCCCTGGCTGCGCAGGGGATGAGGACGGCGAGCTCTGCAGTGCTCTTCAGGAAGGCGTTCCCTTGGTCTTGCCGCGGCTATCCAGCTGAAAAGGCTATCCGAACCGGAGATGGGCTTTGAAGGTGGCGCTGCCGGGAGCTGGCCTGGCAGCAGAGAATCTCCAGCAGCCTCGCCCAGCCTTCGGTCTTCTTCCCTCAGACCCTCCAAGTAATTCCACCGGCTCCTCAAGGATTTCCTCTGGGATGTCTTCAGGCTGCCCGCAGGCCATCTCTGGCAGCAGGACACGGGAGGATGCTCCCTTTTATCCTGGCCCGGGGCACTGTGACTGCTGCGTTGCCGGGCGGTGGCACTGTGACACGGGGGTGACGGGGCCCCCCATGCGCAGCCCCGCCCGCCGCAGCCCCCCCGCCGCCCCTCCGCCCGGCATCCTTCGGAGGAAGGCCTTTGGGGGGCTGGCCCCGAGGCAGTCCCTGTGCCCAGGAGGCCGAGGGGGCTGTCCCTGCCCTTGGTGGCCGTGCACTGAGCACAGCTGCTGGGCGTCCCTCCTGTGTCCTCTGCCCCTCAGCTCCCAAGGACAAACCCAGTGCTGTTCCTCTTCCTTCAGGCCATGGCAGAAACCAAGCCTGCAGCCCAGAGACCACCCCTATTAGCCGTCCCCTCTCTGCACCAGAGCTAACGACCACGAGGCCGCGCGGCGAGGAGGGCCAGGGACTTGATGTGGCTGGACACAAAGCCGGGGAGTGTGAGGGGGAATGGTTTCAGTAGTTGCAGCCTGGAGGAAAGGCAAAGCGTAACCAGAGCCATAGCTTGGGATGGAAAGAAGACAGGCTTTGACAAACAAGGGAGCGGAGGTTACACTGGTGGGGTGGAAAGGCTGGTCATTTTCAGGCCTAGAACATTTGGAGCCGTGCCCAAAGCACAGGCAGGCAAACGACGAGTCCTCCAAACGGGGAAAATTGCTCATTGCTGCTATCGCCGTCACATCCCCTTGTGCCACTGAAACCAAGCTGCGCAGCTCCTCTGTTAAAGACACCCATTGCCCGAGTTTATAGGGGATAGCAAACGCGCTTCAGCCCTGGGGTAAAACTTTGGCAGCTCTTTTGGGACTTCAAAGTTTCTGAGAGTTACTTGCCTCCCTCACTTGGCGGGAGGATGTTCAGCTCTTCTCTAAAGCCTGGAAAGTCTCTTTTTCCTTTAGGATTTAGTCTTTTGAGTCCTGAAAGAGGAAGGAAGGTGATATTCTTGTCATTTTGGCCGTTGGTGCCAAAATTCATCTGTCCGTTCAGACTCTGTAAAGAAGGGCATTTATACCGTATACATTCCTTTGGATGTGGGGATGCCAGAGGTGAAAGAAAGGCTTGTGGTTCCCTCTGCGTGAACTTTGCAGAGACGTAGAGAGCATGCAGGATTGCCTCACCATTCCTCACCAATGCACCAGGGAGGGACATTTGCTACTCCCCTGCTTATGGGGAGGTCGTCTTCTTGGCAAGGAGTCCTGAATGGGTTTGTGTTCTTGACCATCTTTCTCCTGGCACTTGACTAGCTCTTCTGCTCCTTTGGCCTCCATCCTTGATATCTTTCTTGAAAGTGATGGCAGCCCTGTCAGCCTTTGTCTTGCTCCTGCTGGGCATCTTCTTCTGTAGGCCCTGCATGCCCCTCGTCGGCTGCTTAGTCTTTGTTTGCCTTGATCCCAGATGGAATTTGTCTTTCTTGAACGCGAGGAATGAGAAATGTCCCTAGTGGTGCCGCTGAGTTCTCACCAGGGCTTTGCACAATGCTTGCCTTTCCGATGGAAATAGCTTGCCTGACACACAAGAATGCATTTGCCTCTATGCCATTCGTGGCTCCTAGTCACCCTGTCATCTACTCATGCCTCCAGGAACGTTGGCCTACTCCGATGTTCCCAAACTGGAGCAGAAACTCATGGTGCTCCAGCTGCCGTTGTGTTACCTGCAGTTCTTCACACGCGTGGTTTACTGAGAGAGGGGGCTCTCTCTTCTGGCAGAGCTTCAGCTGGTGTGGAGCATGGGGGCCATAGAAACATACCCTGAGATAGAGCTTTTTCTGGTTCATGGGTGCCATGAAATCCAGAAGACGATGTGGACAATGAATGTATCTCCTGGAGGAGGCGGGAAGCCTACATATCTTGAACGGTAGTTTTCTGCAATCTCATTTCAAAAGACCTGACCGTGAACTTCACCGTTTCATACATTTGATGGCACGAAAGCGTGAAGGGTGGAGCCTGAGAGACGTGTTAATGAGGCTTTCACCCGTCGGTAGCCTGCTGGAGTGCAGCTCCACGCAGTCTCGACCAGCAGATCCAGCCCTCCGCCGGCCGGGTGAGCTAGGGACGGACTGTGTGGGTGGGCTCTGAGCACGAAGCTGGTGGTGTGCGTCTAGTCGCTTTCAAAATGGGTGTCTGCCTCCTAGGAAGGAAAAGAAGCACAGCTGGCGTTACGTGAGCTTCCATTTTGGAGGTTTCATTGGAGAAAGTGCCAAATCAGCCCCGACGCTGAAAAAGCTGCAGGAGATGAAACACGGGTGGGCCAGTGCGATGCGGTTCGTGGCACTGCTGTCTGTGGGGATATGCTTCACTGTGCAGGAGTGTGAATAAAGGTGGCTGAGTTTTTAAATGACCTCTGCAGGCATTTAGTGAAAAGGAAGGTTGTTGCTGGTAGTGCCGATGTGGGTGAGGAGTTGGCTGGCCGGGTGGCCGTCCGACACTAAAAGGCAACTGCCTCTCTCGAAGAGTCCCTGCGTGCCTGGAAGGTAGCTGCGAAGGAGGACTGAAGATTTTGCTTTTTATACACCCGCCTGAGATTACCTGAGCATGTCGGTGCGATGAAATTACTGGTGGCGGCATTCAGATACAAAGGAACTTCATTGATTGGTTTTTTTAATTAATAGATGAAACTATGAGAAACCATCTTCTAGCACACACGTGGTAATCCGTTTGCAAAACTGGTGCAATGAGTGCAGAAAGCTGCCAGGCTATGTCTATTCGGTTAAAGAATCTCAACCTTTTGATGCAAGCTCGGTGGGACGAGCCAGGCCCTTGCATGTGTCCAAACGTGGATTTGATGGATGAGCGGGCAGAGGGAGGCTAGAGACGGATTCGCTTGCCAGGAGGGCCCCCCGTCCAGGGGGCTTTTAGGAAAAAGAGAGTCTTTAAGTAGCAAGGGTTTCAAACAACGTGGAGTTTAGAAGCTAAAACCTATGTTTTGAGTTCCCCTTGAAAACGAACCGGTAGCCAGTGCATTTTAAGACCATGCTTTCTTCTTTGCAAAGGGCCCTAGAAGGCAAATGCACGTGGCAATAGCACGTCCCGCACTAATTCCCTCTAGCTGTACTGATTGCATTCCCATAGTGGCGGGGATCACAGTTCGGGAATGCAATCCCGTAAGTTGGGCCCCACCATTTAAGAAGGATGTTAAGGGACTTGCATGCGTGCAGAGGAGTGCCACAAAGGCGGGGAAGGGGCTGGAAGGCATGTCCTCTGAGGAGCGGCTGAGGATGCTGGGTTTGACTAGTTTGGAGAGCAGGAGGCTGCGGGGCGACCTCACTGCTCTCTGCAGCTTCCTGAGGAGGGCAAGTGGAGAGGGAGGTGCTGATCTCTTCTCCCTGGTACCCAGTGCCAGGACGCGTGGGAATGGCTCAAAGCTGCGTCCGTCAGGGGGGGTTCGGACTTGACGTGAGGAAACCTTTCTTTACCGAGAAGGGGGTCAAACCCTGGAACAGGGGGTGGTTGATGCCCCATGCCTGTCAGTGTTTAAGAGGCATTTGGGCAACGCCCTTAATGCCGTGCTTTAACTTTTGGTCAGCCTTGCAGTGGTCAGGCAGTTGGATTAGATGGTCATTGTAGGTCCCTTCCAACTCAACTTTTCCATTCCATTCCATTCCACTCCATTCCATTCCGTTCCGTTCTGTTCTATTCTGTTCTGTTCTTTTCTGTTCCCTGTGCTCCCCGTGAGTCAAAACCCTGAGACAGTTATTTACCTGAAGAGCCAGGGTTTTTTCAGATCCAAAAACACTTTCAAGGACACAAATCACAAAGATTACAAGTGGAAACAGGATTTTATTTCATTTTATTTTATTTTATTTTATTTTATTTTACTTTATGTTATTTTATGTTATTTTATGTTATGTTATGTTATTTTATGTTACTTTATGTTATTTTATATTATTTGATTTGGTTTGATTTTTCTGAATCCATTTCAGAGCCGATGCTCACAAGCATGAACACAATGCACATGTGTAGCCAGGAGCAGGCTGATGCATTCTTGAGTTTAGCTTGAAGAAACATCCCTTGCAGTCTGGCAAAGGAAAGCCATAGAGCCGCAGAAAGTAGCAGCAGGGATGCAGGCCAAGCAGTCCCTGCTTCCTGAAGAGTGAGAACTTGAAGAATGAGGATCAGGAGCGACCACACACAAAAGAAGAAGAAGAAGAGGTGTGTGGTACCGTGGGGTATTTTCCAAAGTAGGACACAGGTCGATGACAAGCACACTTCTTGCCTTCCAAAACTTGCTGCGCCGCTGTGCTGCTTGGCCGGTGATGCATGAAAAGCGCTCTGGTGCCGGCCCTGCGCTTGTGCTGCATGCAGGGAGAGCTGCAAAGCGGCAGCTCCGGACGGTGCAGCAAGCCTGCAGCCCTTCCAAGTGCAGGCTGTTTTGCAGAAGCGAGAATCCGTGGGGAAACGGAGCCAAGGGAAGAGCAGAGCTCGCTCCCGCTCCAAACTTGCAACGGGCAAGAGAGCCCGAGAGAGCCAGGGCACGAGCGGTGCCTTGGAGGTGCAAGAGCAGCGGGCAAGAAGGGAGCCGAAAGGGCCCAGAGGAGCCCTGGCAAGGGGCTGTGCTCAATGCTACGGAGGACAAGAAGCAACCCGCGGGGGCCACCGTGGGGGCCCGCCCTGGGAGTCTAGAAAGCTTCCTCCCCCCGGATGCGGGGCACGAGGGCCATCTTCGTGGAGCACGAGCAGCAGGCACCTAGCCCAAATGGCCCAAAGGAGCCCTGGCAAGGGGCCGTGCTCAGTGCTGCAGAGGCAGGCAAAAACCCCCCGGGGACACTTGCTAGCCCACCGTGGGGGAAAAAAAGCCTTGCTCCCCCCAGCTGCAGGGCACGAGAGGCCATCTTCGTGGTGCATGAGCAGCAGGCAGTAACCTAGCCAAAAGGGAGCAGAGGAGCCCTGACAAGTGGTCATGCTCAATGCTGCAGAGGAAGGCAAAAAACCCCCGGGGACCAGTGCCAATCTGCCCCGGGGGAAAATTCCTTCCTGACCCCAGCGCTGGCGATCGGCTACTCCCTGAGCATGTGAGCAAGACCCGCCTCCTCGTCCCACAGGCTGGTCACGCCTCCCTCCCAGGAGATGCCCAAGCCCTATTCTCCCTCAAGCTGGAGCCACCTCAGGGGCTTGCGAGAGAGGCGATATGCCCCGGGCCTGATGGACCTTGGGGGCAAGAATCCTTCCCATGCCTGGTAGGACACCAGTGGCTGCTCCGAAGCACTGGGAGGCCTTGCAACATCTCTGCATTCCGTTTCTTACGGCTGCTGCCCCTGGCTGCGCAGGGGATGAGGACGGCGAGCTCTGCAGTGCTCTTCAGGAAGGCGTTCCCTTGGTCTTGCCGCGGCTATCCAGCTGAAAAGGCTATCCGAACCGGAGATGGGCTTTGAAGGTGGCGCTGCCGGGAGCTGGCCTGGCAGCAGAGAATCTCCAGCAGCCTCGCCCAGCCTTCGGTCTTCTTCCCTCAGACCCTCCAAGTAATTCCACCGGCTCCTCAAGGATTTCCTCTGGGATGTCTTCGGGCTGCCCGCAGGCCATCTCTGGCAGCAGGACACGGGAGGATGCTCCCTTTTATCCTGGCCCGGGGCACTGTGACTGCTGCGTTGCCGGGCGGTGGCACTGTGACACGGGGGTGACGGGGCCCCCCATGCGCAGCCCCGCCCGCCGCAGCCCCCCCGCCGCCCCTCCGCCCGGCATCCTTCGGAGGAAGGCCTTTGGGGTGCTGGCCCCGAGGCAGTCCCTGTGCCCAGGAGGCCGAGGGGGCTGTCCCTGCCCTTGGTGGCCGTGCACTGAGCACAGCTGCTGGGCGTCCCTCATGTGTCCTCTGCCCCTCAGCTCCCAAGGACAAACCCAGTGCTGTTCCTCTTCCTTCAGGCCATGGCAGAAACCAAGCCTGCAGCCCAGAGACCACCCCTATTAGCCGTCCCCTCTCTGCACCAGAGCTAACGACCACGAGGCCACGCGGCGAGGAGGGCCAGGGACTTGATGTGGCTGCACACAAAGCCGGGGAGTGTGAGGGGGAATGGTTTCAGTAGTTGCAGCCTGGAGGAAAGGCAAAGCGTAACCAGAGCCATAGCTTGGGATGGAAAGAAGACAGGCTTTGACAAACAAGGGAGCGGAGGTTACACTGGTGGGGTGGAAAGGCTGGTCATTTTCAGGCCTAGAACATTTGGAGCCGTGCCCAAAGCACAGGCAGGCAAACGACGACTCCTCCAAACGGGGAAAATTGCTCATTGCTGCTATCGCCGTCACATCCCCTTGTGCCACTGAAACCAAGCTGCGCAGCTCCTCTGTTAAAGACACCCATTGCCCGAGTTTATAGGGGATAGCAAACGCGCTTCAGCCCTGGGGTAAAACTTTGGCAGCTCTTTTGGGACTTCAAAGTTTCTGAGAGTTACTTGCCTCCCTCACTTGGCGGGAAGATGTTCAGCTCTTCTCTAAACCCTGGAAAGTCTCTTTTTCCTTTAGGATTTAGTCTTTTGAGTCCTGAAAGAGGAAGGAAGGTGATATTCTTGTCATTTTGGCCGTTGGTGCCAAAATTCATCTGTCCGTTCAGACTCTGTAAAGAAGGGCATTTATACCGTATACATTCCTTTGGATGTGGGGATGCCAGAGGTGAAAGAAAGGCTTGTGGTTCCCTCTGCGTGAACTTTGCAGGGACGTAGAGAGCATGCAGGATTGCCTCACCATTCCTCACCAATGCACCAGGGAGGGACATTTGCTACTCCCCTGCTTATGGGGAGGTCGTCTTCTTGGCAAGAAGTCCTGAATGGGTTTGTGTTCTTGACCATCTTTCTCCTGGCACTTGACTAGCTCTTCTGCTCCTTTGGCCTCCATCCTTGATATCTTTCTTGAAAGTGATGGCAGCCCTGTCAGCCTTTGTCTTGCTCCTGCTGGGCGTCTTCTTCTGTAGGCCCTGCATGCCCCTCGTCGGCTGCTTAGTCTTTGTTTGCCTTGATCCCAGATGGAATTTGTCTTTCTTGAACGCGAGGAATGAGAAATGTCCCTAGTGGTGCCGCTGAGTTCTCACCAGGGCTTTGCACAATGCTTGCCTTTCCGATGGAAATAGCTTGCCTGACACACAAGAATGCATTTGCCTCTATGCCATTCGTGGCTCCTAGTCACCCTGTCATCTACTCATGCCTCCAGGAACGTTGGCCTACTCCGATGTTCCCAAACTGGAGCAGAAACTCATGGTGCTCCAGCTGCCGTTGTGTTACCTGCAGTTCTTCACACGCGTGGTTTACTGAGAGAGGGGGCTCTCTCTTCTGGCAGAGCTTCAGCTGGTGTGGAGCATGGGGGCCATAGAAACATACCCTGAGATAGAGCTTTTTCTGGTTCATGGGTGCCATGAAATCCAGAAGACGATGTGGACAATGAATGTATCTCCTGGAGGAGGCAGGAAGCCTACATATCTTGAACGGTAGTTTTCTGCAATCTCATTTCAAAAGACCTGACCGTGAACTTCACCGTTTCATACATTTGATGGCACGAAAGCGTGAAGGGTGGAGCCTGAGAGACGTGTTAATGAGGCTTTCACCCGTCGGTAGCCTGCTGGAGTGCAGCTCCACGCAGTCTCGACCAGCAGATCCAGCCCTCCGCCGGCCGGGTGAGCTAGGGACGGACTGTGTGGGTGGGCTCTGAGCACGAAGCTGGTGGTGTGCGTCTAGTCGCTTTCAAAATGGGTGTCTGCCTCCTAGGAAAGAAAAGAAGCACAGCTGGCGTTACGTGAGCTTCCATTTTGGAGGTTTCATTGGAGAAAGTGCCAAATCAGCCCCCACGCTGAAAAAGCTGCAGGAGATGAAACACGGGTGGGCCAGTGCGATGCGGTTCGTGGCACTGCTGTCTGTGGGGATATGCTTCACTGTGCAGGAGTGTGAATAAAGGTGGCTGAGTTTTTAAATGACCTCTGCAGGCATTTAGTGAAAAGGAAGGTTGTTGCTGGTAGTGCCGATGTGGGTGAGGAGTTGGCTGGCCGGGTGGCCGTCCGACACTAAAAGGCAACTGCCTCTCTCGAAGAGTCCCTGCGTGCCTGGAAGGTAGCTGCGAAGGAGGACTGAAGATTTTGCTTTTTATACACCCGCCTGAGATTACCTGAGAATGTCGGTGCGATGAAATTACTGGTGGCGGCATTCAGATACAAAGGAACTTCATTGATTGTTTTTTTTAATTAATAGATGAAACTATGAGAAACCATCTTCTAGCACACACGTGGTAATCCGTTTGCAAAACTGGTGCAATGAGTGCAGAAAGCTGCCAGGCTATGTCTGTTCGGTTAAAGAATCTCAACCTTTTGATGCAAGCTCGGTGGGACGAGCCAGGCCCTTGCATGTGTCCAAACGTGGATTTGATGGATGAGCGGGCAGAGGGAGGCTAGAGACGGATTCGCTTGCCAGGAGGGCCCCCCGTCCAGGGGGCTTTTAGGAAAAAGAGAGTCTTTAAGTAGCAAGGGTTTCAAACAACGTGGAGTTTAGAAGCTAAAACCTATGTTTTGAGTTCCCCTTGAAAACGAACCGGTAGCCAGTGCATTTTAAGACCATGCTTTCTTCTTTGCAAAGGGCCCTAGAAGGCAAATGCACGTGGCAATAGCACGTCCCGCACTAATTCCCTCTAGCTGTACTGATTGCATTCCCATAGTGGCGGGGGTCACAGTTCGGGAATGCAATCCCGTAAGTTGGGCCCCACCATTTAAGAAGGATGTTACGGGACTTGCATGCGTGCAGAGGAGTGCCACAAAGGCGGGGAAGGGGCTGGAAGGCACGTCCTCTGAGGCGCGGCTGAGGACGCTGGGTTTGACTAGTTTGGGGAGCAGGAGGCTGCGGGGCGACCTCACTGCTCTCCGCAGCTTCCTGAGGAGGGCAAGTGGAGAGGGAGGTGCTGATCTCTTCTCCCTGGTACCCAGTGCCAGGACGCGTGGGAATGGCTCAAAGCTGCGTCCGTCAGGGGGGGTTCGGACTTGACGTGAGGAAACCTTTCTTTACCGAGAAGGGGGTCAAACCCTGGAACAGGGGGTGGTTGATGCCCCATGCCTGTCAGTGTTTAAGAGGCATTTGGGCAACGCCCTTAATGCCGTGCTTTAACTTTTGGTCAGCCTTGCAGTGGTCAGGCAGTTGGATTAGATGGTCATTGTAGGTCCCTTCCAACTCAACTTTTCCATTCCATTCCATTCCACTCCATTCCATTCCGTTCCGTTCTGTTCTATTCTGTTCTGTTCTTTTCTGTTCCCTGTGCTCCCCGTGAGTCAAAACCCTGAGACAGTTATTTACCTGAAGAGCCAGGGTTTTTTCAGATCCAAAAACACTTTCAAGGACACAAATCACAAAGATTACAAGTGGAAACAGGATTTGATTTTATTTTATTCTATTTTATTTTATTTTATTTTATTTTATTTTATTTTACTTTATGTTATTTTATGTTATGTTATGTTATTTTATGTTACTTTATGTTATTTTATATTATTTAATTTGGTTTGATTTTTCTGAATCCATTTCAGAGCCGATGCTCACAAGCATGAACACAATGCACATGTGTAGCCAGGAGCAGGCTGATGCATTCTTGAGTTTAGCTTGAAGAAACATCCCTTGCAGTCTGGCAAAGGAAAGCCATAGAGCCGCAGAAAGTAGCAGCAGGGATGCAGGCCAAGCAGTCCCTGCTTCCTGAAGAGTGAGAACTTGAAGAATGAGGATCAGGAGCGACCACACACAAAAGAAGAAGAAGAAGAGGTGTGTGGTACCGTGGGGTATTTTCCAAAGTAGGACACATAATAGCGATGACAAGCACACTTCTTGCCTTCCAAAACTTGCTGCGCCGCTGTGCTGCTTGGCCGGTGATGCATGAAAAGCGCTCTGGTGCCGGCCCTGCGCTTGTGCTGCATGCAGGGAGAGCTGCAAAGCGGCAGCTCCGGACGGTGCAGCAAGCCTGCAGCCCTTCCAAGCGCAGGCTGTTTTGCAGAAGCGAGAATCCGTGGGGAAACGGAGCCAAGGGAAGAGCAGAGCTCGCTCCCGCTCCAAACTTGCAACGGGCAAGAGAGCCCGAGAGAGCCAGGGCACGAGCGGTGCCTTGGAGGTGCAAGAGCAGCGGGCAAGAAGGGAGCCGAAAGGGCCCAGAGGAGCCCTGGCAAGGGGCTGTGCTCAATGCTACGGAGGACAAGAAGCAACCCGCGGGGGCCACCGTGGGGGCCCGCCCTGGGAGTCTAGAAAGCTTCCTCCCCCCGGATGCGGGGCACGAGGGCCATCTTCGTGGAGCACGAGCAGCAGGCACCTAGCCCAAATGGCCCAAAGGAGCCCTGGCAAGGGGCCGTGCTCAGTGCTGCAGAGGCAGGCAAAAACCCCCCGGGGACACTTGCTAGCCCACCGTGGGGGAAAAAAAGCCTTGCTCCCCCCAGCTGCAGGGCACGAGAGGCCATCTTCGTGGTGCATGAGCAGCAGGCAGTAACCTAGCCAAAAGGGAGCAGAGGAGCCCTGACAAGTGGTCATGCTCAATGCTGCAGAGGAAGGCAAAAAACCCCCGGGGACCAGTGCCAATCTGCCCCGGGGGAAAATTCCTTCCTGACCCCAGCGCTGGCGATCGGCTACTCCCTGAGCATGTGAGCAAGACCCGCCTCCTCGTCCCACAGGCTGGTCACGCCTCCCTCCCAGGAGATGCCCAAGCCCTATTCTCCCTCAAGCTGGAGCCACCTCAGGGGCTTGCGAGAGAGGCGATATGCCCCGGGCCTGATGGACCTTGGGGGCAAGAATCCTTCCCATGCCTGGTAGGACACCAGTGGCTGCTCCGAAGCACTGGGAGGCCTTGCAACATCTCTGCATTCCGTTTCTTACGGCTGCTGCCCCTGGCTGCGCAGGGGATGAGGACGGCGAGCTCTGCAGTGCTCTTCAGGAAGGCGTTCCCTTGGTCTTGCCGCGGCTATCCAGCTGAAAAGGCTATCCGAACCGGAGATGGGCTTTGAAGGTGGCGCTGCCGGGAGCTGGCCTGGCAGCAGAGAATCTCCAGCAGCCTCGCCCAGCCTTCGGTCTTCTTCCCTCAGACCCTCCAAGTAATTCCACCGGCTCCTCAAGGATTTCCTCTGGGATGTCTTCGGGCTGCCCGCAGGCCATCTCTGGCAGCAGGACACGGGAGGATGCTCCCTTTTATCCTGGCCCGGGGCACTGTGACTGCTGCGTTGCCGGGCGGTGGCACTGTGACACGGGGGTGACGGGGCCCCCCATGCGCAGCCCCGCCCGCCGCAGCCCCCCCGCCGCCCCTCCGCCCGGCATCCTTCGGAGGAAGGCCTTTGGGGGGCTGGCCCCGAGGCAGTCCCTGTGCCCAGGAGGCCGAGGGGGCTGTCCCTGCCCTTGGTGGCCGTGCACTGAGCACAGCTGCTGGGCGTCCCTCCTGTGTCCTCTGCCCCTCAGCTCCCAAGGACAAACCCAGTGCTGTTCCTCTTCCTTCAGGCCATGGCAGAAACCAAGCCTGCAGCCCAGAGACCACCCCTATTAGCCGTCCCCTCTCTGCACCAGAGCTAACGACCACGAGGCCGCGCGGCGAGGAGGGCCAGGGACTTGATGTGGCTGGACACAAAGCCGGGGAGTGTGAGGGGGAATGGTTTCAGTAGTTGCAGCCTGGAGGAAAGGCAAAGCGTAACCAGAGCCATAGCTTGGGATGGAAAGAAGACAGGCTTTGACAAACAAGGGAGCGGAGGTTACACTGGTGGGGTGGAAAGGCTGGTCATTTTCAGGCCTAGAACATTTGGAGCCGTGCCCAAAGCACAGGCAGGCAAACGACGACTCCTCCAAACGGGGAAAATTGCTCATTGCTGCTATCGCCGTCACATCCCCTTGTGCCACTGAAACCAAGCTGCGCAGCTCCTCTGTTAAAGACACCCATTGCCCGAGTTTATACGGGATAGCAAACGCGCTTCAGCCCTGGGGTAAAACTTTCGCAGCTCTTTTGGGACTTCAAAGTTTCTGAGAGTTACTTGCCTCCCTCACTTGGCGGGAGGATGTTCAGCTCTTCTCTAAACCCTGGAAAGTCTCTTTTTCCTTTAGGACTTAGTCTTTTGAGTCCTGAAAGAGGAAGGAAGGTGATATTCTTGTCATTTTGGCCGTTGGTGCCAAAATTCATCTGTCCGTTCAGACTCTGTAAAGAAGGGCATTTATACCGTATACATTCCTTTGGATGTGGGGATGCCAGAGGTGAAAGAAAGGCTTGTGGTTCCCTCTGCGTGAACTTTGCAGAGACGTAGAGAGCATGCAGGATTGCCTCACCATTCCTCACCAATGCACCAGGGAGGGACATTTGCTACTCCCCTGCTTATGGGGAGGTCGTCTTCTTGGCAAGAAGTCCTGGATGGTTTTGTGTTCTTGACCATCTTTCTCCTGGCACTTGACTAGCTCTTCTGCTCCTTTGGCCTCCATCCTTGATATCTTTCTTGAAAGTGATGGCAGCCCTGTCAGCCTTTGTCTTGCTCCTGCTGGGCATCTTCTTCTGTAGGCCCTGCATGCCCCTCGTCGGCTGCTTAGTCTTTGTTTGCCTTGATCCCAGATGGAATTTGTCTTTCTTGAACGCGAGGAATGAGAAATGTCCCTAGTGGTGCCGCTGAGTTCTCACCAGGGCTTTGCACAATGCTTGCCTTTCCGATGGAAATAGCTTGCCTGACACACAAGAATGCATTTGCCTCTATGCCATTCGTGGCTCCTAGTCACCCTGTCATCTACTCATGCCTCCAGGAACGTTGGCCTACTCCGATGTTCCCAAACTGGAGCAGAAACTCATGGTGCTCCAGCTGCCGTTGTGTTACCTGCAGTTCTTCACACGCGTGGTTTACTGAGAGAGGGGGCTCTCTCTTCTGGCAGAGCTTCAGCTGGTGTGGAGCATGGGGGCCATAGAAACATACCCTGAGATAGAGCTTTTTCTGGTTCATGGGTGCCATGAAATCCAGAAGACGATGTGGACAATGAATGTATCTCCTGGAGGAGGCGGGAAGCCTACATATCTTGAACGGTAGTTTTCTGCAATCTCATTTCAAAAGACCTGACCGTGAACTTCACCGTTTCATACATTTGGTGGCACGAAAGCGTGAAGGGTGGAGCCCGAGAGACGTGTTAATGAGGCTTTCACCCGTCGGTAGCCTGCTGGAGTGCAGCTCCACGCAGTCTCGACCAGCGGATCCAGCCCTCCGCCGGCCGGGTGAGCTAGGGACGGACTGTGTGGGTGGGCTCTGAGCACGAAGCTGGTGGTGTGCGTCTAGTCGCTTTCAAAATGGGTGTCTGCCTCCTAGGAAAGAAAAGAAGCACAGCTGGCGTTACGTGAGCTTCCATTTTGGAGGTTTCATTGGAGAAAGTGCCAAATCAGCCCCGATGCTGAAAAAGCTGCAGGAGATGAAACACGGGTGGGCCAGTGCGATGCGGTTCGTGGCACTGCTGTCTGTGGGGATATGCTTCACTGTGCAGGAGTGTGAATAAAGGTGGCTGAGTTTTTAAATGTCCTCTGCAGGCATTTAGTGAAAAGGAAGGTTGTTGCTGGTAGTGCCGATGTGGGTGAGGAGTTGGCTGGCCGGGTGGCCGTCCGACACTAAAAGGCAACTGCCTCTCTCGAAGAGTCCCTGCGTGCCTGGAAGGTAGCTGCGAAGGAGGACTGAAGATTTTGCTTTTTATACACCCGCCTGAGATTACCTGAGAATGTCGGTGCGATGAAATTACTGGTGGCGGCATTCAGATACAAAGGAACTTCATTGATTGTTTTTTTTAATTAATAGATGAAACTATGAGAAACCATCTTCTAGCACACACGTGGTAATCCGTTTGCAAAACTGGTGCAATGAGTGCAGAAAGCTGCCAGGCTATGTCTATTCGGTTAAAGAATCTCAACCTTTTGATGCAAGCTCGGTGGGACGAGCCAGGCCCTTGCATGTGTCCAAACGTGGATTTGATGGATGAGCGGGCAGAGGGAGGCTAGAGACGGATTCGCTTGCCAGGAGGGCCCCCCGTCCAGGGGGCTTTTAGGAAAAAGAGAGTCTTTAAGTAGCAAGGGTTTCAAACAACGTGGAGTTTAGAAGCTAAAACCTATGTTTTGAGTTCCCCTTGAAAACGAACTGGTAGCCAGTGCATTTTAAGACCATGCTTTCTTCTTTGCAAAGGGCCCTAGAAGGCAAATGCACGTGGCAATAGCACGTCCCGCACTAATTCCCTCTAGCTGTACTGATTGCATTCCCATAGTGGCGGGGATCACAGTTCGGGAATGCAATCCCGTAAGTTGGGCCCCACCATTTAAGAAGGATGTTAAGGGACTCGCATGCGTGCAGAGGAGTGCCACAAAGGCGGGGAAGGGGCTGGAAGGCACGTCCTCTGAGGCGCGGCTGAGGACGCTGGGTTTGACTAGTTTGGGGAGCAGGAGGCTGCGGGGCGACCTCACTGCTCTCCGCAGCTTCCTGAGGAGGGCAAGTGGAGAGGGAGGTGCTGATCTCTTCTCCCTGGTACCCAGTGCCAGGTCGCGTGGGAATGGCTCAAAGCTGCGTCCGTCAGGGGGGGTTCGGACTTGACGTGAGGAAACCTTTCTTTACCGAGAAGGGGGTCAAACCCTGGAACAGGGGGTGGTTGATGCCCCATGCCTGTCAGTGTTTAAGAGGCATTTGGGCAACGCCCTTAATGCCGTGCTTTAACTTTTGGTCAGCCTTGCAGTGGTCAGGCAGTTGGATTAGATGGTCATTGTAGGTCCCTTCCAACTCAACTTTTCCATTCCATTCCATTCCACTCCATTCCATTCCGTTCCGTTCTGTTCTATTCTGTTCTGTTCTTTTCTGTTCCCTGTGCTCCCCGTGAGTCAAAACCCTGAGACAGTTATTTACCTGAAGAGCCAGGGTTTTTTCAGATCCAAAAACACTTTCAAGGACACAAATCACAAAGATTACAAGTGGAAACAGGATTTGATTTTATTTTATTCTATTTTATTTTATTTTATTTTATTTTATTTTATTTTACTTTATGTTATTTTATGTTATGTTATGTTATTTTATGTTACTTTATGTTATTTTATATTATTTAATTTGGTTTGATTTTTCTGAATCCATTTCAGAGCCGATGCTCACAAGCATGAACACAATGCACATGTGTAGCCAGGAGCAGGCTGATGCATTCTTGAGTTTAGCTTGAAGAAACATCCCTTGCAGTCTGGCAAAGGAAAGCCATAGAGCCGCAGAAAGTAGCAGCAGGGATGCAGGCCAAGCAGTCCCTGCTTCCTGAAGAGTGAGAACTTGAAGAATGAGGATCAGGAGCGACCACACACAAAAGAAGAAGAAGAAGAGGTGTGTGGTACCGTGGGGTATTTTCCAAAGTAGGACACATAATAGCGATGACAAGCACACTTCTTGCCTTCCAAAACTTGCTGCGCCGCTGTGCTGCTTGGCCGGTGATGCATGAAAAGCGCTCTGGTGCCGGCCCTGCGCTTGTGCTGCATGCAGGGAGAGCTGCAAAGCGGCAGCTCCGGACGGTGCAGCAAGCCTGCAGCCCTTCCAAGCGCAGGCTGTTTTGCAGAAGCGAGAATCCGTGGGGAAACGGAGCCAAGGGAAGAGCAGAGCTCGCTCCCGCTCCAAACTTGCAACGGGCAAGAGAGCCCGAGAGAGCCAGGGCACGAGCGGTGCCTTGGAGGTGCAAGAGCAGCGGGCAAGAAGGGAGCCGAAAGGGCCCAGAGGAGCCCTGGCAAGGGGCTGTGCTCAATGCTACGGAGGACAAGAAGCAACCCGCGGGGGCCACCGTGGGGGCCCGCCCTGGGAGTCTAGAAAGCTTCCTCCCCCCGGATGCGGGGCACGAGGGCCATCTTCGTGGAGCACGAGCAGCAGGCACCTAGCCCAAATGGCCCAAAGGAGCCCTGGCAAGGGGCCGTGCTCAGTGCTGCAGAGGCAGGCAAAAACCCCCCGGGGACACTTGCTAGCCCACCGTGGGGGAAAAAAAGCCTTGCTCCCCCCAGCTGCAGGGCACGAGAGGCCATCTTCGTGGTGCATGAGCAGCAGGCAGTAACCTAGCCAAAAGGGAGCAGAGGAGCCCTGACAAGTGGTCATGCTCAATGCTGCAGAGGAAGGCAAAAAACCCCCGGGGACCAGTGCCAATCTGCCCCGGGGGAAAATTCCTTCCTGACCCCAGCGCTGGCGATCGGCTACTCCCTGAGCATGTGAGCAAGACCCGCCTCCTCGTCCCACAGGCTGGTCACGCCTCCCTCCCAGGAGATGCCCAAGCCCTATTCTCCCTCAAGCTGGAGCCACCTCAGGGGCTTGCGAGAGAGGCGATATGCCCCGGGCCTGATGGACCTTGGGGGCAAGAATCCTTCCCATGCCTGGTAGGACACCAGTGGCTGCTCCGAAGCACTGGGAGGCCTTGCAACATCTCTGCATTCCGTTTCTTACGGCTGCTGCCCCTGGCTGCGCAGGGGATGAGGACGGCGAGCTCTGCAGTGCTCTTCAGGAAGGCGTTCCCTTGGTCTTGCCGCGGCTATCCAGCTGAAAAGGCTATCCGAACCGGAGATGAGCTTTGAAGGTGGCGCTGCCGGGAGCTGGCCTGGCAGCAGAGAATCTCCAGCAGCCTCGCCCAGCCTTCGGTCTTCTTCCCTCAGACCCTCCAAGTAATTCCACCGGCTCCTCAAGGATTTCCTCTGGGATGTCTTCGGGCTGCCCGCAGGCCATCTCTGGCAGCAGGACACGGGAGGATGCTCCCTTTTATCCTGGCCCGGGGCACTGTGACTGCTGCGTTGCCGGGCACGGGGGTGACGGGGCCCCCCATGCGCAGCCCCGCCCGCCGCAGCCCCCCCGCCGCCCCTCCGCCCGGCATCCTTCGGAGGAAGGCCTTTGGGGTGCTGGCCCCGAGGCAGTCCCTGTGCCCAGGAGGCCCAGGGGGCTGTCCCTGCCCTTGGTGGCCGTGCACTGAGCACAGCTGCTGGGCGTCCCTGACGTGTCCTCTGCCCCTCAGCTCCCAAGGACAAACCCAGTGCTGTTCCTCTTCCTTCAGGCCATGGCAGAAACCAAGCCTGCAGCCCAGAGACCACCCCTATTAGCCGTCCCCTCTCTGCACCAGAGCTAACGACCACGAGGCCGCGCGGCGAGGAGGGCCAGGGACTTGATGTGGCTGGACACAAAGCCGGGGAGTGTGAGGGGGAATGGTTTCAGTAGTTGCAGCCTGGAGGAAAGGCAAAGCGTAACCAGAGCCATAGCTTGGGATGGAAAGAAGACAGGCTTTGACAAACAAGGGAGCGGAGGTTACACTGGTGGGGTGGAAAGGCTGGTCATTTTCAGGCCTAGAACATTTGGAGCCGTGCCCAAAGCACAGGCAGGCAAACGACGACTCCTCCAAACGGGGAAAATTGCTCATTGCTGCTATCGCCGTCACATCCCCTTGTGCCACTGAAACCAAGCTGCGCAGCTCCTCTGTTAAAGACACCCATTGCCCGAGTTTATACGGGATAGCAAACGCGCTTCAGCCCTGGGGTAAAACTTTCGCAGCTCTTTTGGGACTTCAAAGTTTCTGAGAGTTACTTGCCTCCCTCACTTGGCGGGAGGATGTTCAGCTCTTCTCTAAACCCTGGAAAGTCTCTTTTTCCTTTAGGATTTAGTCTTTTGAGTCCTGAAAGAGGAAGGAAGGTGATATTCTTGTCATTTTGGCCGTTGGTGCCAAAATTCATCTGTCCGTTCAGACTCTGTAAAGAAGGGCATTTATACCGTATACATTCCTTTGGATGTGGGGATGCCAGAGGTGAAAGAAAGGCTTGTGGTTCCCTCTGCGTGAACTTTGCAGAGACGTAGAGAGCATGCAGGATTGCCTCACCATTCCTCACCAATGCACCAGGGAGGGACATTTGCTACTCCCCTGCTTATGGGGAGGTCGTCTTCTTGGAAAGAAGTCCTGGATGGTTTTGTGTTCTTGACCATCTTTCTCCTGGCACTTGAGTAGCTCTTCTGCTCCTTTGGCCTCCATCCTTGATATCTTTCTTGAAAGTGATGGCAGCCCTGTCAGCCTTTGTCTTGCTCCTGCTGGGCATCTTCTTCTGTAGGCCCTGCATGCCCCTCGTCGGCTGCTTAGTCTTTGTTTGCCTTGATCCCAGATGGAATTTGTCTTTCTTGAACGCGAGGAATGAGAAATGTCCCTAGTGGTGCCGCTGAGTTCTCACCAGGGCTTTGCACAATGCTTGCCTTTCCGATGGAAATAGCTTGCCTGACACACAAGAATGCATTTGCCTCTATGCCATTCGTGGCTCCTAGTCACCCTGTCATCTACTCATGCCTCCAGGAACGTTGGCCTACTCCGATGTTCCCAAACTGGAGCAGAAACTCATGGTGCTCCAGCTGCCGTTGTGTTACCTGCAGTTCTTCACACGCGTGGTTTACTGAGAGAGGGGGCTCTCTCTTCTGGCAGAGCTTCAGCTGGTGTGGAGCATGGGGGCCATAGAAACATACCCTGAGATAGAGCTTTTTCTGGTTCATGGGTGCCATGAAATCCAGAAGACGATGTGGACAATGAATGTATCTCCTGGAGGAGGCGGGAAGCCTACATATCTTGAACGGTAGTTTTCTGCAATCTCATTTCAAAAGACCTGACCGTGAACTTCACCGTTTCATACATTTGGTGGCACGAAAGCGTGAAGGGTGGAGCCCGAGAGACGTGTTAATGAGGCTTTCACCCGTCGGTAGCCTGCTGGAGTGCAGCTCCACGCAGTCTCGACCAGCGGATCCAGCCCTCCGCCGGCCGGGTGAGCTAGGGACGGACTGTGTGGGTGGGCTCTGAGCACGAAGCTGGTGGTGTGCGTCTAGTCGCTTTCAAAATGGGTGTCTGCCTCCTAGGAAAGAAAAGAAGCACAGCTGGCGTTACGTGAGCTTCCATTTTGGAGGTTTCATTGGAGAAAGTGCCAAATCAGCCCCGATGCTGAAAAAGCTGCAGGAGATGAAACACGGGTGGGCCAGTGCGATGCGGTTCGTGGCACTGCTGTCTGTGGGGATATGCTTCACTGTGCAGGAGTGTGAATAAAGGTGGCTGAGTTTTTAAATGTCCTCTGCAGGCATTTAGTGAAAAGGAAGGTTGTTGCTGGTAGTGCCGATGTGGGTGAGGAGTTGGCTGGCCGGGTGGCCGTCCGACACTAAAAGGCAACTGCCTCTCTCGAAGAGTCCCTGCGTGCCTGGAAGGTAGCTGCGAAGGAGGACTGAAGATTTTGCTTTTTATACACCCGCCTGAGATTACCTGAGCATGTCGGTGCGATGAAATTACTGGTGGCGGCATTCAGATACAAAGGAACTTCATTGATTGTTTTTTTTAATTAATAGATGAAACTATGAGAAACCATCTTCTAGCACACACGTGGTAATCCGTTTGCAAAACTGGTGCAATGAGTGCAGAAAGCTGCCAGGCTATGTCTGTTCGGTTAAAGAATCTCAACCTTTTGATGCAAGCTCGGTGGGACGAGCCAGGCCCTTGCATGTGTCCAAACATGGATTTGATGGATGAGCGGGCAGAGGGAGGCTAGAGACGGATTCGCTTGCCAGGAGGGCCCCCCGTCCAGGGGGCTTTTAGGAAAAAGAGAGTCTTTAAGTAGCAAGGGTTTCAAACAACGTGGAGTTTAGAAGCTAAAACCTATGTTTTGAGTTCCCCTTGAAAACGAACTGGTAGCCAGTGCATTTTAAGACCATGCTTTCTTCTTTGCAAAGGGCCCTAGAAGGCAAATGCACGTGGCAATAGCACGTCCCGCACTAATTCCCTCTAGCTGTACTGATTGCATTCCCATAGTGGCGGGGATCACAGTTCGGGAATGCAATCCCGTAAGTTGGGCCCCACCATTTAAGAAGGATGTTACGGGACTCGCATGCGTGCAGAGGAGTGCCACAAAGGCGGGGAAGGGGCTGGAAGGCACGTCCTCTGAGGCGCGGCTGAGGACGCTGGGTTTGACTAGTTTGGAGAGCAGGAGGCTGCGGGGCGACCTCACTGCTCTCCGCAGCTTCCTGAGGAGGGCAAGTGGAGAGGGAGGTGCTGATCTCTTCTCCCTGGTACCCAGTGCCAGGTCGCGTGGGAATGGCTCAAAGCTGCGTCCGTCAGGGGGGGTTCGGACTTGACGTGAGGAAACCTTTCTTTACCGAGAAGGGGGTCAAACCCTGGAACAGGGGGTGGTTGATGCCCCATGCCTGTCAGTGTTTAAGAGGCATTTGGGCAACGCCCTTAATGCCGTGCTTTAACTTTTGGTCAGCCTTGCAGTGGTCAGGCAGTTGGATTAGATGGTCATTGTAGGTCCCTTCCAACTCAACTTTTCCATTCCATTCCATTCCACTCCATTCCATTCCGTTCCGTTCTGTTCTATTCTGTTCTGTTCTTTTCTGTTCCCTGTGCTCCCCGTGAGTCAAAACCCTGAGACAGTTATTTACCTGAAGAGCCAGGGTTTTTTCAGATCCAAAAACACTTTCAAGGACACAAATCACAAAGATTACAAGTGGAAACAGGATTTTATTTTATTTTATTATTTTATTTTATTTTATTTTATTTTATTTTACTTTATGTTATTTTATGTTATGTTATGTTATTTTATGTTACTTTATGTTATTTTATATTATTTGATTTGGTTTGATTTTTCTGAATCCATTTCAGAGCCGATGCTCACAAGCATGAACACAATGCACATGTGTAGCCAGGAGCAGGCTGATGCATTCTTGAGTTTAGCTTGAAGAAACATCCCTTGCAGTCTGGCAAAGGAAAGCCATAGAGCCGCAGAAAGTAGCAGCAGGGATGCAGGCCAAGCAGTCCCTGCTTCCTGAAGAGTGAGAACTTGAAGAATGAGGATCAGGAGCGACCACACACAAAAGAAGAAGAAGAAGAGGTGTGTGGTACCGTGGGGTATTTTCCAAAGTAGGACACATAATAGCAATGACAAGCACACTTCTTGCCTTCCAAAACTTGCTGCGCCGCTGTGCTGCTTGGCCGGTGATGCATGAAAAGCGCTCTGGTGCCGGCCCTGCGCTTGTGCTGCATGCAGGGAGAGCTGCAAAGCGGCAGCTCCGGACGGTGCAGCAAGCCTGCAGCCCTTCCAAGCGCAGGCTGTTTTGCAGAAGCGAGAATCCGTGGGGAAACGGAGCCAAGGGAAGAGCAGAGCTCGCTCCCGCTCCAAACTTGCAACGGGCAAGAGAGCCCGAGAGAGCCAGGGCACGAGCGGTGCCTTGGAGGTGCAAGAGCAGCGGGCAAGAAGGGAGCCGAAAGGGCCCAGAGGAGCCCTGGCAAGGGGCTGTGCTCAATGCTACGGAGGACAAGAAGCAACCCGCGGGGGCCACCGTGGGGGCCCGCCCTGGGAGTCTAGAAAGCTTCCTCCCCCCGGATGCGGGGCACGAGGGCCATCTTCGTGGAGCACGAGCAGCAGGCACCTAGCCCAAATGGCCCAAAGGAGCCCTGGCAAGGGGCCGTGCTCAGTGCTGCAGAGGCAGGCAAAAACCCCCCGGGGACACTTGCTAGCCCACCGTGGGGGAAAAAAAGCCTTGCTCCCCCCAGCTGCAGGGCACGAGAGGCCATCTTCGTGGTGCATGAGCAGCAGGCAGTAACCTAGCCAAAAGGGAGCAGAGGAGCCCTGACAAGTGGTCATGCTCAATGCTGCAGAGGAAGGCAAAAAACCCCCGGGGACCAGTGCCAATCTGCCCCGGGGGAAAATTCCTTCCTGACCCCAGCGCTGGCGATCGGCTACTCCCTGAGCATGTGAGCAAGACCCGCCTCCTCGTCCCACAGGCTGGTCACGCCTCGCTCCCAGGAGATGCCCAAGCCCTATTCTCCCTCAAGCTGGAGCCACCTCAGGGGCTTGCGAGAGAGGCGATATGCCCCGGGCCTGATGGACCTTGGGGGCAAGAATCCTTCCCATGCCTGGTAGGACACCAGTGGCTGCTCCGAAGCACTGGGAGGCCTTGCAACATCTCTGCATTCCGTTTCTTACGGCTGCTGCCCCTGGCTGCGCAGGGGATGAGGACGGCGAGCTCTGCAGTGCTCTTCAGGAAGGCGTTCCCTTGGTCTTGCCGCGGCTATCCAGCTGAAAAGGCTATCCGAACCGGAGATGAGCTTTGAAGGTGGCGCTGCCGGGAGCTGGCCTGGCAGCAGAGAATCTCCAGCAGCCTCGCCCAGCCTTCGGTCTTCTTCCCTCAGACCCTCCAAGTAATTCCACCGGCTCCTCAAGGATTTCCTCTGGGATGTCTTCGGGCTGCCCGCAGGCCATCTCTGGCAGCAGGACACGGGAGGATGCTCCCTTTTATCCTGGTCCGGGGCACTGTGACTGCTGCGTTGCCGGGCGGTGGCACTGTGACACGGGGGTGACGGGGCCCCCCATGCGCAGCCCCGCCCGCCGCAGCCCCCCCGCCGCCCCTCCGCCCGGCATCCTTCGGAGGAAGGCCTTTGGGGTGCTGGCCCCGAGGCAGTCCCTGTGCCCAGGAGGCCGAGGGGGCTGTCCCTGCCCTTGGTGGCCGTGCACTGAGCACAGCTGCTGGGCGTCCCTCCTGTGTCCTCTGCCCCTCAGCTCCCAAGGACAAACCCAGTGCTGTTCCTCTTCCTTCAGGCCATGGCAGAAACCAAGCCTGCAGCCCAGAGACCACCCCTATTAGCCGTCCCCTCTCTGCACCAGAGCTAACGACCACGAGGCCGCGCGGCGAGGAGGGCCAGGGACTTGATGTGGCTGGACACAAAGCCGGGGAGTGTGAGGGGGAATGGTTTCAGTAGTTGCAGCCTGGAGGAAAGGCAAAGCGTAACCAGAGCCATAGCTTGGGATGGAAAGAAGACAGGCTTTGACAAACAAGGGAGCGGAGGTTACACTGGTGGGGTGGAAAGGCTGGTCATTTTCAGGCCTAGAACATTTGGAGCCGTGCCCAAAGCACAGCCAGGCAAACGACGACTCCTCCAAACGGGGAAAATTGCTCATTGCTGCTATCGCCGTCACATCCCCTTGTGCCACTGAAACCAAGCTGCGCAGCTCCTCTGTTAAAGACACCCATTGCCCGAGTTTATAGGGGATAGCAAACGCGCTTCAGCCCTGGGGTAAAACTTTCGCAGCTCTTTTGGGACTTCAAAGTTTCTGAGAGTTACTTGCCTCCCTCACTTGGCGGGAGGATGTTCAGCTCTTCTCTAAACCCTGGAAAGTCTCTTTTTCCTTTAGGACTTAGTCTTTTGAGTCCTGAAAGAGGAAGGAAGGTGATATTCTTGTCATTTTGGCCGTTGGTGCCAAAATTCGTCTGTCCGTTCAGACTCTGTAAAGAAGGGCATTTATACCGTATACATTCCTTTGGATGTGGGGATGCCAGAGGTGAAAGAAAGGCTTGTGGTTCCCTCTGCGTGAACTTTGCAGAGACGTAGAGAGCATGCAGGATTGCCTCACCATTCCTCACCAATGCACCAGGGAGGGACATTTGCTACTCCCCTGCTTATGGGGAGGTCGTCTTCTTGGCAAGAAGTCCTGGATGGTTTTGTGTTCTTGACCATCTTTCTCCTGGCACTTGACTAGCTCTTCTGCTCCTTTGGCCTCCATCCTTGATATCTTTCTTGAAAGTGATGGCAGCCCTGTCAGCCTTTGTCTTGCTCCTGCTGGGCATCTTCTTCTGTAGGCCCTGCATGCCCCTCGTCGGCTGCTTAGTCTTTGTTTGCCTTGATCCCAGATGGAATTTGTCTTTCTTGAACGCGAGGAATGAGAAATGTCCCTAGTGGTGCCGCTGAGTTCTCACCAGGGCTTTGCACAATGCTTGCCTTTCCGATGGAAATAGCTTGCCTGACACACAAGAATGCATTTGCCTCTATGCCATTCGTGGCTCCTAGTCACCCTGTCATCTACTCATGCCTCCAGGAACGTTGGCCTACTCCGATGTTCCCAAACTGGAGCAGAAACTCATGGTGCTCCAGCTGCCGTTGTGTTACCTGCAGTTCTTCACACGCGTGGTTTACTGAGAGAGGGGGCTCTCTCTTCTGGCAGAGCTTCAGCTGGTGTGGAGCATGGGGGCCATAGAAACATACCCTGAGATAGAGCTTTTTCTGGTTCATGGGTGCCATGAAATCCAGAAGACGATGTGGACAATGAATGTATCTCCTGGAGGAGGCGGGAAGCCTACATATCTTGAACGGTAGTTTTCTGCAATCTCATTTCAAAAGACCTGACCGTGAACTTCACCGTTTCATACATTTGGTGGCACGAAAGCGTGAAGGGTGGAGCCCGAGAGACGTGTTAATGAGGCTTTCACCCGTCGGTAGCCTGCTGGAGTGCAGCTCCACGCAGTCTCGACCAGCGGATCCAGCCCTCCGCCGGCCGGGTGAGCTAGGGACGGACTGTGTGGGTGGGCTCTGAGCACGAAGCTGGTGGTGTGCGTCTAGTCGCTTTCAAAATGGGTGTCTGCCTCCTAGGAAAGAAAAGAAGCACAGCTGGCGTTACGTGAGCTTCCATTTTGGAGGTTTCATTGGAGAAAGTGCCAAATCAGCCCCGATGCTGAAAAAGCTGCAGGAGATGAAACACGGGTGGGCCAGTGCGATGCGGTTCGTGGCACTGCTGTCTGTGGGGATATGCTTCACTGTGCAGGAGTGTGAATAAAGGTGGCTGATCTTTTAAATGACCTCTGCAGGCATTTAGTGAAAAGGAAGGTTGTTGCTGGTAGTGCCGATGTGGGTGAGGAGTTGGCTGGCCGGGTGGCCGTCCGACACTAAAAGGCAACTGCCTCTCTCGAAGAGTCCCTGCGTGCCTGGAAGGTAGCTGCGAAGGAGGACTGAAGATTTTGCTTTTTATACACCCGCCTGAGATTACCTGAGAATGTCGGTGCGATGAAATTACTGGTGGCGGCATTCAGATACAAAGGAACTTCATTGATTGTTTTTTTTAATTAATAGATGAAACTATGAGAAACCATCTTCTAGCACACACGTGGTAATCCGTTTGCAAAACTGGTGCAATGAGTGCAGAAAGCTGCCAGGCTATGTCTATTCGGTTAAAGAATCTCAACCTTTTGATGCAAGCTCGGTGGGACGAGCCAGGCCCTTGCATGTGTCCAAACGTGGATTTGATGGATGAGCGGGCAGAGGGAGGCTAGAGACGGATTCGCTTGCCAGGAGGGCCCCCCGTCCAGGGGGCTTTTAGGAAAAAGAGAGTCTTTAAGTAGCAAGGGTTTCAAACAACGTGGAGGTTAGAAGCTAAAACCTATGTTTTGAGTTCCCCTTGAAAACGAACCGGTAGCCAGTGCATTTTAAGACCATGCTTTCTTCTTTGCAAAGGGCCCTAGAAGGCAAATGCACGTGGCAATAGCACGTCCCGCACTAATTCCCTCTAGCTGTACTGATTGCATTCCCATAGTGGCGGGGATCACAGTTCGGGAATGCAATCCCGTAAGTTGGGCCCCACCATTTAAGAAGGATGTTAAGGGACTTGCATGCGTGCAGAGGAGTGCCACAAAGGCGGGGAAGGGGCTGGAAGGCACGTCCTCTGAGGCGCGGCTGAGGACGCTGGGTTTGACTAGTTTGGAGAGCAGGAGGCTGCGGGGCGACCTCACTGCTCTCCGCAGCTTCCTGAGGAGGGCAAGTGGAGAGGGAGGTGCTGATCTCTTCTCCCTGGTACCCAGTGCCAGGTCGCGTGGGAATGGCTCAAAGCTGCGTCCGTCAGGGGGGGTTCGGACTTGACGTGAGGAAACCTTTCTTTACCGAGAAGGGGGTCAAACCCTGGAACAGGGGGTGGTTGATGCCCCGTGCCTGTCAGTGTTTAAGAGGCATTTGGGCAACGCCCTTAATGCCGTGCTTTAACTTTTGGTCAGCCTTGCAGTGGTCAGGCAGTTGGATTAGATGGTCATTGTAGGTCCCTTCCAACTCAACTTTTCCATTCCATTCCATTCCACTCCATTCCATTCCGTTCCGTTCTGTTCTATTCTGTTCTGTTCTTTTCTGTTCCCTGTGCTCCCCGTGAGTCAAAACCCTGAGACAGTTATTTACCTGAAGAGCCAGGGTTTTTTCAGATCCAAAAACACTTTCAAGGACACAAATCACAAAGATTACAAGTGGAAACAGGATTTTATTTTATTTTATTCTATTTTATTTTATTTTATTTTATTTTATTTTAATTTACTTTATGTTATTTTATGTTATGTTATGTTATTTTATGTTACTTTATGTTATTTTATATTATTTGATTTGGTTTGATTTTTCTGAATCCATTTCAGAGCCGATGCTCACAAGCATGAACACAATGCACATGTGTAGCCAGGAGCAGGCTGATGCATTCTTGAGTTTAGCTTGAAGAAACATCCCTTGCAGTCTGGCAAAGGAAAGCCATAGAGCCGCAGAAAGTAGCAGCAGGGATGCAGGCCAAGCAGTCCCTGCTTCCTGAAGAGTGAGAACTTGAAGAATGAGGATCAGGAGCGACCACACACAAAAGAAGAAGAAGAAGAGGTGTGTGGTACCGTGGGGTATTTTCCAAAGTAGGACACATAATAGCAATGACAAGCACACTTCTTGCCTTCCAAAACTTGCTGCGCCGCTGTGCTGCTTGGCCGGTGATGCATGAAAAGCGCTCTGGTGCCGGCCCTGCGCTTGTGCTGCATGCAGGGAGAGCTGCAAAGCGGCAGCTCCGGACGGTGCAGCAAGCCTGCAGCCCTTCCAAGCGCAGGCTGTTTTGCAGAAGCGAGAATCCGTGGGGAAACGGAGCCAAGGGAAGAGCAGAGCTCGCTCCCGCTCCAAACTTGCAACGGGCAAGAGAGCCCGAGAGAGCCAGGGCACGAGCGGTGCCTTGGAGGTGCAAGAGCAGCGGGCAAGAAGGGAGCCGAAAGGGCCCAGAGGAGCCCTGGCAAGGGGCTGTGCTCAATGCTACGGAGGACAAGAAGCAACCCGCGGGGGCCACCGTGGGGGCCTGCCCTGGGAGTCCAGAAAGCTTCCTCCCCCCGGATGCGGGGCACGAGGGCCATCTTCGTGGAGCACGAGCAGCAGGCACCTAGCCCAAATGGCCCAAAGGAGCCCTGGCAAGGGGCCGTGCTCAGTGCTGCAGAGGCAGGCAAAAACCCCCCGGGGACACTTGCTAGCCCACCGTGGGGGAAAAAAAGCCTTGCTCCCCCCAGCTGCAGGGCACGAGAGGCCATCTTCGTGGTGCATGAGCAGCAGGCAGTAACCTAGCCAAAAGGGAGCAGAGGAGCCCTGACAAGTGGTCATGCTCAATGCTGCAGAGGAAGGCAAAAAACCCCCGGGGACCAGTGCCAATCTGCCCCGGGGGAAAATTCCTTCCTGACCCCAGCGCTGGCGATCGGCTACTCCCTGAGCATGTGAGCAAGACCCGCCTCCTCGTCCCACAGGCTGGTCACGCCTCCCTCCCAGGAGATGCCCAAGCCCTATTCTCCCTCAAGCTGGAGCCACCTCAGGGGCTTGCGAGAGAGGCGATATGCCCCGGGCCTGATGGACCTTGGGGGCAAGAATCCTTCCCATGCCTGGTAGGACACCAGTGGCTGCTCCGAAGCACTGGGAGGCCTTGCAACATCTCTGCATTCCGTTTCTTACGGCTGCTGCCCCTGGCTGCGCAGGGGATGAGGACGGCGAGCTCTGCAGTGCTCTTCAGGAAGGCGTTCCCTTGGTCTTGCCGCGGCTATCCAGCTGAAAAGGCTATCCGAACCGGAGATGAGCTTTGAAGGTGGCGCTGCCGGGAGCTGGCCTGGCAGCAGAGAATCTCCAGCAGCCTCGCCCAGCCTTCGGTCTTCTTCCCTCAGACCCTCCAAGTAATTCCACCGGCTCCTCAAGGATTTCCTCTGGGATGTCTTCGGGCTGCCCGCAGGCCATCTCTGGCAGCAGGACACGGGAGGATGCTCCCTTTTATCCTGGCCCGGGGCACTGTGACTGCTGCGTTGCCGGGCGGTGGCACTGTGACACGGGGGTAACGGGGCCCCCCATGCGCAGCCCCGCCCGCCGCAGCCCCCCCGCCGCCCCTCCGCCCGGCATCCTTCGGAGGAAGGCCTTTGGGGTGCTGGCCCCGAGGCAGTCCCTGTGCCCAGGAGGCCGAGGGGGCTGTCCCTGCCCTTGGTGGCCGTGCACTGAGCACAGCTGCTGGGCGTCCCTCATGTGTCCTCTGCCCCTCAGCTCCCAAGGACAAACCCAGTGCTGTTCCTCTTCCTTCAGGCCATGGCAGAAACCAAGCCTGCAGCCCAGAGACCACCCCTATTAGCCGTCCCCTCTCTGCACCAGAGCTAACGACCACGAGGCCGCGCGGCGAGGAGGGCCAGGGACTTGATGTGGCTGGACACAAAGCCGGGGAGTGTGAGGGGGAATGGTTTCAGTAGTTGCAGCCTGGAGGAAAGGCAAAGCGTAACCAGAGCCATAGCTTGGGATGGAAAGAAGACAGGCTTTGACAAACAAGGGAGCGGAGGTTACACTGGTGGGGTGGAAAGGCTGGTCATTTTCAGGCCTAGAACATTTGGAGCCGTGCCCAAAGCACAGGCAGGCAAACGACGACTCCTCCAAACGGGGAAAATTGCTCATTGCTGCTATCGCCGTCACATCCCCTTGTGCCACTGAAACCAAGCTGCGCAGCTCCTCTGTTAAAGACACCCATTGCCCGAGTTTATACGGGATAGCAAACGCGCTTCAGCCCTGGGGTAAAACTTTCGCAGCTCTTTTGGGACTTCAAAGTTTCTGAGAGTTACTTGCCTCCCTCACTTGGCGGGAAGATGTTCAGCTCTTCTCTAAAGCCTGGAAAGTCTCTTTTTCCTTTAGGATTTAGTCTTTTGAGTCCTGAAAGAGGAAGGAAGGTGATATTCTTGTCATTTTGGCCGTTGGTGCCAAAATTCATCTGTCCGTTCAGACTCTGTAAAGAAGGGCATTTATACCGTATACATTCCTTTGGATGTGGGGATGCCAGAGGTGAAAGAAAGGCTTGTGGTTCCCTCTGCGTGAACTTTGCAGAGACGTAGAGAGCATGCAGGATTGCCTCACCATTCCTCACCAATGCACCAGGGAGGGACATTTGCTACTCCCCTGCTTATGGGGAGGTCGTCTTCTTGGCAAGAAGTCCTGAATGGTTTTGTGTTCTTGACCATCTTTCTCCTGGCACTTGAGTAGCTCTTCTGCTCCTTTGGCCTCCATCCTTGATATCTTTCTTGAAAGTGATGGCAGCCCTGTCAGCCTTTGTCTTGCTCCTGCTGGGCATCTTCTTCTGTAGGCCCTGCATGCCCCTCGTCGGCTGCTTAGTCTTTGTTTGCCTTGATCCCAGATGGAATTTGTCTTTCTTGAACGCGAGGAATGAGAAATGTCCCTAGTGGTGCCGCTGAGTTCTCACCAGGGCTTTGCACAATGCTTGCCTTTCCGATGGAAATAGCTTGCCTGACACACAAGAATGCATTTGCCTCTATGCCATTCGTGGCTCCTAGTCACCCTGTCATCTACTCATGCCTCCAGGAACGTTGGCCTACTCCGATGTTCCCAAACTGGAGCAGAAACTCATGGTGCTCCAGCTGCCGTTGTGTTACCTGCAGTTCTTCACACGCGTGGTTTACTGAGAGAGGGGGCTCTCTCTTCTGGCAGAGCTTCAGCTGGTGTGGAGCATGGGGGCCATAGAAACATACCCTGAGATAGAGCTTTTTCTGGTTCATGGGTGCCATGAAATCCAGAAGACGATGTGGACAATGAATGTATCTCCTGGAGGAGGCAGGAAGCCTACATATCTTGAACGGTGGTTTTCTGCAGTCTCATTTCAAAAGACCTGACCGTGAACTTCACCGTTTCATACATTTGATGGCACGAAAGCGTGAAGGGTGGAGCCTGAGAGACGTGTTAATGAGGCTTTCACCCGTCGGTAGCCTGCTGGAGTGCAGCTCCACGCAGTCTCGACCAGCAGATCCAGCCCTCCGCCGGCCGGGTGAGCTAGGGACGGACTGTGTGGGTGGGCTCTGAGCACGAAGCTGGTGGTGTGCGTCTAGTCGCTTTCAAAACGGGTGTCTGCCTCCTAGGAAAGAAAAGAAGCACAGCTGGCGTTACGTGAGCTTCCATTTTGGAGGTTTCATTGGAGAAAGTGCCAAATCAGCCCCGATGCTGAAAAAGCTGCAGGAGATGAAACACGGGTGGGCCAGTGCGATGCGGTTCGTGGCACTGCTGTCTGTGGGGATATGCTTCACTGTGCAGGAGTGTGAATAAAGGTGGCTGAGCTTTTAAATGACCTCTGCAGGCATTTAGTGAAAAGGAAGGTTGTTGCTGGTAGTGCCGATGTGGGTGAGGAGTTGGCTGGCCGGGTGGCCGTCCGACACTAAAAGGCAACTGCCTCTCTCGAAGAGTCCCTGCGTGCCTGGAAGGTAGCTGCGAAGGAGGACTGAAGATTTTGCTTTTTATACACCCGCCTGAGATTACCTGAGAATGTCGGTGCGATGAAATTACTGGTGGCGGCATTCAGATACAAAGGAACTTCATTGATTGTTTTTTTTAATTAATAGATGAAACTATGAGAAACCATCTTCTAGCACACACGTGGTAATCCGTTTGCAAAACTGGTGCAATGAGTGCAGAAAGCTGCCAGGCTATGTCTATTCGGTTAAAGAATCTCAACCTTTTGATGCAAGCTCGGTGGGACGAGCCAGGCCCTTGCATGTGTCCAAACGTGGATTTGATGGATGAGCGGGCAGAGGGAGGCTAGAGACGGATTCGCTTGCCAGGAGGGCCCCCCGTCCAGGGGGCTTTTAGGAAAAAGAGAGTCTTTAAGTAGCAAGGGTTTCAAACAACGTGGAGTTTAGAAGCTAAAACCTATGTTTTGAGTTCCGCTTGAAAACGAACTGGTAGCCAGTGCATTTTAAGACCATGCTTCCTTCTTTGCAAAGGGCCCTAGAAGGCAAATGCACGTGGCAATAGCACGTCCCGCACTAATTCCCTCTAGCTGTACTGATTGCATTCCCATAGTGGCGGGGATCACAGTTCGGGAATGCAATCCCGTAAGTTGGGCCCCACCATTTAAGAAGGATGTTACGGGACTTGCATGCGTGCAGAGGAGTGCCACAAAGGCGGGGAAGGGGCTGGAAGGCACGTCCTCTGAGGCGCGGCTGAGGACGCTGGGTTTGACTAGTTTGGAGAGCAGGAGGCTGCGGGGCGACCTCACTGCTCTCCGCAGCTTCCTGAGGAGGGCAAGTGGAGAGGGAGGTGCTGATCTCTTCTCCCTGGTACCCAGTGCCAGGTCGCGTGGGAATGGCTCAAAGCTGCGTCCGTCAGGGGGGGTTCGGACTTGACGTGAGGAAACCTTTCTTTACCGAGAAGGGGGTCAAACCCTGGAACAGGGGGTGGTTGATGCCCCATGCCTGTCAGTGTTTAAGAGGCATTTGGGCAACGCCCTTAATGCCGTGCTTTAACTTTTGGTCAGCCTTGCAGTGGTCAGGCAGTTGGATTAGATGGTCATTGTAGGTCCCTTCCAACTCAACTTTTCCATTCCATTCCATTCCACTCCATTCCATTCCGTTCCGTTCTGTTCTATTCTGTTCTGTTCTTTTCTGTTCCCTGTGCTCCCCGTGAGTCAAAACCCTGAGACAGTTATTTACCTGAAGAGCCAGGGTTTTTTCAGATCCAAAAATACTTTCAAGGACACAAATCACAAAGATTACAAGTGGAAACAGGATTTGATTTTATTTTATTTTATTTTATTTTATTTTACTTTATGTTATTTTATGTTATTTTATGTTATGTTATGTTATTTTATGTTACTTTATGTTATTTTATATTATTTGATTTGGTTTGATTTTTCTGAATCCATTTCAGAGCCGATGCTCACAAGCATGAACACAATGCACATGTGTAGCCAGGAGCAGGCTGATGCATTCTTGAGTTTAGCTTGAAGAAACATCCCTTGCAGTCTGGCAAAGGAAAGCCATAGAGCCGCAGAAAGTAGCAGCAGGGATGCAGGCCAAGCAGTCCCTGCTTCCTGAAGAGTGAGAACTTGAAGAATGAGGATCAGGAGCGACCACACACAAAAGAAGAAGAAGAAGAGGTGTGTGGTACCGTGGGGTATTTTCCAAAGTAGGACACATAATAGCGATGACAAGCACACTTCTTGCCTTCCAAAACTTGCTGCGCCGCTGTGCTGCTTGGCCGGTGATGCATGAAAAGCGCTCTGGTGCCGGCCCTGCGCTTGTGCTGCATGCAGGGAGAGCTGCAAAGCGGCAGCTCCGGACGGTGCAGCAAGCCTGCAGCCCTTCCAAGCGCAGGCTGTTTTGCAGAAGCGAGAATCCGTGGGGAAACGGAGCCAAGGGAAGAGCAGAGCTCGCTCCCGCTCCAAACTTGCAACGGGCAAGAGAGCCCGAGAGAGCCAGGGCACGAGCGGTGCCTTGGAGGTGCAAGAGCAGCGGGCAAGAAGGGAGCCGAAAGGGCCCAGAGGAGCCCTGGCAAGGGGCTGTGCTCAATGCTACGGAGGACAAGAAGCAACCCGCGGGGGCCACCGTGGGGGCCCGCCCTGGGAGTCTAGAAAGCTTCCTCCCCCCGGATGCGGGGCACGAGGGCCATCTTCGTGGAGCACGAGCAGCAGGCACCTAGCCCAAATGGCCCAAAGGAGCCCTGGCAAGGGGCCGTGCTCAGTGCTGCAGAGGCAGGCAAAAACCCCCCGGGGACACTTGCTAGCCCACCGTGGGGGAAAAAAAGCCTTGCTCCCCCCAGCTGCAGGGCACGAGAGGCCATCTTCGTGGTGCATGAGCAGCAGGCAGTAACCTAGCCAAAAGGGAGCAGAGGAGCCCTGACAAGTGGTCATGCTCAATGCTGCAGAGGAAGGCAAAAAACCCCCGGGGACCAGTGCCAATCTGCCCCGGGGGAAAATTCCTTCCTGACCCCAGCGCTGGCGATCGGCTACTCCCTGAGCATGTGAGCAAGACCCGCCTCCTCGTCCCACAGGCTGGTCACGCCTCCCTCCCAGGAGATGCCCAAGCCCTATTCTCCCTCAAGCTGGAGCCACCTCAGGGGCTTGCGAGAGAGGCGATATGCCCCGGGCCTGATGGACCTTGGGGGCAAGAATCCTTCCCATGCCTGGTAGGACACCAGTGGCTGCTCCGAAGCACTGGGAGGCCTTGCAACATCTCTGCATTCCGTTTCTTACGGCTGCTGCCCCTGGCTGCGCAGGGGATGAGGACGGCGAGCTCTGCAGTGCTCTTCAGGAAGGCGTTCCCTTGGTCTTGCCGCGGCTATCCAGCTGAAAAGGCTATCCGAACCGGAGATGAGCTTTGAAGGTGGCGCTGCCGGGAGCTGGCCTGGCAGCAGAGAATCTCCAGCAGCCTCGCCCAGCCTTCGGTCTTCTTCCCTCAGACCCTCCAAGTAATTCCACCGGCTCCTCAAGGATTTCCTCTGGGATGTCTTCGGGCTGCCCGCAGGCCATCTCTGGCAGCAGGACACGGGAGGATGCTCCCTTTTATCCTGGCCCGGGGCACTGTGACTGCTGCGTTGCCGGGCACGGGGGTGACGGGGCCCCCCATGCGCAGCCCCGCCCGCCGCAGCCCCCCCGCCGCCCCTCCGCCCGGCATCCTTCGGAGGAAGGCCTTTGGGGTGCTGGCCCCGAGGCAGTCCCTGTGCCCAGGAGGCCCAGGGGGCTGTCCCTGCCCTTGGTGGCCGTGCACTGAGCACAGCTGCTGGGCGTCCCTGACGTGTCCTCTGCCCCTCAGCTCCCAAGGACAAACCCAGTGCTGTTCCTCTTCCTTCAGGCCATGGCAGAAACCAAGCCTGCAGCCCAGAGACCACCCCTATTAGCCGTCCCCTCTCTGCACCAGAGCTAACGACCACGAGGCCGCGCGGCGAGGAGGGCCAGGGACTTGATGTGGCTGGACACAAAGCCGGGGAGTGTGAGGGGGAATGGTTTCAGTAGTTGCAGCCTGGAGGAAAGGCAAAGCGTAACCAGAGCCATAGCTTGGGATGGAAAGAAGACAGGCTTTGACAAACAAGGGAGCGGAGGTTACACTGGTGGGGTGGAAAGGCTGGTCATTTTCAGGCCTAGAACATTTGGAGCCGTGCCCAAAGCACAGCCAGGCAAACGACGACTCCTCCAAACGGGGAAAATTGCTCATTGCTGCTATCGCCGTCACATCCCCTTGTGCCACTGAAACCAAGCTGCGCAGCTCCTCTGTTAAAGACACCCATTGCCCGAGTTTATAGGGGATAGCAAACGCGCTTCAGCCCTGGGGTAAAACTTTCACAGCTCTTTTGGGACTTCAAAGTTTCTGAGAGTTACTTGCCTCCCTCACTTGGCGGGAGGATGTTCAGCTCTTCTCTAAAGCCTGGAAAGTCTCTTTTTCCTTTAGGATTTAGTCTTTTGAGTCCTGAAAGAGGAAGGAAGGTGATATTCTTGTCATTTTGGCCGTTGGTGCCAAAATTCATCTGTCCGTTCAGACTCTGTAAAGAAGGGCATTTATACCGTATACATTCCTTTGGATGTGGGGATGCCAGAGGTGAAAGAAAGGCTTGTGGTTCCCTCTGCGTGAACTTTGCAGAGACGTAGAGAGCATGCAGGATTGCCTCACCATTCCTCACCAATGCACCAGGGAGGGACATTTGCTACTCCCCTGCTTATGGGGAGGTCGTCTTCTTGGCAAGAAGTCCTGAATGGTTTTGTGTTCTTGACCATCTTTCTCCTGGCACTTGAGTAGCTCTTCTGCTCCTTTGGCCTCCATCCTTGATATCTTTCTTGAAAGTGATGGCAGCCCTGTCAGCCTTTGTCTTGCTCCTGCTGGGCATCTTCTTCTGTAGGCCCTGCATGCCCCTCGTCGGCTGCTTAGTCTTTGTTTGCCTTGATCCCAGATGGAATTTGTCTTTCTTGAACGCAAGGAATGAGAAATGTCCCTAGTGGTGCCGCTGAGTTCTCACCAGGGCTTTGCACAATGCTTGCCTTTCCGATGGAAATAGCTTGCCTGACACACAAGAATGCATTTGCCTCTATGCCATTCGTGGCTCCTAGTCACCCTGTCATCTACTCATGCCTCCAGGAACGTTGGCCTACTCCGATGTTCCCAAACTGGAGCAGAAACTCATGGTGCTCCAGCTGCCGTTGTGTTACCTGCAGTTCTTCACACGCGTGGTTTACTGAGAGAGGGGGCTCTCTCTTCTGGCAGAGCTTCAGCTGGTGTGGAGCATGGGGGCCATAGAAACATACCCTGAGATAGAGCTTTTTCTGGTTCATGGGTGCCATGAAATCCAGAAGACGATGTGGACAATGAATGTATCTCCTGGAGGAGGCGGGAAGCCTACATATCTTGAACGGTAGTTTTCTGCAATCTCATTTCAAAAGACCTGACCGTGAACTTCACCGTTTCATACATTTGATGGCACGAAAGCGTGAAGGGTGGAGCCCGAGAGACGTGTTAATGAGGCTTTCACCCGTCGGTAGCCTGCTGGAGTGCAGCTCCACGCAGTCTCGACCAGCAGATCCAGCCCTCCGCCGGCCGGGTGAGCTAGGGACGGACTGTGTGGGTGGGCTCTGAGCACGAAGCTGGTGGTGTGCGTCTAGTCGCTTTCAAAACGGGTGTCTGCCTCCTAGGAAAGAAAAGAAGCACAGCTGGCGTTACGTGAGCTTCCATTTTGGAGGTTTCATTGGAGAAAGTGCCAAATCAGCCCCGATGCTGAAAAAGCTGCAGGAGATGAAACACGGGTGGGCCAGTGCGATGCGGTTCGTGGCACTGCTGTCTGTGGGGATATGCTTCACTGTGCAGGAGTGTGAATAAAGGTGGCTGAGCTTTTAAATGACCTCTGCAGGCATTTAGTGAAAAGGAAGGTTGTTGCTGGTAGTGCCGATGTGGGTGAGGAGTTGGCTGGCCGGGTGGCCGTCCGACACTAAAAGGCAACTGCCTCTCTTGAAGAGTCCCTGCGTGCCTGGAAGGTAGCTGCGAAGGAGGACTGAAGATTTTGCTTTTTATACACCCGCCTGAGATTACCTGAGAATGTCGGTGCGATGAAATTACTGGTGGCGGCATTCAGATACAAAGGAACTTCATTGATTGTTTTTTTTAATTAATAGATGAAACTATGAGAAACCATCTTCTAGCACACACGTGGTAATCCGTTTGCAAAACTGGTGCAATGAGTGCAGAAAGCTGCCAGGCTATGTCTATTCGGTTAAAGAATCTCAACCTTTTGATGCAAGCTCGGTGGGACGAGCCAGGCCCTTGCATGTGTCCAAACGTGGATTTGATGGATGAGCGGGCAGAGGGAGGCTAGAGACGGATTCGCTTGCCAGGAGGGCCCCCCGTCCAGGGGGCTTTTAGGAAAAAGAGAGTCTTTAAGTAGCAAGGGTTTCAAACAACGTGGAGTTTAGAAGCTAAAACCTATGTTTTGAGTTCCCCTTGAAAACGAACTGGTAGCCAGTGCATTTTAAGACCATGCTTTCTTCTTTGCAAAGGGCCCTAGAAGGCAAATGCACGTGGCAATAGCACGTCCCGCACTAATTCCCTCTAGCTGTACTGATTGCATTCCCATAGTGGCGGGGATCACAGTTCGGGAATGCAATCCCGTAAGTTGGGCCCCACCATTTAAGAAGGATGTTAAGGGACTTGCATGCGTGCAGAGGAGTGCCACAAAGGCGGGGAAGGGGCTGGAAGGCGTGTCCTCTGAGGCGCGGCTGAGGACGCTGGGTTTGACTAGTTTGGGGAGCAGGAGGCTGCGGGGCGACCTCACTGCTCTCCGCAGCTTCCTGAGGAGGGCAAGTGGAGAGGGAGGTGCTGATCTCTTCTCCCTGGTACCCAGTGCCAGGACGCGTGGGAATGGCTCAAAGCTGCGTCCGTCAGGGGGGGTTCGGACTTGACGTGAGGAAACCTTTCTTTACCGAGAAGGGGGTCAAACCCTGGAACAGGGGGTGGTTGATGCCCCATGCCTGTCAGTGTTTAAGAGGCATTTGGGCAACGCCCTTAATGCCGTGCTTTAACTTTTGGTCAGCCTTGCAGTGGTCAGGCAGTTGGATTAGATGGTCATTGTAGGTCCCTTCCAACTCAACTTTTCCATTCCATTCCATTCCACTCCATTCCATTCCGTTCCGTTCTGTTCTATTCTGTTCTGTTCTTTTCTGTTCCCTGTGCTCCCCGTGAGTCAAACCCCTGAGACAGTTATTTACCTGAAGAGCCAGGGTTTTTTCAGATCCAAAAACACTTTCAAGGACACAAATCACAAAGATTACAAGTGGAAACAGGATTTGATTTTATTTTATTTTATTTTATTTTATTTTATTTTATTTTATTTTATTTTACTTTATGTTATTTTATGTTATGTTATGTTATTTTATGTTACTTTATGTTATTTTATATTATTTGATTTGGTTTGATTTTTCTGAATCCATTTCAGAGCCGATGCTCACAAGCATGAACACAATGCACATGTGTAGCCAGGAGCAGGCTGATGCATTCTTGAGTTTAGCTTGAAGAAACATCCCTTGCAGTCTGGCAAAGGAAAGCCATAGAGCCGCAGAAAGTAGCAGCAGGGATGCAGGCCAAGCAGTCCCTGCTTCCTGAAGAGTGAGAACTTGAGGAATGAGGATCAGGAGCGACCACACACAAAAGAAGAAGAAGAAGAGGTGTGTGGTACCGTGGGGTATTTTCCAAAGTAGGACACATAATAGCGATGACAAGCACACTTCTTGCCTTCCAAAACTTGCTGCGCCGCTGTGCTGCTTGGCCGGTGATGCATGAAAAGCGCTCTGGTGCCGGCCCTGCGCTTGTGCTGCATGCAGGGAGAGCTGCAAAGCGGCAGCTCCGGACGGTGCAGCAAGCCTGCAGCCCTTCCAAGTGCAGGCTGTTTTGCAGAAGCGAGAATCCGTGGGGAAACGGAGCCAAGGGAAGAGCAGAGCTCGCTCCCGCTCCAAACTTGCAACGGGCAAGAGAGCCCGAGAGAGCCAGGGCACGAGCGGTGCCTTGGAGGTGCAAGAGCAGCGGGCAAGAAGGGAGCCGAAAGGGCCCAGAGGAGCCCTGGCAAGGGGCTGTGCTCAATGCTACGGAGGACAAGAAGCAACCCGCGGGGGCCACCGTGGGGGCCCGCCCTGGGAGTCCAGAAAGCTTCCTCCCCCCGGATGCGGGGCACGAGGGCCATCTTCGTGGAGCACGAGCAGCAGGCACCTAGCCCAAATGGCCCAAAGGAGCCCTGGCAAGGGGCCGTGCTCAGTGCTGCAGAGGCAGGCAAAAACCCCCCGGGGACACTTGCTAGCCCACCGTGGGGGAAAAAAAGCCTTGCTCCCCCCAGCTGCAGGGCACGAGAGGCCATCTTCGTGGTGCATGAGCAGCAGGCAGTAACCTAGCCAAAAGGGAGCAGAGGAGCCCTGACAAGTGGTCATGCTCAATGCTGCAGAGGAAGGCAAAAAACCCCCGGGGACCAGTGCCAATCTGCCCCGGGGGAAAATTCCTTCCTGACCCCAGCGCTGGCGATCGGCTACTCCCTGAGCATGTGAGCAAGACCCGCCTCCTCGTCCCACAGGCTGGTCACGCCTCCCTCCCAGGAGATGCCCAAGCCCTATTCTCCCTCAAGCTGGAGCCACCTCAGGGGCTTGCGAGAGAGGCGATATGCCCCGGGCCTGATGGACCTTGGGGGCAAGAATCCTTCCCATGCCTGGTAGGACACCAGTGGCTGCTCCGAAGCACTGGGAGGCCTTGCAACATCTCTGCATTCCGTTTCTTACGGCTGCTGCCCCTGGCTGCGCAGGGGATGAGGACGGCGAGCTCTGCAGTGCTCTTCAGGAAGGCGTTCCCTTGGTCTTGCCGCGGCTATCCAGCTGAAAAGGCTATCCGAACCTGAGATGGGCTTTGAAGGTGGCGCTGCCGGGAGCTGGCCTGGCAGCAGAGAATCTCCAGCAGCCTCGCCCAGCCTTCGGTCTTCTTCCCTCAGACCCTCCAAGTAATTCCACCGGCTCCTCAAGGATTTCCTCTGGGATGTCTTCGGGCTGCCCGCAGGCCATCTCTGGCAGCAGGACACGGGAGGATGCTCCCTTTTATCCTGGCCCGGGGCACTGTGACTGCTGCGTTGCCGGGCACGGGGGTGACGGGGCCCCCCATGCGCAGCCCCGCCCGCCGCAGCCCCCCCGCCGCCCCTCCGCCCGGCATCCTTCGGAGGAAGGCCTTTGGGGTGCTGGCCCCGAGGCAGTCCCTGTGCCCAGGAGGCCCAGGGGGCTGTCCCTGCCCTTGGTGGCCGTGCACTGAGCACAGCTGCTGGGCGTCCCTGACGTGTCCTCTGCCCCTCAGCTCCCAAGGACAAACCCAGTGCTGTTCCTCTTCCTTCAGGCCATGGCAGAAACCAAGCCTGCAGCCCAGAGACCACCCCTATTAGCCGTCCCCTCTCTGCACCAGAGCTAACGACCACGAGGCCGCGCGGCGAGGAGGGCCAGGGACTTGATGTGGCTGGACACAAAGCCGGGGAGTGTGAGGGGGAATGGTTTCAGTAGTTGCAGCCTGGAGGAAAGGCAAAGCGTAACCAGAGCCATAGCTTGGGATGGAAAGAAGACAGGCTTTGACAAACAAGGGAGCGGAGGTTACACTGGTGGGGTGGAAAGGCTGGTCATTTTCAGGCCTAGAACATTTGGAGCCGTGCCCAAAGCACAGCCAGGCAAACGACGACTCCTCCAAACGGGGAAAATTGCTCATTGCTGCTATCGCCGTCACATCCCCTTGTGCCACTGAAACCAAGCTGCGCAGCTCCTCTGTTAAAGACACCCATTGCCCGAGTTTATAGGGGATAGCAAACGCGCTTCAGCCCTGGGGTAAAACTTTCACAGCTCTTTTGGGACTTCAAAGTTTCTGAGAGTTACTTGCCTCCCTCACTTGGCGGGAGGATGTTCAGCTCTTCTCTAAAGCCTGGAAAGTCTCTTTTTCCTTTAGGATTTAGTCTTTTGAGTCCTGAAAGAGGAAGGAAGGTGATATTCTTGTCATTTTGGCCGTTGGTGCCAAAATTCATCTGTCCGTTCAGACTCTGTAAAGAAGGGCATTTATACCGTATACATTCCTTTGGATGTGGGGATGCCAGAGGTGAAAGAAAGGCTTGTGGTTCCCTCTGCGTGAACTTTGCAGAGACGTAGAGAGCATGCAGGATTGCCTCACCATTCCTCACCAATGCACCAGGGAGGGACATTTGCTACTCCCCTGCTTATGGGGAGGTCGTCTTCTTGGCAAGAAGTCCTGAATGGTTTTGTGTTCTTGACCATCTTTCTCCTGGCACTTGAGTAGCTCTTCTGCTCCTTTGGCCTCCATCCTTGATATCTTTCTTGAAAGTGATGGCAGCCCTGTCAGCCTTTGTCTTGCTCCTGCTGGGCATCTTCTTCTGTAGGCCCTGCATGCCCCTCGTCGGCTGCTTAGTCTTTGTTTGCCTTGATCCCAGATGGAATTTGTCTTTCTTGAACGCAAGGAATGAGAAATGTCCCTAGTGGTGCCGCTGAGTTCTCACCAGGGCTTTGCACAATGCTTGCCTTTCCGATGGAAATAGCTTGCCTGACACACAAGAATGCATTTGCCTCTATGCCATTCGTGGCTCCTAGTCACCCTGTCATCTACTCATGCCTCCAGGAACGTTGGCCTACTCCGATGTTCCCAAACTGGAGCAGAAACTCATGGTGCTCCAGCTGCCGTTGTGTTACCTGCAGTTCTTCACACGCGTGGTTTACTGAGAGAGGGGGCTCTCTCTTCTGGCAGAGCTTCAGCTGGTGTGGAGCATGGGGGCCATAGAAACATACCCTGAGATAGAGCTTTTTCTGGTTCATGGGTGCCATGAAATCCAGAAGACGATGTGGACAATGAATGTATCTCCTGGAGGAGGCGGGAAGCCTACATATCTTGAACGGTAGTTTTCTGCAATCTCATTTCAAAAGACCTGACCGTGAACTTCACCGTTTCATACATTTGATGGCACGAAAGCGTGAAGGGTGGAGCCCGAGAGACGTGTTAATGAGGCTTTCACCCGTCGGTAGCCTGCTGGAGTGCAGCTCCACGCAGTCTCGACCAGCAGATCCAGCCCTCCGCCGGCCGGGTGAGCTAGGGACGGACTGTGTGGGTGGGCTCTGAGCACGAAGCTGGTGGTGTGCGTCTAGTCGCTTTCAAAACGGGTGTCTGCCTCCTAGGAAAGAAAAGAAGCACAGCTGGCGTTACGTGAGCTTCCATTTTGGAGGTTTCATTGGAGAAAGTGCCAAATCAGCCCCGATGCTGAAAAAGCTGCAGGAGATGAAACACGGGTGGGCCAGTGCGATGCGGTTCGTGGCACTGCTGTCTGTGGGGATATGCTTCACTGTGCAGGAGTGTGAATAAAGGTGGCTGAGCTTTTAAATGACCTCTGCAGGCATTTAGTGAAAAGGAAGGTTGTTGCTGGTAGTGCCGATGTGGGTGAGGAGTTGGCTGGCCGGGTGGCCGTCCGACACTAAAAGGCAACTGCCTCTCTTGAAGAGTCCCTGCGTGCCTGGAAGGTAGCTGCGAAGGAGGACTGAAGATTTTGCTTTTTATACACCCGCCTGAGATTACCTGAGAATGTCGGTGCGATGAAATTACTGGTGGCGGCATTCAGATACAAAGGAACTTCATTGATTGTTTTTTTTAATTAATAGATGAAACTATGAGAAACCATCTTCTAGCACACACGTGGTAATCCGTTTGCAAAACTGGTGCAATGAGTGCAGAAAGCTGCCAGGCTATGTCTATTCGGTTAAAGAATCTCAACCTTTTGATGCAAGCTCGGTGGGACGAGCCAGGCCCTTGCATGTGTCCAAACGTGGATTTGATGGATGAGCGGGCAGAGGGAGGCTAGAGACGGATTCGCTTGCCAGGAGGGCCCCCCGTCCAGGGGGCTTTTAGGAAAAAGAGAGTCTTTAAGTAGCAAGGGTTTCAAACAACGTGGAGTTTAGAAGCTAAAACCTATGTTTTGAGTTCCCCTTGAAAACGAACTGGTAGCCAGTGCATTTTAAGACCATGCTTTCTTCTTTGCAAAGGGCCCTAGAAGGCAAATGCACGTGGCAATAGCACGTCCCGCACTAATTCCCTCTAGCTGTACTGATTGCATTCCCATAGTGGCGGGGATCACAGTTCGGGAATGCAATCCCGTAAGTTGGGCCCCACCATTTAAGAAGGATGTTAAGGGACTTGCATGCGTGCAGAGGAGTGCCACAAAGGCGGGGAAGGGGCTGGAAGGCGTGTCCTCTGAGGCGCGGCTGAGGACGCTGGGTTTGACTAGTTTGGGGAGCAGGAGGCTGCGGGGCGACCTCACTGCTCTCCGCAGCTTCCTGAGGAGGGCAAGTGGAGAGGGAGGTGCTGATCTCTTCTCCCTGGTACCCAGTGCCAGGACGCGTGGGAATGGCTCAAAGCTGCGTCCGTCAGGGGGGGTTCGGACTTGACGTGAGGAAACCTTTCTTTACCGAGAAGGGGGTCAAACCCTGGAACAGGGGGTGGTTGATGCCCCATGCCTGTCAGTGTTTAAGAGGCATTTGGGCAACGCCCTTAATGCCGTGCTTTAACTTTTGGTCAGCCTTGCAGTGGTCAGGCAGTTGGATTAGATGGTCATTGTAGGTCCCTTCCAACTCAACTTTTCCATTCCATTCCATTCCACTCCATTCCATTCCGTTCCGTTCTGTTCTATTCTGTTCTGTTCTTTTCTGTTCCCTGTGCTCCCCGTGAGTCAAACCCCTGAGACAGTTATTTACCTGAAGAGCCAGGGTTTTTTCAGATCCAAAAACACTTTCAAGGACACAAATCACAAAGATTACAAGTGGAAACAGGATTTTATTTTATTTTATTTTATTTTATTTTATTTTATTTTATTTTATTTTATTTTACTTTATGTTATTTTATGTTATGTTATGTTATTTTATGTTACTTTATGTTATTTTATATTATTTGATTTGGTTTGATTTTTCTGAATCCATTTCAGAGCCGATGCTCACAAGCATGAACACAATGCACATGTGTAGCCAGGAGCAGGCTGATGCATTCTTGAGTTTAGCTTGAAGAAACATCCCTTGCAGTCTGGCAAAGGAAAGCCATAGAGCCGCAGAAAGTAGCAGCAGGGATGCAGGCCAAGCAGTCCCTGCTTCCTGAAGAGTGAGAACTTGAGGAATGAGGATCAGGAGCGACCACACACAAAAGAAGAAGAAGAAGAGGTGTGTGGTACCGTGGGGTATTTTCCAAAGTAGGACACATAATAGCGATGACAAGCACACTTCTTGCCTTCCAAAACTTGCTGCGCCGCTGTGCTGCTTGGCCGGTGATGCATGAAAAGCGCTCTGGTGCCGGCCCTGCGCTTGTGCTGCATGCAGGGAGAGCTGCAAAGCGGCAGCTCCGGACGGTGCAGCAAGCCTGCAGCCCTTCCAAGTGCAGGCTGTTTTGCAGAAGCGAGAATCCGTGGGGAAACGGAGCCAAGGGAAGAGCAGAGCTCGCTCCCGCTCCAAACTTGCAACGGGCAAGAGAGCCCGAGAGAGCCAGGGCACGAGCGGTGCCTTGGAGGTGCAAGAGCAGCGGGCAAGAAGGGAGCCGAAAGGGCCCAGAGGAGCCCTGGCAAGGGGCTGTGCTCAATGCTACGGAGGACAAGAAGCAACCCGCGGGGGCCACCGTGGGGGCCCGCCCTGGGAGTCCAGAAAGCTTCCTCCCCCCGGATGCGGGGCACGAGGGCCATCTTCGTGGAGCACGAGCAGCAGGCACCTAGCCCAAATGGCCCAAAGGAGCCCTGGCAAGGGGCCGTGCTCAGTGCTGCAGAGGCAGGCAAAAACCCCCCGGGGACACTTGCTAGCCCACCGTGGGGGAAAAAAAGCCTTGCTCCCCCCAGCTGCAGGGCACGAGAGGCCATCTTCGTGGTGCATGAGCAGCAGGCAGTAACCTAGCCAAAAGGGAGCAGAGGAGCCCTGACAAGTGGTCATGCTCAATGCTGCAGAGGAAGGCAAAAAACCCCCGGGGACCAGTGCCAATCTGCCCCGGGGGAAAATTCCTTCCTGACCCCAGCGCTGGCGATCGGCTACTCCCTGAGCATGTGAGCAAGACCCGCCTCCTCGTCCCACAGGCTGGTCACGCCTCCCTCCCAGGAGATGCCCAAGCCCTATTCTCCCTCAAGCTGGAGCCACCTCAGGGGCTTGCGAGAGAGGCGATATGCCCCGGGCCTGATGGACCTTGGGGGCAAGAATCCTTCCCATGCCTGGTAGGACACCAGTGGCTGCTCCGAAGCACTGGGAGGCCTTGCAACATCTCTGCATTCCGTTTCTTACGGCTGCTGCCCCTGGCTGCGCAGGGGATGAGGACGGCGAGCTCTGCAGTGCTCTTCAGGAAGGCGTTCCCTTGGTCTTGCCGCGGCTATCCAGCTGAAAAGGCTATCCGAACCTGAGATGGGCTTTGAAGGTGGCGCTGCCGGGAGCTGGCCTGGCAGCAGAGAATCTCCAGCAGCCTCGCCCAGCCTTCGGTCTTCTTCCCTCAGACCCTCCAAGTAATTCCACCGGCTCCTCAAGGATTTCCTCTGGGATGTCTTCAGGCTGCCCGCAGGCAGCAGGACACGGGAGGATGCTCCCTTTTATCCTGGCCCGGGGCACTGTGACTGCTGCGTTGCCGGGCGGTGGCACTGTGACACGGGGGTGACGGGGCCCCCCATGCGCAGCCCCGCCCGCCGCAGCCCCCCCGCCGCCCCTCCGCCCGGCATCCTTCGGAGGAAGGCCTTTGGGGGGCTGGCCCCGAGGCAGTCCCTGTGCCCAGGAGGCCGAGGGGGCTGTCCCTGCCCTTGGTGGCCGTGCACTGAGCACAGCTGCTGGGCGTCCCTCATGTGTCCTCTGCCCCTCAGCTCCCAAGGACAAACCCAGTGCTGTTCCTCTTCCTTCAGGCCATGGCAGAAACCAAGCCTGCAGCCCAGAGACCACCCCTATTAGCCGTCCCCTCTCTGCACCAGAGCTAACGACCACGAGGCCGCGCGGCGAGGAGGGCCAGGGACTTGATGTGGCTGGACACAAAGCCGGGGAGTGTGAGGGGGAATGGTTTCAGTAGTTGCAGCCTGGAGGAAAGGCAAAGCGTAACCAGAGCCATAGCTTGGGATGGAAAGAAGACAGGCTTTGACAAACAAGGGAGCGGAGGTTACACTGGTGGGGTGGAAAGGCTGGTCATTTTCAGGCCTAGAACATTTGGAGCCGTGCCCAAAGCACAGCCAGGCAAACGACGACTCCTCCAAACGGGGAAAATAGCCCACTGCTGCTATCGCCGTCACATCCCCTTGTGCCACTGAAACCAAGCTGCGCAGCTCCTCTGTTAAAGACACCCATTGCCCGAGTTTATAGGGGATAGCAAACGCGCTTCAGCCCTGGGGTAAAACTTTGGCAGCTCTTTTGGGACTTCAAAGTTTCTGAGAGTTACTTGCCTCCCTCACTTGGCGGGAAGATGTTCAGCTCTTCTCTAAAGCCTGGAAAGTCTCTTTTTCCTTTAGGATTTAGTCTTTTGAGTCCTGAAAGAGGAAGGAAGGTGATATTCTTGTCATTTTGGTCGTTGGTGCCAAAATTCATCTGTCCGTTCAGACTCTGTAAAGAAGGGCATTTATACCGTATACATTCCTTTGGATGTGGGGATGCCAGAGGTGAAAGAAAGGCTTGTGGTTCCCTCTGCGTGAACTTTGCAGAGACGTAGAGAGCATGCAGGATTGCCTCACCATTCCTCACCAATGCACCAGGGAGGGACATTTGCTACTCCCCTGCTTATGGGGAGGTCGTCTTCTTGGCAAGAAGTCCTGAATGGGTTTGTGTTCTTGACCATCTTTCTCCTGGCACTTGAGTAGCTCTTCTGCTCCTTTGGCCTCCATCCTTGATATCTTTCTTGAAAGTGATGGCAGCCCTGTCAGCCTTTGTCTTGCTCCTGCTGGGCATCTTCTTCTGTAGGCCCTGCATGCCCCTCGTCGGCTGCTTAGTCTTTGTTTGCCTTGATCCCAGATGGAATTTGTCTTTCTTGAACGCGAGGAATGAGAAATGTCCCTAGTGGTGCCGCTGAGTTCTCACCAGGGCTTTGCACAATGCTTGCCTTTCCGATGGAAATAGCTTGCCTGACACACAAGAATGCATTTGCCTCTATGCCATTCGTGGCTCCTAGTCACCCTGTCATCTACTCATGCCTCCAGGAACGTTGGCCTACTCCGATGTTCCCAAACTGGAGCAGAAACTCATGGTGCTCCAGCTGCCGTTGTGTTACCTGCAGTTCTTCACACGCGTGGTTTACTGAGAGAGGGGGCTCTCTCTTCTGGCAGAGCTTCAGCTGGTGTGGAGCATGGGGGCCATAGAAACATACCCTGAGATAGAGCTTTTTCTGGTTCATGGGTGCCATGAAATCCAGAAGACGATGTGGACAATGAATGTATCTCCTGGAGGAGGCGGGAAGCCTACATATCTTGAACGGTAGTTTTCTGCAATCTCATTTCAAAAGACCTGACCGTGAACTTCACCGTTTCATACATTTGATGGCACGAAAGCGTGAAGGGTGGAGCCCGAGAGACGTGTTAATGAGGCTTTCACCCGTCGGTAGCCTGCTGGAGTGCAGCTCCACGCAGTCTCGACCAGCAGATCCAGCCCTCCGCCGGCCGGGTGAGCTAGGGACGGACTGTGTGGGTGGGCTCTGAGCACGAAGCTGGTGGTGTGCGTCTAGTCGCTTTCAAAACGGGTGTCTGCCTCCTAGGAAAGAAAAGAAGCACAGCTGGCGTTACGTGAGCTTCCATTTTGGAGGTTTCATTGGAGAAAGTGCCAAATCAGCCCCGATGCTGAAAAAGCTGCAGGAGATGAAACACGGGTGGGCCAGTGCGATGCGGTTCGTGGCACTGCTGTCTGTGGGGATATGCTTCACTGTGCAGGAGTGTGAATAAAGGTGGCTGAGCTTTTAAATGACCTCTGCAGGCATTTAGTGAAAAGGAAGGTTGTTGCTGGTAGTGCCGATGTGGGTGAGGAGTTGGCTGGCCGGGTGGCCGTCCGACACTAAAAGGCAACTGCCTCTCTCGAAGAGTCCCTGCGTGCCTGGAAGGTAGCTGCGAAGGAGGACTGAAGATTTTGCTTTTTATACACCCGCCTGAGATTACCTGAGAATGTCGGTGCGATGAAATTACTGGTGGCGGCATTCAGATACAAAGGAACTTCATTGATTGTTTTTTTTAATTAATAGATGAAACTATGAGAAACCATCTTCTAGCACACACGTGGTAATCCGTTTGCAAAACTGGTGCAATGAGTGCAGAAAGCTGCCAGGCTATGTCTATTCGGTTAAAGAATCTCAACCTTTTGATGCAAGCTCGGTGGGACGAGCCAGGCCCTTGCATGTGTCCAAACGTGGATTTGATGGATGAGCGGGCAGAGGGAGGCTAGAGACGGATTCGCTTGCCAGGAGGGCCCCCCGTCCAGGGGGCTTTTAGGAAAAAGAGAGTCTTTAAGGAGCAAGGGTTTCAAACAACGTGGAGTTTAGAAGCTAAAACCTATGTTTTGAGTTCCCCTTGAAAACGAACTGGTAGCCAGTGCATTTTAAGACCATGCTTTCTTCTTTGCAAAGGGCCCTAGAAGGCAAATGCACGTGGCAATAGCACGTCCCGCACTAATTCCCTCTAGCTGTACTGATTGCATTCCCATAGTGGCGGGGATCACAGTTCGGGAATGCAATCCCGTAAGTTGGGCCCCACCATTTAAGAAGGATGTTAAGGGACTTGCATGCGTGCAGAGGAGTGCCACAAAGGCGGGGAAGGGGCTGGAAGGCGTGTCCTCTGAGGCGCGGCTGAGGACGCTGGGTTTGACTAGTTTGGGGAGCAGGAGGCTGCGGGGCGACCTCACTGCTCTCCGCAGCTTCCTGAGGAGGGCAAGTGGAGAGGGAGGTGCTGATCTCTTCTCCCTGGTACCCAGTGCCAGGACGCGTGGGAATGGCTCAAAGCTGCGTCCGTCAGGGGGGGTTCGGACTTGACGTGAGGAAACCTTTCTTTACCGAGAAGGGGGTCAAACCCTGGAACAGGGGGTGGTTGATGCCCCATGCCTGTCAGTGTTTAAGAGGCATTTGGGCAACGCCCTTAATGCCGTGCTTTAACTTTTGGTCAGCCTTGCAGTGGTCAGGCAGTTGGATTAGATGGTCATTGTAGGTCCCTTCCAACTCAACTTTTCCATTCCATTCCATTCCACTCCATTCCATTCCGTTCCGTTCTGTTCTATTCTGTTCTGTTCTTTTCTGTTCCCTGTGCTCCCCGTGAGTCAAACCCCTGAGACAGTTATTTACCTGAAGAGCCAGGGTTTTTTCAGATCCAAAAACACTTTCAAGGACACAAATCACAAAGATTACAAGTGGAAACAGGATTTTATTTTATTTTATTTTATTTTATTTTATTTTATTTTATTTTATTTTATTTTATTTTACTTTATGTTATTTTATGTTATGTTATGTTATTTTATGTTACTTTATGTTATTTTATATTATTTGATTTGGTTTGATTTTTCTGAATCCATTTCAGAGCCGATGCTCACAAGCATGAACACAATGCACATGTGTAGCCAGGAGCAGGCTGATGCATTCTTGAGTTTAGCTTGAAGAAACATCCCTTGCAGTCTGGCAAAGGAAAGCCATAGAGCCGCAGAAAGTAGCAGCAGGGATGCAGGCCAAGCAGTCCCTGCTTCCTGAAGAGTGAGAACTTGAGGAATGAGGATCAGGAGCGACCACACACAAAAGAAGAAGAAGAAGAGGTGTGTGGTACCGTGGGGTATTTTCCAAAGTAGGACACATAATAGCGATGACAAGCACACTTCTTGCCTTCCAAAACTTGCTGCGCCGCTGTGCTGCTTGGCCGGTGATGCATGAAAAGCGCTCTGGTGCCGGCCCTGCGCTTGTGCTGCATGCAGGGAGAGCTGCAAAGCGGCAGCTCCGGACGGTGCAGCAAGCCTGCAGCCCTTCCAAGTGCAGGCTGTTTTGCAGAAGCGAGAATCCGTGGGGAAACGGAGCCAAGGGAAGAGCAGAGCTCGCTCCCGCTCCAAACTTGCAACGGGCAAGAGAGCCCGAGAGAGCCAGGGCACGAGCGGTGCCTTGGAGGTGCAAGAGCAGCGGGCAAGAAGGGAGCCGAAAGGGCCCAGAGGAGCCCTGGCAAGGGGCTGTGCTCAATGCTACGGAGGACAAGAAGCAACCCGCGGGGGCCACCGTGGGGGCCCGCCCTGGGAGTCCAGAAAGCTTCCTCCCCCCGGATGCGGGGCACGAGGGCCATCTTCGTGGAGCACGAGCAGCAGGCACCTAGCCCAAATGGCCCAAAGGAGCCCTGGCAAGGGGCCGTGCTCAGTGCTGCAGAGGCAGGCAAAAACCCCCCGGGGACACTTGCTAGCCCACCGTGGGGGAAAAAAAGCCTTGCTCCCCCCAGCTGCAGGGCACGAGAGGCCATCTTCGTGGTGCATGAGCAGCAGGCAGTAACCTAGCCAAAAGGGAGCAGAGGAGCCCTGACAAGTGGTCATGCTCAATGCTGCAGAGGAAGGCAAAAAACCCCCGGGGACCAGTGCCAATCTGCCCCGGGGGAAAATTCCTTCCTGACCCCAGCGCTGGCGATCGGCTACTCCCTGAGCATGTGAGCAAGACCCGCCTCCTCGTCCCACAGGCTGGTCACGCCTCCCTCCCAGGAGATGCCCAAGCCCTATTCTCCCTCAAGCTGGAGCCACCTCAGGGGCTTGCGAGAGAGGCGATATGCCCCGGGCCTGATGGACCTTGGGGGCAAGAATCCTTCCCATGCCTGGTAGGACACCAGTGGCTGCTCCGAAGCACTGGGAGGCCTTGCAACATCTCTGCATTCCGTTTCTTACGGCTGCTGCCCCTGGCTGCGCAGGGGATGAGGACGGCGAGCTCTGCAGTGCTCTTCAGGAAGGCGTTCCCTTGGTCTTGCCGCGGCTATCCAGCTGAAAAGGCTATCCGAACCTGAGATGGGCTTTGAAGGTGGCGCTGCCGGGAGCTGGCCTGGCAGCAGAGAATCTCCAGCAGCCTCGCCCAGCCTTCGGTCTTCTTCCCTCAGACCCTCCAAGTAATTCCACCGGCTCCTCAAGGATTTCCTCTGGGATGTCTTCAGGCTGCCCGCAGGCAGCAGGACACGGGAGGATGCTCCCTTTTATCCTGGCCCGGGGCACTGTGACTGCTGCGTTGCCGGGCGGTGGCACTGTGACACGGGGGTGACGGGGCCCCCCATGCGCAGCCCCGCCCGCCGCAGCCCCCCCGCCGCCCCTCCGCCCGGCATCCTTCGGAGGAAGGCCTTTGGGGGGCTGGCCCCGAGGCAGTCCCTGTGCCCAGGAGGCCGAGGGGGCTGTCCCTGCCCTTGGTGGCCGTGCACTGAGCACAGCTGCTGGGCGTCCCTCATGTGTCCTCTGCCCCTCAGCTCCCAAGGACAAACCCAGTGCTGTTCCTCTTCCTTCAGGCCATGGCAGAAACCAAGCCTGCAGCCCAGAGACCACCCCTATTAGCCGTCCCCTCTCTGCACCAGAGCTAACGACCACGAGGCCGCGCGGCGAGGAGGGCCAGGGACTTGATGTGGCTGGACACAAAGCCGGGGAGTGTGAGGGGGAATGGTTTCAGTAGTTGCAGCCTGGAGGAAAGGCAAAGCGTAACCAGAGCCATAGCTTGGGATGGAAAGAAGACAGGCTTTGACAAACAAGGGAGCGGAGGTTACACTGGTGGGGTGGAAAGGCTGGTCATTTTCAGGCCTAGAACATTTGGAGCCGTGCCCAAAGCACAGCCAGGCAAACGACGACTCCTCCAAACGGGGAAAATAGCCCACTGCTGCTATCGCCGTCACATCCCCTTGTGCCACTGAAACCAAGCTGCGCAGCTCCTCTGTTAAAGACACCCATTGCCCGAGTTTATAGGGGATAGCAAACGCGCTTCAGCCCTGGGGTAAAACTTTCGCAGCTCTTTTGGGACTTCAAAGTTTCTGAGAGTTACTTGCCTCCCTCACTTGGCGGGAAGATGTTCAGCTCTTCTCTAAAGCCTGGAAAGTCTCTTTTTCCTTTAGGATTTAGTCTTTTGAGTCCTGAAAGAGGAAGGAAGGTGATATTCTTGTCATTTTGGTCGTTGGTGCCAAAATTCATCTGTCCGTTCAGACTCTGTAAAGAAGGGCATTTATACCGTATACATTCCTTTGGATGTGGGGATGCCAGAGGTGAAAGAAAGGCTTGTGGTTCCCTCTGCGTGAACTTTGCAGAGACGTAGAGAGCATGCAGGATTGCCTCACCATTCCTCACCAATGCACCAGGGAGGGACATTTGCTACTCCCCTGCTTATGGGGAGGTCGTCTTCTTGGCAAGAAGTCCTGAATGGTTTTGTGTTCTTGACCATCTTTCTCCTGGCACTTGAGTAGCTCTTCTGCTCCTTTGGCCTCCATCCTTGATATCTTTCTTGAAAGTGATGGCAGCCCTGTCAGCCTTTGTCTTGCTCCTGCTGGGCATCTTCTTCTGTAGGCCCTGCATGCCCCTCGTCGGCTGCTTAGTCTTTGTTTGCCTTGATCCCAGATGGAATTTGTCTTTCTTGAACGCGAGGAATGAGAAATGTCCCTAGTGGTGCCGCTGAGTTCTCACCAGGGCTTTGCACAATGCTTGCCTTTCCGATGGAAATAGCTTGCCTGACACACAAGAATGCATTTGCCTCTATGCCATTCGTGGCTCCTAGTCACCCTGTCATCTACTCATGCCTCCAGGAACGTTGGCCTACTCCGATGTTCCCAAACTGGAGCAGAAACTCATGGTGCTCCAGCTGCCGTTGTGTTACCTGCAGTTCTTCACACGCGTGGTTTACTGAGAGAGGGGGCTCTCTCTTCTGGCAGAGCTTCAGCTGGTGTGGAGCATGGGGGCCATAGAAACATACCCTGAGATAGAGCTTTTTCTGGTTCATGGGTGCCATGAAATCCAGAAGACGATGTGGACAATGAATGTATCTCCTGGAGGAGGCGGGAAGCCTACATATCTTGAACGGTAGTTTTCTGCAATCTCATTTCAAAAGACCTGACCGTGAACTTCACCGTTTCATACATTTGATGGCACGAAAGCGTGAAGGGTGGAGCCCGAGAGACGTGTTAATGAGGCTTTCACCCGTCGGTAGCCTGCTGGAGTGCAGCTCCACGCAGTCTCGACCAGCAGATCCAGCCCTCCGCCGGCCGGGTGAGCTAGGGACGGACTGTGTGGGTGGGCTCTGAGCACGAAGCTGGTGGTGTGCGTCTAGTCGCTTTCAAAACGGGTGTCTGCCTCCTAGGAAAGAAAAGAAGCACAGCTGGCGTTACGTGAGCTTCCATTTTGGAGGTTTCATTGGAGAAAGTGCCAAATCAGCCCCGATGCTGAAAAAGCTGCAGGAGATGAAACACGGGTGGGCCAGTGCGATGCGGTTCGTGGCACTGCTGTCTGTGGGGATATGCTTCACTGTGCAGGAGTGTGAATAAAGGTGGCTGAGCTTTTAAATGACCTCTGCAGGCATTTAGTGAAAAGGAAGGTTGTTGCTGGTAGTGCCGATGTGGGTGAGGAGTTGGCTGGCCGGGTGGCCGTCCGACACTAAAAGGCAACTGCCTCTCTCGAAGAGTCCCTGCGTGCCTGGAAGGTAGCTGCGAAGGAGGACTGAAGATTTTGCTTTTTATACACCCGCCTGAGATTACCTGAGAATGTCGGTGCGATGAAATTACTGGTGGCGGCATTCAGATACAAAGGAACTTCATTGATTGTTTTTTTTAATTAATAGATGAAACTATGAGAAACCATCTTCTAGCACACACGTGGTAATCCGTTTGCAAAACTGGTGCAATGAGTGCAGAAAGCTGCCAGGCTATGTCTATTCGGTTAAAGAATCTCAACCTTTTGATGCAAGCTCGGTGGGACGAGCCAGGCCCTTGCATGTGTCCAAACGTGGATTTGATGGATGAGCGGGCAGAGGGAGGCTAGAGACGGATTCGCTTGCCAGGAGGGCCCCCCGTCCAGGGGGCTTTTAGGAAAAAGAGAGTCTTTAAGGAGCAAGGGTTTCAAACAACGTGGAGTTTAGAAGCTAAAACCTATGTTTTGAGTTCCCCTTGAAAACGAACTGGTAGCCAGTGCATTTTAAGACCATGCTTTCTTCTTTGCAAAGGGCCCTAGAAGGCAAATGCACGTGGCAATAGCACGTCCCGCACTAATTCCCTCTAGCTGTACTGATTGCATTCCCATAGTGGCGGGGATCACAGTTCGGGAATGCAATCCCGTAAGTTGGGCCCCACCATTTAAGAAGGATGTTAAGGGACTTGCATGCGTGCAGAGGAGTGCCACAAAGGCGGGGAAGGGGCTGGAAGGCGTGTCCTCTGAGGCGCGGCTGAGGACGCTGGGTTTGACTAGTTTGGGGAGCAGGAGGCTGCGGGGCGACCTCACTGCTCTCCGCAGCTTCCTGAGGAGGGCAAGTGGAGAGGGAGGTGCTGATCTCTTCTCCCTGGTACCCAGTGCCAGGACGCGTGGGAATGGCTCAAAGCTGCGTCCGTCAGGGGGGGTTCGGACTTGACGTGAGGAAACCTTTCTTTACCGAGAAGGGGGTCAAACCCTGGAACAGGGGGTGGTTGATGCCCCATGCCTGTCAGTGTTTAAGAGGCATTTGGGCAACGCCCTTAATGCCGTGCTTTAACTTTTGGTCAGCCTTGCAGTGGTCAGGCAGTTGGATTAGATGGTCATTGTAGGTCCCTTCCAACTCAACTTTTCCATTCCATTCCATTCCACTCCATTCCATTCCGTTCCGTTCTGTTCTATTCTGTTCTGTTCTTTTCTGTTCCCTGTGCTCCCCGTGAGTCAAACCCCTGAGACAGTTATTTACCTGAAGAGCCAGGGTTTTTTCAGATCCAAAAACACTTTCAAGGACACAAATCACAAAGATTACAAGTGGAAACAGGATTTTATTTTATTTTATTTTATTTTATTTTATTTTATTTTATTTTATTTTATTTTATTTTACTTTATGTTATTTTATGTTATGTTATGTTATTTTATGTTACTTTATGTTATTTTATATTATTTGATTTGGTTTGATTTTTCTGAATCCATTTCAGAGCCGATGCTCACAAGCATGAACACAATGCACATGTGTAGCCAGGAGCAGGCTGATGCATTCTTGAGTTTAGCTTGAAGAAACATCCCTTGCAGTCTGGCAAAGGAAAGCCATAGAGCCGCAGAAAGTAGCAGCAGGGATGCAGGCCAAGCAGTCCCTGCTTCCTGAAGAGTGAGAACTTGAGGAATGAGGATCAGGAGCGACCACACACAAAAGAAGAAGAAGAAGAGGTGTGTGGTACCGTGGGGTATTTTCCAAAGTAGGACACATAATAGCGATGACAAGCACACTTCTTGCCTTCCAAAACTTGCTGCGCCGCTGTGCTGCTTGGCCGGTGATGCATGAAAAGCGCTCTGGTGCCGGCCCTGCGCTTGTGCTGCATGCAGGGAGAGCTGCAAAGCGGCAGCTCCGGACGGTGCAGCAAGCCTGCAGCCCTTCCAAGTGCAGGCTGTTTTGCAGAAGCGAGAATCCGTGGGGAAACGGAGCCAAGGGAAGAGCAGAGCTCGCTCCCGCTCCAAACTTGCAACGGGCAAGAGAGCCCGAGAGAGCCAGGGCACGAGCGGTGCCTTGGAGGTGCAAGAGCAGCGGGCAAGAAGGGAGCCGAAAGGGCCCAGAGGAGCCCTGGCAAGGGGCTGTGCTCAATGCTACGGAGGACAAGAAGCAACCCGCGGGGGCCACCGTGGGGGCCCGCCCTGGGAGTCCAGAAAGCTTCCTCCCCCCGGATGCGGGGCACGAGGGCCATCTTCGTGGAGCACGAGCAGCAGGCACCTAGCCCAAATGGCCCAAAGGAGCCCTGGCAAGGGGCCGTGCTCAGTGCTGCAGAGGCAGGCAAAAACCCCCCGGGGACACTTGCTAGCCCACCGTGGGGGAAAAAAAGCCTTGCTCCCCCCAGCTGCAGGGCACGAGAGGCCATCTTCGTGGTGCATGAGCAGCAGGCAGTAACCTAGCCAAAAGGGAGCAGAGGAGCCCTGACAAGTGGTCATGCTCAATGCTGCAGAGGAAGGCAAAAAACCCCCGGGGACCAGTGCCAATCTGCCCCGGGGGAAAATTCCTTCCTGACCCCAGCGCTGGCGATCGGCTACTCCCTGAGCATGTGAGCAAGACCCGCCTCCTCGTCCCACAGGCTGGTCACGCCTCCCTCCCAGGAGATGCCCAAGCCCTATTCTCCCTCAAGCTGGAGCCACCTCAGGGGCTTGCGAGAGAGGCGATATGCCCCGGGCCTGATGGACCTTGGGGGCAAGAATCCTTCCCATGCCTGGTAGGACACCAGTGGCTGCTCCGAAGCACTGGGAGGCCTTGCAACATCTCTGCATTCCGTTTCTTACGGCTGCTGCCCCTGGCTGCGCAGGGGATGAGGACGGCGAGCTCTGCAGTGCTCTTCAGGAAGGCGTTCCCTTGGTCTTGCCGCGGCTATCCAGCTGAAAAGGCTATCCGAACCTGAGATGGGCTTTGAAGGTGGCGCTGCCGGGAGCTGGCCTGGCAGCAGAGAATCTCCAGCAGCCTCGCCCAGCCTTCGGTCTTCTTCCCTCAGACCCTCCAAGTAATTCCACCGGCTCCTCAAGGATTTCCTCTGGGATGTCTTCAGGCTGCCCGCAGGCCATCTCTGGCAGCAGGACACGGGAGGATGCTCCCTTTTATCCTGGCCCGGGGCACTGTGACTGCTGCGTTGCCGGGCGGTGGCACTGTGACACGGGGGTGACGGGGCCCCCCATGCGCAGCCCCGCCCGCCGCAGCCCCCCCGCCGCCCCTCCGCCCGGCATCCTTCGGAGGAAGGCCTTTGGGGGGCTGGCCCCGAGGCAGTCCCTGTGCCCAGGAGGCCGAGGGGGCTGTCCCTGCCCTTGGTGGCCGTGCACTGAGCACAGCTGCTGGGCGTCCCTCATGTGTCCTCTGCCCCTCAGCTCCCAAGGACAAACCCAGTGCTGTTCCTCTTCCTTCAGGCCATGGCAGAAACCAAGCCTGCAGCCCAGAGACCACCCCTATTAGCCGTCCCCTCTCTGCACCAGAGCTAACGACCACGAGGCCGCGCGGCGAGGAGGGCCAGGGACTTGATGTGGCTGGACACAAAGCCGGGGAGTGTGAGGGGGAATGGTTTCAGTAGTTGCAGCCTGGAGGAAAGGCAAAGCGTAACCAGAGCCATAGCTTGGGATGGAAAGAAGACAGGCTTTGACAAACAAGGGAGCGGAGGTTACACTGGTGGGGTGGAAAGGCTGGTCATTTTCAGGCCTAGAACATTTGGAGCCGTGCCCAAAGCACAGCCAGGCAAACGACGACTCCTCCAAACGGGGAAAATAGCCCACTGCTGCTATCGCCGTCACATCCCCTTGTGCCACTGAAACCAAGCTGCGCAGCTCCTCTGTTAAAGACACCCATTGCCCGAGTTTATACGGGATAGCAAACGCGCTTCAGCCCTGGGGTAAAACTTTCGCAGCTCTTTTGGGACTTCAAAGTTTCTGAGAGTTACTTGCCTCCCTCACTTGGCGGGAAGATGTTCAGCTCTTCTCTAAAGCCTGGAAAGTCTCTTTTTCCTTTAGGATTTAGTCTTTTGAGTCCTGAAAGAGGAAGGAAGGTGATATTCTTGTCATTTTGGTCGTTGGTGCCAAAATTCATCTGTCCGTTCAGACTCTGTAAAGAAGGGCATTTATACCGTATACATTCCTTTGGATGTGGGGATGCCAGAGGTGAAAGAAAGGCTTGTGGTTCCCTCTGCGTGAACTTTGCAGAGACGTAGAGAGCATGCAGGATTGCCTCACCATTCCTCACCAATGCACCAGGGAGGGACATTTGCTACTCCCCTGCTTATGGGGAGGTCGTCTTCTTGGCAAGAAGTCCTGAATGGTTTTGTGTTCTTGACCATCTTTCTCCTGGCACTTGAGTAGCTCTTCTGCTCCTTTGGCCTCCATCCTTGATATCTTTCTTGAAAGTGATGGCAGCCCTGTCAGCCTTTGTCTTGCTCCTGCTGGGCATCTTCTTCTGTAGGCCCTGCATGCCCCTCGTCGGCTGCTTAGTCTTTGTTTGCCTTGATCCCAGATGGAATTTGTCTTTCTTGAACGCGAGGAATGAGAAATGTCCCTAGTGGTGCCGCTGAGTTCTCACCAGGGCTTTGCACAATGCTTGCCTTTCCGATGGAAATAGCTTGCCTGACACACAAGAATGCATTTGCCTCTATGCCATTCGTGGCTCCTAGTCACCCTGTCATCTACTCATGCCTCCAGGAACGTTGGCCTACTCCGATGTTCCCAAACTGGAGCAGAAACTCATGGTGCTCCAGCTGCCGTTGTGTTACCTGCAGTTCTTCACACGCGTGGTTTACTGAGAGAGGGGGCTCTCTCTTCTGGCAGAGCTTCAGCTGGTGTGGAGCATGGGGGCCATAGAAACATACCCTGAGATAGAGCTTTTTCTGGTTCATGGGTGCCATGAAATCCAGAAGACGATGTGGACAATGAATGTATCTCCTGGAGGAGGCAGGAAGCCTACATATCTTGAAGGGTAGTTTTCTGCAATCTCATTTCAAAAGACCTGACCGTGAACTTCACCGTTTCATACATTTGATGGCACGAAAGCGTGAAGGGTGGAGCCTGAGAGACGTGTTAATGAGGCTTTCACCCGTCGGTAGCCTGCTGGAGTGCAGCTCCACGCAGTCTCGACCAGCAGATCCAGCCCTCCGCCGGCCGGGTGAGCTAGGGACGGACTGTGTGGGTGGGCTCTGAGCACGAAGCTGGTGGTGTGCGTCTAGTCGCTTTCAAAATGGGTGTCTGCCTCCTAGGAAAGAAAAGAAGCACAGCTGGCGTTACGTGAGCTTCCATTTTGGAGGTTTCATTGGAGAAAGTGCCAAATCAGCCCCGATGCTGAAAAAGCTGCAGGAGATGAAACACGGGTGGGCCAGTGCGATGCGGTTCGTGGCACTGCTGTCTGTGGGGATATGCTTCACTGTGCAGGAGTGTGAATAAAGGTGGCTGATCTTTTAAATGACCTCTGCAGGCATTTAGTGAAAAGGAAGGTTGTTGCTGGTAGTGCCGATGTGGGTGAGGAGTTGGCTGGCCGGGTGGCCGTCCGACACTAAAAGGCAACTGCCTCTCTCGAAGAGTCCCTGCGTGCCTGGAAGGTAGCTGCGAAGGAGGACTGAAGATTTTGCTTTTTATACACCCGCCTGAGATTACCTGAGAATGTCGGTGCGATGAAATTACTGGTGGCGGCATTCAGATACAAAGGAACTTCATTGATTGTTTTTTTTAATTAATAGATGAAACTATGAGAAACCATCTTCTAGCACACACGTGGTAATCCGTTTGCAAAACTGGTGCAATGAGTGCAGAAAGCTGCCAGGCTATGTCTATTCGGTTAAAGAATCTCAACCTTTTGATGCAAGCTCGGTGGGACGAGCCAGGCCCTTGCATGTGTCCAAACGTGGATTTGATGGATGAGCGGGCAGAGGGAGGCTAGAGACGGATTCGCTTGCCAGGAGGGCCCCCCGTCCAGGGGGCTTTTAGGAAAAAGAGAGTCTTTAAGTAGCAAGGGTTTCAAACAACGTGGAGTTTAGAAGCTAAAACCTATGTTTTGAGTTCCCCTTGAAAACGAACTGGTAGCCAGTGCATTTTAAGACCATGCTTTCTTCTTTGCAAAGGGCCCTAGAAGGCAAATGCACGTGGCAATAGCACGTCCCGCACTAATTCCCTCTAGCTGTACTGATTGCATTCCCATAGTGGCGGGGATCACAGTTCGGGAATGCAATCCCGTAAGTTGGGCCCCACCATTTAAGAAGGATGTTACGGGACTTGCATGCGTGCAGAGGAGTGCCACAAAGGCGGGGAAGGGGCTGGAAGGCACGTCCTCTGAGGCGCGGCTGAGGACGCTGGGTTTGACTAGTTTGGAGAGCAGGAGGCTGCGGGGCGACCTCACTGCTCTCCGCAGCTTCCTGAGGAGGGCAAGTGGAGAGGGAGGTGCTGATCTCTTCTCCCTGGTACCCAGTGCCAGGTCGCGTGGGAATGGCTCAAAGCTGCGTCCGTCAGGGGGGGTTCGGACTTGACGTGAGGAAACCTTTCTTTACCGAGAAGGGGGTCAAACCCTGGAACAGGGGGTGGTTGATGCCCCATGCCTGTCAGTGTTTAAGAGGCATTTGGGCAACGCCCTTAATGCCGTGCTTTAACTTTTGGTCAGCCTTGCAGTGGTCAGGCAGTTGGATTAGATGGTCATTGTAGGTCCCTTCCAACTCAACTTTTCCATTCCATTCCATTCCACTCCATTCCATTCCGTTCCGTTCTGTTCTATTCTGTTCTGTTCTTTTCTGTTCCCTGTGCTCCCCGTGAGTCAAAACCCTGAGACAGTTATTTACCTGAAGAGCCAGGGTTTTTTCAGATCCAAAAACACTTTCAAGGACACAAATCACAAAGATTACGAGTGGAAACAGGATTTTATTTTATTTTATTTTATTTTATTTTATTTCATTTTATTTTACTTTATGTTATTTTATGTTATTTTATGTTATGTTATGTTATTTTATGTTACTTTATGTTATTTTATATTATTTGATTTGGTTTGATTTTTCTGAATCCATTTCAGAGCCGATGCTCACAAGCATGAACACAATGCACATGTGTAGCCAGGAGCAGGCTGATGCATTCTTGAGTTTAGCTTGAAGAAACATCCCTTGCAGTCTGGCAAAGGAAAGCCATAGAGCCGCAGAAAGTAGCAGCAGGGATGCAGGCCAAGCAGTCCCTGCTTCCTGAAGAGTGAGAACTTGAGGAATGAGGATCAGGAGCGACCACACACAAAAGAAGAAGAAGAAGAGGTGTGTGGTACCGTGGGGTATTTTCCAAAGTAGGACACATAATAGCGATGACAAGCACACTTCTTGCCTTCCAAAACTTGCTGCGCCGCTGTGCTGCTTGGCCGGTGATGCATGAAAAGCGCTCTGGTGCCGGCCCTGCGCTTGTGCTGCATGCAGGGAGAGCTGCAAAGCGGCAGCTCCGGACGGTGCAGCAAGCCTGCAGCCCTTCCAAGTGCAGGCTGTTTTGCAGAAGCGAGAATCCGTGGGGAAACGGAGCCAAGGGAAGAGCAGAGCTCGCTCCCGCTCCAAACTTGCAACGGGCAAGAGAGCCCGAGAGAGCCAGGGCACGAGCGGTGCCTTGGAGGTGCAAGAGCAGCGGGCAAGAAGGGAGCCGAAAGGGCCCAGAGGAGCCCTGGCAAGGGGCTGTGCTCAATGCTACGGAGGACAAGAAGCAACCCGCGGGGGCCACCGTGGGGGCCCGCCCTGGGAGTCCAGAAAGCTTCCTCCCCCCGGATGCGGGGCACGAGGGCCATCTTCGTGGAGCACGAGCAGCAGGCACCTAGCCCAAATGGCCCAAAGGAGCCCTGGCAAGGGGCCGTGCTCAGTGCTGCAGAGGCAGGCAAAAACCCCCCGGGGACACTTGCTAGCCCACCGTGGGGGAAAAAAAGCCTTGCTCCCCCCAGCTGCAGGGCACGAGAGGCCATCTTCGTGGTGCATGAGCAGCAGGCAGTAACCTAGCCAAAAGGGAGCAGAGGAGCCCTGACAAGTGGTCATGCTCAATGCTGCAGAGGAAGGCAAAAAACCCCCGGGGACCAGTGCCAATCTGCCCCGGGGGAAAATTCCTTCCTGACCCCAGCGCTGGCGATCGGCTACTCCCTGAGCATGTGAGCAAGACCCGCCTCCTCGTCCCACAGGCTGGTCACGCCTCCCTCCCAGGAGATGCCCAAGCCCTATTCTCCCTCAAGCTGGAGCCACCTCAGGGGCTTGCGAGAGAGGCGATATGCCCCGGGCCTGATGGACCTTGGGGGCAAGAATCCTTCCCATGCCTGGTAGGACACCAGTGGCTGCTCCGAAGCACTGGGAGGCCTTGCAACATCTCTGCATTCCGTTTCTTACGGCTGCTGCCCCTGGCTGCGCAGGGGATGAGGACGGCGAGCTCTGCAGTGCTCCTCAGGAAGGCGTTCCCTTGGTCTTGCCGCGGCTATCCAGCTGAAAAGGCTATCCGAACCGGAGATGAGCTTTGAAGGTGGCGCTGCCGGGAGCTGGCCTGGCAGCAGAGAATCTCCAGCAGCCTCGCCCAGCCTTCGGTCTTCTTCCCTCAGACCCTCCAAGTAATTCCACCGGCTCCTCAAGGATTTCCTCTGGGATGTCTTCGGGCTGCCCGCAGGCCATCTCTGGCAGCAGGACACGGGAGGATGCTCCCTTTTATCCTGGCCCGGGGCACTGTGACTGCTGCGTTGCCGGGCGGTGGCACTGTGACACGGGGGTGACGGGGCCCCCCATGCGCAGCCCCGCCCGCCGCAGCCCCCCCGCCGCCCCTCCGCCCGGCATCCTTCGGAGGAAGGCCTTTGGGGGGCTGGCCCCGAGGCAGTCCCTGTGCCCAGGAGGCCGAGGGGGCTGTCCCTGCCCTTGGTGGCCGTGCACTGAGCACAGCTGCTGGGCGTCCCTCATGTGTCCTCTGCCCCTCAGCTCCCAAGGACAAACCCAGTGCTGTTCCTCTTCCTTCAGGCCATGGCAGAAACCAAGCCTGCAGCCCAGAGACCACCCCTATTAGCCGTCCCCTCTCTGCACCAGAGCTAACGACCACGAGGCCGCGCGGCGAGGAGGGCCAGGGACTTGATGTGGCTGGACACAAAGCCGGGGAGTGTGAGGGGGAATGGTTTCAGTAGTTGCAGCCTGGAGGAAAGGCAAAGCGTAACCAGAGCCATAGCTTGGGATGGAAAGAAGACAGGCTTTGACAAACAAGGGAGCGGAGGTTACACTGGTGGGGTGGAAAGGCTGGTCATTTTCAGGCCTAGAACATTTGGAGCCGTGCCCAAAGCACAGCCAGGCAAACGACGACTCCTCCAAACGGGGAAAATTGCTCATTGCTGCTATCGCCGTCACATCCCCTTGTGCCACTGAAACCAAGCTGCGCAGCTCCTCTGTTAAAGACACCCATTGCCCGAGTTTATACGGGATAGCAAACGCGCTTCAGCCCTGGGGTAAAACTTTGGCAGCTCTTTTGGGACTTCAAAGTTTCTGAGAGTTACTTGCCTCCCTCACTTGGCGGGAAGATGTTCAGCTCTTCTCTAAAGCCTGGAAAGTCTCCTTTTCCTTTAGGATTTAGTCTTTTGAGTCCTGAAAGAGGAAGGAAGGTGATATTCTTGTCATTTTGGTCGTTGGTGCCAAAATTCATCTGTCCGTTCAGACTCTGTAAAGAAGGGCATTTATACCGTATACATTCCTTTGGATGTGGGGATGCCAGAGGTGAAAGAAAGGCTTGTGGTTCCCTCTGCGTGAACTTGGCAGAGACGTAGAGAGCATGCAGGATTGCCTCACCATTCCTCACCAATGCACCAGGGAGGGACATTTGCTACTCCCCTGCTTATGGGGAGGTCGTCTTCTTGGCAAGAAGTCCTGAATGGTTTTGTGTTCTCGACCATCTTTCTCCTGGCACTTGAGTAGCTCTTCTGCTCCTTTGGCCTCCATCCTTGATATCTTTCTTGAAAGTGATGGCAGCCCTGTCAGCCTTGTCTTCCTCCTGCTGGGCATCTTCTTCTGTAGGCCCTGCATGCCCCTCGTCGGCTGCTTAGTCTTTGTTTGCCTTGATCCCAGATGGAATTTGTCTTTCTTGAACGCGAGGAATGAGAAATGTCCCTAGTGGTGCCGCTGAGTTCTCACCAGGGCTTTGCACAATGCTTGCCTTTCCGATGGAAATAGCTTGCCTGACACACAAGAATGCATTTGCCTCTATGCCATTCGTGGCTCCTAGTCACCCTGTCATCTACTCATGCCTCCAGGAACGTTGGCCTACTCCGATGTTCCCAAACTGGAGCAGAAACTCATGGTGCTCCAGCTGCCGTTGTGTTACCTGCAGTTCTTCACACGCGTGGTTTACTGAGAGAGGGGGCTCTCTCTTCTGGCAGAGCTTCAGCTGGTGTGGAGCATGGGGGCCATAGAAACATACCCTGAGATAGAGCTTTTTCTGGTTCATGGGTGCCATGAAATCCAGAAGACGATGTGGACAATGAATGTATCTCCTGGAGGAGGCAGGAAGCCTACATATCTTGAAGGGTAGTTTTCTGCAATCTCATTTCAAAAGACCTGACCGTGAACTTCACCGTTTCATACATTTGATGGCACGAAAGCGTGAAGGGTGGAGCCCGAGAGACGTGTTAATGAGGCTTTCACCCGTCGGTAGCCTGCTGGAGTGCAGCTCCACGCAGTCTCGACCAGCAGATCCAGCCCTCCGCCGGCCGGGTGAGCTAGGGACGGACTGTGTGGGTGGGCTCTGAGCACGAAGCTGGTGGTGTGCGTCTAGTCGCTTTCAAAATGGGTGTCTGCCTCCTAGGAAAGAAAAGAAGCACAGCTGGCGTTACGTGAGCTTCCATTTTGGAGGTTTCATTGGAGAAAGTGCCAAATCAGCCCCGACGCTGAAAAAGCTGCAGGAGATGAAACACGGGTGGGCCAGTGCGATGCGGTTCGTGGCACTGCTGTCTGTGGGGATATGCTTCACTGTGCAGGAGTGTGAATAAAGGTGGCTGAGTTGTTAAATGACCTCTGCAGGCATTTAGTGAAAAGGAAGGTTGTTGCTGGTAGTGCCGATGTGGGTGAGGAGTTGGCTGGCCGGGTGGCCGTCCGACACTAAAAGGCAACTGCCTCTCTCGAAGAGTCCCTGCGTGCCTGGAAGGTAGCTGCGAAGGAGGACTGAAGATTTTGCTTTTTATACACCCGCCTGAGATTACCTGAGAATGTCGGTGCGATGAAATTACTGGTGGCGGCATTCAGATACAAAGGAACTTCATTGATTGTTTTTTTTAATTAATAGATGAAACTATGAGAAACCATCTTCTAGCACACACGTGGTAATCCGTTTGCAAAACTGGTGCAATGAGTGCAGAAAGCTGCCAGGCTATGTCTATTCGGTTAAAGAATCTCAACCTTTTGATGCAAGCTCGGTGGGACGAGCCAGGCCCTTGCATGTGTCCAAACGTGGATTTGATGGATGAGCGGGCAGAGGGAGGCTAGAGACGGATTCGCTTGCCAGGAGGGCCCCCCGTCCAGGGGGCTTTTAGGAAAAAGAGAGTCTTTAAGGAGCAAGGGTTTCAAACAACGTGGAGTTTAGAAGCTAAAACCTATGTTTTGAGTTCCCCTTGAAAACGAACTGGTAGCCAGTGCATTTTAAGACCATGCTTTCTTCTTTGCAAAGGGCCCTAGAAGGCAAATGCACGTGGCAATAGCACGTCCCGCACTAATTCCCTCTAGCTGTACTGATTGCATTCCCATAGTGGCGGGGATCACAGTTCGGGAATGCAATCCCGTAAGTTGGGCCCCACCATTTAAGAAGGATGTTACGGGACTTGCATGCGTGCAGAGGAGTGCCACAAAGGCGGGGAAGGGGCTGGAAGGCACGTCCTCTGAGGCGCGGCTGAGGACGCTGGGTTTGACTAGTTTGGAGAGCAGGAGGCTGCGGGGCGACCTCACTGCTCTCCGCAGCTTCCTGAGGAGGGCAAGTGGAGAGGGAGGTGCTGATCTCTTCTCCCTGGTACCCAGTGCCAGGACGCGTGGGAATGGCTCAAAGCTGCGTCCGTCAGGGGGGGTTCGGACTTGACGTGAGGAAACCTTTCTTTACCGAGAAGGGGGTCAAACCCTGGAACAGGGGGTGGTTGATGCCCCATGCCTGTCAGTGTTTAAGAGGCATTTGGGCAACGCCCTTAATGCCGTGCTTTAACTTTTGGTCAGCCTTGCAGTGGTCAGGCAGTTGGATTAGATGGTCATTGTAGGTCCCTTCCAACTCAACTTTTCCATTCCATTCCATTCCACTCCATTCCATTCCGTTCCGTTCTGTTCTATTCTGTTCTGTTCTTTTCTGTTCCCTGTGCTCCCCGTGAGTCAAAACCCTGAGACAGTTATTTACCTGAAGAGCCAGGGTTTTTTCAGATCCAAAAACACTTTCAAGGACACAAATCACAAAGATTACAAGTGGAAACAGGATTTTATTTTATTTTATTTTATTTTATTTTATTTTACTTTATGTTATTTTATGTTATTTTATGTTATGTTATGTTATTTTATGTTACTTTATGTTATTTTATATTATTTGATTTGGTTTGATTTTTCTGAATCCATTTCAGAGCCGATGCTCACAAGCATGAACACAATGCACATGTGTAGCCAGGAGCAGGCTGATGCATTCTTGAGTTTAGCTTGAAGAAACATCCCTTGCAGTCTGGCAAAGGAAAGCCATAGAGCCGCAGAAAGTAGCAGCAGGGATGCAGGCCAAGCAGTCCCTGCTTCCTGAAGAGTGAGAACTTGAAGAATGAGGATCAGGAGCGACCACACACAAAAGAAGAAGAAGAAGAGGTGTGTGGTACCGTGGGGTATTTTCCAAAGTAGGACACATAATAGCGATGACAAGCACACTTCTTGCCTTCCAAAACTTGCTGCGCCGCTGTGCTGCTTGGCCGGTGATGCATGAAAAGCGCTCTGGTGCCGGCCCTGCGCTTGTGCTGCATGCAGGGAGAGCTGCAAAGCGGCAGCTCCGGACGGTGCAGCAAGCCTGCAGCCCTTCCAAGTGCAGGCTGTTTTGCAGAAGCGAGAATCCGTGGGGAAACGGAGCCAAGGGAAGAGCAGAGCTCGCTCCCGCTCCAAACTTGCAACGGGCAAGAGAGCCCGAGAGAGCCAGGGCACGAGCGGTGCCTTGGAGGTGCAAGAGCAGCGGGCAAGAAGGGAGCCGAAAGGGCCCAGAGGAGCCCTGGCAAGGGGCTGTGCTCAATGCTACGGAGGACAAGAAGCAACCCGCGGGGGCCACCGTGGGGGCCCGCCCTGGGAGTCCAGAAAGCTTCCTCCCCCCGGATGCGGGGCACGAGGGCCATCTTCGTGGAGCACGAGCAGCAGGCACCTAGCCCAAATGGCCCAAAGGAGCCCTGGCAAGGGGCCGTGCTCAGTGCTGCAGAGGCAGGCAAAAACCCCCCGGGGACACTTGCTAGCCCACCGTGGGGGAAAAAAAGCCTTGCTCCCCCCAGCTGCAGGGCACGAGAGGCCATCTTCGTGGTGCATGAGCAGCAGGCAGTAACCTAGCCAAAAGGGAGCAGAGGAGCCCTGACAAGTGGTCATGCTCAATGCTGCAGAGGAAGGCAAAAAACCCCCGGGGACCAGTGCCAATCTGCCCCGGGGGAAAATTCCTTCCTGACCCCAGCGCTGGCGATCGGCTACTCCCTGAGCATGTGAGCAAGACCCGCCTCCTCGTCCCACAGGCTGGTCACGCCTCCCTCCCAGGAGATGCCCAAGCCCTATTCTCCCTCAAGCTGGAGCCACCTCAGGGGCTTGCGAGAGAGGCGATATGCCCCGGGCCTGATGGACCTTGGGGGCAAGAATCCTTCCCATGCCTGGTAGGACACCAGTGGCTGCTCCGAAGCACTGGGAGGCCTTGCAACATCTCTGCATTCCGTTTCTTACGGCTGCTGCCCCTGGCTGCGCAGGGGATGAGGACGGCGAGCTCTGCAGTGCTCTTCAGGAAGGCGTTCCCTTGGTCTTGCCGCGGCTATCCAGCTGAAAAGGCTATCCGAACCGGAGATGAGCTTTGAAGGTGGCGCTGCCGGGAGCTGGCCTGGCAGCAGAGAATCTCCAGCAGCCTCGCCCAGCCTTCGGTCTTCTTCCCTCAGACCCTCCAAGTAATTCCACCGGCTCCTCAAGGATTTCCTCTGGGATGTCTTCGGGCTGCCCCCGGGCCATCTCTGGCAGCAGGACACGGGAGGATGCTCCCTTTTGTCCTGGCCCGGGGCACTGTGACTGCTGCGTTGCCGGGCGGTGGCACTGTGACACGGGGGTGACGGGGCCCCCCATGCGCAGCCCCGCCCGCCGCAGCCCCCCCGCCGCCCCTCCGCCCGGCATCCTTCGGAGGAAGGCCTTTGGGGGGCTGGCCCCGAGGCAGTCCCTGTGCCCAGGAGGCCGAGGGGGCTGTCCCTGCCCTTGGTGGCCGTGCACTGAGCACAGCTGCTGGGCGTCCCTCATGTGTCCTCTGCCCCTCAGCTCCCAAGGACAAACCCAGTGCTGTTCCTCTTCCTTCAGGCCATGGCAGAAACCAAGCCTGCAGCCCAGAGACCACCCCTATTAGCCGTTCCCTCTCTGCACCAGAGCTAACGACCACGAGGCCGCGCGGCGAGGAGGGCCAGGGACTTGATGTGGCTGGACACAAAGCCGGGGAGTGTGAGGGGGAATGGTTTCAGTAGTTGCAGCCTGGAGGAAAGGCAAAGCGTAACCAGAGCCATAGCTTGGGATGGAAAGAAGACAGGCTTTGACAAACAAGGGAGCGGAGGTTACACTGGTGGGGTGGAAAGGCTGGTCATTTTCAGGCCTAGAACATTTGGAGCCGTGCCCAAAGCACAGCCAGGCAAACGACGAGTCCTCCAAACGGGGAAAATTGCTCATTGCTGCTATCGCCGTCACATCCCCTTGTGCCACTGAAACCAAGCTGCGCAGCTCCTCTGTTAAAGACACCCATTGCCCGAGTTTATACGGGATAGCAAACGCGCTTCAGCCCTGGGGTAAAACTTTCGCAGCTCTTTTGGGACTTCAAAGTTTCTGAGAGTTACTTGCCTCCCTCACTTGGCGGGAGGATGTTCAGCTCTTCTCTAAAGCCTGGAAAGTCTCTTTTTCCTTTAGGATTTAGTCTTTTGAGTCCTGAAAGAGGAAGGAAGGTGATATTCTTTGGTGAAGGTGATATTTTGGTCGTTGGTGCCAAAATTCATCTGTCCGTTCAGACTCTGTAAAGAAGGGCATTTATACCGTATACATTCCTTTGGATGTGGGGATGCCAGAGGTGAAAGAAAGGCTTGTGGTTCCCTCTGCGTGAACTTTGCAGAGACGTAGAGAGCATGCAGGATTGCCTCACCATTCCTCACCAATGCACCAGGGAGGGACATTTGCTACTCCCCTGCTTATGGGGAGGTCGTCTTCTTGGCAAGAAGTCCTGAATGGTTTTGTGTTCTTGACCATCTTTCTCCTGGCACTTGAGTAGCTCTTCTGCTCCTTTGGCCTCCATCCTTGATATCTTTCTTGAAAGTGATGGCAGCCCTGTCAGCCTTGTCTTCCTCCTGCTGGGCATCTTCTTCTGTAGGCCCTGCATGCCCCTCGTCGGCTGCTTAGTCTTTGTTTGCCTTGATCCCAGATGGAATTTGTCTTTCTTGAACGCGAGGAATGAGAAATGTCCCTAGTGGTGCCGCTGAGTTCTCACCAGGGCTTTGCACAATGCTTGCCTTTCCGATGGAAATAGCTTGCCTGACACACAAGAATGCATTTGCCTCTATGCCATTCGTGGCTCCTAGTCACCCTGTCATCTACTCATGCCTCCAGGAACGTTGGCCTACTCCGATGTTCCCAAACTGGAGCAGAAACTCATGGTGCTCCAGCTGCCGTTGTGTTACCTGCAGTTCTTCACACGCGTGGTTTACTGAGAGAGGGGGCTCTCTCTTCTGGCAGAGCTTCAGCTGGTGTGGAGCATGGGGGCCATAGAAACATACCCTGAGATAGAGCTTTTTCTGGTTCATGGGTGCCATGAAATCCAGAAGACGATGTGGACAATGAATGTATCTCCTGGAGGAGGCAGGAAGCCTACATATCTTGAAGGGTAGTTTTCTGCAATCTCATTTCAAAAGACCTGACCGTGAACTTCACCGTTTCATACATTTGATGGCACGAAAGCGTGAAGGGTGGAGCCTGAGAGACGTGTTAATGAGGCTTTCACCCGTCGGTAGCCTGCTGGAGTGCAGCTCCACGCAGTCTCGACCAGCAGATCCAGCCCTCCGCCGGCCGGGTGAGCTAGGGACGGACTGTGTGGGTGGGCTCTGAGCACGAAGCTGGTGGTGTGCGTCTAGTCGCTTTCAAAATGGGTGTCTGCCTCCTAGGAAAGAAAAGAAGCACAGCTGGCGTTACGTGAGCTTCCATTTTGGAGGTTTCATTGGAGAAAGTGCCAAATCAGCCCCGACGCTGAAAAAGCTGCAGGAGATGAAACACGGGTGGGCCAGTGCGATGCGGTTCGTGGCACTGCTGTCTGTGGGGATATGCTTCACTGTGCAGGAGTGTGAATAAAGGTGGCTGAGTTGTTAAATGACCTCTGCAGGCATTTAGTGAAAAGGAAGGTTGTTGCTGGTAGTGCCGATGTGGGTGAGGAGTTGGCTGGCCGGGTGGCCGTCCGACACTAAAAGGCAACTGCCTCTCTCGAAGAGTCCCTGCGTGCCTGGAAGGTAGCTGCGAAGGAGGACTGAAGATTTTGCTTTTTATACACCCGCCTGAGATTACCTGAGAATGTCGGTGCGATGAAATTACTGGTGGCGGCATTCAGATACAAAGGAACTTCATTGATTGTTTTTTTTAATTAATAGATGAAACTATGAGAAACCATCTTCTAGCACACACGTGGTAATCCGTTTGCAAAACTGGTGCAATGAGTGCAGAAAGCTGCCAGGCTATGTCTATTCGGTTAAAGAATCTCAACCTTTTGATGCAAGCTCGGTGGGACGAGCCAGGCCCTTGCATGTGTCCAAACGTGGATTTGATGGATGAGCGGGCAGAGGGAGGCTAGAGACGGATTCGCTTGCCAGGAGGGCCCCCCGTCCAGGGGGCTTTTAGGAAAAAGAGAGTCTTTAAGGAGCAAGGGTTTCAAACAACGTGGAGTTTAGAAGCTAAAACCTATGTTTTGAGTTCCCCTTGAAAACGAACTGGTAGCCAGTGCATTTTAAGACCATGCTTTCTTCTTTGCAAAGGGCCCTAGAAGGCAAATGCACGTGGCAATAGCACGTCCCGCACTAATTCCCTCTAGCTGTACTGATTGCATTCCCATAGTGGCGGGGATCACAGTTCGGGAATGCAATCCCGTAAGTTGGGCCCCACCATTTAAGAAGGATGTTACGGGACTTGCATGCGTGCAGAGGAGTGCCACAAAGGCGGGGAAGGGGCTGGAAGGCACGTCCTCTGAGGCGCGGCTGAGGACGCTGGGTTTGACTAGTTTGGGGAGCAGGAGGCTGCGGGGCGACCTCACTGCTCTCCGCAGCTTCCTGAGGAGGGCAAGTGGAGAGGGAGGTGCTGATCTCTTCTCCCTGGTACCCAGTGCCAGGACGCGTGGGAATGGCTCAAAGCTGCGTCCGTCAGGGGGGGTTCGGACTTGACGTGAGGAAACCTTTCTTTACCGAGAAGGGGGTCAAACCCTGGAACAGGGGGTGGTTGATGCCCCATGCCTGTCAGTGTTTAAGAGGCATTTGGGCAACGCCCTTAATGCCGTGCTTTAACTTTTGGTCAGCCTTGCAGTGGTCAGGCAGTTGGATTAGATGGTCATTGTAGGTCCCTTCCAACTCAACTTTTCCATTCCATTCCATTCCACTCCATTCCATTCCGTTCCGTTCTGTTCTATTCTGTTCTGTTCTTTTCTGTTCCCTGTGCTCCCCGTGAGTCAAAACCCTGAGACAGTTATTTACCTGAAGAGCCAGGGTTTTTTCAGATCCAAAAACACTTTCAAGGACACAAATCACAAAGATTACGAGTGGAAACAGGATTTTATTTTATTTTATTTTATTTTATTTTATTTCATTTTATTTTACTTTATGTTATTTTATGTTATGTTATGTTATTTTATGTTACTTTATGTTATTTTATATTATTTGATTTGGTTTGATTTTTCTGAATCCATTTCAGAGCCGATGCTCACAAGCATGAACACAATGCACATGTGTAGCCAGGAGCAGGCTGATGCATTCTTGAGTTTAGCTTGAAGAAACATCCCTTGCAGTCTGGCAAAGGAAAGCCATAGAGCCGCAGAAAGTAGCAGCAGGGATGCAGGCCAAGCAGTCCCTGCTTCCTGAAGAGTGAGAACTTGAGGAATGAGGATCAGGAGCGACCACACACAAAAGAAGAAGAAGAAGAGGTGTGTGGTACCGTGGGGTATTTTCCAAAGTAGGACACATAATAGCGATGACAAGCACACTTCTTGCCTTCCAAAACTTGCTGCGCCGCTGTGCTGCTTGGCCGGTGATGCATGAAAAGCGCTCTGGTGCCGGCCCTGCGCTTGTGCTGCATGCAGGGAGAGCTGCAAAGCGGCAGCTCCGGACGGTGCAGCAAGCCTGCAGCCCTTCCAAGTGCAGGCTGTTTTGCAGAAGCGAGAATCCGTGGGGAAACGGAGCCAAGGGAAGAGCAGAGCTCGCTCCCGCTCCAAACTTGCAACGGGCAAGAGAGCCCGAGAGAGCCAGGGCACGAGCGGTGCCTTGGAGGTGCAAGAGCAGCGGGCAAGAAGGGAGCCGAAAGGGCCCAGAGGAGCCCTGGCAAGGGGCTGTGCTCAATGCTACGGAGGACAAGAAGCAACCCGCGGGGGCCACCGTGGGGGCCCGCCCTGGGAGTCCAGAAAGCTTCCTCCCCCCGGATGCGGGGCACGAGGGCCATCTTCGTGGAGCACGAGCAGCAGGCACCTAGCCCAAATGGCCCAAAGGAGCCCTGGCAAGGGGCCGTGCTCAGTGCTGCAGAGGCAGGCAAAAACCCCCCGGGGACACTTGCTAGCCCACCGTGGGGGAAAAAAAGCCTTGCTCCCCCCAGCTGCAGGGCACGAGAGGCCATCTTCGTGGTGCATGAGCAGCAGGCAGTAACCTAGCCAAAAGGGAGCAGAGGAGCCCTGACAAGTGGTCATGCTCAATGCTGCAGAGGAAGGCAAAAAACCCCCGGGGACCAGTGCCAATCTGCCCCGGGGGAAAATTCCTTCCTGACCCCAGCGCTGGCGATCGGCTACTCCCTGAGCATGTGAGCAAGACCCGCCTCCTCGTCCCACAGGCTGGTCACGCCTCCCTCCCAGGAGATGCCCAAGCCCTATTCTCCCTCAAGCTGGAGCCACCTCAGGGGCTTGCGAGAGAGGCGATATGCCCCGGGCCTGATGGACCTTGGGGGCAAGAATCCTTCCCATGCCTGGTAGGACACCAGTGGCTGCTCCGAAGCACTGGGAGGCCTTGCAACATCTCTGCATTCCGTTTCTTACGGCTGCTGCCCCTGGCTGCGCAGGGGATGAGGACGGCGAGCTCTGCAGTGCTCTTCAGGAAGGCGTTCCCTTGGTCTTGCCGCGGCTATCCAGCTGAAAAGGCTATCCGAACCGGAGATGAGCTTTGAAGGTGGCGCTGCCGGGAGCTGGCCTGGCAGCAGAGAATCTCCAGCAGCCTCGCCCAGCCTTCGGTCTTCTTCCCTCAGACCCTCCAAGTAATTCCACCGGCTCCTCAAGGATTTCCTCTGGGATGTCTTCGGGCTGCCCGCAGGCCATCTCTGGCAGCAGGACACGGGAGGATGCTCCCTTTTATCCTGGCCCGGGGCACTGTGACTGCTGCGTTGCCGGGCGGTGGCACTGTGACACGGGGGTGACGGGGCCCCCCATGCGCAGCCCCGCCCGCCGCAGCCCCCCCGCCGCCCCTCCGCCCGGCATCCTTCGGAGGAAGGCCTTTGGGGGGCTGGCCCCGAGGCAGTCCCTGTGCCCAGGAGGCCGAGGGGGCTGTCCCTGCCCTTGGTGGCCGTGCACTGAGCACAGCTGCTGGGCGTCCCTCATGTGTCCTCTGCCCCTCAGCTCCCAAGGACAAACCCAGTGCTGTTCCTCTTCCTTCAGGCCATGGCAGAAACCAAGCCTGCAGCCCAGAGACCACCCCTATTAGCCGTCCCCTCTCTGCACCAGAGCTAACGACCACGAGGCCGCGCGGCGAGGAGGGCCAGGGACTTGATGTGGCTGGACACAAAGCCAGGGAGTGTGAGGGGGAATGGTTTCAGTAGTTGCAGCCTGGAGGAAAGGCAAAGCGTAACCAGAGCCATAGCTTGGGATGGAAAGAAGACAGGCTTTGACAAACAAGGGAGCGGAGGTTACACTGGTGGGGTGGAAAGGCTGGTCATTTTCAGGCCTAGAACATTTGGAGCCGTGCCCAAAGCACAGCCAGGCAAACGACGACTCCTCCAAACGGGGAAAATTGCTCATTGCTGCTATCGCCGTCACATCCCCTTGTGCCACTGAAACCAAGCTGCGCAGCTCCTCTGTTAAAGACACCCATTGCCCGAGTTTATACGGGATAGCAAACGCGCTTCAGCCCTGGGGTAAAACTTTGGCAGCTCTTTTGGGACTTCAAAGTTTCTGAGAGTTACTTGCCTCCCTCACTTGGCGGGAGGATGTTCAGCTCTTCTCTAAAGCCTGGAAAGTCTCTTTTTCCTTTAGGATTTAGTCTTTTGAGTCCTGAAAGAGGAAGGAAGGTGATATTCTTGTCATTTTGGTCGTTGGTGCCAAAATTCATCTGTCCGTTCAGACTCTGTAAAGAAGGGCATTTATACCGTATACATTCCTTTGGATGTGGGGATGCCAGAGGTGAAAGAAAGGCTTGTGGTTCCCTCTGCGTGAACTTTGCAGAGACGTAGAGAGCATGCAGGATTGCCTCACCATTCCTCACCAATGCACCAGGGAGGGACATTTGCTACTCCCCTGCTTATGGGGAGGTCGTCTTCTTGGCAAGAAGTCCTGAATGGTTTTGTGTTCTTGACCATCTTTCTCCTGGCACTTGAGTAGCTCTTCTGCTCCTTTGGCCTCCATCCTTGATATCTTTCTTGAAAGTGATGGCAGCCCTGTCAGCCTTGTCTTCCTCCTGCTGGGCATCTTCTTCTGTAGGCCCTGCATGCCCCTCGTCGGCTGCTTAGTCTTTGTTTGCCTTGATCCCAGATGGAATTTGTCTTTCTTGAACGCGAGGAATGAGAAATGTCCCTAGTGGTGCCGCTGAGTTCTCACCAGGGCTTTGCACAATGCTTGCCTTTCCGATGGAAATAGCTTGCCTGACACACAAGAATGCATTTGCCTCTATGCCATTCGTGGCTCCTAGTCACCCTGTCATCTACTCATGCCTCCAGGAACGTTGGCCTACTCCGATGTTCCCAAACTGGAGCAGAAACTCATGGTGCTCCAGCTGCCGTTGTGTTACCTGCAGTTCTTCACACGCGTGGTTTACTGAGAGAGGGGGCTCTCTCTTCTGGCAGAGCTTCAGCTGGTGTGGAGCATGGGGGCCATAGAAACATACCCTGAGATAGAGCTTTTTCTGGTTCATGGGTGCCATGAAATCCAGAAGACGATGTGGACAATGAATGTATCTCCTGGAGGAGGCAGGAAGCCTACATATCTTGAAGGGTAGTTTTCTGCAATCTCATTTCAAAAGACCTGACCGTGAACTTCACCGTTTCATACATTTGATGGCACGAAAGCGTGAAGGGTGGAGCCCGAGAGACGTGTTAATGAGGCTTTCACCCGTCGGTAGCCTGCTGGAGTGCAGCTCCACGCAGTCTCGACCAGCAGATCCAGCCCTCCGCCGGCCGGGTGAGCTAGGGACGGACTGTGTGGGTGGGCTCTGAGCACGAAGCTGGTGGTGTGCGTCTAGTCGCTTTCAAAATGGGTGTCTGCCTCCTAGGAAAGAAAAGAAGCACAGCTGGCGTTACGTGAGCTTCCATTTTGGAGGTTTCATTGGAGAAAGTGCCAAATCAGCCCCGACGCTGAAAAAGCTGCAGGAGATGAAACACGGGTGGGCCAGTGCGATGCGGTTCGTGGCACTGCTGTCTGTGGGGATATGCTTCACTGTGCAGGAGTGTGAATAAAGGTGGCTGAGTTGTTAAATGACCTCTGCAGGCATTTAGTGAAAAGGAAGGTTGTTGCTGGTAGTGCCGATGTGGGTGAGGAGTTGGCTGGCCGGGTGGCCGTCCGACACTAAAAGGCAACTGCCTCTCTCGAAGAGTCCCTGCGTGCCTGGAAGGTAGCTGCGAAGGAGGACTGAAGATTTTGCTTTTTATACACCCGCCTGAGATTACCTGAGAATGTCGGTGCGATGAAATTACTGGTGGCGGCATTCAGATACAAAGGAACTTCATTGATTGTTTTTTTTAATTAATAGATGAAACTATGAGAAACCATCTTCTAGCACACACGTGGTAATCCGTTTGCAAAACTGGTGCAATGAGTGCAGAAAGCTGCCAGGCTATGTCTATTCGGTTAAAGAATCTCAACCTTTTGATGCAAGCTCGGTGGGACGAGCCAGGCCCTTGCATGTGTCCAAACGTGGATTTGATGGATGAGCGGGCAGAGGGAGGCTAGAGACGGATTCGCTTGCCAGGAGGGCCCCCCGTCCAGGGGGCTTTTAGGAAAAAGAGAGTCTTTAAGGAGCAAGGGTTTCAAACAACGTGGAGTTTAGAAGCTAAAACCTATGTTTTGAGTTCCCCTTGAAAACGAACTGGTAGCCAGTGCATTTTAAGACCATGCTTTCTTCTTTGCAAAGGGCCCTAGAAGGCAAATGCACGTGGCAATAGCACGTCCCGCACTAATTCCCTCTAGCTGTACTGATTGCATTCCCATAGTGGCGGGGATCACAGTTCGGGAATGCAATCCCGTAAGTTGGGCCCCACCATTTAAGAAGGATGTTACGGGACTTGCATGCGTGCAGAGGAGTGCCACAAAGGCGGGGAAGGGGCTGGAAGGCACGTCCTCTGAGGCGCGGCTGAGGACGCTGGGTTTGACTAGTTTGGAGAGCAGGAGGCTGCGGGGCGACCTCACTGCTCTCCGCAGCTTCCTGAGGAGGGCAAGTGGAGAGGGAGGTGCTGATCTCTTCTCCCTGGTACCCAGTGCCAGGACGCGTGGGAATGGCTCAAAGCTGCGTCCGTCAGGGGGGGTTCGGACTTGACGTGAGGAAACCTTTCTTTACCGAGAAGGGGGTCAAACCCTGGAACAGGGGGTGGTTGATGCCCCATGCCTGTCAGTGTTTAAGAGGCATTTGGGCAACGCCCTTAATGCCGTGCTTTAACTTTTGGTCAGCCTTGCAGTGGTCAGGCAGTTGGATTAGATGGTCATTGTAGGTCCCTTCCAACTCAACTTTTCCATTCCATTCCATTCCACTCCATTCCATTCCGTTCCGTTCTGTTCTATTCTGTTCTGTTCTTTTCTGTTCCCTGTGCTCCCCGTGAGTCAAAACCCTGAGACAGTTATTTACCTGAAGAGCCAGGGTTTTTTCAGATCCAAAAACACTTTCAAGGACACAAATCACAAAGATTACAAGTGGAAACAGGATTTTATTTTATTTTATTTTATTTTATTTTATTTTACTTTATGTTATTTTATGTTATTTTATGTTATGTTATGTTATTTTATGTTACTTTATGTTATTTTATATTATTTGATTTGGTTTGATTTTTCTGAATCCATTTCAGAGCCGATGCTCACAAGCATGAACACAATGCACATGTGTAGCCAGGAGCAGGCTGATGCATTCTTGAGTTTAGCTTGAAGAAACATCCCTTGCAGTCTGGCAAAGGAAAGCCATAGAGCCGCAGAAAGTAGCAGCAGGGATGCAGGCCAAGCAGTCCCTGCTTCCTGAAGAGTGAGAACTTGAAGAATGAGGATCAGGAGCGACCACACACAAAAGAAGAAGAAGAAGAGGTGTGTGGTACCGTGGGGTATTTTCCAAAGTAGGACACATAATAGCGATGACAAGCACACTTCTTGCCTTCCAAAACTTGCTGCGCCGCTGTGCTGCTTGGCCGGTGATGCATGAAAAGCGCTCTGGTGCCGGCCCTGCGCTTGTGCTGCATGCAGGGAGAGCTGCAAAGCGGCAGCTCCGGACGGTGCAGCAAGCCTGCAGCCCTTCCAAGTGCAGGCTGTTTTGCAGAAGCGAGAATCCGTGGGGAAACGGAGCCAAGGGAAGAGCAGAGCTCGCTCCCGCTCCAAACTTGCAACGGGCAAGAGAGCCCGAGAGAGCCAGGGCACGAGCGGTGCCTTGGAGGTGCAAGAGCAGCGGGCAAGAAGGGAGCCGAAAGGGCCCAGAGGAGCCCTGGCAAGGGGCTGTGCTCAATGCTACGGAGGACAAGAAGCAACCCGCGGGGGCCACCGTGGGGGCCCGCCCTGGGAGTCCAGAAAGCTTCCTCCCCCCGGATGCGGGGCACGAGGGCCATCTTCGTGGAGCACGAGCAGCAGGCACCTAGCCCAAATGGCCCAAAGGAGCCCTGGCAAGGGGCCGTGCTCAGTGCTGCAGAGGCAGGCAAAAACCCCCCGGGGACACTTGCTAGCCCACCGTGGGGGAAAAAAAGCCTTGCTCCCCCCAGCTGCAGGGCACGAGAGGCCATCTTCGTGGTGCATGAGCAGCAGGCAGTAACCTAGCCAAAAGGGAGCAGAGGAGCCCTGACAAGTGGTCATGCTCAATGCTGCAGAGGAAGGCAAAAAACCCCCGGGGACCAGTGCCAATCTGCCCCGGGGGAAAATTCCTTCCTGACCCCAGCGCTGGCGATCGGCTACTCCCTGAGCATGTGAGCAAGACCCGCCTCCTCGTCCCACAGGCTGGTCACGCCTCCCTCCCAGGAGATGCCCAAGCCCTATTCTCCCTCAAGCTGGAGCCACCTCAGGGGCTTGCGAGAGAGGCGATATGCCCCGGGCCTGATGGACCTTGGGGGCAAGAATCCTTCCCATGCCTGGTAGGACACCAGTGGCTGCTCCGAAGCACTGGGAGGCCTTGCAACATCTCTGCATTCCGTTTCTTACGGCTGCTGCCCCTGGCTGCGCAGGGGATGAGGACGGCGAGCTCTGCAGTGCTCTTCAGGAAGGCGTTCCCTTGGTCTTGCCGCGGCTATCCAGCTGAAAAGGCTATCCGAACCGGAGATGAGCTTTGAAGGTGGCGCTGCCGGGAGCTGGCCTGGCAGCAGAGAATCTCCAGCAGCCTCGCCCAGCCTTCGGTCTTCTTCCCTCAGACCCTCCAAGTAATTCCACCGGCTCCTCAAGGATTTCCTCTGGGATGTCTTCGGGCTGCCCGCAGGCCATCTCTGGCAGCAGGACACGGGAGGATGCTCCCTTTTATCCTGGCCCGGGGCACTGTGACTGCTGCGTTGCCGGGCGGTGGCACTGTGACACGGGGGTGACGGGGCCCCCCATGCGCAGCCCCGCCCGCCGCAGCCCCCCCGCCGCCCCTCCGCCCGGCATCCTTCGGAGGAAGGCCTTTGGGGGGCTGGCCCCGAGGCAGTCCCTGTGCCCAGGAGGCCGAGGGGGCTGTCCCTGCCCTTGGTGGCCGTGCACTGAGCACAGCTGCTGGGCGTCCCTCATGTGTCCTCTGCCCCTCAGCTCCCAAGGACAAACCCAGTGCTGTTCCTCTTCCTTCAGGCCATGGCAGAAACCAAGCCTGCAGCCCAGAGACCACCCCTATTAGCCGTCCCCTCTCTGCACCAGAGCTAACGACCACGAGGCCGCGCGGCGAGGAGGGCCAGGGACTTGATGTGGCTGGACACAAAGCCGGGGAGTGTGAGGGGGAATGGTTTCAGTAGTTGCAGCCTGGAGGAAAGGCAAAGCGTAACCAGAGCCATAGCTTGGGATGGAAAGAAGACAGGCTTTGACAAACAAGGGAGCGGAGGTTACACTGGTGGGGTGGAAAGGCTGGTCATTTTCAGGCCTAGAACATTTGGAGCCGTGCCCAAAGCACAGCCAGGCAAACGACGACTCCTCCAAACGGGGAAAATTGCTCATTGCTGCTATCGCCGTCACATCCCCTTGTGCCACTGAAACCAAGCTGCGCAGCTCCTCTGTTAAAGACACCCATTGCCCGAGTTTATACGGGATAGCAAACGCGCTTCAGCCCTGGGGTAAAACTTTGGCAGCTCTTTTGGGACTTCAAAGTTTCTGAGAGTTACTTGCCTCCCTCACTTGGCGGGAGGATGTTCAGCTCTTCTCTAAAGCCTGGAAAGTCTCTTTTTCCTTTAGGATTTAGTCTTTTGAGTCCTGAAAGAGGAAGGAAGGTGATATTCTTGTCATTTTGGTCGTTGGTGCCAAAATTCATCTGTCCGTTCAGACTCTGTAAAGAAGGGCATTTATACCGTATACATTCCTTTGGATGTGGGGATGCCAGAGGTGAAAGAAAGGCTTGTGGTTCCCTCTGCGTGAACTTTGCAGAGACGTAGAGAGCATGCAGGATTGCCTCACCATTCCTCACCAATGCACCAGGGAGGGACATTTGCTACTCCCCTGCTTATGGGGAGGTCGTCTTCTTGGCAAGAAGTCCTGAATGGTTTTGTGTTCTTGACCATCTTTCTCCTGGCACTTGAGTAGCTCTTCTGCTCCTTTGGCCTCCATCCTTGATATCTTTCTTGAAAGTGATGGCAGCCCTGTCAGCCTTGTCTTCCTCCTGCTGGGCATCTTCTTCTGTAGGCCCTGCATGCCCCTCGTCGGCTGCTTAGTCTTTGTTTGCCTTGATCCCAGATGGAATTTGTCTTTCTTGAACGCGAGGAATGAGAAATGTCCCTAGTGGTGCCGCTGAGTTCTCACCAGGGCTTTGCACAATGCTTGCCTTTCCGATGGAAATAGCTTGCCTGACACACAAGAATGCATTTGCCTCTATGCCATTCGTGGCTCCTAGTCACCCTGTCATCTACTCATGCCTCCAGGAACGTTGGCCTACTCCGATGTTCCCAAACTGGAGCAGAAACTCATGGTGCTCCAGCTGCCGTTGTGTTACCTGCAGTTCTTCACACGCGTGGTTTACTGAGAGAGGGGGCTCTCTCTTCTGGCAGAGCTTCAGCTGGTGTGGAGCATGGGGGCCATAGAAACATACCCTGAGATAGAGCTTTTTCTGGTTCATGGGTGCCATGAAATCCAGAAGACGATGTGGACAATGAATGTATCTCCTGGAGGAGGCAGGAAGCCTACATATCTTGAAGGGTAGTTTTCTGCAATCTCATTTCAAAAGACCTGACCGTGAACTTCACCGTTTCATACATTTGATGGCATGAAAGCGTGAAGGGTGGAGCCCGAGAGACGTGTTAATGAGGCTTTCACCCGTCGGTAGCCTGCTGGAGTGCAGCTCCACGCAGTCTCGACCAGCAGATCCAGCCCTCCGCCGGCCGGGTGAGCTAGGGACGGACTGTGTGGGTGGGCTCTGAGCACGAAGCTGGTGGTGTGCGTCTAGTCGCTTTCAAAATGGGTGTCTGCCTCCTAGGAAAGAAAAGAAGCACAGCTGGCGTTACGTGAGCTTCCATTTTGGAGGTTTCATTGGAGAAAGTGCCAAATCAGCCCCGACGCTGAAAAAGCTGCAGGAGATGAAACACGGGTGGGCCAGTGCGATGCGGTTCGTGGCACTGCTGTCTGTGGGGATATGCTTCACTGTGCAGGAGTGTGAATAAAGGTGGCTGAGTTGTTAAATGACCTCTGCAGGCATTTAGTGAAAAGGAAGGTTGTTGCTGGTAGTGCCGATGTGGGTGAGGAGTTGGCTGGCCGGGTGGCCGTCCGACACTAAAAGGCAACTGCCTCTCTCGAAGAGTCCCTGCGTGCCTGGAAGGTAGCTGCGAAGGAGGACTGAAGATTTTGCTTTTTATACACCCGCCTGAGATTACCTGAGAATGTCGGTGCGATGAAATTACTGGTGGCGGCATTCAGATACAAAGGAACTTCATTGATTGTTTTTTTTAATTAATAGATGAAACTATGAGAAACCATCTTCTAGCACACACGTGGTAATCCGTTTGCAAAACTGGTGCAATGAGTGCAGAAAGCTGCCAGGCTATGTCTATTCGGTTAAAGAATCTCAACCTTTTGATGCAAGCTCGGTGGGACGAGCCAGGCCCTTGCATGTGTCCAAACGTGGATTTGATGGATGAGCGGGCAGAGGGAGGCTAGAGACGGATTCGCTTGCCAGGAGGGCCCCCCGTCCAGGGGGCTTTTAGGAAAAAGAGAGTCTTTAAGGAGCAAGGGTTTCAAACAACGTGGAGTTTAGAAGCTAAAACCTATGTTTTGAGTTCCCCTTGAAAACGAACTGGTAGCCAGTGCATTTTAAGACCATGCTTTCTTCTTTGCAAAGGGCCCTAGAAGGCAAATGCACGTGGCAATAGCACGTCCCGCACTAATTCCCTCTAGCTGTACTGATTGCATTCCCATAGTGGCGGGGATCACAGTTCGGGAATGCAATCCCGTAAGTTGGGCCCCACCATTTAAGAAGGATGTTACGGGACTTGCATGCGTGCAGAGGAGTGCCACAAAGGCGGGGAAGGGGCTGGAAGGCACGTCCTCTGAGGCGCGGCTGAGGACGCTGGGTTTGACTAGTTTGGAGAGCAGGAGGCTGCGGGGCGACCTCACTGCTCTCCGCAGCTTCCTGAGGAGGGCAAGTGGAGAGGGAGGTGCTGATCTCTTCTCCCCGGTACCCAGTGCCAGGTCGCGTGGGAATGGCTCAAAGCTGCGTCCGTCAGGGGGGGTTCGGACTTGACGTGAGGAAACCTTTCTTTACCGAGAAGGGGGTCAAACCCTGGAACAGGGGGTGGTTGATGCCCCATGCCTGTCAGTGTTTAAGAGGCATTTGGGCAACGCCCTTAATGCCGTGCTTTAACTTTTGGTCAGCCTTGCAGTGGTCAGGCAGTTGGATTAGATGGTCATTGTAGGTCCCTTCCAACTCAACTTTTCCATTCCATTCCATTCCACTCCATTCCATTCCGTTCCGTTCTGTTCTATTCTGTTGTGTTCTTTTCTGTTCCCTGTGCTCCCCGTGAGTCAAAACCCTGAGACAGTTATTTACCTGAAGAGCCAGGGTTTTTTCAGATCCAAAAACACTTTCAAGGACACAAATCACAAAGATTACGAGTGGAAACAGGATTTTATTTTATTTTATTTTATTTTATTTTATTTCATTTTATTTTACTTTATGTTATTTTATGTTATGTTATGTTATTTTATGTTACTTTATGTTATTTTATATTATTTGATTTGGTTTGATTTTTCTGAATCCATTTCAGAGCCGATGCTCACAAGCATGAACACAATGCACATGTGTAGCCAGGAGCAGGCTGATGCATTCTTGAGTTTAGCTTGAAGAAACATCCCTTGCAGTCTGGCAAAGGAAAGCCATAGAGCCGCAGAAAGTAGCAGCAGGGATGCAGGCCAAGCAGTCCCTGCTTCCTGAAGAGTGAGAACTTGAAGAATGAGGATCAGGAGCGACCACACACAAAAGAAGAAGAAGAAGAGGTGTGTGGTACCGTGGGGTATTTTCCAAAGTAGGACACATAATAGCGATGACAAGCACACTTCTTGCCTTCCAAAACTTGCTGCGCCGCTGTGCTGCTTGGCCGGTGATGCATGAAAAGCGCTCTGGTGCCGGCCCTGCGCTTGTGCTGCATGCAGGGAGAGCTGCAAAGCGGCAGCTCCGGACGGTGCAGCAAGCCTGCAGCCCTTCCAAGTGCAGGCTGTTTTGCAGAAGCGAGAATCCGTGGGGAAACGGAGCCAAGGGAAGAGCAGAGCTCGCTCCGGCTCCAAACTTGCAACGGGCAAGAGAGCCCGAGAGAGCCAGGGCACGAGCGGTGCCTTGGAGGTGCAAGAGCAGCAGGCAAGAAGGGAGCCGAAAGGGCCCAGAGGAGCCCTGGCAAGGGGCTGTGCTCAATGCTACGGAGGACAAGAAGCAACCCGCGGGGGCCACCGTGGGGGCCCGCCCTGGGAGTCCAGAAAGCTTCCTCCCCCCGGATGCGGGGCACGAGGGCCATCTTCGTGGAGCACGAGCAGCAGGCACCTAGCCCAAATGGCCCAAAGGAGCCCTGGCAAGGGGCCGTGCTCAGTGCTGCAGAGGCAGGCAAAAACCCCCCGGGGACACTTGCTAGCCCACCGTGGGGGAAAAAAAGCCTTGCTCCCCCCAGCTGCAGGGCACGAGAGGCCATCTTCGTGGTGCATGAGCAGCAGGCAGTAACCTAGCCAAAAGGGAGCAGAGGAGCCCTGACAAGTGGTCATGCTCAATGCTGCAGAGGAAGGCAAAAAACCCCCGGGGACCAGTGCCAATCTGCCCCGGGGGAAAATTCCTTCCTGACCCCAGCGCTGGCGATCGGCTACTCCCTGAGCATGTGAGCAAGACCCGCCTCCTCGTCCCACAGGCTGGTCACGCCTCCCTCCCAGGAGATGCCCAAGCCCTATTCTCCCTCAAGCTGGAGCCACCTCAGGGGCTTGCGAGAGAGGCGATATGCCCCGGGCCTGATGGACCTTGGGGGCAAGAATCCTTCCCATGCCTGGTAGGACACCAGTGGCTGCTCCGAAGCACTGGGAGGCCTTGCAACATCTCTGCATTCCGTTTCTTACGGCTGCTGCCCCTGGCTGCGCAGGGGATGAGGACGGCGAGCTCTGCAGTGCTCTTCAGGAAGGCGTTCCCTTGGTCTTGCCGCGGCTATCCAGCTGAAAAGGCTATCCGAACCGGAGATGGGCTTTGAAGGTGGCGCTGCCGGGAGCTGGCCTGGCAGCAGAGAATCTCCAGCAGCCTCGCCCAGCCTTCGGTCTTCTTCCCTCAGACCCTCCAAGTAATTCCACCGGCTCCTCAAGGATTTCCTCTGGGATGTCTTCGGGCTGCCCGCAGGCCATCTCTGGCAGCAGGACACGGGAGGATGCTCCCTTTTATCCTGGCCCGGGGCACTGTGACTGCTGTGTTGCCGGGCGGTGGCACTGTGACACGGGGGTGACGGGGCCCCCCATGCGCAGCCCCGCCCGCCGCAGCCCCCCCGCCGCCCCTCCGCCCGGCATCCTTCGGAGGAAGGCCTTTGGGGGGCTGGCCCCGAGGCAGTCCCTGTGCCCAGGAGGCCGAGGGGGCTGTCCCTGCCCTTGGTGGCCGTGCACTGAGCACAGCTGCTGGGCGTCCCTCATGTGTCCTCTGCCCCTCAGCTCCCAAGGACAAACCCAGTGCTGTTCCTCTTCCTTCAGGCCATGGCAGAAACCAAGCCTGCAGCCCAGAGACCACCCCTATTAGCCGTCCCCTCTCTGCACCAGAGCTAACGACCACGAGGCCGCGCGGCGAGGAGGGCCAGGGACTTGATGTGGCTGGACACAAAGCCGGGGAGTGTGAGGGGGAATGGTTTCAGTAGTTGCAGCCTGGAGGAAAGGCAAAGCGTAACCAGAGCCATAGCTTGGGATGGAAAGAAGACAGGCTTTGACAAACAAGGGAGCGGAGGTTACACTGGTGGGGTGGAAAGGCTGGTCATTTTCAGGCCTAGAACATTTGGAGCCGTGCCCAAAGCACAGGCAGGCAAACGACGACTCCTCCAAACGGGGAAAATTGCTCATTGCTGCTATCGCCGTCACATCCCCTTGTGCCACTGAAACCAAGCTGCGCAGCTCCTCTGTTAAAGACACCCATTGCCCGAGTTTATAGGGGATAGCAAACGCGCTTCAGCCCTGGGGTAAAACTTTGGCAGCTCTTTTGGGACTTCAAAGTTTCTGAGAGTTACTTGCCTCCCTCACTTGGCGGGAAGATGTTCAGCTCTTCTCTAAAGCCTGGAAAGTCTCCTTTTCCTTTAGGATTTAGTCTTTTGAGTCCTGAAAGAGGAAGGAAGGTGATATTCTTGTCATTTTGGTCGTTGGTGCCAAAATTCATCTGTCCGTTCAGACTCTGTAAAGAAGGGCATTTATACCGTATACATTCCTTTGGATGTGGGGATGCCAGAGGTGAAAGAAAGGCTTGTGGTTCCCTCTGCGTGAACTTTGCAGAGACGTAGAGAGCATGCAGGATTGCCTCACCATTCCTCACCAATGCACCAGGGAGGGACATTTGCTACTCCCCTGCTTATGGGGAGGTCGTCTTCTTGGCAAGAAGTCCTGAATGGTTTTGTGTTCTCGACCATCTTTCTCCTGGCACTTGAGTAGCTCTTCTGCTCCTTTGGCCTCCATCCTTGATATCTTTCTTGAAAGTGATGGCAGCCCTGTCAGCCTTGTCTTGCTCCTGCTGGGCATCTTCTTCTGTAGGCCCTGCATGCCCCTCGTCGGCTGCTTAGTCTTTGTTTGCCTTGATCCCAGATGGAATTTGTCTTTCTTGAACGCGAGGAATGAGAAATGTCCCTAGTGGTGCCGCTGAGTTCTCACCAGGGCTTTGCACAATGCTTGCCTTTCCGATGGAAATAGCTTGCCTGACACACAAGAATGCATTTGCCTCTATGCCATTCGTGGCTCCTAGTCACCCTGTCATCTACTCATGCCTCCAGGAACGTTGGCCTACTCCGATGTTCCCAAACTGGAGCAGAAACTCATGGTGCTCCAGCTGCCGTTGTGTTACCTGCAGTTCTTCACACGCGTGGTTTACTGAGAGAGGGGGCTCTCTCTTCTGGCAGAGCTTCAGCTGGTGTGGAGCATGGGGGCCATAGAAACATACCCTGAGATAGAGCTTTTTCTGGTTCATGGGTGCCATGAAATCCAGAAGACGATGTGGACAATGAATGTATCTCCTGGAGGAGGCAGGAAGCCTACATATCTTGAAGGGTAGTTTTCTGCAATCTCATTTCAAAAGACCTGACCGTGAACTTCACCGTTTCATACATTTGATGGCACGAAAGCGTGAAGGGTGGAGCCTGAGAGACGTGTTAATGAGGCTTTCACCCGTCGGTAGCCTGCTGGAGTGCAGCTCCACGCAGTCTCGACCAGCAGATCCAGCCCTCCGCCGGCCGGGTGAGCTAGGGACGGACTGTGTGGGTGGGCTCTGAGCACGAAGCTGGTGGTGTGCGTCTAGTCGCTTTCAAAATGGGTGTCTGCCTCCTAGGAAAGAAAAGAAGCACAGCTGGCGTTACGTGAGCTTCCATTTTGGAGGTTTCATTGGAGAAAGTGCCAAATCAGCCCCGATGCTGAAAAAGCTGCAGGAGATGAAACACGGGTGGGCCAGTGCGATGCGGTTCGTGGCACTGCTGTCTGTGGGGATATGCTTCACTGTGCAGGAGTGTGAATAAAGGTGGCTGAGTTGTTAAATGACCTCTGCAGGCATTTAGTGAAAAGGAAGGTTGTTGCTGGTAGTGCCGATGTGGGTGAGGAGTTGGCTGGCCGGGTGGCCGTCCGACACTAAAAGGCAACTGCCTCTCTCGAAGAGTCCCTGCGTGCCTGGAAGGTAGCTGCGAAGGAGGACTGAAGATTTTGCTTTTTATACACCCGCCTGAGATTACCTGAGAATGTCGGTGCGATGAAATTACTGGTGGCGGCATTCAGATACAAAGGAACTTCATAGATTGTTTTTTTTAATTAATAGATGAAACTATGAGAAACCATCTTCTAGCACACACGTGGTAATCCGTTTGCAAAACTGGTGCAATGAGTGCAGAAAGCTGCCAGGCTATGTCTATTCGGTTAAAGAATCTCAACCTTTTGATGCAAGCTCGGTGGGACGAGCCAGGCCCTTGCATGTGTCCAAACGTGGATTTGATGGATGAGCGGGCAGAGGGAGGCTAGAGACGGATTCGCTTGCCAGGAGGGCCCCCCGTCCAGGGGGCTTTTGGGAAAAAGAGAGTCTTTAAGTAGCAAGGGTTTCAAACAACGTGGAGTTTAGAAGCTAAAACCTATGTTTTGAGTTCCCCTTGAAAACGAACTGGTAGCCAGTGCATTTTAAGACCATGCTTCCTTCTTTGCAAAGGGCCCTAGAAGGCAAATGCACGTGGCAATAGCACGTCCCGCACTAATTCCCTCTAGCTGTACTGATTGCATTCCCATAGTGGCGGGGATCACAGTTCGGGAATGCAATCCCGTAAGTTGGGCCCCACCGTTTAAGAAGGATGTTAAGGGACTTGCATGCGTGCAGAGGAGTGCCACAAAGGCGGGGAAGGGGCTGGAAGGCACGTCCTCTGAGGCGCGGCTGAGGACGCTGGGTTTGACTAGTTTGGAGAGCAGGAGGCTGCGGGGCGACCTCACTGCTCTCCGCAGCTTCCTGAGGAGGGCAAGTGGAGAGGGAGGTGCTGATCTCTTCTCCCCGGTACCCAGTGCCAGGTCGCGTGGGAATGGCTCAAAGCTGCGTCCGTCAGGGGGGGTTCGGACTTCATGTGAGGAAACCTTTCTTTACCGAGAAGGGGGTCAAACCCTGGAACAGGGGGTGGTTGATGCCCCATGCCTGTCAGTGTTTAAGAGGCATTTGGGCAACGCCCTTAATGCCGTGCTTTAACTTTTGGTCAGCCTTGCAGTGGTCAGGCAGTTGGATTAGATGGTCATTGTAGGTCCCTTCCAACTCAACTTTTCCATTCCATTCCATTCCACTCCATTCCATTCCGTTCCGTTCTGTTCTATTCTGTTCTGTTCTTTTCTGTTCCCTGTGCTCCCCGTGAGTCAAAACCCTGAGACAGTTATTTACCTGAAGAGCCAGGGTTTTTTCAGATCCAAAAACACTTTCAAGGACACAAATCACAAAGATTACGAGTGGAAACAGGATTTTATTTTATTTTATTTTATTTTATTTTATTTCATTTTATTTTACTTTATGTTATTTTATGTTATTTTATGTTATGTTATGTTATTTTATGTTACTTTATGTTATTTTATATTATTTGATTTGGTTTGATTTTTCTGAATCCATTTCAGAGCCGATGCTCACAAGCATGAACACAATGCACATGTGTAGCCAGGAGCAGGCTGATGCATTCTTGAGTTTAGCTTGAAGAAACATCCCTTGCAGTCTGGCAAAGGAAAGCCATAGAGCCGCAGAAAGTAGCAGCAGGGATGCAGGCCAAGCAGTCCCTGCTTCCTGAAGAGTGAGAACTTGAAGAATGAGGATCAGGAGCGACCACACACAAAAGAAGAAGAAGAAGAGGTGTGTGGTACCGTGGGGTATTTTCCAAAGTAGGACACATAATAGCGATGACAAGCACACTTCTTGCCTTCCAAAACTTGCTGCGCCGCTGTGCTGCTTGGCCGGTGATGCATGAAAAGCGCTCTGGTGCCGGCCCTGCGCTTGTGCTGCATGCAGGGAGAGCTGCAAAGCGGCAGCTCCGGACGGTGCAGCAAGCCTGCAGCCCTTCCAAGTGCAGGCTGTTTTGCAGAAGCGAGAATCCGTGGGGAAACGGAGCCAAGGGAAGAGCAGAGCTCGCTCCCGCTCCAAACTTGCAACGGGCAAGAGAGCCTGAGAGAGCCAGGGCACGAGCGGTGCCTTGGAGGTGCAAGAGCAGTGGGCAAGAAGGGAGCCGAAAGGGCCCAGAGGAGCCCTGGCAAGGGGCTGTGCTCAATGCTACGGAGGACAAGAAGCAACCCGCGGGGGCCACCGTGGGGGCCCGCCCTGGGAGTCTAGAAAGCTTCCTCCCCCCGGATGCGGGGCACGAGGGCCATCTTCGTGGAGCACGAGCAGCAGGCACCTAGCCCAAATGGCCCAAAGGAGCCCTGGCAAGGGGCCGTGCTCAGTGCTGCAGAGGCAGGCAAAAACCCCCCGGGGACACTTGCTAGCCCACCGTGGGGGAAAAAAAGCCTTGCTCCCCCCAGCTGCAGGGCACGAGAGGCCATCTTCGTGGTGCATGAGCAGCAGGCAGTAACCTAGCCAAAAGGGAGCAGAGGAGCCCTGACAAGTGGTCATGCTCAATGCTGCAGAGGAAGGCAAAAAACCCCCGGGGACCAGTGCCAATCTGCCCCGGGGGAAAATTCCTTCCTGACCCCAGCGCTGGCGATCGGCTACTCCCTGAGCATGTGAGCAAGACCCGCCTCCTCGTCCCACAGGCTGGTCACGCCTCCCTCCCAGGAGATGCCCAAGCCCTATTCTCCCTCAAGCTGGAGCCACCTCAGGGGCTTGCGAGAGAGGCGATATGCCCCGGGCCTGATGGACCTTGGGGGCAAGAATCCTTCCCATGCCTGGTAGGACACCAGTGGCTGCTCCGAAGCACTGGGAGGCCTTGCAACATCTCTGCATTCCGTTTCTTACGGCTGCTGCCCCTGGCTGCGCAGGGGATGAGGACGGCGAGCTCTGCAGTGCTCTTCAGGAAGGCGTTCCCTTGGTCTTGCCGCGGCTATCCAGCTGAAAAGGCTATCCGAACCGGAGATGAGCTTTGAAGGTGGCGCTGCCGGGAGCTGGCCTGGCAGCAGAGAATCTCCAGCAGCCTCGCCCAGCCTTCGGTCTTCTTCCCTCAGACCCTCCAAGTAATTCCACCGGCTCCTCAAGGATTTCCTCTGGGATGTCTTCGGGCTGCCCGCAGGCCATCTCTGGCAGCAGGACACGGGAGGATGCTCCCTTTTATCCTGGCCCGGGGCACTGTGACTGCTGCGTTGCCAGGCGGTGGCACTGTGACACGGGGGTGACGGGGCCCCCCATGCGCAGCCCCGCCCGCCGCAGCCCCCCCGCCGCCCCTCCGCCCGGCATCCTTCGGAGGAAGGCCTTTGGGGGGCTGGCCCCGAGGCAGTCCCTGTGCCCAGGAGGCCGAGGGGGCTGTCCCTGCCCTTGGTGGCCGTGCACTGAGCACAGCTGCTGGGCGTCCCTCCTGTGTCCTCTGCCCCTCAGCTCCCAAGGACAAACCCAGTGCTGTTCCTCTTCCTTCAGGCCATGGCAGAAACCAAGCCTGCAGCCCAGAGACCACCCCTATTAGCCGTCCCCTCTCTGCACCAGAGCTAACGACCACGAGGCCGCGCGGCGAGGAGGGCCAGGGACTTGATGTGGCTGGACACAAAGCCGGGGAGTGTGAGGGGGAATGGTTTCAGTAGTTGCAGCCTGGAGGAAAGGCAAAGCGTAACCAGAGCCATAGCTTGGGATGGAAAGAAGACAGGCTTTGACAAACAAGGGAGCGGAGGTTACACTGGTGGGGTGGAAAGGCTGGTCATTTTCAGGCCTAGAACATTTGGAGCCGTGCCCAAAGCACAGCCAGGCAAACGACGACTCCTCCAAACGGGGAAAATTGCTCATTGCTGCTATCGCCGTCACATCCCCTTGTGCCACTGAAACCAAGCTGCGCAGCTCCTCTGTTAAAGACACCCATTGCCCGAGTTTATACGGGATAGCAAACGCGCTTCAGCCCTGGGGTAAAACTTTCGCAGCTCTTTTGGGACTTCAAAGTTTCTGAGAGTTACTTGCCTCCCTCACTTGGCGGGAGGATGTTCAGCTCTTCTCTAAAGCCTGGAAAGTCTCTTTTTCCTTTAGGATTTAGTCTTTTGAGTCCTGAAAGAGGAAGGAAGGTGATATTCTTGTCATTTTGGTCGTTGGTGCCAAAATTCATCTGTCCGTTCAGACTCTGTAAAGAAGGGCATTTATACCGTATACATTCCTTTGGATGTGGGGATGCCAGAGGTGAAAGAAAGGCTTGTGGTTCCCTCTGCGTGAACTTTGCAGAGACGTAGAGAGCATGCAGGATTGCCTCACCATTCCTCACCAATGCACCAGGGAGGGACATTTGCTACTCCCCTGCTTATGGGGAGGTCGTCTTCTTGGCAAGAAGTCCTGAATGGTTTTGTGTTCTTGACCATCTTTCTCCTGGCACTTGAGTAGCTCTTCTGCTCCTTTGGCCTCCATCCTTGATATCTTTCTTGAAAGTGATGGCAGCCCTGTCAGCCTTGTCTTCCTCCTGCTGGGCATCTTCTTCTGTAGGCCCTGCATGCCCCTCGTCGGCTGCTTAGTCTTTGTTTGCCTTGATCCCAGATGGAATTTGTCTTTCTTGAACGCGAGGAATGAGAAATGTCCCTAGTGGTGCCGCTGAGTTCTCACCAGGGCTTTGCACAATGCTTGCCTTTCCGATGGAAATAGCTTACCTGACACACAAGAATGCATTTGCCTCTATGCCATTCGTGGCTCCTAGTCACCCTGTCATCTACTCATGCCTCCAGGAACGTTGGCCTACTCCGATGTTCCCAAACTGGAGCAGAAACTCATGGTGCTCCAGCTGCCGTTGTGTTACCTGCAGTTCTTCACACGCGTGGTTTACTGAGAGAGGGGGCTCTCTCTTCTGGCAGAGCTTCAGCTGGTGTGGAGCATGGGGGCCATAGAAACATACCCTGAGATAGAGCTTTTTCTGGTTCATGGGTGCCATGAAATCCAGAAGACGATGTGGACAATGAATGTATCTCCTGGAGGAGGCAGGAAGCCTACATATCTTGAACGGTAGTTTTCTGCAATCTCATTTCAAAAGACCTGACCGTGAACTTCACCGTTTCATACATTTGATGGCACGAAAGCGTGAAGGGTGGAGCCTGAGAGACGTGTTAATGAGGCTTTCACCCGTCGGTAGCCTGCTGGAGTGCAGCTCCACGCAGTCTCGACCAGCAGATCCAGCCCTCCGCCGGCCGGGTGAGCTAGGGACGGACTGTGTGGGTGGGCTCTGAGCACGAAGCTGGTGGTGTGCGTCTAGTCGCTTTCAAAATGGGTGTCTGCCTCCTAGGAAAGAAAAGAAGCACAGCTGGCGTTACGTGAGCTTCCATTTTGGAGGTTTCATTGGAGAAAGTGCCAAATCAGCCCCGACGCTGAAAAAGCTGCAGGAGATGAAACACGGGTGGGCCAGTGCGATGCGGTTCGTGGCACTGCTGTCTGTGGGGATATGCTTCACTGTGCAGGAGTGTGAATAAAGGTGGCTGAGTTGTTAAATGACCTCTGCAGGCATTTAGTGAAAAGGAAGGTTGTTGCTGGTAGTGCCGATGTGGGTGAGGAGTTGGCTGGCCGGGTGGCCGTCCGACACTAAAAGGCAACTGCCTCTCTCGAAGAGTCCCTGCGTGCCTGGAAGGTAGCTGCGAAGGAGGACTGAAGATTTTGCTTTTTATACACCCGCCTGAGATTACCTGAGAATGTCGGTGCGATGAAATTACTGGTGGCGGCATTCAGATACAAAGGAACTTCATTGATTGTTTTTTTTAATTAATAGATGAAACTATGAGAAACCATCTTCTAGCACACACGTGGTAATCCATTTGCAAAACTGGTGCAATGAGTGCAGAAAGCTGCCAGGCTATGTCTATTCGGTTAAAGAATCTCAACCTTTTGATGCAAGCTCGGTGGGACGAGCCAGGCCCTTGCATGTGTCCAAACGTGGATTTGATGGATGAGCGGGCAGAGGGAGGCTAGAGACGGATTCGCTTGCCAGGAGGGCCCCCCGTCCAGGGGGCTTTTAGGAAAAAGAGAGTCTTTAAGGAGCAAGGGTTTCAAACAACGTGGAGTTTAGAAGCTAAAACCTATGTTTTGAGTTCCCCTTGAAAACGAACTGGTAGCCAGTGCATTTTAAGACCATGCTTTCTTCTTTGCAAAGGGCCCTAGAAGGCAAATGCACGTGGCAATAGCACGTCCCGCACTAATTCCCTCTAGCTGTACTGATTGCATTCCCATAGTGGCGGGGATCACAGTTCGGGAATGCAATCCCGTAAGTTGGGCCCCACCATTTAAGAAGGATGTTACGGGACTTGCATGCGTGCAGAGGAGTGCCACAAAGGCGGGGAAGGGGCTGGAAGGCACGTCCTCTGAGGCGCGGCTGAGGACGCTGGGTTTGACTAGTTTGGAGAGCAGGAGGCTGCGGGGCGACCTCACTGCTCTCCGCAGCTTCCTGAGGAGGGCAAGTGGAGAGGGAGGTGCTGATCTCTTCTCCCTGGTACCCAGTGCCAGGTCGCGTGGGAATGGCTCAAAGCTGCGTCCGTCAGGGGGGGTTCGGACTTGACGTGAGGAAACCTTTCTTTACCGAGAAGGGGGTCAAACCCTGGAACAGGGGGTGGTTGATGCCCCATGCCTGTCAGTGTTTAAGAGGCATTTGGGCAACGCCCTTAATGCCGTGCTTTAACTTTTGGTCAGCCTTGCAGTGGTCAGGCAGTTGGATTAGATGGTCATTGTAGGTCCCTTCCAACTCAACTTTTCCATTCCATTCCATTCCACTCCATTCCATTCCGTTCCGTTCTGTTCTATTCTGTTCTGTTCTTTTCTGTTCCCTGTGCTCCCCGTGAGTCAAAACCCTGAGACAGTTATTTACCTGAAGAGCCAGGGTTTTTTCAGATCCAAAAACACTTTCAAGGACACAAATCACAAAGATTACAAGTGGAAACAGGATTTTATTTTATTTTATTTTATTTTATTTTATTTTATTTTACTTTATGTTATTTTATGTTATTTTATGTTATGTTATGTTATTTTATGTTACTTTATGTTATTTTATATTATTTGATTTGGTTTGATTTTTCTGAATCCATTTCAGAGCCGATGCTCACAAGCATGAACACAATGCACATGTGTAGCCAGGAGCAGGCTGATGCATTCTTGAGTTTAGCTTGAAGAAACATCCCTTGCAGTCTGGCAAAGGAAAGCCATAGAGCCGCAGAAAGTAGCAGCAGGGATGCAGGCCAAGCAGTCCCTGCTTCCTGAAGAGTGAGAACTTGAAGAATGAGGATCAGGAGCGACCACACACAAAAGAAGAAGAAGAAGAGGTGTGTGGTACCGTGGGGTATTTTCCAAAGTAGGACACATAATAGCGATGACAAGCACACTTCTTGCCTTCCAAAACTTGCTGCGCCGCTGTGCTGCTTGGCCGGTGATGCATGAAAAGCGCTCTGGTGCCGGCCCTGCGCTTGTGCTGCATGCAGGGAGAGCTGCAAAGCGGCAGCTCCGGACGGTGCAGCAAGCCTGCAGCCCTTCCAAGTGCAGGCTGTTTTGCAGAAGCGAGAATCCGTGGGGAAACGGAGCCAAGGGAAGAGCAGAGCTCGCTCCCGCTCCAAACTTGCAACGGGCAAGAGAGCCCGAGAGAGCCAGGGCACGAGCGGTGCCTTGGAGGTGCAAGAGCAGCGGGCAAGAAGGGAGCCGAAAGGGCCCAGAGGAGCCCTGGCAAGGGGCTGTGCTCAATGCTACGGAGGACAAGAAGCAACCCGCGGGGGCCACCGTGGGGGCCCGCCCTGGGAGTCCAGAAAGCTTCCTCCCCCCGGATGCGGGGCACGAGGGCCATCTTCGTGGAGCACGAGCAGCAGGCACCTAGCCCAAATGGCCCAAAGGAGCCCTGGCAAGGGGCCGTGCTCAGTGCTGCAGAGGCAGGCAAAAACCCCCCGGGGACACTTGCTAGCCCACCGTGGGGGAAAAAAAGCCTTGCTCCCCCCAGCTGCAGGGCACGAGAGGCCATCTTCGTGGTGCATGAGCAGCAGGCAGTAACCTAGCCAAAAGGGAGCAGAGGAGCCCTGACAAGTGGTCATGCTCAATGCTGCAGAGGAAGGCAAAAAACCCCCGGGGACCAGTGCCAATCTGCCCCGGGGGAAAATTCCTTCCTGACCCCAGCGCTGGCGATCGGCTACTCCCTGAGCATGTGAGCAAGACCCGCCTCCTCGTCCCACAGGCTGGTCACGCCTCCCTCCCAGGAGATGCCCAAGCCCTATTCTCCCTCAAGCTGGAGCCACCTCAGGGGCTTGCGAGAGAGGCGATATGCCCCGGGCCTGATGGACCTTGGGGGCAAGAATCCTTCCCATGCCTGGTAGGACACCAGTGGCTGCTCCGAAGCACTGGGAGGCCTTGCAACATCTCTGCATTCCGTTTCTTACGGCTGCTGCCCCTGGCTGCGCAGGGGATGAGGACGGCGAGCTCTGCAGTGCTCTTCAGGAAGGCGTTCCCTTGGTCTTGCCGCGGCTATCCAGCTGAAAAGGCTATCCGAACCGGAGATGAGCTTTGAAGGTGGCGCTGCCGGGAGCTGGCCTGGCAGCAGAGAATCTCCAGCAGCCTCGCCCAGCCTTCGGTCTTCTTCCCTCAGACCCTCCAAGTAATTCCACCGGCTCCTCAAGGATTTCCTCTGGGATGTCTTCGGGCTGCCCGCAGGCCATCTCTGGCAGCAGGACACGGGAGGATGCTCCCTTTTATCCTGGCCCGGGGCACTGTGACTGCTGCGTTGCCGGGCGGTGGCACTGTGACACGGGGGTGACGGGGCCCCCCATGCGCAGCCCCGCCCGCCGCAGCCCCCCCGCCGCCCCTCCGCCCGGCATCCTTCGGAGGAAGGCCTTTGGGGGGCTGGCCCCGAGGCAGTCCCTGTGCCCAGGAGGCCGAGGGGGCTGTCCCTGCCCTTGGTGGCCGTGCACTGAGCACAGCTGCTGGGCGTCCCTCATGTGTCCTCTGCCCCTCAGCTCCCAAGGACAAACCCAGTGCTGTTCCTCTTCCTTCAGGCCATGGCAGAAACCAAGCCTGCAGCCCAGAGACCACCCCTATTAGCCGTTCCCTCTCTGCACCAGAGCTAACGACCACGAGGCCGCGCGGCGAGGAGGGCCAGGGACTTGATGTGGCTGGACACAAAGCCGGGGAGTGTGAGGGGGAATGGTTTCAGTAGTTGCAGCCTGGAGGAAAGGCAAAGCGTAACCAGAGCCATAGCTTGGGATGGAAAGAAGACAGGCTTTGACAAACAAGGGAGCGGAGGTTACACTGGTGGGGTGGAAAGGCTGGTCATTTTCAGGCCTAGAACATTTGGAGCCGTGCCCAAAGCACAGCCAGGCAAACGACGACTCCTCCAAACGGGGAAAATTGCTCATTGCTGCTATCGCCGTCACATCCCCTTGTGCCACTGAAACCAAGCTGCGCAGCTCCTCTGTTAAAGACACCCATTGCCCGAGTTTATACGGGATAGCAAACGCGCTTCAGCCCTGGGGTAAAACTTTCGCAGCTCTTTTGGGACTTCAAAGTTTCTGAGAGTTACTTGCCTCCCTCACTTGGCGGGAGGATGTTCAGCTCTTCTCTAAAGCCTGGAAAGTCTCTTTTTCCTTTAGGATTTAGTCTTTTGAGTCCTGAAAGAGGAAGGAAGGTGATATTCTTGTCATTTTGGTCGTTGGTGCCAAAATTCATCTGTCCGTTCAGACTCTGTAAAGAAGGGCATTTATACCGTATACATTCCTTTGGATGTGGGGATGCCAGAGGTGAAAGAAAGGCTTGTGGTTCCCTCTGCGTGAACTTTGCAGAGACGTAGAGAGCATGCAGGATTGCCTCACCATTCCTCACCAATGCACCAGGGAGGGACATTTGCTACTCCCCTGCTTATGGGGAGGTCGTCTTCTTGGCAAGAAGTCCTGAATGGTTTTGTGTTCTTGACCATCTTTCTCCTGGCACTTGAGTAGCTCTTCTGCTCCTTTGGCCTCCATCCTTGATATCTTTCTTGAAAGTGATGGCAGCCCTGTCAGCCTTGTCTTCCTCCTGCTGGGCATCTTCTTCTGTAGGCCCTGCATGCCCCTCGTCGGCTGCTTAGTCTTTGTTTGCCTTGATCCCAGATGGAATTTGTCTTTCTTGAACGCGAGGAATGAGAAATGTCCCTAGTGGTGCCGCTGAGTTCTCACCAGGGCTTTGCACAATGCTTGCCTTTCCGATGGAAATAGCTTGCCTGACACACAAGAATGCATTTGCCTCTATGCCATTCGTGGCTCCTAGTCACCCTGTCATCTACTCATGCCTCCAGGAACGTTGGCCTACTCCGATGTTCCCAAACTGGAGCAGAAACTCATGGTGCTCCAGCTGCCGTTGTGTTACCTGCAGTTCTTCACACGCGTGGTTTACTGAGAGAGGGGGCTCTCTCTTCTGGCAGAGCTTCAGCTGGTGTGGAGCATGGGGGCCATAGAAACATACCCTGAGATAGAGCTTTTTCTGGTTCATGGGTGCCATGAAATCCAGAAGACGATGTGGACAATGAATGTATCTCCTGGAGGAGGCAGGAAGCCTACATATCTTGAACGGTAGTTTTCTGCAATCTCATTTCAAAAGACCTGACCGTGAACTTCACCGTTTCATACATTTGATGGCACGAAAGCGTGAAGGGTGGAGCCTGAGAGACGTGTTAATGAGGCTTTCACCCGTCGGTAGCCTGCTGGAGTGCAGCTCCACGCAGTCTCGACCAGCAGATCCAGCCCTCCGCCGGCCGGGTGAGCTAGGGACGGACTGTGTGGGTGGGCTCTGAGCACGAAGCTGGTGGTGTGCGTCTAGTCGCTTTCAAAATGGGTGTCTGCCTCCTAGGAAAGAAAAGAAGCACAGCTGGCGTTACGTGAGCTTCCATTTTGGAGGTTTCATTGGAGAAAGTGCCAAATCAGCCCCGACGCTGAAAAAGCTGCAGGAGATGAAACACGGGTGGGCCAGTGCGATGCGGTTCGTGGCACTGCTGTCTGTGGGGATATGCTTCACTGTGCAGGAGTGTGAATAAAGGTGGCTGAGTTGTTAAATGACCTCTGCAGGCATTTAGTGAAAAGGAAGGTTGTTGCTGGTAGTGCCGATGTGGGTGAGGAGTTGGCTGGCCGGGTGGCCGTCCGACACTAAAAGGCAACTGCCTCTCTCGAAGAGTCCCTGCGTGCCTGGAAGGTAGCTGCGAAGGAGGACTGAAGATTTTGCTTTTTATACACCCGCCTGAGATTACCTGAGAATGTCGGTGCGATGAAATTACTGGTGGCGGCATTCAGATACAAAGGAACTTCATTGATTGTTTTTTTTAATTAATAGATGAAACTATGAGAAACCATCTTCTAGCACACACGTGGTAATCCGTTTGCAAAACTGGTGCAATGAGTGCAGAAAGCTGCCAGGCTATGTCTATTCGGTTAAAGAATCTCAACCTTTTGATGCAAGCTCGGTGGGACGAGCCAGGCCCTTGCATGTGTCCAAACGTGGATTTGATGGATGAGCGGGCAGAGGGAGGCTAGAGACGGATTCGCTTGCCAGGAGGGCCCCCCGTCCAGGGGGCTTTTAGGAAAAAGAGAGTCTTTAAGGAGCAAGGGTTTCAAACAACGTGGAGTTTAGAAGCTAAAACCTATGTTTTGAGTTCCCCTTGAAAACGAACTGGTAGCCAGTGCATTTTAAGACCATGCTTTCTTCTTTGCAAAGGGCCCTAGAAGGCAAATGCACGTGGCAATAGCACGTCCCGCACTAATTCCCTCTAGCTGTACTGATTGCATTCCCATAGTGGCGGGGATCACAGTTCGGGAATGCAATCCCGTAAGTTGGGCCCCACCATTTAAGAAGGATGTTACGGGACTTGCATGCGTGCAGAGGAGTGCCACAAAGGCGGGGAAGGGGCTGGAAGGCACGTCCTCTGAGGCGCGGCTGAGGACGCTGGGTTTGACTAGTTTGGAGAGCAGGAGGCTGCGGGGCGACCTCACTGCTCTCCGCAGCTTCCTGAGGAGGGCAAGTGGAGAGGGAGGTGCTGATCTCTTCTCCCTGGTACCCAGTGCCAGGTCGCGTGGGAATGGCTCAAAGCTGCGTCCGTCAGGGGGGGTTCGGACTTGACGTGAGGAAACCTTTCTTTACCGAGAAGGGGGTCAAACCCTGGAACAGGGGGTGGTTGATGCCCCATGCCTGTCAGTGTTTAAGAGGCATTTGGGCAACGCCCTTAATGCCGTGCTTTAACTTTTGGTCAGCCTTGCAGTGGTCAGGCAGTTGGATTAGATGGTCATTGTAGGTCCCTTCCAACTCAACTTTTCCATTCCATTCCATTCCACTCCATTCCATTCCGTTCCGTTCTGTTCTATTCTGTTCTGTTCTTTTCTGTTCCCTGTGCTCCCCGTGAGTCAAAACCCTGAGACAGTTATTTACCTGAAGAGCCAGGGTTTTTTCAGATCCAAAAACACTTTCAAGGACACAAATCACAAAGATTACAAGTGGAAACAGGATTTTATTTTATTTTATTTTATTTTATTTTATTTTATTTTACTTTATGTTATTTTATGTTATTTTATGTTATGTTATGTTATTTTATGTTACTTTATGTTATTTTATATTATTTGATTTGGTTTGATTTTTCTGAATCCATTTCAGAGCCGATGCTCACAAGCATGAACACAATGCACATGTGTAGCCAGGAGCAGGCTGATGCATTCTTGAGTTTAGCTTGAAGAAACATCCCTTGCAGTCTGGCAAAGGAAAGCCATAGAGCCGCAGAAAGTAGCAGCAGGGATGCAGGCCAAGCAGTCCCTGCTTCCTGAAGAGTGAGAACTTGAAGAATGAGGATCAGGAGCGACCACACACAAAAGAAGAAGAAGAAGAGGTGTGTGGTACCGTGGGGTATTTTCCAAAGTAGGACACATAATAGCGATGACAAGCACACTTCTTGCCTTCCAAAACTTGCTGCGCCGCTGTGCTGCTTGGCCGGTGATGCATGAAAAGCGCTCTGGTGCCGGCCCTGCGCTTGTGCTGCATGCAGGGAGAGCTGCAAAGCGGCAGCTCCGGACGGTGCAGCAAGCCTGCAGCCCTTCCAAGTGCAGGCTGTTTTGCAGAAGCGAGAATCCGTGGGGAAACGGAGCCAAGGGAAGAGCAGAGCTCGCTCCCGCTCCAAACTTGCAACGGGCAAGAGAGCCCGAGAGAGCCAGGGCACGAGCGGTGCCTTGGAGGTGCAAGAGCAGCGGGCAAGAAGGGAGCCGAAAGGGCCCAGAGGAGCCCTGGCAAGGGGCTGTGCTCAATGCTACGGAGGACAAGAAGCAACCCGCGGGGGCCACCGTGGGGGCCCGCCCTGGGAGTCCAGAAAGCTTCCTCCCCCCGGATGCGGGGCACGAGGGCCATCTTCGTGGAGCACGAGCAGCAGGCACCTAGCCCAAATGGCCCAAAGGAGCCCTGGCAAGGGGCCGTGCTCAGTGCTGCAGAGGCAGGCAAAAACCCCCCGGGGACACTTGCTAGCCCACCGTGGGGGAAAAAAAGCCTTGCTCCCCCCAGCTGCAGGGCACGAGAGGCCATCTTCGTGGTGCATGAGCAGCAGGCAGTAACCTAGCCAAAAGGGAGCAGAGGAGCCCTGACAAGTGGTCATGCTCAATGCTGCAGAGGAAGGCAAAAAACCCCCGGGGACCAGTGCCAATCTGCCCCGGGGGAAAATTCCTTCCTGACCCCAGCGCTGGCGATCGGCTACTCCCTGAGCATGTGAGCAAGACCCGCCTCCTCGTCCCACAGGCTGGTCACGCCTCCCTCCCAGGAGATGCCCAAGCCCTATTCTCCCTCAAGCTGGAGCCACCTCAGGGGCTTGCGAGAGAGGCGATATGCCCCGGGCCTGATGGACCTTGGGGGCAAGAATCCTTCCCATGCCTGGTAGGACACCAGTGGCTGCTCCGAAGCACTGGGAGGCCTTGCAACATCTCTGCATTCCGTTTCTTACGGCTGCTGCCCCTGGCTGCGCAGGGGATGAGGACGGCGAGCTCTGCAGTGCTCTTCAGGAAGGCGTTCCCTTGGTCTTGCCGCGGCTATCCAGCTGAAAAGGCTATCCGAACCGGAGATGGGCTTTGAAGGTGGCGCTGCCGGGAGCTGGCCTGGCAGCAGAGAATCTCCAGCAGCCTCGCCCAGCCTTCGGTCTTCTTCCCTCAGACCCTCCAAGTAATTCCACCGGCTCCTCAAGGATTTCCTCTGGGATGTCTTCGGGCTGCCCGCAGGCCATCTCTGGCAGCAGGACACGGGAGGATGCTCCCTTTTATCCTGGCCCGGGGCACTGTGACTGCTGCGTTGCCGGGCGGTGGCACTGTGACACGGGGGTGACGGGGCCCCCCATGCGCAGCCCCGCCCGCCGCAGCCCCCCCGCCGCCCCTCCGCCCGGCATCCTTCGGAGGAAGGCCTTTGGGGGGCTGGCCCCGAGGCAGTCCCTGTGCCCAGGAGGCCGAGGGGGCTGTCCCTGCCCTTGGTGGCCGTGCACTGAGCACAGCTGCTGGGCGTCCCTCATGTGTCCTCTGCCCCTCAGCTCCCAAGGACAAACCCAGTGCTGTTCCTCTTCCTTCAGGCCATGGCAGAAACCAAGCCTGCAGCCCAGAGACCACCCCTATTAGCCGTCCCCTCTCTGCACCAGAGCTAACGACCACGAGGCCGCGCGGCGAGGAGGGCCAGGGACTTGATGTGGCTGGACACAAAGCCGGGGAGTGTGAGGGGGAATGGTTTCAGTAGTTGCAGCCTGGAGGAAAGGCAAAGCGTAACCAGAGCCATAGCTTGGGATGGAAAGAAGACAGGCTTTGACAAACAAGGGAGCGGAGGTTACACTGGTGGGGTGGAAAGGCTGGTCATTTTCAGGCCTAGAACATTTGGAGCCGTGCCCAAAGCACAGCCAGGCAAACGACGACTCCTCCAAACGGGGAAAATTGCTCATTGCTGCTATCGCCGTCACATCCCCTTGTGCCACTGAAACCAAGCTGCGCAGCTCCTCTGTTAAAGACACCCATTGCCCGAGTTTATACGGGATAGCAAACGCGCTTCAGCCCTGGGGTAAAACTTTCGCAGCTCTTTTGGGACTTCAAAGTTTCTGAGAGTTACTTGCCTCCCTCACTTGGCGGGAGGATGTTCAGCTCTTCTCTAAAGCCTGGAAAGTCTCTTTTTCCTTTAGGATTTAGTCTTTTGAGTCCTGAAAGAGGAAGGAAGGTGATATTCTTGTCATTTTGGTCGTTGGTGCCAAAATTCATCTGTCCGTTCAGACTCTGTAAAGAAGGGCATTTATACCGTATACATTCCTTTGGATGTGGGGATGCCAGAGGTGAAAGAAAGGCTTGTGGTTCCCTCTGCGTGAACTTTGCAGAGACGTAGAGAGCATGCAGGATTGCCTCACCATTCCTCACCAATGCACCAGGGAGGGACATTTGCTACTCCCCTGCTTATGGGGAGGTCGTCTTCTTGGCAAGAAGTCCTGAATGGTTTTGTGTTCTTGACCATCTTTCTCCTGGCACTTGAGTAGCTCTTCTGCTCCTTTGGCCTCCATCCTTGATATCTTTCTTGAAAGTGATGGCAGCCCTGTCAGCCTTGTCTTCCTCCTGCTGGGCATCTTCTTCTGTAGGCCCTGCATGCCCCTCGTCGGCTGCTTAGTCTTTGTTTGCCTTGATCCCAGATGGAATTTGTCTTTCTTGAACGCGAGGAATGAGAAATGTCCCTAGTGGTGCCGCTGAGTTCTCACCAGGGCTTTGCACAATGCTTGCCTTTCCGATGGAAATAGCTTGCCTGACACACAAGAATGCATTTGCCTCTATGCCATTCGTGGCTCCTAGTCACCCTGTCATCTACTCATGCCTCCAGGAACGTTGGCCTACTCCGATGTTCCCAAACTGGAGCAGAAACTCATGGTGCTCCAGCTGCCGTTGTGTTACCTGCAGTTCTTCACACGCGTGGTTTACTGAGAGAGGGGGCTCTCTCTTCTGGCAGAGCTTCAGCTGGTGTGGAGCATGGGGGCCATAGAAACATACCCTGAGATAGAGCTTTTTCTGGTTCATGGGTGCCATGAAATCCAGAAGACGATGTGGACAATGAATGTATCTCCTGGAGGAGGCAGGAAGCCTACATATCTTGAAGGGTAGTTTTCTGCAATCTCATTTCAAAAGACCTGACCGTGAACTTCACCGTTTCATACATTTGATGGCACGAAAGCGTGAAGGGTGGAGCCTGAGAGACGTGTTAATGAGGCTTTCACCCGTCGGTAGCCTGCTGGAGTGCAGCTCCACGCAGTCTCGACCAGCAGATCCAGCCCTCCGCCGGCCGGGTGAGCTAGGGACGGACTGTGTGGGTGGGCTCTGAGCACGAAGCTGGTGGTGTGCGTCTAGTCGCTTTCAAAATGGGTGTCTGCCTCCTAGGAAAGAAAAGAAGCACAGCTGGCGTTACGTGAGCTTCCATTTTGGAGGTTTCATTGGAGAAAGTGCCAAATCAGCCCCGACGCTGAAAAAGCTGCAGGAGATGAAACACGGGTGGGCCAGTGCGATGCGGTTCGTGGCACTGCTGTCTGTGGGGATATGCTTCACTGTGCAGGAGTGTGAATAAAGGTGGCTGAGTTGTTAAATGACCTCTGCAGGCATTTAGTGAAAAGGAAGGTTGTTGCTGGTAGTGCCGATGTGGGTGAGGAGTTGGCTGGCCGGGTGGCCGTCCGACACTAAAAGGCAACTGCCTCTCTCGAAGAGTCCCTGCGTGCCTGGAAGGTAGCTGCGAAGGAGGACTGAAGATTTTGCTTTTTATACACCCGCCTGAGATTACCTGAGAATGTCGGTGCGATGAAATTACTGGTGGCGGCATTCAGATACAAAGGAACTTCATAGATTGTTTTTTTTAATTAATAGATGAAACTATGAGAAACCATCTTCTAGCACACACGTGGTAATCCGTTTGCAAAACTGGTGCAATGAGTGCAGAAAGCTGCCAGGCTATGTCTATTCGGTTAAAGAATCTCAACCTTTTGATGCAAGCTCGGTGGGACGAGCCAGGCCCTTGCATGTGTCCAAACGTGGATTTGATGGATGAGCGGGCAGAGGGAGGCTAGAGACGGATTCGCTTGCCAGGAGGGCCCCCCGTCCAGGGGGCTTTTGGGAAAAAGAGAGTCTTTAAGTAGCAAGGGTTTCAAACAACGTGGAGTTTAGAAGCTAAAACCTATGTTTTGAGTTCCCCTTGAAAACGAACTGGTAGCCAGTGCATTTTAAGACCATGCTTCCTTCTTTGCAAAGGGCCCTAGAAGGCAAATGCACGTGGCAATAGCACGTCCCGCACTAATTCCCTCTAGCTGTACTGATTGCATTCCCATAGTGGCGGGGATCACAGTTCGGGAATGCAATCCCGTAAGTTGGGCCCCACCATTTAAGAAGGATGTTAAGGGACTTGCATGCGTGCAGAGGAGTGCCACAAAGGCGGGGAAGGGGCTGGAAGGCACGTCCTCTGAGGCGCGGCTGAGGACGCTGGGTTTGACTAGTTTGGGGAGCAGGAGGCTGCGGGGCGACCTCACTGCTCTCCGCAGCTTCCTGAGGAGGGCAAGTGGAGAGGGAGGTGCTGATCTCTTCTCCCTGGTACCCAGTGCCAGGTCGCGTGGGAATGGCTCAAAGCTGCGTCCGTCAGGGGGGGTTCGGACTTGACGTGAGGAAACCTTTCTTTACCGAGAAGGGGGTCAAACCCTGGAACAGGGGGTGGTTGATGCCCCATGCCTGTCAGTGTTTAAGAGGCATTTGGGCAACGCCCTTAATGCCGTGCTTTAACTTTTGGTCAGCCTTGCAGTGGTCAGGCAGTTGGATTAGATGGTCATTGTAGGTCCCTTCCAACTCAACTTTTCCATTCCATTCCATTCCACTCCATTCCATTCCGTTCCGTTCTGTTCTATTCTGTTCTGTTCTTTTCTGTTCCCTGTGCTCCCCGTGAGTCAAAACCCTGAGACAGTTATTTACCTGAAGAGCCAGGGTTTTTTCAGATCCAAAAACACTTTCAAGGACACAAATCACAAAGATTACAAGTGGAAACAGGATTTTATTTTATTTTATTTTATTTTATTTTATTTTATTTTACTTTATGTTATTTTATGTTATTTTATGTTATGTTATGTTATTTTATGTTACTTTATGTTATTTTATATTATTTGATTTGGTTTGATTTTTCTGAATCCATTTCAGAGCCGATGCTCACAAGCATGAACACAATGCACATGTGTAGCCAGGAGCAGGCTGATGCATTCTTGAGTTTAGCTTGAAGAAACATCCCTTGCAGTCTGGCAAAGGAAAGCCATAGAGCCGCAGAAAGTAGCAGCAGGGATGCAGGCCAAGCAGTCCCTGCTTCCTGAAGAGTGAGAACTTGAAGAATGAGGATCAGGAGCGACCACACACAAAAGAAGAAGAAGAAGAGGTGTGTGGTACCGTGGGGTATTTTCCAAAGTAGGACACATAATAGCGATGACAAGCACACTTCTTGCCTTCCAAAACTTGCTGCGCCGCTGTGCTGCTTGGCCGGTGATGCATGAAAAGCGCTCTGGTGCCGGCCCTGCGCTTGTGCTGCATGCAGGGAGAGCTGCAAAGCGGCAGCTCCGGACGGTGCAGCAAGCCTGCAGCCCTTCCAAGTGCAGGCTGTTTTGCAGAAGCGAGAATCCGTGGGGAAACGGAGCCAAGGGAAGAGCAGAGCTCGCTCCCGCTCCAAACTTGCAACGGGCAAGAGAGCCCGAGAGAGCCAGGGCACGAGCGGTGCCTTGGAGGTGCAAGAGCAGCGGGCAAGAAGGGAGCCGAAAGGGCCCAGAGGAGCCCTGGCAAGGGGCTGTGCTCAATGCTACGGAGGACAAGAAGCAACCCGCGGGGGCCACCGTGGGGGCCCGCCCTGGGAGTCTAGAAAGCTTCCTCCCCCCGGATGCGGGGCACGAGGGCCATCTTCGTGGAGCACGAGCAGCAGGCACCTAGCCCAAATGGCCCAAAGGAGCCCTGGCAAGGGGCCGTGCTCAGTGCTGCAGAGGCAGGCAAAAACCCCCCGGGGACACTTGCTAGCCCACCGTGGGGGAAAAAAAGCCTTGCTCCCCCCAGCTGCAGGGCACGAGAGGCCATCTTCGTGGTGCATGAGCAGCAGGCAGTAACCTAGCCAAAAGGGAGCAGAGGAGCCCTGACAAGTGGTCATGCTCAATGCTGCAGAGGAAGGCAAAAAACCCCCGGGGACCAGTGCCAATCTGCCCCGGGGGAAAATTCCTTCCTGACCCCAGCGCTGGCGATCGGCTACTCCCTGAGCATGTGAGCAAGACCCGCCTCCTCGTCCCACAGGCTGGTCACGCCTCCCTCCCAGGAGATGCCCAAGCCCCATTCTCCCTCAAGCTGGAGCCACCTCAGGGGCTTGCGAGAGAGGCGATATGCCCCGGGCCTGATGGACCTTGGGGGCAAGAATCCTTCCCATGCCTGGTAGGACACCAGTGGCTGCTCCGAAGGCCTTGGGAGGCCTTGCAACATCTCTGCATTCCGTTTCTTACGGCTGCTGCCCCTGGCTGCGCAGGGGATGAGGACGGCGAGCTCTGCAGTGCTCTTCAGGAAGGCGTTCCCTTGGTCTTGCCGCGGCTATCCAGCTGAAAAGGCTATCCGAACCGGAGATGAGCTTTGAAGGTGGCGCTGCCGGGAGCTGGCCTGGCAGCAGAGAATCTCCAGCAGCCTCGCCCAGCCTTCGGTCTTCTTCCCTCAGACCCTCCAAGTAATTCCACCGGCTCCTCAAGGATTTCCTCTGGGATGTCTTCGGGCTGCCCGCAGGCCATCTCTGGCAGCAGGACACGGGAGGATGCTCCCTTTTATCCTGGCCCGGGGCACTGTGACTGCTGCGTTGCCGGGCGGTGGCACTGTGACACGGGGGTGACGGGGCCCCCCATGCGCAGCCCCGCCCGCCGCAGCCCCCCCGCCGCCCCTCCGCCCGGCATCCTTCGGAGGAAGGCCTTTGGGGGGCTGGCCCCGAGGCAGTCCCTGTGCCCAGGAGGCCGAGGGGGCTGTCCCTGCCCTTGGTGGCCGTGCACTGAGCACAGCTGCTGGGCGTCCCTCATGTGTCCTCTGCCCCTCAGCTCCCAAGGACAAACCCAGTGCTGTTCCTCTTCCTTCAGGCCATGGCAGAAACCAAGCCTGCAGCCCAGAGACCACCCCTATTAGCCGTCCCCTCTCTGCACCAGAGCTAACGACCACGAGGCCGCGCGGCGAGGAGGGCCAGGGACTTGATGTGGCTGGACACAAAGCCGGGGAGTGTGAGGGGGAATGGTTTCAGTAGTTGCAGCCTGGAGGAAAGGCAAAGCGTAACCAGAGCCATAGCTTGGGATGGAAAGAAGACAGGCTTTGACAAACAAGGGAGCGGAGGTTACACTGGTGGGGTGGAAAGGCTGGTCATTTTCAGGCCTAGAACATTTGGAGCCGTGCCCAAAGCACAGGCAGGCAAACGACGACTCCTCCAAACGGGGAAAATTGCTCATTGCTGCTATCGCCGTCACATCCCCTTGTGCCACTGAAACCAAGCTGCGCAGCTCCTCTGTTAAAGACACCCATTGCCCGAGTTTATAGGGGATAGCAAACGCGCTTCAGCCCTGGGGTAAAACTTTCGCAGCTCTTTTGGGACTTCAAAGTTTCTGAGAGTTACTTGCCTCCCTCACTTGGCGGGAAGATGTTCAGCTCTTCTCTAAAGCCTGGAAAGTCTCTTTTTCCTTTAGGATTTAGTCTTTTGAGTCCTGAAAGAGGAAGGAAGGTGATATTCTTGTCATTTTGGCCGTTGGTGCCAAAATTCATCTGTCCGTTCAGACTCTGTAAAGAAGGGCATTTATACCGTATACATTCCTTTGGATGTGGGGATGCCAGAGGTGAAAGAAAGGCTTGTGGTTCCCTCTGCGTGAACTTTGCAGAGACGTAGAGAGCATGCAGGATTGCCTCACCATTCCTCACCAATGCACCAGGGAGGGACATTTGCTACTCCCCTGCTTATGGGGAGGTCGTCTTCTTGGCAAGAAGTCCTGAATGGTTTTGTGTTCTTGACCATCTTTCTCCTGGCACTTGACTAGCTCTTCTGCTCCTTTGGCCTCCATCCTTGATATCTTTCTTGAAAGTGATGGCAGCCCTGTCAGCCTTTGTCTTGCTCCTGCTGGGCGTCTTCTTCTGTAGGCCCTGCATGCCCCTCGTCGGCTGCTTAGTCTTTGTTTGCCTTGATCCCAGATGGAATTTGTCTTTCTTGAACGCGAGGAATGAGAAATGTCCCTAGTGGTGCCGCTGAGTTCTCACCAGGGCTTTGCACAATGCTTGCCTTTCCGATGGAAATAGCTTGCCTGACACACAAGAATGCATTTGCCTCTATGCCATTCGTGGCTCCTAGTCACCCTGTCATCTACTCATGCCTCCAGGAACGTTGGCCTACTCCGATGTTCCCAAACTGGAGCAGAAACTCATGGTGCTCCAGCTGCCGTTGTGTTACCTGCAGTTCTTCACACGCGTGGTTTACTGAGAGAGGGGGCTCTCTCTTCTGGCAGAGCTTCAGCTGGTGTGGAGCATGGGGGCCATAGAAACATACCCTGAGATAGAGCTTTTTCTGGTTCATGGGTGCCATGAAATCCAGAAGACGATGTGGACAATGAATGTATCTCCTGGAGGAGGCAGGAAGCCTACATATCTTGAACGGTAGTTTTCTGCAATCTCATTTCAAAAGACCTGACCGTGAACTTCACCGTTTCATACATTTGATGGCACGAAAGCGTGAAGGGTGGAGCCTGAGAGACGTGTTAATGAGGCTTTCACCCGTCGGTAGCCTGCTGGAGTGCAGCTCCACGCAGTCTCGACCAGCAGATCCAGCCCTCCGCCGGCCGGGTGAGCTAGGGACGGACTGTGTGGGTGGGCTCTGAGCACGAAGCTGGTGGTGTGCGTCTAGTCGCTTTCAAAATGGGTGTCTGCCTCCTAGGAAGGAAAAGAAGCACAGCTGGCGTTACGTGAGCTTCCATTTTGGAGGTTTCATTGGAGAAAGTGCCAAATCAGCCCCGATGCTGAAAAAGCTGCAGGAGATGAAACACGGGTGGGCCAGTGCGATGCGTCTCGTGGCACTGCTGTCTGTGGGGATATGCTTCACTGTGCAGGAGTGTGAATAAAGGTGGCTGAGTTGTTAAAAGACCTCTGCAGGCATTTAGTGAAAAGGAAGGTTGTTGCTGGTAGTGCCGATGTGGGTGAGGAGTTGGCTGGCCGGGTGGCCGTCCGACACTAAAAGGCAACTGCCTCTCTCGAAGAGTCCCTGCGTGCCTGGAAGGTAGCTGCGAAGGAGGACTGAAGATTTTGCTTTTTATACACCCGCCTGAGATTACCTGAGAATGTCGGTGCGATGAAATTACTGGTGGCGGCATTCAGATACAAAGGAACTTCATTGATTGTTTTTTTTAATTAATAGATGAAACTATGAGAAACCATCTTCTAGCACACACGTGGTAATCCGTTTGCAAAACTGGTGCAATGAGTGCAGAAAGCTGCCAGGCTATGTCTATTCGGTTAAAGAATCTCAACCTTTTGATGCAAGCTCGGTGGGACGAGCCAGGCCCTTGCATGTGTCCAAACGTGGATTTGATGGATGAGCGGGCAGAGGGAGGCTAGAGACGGATTCGCTTGCCAGGAGGGCCCCCCGTCCAGGGGGCTTTTAGGAAAAAGAGAGTCTTTAAGGAGCAAGGGTTTCAAACAACGTGGAGTTTAGAAGCTAAAACCTATGTTTTGAGTTCCCCTTGAAAACGAACTGGTAGCCAGTGCATTTTAAGACCATGCTTTCTTCTTTGCAAAGGGCCCTAGAAGGCAAATGCACGTGGCAATAGCACGTCCCGCACTAATTCCCTCTAGCTGTACTGATTGCATTCCCATAGTGGCGGGGATCACAGTTCGGGAATGCAATCCCGTAAGTTGGGCCCCACCATTTAAGAAGGATGTTAAGGGACTCGCATGCGTGCAGAGGAGTGCCACAAAGGCGGGGAAGGGGCTGGAAGGCGTGTCCTCTGAGGCGCGGCTGAGGACGCTGGGTTTGACTAGTTTGGAGAGCAGGAGGCTGCGGGGCGACCTCACTGCTCTCCGCAGCTTCCTGAGGAGGGCAAGTGGAGAGGGAGGTGCTGATCTCTTCTCCCCGGTACCCAGTGCCAGGACGCGTGGGAATGGCTCAAAGCTGCGTCCGTCAGGGGGGGTTCGGACTTGACGTGAGGAAACCTTTCTTTACTGAGAAGGGGGTCAAACCCTGGAACAGGGGGTGGTTGATGCCCCATGTCTGTCAGTGTTTAAGAGGCATTTGGGCAACGCCCTTAATGCCGTGCTTTAACTTTTGGTCAGCCTTGCAGTGGTCAGGCAGTTGGATTAGATGGTCATTGTAGGTCCCTTCCAACTCAACTTTTCCATTCCATTCCATTCCACTCCATTCCATTCCGTTCCGTTCTGTTCTATTCTGTTCTGTTCTTTTCTGTTCCCTGTGCTCCCCGTGAGTCAAAACCCTGAGACAGTTATTTACCTGAAGAGCCAGGGTTTTTTCAGATCCAAAAACACTTTCAAGGACACAAATCACAAAGATTACAAGTGGAAACAGGATTTTATTTTATTTTATTTTATTTTATTTTATTTCATTTTATTTTACTTTATGTTATTTTATGTTATTTTATGTTATGTTATGTTATTTTATGTTACTTTATGTTATTTTATATTATTTGATTTGGTTTGATTTTTCTGAATCCATTTCAGAGCTGATGCTCACAAGCATGAACACAATGCACATGTGTAGCCAGGAGCAGGCTGATGCATTCTTGAGTTTAGCTTGAAGAAACATCCCTTGCAGTCTGGCAAAGGAAAGCCATAGAGCCGCAGAAAGTAGCAGCAGGGATGCAGGCCAAGCAGTCCCTGCTTCCTGAAGAGTGAGAACTTGAAGAATGAGGATCAGGAGCGACCACACACAAAAGAAGAAGAAGAAGAGGTGTGTGGTACCGTGGGGTATTTTCCAAAGTAGGACACATAATAGCGATGACAAGCACACTTCTTGCCTTCCAAAACTTGCTGCGCCGCTGTGCTGCTTGGCCGGTGATGCATGAAAAGCGCTCTGGTGCCGGCCCTGCGCTTGTGCTGCATGCAGGGAGAGCTGCAAAGCGGCAGCTCCGGACGGTGCAGCAAGCCTGCAGCCCTTCCAAGTGCAGGCTGTTTTGCAGAAGCGAGAATCCGTGGGGAAACGGAGCCAAGGGAAGAGCAGAGCTCGCTCCCGCTCCAAACTTGCAACGGGCAAGAGAGCCCGAGAGAGCCAGGGCACGAGCGGTGCCTTGGAGGTGCAAGAGCAGCGGGCAAGAAGGGAGCCGAAAGGGCCCAGAGGAGCCCTGGCAAGGGGCTGTGCTCAATGCTACGGAGGACAAGAAGCAACCCGCGGGGGCCACCGTGGGGGCCCGCCCTGGGAGTCTAGAAAGCTTCCTCCCCCCGGATGCGGGGCACGAGGGCCATCTTCGTGGAGCACGAGCAGCAGGCACCTAGCCCAAATGGCCCAAAGGAGCCCTGGCAAGGGGCCGTGCTCAGTGCTGCAGAGGCAGGCAAAAACCCCCCGGGGACACTTGCTAGCCCACCGTGGGGGAAAAAAAGCCTTGCTCCCCCCAGCTGCAGGGCACGAGAGGCCATCTTCGTGGTGCATGAGCAGCAGGCAGTAACCTAGCCAAAAGGGAGCAGAGGAGCCCTGACAAGTGGTCATGCTCAATGCTGCAGAGGAAGGCAAAAAACCCCCGGGGACCAGTGCCAATCTGCCCCGGGGGAAAATTCCTTCCTGACCCCAGCGCTGGCGATCGGCTACTCCCTGAGCATGTGAGCAAGACCCGCCTCCTCGTCCCACAGGCTGGTCACGCCTCCCTCCCAGGAGATGCCCAAGCCCCATTCTCCCTCAAGCTGGAGCCACCTCAGGGGCTTGCGAGAGAGGCGATATGCCCCGGGCCTGATGGACCTTGGGGGCAAGAATCCTTCCCATGCCTGGTAGGACACCAGTGGCTGCTCCGAAGGCCTTGGGAGGCCTTGCAACATCTCTGCATTCCGTTTCTTACGGCTGCTGCCCCTGGCTGCGCAGGGGATGAGGACGGCGAGCTCTGCAGTGCTCTTCAGGAAGGCGTTCCCTTGGTCTTGCCGCGGCTATCCAGCTGAAAAGGCTATCCGAACCGGAGATGAGCTTTGAAGGTGGCGCTGCCGGGAGCTGGCCTGGCAGCAGAGAATCTCCAGCAGCCTCGCCCAGCCTTCGGTCTTCTTCCCTCAGACCCTCCAAGTAATTCCACCGGCTCCTCAAGGATTTCCTCTGGGATGTCTTCGGGCTGCCCGCAGGCCATCTCTGGCAGCAGGACACGGGAGGATGCTCCCTTTTATCCTGGCCCGGGGCACTGTGACTGCTGCGTTGCCGGGCGGTGGCACTGTGACACGGGGGTGACGGGGCCCCCCATGCGCAGCCCCGCCCGCCGCAGCCCCCCCGCCGCCCCTCCGCCCGGCATCCTTCGGAGGAAGGCCTTTGGGGGGCTGGCCCCGAGGCAGTCCCTGTGCCCAGGAGGCCGAGGGGGCTGTCCCTGCCCTTGGTGGCCGTGCACTGAGCACAGCTGCTGGGCGTCCCTCATGTGTCCTCTGCCCCTCAGCTCCCAAGGACAAACCCAGTGCTGTTCCTCTTCCTTCAGGCCATGGCAGAAACCAAGCCTGCAGCCCAGAGACCACCCCTATTAGCCGTCCCCTCTCTGCACCAGAGCTAACGACCACGAGGCCGCGCGGCGAGGAGGGCCAGGGACTTGATGTGGCTGGACACAAAGCCGGGGAGTGTGAGGGGGAATGGTTTCAGTAGTTGCAGCCTGGAGGAAAGGCAAAGCGTAACCAGAGCCATAGCTTGGGATGGAAAGAAGACAGGCTTTGACAAACAAGGGAGCGGAGGTTACACTGGTGGGGTGGAAAGGCGGGTCATTTTCAGGCCTAGAACATTTGGAGCCGTGCCCAAAGCACAGGCAGGCAAACGACGACTCCTCCAAACGGGGAAAATTGCTCATTGCTGCTATCGCCGTCACATCCCCTTGTGCCACTGAAACCAAGCTGCGCAGCTCCTCTGTTAAAGACACCCATTGCCCGAGTTTATAGGGGATAGCAAACGCGCTTCAGCCCTGGGGTAAAACTTTCGCAGCTCTTTTGGGACTTCAAAGTTTCTGAGAGTTACTTGCCTCCCTCACTTGGCGGGAAGATGTTCAGCTCTTCTCTAAAGCCTGGAAAGTCTCTTTTTCCTTTAGGATTTAGTCTTTTGAGTCCTGAAAGAGGAAGGAAGGTGATATTCTTGTCATTTTGGCCGTTGGTGCCAAAATTCATCTGTCCGTTCAGACTCTGTAAAGAAGGGCATTTATACCGTATACATTCCTTTGGATGTGGGGATGCCAGAGGTGAAAGAAAGGCTTGTGGTTCCCTCTGCGTGAACTTTGCAGAGACGTAGAGAGCATGCAGGATTGCCTCACCATTCCTCACCAATGCACCAGGGAGGGACATTTGCTACTCCCCTGCTTATGGGGAGGTCGTCTTCTTGGCAAGAAGTCCTGAATGGTTTTGTGTTCTTGACCATCTTTCTCCTGGCACTTGACTAGCTCTTCTGCTCCTTTGGCCTCCATCCTTGATATCTTTCTTGAAAGTGATGGCAGCCCTGTCAGCCTTTGTCTTGCTCCTGCTGGGCGTCTTCTTCTGTAGGCCCTGCATGCCCCTCGTCGGCTGCTTAGTCTTTGTTTGCCTTGATCCCAGATGGAATTTGTCTTTCTTGAACGCGAGGAATGAGAAATGTCCCTAGTGGTGCCGCTGAGTTCTCACCAGGGCTTTGCACAATGCTTGCCTTTCCGATGGAAATAGCTTGCCTGACACACAAGAATGCATTTGCCTCTATGCCATTCGTGGCTCCTAGTCACCCTGTCATCTACTCATGCCTCCAGGAACGTTGGCCTACTCCGATGTTCCCAAACTGGAGCAGAAACTCATGGTGCTCCAGCTGCCGTTGTGTTACCTGCAGTTCTTCACACGCGTGGTTTACTGAGAGAGGGGGCTCTCTCTTCTGGCAGAGCTTCAGCTGGTGTGGAGCATGGGGGCCATAGAAACATACCCTGAGATAGAGCTTTTTCTGGTTCATGGGTGCCATGAAATCCAGAAGACGATGTGGACAATGAATGTATCTCCTGGAGGAGGCAGGAAGCCTACATATCTTGAACGGTAGTTTTCTGCAATCTCATTTCAAAAGACCTGACCGTGAACTTCACCGTTTCATACATTTGATGGCACGAAAGCGTGAAGGGTGGAGCCTGAGAGACGTGTTAATGAGGCTTTCACCCGTCGGTAGCCTGCTGGAGTGCAGCTCCACGCAGTCTCGACCAGCAGATGCAGCCCTCCGCCGGCCGGGTGAGCTAGGGACGGACTGTGTGGGTGGGCTCTGAGCACGAAGCTGGTGGTGTGCGTCTAGTCGCTTTCAAAATGGGTGTCTGCCTCCTAGGAAGGAAAAGAAGCACAGCTGGCGTTACGTGAGCTTCCATTTTGGAGGTTTCATTGGAGAAAGTGCCAAATCAGCCCCGATGCTGAAAAAGCTGCAGGAGATGAAACACGGGTGGGCCAGTGCGATGCGTCTCGTGGCACTGCTGTCTGTGGGGATATGCTTCACTGTGCAGGAGTGTGAATAAAGGTGGCTGAGTTGTTAAAAGACCTCTGCAGGCATTTAGTGAAAAGGAAGGTTGTTGCTGGTAGTGCCGATGTGGGTGAGGAGTTGGCTGGCCGGGTGGCCGTCCGACACTAAAAGGCAACTGCCTCTCTCGAAGAGTCCCTGCGTGCCTGGAAGGTAGCTGCGAAGGAGGACTGAAGATTTTGCTTTTTATACACCCGCCTGAGATTACCTGAGAATGTCGGTGCGATGAAATTACTGGTGGCGGCATTCAGATACAAAGGAACTTCATTGATTGTTTTTTTTAATTAATAGATGAAACTATGAGAAACCATCTTCTAGCACACACGTGCTAATCCGTTTGCAAAACTGGTGCAATGAGTGCAGAAAGCTGCCAGGCTATGTCTATTCGGTTAAAGAATCTCAACCTTTTGATGCAAGCTCGGTGGGACGAGCCAGGCCCTTGCATGTGTCCAAACGTGGATTTGATGGATGAGCGGGCAGAGGGAGGCTAGAGACGGATTCGCTTGCCAGGAGGGCCCCCCGTCCAGGGGGCTTTTAGGAAAAAGAGAGTCTTTAAGGAGCAAGGGTTTCAAACAACGTGGAGTTTAGAAGCTAAAACCTATGTTTTGAGTTCCCCTTGAAAACGAACTGGTAGCCAGTGCATTTTAAGACCATGCTTTCTTCTTTGCAAAGGGCCCTAGAAGGCAAATGCACGTGGCAATAGCACGTCCCGCACTAATTCCCTCTAGCTGTACTGATTGCATTCCCATAGTGGCGGGGATCACAGTTCGGGAATGCAATCCCGTAAGTTGGGCCCCACCATTTAAGAAGGATGTTAAGGGACTCGCATGCGTGCAGAGGAGTGCCACAAAGGCGGGGAAGGGGCTGGAAGGCGTGTCCTCTGAGGCGCGGCTGAGGACGCTGGGTTTGACTAGTTTGGAGAGCAGGAGGCTGCGGGGCGACCTCACTGCTCTCCGCAGCTTCCTGAGGAGGGCAAGTGGAGAGGGAGGTGCTGATCTCTTCTCCCTGGTACCCAGTGCCAGGACGCGTGGGAATGGCTCAAAGCTGCGTCCGTCAGGGGGGGTTCGGACTTGACGTGAGGAAACCTTTCTTTACCGAGAAGGGGGTCAAACCCTGGAACAGGGGGTGGTTGATGCCCCATGCCTGTCAGTGTTTAAGAGGCATTTGGGCAACGCCCTTAATGCCGTGCTTTAACTTTTGGTCAGCCTTGCAGTGGTCAGGCAGTTGGATTAGATGGTCATTGTAGGTCCCTTCCAACTCAACTTTTCCATTCCATTCCATTCCACTCCATTCCATTCCGTTCCGTTCTGTTCTATTCTGTTCTGTTCTTTTCTGTTCCCTGTGCTCCCCGTGAGTCAAAACCCTGAGACAGTTATTTACCTGAAGAGCCAGGGTTTTTTCAGATCCAAAAACACTTTCAAGGACACAAATCACAAAGATTACAAGTGGAGACAGGATTTTATTTTATTTTATTTTATTTTATTTTATTTTATTTCATTTTATTTTACTTTATGTTATTTTATGTTATTTTATGTTATGTTATGTTATTTTATGTTACTTTATGTTATTTTATATTATTTGATTTGGTTTGATTTTTCTGAATCCATTTCAGAGCCGATGCTCACAAGCATGAACACAATGCACACGTGTAGCCAGGAGCAGGCTGATGCATTCTTGAGTTTAGCTTGAAGAAACATCCCTTGCAGTCTGGCAAAGGAAAGCCATAGAGCCGCAGAAAGTAGCAGCAGGGATGCAGGCCAAGCAGTCCCTGCTTCCTCAAGAGTGAGAACTTGAAGAATGAGGATCAGGAGCGACCACACACAAAAGAAGAAGAAGGTGTGTGGTACCGTGGGGTATTTTCCAAAGTAGGACACATAATAGCGATGACAAGCACACTTCTTGCCTTCCAAAACTTGCTGCGCCGCTGTGCTGCTTGGCCGGTGATGCATGAAAAGCGCTCTGGTGCCGGCCCTGCGCTTGTGCTGCATGCAGGGAGAGCTGCAAAGCGGCAGCTCCGGACGGTGCAGCAAGCCTGCAGCCCTTCCAAGTGCAGGCTGTTTTGCAGAAGCGAGAATCCCTGGGGAAACGGAGCCAAGGGAAGAGCAGAGCTCGCTCCCGCTCCAAACTTGCAACGGGCAAGAGAGCCCGAGAGAGCCAGGGCACGAGCGGTGCCTTGGAGGTGCAAGAGCAGCGGGCAAGAAGGGAGCCGAAAGGGCCCAGAGGAGCCCTGGCAAGGGGCTGTGCTCAATGCTACGGAGGACAAGAAGCAACCCGCGGGGGCCACCGTGGGGGCCCGCCCTGGGAGTCCAGAAAGCTTCCTCCCCCCGGATGCGGGGCACGAGGGCCATCTTCGTGGAGCACGAGCAGCAGGCACCTAGCCCAAATGGCCCAAAGGAGCCCTGGCAAGGGGCCGTGCTCAGTGCTGCAGAGGCAGGCAAAAACCCCCCGGGGACACTTGCTAGCCCACCGTGGGGGAAAAAAAGCCTTGCTCCCCCCAGCTGCAGGGCACGAGAGGCCATCTTCGTGGTGCATGAGCAGCAGGCAGTAACCTAGCCAAAAGGGAGCAGAGGAGCCCTGACAAGTGGTCATGCTCAATGCTGCAGAGGAAGGCAAAAAACCCCCGGGGACCAGTGCCAATCTGCCCCGGGGGAAAATTCCTTCCTGACCCCAGCGCTGGCGATCGGCTACTCCCTGAGCATGTGAGCAAGACCCGCCTCCTCGTCCCACAGGCTGGTCACGCCTCCCTCCCAGGAGATGCCCAAGCCCTATTCTCCCTCAAGCTGGAGCCACCTCAGGGGCTTGCGAGAGAGGCGATATGCCCCGGGCCTGATGGACCTTGGGGGCAAGAATCCTTCCCATGCCTGGTAGGACACCAGTGGCTGCTCCGAAGCACTGGGAGGCCTTGCAACATCTCTGCATTCCGTTTCTTACGGCTGCTGCCCCTGGCTGCGCAGGGGATGAGGACGGCGAGCTCTGCAGTGCTCTTCAGGAAGGCGTTCCCTTGGTCTTGCCGCGGCTATCCAGCTGAAAAGGCTATCCGAACCGGAGATGAGCTTTGAAGGTGGCGCTGCCGGGAGCTGGCCTGGCAGCAGAGAATCTCCAGCAGCCTCGCCCAGCCTTCGGTCTTCTTCCCTCAGACCCTCCAAGTAATTCCACCGGCTCCTCAAGGATTTCCTCTGGGATGTCTTCGGGCTGCCCGCAGGCCATCTCTGGCAGCAGGACACGGGAGGATGCTCCCTTTTATCCTGGCCCGGGGCACTGTGACTGCTGCGTTGCCGGGCGGTGGCACTGTGACACGGGGGTGACGGGGCCCCCCATGCGCAGCCCCGCCCGCCGCAGCCCCCCCGCCGCCCCTCCGCCCGGCATCCTTCGGAGGAAGGCCTTTGGGGGGCTGGCCCCGAGGCAGTCCCTGTGCCCAGGAGGCCGAGGGGGCTGTCCCTGCCCTTGGTGGCCGTGCACTGAGCACAGCTGCTGGGCGTCCCTCATGTGTCCTCTGCCCCTCAGCTCCCAAGGACAAACCCAGTGCTGTTCCTCTTCCTTCAGGCCATGGCAGAAACGAAGCCTGCAGCCCAGAGACCACCCCTATTAGCCGTCCCCTCTCTGCACCAGAGCTAACGACCACGAGGCCGCGCGGCGAGGAGGGCCAGGGACTTGATGTGGCTGGACACAAAGCCGGGGAGTGTGAGGGGGAATGGTTTCAGTAGTTGCAGCCTGGAGGAAAGGCAAAGCGTAACCAGAGCCATAGCTTGGGATGGAAAGAAGACAGGCTTTGACAAACAAGGGAGCGGAGGTTACACTGGTGGGGTGGAAAGGCTGGTCATTTTCAGGCCTAGAACATTTGGAGCCGTGCCCAAAGCACAGGCAGGCAAACGACGACTCCTCCAAACGGGGAAAATTGCTCATTGCTGCTATCGCCGTCACATCCCCTTGTGCCACTGCAACCAAGCTGCGCAGCTCCTCTGTTAAAGACACCCATTGCCCGAGTTTATAGGGGATAGCAAACGCGCTTCAGCCCTGGGGTAAAACTTTCGCAGCTCTTTTGGGACTTCAAAGTTTCTGAGAGTTACTTGCCTCCCTCACTTGGCGGGAAGATGTTCAGCTCTTCTCTAAAGCCTGGAAAGTCTCTTTTTCCTTTAGGATTTAGTCTTTTGAGTCCTGAAAGAGGAAGGAAGGTGATATTCTTGTCATTTTGGCCGTTGGTGCCAAAATTCATCTGTCCGTTCAGACTCTGTAAAGAAGGGCATTTATACCGTATACATTCCTTTGGATGTGGGGATGCCAGAGGTGAAAGAAAGGCTTGTGGTTCCCTCTGCGTGAACTTTGCAGAGACGTAGAGAGCATGCAGGATTGCCTCACCATTCCTCACCAATGCACCAGGGAGGGACATTTGCTACTCCCCTGCTTATGGGGAGGTCGTCTTCTTGGCAAGAAGTCCTGAATGGTTTTGTGTTCTTGACCATCTTTCTCCTGGCACTTGACTAGCTCTTCTGCTCCTTTGGCCTCCATCCTTGATATCTTTCTTGAAAGTGATGGCAGCCCTGTCAGCCTTTGTCTTGCTCCTGCTGGGCATCTTCTTCTGTAGGCCCTGCATGCCCCTCGTCGGCTGCTTAGTCTTTGTTTGCCTTGATCCCAGATGGAATTTGTCTTTCTTGAACGCGAGGAATGAGAAATGTCCCTAGTGGTGCCGCTGAGTTCTCACCAGGGCTTTGCACAATGCTTGCCTTTCCGATGGAAATAGCTTGCCTGACACACAAGAATGCATTTGCCTCTATGCCATTCGTGGCTCCTAGTCACCCTGTCATCTACTCATGCCTCCAGGAACGTTGGCCTACTCCGATGTTCCCAAACTGGAGCAGAAACTCATGGTGCTCCAGCTGCCGTTGTGTTACCTGCAGTTCTTCACACGCGTGGTTTACTGAGAGAGGGGGCTCTCTCTTCTGGCAGAGCTTCAGCTGGTGTGGAGCATGGGGGCCATAGAAACATACCCTGAGATAGAGCTTTTTCTGGTTCATGGGTGCCATGAAATCCAGAAGACGATGTGGACAATGAATGTATCTCCTGGAGGAGGCAGGAAGCCTACATATCTTGAACGGTAGTTTTCTGCAATCTCATTTCAAAAGACCTGACCGTGAACTTCACCGTTTCATACATTTGATGGCACGAAAGCGTGAAGGGTGGAGCCTGAGAGACGTGTTAATGAGGCTTTCACCCGTCGGTAGCCTGCTGGAGTGCAGCTCCACGCAGTCTCGACCAGCAGATGCAGCCCTCCGCCGGCCGGGTGAGCTAGGGACGGACTGTGTGGGTGGGCTCTGAGCACGAAGCTGGTGGTGTGCGTCTAGTCGCTTTCAAAATGGGTGTCTGCCTCCTAGGAAAGAAAAGAAGCACAGCTGGCATTACGTGAGCTTCCATTTTGGAGGTTTCATTGGAGAAAGTGCCAAATCAGCCCCGATGCTGAAAAAGCTGCAGGAGATGAAACACGGGTGGGCCAGTGCGATGCGGTTCGTGGCACTGCTGTCTGTGGGGTTATGCTTCACTGTGCAGGAGTGTGAATAAAGGTGGCTGATCTTTTAAATGACCTCTGCAGGCATTTAGTGAAAAGGAAGGTTGTTGCTGGTAGTGCCGATGTGGGTGAGGAGTTGGCTGGCCGGGTGGCCGTCCGACACTAAAAGGCAACTGCCTCTCTCGAAGAGTCCCTGCGTGCCTGGAAGGTAGCTGCGAAGGAGGACTGAAGATTTTGCTTTTTATACACCCGCCTGAGATTACCTGAGAATGTCGGTGCGATGAAATTACTGGTGGCGGCATTCAGATACAAAGGAACTTCATTGATTGTTTTTTTTAATTAATAGATGAAACTATGAGAAACCATCTTCTAGCACACACGTGGTAATCCGTTTGCAAAACTGGTGCAATGAGTGCAGAAAGCTGCCAGGCTATGTCTATTCGGTTAAAGAATCTCAACCTTTTGATGCAAGCTCGGTGGGACGAGCCAGGCCCTTGCATGTGTCCAAACGTGGATTTGATGGATGAGCGGGCAGAGGGAGGCTAGAGACGGATTCGCTTGCCAGGAGGGCCCCCCGTCCAGGGGGCTTTTAGGAAAAAGAGAGTCTTTAAGTAGCAAGGGTTTCAAACAACGTGGAGTTTAGAAGCTAAAACCTATGTTTTGAGTTCCCCTTGAAAACGAACTGGTAGCCAGTGCATTTTAAGACCATGCTTTCTTCTTTGCAAAGGGCCCTAGAAGGCAAATGCACGTGGCAATAGCACGTCCCGCACTAATTCCCTCTAGCTGTACTGATTGCATTCCCATAGTGGCGGGGATCACAGTTCGGGAATGCAATCCCGTAAGTTGGGCCCCACCATTTAAGAAGGATGTTAAGGGACTCGCATGCGTGCAGAGGAGTGCCACAAAGGCGGGGAAGGGGCTGGAAGGCATGTCCTCTGAGGCGCGGCTGAGGACGCTGGGTTTGACTAGTTTGGAGAGCAGGAGGCTGCGGGGCGACCTCACTGCTCTCCGCAGCTTCCTGAGGAGGGCAAGTGGAGAGGGAGGTGCTGATCTCTTCTCCCTGGTACCCAGTGCCAGGACGCGTGGGAATGGCCCAAAGCTGCGTCCGTCAGGGGGGGTTCGGACTTGACGTGAGGAAACCTTTCTTTACCGAGAAGGGGGTCAAACCCTGGAACAGGGGGTGGTTGATGCCCCATGCCTGTCAGTGTTTAAGAGGCATTTGGGCAACGCCCTTAATGCCGTGCTTTAACTTTTGGTCAGCCTTGCAGTGGTCAGGCAGTTGGATTAGATGGTCATTGTAGGTCCCTTCCAACTCAACTTTTCCATTCCATTCCATTCCACTCCATTCCATTCCGTTCCGTTCTGTTCTATTCTGTTCTGTTCTTTTCTGTTCCCTGTGCTCCCCGTGAGTCAAAACCCTGAGACAGTTATTTACCTGAAGAGCCAGGGTTTTTTCAGATCCAAAAACACTTTCAAGGACACAAATCACAAAGATTACGAGTGGAAACAGGATTTGATTTTATTTTATTTTATTTTATTTTATTTTATTTTATTTTACTTTATGTTATTTTATGTTATTTTATGTTATGTTATGTTATTTTATGTTACTTTATGTTATTTTATATTATTTGATTTGGTTTGATTTTTCTGAATCCATTTCAGAGCCGATGCTCACAAGCATGAACACAATGCACATGTGTAGCCAGGAGCAGGCTGATGCATTCTTGAGTTTAGCTTGAAGAAACATCCCTTGCAGTCTGGCAAAGGAAAGCCATAGAGCCGCAGAAAGTAGCAGCAGGGATGCAGGCCAAGCAGTCCCTGCTTCCTGAAGAGTGAGAACTTGAAGAATGAGGATCAGGAGCGACCACACACAAAAGAAGAAGAAGAAGAGGTGTGTGGTACCGTGGGGTATTTTCCAAAGTAGGACACATAATAGCGATGACAAGCACACTTCTTGCCTTCCAAAACTTGCTGCGCCGCTGTGCTGCTTGGCCGGTGATGCATGAAAAGCGCTCTGGTGCCGGCCCTGCGCTTGTGCTGCATGCAGGGAGAGCTGCAAAGCGGCAGCTCCGGACGGTGCAGCAAGCCTGCAGCCCTTCCAAGTGCAGGCTGTTTTGCAGAAGCGAGAATCCGTGGGGAAACGGAGCCAAGGGAAGAGCAGAGCTCGCTCCCGCTCCAAACTTGCAACGGGCAAGAGAGCCCGAGAGAGCCAGGGCACGAGCGGTGCCTTGGAGGTGCAAGAGCAGCGGGCAAGAAGGGAGCCGAAAGGGCCCAGAGGAGCCCTGGCAAGGGGCTGTGCTCAATGCTACGGAGGACAAGAAGCAACCCGCGGGGGCCACCGTGGGGGCCCGCCCTGGGAGTCCAGAAAGCTTCCTCCCCCCGGATGCGGGGCACGAGGGCCATCTTCGTGGAGCACGAGCAGCAGGCACCTAGCCCAAATGGCCCAAAGGAGCCCTGGCAAGGGGCCGTGCTCAGTGCTGCAGAGGCAGGCAAAAACCCCCCGGGGACACTTGCTAGCCCACCGTGGGGGAAAAAAAGCCTTGCTCCCCCCAGCTGCAGGGCACGAGAGGCCATCTTCGTGGTGCATGAGCAGCAGGCAGTAACCTAGCCAAAAGGGAGCAGAGGAGCCCTGACAAGTGGTCATGCTCAATGCTGCAGAGGAAGGCAAAAAACCCCCGGGGACCAGTGCCAATCTGCCCCGGGGGAAAATTCCTTCCTGACCCCAGCGCTGGCGATCGGCTACTCCCTGAGCATGTGAGCAAGACCCGCCTCCTCGTCCCACAGGCTGGTCACGCCTCCCTCCCAGGAGATGCCCAAGCCCTATTCTCCCTCAAGCTGGAGCCACCTCAGGGGCTTGCGAGAGAGGCGATATGCCCCGGGCCTGATGGACCTTGGGGGCAAGAATCCTTCCCATGCCTGGTAGGACACCAGTGGCTGCTCCGAAGCACTGGGAGGCCTTGCAACATCTCTGCATTCCGTTTCTTACGGCTGCTGCCCCTGGCTGCGCAGGGGATGAGGACGGCGAGCTCTGCAGTGCTCTTCAGGAAGGCGTTCCCTTGGTCTTGCCGCGGCTATCCAGCTGAAAAGGCTATCCGAACCGGAGATGAGCTTTGAAGGTGGCGCTGCCGGGAGCTGGCCTGGCAGCAGAGAATCTCCAGCAGCCTCGCCCAGCCTTCGGTCTTCTTCCCTCAGACCCTCCAAGTAATTCCACCGGCTCCTCAAGGATTTCCTCTGGGATGTCTTCGGGCTGCCCGCAGGCCATCTCTGGCAGCAGGACACGGGAGGATGCTCCCTTTTATCCTGGCCCGGGGCACTGTGACTGCTGCGTTGCCGGGCGGTGGCACTGTGACACGGGGGTGACGGGGCCCCCCATGCGCAGCCCCGCCCGCCGCAGCCCCCCCGCCGCCCCTCCGCCCGGCATCCTTCGGAGGAAGGCCTTTGGGGGGCTGGCCCCGAGGCAGTCCCTGTGCCCAGGAGGCCGAGGGGGCTGTCCCTGCCCTTGGTGGCCGTGCACTGAGCACAGCTGCTGGGCGTCCCTCATGTGTCCTCTGCCCCTCAGCTCCCAAGGACAAACCCAGTGCTGTTCCTCTTCCTTCAGGCCATGGCAGAAACCAAGCCTGCAGCCCAGAGACCACCCCTATTAGCCGTCCCCTCTCTGCACCAGAGCTAACGACCACGAGGCCGCGCGGCGAGGAGGGCCAGGGACTTGATGTGGCTGGACACAAAGCCGGGGAGTGTGAGGGGGAATGGTTTCAGTAGTTGCAGCCTGGAGGAAAGGCAAAGCGTAACCAGAGCCATAGCTTGGGATGGAAAGAAGACAGGCTTTGACAAACAAGGGAGCGGAGGTTACACTGGTGGGGTGGAAAGGCTGGTCATTTTCAGGCCTAGAACATTTGGAGCCGTGCCCAAAGCACAGGCAGGCAAACGACGACTCCTCCAAACGGGGAAAATTGCTCATTGCTGCTATCGCCGTCACATCCCCTTGTGCCACTGCAACCAAGCTGCGCAGCTCCTCTGTTAAAGACACCCATTGCCCGAGTTTATAGGGGATAGCAAACGCGCTTCAGCCCTGGGGTAAAACTTTCGCAGCTCTTTTGGGACTTCAAAGTTTCTGAGAGTTACTTGCCTCCCTCACTTGGCGGGAGGATGTTCAGCTCTTCTCTAAAGCCTGGAAAGTCTCTTTTTCCTTTAGGATTTAGTCTTTTGAGTCCTGAAAGAGGAAGGAAGGTGATATTCTTGTCATTTTGGTCGTTGGTGCCAAAATTCATCTGTCCGTTCAGACTCTGTAAAGAAGGGCATTTATACCGTATACATTCCTTTGGATGTGGGGATGCCAGAGGTGAAAGAAAGGCTTGTGGTTCCCTCTGCGTGAACTTTGCAGAGACGTAGAGAGCATGCAGGATTGCCTCACCATTCCTCACCAATGCACCAGGGAGGGACATTTGCTACTCCCCTGCTTATGGGGAGGTCGTCTTCTTGGCAAGAAGTCCTGAATGGTTTTGTGTTCTTGACCATCTTTCTCCTGGCACTTGAGTAGCTCTTCTGCTCCTTTGGCCTCCATCCTTGATATCTTTCTTGAAAGTGATGGCAGCCCTGTCAGCCTTTGTCTTGCTCCTGCTGGGCATCTTCTTCTGTAGGCCCTGCATGCCCCTCGTCGGCTGCTTAGTCTTTGTTTGCCTTGATCCCAGATGGAATTTGTCTTTCTTGAACGCGAGGAATGAGAAATGTCCCTAGTGGTGCCGCTGAGTTCTCACCAGGGCTTTGCACAATGCTTGCCTTTCCGATGGAAATAGCTTGCCTGACACACAAGAATGCATTTGCCTCTATGCCATTCGTGGCTCCTAGTCACCCTGTCATCTACTCATGCCTCCAGGAACGTTGGCCTACTCCGATGTTCCCAAACTGGAGCAGAAACTCATGGTGCTCCAGCTGCCGTTGTGTTACCTGCAGTTCTTCACACGCGTGGTTTACTGAGAGAGGGGGCTCTCTCTTCTGGCAGAGCTTCAGCTGGTGTGGAGCATGGGGGCCATAGAAACATACCCTGAGATAGAGCTTTTTCTGGTTCATGGGTGCCATGAAATCCAGAAGACGATGTGGACAATGAATGTATCTCCTGGAGGAGGCAGGAAGCCTACATATCTTGAACGGTAGTTTTCTGCAATCTCATTTCAAAAGACCTGACCGTGAACTTCACCGTTTCATACATTTGATGGCACGAAAGCGTGAAGGGTGGAGCCTGAGAGACGTGTTAATGAGGCTTTCACCCGTCGGTAGCCTGCTGGAGTGCAGCTCCACGCAGTCTCGACCAGCAGATCCAGCCCTCCGCCGGCCGGGTGAGCTAGGGACGGACTGTGTGGGTGGGCTCTGAGCACGAAGCTGGTGGTGTGCGTCTAGTCGCTTTCAAAACGGGTGTCTGCCTCCTAGGAAAGAAAAGAAGCACAGCTGGCGTTACGTGAGCTTCCATTTTGGAGGTTTCATTGGAGAAAGTGCCAAATCAGCCCCGATGCTGAAAAAGCTGCAGGAGATGAAACACGGGTGGGCCAGTGCGATGCGGTTCGTGGCACTGCTGTCTGTGGGGATATGCTTCACTGTGCAGGAGTGTGAATAAAGGTGGCTGATCTTTTAAATGACCTCTGCAGGCATTTAGTGAAAAGGAAGGTTGTTGCTGGTAGTGCCGATGTGGGTGAGGAGTTGGCTGGCCGGGTGGCCGTCCGACACTAAAAGGCAACTGCCTCTCTCGAAGAGTCCCTGCGTGCCTGGAAGGTAGCTGCGAAGGAGGACTGAAGATTTTGCTTTTTATACACCCGCCTGAGATTACCTGAGAATGTCGGTGCGATGAAATTACTGGTGGCGGCATTCAGATACAAAGGAACTTCATTGATTGTTTTTTTTAATTAATAGATGAAACTATGAGAAACCATCTTCTAGCACACACGTGGTAATCCGTTTGCAAAACTGGTGCAATGAGTGCAGAAAGCTGCCAGGCTATGTCTATTCGGTTAAAGAATCTCAACCTTTTGATGCAAGCTCGGTGGGACGAGCCAGGCCCTTGCATGTGTCCAAACGTGGATTTGATGGATGAGCGGGCAGAGGGAGGCTAGAGACGGATTCGCTTGCCAGGAGGGCCCCCCGTCCAGGGGGCTTTTAGGAAAAAGAGAGTCTTTAAGTAGCAAGGGTTTCAAACAACGTGGAGCTTAGAAGCTAAAACCTATGTTTTGAGTTCCCCTTGAAAACGAACTGGTAGCCAGTGCATTTTAAGACCATGCTTTCTTCTTTGCAAAGGGCCCTAGAAGGCAAATGCACGTGGCAATAGCACGTCCCGCACTAATTCCCTCTAGCTGTACTGATTGCATTCCCATAGTGGCGGGGATCACAGTTCGGGAATGCAATCCCGTAAGTTGGGCCCCACCATTTAAGAAGGATGTTAAGGGACTCGCATGCGTGCAGAGGAGTGCCACAAAGGCGGGGAAGGGGCTGGAAGGCACGTCCTCTGAGGCGCGGCTGAGGACGCTGGGTTTGACTAGTTTGGAGAGCAGGAGGCTGCGGGGCGACCTCACTGCTCTCCGCAGCTTCCTGAGGAGGGCAAGTGGAGAGGGAGGTGCTGATCTCTTCTCCCTGGTACCCAGTGCCAGGACGCGTGGGAATGGCCCAAAGCTGCGTCCGTCAGGGGGGGTTCGGACTTGACGTGAGGAAACCTTTCTTTACCGAGAAGGGGGTCAAACCCTGGAACAGGGGGTGGTTGATGCCCCATGCCTGTCAGTGTTTAAGAGGCATTTGGGCAACGCCCTTAATGCCGTGCTTTAACTTTTGGTCAGCCTTGCAGTGGTCAGGCAGTTGGATTAGATGGTCATTGTAGGTCCCTTCCAACTCAACTTTTCCATTCCATTCCATTCCACTCCATTCCATTCCGTTCCGTTCTGTTCTATTCTGTTCTGTTCTTTTCTGTTCCCTGTGCTCCCCGTGAGTCAAAACCCTGAGACAGTTATTTACCTGAAGAGCCAGGGTTTTTTCAGATCCAAAAACACTTTCAAGGACACAAATCACAAAGATTACGAGTGGAAACAGGATTTGATTTTATTTTATTTTATTTTATTTTATTTTATTTTATTTTACTTTATGTTATTTTATGTTATTTTATGTTATGTTATGTTATTTTATGTTACTTTATGTTATTTTATATTATTTGATTTGGTTTGATTTTTCTGAATCCATTTCAGAGCCGATGCTCACAAGCATGAACACAATGCACATGTGTAGCCAGGAGCAGGCTGATGCATTCTTGAGTTTAGCTTGAAGAAACATCCCTTGCAGTCTGGCAAAGGAAAGCCATAGAGCCGCAGAAAGTAGCAGCAGGGATGCAGGCCAAGCAGTCCCTGCTTCCTGAAGAGTGAGAACTTGAAGAATGAGGATCAGGAGCGACCACACACAAAAGAAGAAGAAGAAGAGGTGTGTGGTACCGTGGGGTATTTTCCAAAGTAGGACACATAATAGCGATGACAAGCACACTTCTTGCCTTCCAAAACTTGCTGCGCCGCTGTGCTGCTTGGCCGGTGATGCATGAAAAGCGCTCTGGTGCCGGCCCTGCGCTTGTGCTGCATGCAGGGAGAGCTGCAAAGCGGCAGCTCCGGACGGTGGAGCAAGCCTGCAGCCCTTCCCAGCCCAGGCTGTTTTGCAGAAGCGAGAATCCGTGGGGAAACGGAGCCAAGGGAAGAGCAGAGCTCGCTCCCGCTCCAAACTTGCAACGGGCAAGAGAGCCCGAGAGAGCCAGGGCACGAGCGGTGCCTTGGAGGTGCAAGAGCAGCGGGCAAGAAGGGAGCCGAAAGGGCCCAGAGGAGCCCTGGCAAGGGGCTGTGCTCAATGCTACGGAGGACAAGAAGCAACCCGCGGGGGCCACCGTGGGGGCCCGCCCTGGGAGTCCAGAAAGCTTCCTCCCCCCGGATGCGGGGCACGAGGGCCATCTTCGTGGAGCACGAGCAGCAGGCACCTAGCCCAAATGGCCCAAAGGAGCCCTGGCAAGGGGCCGTGCTCAGTGCTGCAGAGGCAGGCAAAAACCCCCCGGGGACACTTGCTAGCCCACCGTGGGGGAAAAAAAGCCTTGCTCCCCCCAGCTGCAGGGCACGAGAGGCCATCTTCGTGGTGCATGAGCAGCAGGCAGTAACCTAGCCAAAAGGGAGCAGAGGAGCCCTGACAAGTGGTCATGCTCAATGCTGCAGAGGAAGGCAAAAAACCCCCGGGGACCAGTGCCAATCTGCCCCGGGGGAAAATTCCTTCCTGACCCCAGCGCTGGCGATCGGCTACTCCCTGAGCATGTGAGCAAGACCCGCCTCCTCGTCCCACAGGCTGGTCACGCCTCCCTCCCAGGAGATGCCCAAGCCCTATTCTCCCTCAAGCTGGAGCCACCTCAGGGGCTTGCGAGAGAGGCGATATGCCCCGGGCCTGATGGACCTTGGGGGCAAGAATCCTTCCCATGCCTGGTAGGACACCAGTGGCTGCTCCGAAGCACTGGGAGGCCTTGCAACATCTCTGCATTCCGTTTCTTACGGCTGCTGCCCCTGGCTGCGCAGGGGATGAGGACGGCGAGCTCTGCAGTGCTCTTCAGGAAGGCGTTCCCTTGGTCTTGCCGCGGCTATCCAGCTGAAAAGGCTATCCGAACCGGAGATGAGCTTTGAAGGTGGCGCTGCCGGGAGCTGGCCTGGCAGCAGAGAATCTCCAGCAGCCTCGCCCAGCCTTCGGTCTTCTTCCCTCAGACCCTCCAAGTAATTCCACCGGCTCCTCAAGGATTTCCTCTGGGATGTCTTCGGGCTGCCCGCAGGCCATCTCTGGCAGCAGGACACGGGAGGATGCTCCCTTTTATCCTGGCCCGGGGCACTGTGACTGCTGCGTTGCCGGGCGGTGGCACTGTGACACGGGGGTGACGGGGCCCCCCATGCGCAGCCCCGCCCGCCGCAGCCCCCCCGCCGCCCCTCCGCCCGGCATCCTTCGGAGGAAGGCCTTTGGGGGGCTGGCCCCGAGGCAGTCCCTGTGCCCAGGAGGCCGAGGGGGCTGTCCCTGCCCTTGGTGGCCGTGCACTGAGCACAGCTGCTGGGCGTCCCTCATGTGTCCTCTGCCCCTCAGCTCCCAAGGACAAACCCAGTGCTGTTCCTCTTCCTTCAGGCCATGGCAGAAACCAAGCCTGCAGCCCAGAGACCACCCCTATTAGCCGTCCCCTCTCTGCACCAGAGCTAACGACCACGAGGCCGCGCGGCGAGGAGGGCCAGGGACTTGATGTGGCTGCACACAAAGCCGGGGAGTGTGAGGGGGAATGGTTTCAGTAGTTGCAGCCTGGAGGAAAGGCAAAGCGTAACCAGAGCCATAGCTTGGGATGGAAAGAAGACAGGCTTTGACAAACAAGGGAGCGGAGGTTACACTGGTGGGGTGGAAAGGCTGGTCATTTTCAGGCCTAGAACATTTGGAGCCGTGCCCAAAGCACAGGCAGGCAAACGACGACTCCTCCAAACGGGGAAAATTGCTCATTGCTGCTATCGCCGTCACATCCCCTTGTGCCACTGCAACCAAGCTGCGCAGCTCCTCTGTTAAAGACACCCATTGCCCGAGTTTATAGGGGATAGCAAACGCGCTTCAGCCCTGGGGTAAAACTTTCGCAGCTCTTTTGGGACTTCAAAGTTTCTGAGAGTTACTTGCCTCCCTCACTTGGCGGGAGGATGTTCAGCTCTTCTCTAAAGCCTGGAAAGTCTCTTTTTCCTTTAGGATTTAGTCTTTTGAGTCCTGAAAGAGGAAGGAAGGTGATATTCTTGTCATTTTGGTCGTTGGTGCCAAAATTCATCTGTCCGTTCAGACTCTGTAAAGAAGGGCATTTATACCGTATACATTCCTTTGGATGTGGGGATGCCAGAGGTGAAAGAAAGGCTTGTGGTTCCCTCTGCGTGAACTTTGCAGAGACGTAGAGAGCATGCAGGATTGCCTCACCATTCCTCACCAATGCACCAGGGAGGGACATTTGCTACTCCCCTGCTTATGGGGAGGTCGTCTTCTTGGCAAGAAGTCCTGAATGGTTTTGTGTTCTTGACCATCTTTCTCCTGGCACTTGAGTAGCTCTTCTGCTCCTTTGGCCTCCATCCTTGATATCTTTCTTGAAAGTGATGGCAGCCCTGTCAGCCTTTGTCTTGCTCCTGCTGGGCATCTTCTTCTGTAGGCCCTGCATGCCCCTCGTCGGCTGCTTAGTCTTTGTTTGCCTTGATCCCAGATGGAATTTGTCTTTCTTGAACGCGAGGAATGAGAAATGTCCCTAGTGGTGCCGCTGAGTTCTCACCAGGGCTTTGCACAATGCTTGCCTTTCCGATGGAAATAGCTTGCCTGACACACAAGAATGCATTTGCCTCTATGCCATTCGTGGCTCCTAGTCACCCTGTCATCTACTCATGCCTCCAGGAACGTTGGCCTACTCCGATGTTCCCAAACTGGAGCAGAAACTCATGGTGCTCCAGCTGCCGTTGTGTTACCTGCAGTTCTTCACACGCGTGGTTTACTGAGAGAGGGGGCTCTCTCTTCTGGCAGAGCTTCAGCTGGTGTGGAGCATGGGGGCCATAGAAACATACCCTGAGATAGAGCTTTTTCTGGTTCATGGGTGCCATGAAATCCAGAAGACGATGTGGACAATGAATGTATCTCCTGGAGGAGGCAGGAAGCCTACATATCTTGAACGGTAGTTTTCTGCAATCTCATTTCAAAAGACCTGACCGTGAACTTCACCGTTTCATACATTTGATGGCACGAAAGCGTGAAGGGTGGAGCCTGAGAGACGTGTTAATGAGGCTTTCACCCGTCGGTAGCCTGCTGGAGTGCAGCTCCACGCAGTCTCGACCAGCAGATCCAGCCCTCCGCCGGCCGGGTGAGCTAGGGACGGACTGTGTGGGTGGGCTCTGAGCACGAAGCTGGTGGTGTGCGTCTAGTCGCTTTCAAAACGGGTGTCTGCCTCCTAGGAAAGAAAAGAAGCACAGCTGGCGTTACGTGAGCTTCCATTTTGGAGGTTTCATTGGAGAAAGTGCCAAATCAGCCCCGATGCTGAAAAAGCTGCAGGAGATGAAACACGGGTGGGCCAGTGCGATGCGGTTCGTGGCACTGCTGTCTGTGGGGATATGCTTCACTGTGCAGGAGTGTGAATAAAGGTGGCTGATCTTTTAAATGACCTCTGCAGGCATTTAGTGAAAAGGAAGGTTGTTGCTGGTAGTGCCGATGTGGGTGAGGAGTTGGCTGGCCGGGTGGCCGTCCGACACTAAAAGGCAACTGCCTCTCTCGAAGAGTCCCTGCGTGCCTGGAAGGTAGCTGCGAAGGAGGACTGAAGATTTTGCTTTTTATACACCCGCCTGAGATTACCTGAGAATGTCGGTGCGATGAAATTACTGGTGGCGGCATTCAGATACAAAGGAACTTCATTGATTGTTTTTTTTAATTAATAGATGAAACTATGAGAAACCATCTTCTAGCACACACGTGGTAATCCGTTTGCAAAACTGGTGCAATGAGTGCAGAAAGCTGCCAGGCTATGTCTATTCGGTTAAAGAATCTCAACCTTTTGATGCAAGCTCGGTGGGACGAGCCAGGCCCTTGCATGTGTCCAAACGTGGATTTGATGGATGAGCGGGCAGAGGGAGGCTAGAGACGGATTCGCTTGCCAGGAGGGCCCCCCGTCCAGGGGGCTTTTAGGAAAAAGAGAGTCTTTAAGTAGCAAGGGTTTCAAACAACGTGGAGCTTAGAAGCTAAAACCTATGTTTTGAGTTCCCCTTGAAAACGAACTGGTAGCCAGTGCATTTTAAGACCATGCTTTCTTCTTTGCAAAGGGCCCTAGAAGGCAAATGCACGTGGCAATAGCACGTCCCGCACTAATTCCCTCTAGCTGTACTGATTGCATTCCCATAGTGGCGGGGATCACAGTTCGGGAATGCAATCCCGTAAGTTGGGCCCCACCATTTAAGAAGGATGTTAAGGGACTCGCATGCGTGCAGAGGAGTGCCACAAAGGCGGGGAAGGGGCTGGAAGGCACGTCCTCTGAGGCGCGGCTGAGGACGCTGGGTTTGACTAGTTTGGAGAGCAGGAGGCTGCGGGGCGACCTCACTGCTCTCCGCAGCTTCCTGAGGAGGGCAAGTGGAGAGGGAGGTGCTGATCTCTTCTCCCTGGTACCCAGTGCCAGGACGCGTGGGAATGGCCCAAAGCTGCGTCCGTCAGGGGGGGTTCGGACTTGACGTGAGGAAACCTTTCTTTACCGAGAAGGGGGTCAAACCCTGGAACAGGGGGTGGTTGATGCCCCATGCCTGTCAGTGTTTAAGAGGCATTTGGGCAACGCCCTTAATGCCGTGCTTTAACTTTTGGTCAGCCTTGCAGTGGTCAGGCAGTTGGATTAGATGGTCATTGTAGGTCCCTTCCAACTCAACTTTTCCATTCCATTCCATTCCACTCCATTCCATTCCGTTCCGTTCTGTTCTATTCTGTTCTGTTCTTTTCTGTTCCCTGTGCTCCCCGTGAGTCAAAACCCTGAGACAGTTATTTACCTGAAGAGCCAGGGTTTTTTCAGATCCAAAAACACTTTCAAGGACACAAATCACAAAGATTACGAGTGGAAACAGGATTTGATTTTATTTTATTTTATTTTATTTTATTTTATTTTATTTTACTTTATGTTATTTTATGTTATTTTATGTTATGTTATGTTATTTTATGTTACTTTATGTTATTTTATATTATTTGATTTGGTTTGATTTTTCTGAATCCATTTCAGAGCCGATGCTCACAAGCATGAACACAATGCACATGTGTAGCCAGGAGCAGGCTGATGCATTCTTGAGTTTAGCTTGAAGAAACATCCCTTGCAGTCTGGCAAAGGAAAGCCATAGAGCCGCAGAAAGTAGCAGCAGGGATGCAGGCCAAGCAGTCCCTGCTTCCTGAAGAGTGAGAACTTGAAGAATGAGGATCAGGAGCGACCACACACAAAAGAAGAAGAAGAAGAGGTGTGTGGTACCGTGGGGTATTTTCCAAAGTAGGACACATAATAGCGATGACAAGCACACTTCTTGCCTTCCAAAACTTGCTGCGCCGCTGTGCTGCTTGGCCGGTGATGCATGAAAAGCGCTCTGGTGCCGGCCCTGCGCTTGTGCTGCATGCAGGGAGAGCTGCAAAGCGGCAGCTCCGGACGGTGCAGCAAGCCTGCAGCCCTTCCAAGTGCAGGCTGTTTTGCAGAAGCGAGAATCCGTGGGGAAACGGAGCCAAGGGAAGAGCAGAGCTCGCTCCCGCTCCAAACTTGCAACGGGCAAGAGAGCCCGAGAGAGCCAGGGCACGAGCGGTGCCTTGGAGGTGCAAGAGCAGCGGGCAAGAAGGGAGCCGAAAGGGCCCAGAGGAGCCCTGGCAAGGGGCTGTGCTCAATGCTACGGAGGACAAGAAGCAACCCGCGGGGGCCACCGTGGGGGCCCGCCCTGGGAGTCCAGAAAGCTTCCTCCCCCCGGATGCGGGGCACGAGGGCCATCTTCGTGGAGCACGAGCAGCAGGCACCTAGCCCAAATGGCCCAAAGGAGCCCTGGCAAGGGGCCGTGCTCAGTGCTGCAGAGGCAGGCAAAAACCCCCCGGGGACACTTGCTAGCCCACCGTGGGGGAAAAAAAGCCTTGCTCCCCCCAGCTGCAGGGCACGAGAGGCCATCTTCGTGGTGCATGAGCAGCAGGCAGTAACCTAGCCAAAAGGGACGGGAGGAGCCCTGACAAGTGGTCATGCTCAATGCTGCAGAGGAAGGCAAAAAACCCCCGGGGACCAGTGCCAATCTGCCCCGGGGGAAAATTCCTTCCTGACCCCAGCGCTGGCGATCGGCTACTCCCTGAGCATGTGAGCAAGACCCGCCTCCTCGTCCCACAGGCTGGTCACGCCTCCCTCCCAGGAGATGCCCAAGCCCTATTCTCCCTCAAGCTGGAGCCACCTCAGGGGCTTGCGAGAGAGGCGATATGCCCCGGGCCTGATGGACCTTGGGGGCAAGAATCCTTCCCATGCCTGGTAGGACACCAGTGGCTGCTCCGAAGCACTGGGAGGCCTTGCAACATCTCTGCATTCCGTTTCTTACGGCTGCTGCCCCTGGCTGCGCAGGGGATGAGGACGGCGAGCTCTGCAGTGCTCTTCAGGAAGGCGTTCCCTTGGTCTTGCCGCGGCTATCCAGCTGAAAAGGCTATCCGAACCGGAGATGAGCTTTGAAGGTGGCGCTGCCGGGAGCTGGCCTGGCAGCAGAGAATCTCCAGCAGCCTCGCCCAGCCTTCGGTCTTCTTCCCTCAGACCCTCCAAGTAATTCCACCGGCTCCTCAAGGATTTCCTCTGGGATGTCTTCGGGCTGCCCGCAGGCCATCTCTGGCAGCAGGACACGGGAGGATGCTCCCTTTTATCCTGGCCCGGGGCACTGTGACTGCTGCGTTGCCGGGCGGTGGCACTGTGACACGGGGGTGACGGGGCCCCCCATGCGCAGCCCCGCCCGCCGCAGCCCCCCCGCCGCCCCTCCGCCCAGCATCCTTCGGAGGAAGGCCTTTGGGGTGCTGGCCCCGAGGCAGTCCCTGTGCCCAGGAGGCCCAGGGGGCTGTCCCTGCCCTTGGTGGCCGTGCATTGGGCACAGCTGCTGGGCGTCCCTCATGTGTCCTCTGCCCCTCAGCTCCCAAGGACAAACCCAGTGCTGTTCCTCTTCCTTCAGGCCATGGCAGAAACCAAGCCTGCAGCCCAGAGACCACCCCTATTAGCCGTCCCCTCTCTGCACCAGAGCTAACGACCACGAGGCCGCGCGGCGAGGAGGGCCAGGGACTTGATGTGGCTGCACACAAAGCCGGGGAGTGTGAGGGGGAATGGTTTCAGTAGTTGCAGCCTGGAGGAAAGGCAAAGCGTAACCAGAGCCATAGCTTGGGATGGAAAGAAGACAGGCTTTGACAAACAAGGGAGCGGAGGTTACACTGGTGGGGTGGAAAGGCTGGTCATTTTCAGGCCTAGAACATTTGGAGCCGTGCCCAAAGCACAGGCAGGCAAACGACGACTCCTCCAAACGGGGAAAATTGCTCATTGCTGCTATCGCCATCACATCCCCTTGTGCCACTGAAACCAAGCTGCGCAGCTCCTCTGTTAAAGACACCCATTGCCCGAGTTTATACGGGATAGCAAACGCGCTTCAGCCCTGGGGTAAAACTTTGGCAGCTCTTTTGGGACTTCAAAGTTTCTGAGAGTTACTTGCCTCCCTCACTTGGCGGGAAGATGTTCAGCTCTTCTCTAAACCCTGGAAAGTCTCTTTTTCCTTTAGGATTTAGTCTTTTGAGTCCTGAAAGAGGAAGGAAGGTGATATTCTTGTCATTTTGGCCGTTGGTGCCAAAATTCATCTGTCCGTTCAGACTCTGTAAAGAAGGGCATTTATACCGTATACATTCCTTTGGATGTGGGGATGCCAGAGGTGAAAGAAAGGCTTGTGGTTCCCTCTGCGTGAACTTTGCAGAGACGTAGAGAGCATGCAGGATTGCCTCACCATTCCTCACCAATGCACCAGGGAGGGACATTTGCTACTCCCCTGCTTATGGGGAGGTCGTCTTCTTGGCAAGAAGTCCTGAATGGTTTTGTGTTCTTGACCATCTTTCTCCTGGCACTTGAGTAGCTCTTCTGCTCCTTTGGCCTCCATCCTTGATATCTTTCTTGAAAGTGATGGCAGCCCTGTCAGCCTTTGTCTTGCTCCTGCTGGGCATCTTCTTCTGTAGGCCCTGCATGCCCCTCGTCGGCTGCTTAGTCTTTGTTTGCCTTGATCCCAGATGGAATTTGTCTTTCTTGAACGCGAGGAATGAGAAATGTCCCTAGTGGTGCCGCTGAGTTCTCACCAGGGCTTTGCACAATGCTTGCCTTTCCGATGGAAATAGCTTGCCTGACACACAAGAATGCATTTGCCTCTATGCCATTCGTGGCTCCTAGTCACCCTGTCATCTACTCATGCCTCCAGGAACGTTGGCCTACTCCGATGTTCCCAAACTGGAGCAGAAACTCATGGTGCTCCAGCTGCCGTTGTGTTACCTGCAGTTCTTCACACGCGTGGTTTACTGAGAGAGGGGGCTCTCTCTTCTGGCAGAGCTTCAGCTGGTGTGGAGCATGGGGGCCATAGAAACATACCCTGAGATAGAGCTTTTTCTGGTTCATGGGTGCCATGAAATCCAGAAGACGATGTGGACAATGAATGTATCTCCTGGAGGAGGCAGGAAGCCTACATATCTTGAACGGTAGTTTTCTGCAATCTCATTTCAAAAGACCTGACCGTGAACTTCACCGTTTCATACATTTGATGGCACGAAAGCGTGAAGGGTGGAGCCTGAGAGACGTGTTAATGAGGCTTTCACCCGTCGGTAGCCTGCTGGAGTGCAGCTCCACGCAGTCTCGACCAGCAGATCCAGCCCTCCGCCGGCCGGGTGAGCTAGGGACGGACTGTGTGGGTGGGCTCTGAGCACGAAGCTGGTGGTGTGCGTCTAGTCGCTTTCAAAACGGGTGTCTGCCTCCTAGGAAAGAAAAGAAGCACAGCTGGCGTTACGTGAGCTTCCATTTTGGAGGTTTCATTGGAGAAAGTGCCAAATCAGCCCCGATGCTGAAAAAGCTGCAGGAGATGAAACACGGGTGGGCCAGTGCGATGCGGTTCGTGGCACTGCTGTCTGTGGGGATATGCTTCACTGTGCAGGAGTGTGAATAAAGGTGGCTGATCTTTTAAATGACCTCTGCAGGCATTTAGTGAAAAGGAAGGTTGTTGCTGGTAGTGCCGATGTGGGTGAGGAGTTGGCTGGCCGGGTGGCCGTCCGACACTAAAAGGCAACTGCCTCTCTCGAAGAGTCCCTGCGTGCCTGGAAGGTAGCTGCGAAGGAGGACTGAAGATTTTGCTTTTTATACACCCGCCTGAGATTACCTGAGAATGTCGGTGCGATGAAATTACTGGTGGCGGCATTCAGATACAAAGGAACTTCATTGATTGTTTTTTTTAATTAATAGATGAAACTATGAGAAACCATCTTCTAGCACACACGTGGTAATCCGTTTGCAAAACTGGTGCAATGAGTGCAGAAAGCTGCCAGGCTATGTCTATTCGGTTAAAGAATCTCAACCTTTTGATGCAAGCTCGGTGGGACGAGCCAGGCCCTTGCATGTGTCCAAACGTGGATTTGATGGATGAGCGGGCAGAGGGAGGCTAGAGACGGATTCGCTTGCCAGGAGGGCCCCCCGTCCAGGGGGCTTTTAGGAAAAAGAGAGTCTTTAAGTAGCAAGGGTTTCAAACAACGTGGAGCTTAGAAGCTAAAACCTATGTTTTGAGTTCCCCTTGAAAACGAACTGGTAGCCAGTGCATTTTAAGACCATGCTTTCTTCTTTGCAAAGGGCCCTAGAAGGCAAATGCACGTGGCAATAGCACGTCCCGCACTAATTCCCTCTAGCTGTACTGATTGCATTCCCATAGTGGCGGGGATCACAGTTCGGGAATGCAATCCCGTAAGTTGGGCCCCACCATTTAAGAAGGATGTTAAGGGACTCGCATGCGTGCAGAGGAGTGCCACAAAGGCGGGGAAGGGGCTGGAAGGCACGTCCTCTGAGGCGCGGCTGAGGACGCTGGGTTTGACTAGTTTGGAGAGCAGGAGGCTGCGGGGCGACCTCACTGCTCTCCGCAGCTTCCTGAGGAGGGCAAGTGGAGAGGGAGGTGCTGATCTCTTCTCCCTGGTACCCAGTGCCAGGACGCGTGGGAATGGCCCAAAGCTGCGTCCGTCAGGGGGGGTTCGGACTTGACGTGAGGAAACCTTTCTTTACCGAGAAGGGGGTCAAACCCTGGAACAGGGGGTGATTGATGCCCCATGCCTGTCAGTGTTTAAGAGGCATTTGGGCAACGCCCTTAATGCCGTGCTTTAACTTTTGGTCAGCCTTGCAGTGGTCAGGCAGTTGGATTAGATGGTCATTGTAGGTCCCTTCCAACTCAACTTTTCCATTCCATTCCATTCCACTCCATTCCATTCCGTTCCGTTCTGTTCTATTCTGTTCTGTTCTTTTCTGTTCCCTGTGCTCCCCGTGAGTCAAAACCCTGAGACAGTTATTTACCTGAAGAGCCAGGGTTTTTTCAGATCCAAAAACACTTTCAAGGACACAAATCACAAAGATTACAAGTGGAAACAGGATTTTATTTTATTTTATTTTATTTTATTTTATTTTATTTTATTTTATTTTATTTTATTTTACTTTATGTTATTTTATGTTATTTTATGTTATGTTATGTTATTTTATGTTACTTTATGTTATTTTATATTGTTTGATTTGGTTTGATTTTTCTGAATCCATTTCAGAGCCGATGCTCACAAGCATGAACACAATGCACATGTGTAGCCAGGAGCAGGCTGATGCATTCTTGAGTTTAGCTTGAAGAAACATCCCTTGCAGTCTGGCAAAGGAAAGCCATAGAGCCGCAGAAAGTAGCAGCAGGGATGCAGGCCAAGCAGTCCCTGCTTCCTGAAGAGTGAGAACTTGAAGAATGAGGATCAGGAGCGACCACACGCAAAAGAAGAAGAAGAAGAGGTGTGTGGTACCGTGGGGTATTTTCCAAAGTAGGACACATAATAGCGATGACAAGCACACTTCTTGCCTTCCAAAACTTGCTGCGCCGCTGTGCTGCTTGGCCGGTGATGCATGAAAAGCGCTCTGGTGCCGGCCCTGCGCTTGTGCTGCATGCAGGGAGAGCTGCAAAGCGGCAGCTCCGGACGGTGCAGCAAGCCTGCAGCCCTTCCAAGTGCAGGCTGTTTTGCAGAAGCGAGAATCCGTGGGGAAACGGAGCCAAGGGAAGAGCAGAGCTCGCTCCCGCTCCAAACTTGCAACGGGCAAGAGAGCCCGAGAGAGCCAGGGCACGAGCGGTGCCTTGGAGGTGCAAGAGCAGCGGGCAAGAAGGGAGCCGAAAGGGCCCAGAGGAGCCCTGGCAAGGGGCTGTGCTCAATGCTACGGAGGACAAGAAGCAACCCGCGGGGGCCACCGTGGGGGCCCGCCCTGGGAGTCCAGAAAGCTTCCTCCCCCCGGATGCGGGGCACGAGGGCCATCTTCGTGGAGCACGAGCAGCAGGCACCTAGCCCAAATGGCCCAAAGGAGCCCTGGCAAGGGGCCGTGCTCAGTGCTGCAGAGGCAGGCAAAAACCCCCCGGGGACACTTGCTAGCCCACCGTGGGGGAAAAAAAGCCTTGCTCCCCCCAGCTGCAGGGCACGAGAGGCCATCTTCGTGGTGCATGAGCAGCAGGCAGTAACCTAGCCAAAAGGGAGCAGAGGAGCCCTGACAAGTGGTCATGCTCAATGCTGCAGAGGAAGGCAAAAAACCCCCGGGGACCAGTGCCAATCTGCCCCGGGGGAAAATTCCTTCCTGACCCCAGCGCTGGCGATCGGCTACTCCCTGAGCATGTGAGCAAGACCCGCCTCCTCGTCCCTCATCCCAGGAGATGCCCAAGCCCTATTCTCCCTCAAGCTGGAGCCACCTCAGGGGCTTGCGAGAGAGGCGATATGCCCCGGGCCTGATGGACCTTGGGGGCAAGAATCCTTCCCATGCCTGGTAGGACACCAGTGGCTGCTCCGAAGCACTGGGAGGCCTTGCAACATCTCTGCATTCCGTTTCTTACGGCTGCTGCCCCTGGCTGCGCAGGGGATGAGGACGGCGAGCTCTGCAGTGCTCTTCAGGAAGGCGTTCCCTTGGTCTTGCCGCGGCTATCCAGCTGAAAAGGCTATCCGAACCGGAGATGAGCTTTGAAGGTGGCGCTGCCGGGAGCTGGCCTGGCAGCAGAGAATCTCCAGCAGCCTCGCCCAGCCTTCGGTCTTCTTCCCTCAGACCCTCCAAGTAATTCCACCGGCTCCTCAAGGATTTCCTCTGGGATGTCTTCGGGCTGCCCGCAGGCCATCTCTGGCAGCAGGACACGGGAGGATGCTCCCTTTTATCCTGGCCCGGGGCACTGTGACTGCTGCGTTGCCGGGCGGTGGCACTGTGACACGGGGGTGACGGGGCCCCCCATGCGCAGCCCCGCCCGCCGCAGCCCCCCCGCCGCCCCTCCGCCCGGCATCCTTCGGAGGAAGGCCTTTGGGGTGCTGGCCCCGAGGCAGTCCCTGTGCCCAGGAGGCCGAGGGGGCTGTCCCTGCCCTTGGTGGCCGTGCACTGAGCACAGCTGCTGGGCGTCCCTCATGTGTCCTCTGCCCCTCAGCTCCCAAGGACAAACCCAGTGCTGTTCCTCTTCCTTCAGGCCATGGCAGAAACCAAGCCTGCAGCCCAGAGACCACCCCTATTAGCCGTCCCCTCTCTGCACCAGAGCTAACGACCACGAGGCCGCGCGGCGAGGAGGGCCAGGGACTTGATGTGGCTGGACACAAAGCCGGGGAGTGTGAGGGGGAATGGTTTCAGTAGTTGCAGCCTGGAGGAAAGGCAAAGCGTAACCAGAGCCATAGCTTGGGATGGAAAGAAGACAGGCTTTGACAAACAAGGGAGCGGAGGTTACACTGGTGGGGTGGAAAGGCGGGTCATTTTCAGGCCTAGAACATTTGGAGCCGTGCCCAAAGCACAGGCAGGCAAACGACGACTCCTCCAAACGGAGAAAATTGCTCATTGCTGCTATCGCCGTCACATCCCCTTGTGCCACTGAAACCAAGCTGCGCAGCTCCTCTGTTAAAGACACCCATTGCCCGAGTTTATAGGGGATAGCAAACGCGCTTCAGCCCTGGGGTAAAACTTTGGCAGCTCTTTTGGGACTTCAAAGTTTCTGAGAGTTACTTGCCTCCCTCACTTGGCGGGAGGATGTTCAGCTCTTCTCTAAAGCCTGGAAAGTCTCTTTTTCCTTTAGGATTTAGTCTTTTGAGTCCTGAAAGAGGAAGGAAGGTGATATTCTTGTCATTTTGGTCGTTGGTGCCAAAATTCATCTGTCCGTTCAGACTCTGTAAAGAAGGGCATTTATACCGTATACATTCCTTTGGATGTGGGGATGCCAGAGGTGAAAGAAAGGCTTGTGGTTCCCTCTGCGTGAACTTTGCAGAGACGTAGAGAGCATGCAGGATTGCCTCACCATTCCTCACCAATGCACCAGGGAGGGACATTTGCTACTCCCCTGCTTATGGGGAGGTCGTCTTCTTGGCAAGAAGTCCTGAATGGTTTTGTGTTCTTGACCATCTTTCTCCTGGCACTTGAGTAGCTCTTCTGCTCCTTTGGCCTCCATCCTTGATATCTTTCTTGAAAGTGATGGCAGCCCTGTCAGCCTTTGTCTTGCTCCTGCTGGGCGTCTTCTTCTGTAGGCCCTGCATGCCCCTCGTCGGCTGCTTAGTCTTTGTTTGCCTTGATCCCAGATGGAATTTGTCTTTCTTGAACGCGAGGAATGAGAAATGTCCCTAGTGGTGCCGCTGAGTTCTCACCAGGGCTTTGCACAATGCTTGCCTTTCCGATGGAAATAGCTTGCCTGACACACAAGAATGCATTTGCCTCTATGCCATTCGTGGCTCCTAGTCACCCTGTCATCTACTCATGCCTCCAGGAACGTTGGCCTACTCCGATGTTCCCAAACTGGAGCAGAAACTCATGGTGCTCCAGCTGCCGTTGTGTTACCTGCAGTTCTTCACACGCGTGGTTTACTGAGAGAGGGGGCTCTCTCTTCTGGCAGAGCTTCAGCTGGTGTGGAGCATGGGGGCCATAGAAACATACCCTGAGATAGAGCTTTTTCTGGTTCATGGGTGCCATGAAATCCAGAAGACGATGTGGACAATGAATGTATCTCCTGGAGGAGGCAGGAAGCCTACATATCTTGAACGGTAGTTTTCTGCAATTGCGACGAGCGAGGGAAGGCAGGCAGTCGACTCAATGTGAGTGATAAGGCCAGCTTCAACTTTATTGTAAAACCCTACACATATTTATACACTAAGTTCTACCTTATGCATACTTGTCTCACAATCATTGGCTTAGCTCTAAAAATTACATTATCATATTCCTCCTACTTTCGGTTACTGCTACGTGGTCCGGGTTCCATCCTGTTTTCCCTATACTATACTTTCTCAAAGTTGCTTATCTGCACAGAGCAAGGTCAGCATAACTTTCTTTTCTCCCTTGTCAGCATGACTCAGAATTTTCCCACCGCAGCCTAGTCTGGCTAACTTTCTCCAACATTTCCCCCTTTTTCTTTTTGGACCACCAATACATTGTGGTTCATTTTTACAACATTATTTAAAATACAGTGATATGCTATTTTTACTATAACTATAATTGTTAATAAAATACCAAGCCAGCGCGTGCGCAGTGCCTATGTTAGGCACTAGGGAAGCAAATACATTGGCTGTGGTTGACCATAATTCTATATTGTCGTTACAATCTGCTTGCAATTGATGTATAGACCTTTTGTGTCGATTTGTCGCTACTGTAGTTATATTGAGCCAACTTTGTCGGCTAACTGTGAGCAGAGTTAATTTACCTACATAACAAGGCCCTCCAAAGGCGTTCTTTGGAATGCCAGGCCGTGCTCGATCCCCACAGATCAAAAAATATCCGGGGGGAAGAGCTTTGGCCGTATCATTGTTCTACAAAGAGTTATTGGTTCCCTTCATACTCCGTCCATAGGCACTGAGTGTTTTGGAAGCGTTATAATTCCCACAATATTGGCCTATTTCGAATCCTTTCGTAAAAGGTGAAACAACAGTCCAACCGGTGGTATTAACAAAAGGGTTGTTATCATCAGTGCGGCTGCTTATGCCGATCAATGACTGAAAGGTCTGGGCCTGTGCGGCAAAGCGGCTAAAGCTGCCAAACACAAAACATGTCTGAGTAGTAACGTTATCAGTTGCATTTCCAATTTTTTCTGACCCCAAAAGGTCAGTTTCTTGGGGGTCCCAAGGGAGAGTATGATTTAGGGCTCTTATTAGTTGTACAATTTGCTACAGTAACATTTATACAATTAACTGTTACAGACGTCCAATTATCAAAATCTCTGGCAATAATTTCAGGAAAGCCTATCAGACATGTTTTAAAGGGCTCAGTTGCCGTAGCTGAACTCAGGCAAAAATCTGTCATCCCAGTTTTATTTGCCCACGCCACCCATAAGTTCGCACGGCTGGGCAACGGCATCGCTGGGATCAGTACAGACAGAGCTGCATTGATCATCATCAGCAACAGCAGCTTTGGTCCAGCGGCTTGGAATCCACTTTGGCCCTGTGGGAATAAGTACACACATATAACCTCTACCCATATACTTCACTTCTGCTGGACCTTTCCACAGTCCGGTTGCTGGATCTCTATACATAACGAAAACTGGCTTGTCATCCTTATTTTCTTTAGGATAACCATGCACCCATGCTGGTGGCTCTTTCTGATCTGCAAAAATACATAAATGATTTAGCACAAAAAGAGTCTTAACAAGTCTTTCTTGTACATCTGAGATTTCCCTAAATTTTTGCAAATATTGTTTCAGCGTTTGATGCGCCCTTTCAATGATAGCTTGTCCCGTGGGTGAGTGCGGAATACCAGTAGTATGTCGCACTCCCCATGTTTGGAAAAAACGTTTCACTTTGGCGCTTATGTATGCAGGGCCATTGTCAGTTTTTATCGTTTGTGGCACTCCCATAACTGCAAAACAACTAGTCAAATGTCGCATTACGTGGAGTGCTCGTTCTCCTGTTTGTGCCGTGGCCCATATAAATTTGCTATAGGTGTCAATCATAACATGTATATATCTCAGTCTGCCAAAGTCAGCAACGTGAGTCACATCCACTTGCCACAATTCTCTGGCCTCGAGTCCCCTGGGATTCACGCCGATTCCGAGACCAGGCCCATGGTGGCTACACGTAGGACAGGCCCGCACAATCCCCTGTAAAATGTCCATAAAATATCCATAAATGTACACAAAATGTCCACTGCGTTCATTTAGTCCATGACTTTGGGCTCCATCTGTTATGGTGGTCACTCAGGTCAGCAGAGGTGGTGCGTTGCGTGGAGTTACTGGGCACCAAAGTTGGCTCAGGTCGGGTCACTGCTGCACTTGCGCTGCTTCTTGTAAAGTTTGTCCTCCGTTGGTTCAGGTGGTTCCTGCTGCTTGGGCATGGGCTTATCCACAGTCACAGACGCCTCGGGGCGTCCTGTCCCGCATGGACTCAGCCACAGGTCACAGTCCCTTCGACTCGAGTTCACGCTGCAGTTCCAGCCTGTCCAGCACAGCAGCACAGAAGCAGCAGCGATGCCCTGGCCATCTGCCGGCCCAGGCGCATCCCCATTGCTGTTATCAGAATGTTCCCAGGCACAGCACAGTAAGACGATAAGCAGTGCAGCAGTACAGCAAGCAGTGAGAGCAAAAAAGCAGCCACTAATGAGCACAAGACTCTAATACACATTAAGGCAAGCAAGCCCCATGGCAAGCACAAGAGCCTGCGAATTAATAGCTAAACAGCAGTAACAGCTATAAATTCAATCTAGCACATTCCAATCAAACGTGTCGTTATCTTGAATTGTAGTCTTTGGTTGCATTCCGGTAAATATCCATTCTAATACTCTCACAGTCTCCCCCTTTTTCTTTTTGCACTGTGTGAGTGCACCAATAAAATGTGTGGGGCCGTGCAAAACGGTTAAGTCCACAGGTAAGTCAGGGTCAATACGATCCACTGCTCGGTCAACGATGTGGGTACTGAGTTTTTGAATCACAATCGATAAGTCCTCGTAATATAAAAAGTCCTTGGAGACCACTGGATGATCGCCCCAACAACAACGCTCCATGAGATTGTCCATTGATAACTATGGGCCCTTTAATTCCTGTAGCAATTTTTCGCGGCCGGTCGTCAATTAGCGTGACATCTACTGCTGTTGCCAGATCCAGTCCGAGGCTCCCCCTGGTTGCTGGTCGAAGTTGGGTAATGGCGTCTGGTATCTCTGCACTGTCATTTGGTTGGGGGCTGCCGTTGGCCTGAAGGTGACCGGAGCCGCGATTGGTGTCGGCGCGCTGCGGCTCTTGGCGCTCGGTTTCCCGTTTCCCGAATGCCGGCAGACCGTAGTATTATGATTATTCATTTGACAGTTCTGGCAGCTCCCGACATTGTCGACGCAGATGTCCTGGGTAGCCACATCGGAAGCACTTATACTCTCGTCAGCCAGTCGTCTTACTTTGGTGGGCATCCGGAGGCTTCAGTGGGGCAAGAGCTGCAAACGCCTGTCCCTGCGCCTTGACTAATTTTTCCCCTAGTTCTCTGGTTGTTTCAACTAACATGGCTTGAGCTCCTACAGGAACTCTACTCATTCGCTCTAACATGACTTCTATGGTGGCGTCTAAGGGTAAGGTGACAAGGATGCCCTTCGTATAAGTATTACAATTCTCTAATACACACTGTCTCAGCAAAGGTCCTTTCATAAAATCTGCCATATCTGCGTGGTCAATAGCGTCTGTGACTCTATCTACAAAAGATGCAAAAGGCTCCTCTCTTCCTTGTTTAATTGACATATATGAGGGAGGAGCTGGTGTAGTTTTAACTTTCTGCAAGGCTTCTCGTGCTAATTTCATAGATTCTAACAACACGTCTGGGCCAGTTTGCATCTGCATTTCTACAGAGGCAAAAGGACCTATACCCATTAGTTGTTCTACAGTTACTCCAGCTAAACGATCATTTGGGGCTCGGGGCGAGTGCGCAGATATTTCACAAAGTCTTTGCCAGTGAGCTTGCCAAAGTAATTGTTGTGATTGCTTCAAAATAAACCTCATTATGTTCTTAATATCTTCTGGACATAGCATTCCGCTACCCCAGATATAGTTCAGCATTTGCCTTGCACATTAACTGTGTTTCGCAATTGATTTAATATTTTCCAATCTAGGGCCTGATGCACCCCAGTCATAGCCCCCGCGTTATCTACCTGGTAGATTACCGGGAAGGCTTGAGGGCTAATTTGATCTAATAAATCAAAATCTTTTTGTTCAACAGCTTCTCGTGCTATTTTGTCCCAACCAACCCGCACTACACGCGGCTGTTGATGAGCTTGGGACGGGGGGGGGGTGGGGGGGAGGTGGGTGGGGTGGGGTGGGGGGGGTGAGGGGTGGGGGGGTGTGGGGGGGGTGAGGCCTTTAGAAGACTTTCAGCTTGAGCAGTCTCCTGTCCGCTACCGTCTACCCTCTCATTTTCACTTGGACCCTCCCCCTCCCTTTCCCCCGGCGGTGCGGAGGGACAAGCCCTTTCTGTCGGCGGATCAGGAGGGGGACGAGAGGGTCGGCAAACAACGGGAACAGGAATTCCCGAAGGCGGAGGTGAAAAGTAGTCACCCCCTGCTGTGAGACGTCCAGCGGCAGGATCGGACTGCTCAAGCCGATCTGAGGAGGCTGTAGCTATTCGCCTTTCAGTTTTATATCTTTTTATACAATTAATAACATCTCTCCAAGATTTCATTAATTTTCTTGCTGATTTATCATCATCAATTACTAGATCCCACAAACAATCTCCATAAAAACGCCACTCGTCTACTTCAAACATACTTTCAGGGTCTTTAAAAAACCCTTTCGCTTTCCCTAACGCAATTAAACCAGCCAGGTCTTTTAATTGGCTTACTCCCCGCTTTTCTAAAAAGCATTTTAAAATATCGAAGGCTACCTCTACTTCCATTGCGCGCTTCTCCTGACCCTCTTAATTATCCGGTCGTTTGCAGCCTTTTCCCACGGGTAGCCTTCTATCGGACGGCGAACCCCTTCTTAATTATCCTGGGTTCAAGCACGGATCAGGCACGCCGCGACAGCGTCTACTGATCTTCTGCTCCCTGGTCGCTGCTACCAGTGCTTCTCCGATCTCGCTGTCCGGTGGAAAACAGGGATGGGGGGTCCCTGTTCGGGCGCCACTTGCGACGAGCGAGGGAAGGCAGGCAGTCGACTCAATGTGAGTGATAAGGCCAGCTTCAACTTTATTGTAAAACCCTACACATATTTATACACTAAGTTCTACCTTATGCATACTTGTCTCACAATCATTGGCTTAGCTCTAAAAATTACATTATCATATTCCTCCTACTTTCGGTTACTGCTACGTGGTCCGGGTTCCATCCTGTTTTCCCTATACTATACTTTCTCAAAGTTGCTTATCTGCACAGAGCAAGGTCAGCATAACTTTCTTTTCTCCCTTGTCAGCATGACTCAGAATTTTCCCACCGCGGCCTAGTCTGGCTAACTTTCTCCAACATGCAATCTCATTTCAAAAGACCTGACCGTGAACTTCACCGTTTCATACATTTGATGGCACGAAAGCGTGAAGGGTGGAGCCTGAGAGACGTGTTAATGAGGCTTTCACCCATCGGTAGCCTGCTGGAGTGCAGCTCCACGCAGTCTCGACCAGCAGATCCAGCCCTCCGCCGGCCGGGTGAGCTAGGGACGGACTGTGTGGGTGGGCTCTGAGCACGAAGCTGGTGGTGTGCGTCTAGTCGCTTTCAAAATGGGTGTCTGCCTCCTAGGAAAGAAAAGAAGCACAGCTGGCGTTACGTGAGCTTCCATTTTGGAGGTTGCATTGGAGAAAGTGCCAAATCAGCCCCGACGCTGAAAAAGCTGCAGGAGATGAAACACGGGTGGGCCAGTGCGATGCGGTTCGTGGCACTGCTGTCTGTGGGGATATGCTTCACTGTGCAGGAGTGTGAATAAAGGTGGCTGATCTTTTAAATGACCTCTGCAGGCATTTAGTGAAAAGGAAGGTTGTTGCTGGTAGTGCCGATGTGGGTGAGGAGTTGGCTGGCCGGGTGGCCGTCCGACACTAAAAGGCAACTGCCTCTCTCGAAGAGTCCCTGCGCGCCTGGAAGGTAGCTGCGAAGGAGGACTGAAGATTTTGCTTTTTATACACCCGCCTGAGATTACCTGAGAATGTCGGTGCGATGAAATTACTGGTGGCGGCATTCAGATACAAAGGAACTTCATTGATTGTTTTTTTTAATTAATAGATGAAACTATGAGAAACCATCTTCTAGCACACACGTGGTAATCCGTTTGCAAAACTGGTGCAATGAGTGCAGAAAGCTGCCAGGCTATGTCTATTCGGTTAAAGAATCTCAACCTTTTGATGCAAGCTCGGTGGGACGAGCCAGGCCCTTGCATGTGTCCAAACGTGGATTTGATGGATGAGCGGGCAGAGGGAGGCTAGAGACGGATTCGCTTGCCAGGAGGGCCCCCCGTCCAGGGGGCTTTTAGGAAAAAGAGAGTCTTTAAGTAGCAAGGGTTTCAAACAACGTGGAGTTTAGAAGCTAAAACCTATGTTTTGAGTTCCCCTTGAAAACGAACTGGTAGCCAGTGCATTTTAAGACCATGCTTTCTTCTTTGCAAAGGGCCCTAGAAGGCAAATGCATGTGGCAATAGCACGTCCCGCACTAATTCCCTCTAGCTGTACTGATTGCATTCCCATAGTGGCGGGGATCACAGTTCGGGAATGCAATCCCGTAAGTTGGGCCCCACCATTTAAGAAGGATGTTAAGGGACTCGCATGCGTGCAGAGGAGTGCCACAAAGGCGGGGAAGGGGCTGGAAGGCACGTCCTCTGAGGAGCGGCTGAGGACGCTGGGTTTGACTAGTTTGGAGAGCAGGAGGCTGCGGGGCGACCTCACTGCTCTCCGCAGCTTCCTGAGGAGGGCAAGTGGAGAGGGAGGTGCTGATCTCTTCTCCCTGGTACCCAGTGCCAGGACGCGTGGGAATGGCTCAAAGCTCCGTCCATCGGGGGGGGTTCGGACCTCACGTGAGGACACCTTTCTTTACCGAGAAGGGGGTCAAACCCTGGAACAGGGGGTGGTTGATGCCCCATGCCTGTCAGTGTTTAAGAGGCATTTGGGCGACGCCCTTAATGCCGTGCTTTAACTTTTGGTCAGCCTTGCAGTGGTCAGGCAGTTGGATTAGATGGTCATTGTAGGTCCCTTCCAACTCAACTTTTCCATTCCATTCCATTCCACTCCATTCCATTCCGTTCCGTTCTGTTCTATTCTGTTCTGTTCTTTTCTGTTCCCTGTGCTCCCCGTGAGTCAAAACCCTGAGACAGTTATTTACCTGAAGAGCCAGGGTTTTTTCAGATCCAAAAACACTTTCAAGGACACAAATCACAAAGATTACAAGTGGAAACAGGATTTTATTTTATTTTATTTTATTTTATTTTATTTTATTTTATTTTATTTTATTTTATTTTACTTTATGTTATTTTATGTTATTTTATGTTATGTTATGTTATTTTATGTTACTTTATGTTATTTTATATTGTTTGATTTGGTTTGATTTTTCTGAATCCATTTCAGAGCCGATGCTCACAAGCATGAACACAATGCACATGTGTAGCCAGGAGCAGGCTGATGCATTCTTGAGTTTAGCTTGAAGAAACATCCCTTGCAGTCTGGCAAAGGAAAGCCATAGAGCCGCAGAAAGTAGCAGCAGGGATGCAGGCCAAGCAGTCCCTGCTTCCTGAAGAGTGAGAACTTGAAGAATGAGGATCAGGAGCGACCACACGCAAAAGAAGAAGAAGAAGAGGTGTGTGGTACCGTGGGGTATTTTCCAAAGTAGGACACATAATAGCGATGACAAGCACACTTCTTGCCTTCCAAAACTTGCTGCGCCGCTGTGCTGCTTGGCCGGTGATGCATGAAAAGCGCTCTGGTGCCGGCCCTGCGCTTGTGCTGCATGCAGGGAGAGCTGCAAAGCGGCAGCTCCGGACGGTGCAGCAAGCCTGCAGCCCTTCCAAGTGCAGGCTGTTTTGCAGAAGCGAGAATCCGTGGGGAAACGGAGCCAAGGGAAGAGCAGAGCTCGCTCCCGCTCCAAACTTGCAACGGGCAAGAGAGCCCGAGAGAGCCAGGGCACGAGCGGTGCCTTGGAGGTGCAAGAGCAGCGGGCAAGAAGGGAGCCGAAAGGGCCCAGAGGAGCCCTGGCAAGGGGCTGTGCTCAATGCTACGGAGGACAAGAAGCAACCCGCGGGGGCCACCGTGGGGGCCCGCCCTGGGAGTCCAGAAAGCTTCCTCCCCCCGGATGCGGGGCACGAGGGCCATCTTCGTGGAGCACGAGCAGCAGGCACCTAGCCCAAATGGCCCAAAGGAGCCCTGGCAAGGGGCCGTGCTCAGTGCTGCAGAGGCAGGCAAAAACCCCCCGGGGACACTTGCTAGCCCACCGTGGGGGAAAAAAAGCCTTGCTCCCCCCAGCTGCAGGGCACGAGAGGCCATCTTCGTGGTGCATGAGCAGCAGGCAGTAACCTAGCCAAAAGGGAGCAGAGGAGCCCTGACAAGTGGTCATGCTCAATGCTGCAGAGGAAGGCAAAAAACCCCCGGGGACCAGTGCCAATCTGCCCCGGGGGAAAATTCCTTCCTGACCCCAGCGCTGGCGATCGGCTACTCCCTGAGCATGTGAGCAAGACCCGCCTCCTCGTCCCACAGGCTGGTCACGCCTCCCTCCCAGGAGATGCCCAAGCCCTATTCTCCCTCAAGCTGGAGCCACCTCAGGGGCTTGCGAGAGAGGCGATATGCCCCGGGCCTGATGGACCTTGGGGGCAAGAATCCTTCCCATGCCTGGTAGGACACCAGTGGCTGCTCCGAAGCACTGGGAGGCCTTGCAACATCTCTGCATTCCGTTTCTTACGGCTGCTGCCCCTGGCTGCGCAGGGGATGAGGACGGCGAGCTCTGCAGTGCTCTTCAGGAAGGCGTTCCCTTGGTCTTGCCGCGGCTATCCAGCTGAAAAGGCTATCCGAACCGGAGATGAGCTTTGAAGGTGGCGCTGCCGGGAGCTGGCCTGGCAGCAGAGAATCTCCAGCAGCCTCGCCCAGCCTTCGGTCTTCTTCCCTCAGACCCTCCAAGTAATTCCACCGGCTCCTCAAGGATTTCCTCTGGGATGTCTTCGGGCTGCCCGCAGGCCATCTCTGGCAGCAGGACACGGGAGGATGCTCCCTTTTATCCTGGCCCGGGGCACTGTGACTGCTGCGTTGCCGGGCGGTGGCACTGTGACACGGGGGTGACGGGGCCCCCCATGCGCAGCCCCGCCCGCCGCAGCCCCCCCGCCGCCCCTCCGCCCGGCATCCTTCGGAGGAAGGCCTTTGGGGTGCTGGCCCCGAGGCAGTCCCTGTGCCCAGGAGGCCGAGGGGGCTGTCCCTGCCCTTGGTGGCCGTGCACTGAGCACAGCTGCTGGGCGTCCCTCATGTGTCCTCTGCCCCTCAGCTCCCAAGGACAAACCCAGTGCTGTTCCTCTTCCTTCAGGCCATGGCAGAAACCAAGCCTGCAGCCCAGAGACCACCCCTATTAGCCGTCCCCTCTCTGCACCAGAGCTAACGACCACGAGGCCGCGCGGCGAGGAGGGCCAGGGACTTGATGTGGCTGGACACAAAGCCGGGGAGTGTGAGGGGGAATGGTTTCAGTAGTTGCAGCCTGGAGGAAAGGCAAAGCGTAACCAGAGCCATAGCTTGGGATGGAAAGAAGACAGGCTTTGACAAACAAGGGAGCGGAGGTTACACTGGTGGGGTGGAAAGGCTGGTCATTTTCAGGCCTAGAACATTTGGAGCCGTGCCCAAAGCACAGGCAGGCAAACGACGACTCCTCCAAACGGGGAAAATTGCTCATTGCTGCTATCGCCGTCACATCCCCTTGTGCCACTGCAACCAAGCTGCGCAGCTCCTCTGTTAAAGACACCCATTGCCCGAGTTTATAGGGGATAGCAAACGCGCTTCAGCCCTGGGGTAAAACTTTGGCAGCTCTTTTGGGACTTCAAAGTTTCTGAGAGTTACTTGCCTCCCTCACTTGGCGGGAGGATGTTCAGCTCTTCTCTAAAGCCTGGAAAGTCTCTTTTTCCTTTAGGATTTAGTCTTTTGAGTCCTGAAAGAGGAAGGAAGGTGATATTCTTGTCATTTTGGTCGTTGGTGCCAAAATTCATCTGTCCGTTCAGACTCTGTAAAGAAGGGCATTTATACCGTATACATTCCTTTGGATGTGGGGATGCCAGAGGTGAAAGAAAGGCTTGTGGTTCCCTCTGCGTGAACTTTGCAGAGACGTAGAGAGCATGCAGGATTGCCTCACCATTCCTCACCAATGCACCAGGGAGGGACATTTGCTACTCCCCTGCTTATGGGGAGGTCGTCTTCTTGGCAAGAAGTCCTGAATGGTTTTGTGTTCTTGACCATCTTTCTCCTGGCACTTGAGTAGCTCTTCTGCTCCTTTGGCCTCCATCCTTGATATCTTTCTTGAAAGTGATGGCAGCCCTGTCAGCCTTTGTCTTGCTCCTGCTGGGCATCTTCTTCTGTAGGCCCTGCATGCCCCTCGTCGGCTGCTTAGTCTTTGTTTGCCTTGATCCCAGATGGAATTTGTCTTTCTTGAACGCGAGGAATGAGAAATGTCCCTAGTGGTGCCGCTGAGTTCTCACCAGGGCTTTGCACAATGCTTGCCTTTCCGATGGAAATAGCTTGCCTGACACACAAGAATGCATTTGCCTCTATGCCATTCGTGGCTCCTAGTCACCCTGTCATCTACTCATGCCTCCAGGAACGTTGGCCTACTCCGATGTTCCCAAACTGGAGCAGAAACTCATGGTGCTCCAGCTGCCGTTGTGTTACCTGCAGTTCTTCACACGCGTGGTTTACTGAGAGAGGGGGCTCTCTCTTCTGGCAGAGCTTCAGCTGGTGTGGAGCATGGGGGCCATAGAAACATACCCTGAGATAGAGCTTTTTCTGGTTCATGGGTGCCATGAAATCCAGAAGACGATGTGGACAATGAATGTATCTCCTGGAGGAGGCGGGAAGCCTACATATCTTGAACGGTAGTTTTCTGCAATCTCATTTCAAAAGACCTGACCGTGAACTTCACCGTTTCATACATTTGATGGCACGAAAGCGTGAAGGGTGGAGCCCGAGAGACGTGTTAATGAGGCTTTCACCCGTCGGTAGCCTGCTGGAGTGCAGCTCCACGCAGTCTCGACCAGCAGATCCAGCCCTCCGCCGGCCGGGTGAGCTAGGGACGGACTGTGTGGGTGGGCTCTGAGCACGAAGCTGGTGGTGTGCGTCTAGTCGCTTTCAAAATGGGTGTCTGCCTCCTAGGAAAGAAAAGAAGCACAGCTGGCGTTAACGTGAGCTTCCATTTTGGAGGTTGCATTGGAGAGAGTGCCAAATCAGCCCCGATGCTGAAAAAGCTGCAGGAGATGAAACACGGGTGGGCCAGTGCGATGCGGTTCGTGGCACTGCTGTCTGTGGGGATATGCTTCACTGTGCAGGAGTGTGAATAAAGGTGGCTGATCTTTTAAATGACCTCTGCAGGCATTTAGTGAAAAGGAAGGTTGTTGCTGGTAGTGCCGATGTGGGTGAGGAGTTGGCTGGCCGGGTGGCCGTCCGACACTAAAAGGCAACTGCCTCTCTCGAAGAGTCCCTGCGTGCCTGGAAGGTAGCTGCGAAGGAGGACTGAAGATTTTGCTTTTTATACACCCGCCTGAGATTACCTGAGAATGTCGGTGCGATGAAATTACTGGTGGCGGCATTCAGATACAAAGGAACTTCATTGATTGTTTTTTTTAATTAATAGATGAAACTATGAGAAACCATCTTCTAGCACACACGTGGTAATCCGTTTGCAAAACTGGTGCAATGAGTGCAGAAAGCTGCCAGGCTATGTCTATTCGGTTAAAGAATCTCAACCTTTTGATGCAAGCTCGGTGGGACGAGCCAGGCCCTTGCATGTGTCCAAACGTGGATTTGATGGATGAGCGGGCAGAGGGAGGCTAGAGACGGATTCGCTTGCCAGGAGGGCCCCCCGTCCAGGGGGCTTTTAGGAAAAAGAGAGTCTTTAAGTAGCAAGGGTTTCAAACAACGTGGAGTTTAGAAGCTAAAACCTATGTTTTGAGTTCCCCTTGAAAACGAACTGGTAGCCAGTGCATTTTAAGACCATGCTTTCTTCTTTGCAAAGGGCCCTAGAAGGCAAATGCACGTGGCAATAGCACGTCCCGCACTAATTCCCTCTAGCTGTACTGATTGCATTCCCATAGTGGCGGGGATCACAGTTCGGGAATGCAATCCCGTAAGTTGGGCCCCACCGTTTAAGAAGGATGTTAAGGGACTTGCATGCGTGCAGAGGAGTGCCACAAAGGCAGGGAAGGGGCTGGAAGGCACGTCCTCTGAGGCGCGGCTGAGGACGCTGGGTTTGACTAGTTTGGAGAGCAGGAGGCTGCGGGGCGACCTCACTGCTCTCCGCAGCTTCCTGAGGAGGGCAAGTGGAGAGGGAGGTGCTGATCTCTTCTCCCTGGTACCCAGTGCCAGGTCGCGTGGGAATGGCTCAAAGCTGCGTCCGTCAGGGGGGGTTCGGACTTGACGTGAGGAAACCTTTCTTTACCGAGAAGGGGGTCAAACCCTGGAACAGGGGGTGGTTGATGCCCCATGCCTGTCAGTGTTTAAGAGGCATTTGGGCAACGCCCTTAATGCCGTGCTTTAACTTTTGGTCAGCCTTGCAGTGGTCAGGCAGTTGGATTAGATGGTCATTGTAGGTCCCTTCCAACTCAACTTTTCCATTCCATTCCATTCCACTCCATTCCATTCCGTTCCGTTCTGTTCTATTCTGTTCTGTTCTTTTCTGTTCCCTGTGCTCCCCGTGAGTCAAAACCCTGAGACAGTTATTTACCTGAAGAGCCAGGGTTTTTTCAGATCCAAAAACACTTTCAAGGACACAAATCACAAAGATTACAAGTGGAAACAGGATTTTATTTTATTTTATTTTATTTTATTTTACTTTATGTTATTTTATGTTATTTTATGTTATGTTATGTTATTTTATGTTACTTTATGTTATTTTATATTATTTGATTTGGTTTGATTTTTCTGAATCCATTTCAGAGCCGATGCTCACAAGCATGAACACAATGCACATGTGTAGCCAGGAGCAGGCTGATGCATTCTTGAGTTTAGCTTGAAGAAACATCCCTTGCAGTCTGGCAAAGGAAAGCCATAGAGCCGCAGAAAGTAGCAGCAGGGATGCAGGCCAAGCAGTCCCTGCTTCCTGAAGAGTGAGAACTTGAAGAATGAGGATCAGGAGCGACCACACGCAAAAGAAGAAGAAGAAGAGGTGTGTGGTACCGTGGGGTATTTTCCAAAGTAGGACACATAATAGCGATGACAAGCACACTTCTTGCCTTCCAAAACTTGCTGCGCCGCTGTGCTGCTTGGCCGGTGATGCATGAAAAGCGCTCTGGTGCCGGCCCTGCGCTTGTGCTGCATGCAGGGAGAGCTGCAAAGCGGCAGCTCCGGACGGTGCAGCAAGCCTGCAGCCCTTCCAAGTGCAGGCTGTTTTGCAGAAGCGAGAATCCGTGGGGAAACGGAGCCAAGGGAAGAGCAGAGCTCGCTCCCGCTCCAAACTTGCGACGGGCAAGAGAGCCCGAGAGAGCCAGGGCACGAGCGGTGCCTTGGAGGTGCAAGAGCAGCGGGCAAGAAGGGAGCCGAAAGGGCCCAGAGGAGCCCTGGCAAGGGGCTGTGCTCAATGCTACGGAGGACAAGAAGCAACCCGCGGGGGCCACCGTGGGGGCCCGCCCTGGGAGTCCAGAAAGCTTCCTCCCCCCGGATGCGGGGCACGAGGGCCATCTTCGTGGAGCACGAGCAGCAGGCACCTAGCCCAAATGGCCCAAAGGAGCCCTGGCAAGGGGCCGTGCTCAGTGCTGCAGAGGCAGGCAAAAACCCCCCGGGGACACTTGCTAGCCCACCGTGGGGGAAAAAAAGCCTTGCTCCCCCCAGCTGCAGGGCACGAGAGGCCATCTTCGTGGTGCATGAGCAGCAGGCAGTAACCTAGCCAAAAGGGAGCAGAGGAGCCCTGACAAGTGGTCATGCTCAATGCTGCAGAGGAAGGCAAAAAACCCCCGGGGACCAGTGCCAATCTGCCCCGGGGGAAAATTCCTTCCTGACCCCAGCGCTGGCGATCGGCTACTCCCTGAGCATGTGAGCAAGACCCGCCTCCTCCTCCCACAGGCTGGTCACGCCTCCCTCCCAGGAGATGCCCAAGCCCTATTCTCCCTCAAGCTGGAGCCACCTCAGGGGCTTGCGAGAGAGGCGATATGCCCCGGGCCTGATGGACCTTGGGGGCAAGAATCCTTCCCATGCCTGGTAGGACACCAGTGGCTGCTCCGAAGCACTGGGAGGCCTTGCAACATCTCTGCATTCCGTTTCTTACGGCTGCTGCCCCTGGCTGCGCAGGGGATGAGGACGGCGAGCTCTGCAGTGCTCTTCAGGAAGGCGTTCCCTTGGTCTTGCCGCGGCTATCCAGCTGAAAAGGCTATCCGAACCGGAGATGAGCTTTGAAGGTGGCGCTGCCGGGAGCTGGCCTGGCAGCAGAGAATCTCCAGCAGCCTCGCCCAGCCTTCGGTCTTCTTCCCTCAGACCCTCCAAGTAATTCCACCGGCTCCTCAAGGATTTCCTCTGGGATGTCTTCGGGCTGCCCGCAGGCCATCTCTGGCAGCAGGACACGGGAGGATGCTCCCTTTTATCCTGGCCCGGGGCACTGTGACTGCTGCGTTGCCGGGCGGTGGCACTGTGACACGGGGGTGACGGGGCCCCCCATGCGCAGCCCCGCCCGCCGCAGCCCCCCCGCCGCCCCTCCGCCCGGCATCCTTCGGAGGAAGGCCTTTGGGGTGCTGGCCCCGAGGCAGTCCCTGTGCCCAGGAGGCCGAGGGGGCTGTCCCTGCCCTTGGTGGCCGTGCACTGAGCACAGCTGCTGGGCGTCCCTCATGTGTCCTCTGCCCCTCAGCTCCCAAGGACAAACCCAGTGCTGTTCCTCTTCCTTCAGGCCATGGCAGAAACCAAGCCTGCAGCCCAGAGACCACCCCTATTAGCCGTCCCCTCTCTGCACCAGAGCTAACGACCACGAGGCCGCGCGGCGAGGAGGGCCAGGGACTTGATGTGGCTGGACACAAAGCCGGGGAGTGTGAGGGGGAATGGTTTCAGTAGTTGCAGCCTGGAGGAAAGGCAAAGCGTAACCAGAGCCATAGCTTGGGATGGAAAGAAGACAGGCTTTGACAAACAAGGGAGCGGAGGTTACACTGGTGGGGTGGAAAGGCTGGTCATTTTCAGGCCTAGAACATTTGGAGCCGTGCCCAAAGCACAGGCAGGCAAACGACGACTCCTCCAAACGGGGAAAATTGCTCATTGCTGCTATCGCCGTCACATCCCCTTGTGCCACTGCAACCAAGCTGCGCAGCTCCTCTGTTAAAGACACCCATTGCCCGAGTTTATAGGGGATAGCAAACGCGCTTCAGCCCTGGGGTAAAACTTTGGCAGCTCTTTTGGGACTTCAAAGTTTCTGAGAGTTACTTGCCTCCCTCACTTGGCGGGAGGATGTTCAGCTCTTCTCTAAAGCCTGGAAAGTCTCTTTTTCCTTTAGGATTTAGTCTTTTGAGTCCTGAAAGAGGAAGGAAGGTGATATTCTTGTCATTTTGGTCGTTGGTGCCAAAATTCATCTGTCCGTTCAGACTCTGTAAAGAAGGGCATTTATACCGTATACATTCCTTTGGATGTGGGGATGCCAGAGGTGAAAGAAAGGCTTGTGGTTCCCTCTGCGTGAACTTTGCAGAGACGTAGAGAGCATGCAGGATTGCCTCACCATTCCTCACCAATGCACCAGGGAGGGACATTTGCTACTCCCCTGCTTATGGGGAGGTCGTCTTCTTGGCAAGAAGTCCTGAATGGTTTTGTGTTCTTGACCATCTTTCTCCTGGCACTTGAGTAGCTCTTCTGCTCCTTTGGCCTCCATCCTTGATATCTTTCTTGAAAGTGATGGCAGCCCTGTCAGCCTTTGTCTTGCTCCTGCTGGGCATCTTCTTCTGTAGGCCCTGCATGCCCCTCGTCGGCTGCTTAGTCTTTGTTTGCCTTGATCCCAGATGGAATTTGTCTTTCTTGAACGCGAGGAATGAGAAATGTCCCTAGTGGTGCCGCTGAGTTCTCACCAGGGCTTTGCACAATGCTTGCCTTTCCGATGGAAATAGCTTGCCTGACACACAAGAATGCATTTGCCTCTATGCCATTCGTGGCTCCTAGTCACCCTGTCATCTACTCATGCCTCCAGGAACGTTGGCCTACTCCGATGTTCCCAAACTGGAGCAGAAACTCATGGTGCTCCAGCTGCCGTTGTGTTACCTGCAGTTCTTCACACGCGTGGTTTACTGAGAGAGGGGGCTCTCTCTTCTGGCAGAGCTTCAGCTGGTGTGGAGCATGGGGGCCATAGAAACATACCCTGAGATAGAGCTTTTTCTGGTTCATGGGTGCCATGAAATCCAGAAGACGATGTGGACAATGAATGTATCTCCTGGAGGAGGCGGGAAGCCTACATATCTTGAAGGGTAGTTTTCTGCAATCTCATTTCAAAAGACCTGACCGTGAACTTCACCGTTTCATACATTTGATGGCACGAAAGCGTGAAGGGTGGAGCCCGAGAGACGTGTTAATGAGGCTTTCACCCGTCGGTAGCCTGCTGGAGTGCAGCTCCACGCAGTCTCGACCAGCAGATCCAGCCCTCCGCCGGCCGGGTGAGCTAGGGACGGACTGTGTGGGTGGGCTCTGAGCACGAAGCTGGTGGTGTGCGTCTAGTCGCTTTCAAAATGGGTGTCTGCCTCCTAGGAAAGAAAAGAAGCACAGCTGGCGTTAACGTGAGCTTCCATTTTGGAGGTTGCATTGGAGAGAGTGCCAAATCAGCCCCGATGCTGAAAAAGCTGCAGGAGATGAAACACGGGTGGGCCAGTGCGATGCGGTTCGTGGCACTGCTGTCTGTGGGGATATGCTTCACTGTGCAGGAGTGTGAATAAAGGTGGCTGATCTTTTAAATGACCTCTGCAGGCATTTAGTGAAAAGGAAGGTTGTTGCTGGTAGTGCCGATATGGGTGAGGAGTTGGCTGGCCGGGTGGCCGTCCGACACTAAAAGGCAACTGCCTCTCTCGAAGAGTCCCTGCGTGCCTGGAAGGTAGCTGCGAAGGAGGACTGAAGATTTTGCTTTTTATACACCCGCCTGAGATTACCTGAGAATGTCGGTGCGATGAAATTACTGGTGGCGGCATTCAGATACAAAGGAACTTCATTGATTGTTTTTTTTAATTAATAGATGAAACTATGAGAAACCATCTTCTAGCACACACGTGGTAATCCGTTTGCAAAACTGGTGCAATGAGTGCAGAAAGCTGCCAGGCTATGTCTATTCGGTTAAAGAATCTCAACCTTTTGATGCAAGCTCGGTGGGACGAGCCAGGCCCTTGCATGTGTCCAAACGTGGATTTGATGGATGAGCGGGCAGAGGGAGGCTAGAGACGGATTCGCTTGCCAGGAGGGCCCCCCGTCCAGGGGGCTTTTAGGAAAAAGAGAGTCTTTAAGTAGCAAGGGTTTCAAACAACGTGGAGTTTAGAAGCTAAAACCTATGTTTTGAGTTCCCCTTGAAAACGAACTGGTAGCCAGTGCATTTTAAGACCATGCTTTCTTCTTTGCAAAGGGCCCTAGAAGGCAAATGCACGTGGCAATAGCACGTCCCGCACTAATTCCCTCTAGCTGTACTGATTGCATTCCCATAGTGGCGGGGATCACAGTTCGGGAATGCAATCCCGTAAGTTGGGCCCCACCGTTTAAGAAGGATGTTAAGGGACTCGCATGCGTGCAGAGGAGTGCCACAAAGGCGGGGAAGGGGCTGGAAGGCACGTCCTCTGAGGCGCGGCTGAGGACGCTGGGTTTGACTAGTTTGGAGAGCAGGAGGCTGCGGGGCGACCTCACTGCTCTCCGCAGCTTCCTGAGGAGGGCAAGTGGAGAGGGAGGTGCTGATCTCTTCTCCCTGGTACCCAGTGCCAGGACGCGTGGGAATGGCTCAAAGCTGCGTCCGTCAGGGGGGGTTCGGACTTGACGTGAGGAAACCTTTCTTTACCGAGAAGGGGGTCAAACCCTGGAACAGGGGGTGGTTGATGCCCCATGCCTGTCAGTGTTTAAGAGGCATTTGGGCAACGCCCTTAATGCCGTGCTTTAACTTTTGGTCAGCCTTGCAGTGGTCAGGCAGTTGGATTAGATGGTCATTGTAGGTCCCTTCCAACTCAACTTTTCCATTCCACTCCATTCCATTCCGTTCCGTTCTGTTCTATTCTGTTCTGTTCTTTTCTGTTCCCTGTGCTCCCCGTGAGTCAAAACCCTGAGACAGTTATTTACCTGAAGAGCCAGGGTTTTTTCAGATCCAAAAACACTTTCAAGGACACAAATCACAAAGATTACAAGTGGAAACAGGATTTTATTTTATTTTATTTTATTTTATTTTACTTTATGTTATTTTATGTTATTTTATGTTATGTTATGTTATTTTATGTTACTTTATGTTATTTTATATTATTTGATTTGGTTTGATTTTTCTGAATCCATTTCAGAGCCGATGCTCACAAGCATGAACACAATGCACATGTGTAGCCAGGAGCAGGCTGATGCATTCTTGAGTTTAGCTTGAAGAAACATCCCTTGCAGTCTGGCAAAGGAAAGCCATAGAGCCGCAGAAAGTAGCAGCAGGGATGCAGGCCAAGCAGTCCCTGCTTCCTGAAGAGTGAGAACTTGAAGAATGAGGATCAGGAGCGACCACACACAAAAGAAGAAGAAGAAGAGGTGTGTGGTACCGTGGGGTATTTTCCAAAGTAGGACACATAATAGCGATGACAAGCACACTTCTTGCCTTCCAAAACTTGCTGCGCCGCTGTGCTGCTTGGCCGGTGATGCATGAAAAGCGCTCTGGTGCCGGCCCTGCGCTTGTGCTGCATGCAGGGAGAGCTGCAAAGCGGCAGCTCCGGACGGTGCAGCAAGCCTGCAGCCCTTCCAAGTGCAGGCTGTTTTGCAGAAGCGAGAATCCGTGGGGAAACGGAGCCAAGGGAAGAGCAGAGCTCGCTCCCGCTCCAAACTTGCAACGGGCAAGAGAGCCCGAGAGAGCCAGGGCACGAGCGGTGCCTTGGAGGTGCAAGAGCAGCGGGCAAGAAGGGAGCCGAAAGGGCCCAGAGGAGCCCTGGCAAGGGGCTGTGCTCAATGCTACGGAGGACAAGAAGCAACCCGCGGGGGCCACCGTGGGGGCCCGCCCTGGGAGTCCAGAAAGCTTCCTCCCCCCGGATGCGGGGCACGAGGGCCATCTTCGTGGAGCACGAGCAGCAGGCACCTAGCCCAAATGGCCCAAAGGAGCCCTGGCAAGGGGCCGTGCTCAGTGCTGCAGAGGCAGGCAAAAACCCCCCGGGGACACTTGCTAGCCCACCGTGGGGGAAAAAAAGCCTTGCTCCCCCCAGCTGCAGGGCACGAGAGGCCATCTTCGTGGTGCATGAGCAGCAGGCAGTAACCTAGCCAAAAGGGAGCAGAGGAGCCCTGACAAGTGGTCATACTCAATGCTGCAGAGGAAGGCAAAAAACCCCCGGGGACCAGTGCCAATCTGCCCCGGGGGAAAATTCCTTCCTGACCCCAGCGCTGGCGATCGGCTACTCCCTGAGCATGTGAGCAAGACCCGCCTCCTCCTCCCACAGGCTGGTCACGCCTCCCTCCCAGGAGATGCCCAAGCCCTATTCTCCCTCAAGCTGGAGCCACCTCAGGGGCTTGCGAGAGAGGCGATATGCCCCGGGCCTGATGGACCTTGGGGGCAAGAATCCTTCCCATGCCTGGTAGGACACCAGTGGCTGCTCCGAAGCACTGGGAGGCCTTGCAACATCTCTGCATTCCGTTTCTTACGGCTGCTGCCCCTGGCTGCGCAGGGGATGAGGACGGCGAGCTCTGCAGTGCTCTTCAGGAAGGCGTTCCCTTGGTCTTGCCGCGGCTATCCAGCTGAAAAGGCTATCCGAACCGGAGATGAGCTTTGAAGGTGGCGCTGCCGGGAGCTGGCCTGGCAGCAGAGAATCTCCAGCAGCCTCGCCCAGCCTTCGGTCTTCTTCCCTCAGACCCTCCAAGTAATTCCACCGGCTCCTCAAGGATTTCCTCTGGGATGTCTTCGGGCTGCCCGCAGGCCATCTCTGGCAGCAGGACACGGGAGGATGCTCCCTTTTATCCTGGCCCGGGGCACTGTGACTGCTGCGTTGCCGGGCGGTGGCACTGTGACACGGGGGTGACGGGGCCCCCCATGCGCAGCCCCGCCCGCCGCAGCCCCCCCGCCGCCCCTCCGCCCGGCATCCTTCGGAGGAAGGCCTTTGGGGTGCTGGCCCCGAGGCAGTCCCTGTGCCCAGGAGGCCGAGGGGGCTGTCCCTGCCCTTGGTGGCCGTGCACTGAGCACAGCTGCTGGGCGTCCCTCATGTGTCCTCTGCCCCTCAGCTCCCAAGGACAAACCCAGTGCTGTTCCTCTTCCTTCAGGCCATGGCAGAAACCAAGCCTGCAGCCCAGAGACCACCCCTATTAGCCGTCCCCTCTCTGCACCAGAGCTAACGACCACGAGGCCGCGCGGCGAGGAGGGCCAGGGACTTGATGTGGCTGGACACAAAGCCGGGGAGTGTGAGGGGGAATGGTTTCAGTAGTTGCAGCCTGGAGGAAAGGCAAAGCGTAACCAGAGCCATAGCTTGGGATGGAAAGAAGACAGGCTTTGACAAACAAGGGAGCGGAGGTTACACTGGTGGGGTGGAAAGGCTGGTCATTTTCAGGCCTAGAACATTTGGAGCCGTGCCCAAAGCACAGGCAGGCAAACGACGACTCCTCCAAACGGGGAAAATTGCTCATTGCTGCTATCGCCGTCACATCCCCTTGTGCCACTGCAACCAAGCTGCGCAGCTCCTCTGTTAAAGACACCCATTGCCCGAGTTTATAGGGGATAGCAAACGCGCTTCAGCCCTGGGGTAAAACTTTGGCAGCTCTTTTGGGACTTCAAAGTTTCTGAGAGTTACTTGCCTCCCTCACTTGGCGGGAGGATGTTCAGCTCTTCTCTAAAGCCTGGAAAGTCTCTTTTTCCTTTAGGATTTAGTCTTTTGAGTCCTGAAAGAGGAAGGAAGGTGATATTCTTGTCATTTTGGTCGTTGGTGCCAAAATTCATCTGTCCGTTCAGACTCTGTAAAGAAGGGCATTTATACCGTATACATTCCTTTGGATGTGGGGATGCCAGAGGTGAAAGAAAGGCTTGTGGTTCCCTCTGCGTGAACTTTGCAGAGACGTAGAGAGCATGCAGGATTGCCTCACCATTCCTCACCAATGCACCAGGGAGGGACATTTGCTACTCCCCTGCTTATGGGGAGGTCGTCTTCTTGGCAAGAAGTCCTGAATGGTTTTGTGTTCTTGACCATCTTTCTCCTGGCACTTGAGTAGCTCTTCTGCTCCTTTGGCCTCCATCCTTGATATCTTTCTTGAAAGTGATGGCAGCCCTGTCAGCCTTTGTCTTGCTCCTGCTGGGCATCTTCTTCTGTAGGCCCTGCATGCCCCTCGTCGGCTGCTTAGTCTTTGTTTGCCTTGATCCCAGATGGAATTTGTCTTTCTTGAACGCGAGGAATGAGAAATGTCCCTAGTGGTGCCGCTGAGTTCTCACCAGGGCTTTGCACAATGCTTGCCTTTCCGATGGAAATAGCTTGCCTGACACACAAGAATGCATTTGCCTCTATGCCATTCGTGGCTCCTAGTCACCCTGTCATCTACTCATGCCTCCAGGAACGTTGGCCTACTCCGATGTTCCCAAACTGGAGCAGAAACTCATGGTGCTCCAGCTGCCGTTGTGTTACCTGCAGTTCTTCACACGCGTGGTTTACTGAGAGAGGGGGCTCTCTCTTCTGGCAGAGCTTCAGCTGGTGTGGAGCATGGGGGCCATAGAAACATACCCTGAGATAGAGCTTTTTCTGGTTCATGGGTGCCATGAAATCCAGAAGACGATGTGGACAATGAATGTATCTCCTGGAGGAGGCGGGAAGCCTACATATCTTGAACGGTAGTTTTCTGCAATCTCATTTCAAAAGACCTGACCGTGAACTTCACCGTTTCATACATTTGATGGCACGAAAGCGTGAAGGGTGGAGCCCGAGAGACGTGTTAATGAGGCTTTCACCCGTCGGTAGCCTGCTGGAGTGCAGCTCCACGCAGTCTCGACCAGCAGATCCAGCCCTCCGCCGGCCGGGTGAGCTAGGGACGGACTGTGTGGGTGGGCTCTGAGCACGAAGCTGGTGGTGTGCGTCTAGTCGCTTTCAAAATGGGTGTCTGCCTCCTAGGAAAGAAAAGAAGCACAGCTGGCGTTACGTGAGCTTCCATTTTGGAGGTTTCATTGGAGAAAGTGCCAAATCAGCCCCGATGCTGAAAAAGCTGCAGGAGATGAAACACGGGTGGGCCAGTGCGATGCGGTTCGTGGCACTGCTGTCTGTGGGGATATGCTTCACTGTGCAGGAGTGTGAATAAAGGTGGCTGATCTTTTAAATGACCTCTGCAGGCATTTAGTGAAAAGGAAGGTTGTTGCTGGTAGTGCCGATGTGGGTGAGGAGTTGGCTGGCCGGGTGGCCGTCCGACACTAAAAGGCAACTGCCTCTCTCGAAGAGTCCCTGCGTGCCTGGAAGGTAGCTGCGAAGGAGGACTGAAGATTTTGCTTTTTATACACCCGCCTGAGATTACCTGAGAATGTCGGTGCGATGAAATTACTGGTGGCGGCATTCAGATACAAAGGAACTTCATTGATTGTTTTTTTTAATTAATAGATGAAACTATGAGAAACCATCTTCTAGCACACACGTGGTAATCCGTTTGCAAAACTGGTGCAATGAGTGCAGAAAGCTGCCAGGCTATGTCTATTCGGTTAAAGAATCTCAACCTTTTGATGCAAGCTCGGTGGGACGAGCCAGGCCCTTGCATGTGTCCAAACGTGGATTTGATGGATGAGCGGGCAGAGGGAGGCTAGAGACGGATTCGCTTGCCAGGAGGGCCCCCCGTCCAGGGGGCTTTTAGGAAAAAGAGAGTCTTTAAGTAGCAAGGGTTTCAAACAACGTGGAGTTTAGAAGCTAAAACCTATGTTTTGAGTTCCCCTTGAAAACGAACTGGTAGCCAGTGCATTTTAAGACCATGCTTTCTTCTTTGCAAAGGGCCCTAGAAGGCAAATGCACGTGGCAATAGCACGTCCCGCACTAATTCCCTCTAGCTGTACTGATTGCATTCCCATAGTGGCGGGGATCACAGTTCGGGAATGCAATCCCGTAAGTTGGGCCCCACCGTTTAAGAAGGATGTTAAGGGACTCGCATGCGTGCAGAGGAGTGCCACAAAGGCGGGGAAGGGGCTGGAAGGCACGTCCTCTGAGGAGCGGCTGAGGACGCTGGGTTTGACTAGTTTGGAGAGCAGGAGGCTGCGGGGCGACCTCACTGCTCTCCGCAGCTTCCTGAGGAGGGCAAGTGGAGAGGGAGGTGCTGATCTCTTCTCCCTGGTACCCAGTGCCAGGACGCGTGGGAATGGCTCAAAGCTGCGTCCGTCAGGGGGGGTTCGGACTTGACGTGAGGAAACCTTTCTTTACCGAGAAGGGGGTCAAACCCTGGAACAGGGGGTGGTTGATGCCCCATGCCTGTCAGTGTTTAAGAGGCATTTGGGCAACGCCCTTAATGCCGTGCTTTAACTTTTGGTCAGCCTTGCAGTGGTCAGGCAGTTGGATTAGATGGTCATTGTAGGTCCCTTCCAACTCAACTTTTCCATTCCATTCCATTCCACTCCATTCCATTCCGTTCCGTTCTGTTCTATTCTGTTCTGTTCTTTTCTGTTCCCTGTGCTCCCCGTGAGTCAAAACCCTGAGACAGTTATTTACCTGAAGAGCCAGGGGTTTTTCAGATCCAAAAACACTTTCAAGGACACAAATCACAAAGATTACAAGTGGAAACAGGATTTTATTTTATTTTATTTTATTTTATTTTACTTTATGTTATTTTATGTTATTTTATGTTATGTTATGTTATTTTATGTTACTTTATGTTATTTTATATTATTTGATTTGGTTTGATTTTTCTGAATCCATTTCAGAGCCGATGCTCACAAGCATGAACACAATGCACATGTGTAGCCAGGAGCAGGCTGATGCATTCTTGAGTTTAGCTTGAAGAAACATCCCTTGCAGTCTGGCAAAGGAAAGCCATAGAGCCGCAGAAAGTAGCAGCAGGGATGCAGGCCAAGCAGTCCCTGCTTCCTGAAGAGTGAGAACTTGAAGAATGAGGATCAGGAGCGACCACACGCAAAAGAAGAAGAAGAAGAGGTGTGTGGTACCGTGGGGTATTTTCCAAAGTAGGACACATAATAGCGATGACAAGCACACTTCTTGCCTTCCAAAACTTGCTGCGCCGCTGTGCTGCTTGGCCGGTGATGCATGAAAAGCGCTCTGGTGCCGGCCCTGCGCTTGTGCTGCATGCAGGGAGAGCTGCAAAGCGGCAGCTCCGGACGGTGCAGCAAGCCTGCAGCCCTTCCAAGTGCAGGCTGTTTTGCAGAAGCGAGAATCCGTGGGGAAACGGAGCCAAGGGAAGAGCAGAGCTCGCTCCCGCTCCAAACTTGCAACGGGCAAGAGAGCCCGAGAGAGCCAGGGCACGAGCGGTGCCTTGGAGGTGCAAGAGCAGCGGGCAAGAAGGGAGCCGAAAGGGCCCAGAGGAGCCCTGGCAAGGGGCTGTGCTCAATGCTACGGAGGACAAGAAGCAACCCGCGGGGGCCACCGTGGGGGCCCGCCCTGGGAGTCCAGAAAGCTTCCTCCCCCCGGATGCGGGGCACGAGGGCCATCTTCGTGGAGCACGAGCAGCAGGCACCTAGCCCAAATGGCCCAAAGGAGCCCTGGCAAGGGGCCGTGCTCAGTGCTGCAGAGGCAGGCAAAAACCCCCCGGGGACACTTGCTAGCCCACCGTGGGGGAAAAAAAGCCTTGCTCCCCCCAGCTGCAGGGCACGAGAGGCCATCTTCGTGGTGCATGAGCAGCAGGCAGTAACCTAGCCAAAAGGGAGCAGAGGAGCCCTGACAAGTGGTCATGCTCAATGCTGCAGAGGAAGGCAAAAAACCCCCGGGGACCAGTGCCAATCTGCCCCGGGGGAAAATTCCTTCCTGACCCCAGCGCTGGCGATCGGCTACTCCCTGAGCATGTGAGCAAGACCCGCCTCCTCCTCCCACAGGCTGGTCACGCCTCCCTCCCAGGAGATGACCAAGCCCTATTCTCCCTCAAGCTGGAGCCACCTCAGGGGCTTGCGAGAGAGGCGATATGCCCCGGGCCTGATGGACCTTGGGGGCAAGAATCCTTCCCATGCCTGGTAGGACACCAGTGGCTGCTCCGAAGCACTGGGAGGCCTTGCAACATCTCTGCATTCCGTTTCTTACGGCTGCTGCCCCTGGCTGCGCAGGGGATGAGGACGGCGAGCTCTGCAGTGCTCTTCAGGAAGGCGTTCCCTTGGTCTTGCCGCGGCTATCCAGCTGAAAAGGCTATCCGAACCGGAGATGAGCTTTGAAGGTGGCGCTGCCGGGAGCTGGCCTGGCAGCAGAGAATCTCCAGCAGCCTCGCCCAGCCTTCGGTCTTCTTCCCTCAGACCCTCCAAGTAATTCCACCGGCTCCTCAAGGATTTCCTCTGGGATGTCTTCGGGCTGCCCGCAGGCCATCTCTGGCAGCAGGACACGGGAGGATGCTCCCTTTTATCCTGGCCCGGGGCACTGTGACTGCTGCGTTGCCGGGCGGTGGCACTGTGACACGGGGGTGACGGGGCCCCCCATGCGCAGCCCCGCCCGCCGCAGCCCCCCCGCCGCCCCTCCGCCCGGCATCCTTCGGAGGAAGGCCTTTGGGGGGCTGGCCCCGAGGCAGTCCCTGTGCCCAGGAGGCCGAGGGGGCTGTCCCTGCCCTTGGTGGCCGTGCACTGAGCACAGCTGCTGGGCGTCCCTCATGTGTCCTCTGCCCCTCAGCTCCCAAGGACAAACCCAGTGCTGTTCCTCTTCCTTCAGGCCATGGCAGAAACCAAGCCTGCAGCCCAGAGACCACCCCTATTAGCCGTCCCCTCTCTGCACCAGAGCTAACGACCACGAGGCCGCGCGGCGAGGAGGGCCAGGGACTTGATGTGGCTGGACACAAAGCCGGGGAGTGTGAGGGGGAATGGTTTCAGTAGTTGCAGCCTGGAGGAAAGGCAAAGCGTAACCAGAGCCATAGCTTGGGATGGAAAGAAGACAGGCTTTGACAAACAAGGGAGCGGAGGTTACACTGGTGGGGTGGAAAGGCTGGTCATTTTCAGGCCTAGAACATTTGGAGCCGTGCCCAAAGCACAGGCAGGCAAACGACGACTCCTCCAAACGGGGAAAATTGCTCATTGCTGCTATCGCCGTCACATCCCCTTGTGCCACTGCAACCAAGCTGCGCAGCTCCTCTGTTAAAGACACCCATTGCCCGAGTTTATAGGGGATAGCAAACGCGCTTCAGCCCTGGGGTAAAACTTTGGCAGCTCTTTTGGGACTTCAAAGTTTCTGAGAGTTACTTGCCTCCCTCACTTGGCGGGAGGATGTTCAGCTCTTCTCTAAAGCCTGGAAAGTCTCTTTTTCCTTTAGGATTTAGTCTTTTGAGTCCTGAAAGAGGAAGGAAGGTGATATTCTTGTCATTTTGGTCGTTGGTGCCAAAATTCATCTGTCCGTTCAGACTCTGTAAAGAAGGGCATTTATACCGTATACATTCCTTTGGATGTGGGGATGCCAGAGGTGAAAGAAAGGCTTGTGGTTCCCTCTGCGTGAACTTTGCAGAGACGTAGAGAGCATGCAGGATTGCCTCACCATTCCTCACCAATGCACCAGGGAGGGACATTTGCTACTCCCCTGCTTATGGGGAGGTCGTCTTCTTGGCAAGAAGTCCTGAATGGTTTTGTGTTCTTGACCATCTTTCTCCTGGCACTTGAGTAGCTCTTCTGCTCCTTTGGCCTCCATCCTTGATATCTTTCTTGAAAGTGATGGCAGCCCTGTCAGCCTTTGTCTTGCTCCTGCTGGGCATCTTCTTCTGTAGGCCCTGCATGCCCCTCGTCGGCTGCTTAGTCTTTGTTTGCCTTGATCCCAGATGGAATTTGTCTTTCTTGAACGCGAGGAATGAGAAATGTCCCTAGTGGTGCCGCTGAGTTCTCACCAGGGCTTTGCACAATGCTTGCCTTTCCGATGGAAATAGCTTGCCTGACACACAAGAATGCATTTGCCTCTATGCCATTCGTGGCTCCTAGTCACCCTGTCATCTACTCATGCCTCCAGGAACGTTGGCCTACTCCGATGTTCCCAAACTGGAGCAGAAACTCATGGTGCTCCAGCTGCCGTTGTGTTACCTGCAGTTCTTCACACGCGTGGTTTACTGAGAGAGGGGGCTCTCTCTTCTGGCAGAGCTTCAGCTGGTGTGGAGCATGGGGGCCATAGAAATATACCCTGAGATAGAGCTTTTTCTGGTTCATGGGTGCCATGAAATCCAGAAGACGATGTGGACAATGAATGTATCTCCTGGAGGAGGCAGGAAGCCTACATATCTTGAACGGTAGTTTTCTGCAATCTCATTTCAAAAGACCTGACCGTGAACTTCACCGTTTCATACATTTGATGGCACGAAAGCGTGAAGGGTGGAGCCCGAGAGACGTGTTAATGAGGCTTTCACCCGTCGGTAGCCTGCTGGAGTGCAGCTCCACGCAGTCTCGACCAGCAGATCCAGCCCTCCGCCGGCCGGGTGAGCTAGGGACGGACTGTGTGGGTGGGCTCTGAGCACGAAGCTGGTGGTGTGCGTCTAGTCGCTTTCAAAATGGGTGTCTGCCTCCTAGGAAAGAAAAGAAGCACAGCTGGCGTTACGTGAGCTTCCATTTTGGAGGTTTCATTGGAGAAAGTGCCAAATCAGCCCCGATGCTGAAAAAGCTGCAGGAGATGAAACACGGGTGGGCCAGTGCGATGCGGTTCGTGGCACTGCTGTCTGTGGGGATATGCTTCACTGTGCAGGAGTGTGAATAAAGGTGGCTGATCTTTTAAATGACCTCTGCAGGCATTTAGTGAAAAGGAAGGTTGTTGCTGGTAGTGCCGATATGGGTGAGGAGTTGGCTGGCCGGGTGGCCGTCCGACACTAAAAGGCAACTGCCTCTCTCGAAGAGTCCCTGCGTGCCTGGAAGGTAGCTGCGAAGGAGGACTGAAGATTTTGCTTTTTATACACCCGCCTGAGATTACCTGAGCATGTCGGTGCGATGAAATTACTGGTGGCGGCATTCAGATACAAAGGAACTTCATTGATTGTTTTTTTTAATTAATAGATGAAACTATGAGAAACCATCTTCTAGCACACACGTGGTAATCCGTTTGCAAAACTGGTGCAATGAGTGCAGAAAGCTGCCAGGCTATGTCTATTCGGTTAAAGAATCTCAACCTTTTGATGCAAGCTCGGTGGGACGAGCCAGGCCCTTGCATGTGTCCAAACGTGGATTTGATGGATGAGCGGGCAGAGGGAGGCTAGAGACGGATTCGCTTGCCAGGAGGGCCCCCCGTCCAGGGGGCTTTTAGGAAAAAGAGAGTCTTTAAGTAGCAAGGGTTTCAAACAACGTGGAGTTTAGAAGCTAAAACCTATGTTTTGAGTTCCCCTTGAAAACGAACTGGTAGCCAGTGCATTTTAAGACCATGCTTTCTTCTTTGCAAAGGGCCCTAGAAGGCAAATGCACGTGGCAATAGCACGTCCCGCACTAATTCCCTCTAGCTGTACTGATTGCATTCCCATAGTGGCGGGGATCACAGTTCGGGAATGCAATCCCGTAAGTTGGGCCCCACCGTTTAAGAAGGATGTTAAGGGACTCGCATGCGTGCAGAGGAGTGCCACAAAGGCGGGGAAGGGGCTGGAAGGCACGTCCTCTGAGGCGCGGCTGAGGACGCTGGGTTTGACTAGTTTGGAGAGCAGGAGGCTGCGGGGCGACCTCACTGCTCTCCGCAGCTTCCTGAGGAGGGCAAGTGGAGAGGGAGGTGCTGATCTCTTCTCCCTGGTACCCAGTGCCAGGACGCGTGGGAATGGCTCAAAGCTGCGTCCGTCAGGGGGGGTTCGGACTTGACGTGAGGAAACCTTTCTTTACCGAGAAGGGGGTCAAACCCTGGAACAGGGGGTGGTTGATGCCCCATGCCTGTCAGTGTTTAAGAGGCATTTGGGCAACGCCCTTAATGCCGTGCTTTAACTTTTGGTCAGCCTTGCAGTGGTCAGGCAGTTGGATTAGATGGTCATTGTAGGTCCCTTCCAACTCAACTTTTCCATTCCACTCCATTCCATTCCGTTCCGTTCTGTTCTATTCTGTTCTGTTCTTTTCTGTTCCCTGTGCTCCCCGTGAGTCAAAACCCTGAGACAGTTATTTACCTGAAGAGCCAGGGTTTTTTCAGATCCAAAAACACTTTCAAGGACACAAATCACAAAGATTACAAGTGGAAACAGGATTTTATTTTATTTTATTTTATTTTATTTTACTTTATGTTATTTTATGTTATTTTATGTTATGTTATGTTATTTTATGTTACTTTATGTTATTTTATATTATTTGATTTGGTTTGATTTTTCTGAATCCATTTCAGAGCCGATGCTCACAAGCATGAACACAATGCACATGTGTAGCCAGGAGCAGGCTGATGCATTCTTGAGTTTAGCTTGAAGAAACATCCCTTGCAGTCTGGCAAAGGAAAGCCATAGAGCCGCAGAAAGTAGCAGCAGGGATGCAGGCCAAGCAGTCCCTGCTTCCTGAAGAGTGAGAACTTGAAGAATGAGGATCAGGAGCGACCACACACAAAAGAAGAAGAAGAAGAGGTGTGTGGTACCGTGGGGTATTTTCCAAAGTAGGACACATAATAGCGATGACAAGCACACTTCTTGCCTTCCAAAACTTGCTGCGCCGCTGTGCTGCTTGGCCGGTGATGCATGAAAAGCGCTCTGGTGCCGGCCCTGCGCTTGTGCTGCATGCAGGGAGAGCTGCAAAGCGGCAGCTCCGGACGGTGCAGCAAGCCTGCAGCCCTTCCAAGTGCAGGCTGTTTTGCAGAAGCGAGAATCCGTGGGGAAACGGAGCCAAGGGAAGAGCAGAGCTCGCTCCCGCTCCAAACTTGCAACGGGCAAGAGAGCCCGAGAGAGCCAGGGCACGAGCGGTGCCTTGGAGGTGCAAGAGCAGCGGGCAAGAAGGGAGCCGAAAGGGCCCAGAGGAGCCCTGGCAAGGGGCTGTGCTCAATGCTACGGAGGACAAGAAGCAACCCGCGGGGGCCACCGTGGGGGCCCGCCCTGGGAGTCCAGAAAGCTTCCTCCCCCCGGATGCGGGGCACGAGGGCCATCTTCGTGGAGCACGAGCAGCAGGCACCTAGCCCAAATGGCCCAAAGGAGCCCTGGCAAGGGGCCGTGCTCAGTGCTGCAGAGGCAGGCAAAAACCCCCCGGGGACACTTGCTAGCCCACCGTGGGGGAAAAAAAGCCTTGCTCCCCCCAGCTGCAGGGCACGAGAGGCCATCTTCGTGGTGCATGAGCAGCAGGCAGTAACCTAGCCAAAAGGGAGCAGAGGAGCCCTGACAAGTGGTCATGCTCAATGCTGCAGAGGAAGGCAAAAAACCCCCGGGGACCAGTGCCAATCTGCCCCGGGGGAAAATTCCTTCCTGACCCCAGCGCTGGCGATCGGCTACTCCCTGAGCATGTGAGCAAGACCCGCCTCCTCCTCCCACAGGCTGGTCACGCCTCCCTCCCAGGAGATGCCCAAGCCCTATTCTCCCTCAAGCTGGAGCCACCTCAGGGGCTTGCGAGAGAGGCGATATGCCCCGGGCCTGATGGACCTTGGGGGCAAGAATCCTTCCCATGCCTGGTAGGACACCAGTGGCTGCTCCGAAGCACTGGGAGGCCTTGCAACATCTCTGCATTCCGTTTCTTACGGCTGCTGCCCCTGGCTGCGCAGGGGATGAGGACGGCGAGCTCTGCAGTGCTCTTCAGGAAGGCGTTCCCTTGGTCTTGCCGCGGCTATCCAGCTGAAAAGGCTATCCGAACCGGAGATGAGCTTTGAAGGTGGCGCTGCCGGGAGCTGGCCTGGCAGCAGAGAATCTCCAGCAGCCTCGCCCAGCCTTCGGTCTTCTTCCCTCAGACCCTCCAAGTAATTCCACCGGCTCCTCAAGGATTTCCTCTGGGATGTCTTCGGGCTGCCCGCAGGCCATCTCTGGCAGCAGGACACGGGAGGATGCTCCCTTTTATCCTGGCCCGGGGCACTGTGACTGCTGCGTTGCCGGGCGGTGGCACTGTGACACGGGGGTGACGGGGCCCCCCATGCGCAGCCCCGCCCGCCGCAGCCCCCCCGCCGCCCCTCCGCCCGGCATCCTTCGGAGGAAGGCCTTTGGGGTGCTGGCCCCGAGGCAGTCCCTGTGCCCAGGAGGCCGAGGGGGCTGTCCCTGCCCTTGGTGGCCGTGCACTGAGCACAGCTGCTGGGCGTCCCTCATGTGTCCTCTGCCCCTCAGCTCCCAAGGACAAACCCAGTGCTGTTCCTCTTCCTTCAGGCCATGGCAGAAACCAAGCCTGCAGCCCAGAGACCACCCCTATTAGCCGTCCCCTCTCTGCACCAGAGCTAACGACCACGAGGCCGCGCGGCGAGGAGGGCCAGGGACTTGATGTGGCTGGACACAAAGCCGGGGAGTGTGAGGGGGAATGGTTTCAGTAGTTGCAGCCTGGAGGAAAGGCAAAGCGTAACCAGAGCCATAGCTTGGGATGGAAAGAAGACAGGCTTTGACAAACAAGGGAGCGGAGGTTACACTGGTGGGGTGGAAAGGCTGGTCATTTTCAGGCCTAGAACATTTGGAGCCGTGCCCAAAGCACAGGCAGGCAAACGACGACTCCTCCAAACGGGGAAAATTGCTCATTGCTGCTATCGCCGTCACATCCCCTTGTGCCACTGCAACCAAGCTGCGCAGCTCCTCTGTTAAAGACACCCATTGCCCGAGTTTATAGGGGATAGCAAACGCGCTTCAGCCCTGGGGTAAAACTTTGGCAGCTCTTTTGGGACTTCAAAGTTTCTGAGAGTTACTTGCCTCCCTCACTTGGCGGGAGGATGTTCAGCTCTTCTCTAAAGCCTGGAAAGTCTCTTTTTCCTTTAGGATTTAGTCTTTTGAGTCCTGAAAGAGGAAGGAAGGTGATATTCTTGTCATTTTGGTCGTTGGTGCCAAAATTCATCTGTCCGTTCAGACTCTGTAAAGAAGGGCATTTATACCGTATACATTCCTTTGGATGTGGGGATGCCAGAGGTGAAAGAAAGGCTTGTGGTTCCCTCTGCGTGAACTTTGCAGAGACGTAGAGAGCATGCAGGATTGCCTCACCATTCCTCACCAATGCACCAGGGAGGGACATTTGCTACTCCCCTGCTTATGGGGAGGTCGTCTTCTTGGCAAGAAGTCCTGAATGGTTTTGTGTTCTTGACCATCTTTCTCCTGGCACTTGAGTAGCTCTTCTGCTCCTTTGGCCTCCATCCTTGATATCTTTCTTGAAAGTGATGGCAGCCCTGTCAGCCTTTGTCTTGCTCCTGCTGGGCATCTTCTTCTGTAGGCCCTGCATGCCCCTCGTCGGCTGCTTAGTCTTTGTTTGCCTTGATCCCAGATGGAATTTGTCTTTCTTGAACGCGAGGAATGAGAAATGTCCCTAGTGGTGCCGCTGAGTTCTCACCAGGGCTTTGCACAATGCTTGCCTTTCCGATGGAAATAGCTTGCCTGACACACAAGAATGCATTTGCCTCTATGCCATTCGTGGCTCCTAGTCACCCTGTCATCTACTCATGCCTCCAGGAACGTTGGCCTACTCCGATGTTCCCAAACTGGAGCAGAAACTCATGGTGCTCCAGCTGCCGTTGTGTTACCTGCAGTTCTTCACACGCGTGGTTTACTGAGAGAGGGGGCTCTCTCTTCTGGCAGAGCTTCAGCTGGTGTGGAGCATGGGGGCCATAGAAACATACCCTGAGATAGAGCTTTTTCTGGTTCATGGGTGCCATGAAATCCAGAAGACGATGTGGACAATGAATGTATCTCCTGGAGGAGGCAGGAAGCCTACATATCTTGAACGGTAGTTTTCTGCAATCTCATTTCAAAAGACCTGACCGTGAACTTCACCGTTTCATACATTTGATGGCACGAAAGCGTGAAGGGTGGAGCCCGAGAGACGTGTTAATGAGGCTTTCACCCGTCGGTAGCCTGCTGGAGTGCAGCTCCACGCAGTCTCGACCAGCAGATCCAGCCCTCCGCCGGCCGGGTGAGCTAGGGACGGACTGTGTGGGTGGGCTCTGAGCACGAAGCTGGTGGTGTGCGTCTAGTCGCTTTCAAAATGGGTGTCTGCCTCCTAGGAAAGAAAAGAAGCACAGCTGGCGTTACGTGAGCTTCCATTTTGGAGGTTTCATTGGAGAAAGTGCCAAATCAGCCCCGATGCTGAAAAAGCTGCAGGAGATGAAACACGGGTGGGCCAGTGCGATGCGGTTCGTGGCACTGCTGTCTGTGGGGATATGCTTCACTGTGCAGGAGTGTGAATAAAGGTGGCTGATCTTTTAAATGACCTCTGCAGGCATTTAGTGAAAAGGAAGGTTGTTGCTGGTAGTGCCGATGTGGGTGAGGAGTTGGCTGGCCGGGTGGCCGTCCGACACTAAAAGGCAACTGCCTCTCTCGAAGAGTCCCTGCGTGCCTGGAAGGTAGCTGCGAAGGAGGACTGAAGATTTTGCTTTTTATACACCCGCCTGAGATTACCTGAGAATGTCGGTGCGATGAAATTACTGGTGGCGGCATTCAGATACAAAGGAACTTCATTGATTGTTTTTTTTAATTAATAGATGAAACTATGAGAAACCATCTTCTAGCACACACGTGGTAATCCGTTTGCAAAACTGGTGCAATGAGTGCAGAAAGCTGCCAGGCTATGTCTATTCGGTTAAAGAATCTCAACCTTTTGATGCAAGCTCGGTGGGACGAGCCAGGCCCTTGCATGTGTCCAAACGTGGATTTGATGGATGAGCGGGCAGAGGGAGGCTAGAGACGGATTCGCTTGCCAGGAGGGCCCCCCGTCCAGGGGGCTTTTAGGAAAAAGAGAGTCTTTAAGTAGCAAGGGTTTCAAACAACGTGGAGTTTAGAAGCTAAAACCTATGTTTTGAGTTCCCCTTGAAAACGAACTGGTAGCCAGTGCATTTTAAGACCATGCTTTCTTCTTTGCAAAGGGCCCTAGAAGGCAAATGCACGTGGCAATAGCACGTCCCGCACTAATTCCCTCTAGCTGTACTGATTGCATTCCCATAGTGGCGGGGATCACAGTTCGGGAATGCAATCCCGTAAGTTGGGCCCCACCGTTTAAGAAGGATGTTAAGGGACTCGCATGCGTGCAGAGGAGTGCCACAAAGGCGGGGAAGGGGCTGGAAGGCATGTCCTCTGAGGCGCGGCTGAGGACGCTGGGTTTGACTAGTTTGGAGAGCAGGAGGCTGCGGGGCGACCTCACTGCTCTCCGCAGCTTCCTGAGGAGGGCAAGTGGAGAGGGAGGTGCTGATCTCTTCTCCCTGGTACCCAGTGCCAGGACGCGTGGGAATGGCTCAAAGCTGCGTCCGTCAGGGGGGGTTCGGACTTGACGTGAGGAAACCTTTCTTTACCGAGAAGGGGGTCAAACCCTGGAACAGGGGGTGGTTGATGCCCCATGCCTGTCAGTGTTTAAGAGGCATTTGGGCAACGCCCTTAATGCCGTGCTTTAACTTTTGGTCAGCCTTGCAGTGGTCAGGCAGTTGGATTAGATGGTCATTGTAGGTCCCTTCCAACTCAACTTTTCCATTCCATTCCATTCCACTCCATTCCATTCCGTTCCGTTCTGTTCTATTCTGTTCTGTTCTTTTCTGTTCCCTGTGCTCCCCGTGAGTCAAAACCCTGAGACAGTTATTTACCTGAAGAGCCAGGGGTTTTTCAGATCCAAAAACACTTTCAAGGACACAAATCACAAAGATTACAAGTGGAAACAGGATTTTATTTTATGTTATTTTATTTTATTTTATTTTATTTTATTTTATTTTATTTTATTTTACTTTATGTTATTTTATGTTATTTTATGTTATGTTATGTTATTTTATGTTACTTTATGTTATTTTATATTATTTGATTTGGTTTGATTTTTCTGAATCCATTTCAGAGCCGATGCTCACAAGCATGAACACAATGCACATGTGTAGCCAGGAGCAGGCTGATGCATTCTTGAGTTTAGCTTGAAGAAACATCCCTTGCAGTCTGGCAAAGGAAAGCCATAGAGCCGCAGAAAGTAGCAGCAGGGATGCAGGCCAAGCAGTCCCTGCTTCCTGAAGAGTGAGAACTTGAAGAATGAGGATCAGGAGCGACCATACACAAAAGAAGAAGAAGAAGAGGTGTGTGGTACTGTGGGGTATTTTCCAAAGTAGGACACATAATAGCGATGACAAGCACACTTCTTGCCTTCCAAAACTTGCTGCGCCGCTGTGCTGCTTGGCCGGTGATGCATGAAAAGCGCTCTGGTGCCGGCCCTGCGCTTGTGCTGCATGCAGGGAGAGCTGCAAAGCGGCAGCTCCGGACGGTGCAGCAAGCCTGCAGCCCTTCCAAGTGCAGGCTGTTTTGCAGAAGCAAGAATCCGTGGGGAAACGGAGCCAAGGGAAGAGCAGAGCTCGCTCCCGCTCCAAACTTGCAACGGGCAAGAGAGCCCGAGAGAGCCAGGGCACGAGCGGTGCCTTGGAGGTGCAAGAGCAGCGGGCAAGAAGGGAGCCGAAAGGGCCCAGAGGAGCCCTGGCAAGGGGCTGTGCTCAATGCTACGGAGGACAAGAAGCAACCCGCGGGGGCCACCGTGGGGGCCCGCCCTGGGAGTCCAGAAAGCTTCCTCCCCCCGGATGCGGGGCACGAGGGCCATCTTCGTGGAGCACGAGCAGCAGGCACCTAGCCCAAATGGCCCAAAGGAGCCCTGGCAAGGGGCCGTGCTCAGTGCTGCAGAGGCAGGCAAAAACCCCCCGGGGACACTTGCTAGCCCACCGTGGGGGAAAAAAAGCCTTGCTCCCCCCAGCTGCAGGGCACGAGAGGCCATCTTCGTGGTGCATGAGCAGCAGGCAGTAACCTAGCCAAAAGGGAGCAGAGGAGCCCTGACAAGTGGTCATGCTCAATGCTGCAGAGGAAGGCAAAAAACCCCCGGGGACCAGTGCCAATCTGCCCCGGGGGAAAATTCCTTCCTGACCCCAGCGCTGGCGATCGGCTACTCCCTGAGCATGTGAGCAAGACCCGCCTCCTCGTCCCACAGGCTGGTCACGCCTCCCTCCCAGGAGATGCCCAAGCCCTATTCTCCCTCAAGCTGGAGCCACCTCAGGGGCTTGCGAGAGAGGCGATATGCCCCGGGCCTGATGGACCTTGGGGGCAAGAATCCTTCCCATGCCTGGTAGGACACCAGTGGCTGCTCCGAAGCACTGGGAGGCCTTGCAACATCTCTGCATTCCGTTTCTTACGGCTGCTGCCCCTGGCTGCGCAGGGGATGAGGACGGCGAGCTCTGCAGTGCTCTTCAGGAAGGCGTTCCCTTGGTCTTGCCGCGGCTATCCAGCTGAAAAGGCTATCCGAACCGGAGATGAGCTTTGAAGGTGGCGCTGCCGGGAGCTGGCCTGGCAGCAGAGAATCTCCAGCAGCCTCGCCCAGCCTTCGGTCTTCTTCCCTCAGACCCTCCAAGTAATTCCACCGGCTCCTCAAGGATTTCCTCTGGGATGTCTTCGGGCTGCCCGCAGGCCATCTCTGGCAGCAGGACACGGGAGGATGCTCCCTTTTATCCTGGCCCGGGGCACTGTGACTGCTGCGTTGCCGGGCGGTGGCACTGTGACACGGGGGTGACGGGGCCCCCCATGCGCAGCCCCGCCCGCCGCAGCCCCCCCGCCGCCCCTCCGCCCGGCATCCTTCGGAGGAAGGCCTTTGGGGTGCTGGCCCCGAGGCAGTCCCTGTGCCCAGGAGGCCGAGGGGGCTGTCCCTGCCCTTGGTGGCCGTGCACTGAGCACAGCTGCTGGGCGTCCCTCATGTGTCCTCTGCCCCTCAGCTCCCAAGGACAAACCCAGTGCTGTTCCTCTTCCTTCAGGCCATGGCAGAAACCAAGCCTGCAGCCCAGAGACCACCCCTATTAGCCGTCCCCTCTCTGCACCAGAGCTAACGACCACGAGGCCGCGCGGCGAGGAGGGCCAGGGACTTGATGTGGCTGGACACAAAGCCGGGGAGTGTGAGGGGGAATGGTTTCAGTAGTTGCAGCCTGGAGGAAAGGCAAAGCGTAACCAGAGCCATAGCTTGGGATGGAAAGAAGACAGGCTTTGACAAACAAGGGAGCGGAGGTTACACTGGTGGGGTGGAAAGGCTGGTCATTTTCAGGCCTAGAACATTTGGAGCCGTGCCCAAAGCACAGGCAGGCAAACGACGACTCCTCCAAACGGGGAAAATTGCTCATTGCTGCTATCGCCGTCACATCCCCTTGTGCCACTGCAACCAAGCTGCGCAGCTCCTCTGTTAAAGACACCCATTGCCCGAGTTTATAGGGGATAGCAAACGCGCTTCAGCCCTGGGGTAAAACTTTGGCAGCTCTTTTGGGACTTCAAAGTTTCTGAGAGTTACTTGCCTCCCTCACTTGGCGGGAGGATGTTCAGCTCTTCTCTAAAGCCTGGAAAGTCTCTTTTTCCTTTAGGATTTAGTCTTTTGAGTCCTGAAAGAGGAAGGAAGGTGATATTCTTGTCATTTTGGTCGTTGGTGCCAAAATTCATCTGTCCGTTCAGACTCTGTAAAGAAGGGCATTTATACCGTATACATTCCTTTGGATGTGGGGATGCCAGAGGTGAAAGAAAGGCTTGTGGTTCCCTCTGCGTGAACTTTGCAGAGACGTAGAGAGCATGCAGGATTGCCTCACCATTCCTCACCAATGCACCAGGGAGGGACATTTGCTACTCCCCTGCTTATGGGGAGGTCGTCTTCTTGGCAAGAAGTCCTGAATGGTTTTGTGTTCTTGACCATCTTTCTCCTGGCACTTGAGTAGCTCTTCTGCTCCTTTGGCCTCCATCCTTGATATCTTTCTTGAAAGTGATGGCAGCCCTGTCAGCCTTTGTCTTGCTCCTGCTGGGCATCTTCTTCTGTAGGCCCTGCATGCCCCTCGTCGGCTGCTTAGTCTTTGTTTGCCTTGATCCCAGATGGAATTTGTCTTTCTTGAACGCGAGGAATGAGAAATGTCCCTAGTGGTGCCGCTGAGTTCTCACCAGGGCTTTGCACAATGCTTGCCTTTCCGATGGAAATAGCTTGCCTGACACACAAGAATGCATTTGCCTCTATGCCATTCGTGGCTCCTAGTCACCCTGTCATCTACTCATGCCTCCAGGAACGTTGGCCTACTCCGATGTTCCCAAACTGGAGCAGAAACTCATGGTGCTCCAGCTGCCGTTGTGTTACCTGCAGTTCTTCACACGCGTGGTTTACTGAGAGAGGGGGCTCTCTCTTCTGGCAGAGCTTCAGCTGGTGTGGAGCATGGGGGCCATAGAAACATACCCTGAGATAGAGCTTTTTCTGGTTCATGGGTGCCATGAAATCCAGAAGACGATGTGGACAATGAATGTATCTCCTGGAGGAGGCAGGAAGCCTACATATCTTGAACGGTAGTTTTCTGCAATCTCATTTCAAAAGACCTGACCGTGAACTTCACCGTTTCATACATTTGATGGCACGAAAGCGTGAAGGGTGGAGCCTGAGAGACGTGTTAATGAGGCTTTCACCCGTCGGTAGCCTGCTGGAGTGCAGCTCCACGCAGTCTCGACCAGCAGATCCAGCCCTCCGCCGGCCGGGTGAGCTAGGGACGGACTGTGTGGGTGGGCTCTGAGCACGAAGCTGGTGGTGTGCGTCTAGTCGCTTTCAAAATGGGTGTCTGCCTCCTAGGAAAGAAAAGAAGCACAGCTGGCGTTACGTGAGCTTCCATTTTGGAGGTTTCATTGGAGAAAGTGCCAAATCAGCCCCGATGCTGAAAAAGCTGCAGGAGATGAAACACGGGTGGGCCAGTGCGATGCGGTTCGTGGCACTGCTGTCTGTGGGGATATGCTTCACTGTGCAGGAGTGTGAATAAAGGTGGCTGATCTTTTAAATGACCTCTGCAGGCATTTAGTGAAAAGGAAGGTTGTTGCTGGTAGTGCCGATGTGGGTGAGGAGTTGGCTGGCCGGGTGGCCGTCCGACACTAAAAGGCAACTGCCTCTCTCGAAGAGTCCCTGCGTGCCTGGAAGGTAGCTGCGAAGGAGGACTGAAGATTTTGCTTTTTATACACCCGCCTGAGATTACCTGAGAATGTCGGTGCGATGAAATTACTGGTGGCGGCATTCAGATACAAAGGAACTTCATTGATTGTTTTTTTTAATTAATAGATGAAACTATGAGAAACCATCTTCTAGCACACACGTGGTAATCCGTTTGCAAAACTGGTGCAATGAGTGCAGAAAGCTGCCAGGCTATGTCTATTCGGTTAAAGAATCTCAACCTTTTGATGCAAGCTCGGTGGGACGAGCCAGGCCCTTGCATGTGTCCAAACGTGGATTTGATGGATGAGCGGGCAGAGGGAGGCTAGAGACGGATTCGCTTGCCAGGAGGGCCCCCCGTCCAGGGGGCTTTTAGGAAAAAGAGAGTCTTTAAGTAGCAAGGGTTTCAAACAACGTGGAGTTTAGAAGCTAAAACCTATGTTTTGAGTTCCCCTTGAAAACGAACTGGTAGCCAGTGCATTTTAAGACCATGCTTTCTTCTTTGCAAAGGGCCCTAGAAGGCAAATGCACGTGGCAATAGCACGTCCCGCACTAATTCCCTCTAGCTGTACTGATTGCATTCCCATAGTGGCGGGGATCACAGTTCGGGAATGCAATCCCGTAAGTTGGGCCCCACCATTTAAGAAGGATGTTAAGGGACTCGCATGCGTGCAGAGGAGTGCCACAAAGGCGGGGAAGGGGCTGGAAGGCACGTCCTCTGAGGAGCGGCTGAGGACGCTGGGTTTGACTAGTTTGGAGAGCAGGAGGCTGCGGGGCGACCTCACTGCTCTCCGCAGCTTCCTGAGGAGGGCAAGTGGAGAGGGAGGTGCTGATCTCTTCTCCCTGGTACCCAGTGCCAGGACGCGTGGGAATGGCCCAAAGCTGCGTCCGTCAGGGGGGGTTCGGACTTGACGTGAGGAAACCTTTCTTTACCGAGAAGGGGGTCAAACCCTGGAACAGGGGGTGGTTGATGCCCCATGCCTGTCAGTGTTTAAGAGGCATTTGGGCAACGCCCTTAATGCCGTGCTTTAACTTTTGGTCAGCCTTGCAGTGGTCAGGCAGTTGGATTAGATGGTCATTGTAGGTCCCTTCCAACTCAACTTTTCCATTCCACTCCATTCCATTCCGTTCCGTTCTGTTCTATTCTGTTCTGTTCTTTTCTGTTCCCTGTGCTCCCCGTGAGTCAAAACCCTGAGACAGTTATTTACCTGAAGAGCCAGGGTTTTTTCAGATCCAAAAACACTTTCAAGGACACAAATCACAAAGATTACAAGTGGAAACAGGATTTGATTTGATTTGATTTTATTTTATTTTATTTTATTTTATTTTATTTTATTTTATTTTACTTTATGTTATTTTATGTTATGTTATGTTATGTTATGTTATTTTATGTTACTTTATGTTATTTTATATTATTTGATTTGGTTTGATTTTTCTGAATCCATTTCAGAGCCGATGCTCACAAGCATGAACACAATGCACACGTGTAGCCAGGAGCAGGCTGATGCATTCTTGAGTTTAGCTTGAAGAAACATCCCTTGCAGTCTGGCAAAGGAAAGCCATAGAGCCGCAGAAAGTAGCAGCAGGGATGCAGGCCAAGCAGTCCCTGCTTCCTGAAGAGTGAGAACTTGAAGAATGAGGATCAGGAGCGACCACACACAAAAGAAGAAGAAGAAGAGGTGTGTGGTACCGTGGGGTATTTTCCAAAGTAGGACACATAATAGCGATGACAAGCACACTTCTTGCCTTCCAAAACTTGCTGCGCCGCTGTGCTGCTTGGCCGGTGATGCATGAAAAGCGCTCTGGTGCCGGCCCTGCGCTTGTGCTGCATGCAGGGAGAGCTGCAAAGCGGCAGCTCCGGACGGTGCAGCAAGCCTGCAGCCCTTCCAAGTGCAGGCTGTTTTGCAGAAGCGAGAATCCGTGGGGAAACGGAGCCAAGGGAAGAGCAGAGCTCGCTCCCGCTCCAAACTTGCAACGGGCAAGAGAGCCCGAGAGAGCCAGGGCACGAGCGGTGCCTTGGAGGTGCAAGAGCAGCGGGCAAGAAGGGAGCCGAAAGGGCCCAGAGGAGCCCTGGCAAGGGGCTGTGCTCAATGCTACGGAGGACAAGAAGCAACCCGCGGGGGCCACCGTGGGGGCCCGCCCTGGGAGTCCAGAAAGCTTCCTCCCCCCGGATGCGGGGCACGAGGGCCATCTTCGTGGAGCACGAGCAGCAGGCACCTAGCCCAAATGGCCCAAAGGAGCCCTGGCAAGGGGCCGTGCTCAGTGCTGCAGAGGCAGGCAAAAACCCCCCGGGGACACTTGCTAGCCCACCGTGGGGGAAAAAAAGCCTTGCTCCCCCCAGCTGCAGGGCACGAGAGGCCATCTTCGTGGTGCATGAGCAGCAGGCAGTAACCTAGCCAAAAGGGAGCAGAGGAGCCCTGACAAGTGGTCATGCTCAATGCTGCAGAGGAAGGCAAAAAACCCCCGGGGACCAGTGCCAATCTGCCCCGGGGGAAAATTCCTTCCTGACCCCAGCGCTGGCGATCGGCTACTCCCTGAGCATGTGAGCAAGACCCGCCTCCTCGTCCCACAGGCTGGTCACGCCTCCCTCCCAGGAGATGCCCAAGCCCTATTCTCCCTCAAGCTGGAGCCACCTCAGGGGCTTGCGAGAGAGGCGATATGCCCCGGGCCTGATGGACCTTGGGGGCAAGAATCCTTCCCATGCCTGGTAGGACACCAGTGGCTGCTCCGAAGCACTGGGAGGCCTTGCAACATCTCTGCATTCCGTTTCTTACGGCTGCTGCCCCTGGCTGCGCAGGGGATGAGGACGGCGAGCTCTGCAGTGCTCTTCAGGAAGGCGTTCCCTTGGTCTTGCCGCGGCTATCCAGCTGAAAAGGCTATCCGAACCGGAGATGGGCTTTGAAGGTGGCGCTGCCGGGAGCTGGCCTGGCAGCAGAGAATCTCCAGCAGCCTCGCCCAGCCTTCGGTCTTCTTCCCTCAGACCCTCCAAGTAATTCCACCGGCTCCTCAAGGATTTCCTCTGGGATGTCTTCGGGCTGCCCGCAGGCCATCTCTGGCAGCAGGACACGGGAGGATGCTCCCTTTTATCCTGGCCCGGGGCACTGTGACTGCTGCGTTGCCGGGCGGTGGCACTGTGACACGGGGGTGACGGGGCCCCCCATGCGCAGCCCCGCCCGCCGCAGCCCCCCCGCCGCCCCTCCGCCCGGCATCCTTCGGAGGAAGGCCTTTGGGGGGCTGGCCCCGAGGCAGTCCCTGTGCCCAGGAGGCCGAGGGGGCTGTCCCTGCCCTTGGTGGCCGTGCACTGAGCACAGCTGCTGGGCGTCCCTCATGTGTCCTCTGCCCCTCAGCTCCCAAGGACAAACCCAGTGCTGTTCCTCTTCCTTCAGGCCATGGCAGAAACCAAGCCTGCAGCCCAGAGACCACCCCTATTAGCCGTCCCCTCTCTGCACCAGAGCTAACGACCACGAGGCCGCGCGGCGAGGAGGGCCAGGGACTTGATGTGGCTGGACACAAAGCCGGGGAGTGTGAGGGGGAATGGTTTCAGTAGTTGCAGCCTGGAGGAAAGGCAAAGCGTAACCAGAGCCATAGCTTGGGATGGAAAGAAGACAGGCTTTGACAAACAAGGGAGCGGAGGTTACACTGGTGGGGTGGAAAGGCTGGTCATTTTCAGGCCTAGAACATTTGGAGCCGTGCCCAAAGCACAGGCAGGCAAACGACGACTCCTCCAAACGGGGAAAATTGCTCATTGCTGCTATCGCCGTCACATCCCCTTGTGCCACTGCAACCAAGCTGCGCAGCTCCTCTGTTAAAGACACCCATTGCCCGAGTTTATAGGGGATAGCAAACGCGCTTCAGCCCTGGGGTAAAACTTTGGCAGCTCTTTTGGGACTTCAAAGTTTCTGAGAGTTACTTGCCTCCCTCACTTGGCGGGAGGATGTTCAGCTCTTCTCTAAAGCCTGGAAAGTCTCTTTTTCCTTTAGGATTTAGTCTTTTGAGTCCTGAAAGAGGAAGGAAGGTGATATTCTTGTCATTTTGGTCGTTGGTGCCAAAATTCATCTGTCCGTTCAGACTCTGTAAAGAAGGGCATTTATACCGTATACATTCCTTTGGATGTGGGGATGCCAGAGGTGAAAGAAAGGCTTGTGGTTCCCTCTGCGTGAACTTTGCAGAGACGTAGAGAGCATGCAGGATTGCCTCACCATTCCTCACCAATGCACCAGGGAGGGACATTTGCTACTCCCCTGCTTATGGGGAGGTCGTCTTCTTGGCAAGAAGTCCTGAATGGTTTTGTGTTCTTGACCATCTTTCTCCTGGCACTTGAGTAGCTCTTCTGCTCCTTTGGCCTCCATCCTTGATATCTTTCTTGAAAGTGATGGCAGCCCTGTCAGCCTTTGTCTTGCTCCTGCTGGGCATCTTCTTCTGTAGGCCCTGCATGCCCCTCGTCGGCTGCTTAGTCTTTGTTTGCCTTGATCCCAGATGGAATTTGTCTTTCTTGAACGCGAGGAATGAGAAATGTCCCTAGTGGTGCCGCTGAGTTCTCACCAGGGCTTTGCACAATGCTTGCCTTTCCGATGGAAATAGCTTGCCTGACACACAAGAATGCATTTGCCTCTATGCCATTCGTGGCTCCTAGTCACCCTGTCATCTACTCATGCCTCCAGGAACGTTGGCCTACTCCGATGTTCCCAAACTGGAGCAGAAACTCATGGTGCTCCAGCTGCCGTTGTGTTACCTGCAGTTCTTCACACGCGTGGTTTACTGAGAGAGGGGGCTCTCTCTTCTGGCAGAGCTTCAGCTGGTGTGGAGCATGGGGGCCATAGAAACATACCCTGAGATAGAGCTTTTTCTGGTTCATGGGTGCCATGAAATCCAGAAGACGATGTGGACAATGAATGTATCTCCTGGAGGAGGCAGGAAGCCTACATATCTTGAACGGTAGTTTTCTGCAATCTCATTTCAAAAGACCTGACCGTGAACTTCACCGTTTCATACATTTGATGGCACGAAAGCGTGAAGGGTGGAGCCCGAGAGACGTGTTAATGAGGCTTTCACCCGTCGGTAGCCTGCTGGAGTGCAGCTCCACGCAGTCTCGACCAGCAGATCCAGCCCTCCGCCGGCCGGGTGAGCTAGGGACGGACTGTGTGGGTGGGCTCTGAGCACGAAGCTGGTGGTGTGCGTCTAGTCGCTTTCAAAATGGGTGTCTGCCTCCTAGGAAAGAAAAGAAGCACAGCTGGCGTTACGTGAGCTTCCATTTTGGAGGTTTCATTGGAGAAAGTGCCAAATCAGCCCCGATGCTGAAAAAGCTGCAGGAGATGAAACACGGGTGGGCCAGTGCGATGCGGTTCGTGGCACTGCTGTCTGTGGGGATATGCTTCACTGTGCAGGAGTGTGAATAAAGGTGGCTGATCTTTTAAATGACCTCTGCAGGCATTTAGTGAAAAGGAAGGTTGTTGCTGGTAGTGCCGATGTGGGTGAGGAGTTGGCTGGCCGGGTGGCCGTCCGACACTAAAAGGCAACTGCCTCTCTCGAAGAGTCCCTGCGTGCCTGGAAGGTAGCTGCGAAGGAGGACTGAAGATTTTGCTTTTTATACACCCGCCTGAGATTACCTGAGCATGTCGGTGCGATGAAATTACTGGTGGCGGCATTCAGATACAAAGGAACTTCATTGATTGTTTTTTTTAATTAATAGATGAAACTATGAGAAACCATCTTCTAGCACACACGTGGTAATCCGTTTGCAAAACTGGTGCAATGAGTGCAGAAAGCTGCCAGGCTATGTCTATTCGGTTAAAGAATCTCAACCTTTTGATGCAAGCTCGGTGGGACGAGCCAGGCCCTTGCATGTGTCCAAACGTGGATTTGATGGATGAGCGGGCAGAGGGAGGCTAGAGACGGATTCGCTTGCCAGGAGGGCCCCCCGTCCAGGGGGCTTTTAGGAAAAAGAGAGTCTTTAAGTAGCAAGGGTTTCAAACAACGTGGAGTTTAGAAGCTAAAACCTATGTTTTGAGTTCCCCTTGAAAACGAACTGGTAGCCAGTGCATTTTAAGACCATGCTTTCTTCTTTGCAAAGGGCCCTAGAAGGCAAATGCACGTGGCAATAGCACGTCCCGCACTAATTCCCTCTAGCTGTACTGATTGCATTCCCATAGTGGCGGGGATCACAGTTCGGGAATGCAATCCCGTAAGTTGGGCCCCACCATTTAAGAAGGATGTTAAGGGACTCGCATGCGTGCAGAGGAGTGCCACAAAGGCGGGGAAGGGGCTGGAAGGCACGTCCTCTGAGGAGCGGCTGAGGACGCTGGGTTTGACTAGTTTGGAGAGCAGGAGGCTGCGGGGCGACCTCACTGCTCTCCGCAGCTTCCTGAGGAGGGCAAGTGGAGAGGGAGGTGCTGATCTCTTCTCCCTGGTACCCAGTGCCAGGACGCGTGGGAATGGCCCAAAGCTGCGTCCGTCAGGGGGGGTTCGGACTTGACGTGAGGAAACCTTTCTTTACCGAGAAGGGGGTCAAACCCTGGAACAGGGGGTGGTTGATGCCCCATGCCTGTCAGTGTTTAAGAGGCATTTGGGCAACGCCCTTAATGCCGTGCTTTAACTTTTGGTCAGCCTTGCAGTGGTCAGGCAGTTGGATTAGATGGTCATTGTAGGTCCCTTCCAACTCAACTTTTCCATTCCATTCCATTCCACTCCATTCCATTCCGTTCCGTTCTGTTCTATTCTGTTCTGTTCTTTTCTGTTCCCTGTGCTCCCCGTGAGTCAAAACCCTGAGACAGTTATTTACCTGAAGAGCCAGGGTTTTTTCAGATCCAAAAACACTTTCAAGGACACAAATCACAAAGATTACAAGTGGAAACAGGATTTGATTTGATTTGATTTTATTTTATTTTATTTTATTTTATTTTATTTTATTTTATTTTATTTTACTTTATGTTATTTTATGTTATGTTATGTTATGTTATGTTATTTTATGTTACTTTATGTTATTTTATATTATTTGATTTGGTTTGATTTTTCTGAATCCATTTCAGAGCCGATGCTCACAAGCATGAACACAATGCACACGTGTAGCCAGGAGCAGGCTGATGCATTCTTGAGTTTAGCTTGAAGAAACATCCCTTGCAGTCTGGCAAAGGAAAGCCATAGAGCCGCAGAAAGTAGCAGCAGGGATGCAGGCCAAGCAGTCCCTGCTTCCTGAAGAGTGAGAACTTGAAGAATGAGGATCAGGAGCGACCACACACAAAAGAAGAAGAAGAAGAGGTGTGTGGTACCGTGGGGTATTTTCCAAAGTAGGACACATAATAGCGATGACAAGCACACTTCTTGCCTTCCAAAACTTGCTGCGCCGCTGTGCTGCTTGGCCGGTGATGCATGAAAAGCGCTCTGGTGCCGGCCCTGCGCTTGTGCTGCATGCAGGGAGAGCTGCAAAGCGGCAGCTCCGGACGGTGCAGCAAGCCTGCAGCCCTTCCAAGTGCAGGCTGTTTTGCAGAAGCGAGAATCCGTGGGGAAACGGAGCCAAGGGAAGAGCAGAGCTCGCTCCCGCTCCAAACTTGCAACGGGCAAGAGAGCCCGAGAGAGCCAGGGCATGAGCGGTGCCTTGGAGGTGCAAGAGCAGCGGGCAAGAAGGGAGCCGAAAGGGCCCAGAGGAGCCCTGGCAAGGGGCTGTGCTCAATGCTACGGAGGACAAGAAGCAACCCGCGGGGGCCACCGTGGGGGCCCGCCCTGGGAGTCCAGAAAGCTTCCTCCCCCCGGATGCGGGGCACGAGGGCCATCTTCGTGGAGCACGAGCAGCAGGCACCTAGCCCAAATGGCCCAAAGGAGCCCTGGCAAGGGGCCGTGCTCAGTGCTGCAGAGGCAGGCAAAAACCCCCCGGGGACACTTGCTAGCCCACCGTGGGGGAAAAAAAGCCTTGCTCCCCCCAGCTGCAGGGCACGAGAGGCCATCTTCGTGGTGCATGAGCAGCAGGCAGTAACCTAGCCAAAAGGGAGCAGAGGAGCCCTGACAAGTGGTCATGCTCAATGCTGCAGAGGAAGGCAAAAAACCCCCGGGGACCAGTGCCAATCTGCCCCGGGGGAAAATTCCTTCCTGACCCCAGCGCTGGCGATCGGCTACTCCCTGAGCATGTGAGCAAGACCCGCCTCCTCCTCCCACAGGCTGGTCACGCCTCCCTCCCAGGAGATGCCCAAGCCCTATTCTCCCTCAAGCTGGAGCCACCTCAGGGGCTTGCGAGAGAGGCGATATGCCCCGGGCCTGATGGACCTTGGGGGCAAGAATCCTTCCCATGCCTGGTAGGACACCAGTGGCTGCTCCGAAGCACTGGGAGGCCTTGCAACATCTCTGCATTCCGTTTCTTACGGCTGCTGCCCCTGGCTGCGCAGGGGATGAGGACGGCGAGCTCTGCAGTGCTCTTCAGGAAGGCGTTCCCTTGGTCTTGCCGCGGCTATCCAGCTGAAAAGGCTATCCGAACCGGAGATGGGCTTTGAAGGTGGCGCTGCCGGGAGCTGGCCTGGCAGCAGAGAATCTCCAGCAGCCTCGCCCAGCCTTCGGTCTTCTTCCCTCAGACCCTCCAAGTAATTCCACCGGCTCCTCAAGGATTTCCTCTGGGATGTCTTCGGGCTGCCCGCAGGCCATCTCTGGCAGCAGGACACGGGAGGATGCTCCCTTTTATCCTGGCCCGGGGCACTGTGACTGCTGCGTTGCCGGGCGGTGGCACTGTGACACGGGGGTGACGGGGCCCCCCATGCGCAGCCCCGCCCGCCGCAGCCCCCCCGCCGCCCCTCCGCCCGGCATCCTTCGGAGGAAGGCCTTTGGGGGGCTGGCCCCGAGGCAGTCCCTGTGCCCAGGAGGCCGAGGGGGCTGTCCCTGCCCTTGGTGGCCGTGCACTGAGCACAGCTGCTGGGCGTCCCTCATGTGTCCTCTGCCCCTCAGCTCCCAAGGACAAACCCAGTGCTGTTCCTCTTCCTTCAGGCCATGGCAGAAACCAAGCCTGCAGCCCAGAGACCACCCCTATTAGCCGTCCCCTCTCTGCACCAGAGCTAACGACCACGAGGCCGCGCGGCGAGGAGGGCCAGGGACTTGATGTGGCTGGACACAAAGCCGGGGAGTGTGAGGGGGAATGGTTTCAGTAGTTGCAGCCTGGAGGAAAGGCAAAGCATAACCAGAGCCATAGCTTGGGATGGAAAGAAGACAGGCTTTGACAAACAAGGGAGCGGAGGTTACACTGGTGGGGTGGAAAGGCTGGTCATTTTCAGGCCTAGAACATTTGGAGCCGTGCCCAAAGCACAGGCAGGCAAACGACGACTCCTCCAAACGGGGAAAATTGCTCATTGCTGCTATCGCCGTCACATCCCCTTGTGCCACTGCAACCAAGCTGCGCAGCTCCTCTGTTAAAGACACCCATTGCCCGAGTTTATAGGGGATAGCAAACGCGCTTCAGCCCTGGGGTAAAACTTTCGCAGCTCTTTTGGGACTTCAAAGTTTCTGAGAGTTACTTGCCTCCCTCACTTGGCGGGAGGATGTTCAGCTCTTCTCTAAAGCCTGGAAAGTCTCTTTTTCCTTTAGGATTTAGTCTTTTGAGTCCTGAAAGAGGAAGGAAGGTGATATTCTTGTCATTTTGGTCGTTGGTGCCAAAATTCATCTGTCCGTTCAGACTCTGTAAAGAAGGGCATTTATACCGTATACATTCCTTTGGATGTGGGGATGCCAGAGGTGAAAGAAAGGCTTGTGGTTCCCTCTGCGTGAACTTTGCAGAGACGTAGAGAGCATGCAGGATTGCCTCACCATTCCTCACCAATGCACCAGGGAGGGACATTTGCTACTCCCCTGCTTATGGGGAGGTCGTCTTCTTGGCAAGAAGTCCTGAATGGTTTTGTGTTCTTGACCATCTTTCTCCTGGCACTTGAGTAGCTCTTCTGCTCCTTTGGCCTCCATCCTTGATATCTTTCTTGAAAGTGATGGCAGCCCTGTCAGCCTTTGTCTTGCTCCTGCTGGGCATCTTCTTCTGTAGGCCCTGCATGCCCCTCGTCGGCTGCTTAGTCTTTGTTTGCCTTGATCCCAGATGGAATTTGTCTTTCTTGAACGCGAGGAATGAGAAATGTCCCTAGTGGTGCCGCTGAGTTCTCACCAGGGCTTTGCACAATGCTTGCCTTTCCGATGGAAATAGCTTGCCTGACACACAAGAATGCATTTGCCTCTATGCCATTCGTGGCTCCTAGTCACCCTGTCATCTACTCATGCCTCCAGGAACGTTGGCCTACTCCGATGTTCCCAAACTGGAGCAGAAACTCATGGTGCTCCAGCTGCCGTTGTGTTACCTGCAGTTCTTCACACGCGTGGTTTACTGAGAGAGGGGGCTCTCTCTTCTGGCAGAGCTTCAGCTGGTGTGGAGCATGGGGGCCATAGAAACATACCCTGAGATAGAGCTTTTTCTGGTTCATGGGTGCCATGAAATCCAGAAGACGATGTGGACAATGAATGTATCTCCTGGAGGAGGCAGGAAGCCTACATATCTTGAACGGTAGTTTTCTGCAATCTCATTTCAAAAGACCTGACCGTGAACTTCACCGTTTCATACATTTGATGGCACGAAAGCGTGAAGGGTGGAGCCCGAGAGACGTGTTAATGAGGCTTTCACCCGTCGGTAGCCTGCTGGAGTGCAGCTCCACGCAGTCTCGACCAGCAGATCCAGCCCTCCGCCGGCCGGGTGAGCTAGGGACGGACTGTGTGGGTGGGCTCTGAGCACGAAGCTGGTGGTGTGCGTCTAGTCGCTTTCAAAATGGGTGTCTGCCTCCTAGGAAAGAAAAGAAGCACAGCTGGCGTTACGTGAGCTTCCATTTTGGAGGTTTCATTGGAGAAAGTGCCAAATCAGCCCCGATGCTGAAAAAGCTGCAGGAGATGAAACACGGGTGGGCCAGTGCGATGCGGTTCGTGGCACTGCTGTCTGTGGGGATATGCTTCACTGTGCAGGAGTGTGAATAAAGGTGGCTGATCTTTTAAATGACCTCTGCAGGCATTTAGTGAAAAGGAAGGTTGTTGCTGGTAGTGCCGATGTGGGTGAGGAGTTGGCTGGCCGGGTGGCCGTCCGACACTAAAAGGCAACTGCCTCTCTCGAAGAGTCCCTGCGTGCCTGGAAGGTAGCTGCGAAGGAGGACTGAAGATTTTGCTTTTTATACACCCGCCTGAGATTACCTGAGAATGTCGGTGCGATGAAATTACTGGTGGCGGCATTCAGATACAAAGGAACTTCATTGATTGTTTTTTTTAATTAATAGATGAAACTATGAGAAACCATCTTCTAGCACACACGTGGTAATCCGTTTGCAAAACTGGTGCAATGAGTGCAGAAAGCTGCCAGGCTATGTCTATTCGGTTAAAGAATCTCAACCTTTTGATGCAAGCTCGGTGGGACGAGCCAGGCCCTTGCATGTGTCCAAACGTGGATTTGATGGATGAGCGGGCAGAGGGAGGCTAGAGACGGATTCGCTTGCCAGGAGGGCCCCCCGTCCAGGGGGCTTTTAGGAAAAAGAGAGTCTTTAAGTAGCAAGGGTTTCAAACAACGTGGAGTTTAGAAGCTAAAACCTATGTTTTGAGTTCCCCTTGAAAACGAACTGGTAGCCAGTGCATTTTAAGACCATGCTTTCTTCTTTGCAAAGGGCCCTAGAAGGCAAATGCACGTGGCAATAGCACGTCCCGCACTAATTCCCTCTAGCTGTACTGATTGCATTCCCATAGTGGCGGGGATCACAGTTCGGGAATGCAATCCCGTAAGTTGGGCCCCACCGTTTAAGAAGGATGTTAAGGGACTCGCATGCGTGCAGAGGAGTGCCACAAAGGCGGGGAAGGGGCTGGAAGGCACGTCCTCTGAGGAGCGGCTGAGGACGCTGGGTTTGACTAGTTTGGAGAGCAGGAGGCTGCGGGGCGACCTCACTGCTCTCCGCAGCTTCCTGAGGAGGGCAAGTGGAGAGGGAGGTGCTGATCTCTTCTCCCTGGTACCCAGTGCCAGGACGCGTGGGAATGGCCCAAAGCTGCGTCCGTCAGGGGGGGTTCGGACTTGACGTGAGGAAACCTTTCTTTACCGAGAAGGGGGTCAAACCCTGGAACAGGGGGTGGTTGATGCCCCATGCCTGTCAGTGTTTAAGAGGCATTTGGGCAACGCCCTTAATGCCGTGCTTTAACTTTTGGTCAGCCTTGCAGTGGTCAGGCAGTTGGATTAGATGGTCATTGTAGGTCCCTTCCAACTCAACTTTTCCATTCCATTCCATTCCACTCCATTCCATTCCGTTCCGTTCTGTTCTATTCTGTTCTGTTCTTTTCTGTTCCCTGTGCTCCCCGTGAGTCAAAACCCTGAGACAGTTATTTACCTGAAGAGCCAGGGTTTTTTCAGATCCAAAAACACTTTCAAGGACACAAATCACAAAGATTACAAGTGGAAACAGGATTTGATTTGATTTTATTTTATTTTATTTTATTTTATTTTATTTTACTTTATGTTATTTTATGTTATGTTATGTTATGTTATGTTATTTTATGTTACTTTATGTTATTTTATATTATTTGATTTGGTTTGATTTTTCTGAATCCATTTCAGAGCCGATGCTCACAAGCATGAACACAATGCACACGTGTAGCCAGGAGCAGGCTGATGCATTCTTGAGTTTAGCTTGAAGAAACATCCCTTGCAGTCTGGCAAAGGAAAGCCATAGAGCCGCAGAAAGTAGCAGCAGGGATGCAGGCCAAGCAGTCCCTGCTTCCTGAAGAGTGAGAACTTGAAGAATGAGGATCAGGAGCGACCACACACAAAAGAAGAAGAAGAAGAGGTGTGTGGTACCGTGGGGTATTTTCCAAAGTAGGACACATAATAGCGATGACAAGCACACTTCTTGCCTTCCAAAACTTGCTGCGCCGCTGTGCTGCTTGGCCGGTGATGCATGAAAAGCGCTCTGGTGCCGGCCCTGCGCTTGTGCTGCATGCAGGGAGAGCTGCAAAGCGGCAGCTCCGGACGGTGCAGCAAGCCTGCAGCCCTTCCAAGTGCAGGCTGTTTTGCAGAAGCAAGAATCCGTGGGGAAACGGAGCCAAGGGAAGAGCAGAGCTCGCTCCCGCTCCAAACTTGCAACGGGCAAGAGAGCCCGAGAGAGCCAGGGCACGAGCGGTGCCTTGGAGGTGCAAGAGCAGCGGGCAAGAAGGGAGCCGAAAGGGCCCAGAGGAGCCCTGGCAAGGGGCTGTGCTCAATGCTACGGAGGACAAGAAGCAACCCGCGGGGGCCACCGTGGGGGCCCGCCCTGGGAGTCCAGAAAGCTTCCTCCCCCCGGATGCGGGGCACGAGGGCCATCTTCGTGGAGCACGAGCAGCAGGCACCTAGCCCAAATGGCCCAAAGGAGCCCTGGCAAGGGGCCGTGCTCAGTGCTGCAGAGGCAGGCAAAAACCCCCCGGGGACACTTGCTAGCCCACCGTGGGGGAAAAAAAGCCTTGCTCCCCCCAGCTGCAGGGCACGAGAGGCCATCTTCGTGGTGCATGAGCAGCAGGCAGTAACCTAGCCAAAAGGGAGCAGAGGAGCCCTGACAAGTGGTCATGCTCAATGCTGCAGAGGAAGGCAAAAAACCCCCGGGGACCAGTGCCAATCTGCCCCGGGGGAAAATTCCTTCCTGACCCCAGCGCTGGCGATCGGCTACTCCCTGAGCATGTGAGCAAGACCCGCCTCCTCCTCCCACAGGCTGGTCACGCCTCCCTCCCAGGAGATGCCCAAGCCCTATTCTCCCTCAAGCTGGAGCCACCTCAGGGGCTTGCGAGAGAGGCGATATGCCCCGGGCCTGATGGACCTTGGGGGCAAGAATCCTTCCCATGCCTGGTAGGACACCAGTGGCTGCTCCGAAGCACTGGGAGGCCTTGCAACATCTCTGCATTCCGTTTCTTACGGCTGCTGCCCCTGGCTGCGCAGGGGATGAGGACGGCGAGCTCTGCAGTGCTCTTCAGGAAGGCGTTCCCTTGGTCTTGCCGCGGCTATCCAGCTGAAAAGGCTATCCGAACCGGAGATGGGCTTTGAAGGTGGCGCTGCCGGGAGCTGGCCTGGCAGCAGAGAATCTCCAGCAGCCTCGCCCAGCCTTCGGTCTTCTTCCCTCAGACCCTCCAAGTAATTCCACCGGCTCCTCAAGGATTTCCTCTGGGATGTCTTCGGGCTGCCCGCAGGCCATCTCTGGCAGCAGGACACGGGAGGATGCTCCCTTTTATCCTGGCCCGGGGCACTGTGACTGCTGCGTTGCCGGGCGGTGGCACTGTGACACGGGGGTGACGGGGCCCCCCATGCGCAGCCCCGCCCGCCGCAGCCCCCCCGCCGCCCCTCCGCCCGGCATCCTTCGGAGGAAGGCCTTTGGGGGGCTGGCCCCGAGGCAGTCCCTGTGCCCAGGAGGCCGAGGGGGCTGTCCCTGCCCTTGGTGGCCGTGCACTGAGCACAGCTGCTGGGCGTCCCTCATGTGTCCTCTGCCCCTCAGCTCCCAAGGACAAACCCAGTGCTGTTCCTCTTCCTTCAGGCCATGGCAGAAACCAAGCCTGCAGCCCAGAGACCACCCCTATTAGCCGTCCCCTCTCTGCACCAGAGCTAACGACCACGAGGCCGCGCGGCGAGGAGGGCCAGGGACTTGATGTGGCTGGACACAAAGCCGGGGAGTGTGAGGGGGAATGGTTTCAGTAGTTGCAGCCTGGAGGAAAGGCAAAGCGTAACCAGAGCCATAGCTTGGGATGGAAAGAAGACAGGCTTTGACAAACAAGGGAGCGGAGGTTACACTGGTGGGGTGGAAAGGCTGGTCATTTTCAGGCCTAGAACATTTGGAGCCGTGCCCAAAGCACAGGCAGGCAAACGACGACTCCTCCAAACGGGGAAAATTGCTCATTGCTGCTATCGCCGTCACATCCCCTTGTGCCACTGCAACCAAGCTGCGCAGCTCCTCTGTTAAAGACACCCATTGCCCGAGTTTATAGGGGATAGCAAACGCGCTTCAGCCCTGGGGTAAAACTTTGGCAGCTCTTTTGGGACTTCAAAGTTTCTGAGAGTTACTTGCCTCCCTCACTTGGCGGGAGGATGTTCAGCTCTTCTCTAAAGCCTGGAAAGTCTCTTTTTCCTTTAGGATTTAGTCTTTTGAGTCCTGAAAGAGGAAGGAAGGTGATATTCTTGTCATTTTGGTCGTTGGTGCCAAAATTCATCTGTCCGTTCAGACTCTGTAAAGAAGGGCATTTATACCGTATACATTCCTTTGGATGTGGGGATGCCAGAGGTGAAAGAAAGGCTTGTGGTTCCCTCTGCGTGAACTTTGCAGAGACGTAGAGAGCATGCAGGATTGCCTCACCATTCCTCACCAATGCACCAGGGAGGGACATTTGCTACTCCCCTGCTTATGGGGAGGTCGTCTTCTTGGCAAGAAGTCCTGAATGGTTTTGTGTTCTTGACCATCTTTCTCCTGGCACTTGAGTAGCTCTTCTGCTCCTTTGGCCTCCATCCTTGATATCTTTCTTGAAAGTGATGGCAGCCCTGTCAGCCTTTGTCTTGCTCCTGCTGGGCATCTTCTTCTGTAGGCCCTGCATGCCCCTCGTCGGCTGCTTAGTCTTTGTTTGCCTTGATCCCAGATGGAATTTGTCTTTCTTGAACGCGAGGAATGAGAAATGTCCCTAGTGGTGCCGCTGAGTTCTCACCAGGGCTTTGCACAATGCTTGCCTTTCCGATGGAAATAGCTTGCCTGACACACAAGAATGCATTTGCCTCTATGCCATTCGTGGCTCCTAGTCACCCTGTCATCTACTCATGCCTCCAGGAACGTTGGCCTACTCCGATGTTCCCAAACTGGAGCAGAAACTCATGGTGCTCCAGCTGCCGTTGTGTTACCTGCAGTTCTTCACACGCGTGGTTTACTGAGAGAGGGGGCTCTCTCTTCTGGCAGAGCTTCAGCTGGTGTGGAGCATGGGGGCCATAGAAACATACCCTGAGATAGAGCTTTTTCTGGTTCATGGGTGCCATGAAATCCAGAAGACGATGTGGACAATGAATGTATCTCCTGGAGGAGGCAGGAAGCCTACATATCTTGAACGGTAGTTTTCTGCAATCTCATTTCAAAAGACCTGACCGTGAACTTCACCGTTTCATACATTTGATGGCACGAAAGCGTGAAGGGTGGAGCCCGAGAGACGTGTTAATGAGGCTTTCACCCGTCGGTAGCCTGCTGGAGTGCAGCTCCACGCAGTCTCGACCAGCAGATCCAGCCCTCCGCCGGCCGGGTGAGCTAGGGACGGACTGTGTGGGTGGGCTCTGAGCACGAAGCTGGTGGTGTGCGTCTAGTCGCTTTCAAAATGGGTGTCTGCCTCCTAGGAAAGAAAAGAAGCACAGCTGGCGTTACGTGAGCTTCCATTTTGGAGGTTTCATTGGAGAAAGTGCCAAATCAGCCCCGATGCTGAAAAAGCTGCAGGAGATGAAACACGGGTGGGCCAGTGCGATGCGGTTCGTGGCACTGCTGTCTGTGGGGATATGCTTCACTGTGCAGGAGTGTGAATAAAGGTGGCTGATCTTTTAAATGACCTCTGCAGGCATTTAGTGAAAAGGAAGGTTGTTGCTGGTAGTGCCGATGTGGGTGAGGAGTTGGCTGGCCGGGTGGCCGTCCGACACTAAAAGGCAACTGCCTCTCTCGAAGAGTCCCTGCGTGCCTGGAAGGTAGCTGCGAAGGAGGACTGAAGATTTTGCTTTTTATACACCCGCCTGAGATTACCTGAGAATGTCGGTGCGATGAAATTACTGGTGGCGGCATTCAGATACAAAGGAACTTCATTGATTGTTTTTTTTAATTAATAGATGAAACTATGAGAAACCATCTTCTAGCACACACGTGGTAATCCGTTTGCAAAACTGGTGCAATGAGTGCAGAAAGCTGCCAGGCTATGTCTATTCGGTTAAAGAATCTCAACCTTTTGATGCAAGCTCGGTGGGACGAGCCAGGCCCTTGCATGTGTCCAAACGTGGATTTGATGGATGAGCGGGCAGAGGGAGGCTAGAGACGGATTCGCTTGCCAGGAGGGCCCCCCGTCCAGGGGGCTTTTAGGAAAAAGAGAGTCTTTAAGTAGCAAGGGTTTCAAACAACGTGGAGTTTAGAAGCTAAAACCTATGTTTTGAGTTCCCCTTGAAAACGAACTGGTAGCCAGTGCATTTTAAGACCATGCTTTCTTCTTTGCAAAGGGCCCTAGAAGGCAAATGCACGTGGCAATAGCACGTCCCGCACTAATTCCCTCTAGCTGTACTGATTGCATTCCCATAGTGGCGGGGATCACAGTTCGGGAATGCAATCCCGTAAGTTGGGCCCCACCATTTAAGAAGGATGTTAAGGGACTCGCATGCGTGCAGAGGAGTGCCACAAAGGCGGGGAAGGGGCTGGAAGGCACGTCCTCTGAGGCGCGGCTGAGGACGCTGGGTTTGACTAGTTTGGAGAGCAGGAGGCTGCGGGGCGACCTCACTGCTCTCCGCAGCTTCCTGAGGAGGGCAAGTGGAGAGGGAGGTGCTGATCTCTTCTCCCTGGTACCCAGTGCCAGGACGCGTGGGAATGGCCCAAAGCTGCGTCCGTCAGGGGGGGTTCGGACTTGACGTGAGGAAACCTTTCTTTACCGAGAAGGGGGTCAAACCCTGGAACAGGGGGTGGTTGATGCCCCATGCCTGTCAGTGTTTAAGAGGCATTTGGGCAACGCCCTTAATGCCGTGCTTTAACTTTTGGTCAGCCTTGCAGTGGTCAGGCAGTTGGATTAGATGGTCATTGTAGGTCCCTTCCAACTCAACTTTTCCATTCCATTCCATTCCACTCCATTCCATTCCGTTCCGTTCTGTTCTATTCTGTTCTGTTCTTTTCTGTTCCCTGTGCTCCCCGTGAGTCAAAACCCTGAGACAGTTATTTACCTGAAGAGCCAGGGTTTTTTCAGATCCAAAAACACTTTCAAGGACACAAATCACAAAGATTACAAGTGGAAACAGGATTTGATTTGATTTGATTTGATTTGATTTTATTTTATTTTATTTTATTTTATTTTATTTTACTTTATGTTATTTTATGTTATGTTATGTTATGTTATGTTATTTTATGTTACTTTATGTTATTTTATATTATTTGATTTGGTTTGATTTTTCTGAATCCATTTCAGAGCCGATGCTCACAAGCATGAACACAATGCACACGTGTAGCCAGGAGCAGGCTGATGCATTCTTGAGTTTAGCTTGAAGAAACATCCCTTGCAGTCTGGCAAAGGAAAGCCATAGAGCCGCAGAAAGTAGCAGCAGGGATGCAGGCCAAGCAGTCCCTGCTTCCTCAAGAGTGAGAACTTGAAGAATGAGGATCAGGAGCGACCACACACAAAAGAAGAAGAAGAAGAGGTGTGTGGTACCGTGGGGTATTTTCCAAAGTAGGACACATAATAGCGATGACAAGCACACTTCTTGCCTTCCAAAACTTGCTGCGCCGCTGTGCTGCTTGGCCGGTGATGCATGAAAAGCGCTCTGGTGCCGGCCCTGCGCTTGTGCTGCATGCAGGGAGAGCTGCAAAGCGGCAGCTCCGGACGGTGCAGCAAGCCTGCAGCCCTTCCAAGTGCAGGCTGTTTTGCAGAAGCGAGAATCCGTGGGGAAACGGAGCCAAGGGAAGAGCAGAGCTCGCTCCCGCTCCAAACTTGCAACGGGCAAGAGAGCCCGAGAGAGCCAGGGCACGAGCGGTGCCTTGGAGGTGCAAGAGCAGCGGGCAAGAAGGGAGCCGAAAGGGCCCAGAGGAGCCCTGGCAAGGGGCTGTGCTCAATGCTACGGAGGACAAGAAGCAACCCGCGGGGGCCACCGTGGGGGCCCGCCCTGGGAGTCCAGAAAGCTTCCTCCCCCCGGATGCGGGGCACGAGGGCCATCTTCGTGGAGCACGAGCAGCAGGCACCTAGCCCAAATGGCCCAAAGGAGCCCTGGCAAGGGGCCGTGCTCAGTGCTGCAGAGGCAGGCAAAAACCCCCCGGGGACACTTGCTAGCCCACCGTGGGGGAAAAAAAGCCTTGCTCCCCCCAGCTGCAGGGCACGAGAGGCCATCTTCGTGGTGCATGAGCAGCAGGCAGTAACCTAGCCAAAAGGGAGCAGAGGAGCCCTGACAAGTGGTCATGCTCAATGCTGCAGAGGAAGGCAAAAAACCCCCGGGGACCAGTGCCAATCTGCCCCGGGGGAAAATTCCTTCCTGACCCCAGCGCTGGCGATCGGCTACTCCCTGAGCATGTGAGCAAGACCCGCCTCCTCGTCCCACAGGCTGGTCACGCCTCCCTCCCAGGAGATGCCCAAGCCCTATTCTCCCTCAAGCTGGAGCCACCTCAGGGGCTTGCGAGAGAGGCGATATGCCCCGGGCCTGATGGACCTTGGGGGCAAGAATCCTTCCCATGCCTGGTAGGACACCAGTGGCTGCTCCGAAGCACTGGGAGGCCTTGCAACATCTCTGCATTCCGTTTCTTACGGCTGCTGCCCCTGGCTGCGCAGGGGATGAGGACGGCGAGCTCTGCAGTGCTCTTCAGGAAGGCGTTCCCTTGGTCTTGCCGCGGCTATCCAGCTGAAAAGGCTATCCGAACCGGAGATGGGCTTTGAAGGTGGCGCTGCCGGGAGCTGGCCTGGCAGCAGAGAATCTCCAGCAGCCTCGCCCAGCCTTCGGTCTTCTTCCCTCAGACCCTCCAAGTAATTCCACCGGCTCCTCAAGGATTTCCTCTGGGATGTCTTCGGGCTGCCCGCAGGCCATCTCTGGCAGCAGGACACGGGAGGATGCTCCCTTTTATCCTGGCCCGGGGCACTGTGACTGCTGCGTTGCCGGGCGGTGGCACTGTGACACGGGGGTGACGGGGCCCCCCATGCGCAGCCCCGCCCGCCGCAGCCCCCCCGCCGCCCCTCCGCCCGGCATCCTTCGGAGGAAGGCCTTTGGGGTGCTGGCCCCGAGGCAGTCCCTGTGCCCAGGAGGCCGAGGGGGCTGTCCCTGCCCTTGGTGGCCGTGCACTGAGCACAGCTGCTGGGCGTCCCTCATGTGTCCTCTGCCCCTCAGCTCCCAAGGACAAACCCAGTGCTGTTCCTCTTCCTTCAGGCCATGGCAGAAACCAAGCCTGCAGCCCAGAGACCACCCCTATTAGCCGTCCCCTCTCTGCACCAGAGCTAACGACCACGAGGCCGCGCGGCGAGGAGGGCCAGGGACTTGATGTGGCTGGACACAAAGCCGGGGAGTGTGAGGGGGAATGGTTTCAGTAGTTGCAGCCTGGAGGAAAGGCAAAGCGTAACCAGAGCCATAGCTTGGGATGGAAAGAAGACAGGCTTTGACAAACAAGGGAGCGGAGGTTACACTGGTGGGGTGGAAAGGCTGGTCATTTTCAGGCCTAGAACATTTGGAGCCGTGCCCAAAGCACAGGCAGGCAAACGACGACTCCTCCAAACGGGGAAAATTGCTCATTGCTGCTATCGCCGTCACATCCCCTTGTGCCACTGCAACCAAGCTGCGCAGCTCCTCTGTTAAAGACACCCATTGCCCGAGTTTATAGGGGATAGCAAACGCGCTTCAGCCCTGGGGTAAAACTTTCGCAGCTCTTTTGGGACTTCAAAGTTTCTGAGAGTTACTTGCCTCCCTCACTTGGCGGGAGGATGTTCAGCTCTTCTCTAAAGCCTGGAAAGTCTCTTTTTCCTTTAGGATTTAGTCTTTTGAGTCCTGAAAGAGGAAGGAAGGTGATATTCTTGTCATTTTGGTCGTTGGTGCCAAAATTCATCTGTCCGTTCAGACTCTGTAAAGAAGGGCATTTATACCGTATACATTCCTTTGGATGTGGGGATGCCAGAGGTGAAAGAAAGGCTTGTGGTTCCCTCTGCGTGAACTTTGCAGAGACGTAGAGAGCATGCAGGATTGCCTCACCATTCCTCACCAATGCACCAGGGAGGGACATTTGCTACTCCCCTGCTTATGGGGAGGTCGTCTTCTTGGCAAGAAGTCCTGAATGGTTTTGTGTTCTTGACCATCTTTCTCCTGGCACTTGAGTAGCTCTTCTGCTCCTTTGGCCTCCATCCTTGATATCTTTCTTGAAAGTGATGGCAGCCCTGTCAGCCTTTGTCTTGCTCCTGCTGGGCATCTTCTTCTGTAGGCCCTGCATGCCCCTCGTCGGCTGCTTAGTCTTTGTTTGCCTTGATCCCAGATGGAATTTGTCTTTCTTGAACGCGAGGAATGAGAAATGTCCCTAGTGGTGCCGCTGAGTTCTCACCAGGGCTTTGCACAATGCTTGCCTTTCCGATGGAAATAGCTTGCCTGACACACAAGAATGCATTTGCCTCTATGCCATTCGTGGCTCCTAGTCACCCTGTCATCTACTCATGCCTCCAGGAACGTTGGCCTACTCCGATGTTCCCAAACTGGAGCAGAAACTCATGGTGCTCCAGCTGCCGTTGTGTTACCTGCAGTTCTTCACACGCGTGGTTTACTGAGAGAGGGGGCTCTCTCTTCTGGCAGAGCTTCAGCTGGTGTGGAGCATGGGGGCCATAGAAACATACCCTGAGATAGAGCTTTTTCTGGTTCATGGGTGCCATGAAATCCAGAAGACGATGTGGACAATGAATGTATCTCCTGGAGGAGGCAGGAAGCCTACATATCTTGAACGGTAGTTTTCTGCAATCTCATTTCAAAAGACCTGACCGTGAACTTCACCGTTTCATACATTTGATGGCACGAAAGCGTGAAGGGTGGAGCCCGAGAGACGTGTTAATGAGGCTTTCACCCGTCGGTAGCCTGCTGGAGTGCAGCTCCACGCAGTCTCGACCAGCAGATCCAGCCCTCCGCCGGCCGGGTGAGCTAGGGACGGACTGTGTGGGTGGGCTCTGAGCACGAAGCTGGTGGTGTGCGTCTAGTCGCTTTCAAAATGGGTGTCTGCCTCCTAGGAAAGAAAAGAAGCACAGCTGGCGTTACGTGAGCTTCCATTTTGGAGGTTTCATTGGAGAAAGTGCCAAATCAGCCCCGATGCTGAAAAAGCTGCAGGAGATGAAACACGGGTGGGCCAGTGCGATGCGGTTCGTGGCACTGCTGTCTGTGGGGATATGCTTCACTGTGCAGGAGTGTGAATAAAGGTGGCTGATCTTTTAAATGACCTCTGCAGGCATTTAGTGAAAAGGAAGGTTGTTGCTGGTAGTGCCGATGTGGGTGAGGAGTTGGCTGGCCGGGTGGCCGTCCGACACTAAAAGGCAACTGCCTCTCTCGAAGAGTCCCTGCGTGCCTGGAAGGTAGCTGCGAAGGAGGACTGAAGATTTTGCTTTTTATACACCCGCCTGAGATTACCTGAGAATGTCGGTGCGATGAAATTACTGGTGGCGGCATTCAGATACAAAGGAACTTCATTGATTGTTTTTTTTAATTAATAGATGAAACTATGAGAAACCATCTTCTAGCACACACGTGGTAATCCGTTTGCAAAACTGGTGCAATGAGTGCAGAAAGCTGCCAGGCTATGTCTATTCGGTTAAAGAATCTCAACCTTTTGATGCAAGCTCGGTGGGACGAGCCAGGCCCTTGCATGTGTCCAAACGTGGATTTGATGGATGAGCGGGCAGAGGGAGGCTAGAGACGGATTCGCTTGCCAGGAGGGCCCCCCGTCCAGGGGGCTTTTAGGAAAAAGAGAGTCTTTAAGTAGCAAGGGTTTCAAACAACGTGGAGTTTAGAAGCTAAAACCTATGTTTTGAGTTCCCCTTGAAAACGAACTGGTAGCCAGTGCATTTTAAGACCATGCTTTCTTCTTTGCAAAGGGCCCTAGAAGGCAAATGCACGTGGCAATAGCACGTCCCGCACTAATTCCCTCTAGCTGTACTGATTGCATTCCCATAGTGGCGGGGATCACAGTTCGGGAATGCAATCCCGTAAGTTGGGCCCCACCATTTAAGAAGGATGTTAAGGGACTCGCATGCGTGCAGAGGAGTGCCACAAAGGCGGGGAAGGGGCTGGAAGGCACGTCCTCTGAGGCGCGGCTGAGGACGCTGGGTTTGACTAGTTTGGAGAGCAGGAGGCTGCGGGGCGACCTCACTGCTCTCCGCAGCTTCCTGAGGAGGGCAAGTGGAGAGGGAGGTGCTGATCTCTTCTCCCTGGTACCCAGTGCCAGGACGCGTGGGAATGGCCCAAAGCTGCGTCCGTCAGGGGGGGTTCGGACTTGACGTGAGGAAACCTTTCTTTACCGAGAAGGGGGTCAAACCCTGGAACAGGGGGTGGTTGATGCCCCATGCCTGTCAGTGTTTAAGAGGCATTTGGGCAACGCCCTTAATGCCGTGCTTTAACTTTTGGTCAGCCTTGCAGTGGTCAGGCAGTTGGATTAGATGGTCATTGTAGGTCCCTTCCAACTCAACTTTTCCATTCCATTCCATTCCACTCCATTCCATTCCGTTCCGTTCTGTTCTATTCTGTTCTGTTCTTTTCTGTTCCCTGTGCTCCCCGTGAGTCAAAACCCTGAGACAGTTATTTACCTGAAGAGCCAGGGTTTTTTCAGATCCAAAAACACTTTCAAGGACACAAATCACAAAGATTACAAGTGGAAACAGGATTTGATTTGATTTGATTTGATTTGATTTTATTTTATTTTATTTTATTTTATTTTATTTTACTTTATGTTATTTTATGTTATGTTATGTTATGTTATGTTATTTTATGTTACTTTATGTTATTTTATATTATTTGATTTGGTTTGATTTTTCTGAATCCATTTCAGAGCCGATGCTCACAAGCATGAACACAATGCACACGTGTAGCCAGGAGCAGGCTGATGCATTCTTGAGTTTAGCTTGAAGAAACATCCCTTGCAGTCTGGCAAAGGAAAGCCATAGAGCCGCAGAAAGTAGCAGCAGGGATGCAGGCCAAGCAGTCCCTGCTTCCTCAAGAGTGAGAACTTGAAGAATGAGGATCAGGAGCGACCACACACAAAAGAAGAAGAAGAAGAGGTGTGTGGTACCGTGGGGTATTTTCCAAAGTAGGACACATAATAGCGATGACAAGCACACTTCTTGCCTTCCAAAACTTGCTGCGCCGCTGTGCTGCTTGGCCGGTGATGCATGAAAAGCGCTCTGGTGCCGGCCCTGCGCTTGTGCTGCATGCAGGGAGAGCTGCAAAGCGGCAGCTCCGGACGGTGCAGCAAGCCTGCAGCCCTTCCAAGTGCAGGCTGTTTTGCAGAAGCGAGAATCCGTGGGGAAACGGAGCCAAGGGAAGAGCAGAGCTCGCTCCCGCTCCAAACTTGCAACGGGCAAGAGAGCCCGAGAGAGCCAGGGCACGAGCGGTGCCTTGGAGGTGCAAGAGCAGCGGGCAAGAAGGGAGCCGAAAGGGCCCAGAGGAGCCCTGGCAAGGGGCTGTGCTCAATGCTACGGAGGACAAGAAGCAACCCGCGGGGGCCACCGTGGGGGCCCGCCCTGGGAGTCCAGAAAGCTTCCTCCCCCCGGATGCGGGGCACGAGGGCCATCTTCGTGGAGCACGAGCAGCAGGCACCTAGCCCAAATGGCCCAAAGGAGCCCTGGCAAGGGGCCGTGCTCAGTGCTGCAGAGGCAGGCAAAAACCCCCCGGGGACACTTGCTAGCCCACCGTGGGGGAAAAAAAGCCTTGCTCCCCCCAGCTGCAGGGCACGAGAGGCCATCTTCGTGGTGCATGAGCAGCAGGCAGTAACCTAGCCAAAAGGGAGCAGAGGAGCCCTGACAAGTGGTCATGCTCAATGCTGCAGAGGAAGGCAAAAAACCCCCGGGGACCAGTGCCAATCTGCCCCGGGGGAAAATTCCTTCCTGACCCCAGCGCTGGCGATCGGCTACTCCCTGAGCATGTGAGCAAGACCCGCCTCCTCGTCCCACAGGCTGGTCACGCCTCCCTCCCAGGAGATGCCCAAGCCCTATTCTCCCTCAAGCTGGAGCCACCTCAGGGGCTTGCGAGAGAGGCGATATGCCCCGGGCCTGATGGACCTTGGGGGCAAGAATCCTTCCCATGCCTGGTAGGACACCAGTGGCTGCTCCGAAGCACTGGGAGGCCTTGCAACATCTCTGCATTCCGTTTCTTACGGCTGCTGCCCCTGGCTGCGCAGGGGATGAGGACGGCGAGCTCTGCAGTGCTCTTCAGGAAGGCGTTCCCTTGGTCTTGCCGCGGCTATCCAGCTGAAAAGGCTATCCGAACCGGAGATGGGCTTTGAAGGTGGCGCTGCCGGGAGCTGGCCTGGCAGCAGAGAATCTCCAGCAGCCTCGCCCAGCCTTCGGTCTTCTTCCCTCAGACCCTCCAAGTAATTCCACCGGCTCCTCAAGGATTTCCTCTGGGATGTCTTCGGGCTGCCCGCAGGCCATCTCTGGCAGCAGGACACGGGAGGATGCTCCCTTTTATCCTGGCCCGGGGCACTGTGACTGCTGCGTTGCCGGGCGGTGGCACTGTGACACGGGGGTGACGGGGCCCCCCATGCGCAGCCCCGCCCGCCGCAGCCCCCCCGCCGCCCCTCCGCCCGGCATCCTTCGGAGGAAGGCCTTTGGGGTGCTGGCCCCGAGGCAGTCCCTGTGCCCAGGAGGCCGAGGGGGCTGTCCCTGCCCTTGGTGGCCGTGCACTGAGCACAGCTGCTGGGCGTCCCTCATGTGTCCTCTGCCCCTCAGCTCCCAAGGACAAACCCAGTGCTGTTCCTCTTCCTTCAGGCCATGGCAGAAACCAAGCCTGCAGCCCAGAGACCACCCCTATTAGCCGTCCCCTCTCTGCACCAGAGCTAACGACCACGAGGCCGCGCGGCGAGGAGGGCCAGGGACTTGATGTGGCTGGACACAAAGCCGGGGAGTGTGAGGGGGAATGGTTTCAGTAGTTGCAGCCTGGAGGAAAGGCAAAGCGTAACCAGAGCCATAGCTTGGGATGGAAAGAAGACAGGCTTTGACAAACAAGGGAGCGGAGGTTACACTGGTGGGGTGGAAAGGCTGGTCATTTTCAGGCCTAGAACATTTGGAGCCGTGCCCAAAGCACAGGCAGGCAAACGACGACTCCTCCAAACGGGGAAAATTGCTCATTGCTGCTATCGCCGTCACATCCCCTTGTGCCACTGCAACCAAGCTGCGCAGCTCCTCTGTTAAAGACACCCATTGCCCGAGTTTATAGGGGATAGCAAACGCGCTTCAGCCCTGGGGTAAAACTTTCGCAGCTCTTTTGGGACTTCAAAGTTTCTGAGAGTTACTTGCCTCCCTCACTTGGCGGGAGGATGTTCAGCTCTTCTCTAAAGCCTGGAAAGTCTCTTTTTCCTTTAGGATTTAGTCTTTTGAGTCCTGAAAGAGGAAGGAAGGTGATATTCTTGTCATTTTGGTCGTTGGTGCCAAAATTCATCTGTCCGTTCAGACTCTGTAAAGAAGGGCATTTATACCGTATACATTCCTTTGGATGTGGGGATGCCAGAGGTGAAAGAAAGGCTTGTGGTTCCCTCTGCGTGAACTTTGCAGAGACGTAGAGAGCATGCAGGATTGCCTCACCATTCCTCACCAATGCACCAGGGAGGGACATTTGCTACTCCCCTGCTTATGGGGAGGTCGTCTTCTTGGCAAGAAGTCCTGAATGGTTTTGTGTTCTTGACCATCTTTCTCCTGGCACTTGAGTAGCTCTTCTGCTCCTTTGGCCTCCATCCTTGATATCTTTCTTGAAAGTGATGGCAGCCCTGTCAGCCTTTGTCTTGCTCCTGCTGGGCATCTTCTTCTGTAGGCCCTGCATGCCCCTCGTCGGCTGCTTAGTCTTTGTTTGCCTTGATCCCAGATGGAATTTGTCTTTCTTGAACGCGAGGAATGAGAAATGTCCCTAGTGGTGCCGCTGAGTTCTCACCAGGGCTTTGCACAATGCTTGCCTTTCCGATGGAAATAGCTTGCCTGACACACAAGAATGCATTTGCCTCTATGCCATTCGTGGCTCCTAGTCACCCTGTCATCTACTCATGCCTCCAGGAACGTTGGCCTACTCCGATGTTCCCAAACTGGAGCAGAAACTCATGGTGCTCCAGCTGCCGTTGTGTTACCTGCAGTTCTTCACACGCGTGGTTTACTGAGAGAGGGGGCTCTCTCTTCTGGCAGAGCTTCAGCTGGTGTGGAGCATGGGGGCCATAGAAACATACCCTGAGATAGAGCTTTTTCTGGTTCATGGGTGCCATGAAATCCAGAAGACGATGTGGACAATGAATGTATCTCCTGGAGGAGGCAGGAAGCCTACATATCTTGAACGGTAGTTTTCTGCAATCTCATTTCAAAAGACCTGACCGTGAACTTCACCGTTTCATACATTTGATGGCACGAAAGCGTGAAGGGTGGAGCCCGAGAGACGTGTTAATGAGGCTTTCACCCGTCGGTAGCCTGCTGGAGTGCAGCTCCACGCAGTCTCGACCAGCAGATCCAGCCCTCCGCCGGCCGGGTGAGCTAGGGACGGACTGTGTGGGTGGGCTCTGAGCACGAAGCTGGTGGTGTGCGTCTAGTCGCTTTCAAAATGGGTGTCTGCCTCCTAGGAAAGAAAAGAAGCACAGCTGGCGTTACGTGAGCTTCCATTTTGGAGGTTTCATTGGAGAAAGTGCCAAATCAGCCCCGATGCTGAAAAAGCTGCAGGAGATGAAACACGGGTGGGCCAGTGCGATGCGGTTCGTGGCACTGCTGTCTGTGGGGATATGCTTCACTGTGCAGGAGTGTGAATAAAGGTGGCTGATCTTTTAAATGACCTCTGCAGGCATTTAGTGAAAAGGAAGGTTGTTGCTGGTAGTGCCGATGTGGGTGAGGAGTTGGCTGGCCGGGTGGCCGTCCGACACTAAAAGGCAACTGCCTCTCTCGAAGAGTCCCTGCGTGCCTGGAAGGTAGCTGCGAAGGAGGACTGAAGATTTTGCTTTTTATACACCCGCCTGAGATTACCTGAGAATGTCGGTGCGATGAAATTACTGGTGGCGGCATTCAGATACAAAGGAACTTCATTGATTGTTTTTTTTAATTAATAGATGAAACTATGAGAAACCATCTTCTAGCACACACGTGGTAATCCGTTTGCAAAACTGGTGCAATGAGTGCAGAAAGCTGCCAGGCTATGTCTATTCGGTTAAAGAATCTCAACCTTTTGATGCAAGCTCGGTGGGACGAGCCAGGCCCTTGCATGTGTCCAAACGTGGATTTGATGGATGAGCGGGCAGAGGGAGGCTAGAGACGGATTCGCTTGCCAGGAGGGCCCCCCGTCCAGGGGGCTTTTAGGAAAAAGAGAGTCTTTAAGTAGCAAGGGTTTCAAACAACGTGGAGTTTAGAAGCTAAAACCTATGTTTTGAGTTCCCCTTGAAAACGAACTGGTAGCCAGTGCATTTTAAGACCATGCTTTCTTCTTTGCAAAGGGCCCTAGAAGGCAAATGCACGTGGCAATAGCACGTCCCGCACTAATTCCCTCTAGCTGTACTGATTGCATTCCCATAGTGGCGGGGATCACAGTTCGGGAATGCAATCCCGTAAGTTGGGCCCCACCGTTTAAGAAGGATGTTAAGGGACTCGCATGCGTGCAGAGGAGTGCCACAAAGGCGGGGAAGGGGCTGGAAGGCACGTCCTCTGAGGAGCGGCTGAGGACGCTGGGTTTGACTAGTTTGGAGAGCAGGAGGCTGCGGGGCGACCTCACTGCTCTCCGCAGCTTCCTGAGGAGGGCAAGTGGAGAGGGAGGTGCTGATCTCTTCTCCCTGGTACCCAGTGCCAGGACGCGTGGGAATGGCCCAAAGCTGCGTCCGTCAGGGGGGGTTCGGACTTGACGTGAGGAAACCTTTCTTTACCGAGAAGGGGGTCAAACCCTGGAACAGGGGGTGGTTGATGCCCCATGCCTGTCAGTGTTTAAGAGGCATTTGGGCAACGCCCTTAATGCCGTGCTTTAACTTTTGGTCAGCCTTGCAGTGGTCAGGCAGTTGGATTAGATGGTCATTGTAGGTCCCTTCCAACTCAACTTTTCCATTCCATTCCATTCCACTCCATTCCATTCCGTTCCGTTCTGTTCTATTCTGTTCTGTTCTTTTCTGTTCCCTGTGCTCCCCGTGAGTCAAAACCCTGAGACAGTTATTTACCTGAAGAGCCAGGGTTTTTTCAGATCCAAAAACACTTTCAAGGACACAAATCACAAAGATTACAAGTGGAAACAGGATTTGATTTGATTTGATTTGATTTGATTTTATTTTATTTTATTTTATTTTATTTTATTTTACTTTATGTTATTTTATGTTATGTTATGTTATGTTATGTTATTTTATGTTACTTTATGTTATTTTATATTATTTGATTTGGTTTGATTTTTCTGAATCCATTTCAGAGCCGATGCTCACAAGCATGAACACAATGCACACGTGTAGCCAGGAGCAGGCTGATGCATTCTTGAGTTTAGCTTGAAGAAACATCCCTTGCAGTCTGGCAAAGGAAAGCCATAGAGCCGCAGAAAGTAGCAGCAGGGATGCAGGCCAAGCAGTCCCTGCTTCCTCAAGAGTGAGAACTTGAAGAATGAGGATCAGGAGCGACCACACACAAAAGAAGAAGAAGAAGAGGTGTGTGGTACCGTGGGGTATTTTCCAAAGTAGGACACATAATAGCGATGACAAGCACACTTCTTGCCTTCCAAAACTTGCTGCGCCGCTGTGCTGCTTGGCCGGTGATGCATGAAAAGCGCTCTGGTGCCGGCCCTGCGCTTGTGCTGCATGCAGGGAGAGCTGCAAAGCGGCAGCTCCGGACGGTGCAGCAAGCCTGCAGCCCTTCCAAGTGCAGGCTGTTTTGCAGAAGCGAGAATCCGTGGGGAAACGGAGCCAAGGGAAGAGCAGAGCTCGCTCCCGCTCCAAACTTGCAACGGGCAAGAGAGCCCGAGAGAGCCAGGGCACGAGCGGTGCCTTGGAGGTGCAAGAGCAGCGGGCAAGAAGGGAGCCGAAAGGGCCCAGAGGAGCCCTGGCAAGGGGCTGTGCTCAATGCTACGGAGGACAAGAAGCAACCCGCGGGGGCCACCGTGGGGGCCCGCCCTGGGAGTCCAGAAAGCTTCCTCCCCCCGGATGCGGGGCACGAGGGCCATCTTCGTGGAGCACGAGCAGCAGGCACCTAGCCCAAATGGCCCAAAGGAGCCCTGGCAAGGGGCCGTGCTCAGTGCTGCAGAGGCAGGCAAAAACCCCCCGGGGACACTTGCTAGCCCACCGTGGGGGAAAAAAAGCCTTGCTCCCCCCAGCTGCAGGGCACGAGAGGCCATCTTCGTGGTGCATGAGCAGCAGGCAGTAACCTAGCCAAAAGGGAGCAGAGGAGCCCTGACAAGTGGTCATGCTCAATGCTGCAGAGGAAGGCAAAAAACCCCCGGGGACCAGTGCCAATCTGCCCCGGGGGAAAATTCCTTCCTGACCCCAGCGCTGGCGATCGGCTACTCCCTGAGCATGTGAGCAAGACCCGCCTCCTCGTCCCACAGGCTGGTCACGCCTCCCTCCCAGGAGATGCCCAAGCCCTATTCTCCCTCAAGCTGGAGCCACCTCAGGGGCTTGCGAGAGAGGCGATATGCCCCGGGCCTGATGGACCTTGGGGGCAAGAATCCTTCCCATGCCTGGTAGGACACCAGTGGCTGCTCCGAAGCACTGGGAGGCCTTGCAACATCTCTGCATTCCGTTTCTTACGGCTGCTGCCCCTGGCTGCGCAGGGGATGAGGACGGCGAGCTCTGCAGTGCTCTTCAGGAAGGCGTTCCCTTGGTCTTGCCGCGGCTATCCAGCTGAAAAGGCTATCCGAACCGGAGATGGGCTTTGAAGGTGGCGCTGCCGGGAGCTGGCCTGGCAGCAGAGAATCTCCAGCAGCCTCGCCCAGCCTTCGGTCTTCTTCCCTCAGACCCTCCAAGTAATTCCACCGGCTCCTCAAGGATTTCCTCTGGGATGTCTTCGGGCTGCCCGCAGGCCATCTCTGGCAGCAGGACACGGGAGGATGCTCCCTTTTATCCTGGCCCGGGGCACTGTGACTGCTGCGTTGCCGGGCGGTGGCACTGTGACACGGGGGTGACGGGGCCCCCCATGCGCAGCCCCGCCCGCCGCAGCCCCCCCGCCGCCCCTCCGCCCGGCATCCTTCGGAGGAAGGCCTTTGGGGTGCTGGCCCCGAGGCAGTCCCTGTGCCCAGGAGGCCGAGGGGGCTGTCCCTGCCCTTGGTGGCCGTGCACTGAGCACAGCTGCTGGGCGTCCCTCATGTGTCCTCTGCCCCTCAGCTCCCAAGGACAAACCCAGTGCTGTTCCTCTTCCTTCAGGCCATGGCAGAAACCAAGCCTGCAGCCCAGAGACCACCCCTATTAGCCGTCCCCTCTCTGCACCAGAGCTAACGACCACGAGGCCGCGCGGCGAGGAGGGCCAGGGACTTGATGTGGCTGGACACAAAGCCGGGGAGTGTGAGGGGGAATGGTTTCAGTAGTTGCAGCCTGGAGGAAAGGCAAAGCGTAACCAGAGCCATAGCTTGGGATGGAAAGAAGACAGGCTTTGACAAACAAGGGAGCGGAGGTTACACTGGTGGGGTGGAAAGGCTGGTCATTTTCAGGCCTAGAACATTTGGAGCCGTGCCCAAAGCACAGGCAGGCAAACGACGACTCCTCCAAACGGGGAAAATTGCTCATTGCTGCTATCGCCGTCACATCCCCTTGTGCCACTGCAACCAAGCTGCGCAGCTCCTCTGTTAAAGACACCCATTGCCCGAGTTTATAGGGGATAGCAAACGCGCTTCAGCCCTGGGGTAAAACTTTCGCAGCTCTTTTGGGACTTCAAAGTTTCTGAGAGTTACTTGCCTCCCTCACTTGGCGGGAGGATGTTCAGCTCTTCTCTAAAGCCTGGAAAGTCTCTTTTTCCTTTAGGATTTAGTCTTTTGAGTCCTGAAAGAGGAAGGAAGGTGATATTCTTGTCATTTTGGTCGTTGGTGCCAAAATTCATCTGTCCGTTCAGACTCTGTAAAGAAGGGCATTTATACCGTATACATTCCTTTGGATGTGGGGATGCCAGAGGTGAAAGAAAGGCTTGTGGTTCCCTCTGCGTGAACTTTGCAGAGACGTAGAGAGCATGCAGGATTGCCTCACCATTCCTCACCAATGCACCAGGGAGGGACATTTGCTACTCCCCTGCTTATGGGGAGGTCGTCTTCTTGGCAAGAAGTCCTGAATGGTTTTGTGTTCTTGACCATCTTTCTCCTGGCACTTGAGTAGCTCTTCTGCTCCTTTGGCCTCCATCCTTGATATCTTTCTTGAAAGTGATGGCAGCCCTGTCAGCCTTTGTCTTGCTCCTGCTGGGCATCTTCTTCTGTAGGCCCTGCATGCCCCTCGTCGGCTGCTTAGTCTTTGTTTGCCTTGATCCCAGATGGAATTTGTCTTTCTTGAACGCGAGGAATGAGAAATGTCCCTAGTGGTGCCGCTGAGTTCTCACCAGGGCTTTGCACAATGCTTGCCTTTCCGATGGAAATAGCTTGCCTGACACACAAGAATGCATTTGCCTCTATGCCATTCGTGGCTCCTAGTCACCCTGTCATCTACTCATGCCTCCAGGAACGTTGGCCTACTCCGATGTTCCCAAACTGGAGCAGAAACTCATGGTGCTCCAGCTGCCGTTGTGTTACCTGCAGTTCTTCACACGCGTGGTTTACTGAGAGAGGGGGCTCTCTCTTCTGGCAGAGCTTCAGCTGGTGTGGAGCATGGGGGCCATAGAAACATACCCTGAGATAGAGCTTTTTCTGGTTCATGGGTGCCATGAAATCCAGAAGACGATGTGGACAATGAATGTATCTCCTGGAGGAGGCAGGAAGCCTACATATCTTGAACGGTAGTTTTCTGCAATCTCATTTCAAAAGACCTGACCGTGAACTTCACCGTTTCATACATTTGATGGCACGAAAGCGTGAAGGGTGGAGCCCGAGAGACGTGTTAATGAGGCTTTCACCCGTCGGTAGCCTGCTGGAGTGCAGCTCCACGCAGTCTCGACCAGCAGATCCAGCCCTCCGCCGGCCGGGTGAGCTAGGGACGGACTGTGTGGGTGGGCTCTGAGCACGAAGCTGGTGGTGTGCGTCTAGTCGCTTTCAAAATGGGTGTCTGCCTCCTAGGAAAGAAAAGAAGCACAGCTGGCGTTACGTGAGCTTCCATTTTGGAGGTTTCATTGGAGAAAGTGCCAAATCAGCCCCGATGCTGAAAAAGCTGCAGGAGATGAAACACGGGTGGGCCAGTGCGATGCGGTTCGTGGCACTGCTGTCTGTGGGGATATGCTTCACTGTGCAGGAGTGTGAATAAAGGTGGCTGATCTTTTAAATGACCTCTGCAGGCATTTAGTGAAAAGGAAGGTTGTTGCTGGTAGTGCCGATGTGGGTGAGGAGTTGGCTGGCCGGGTGGCCATCCGACACTAAAAGGCAACTGCCTCTCTCGAAGAGTCCCTGCGTGCCTGGAAGGTAGCTGCGAAGGAGGACTGAAGATTTTGCTTTTTATACACCCGCCTGAGATTACCTGAGCATGTCGGTGCGATGAAATTACTGGTGGCGGCATTCAGATACAAAGGAACTTCATTGATTGTTTTTTTTAATTAATAGATGAAACTATGAGAAACCATCTTCTAGCACACACGTGGTAATCCGTTTGCAAAACTGGTGCAATGAGTGCAGAAAGCTGCCAGGCTATGTCTATTCGGTTAAAGAATCTCAACCTTTTGATGCAAGCTCGGTGGGACGAGCCAGGCCCTTGCATGTGTCCAAACGTGGATTTGATGGATGAGCGGGCAGAGGGAGGCTAGAGACGGATTCGCTTGCCAGGAGGGCCCCCCGTCCAGGGGGCTTTTAGGAAAAAGAGAGTCTTTAAGTAGCAAGGGTTTCAAACAACGTGGAGTTTAGAAGCTAAAACCTATGTTTTGAGTTCCCCTTGAAAACGAACTGGTAGCCAGTGCATTTTAAGACCATGCTTTCTTCTTTGCAAAGGGCCCTAGAAGGCAAATGCACGTGGCAATAGCACGTCCCGCACTAATTCCCTCTAGCTGTACTGATTGCATTCCCATAGTGGCGGGGATCACAGTTCGGGAATGCAATCCCGTAAGTTGGGCCCCACCATTTAAGAAGGATGTTAAGGGACTCGCATGCGTGCAGAGGAGTGCCACAAAGGCGGGGAAGGGGCTGGAAGGCACGTCCTCTGAGGAGCGGCTGAGGACGCTGGGTTTGACTAGTTTGGAGAGCAGGAGGCTGCGGGGCGACCTCACTGCTCTCCGCAGCTTCCTGAGGAGGGCAAGTGGAGAGGGAGGTGCTGATCTCTTCTCCCTGGTACCCAGTGCCAGGACGCGTGGGAATGGCCCAAAGCTGCGTCCGTCAGGGGGGGTTCGGACTTGACGTGAGGAAACCTTTCTTTACCGAGAAGGGGGTCAAACCCTGGAACAGGGGGTGGTTGATGCCCCATGCCTGTCAGTGTTTAAGAGGCATTTGGGCAACGCCCTTAATGCCGTGCTTTAACTTTTGGTCAGCCTTGCAGTGGTCAGGCAGTTGGATTAGATGGTCATTGTAGGTCCCTTCCAACTCAACTTTTCCATTCCATTCCATTCCACTCCATTCCATTCCGTTCCGTTCTGTTCTATTCTGTTCTGTTCTTTTCTGTTCCCTGTGCTCCCCGTGAGTCAAAACCCTGAGACAGTTATTTACCTGAAGAGCCAGGGTTTTTTCAGATCCAAAAACACTTTCAAGGACACAAATCACAAAGATTACAAGTGGAAACAGGATTTGATTTTATTTTATTTTATTTTATTTTATTTTATTTTATTTTATTTTATTTTATTTTACTTTATGTTATTTTATGTTATGTTATGTTATGTTATGTTATTTTATGTTACTTTATGTTATTTTATATTATTTGATTTGGTTTGATTTTTCTGAATCCATTTCAGAGCCGATGCTCACAAGCATGAACACAATGCACACGTGTAGCCAGGAGCAGGCTGATGCATTCTTGAGTTTAGCTTGAAGAAACATCCCTTGCAGTCTGGCAAAGGAAAGCCATAGAGCCGCAGAAAGTAGCAGCAGGGATGCAGGCCAAGCAGTCCCTGCTTCCTCAAGAGTGAGAACTTGAAGAATGAGGATCAGGAGCGACCACACACAAAAGAAGAAGAAGAAGAGGTGTGTGGTACCGTGGGGTATTTTCCAAAGTAGGACACATAATAGCGATGACAAGCACACTTCTTGCCTTCCAAAACTTGCTGCGCCGCTGTGCTGCTTGGCCGGTGATGCATGAAAAGCGCTCTGGTGCCGGCCCTGCGCTTGTGCTGCATGCAGGGAGAGCTGCAAAGCGGCAGCTCCGGACGGTGCAGCAAGCCTGCAGCCCTTCCAAGTGCAGGCTGTTTTGCAGAAGCAAGAATCCGTGGGGAAACGGAGCCAAGGGAAGAGCAGAGCTCGCTCCCGCTCCAAACTTGCAACGGGCAAGAGAGCCCGAGAGAGCCAGGGCACGAGCGGTGCCTTGGAGGTGCAAGAGCAGCGGGCAAGAAGGGAGCCGAAAGGGCCCAGAGGAGCCCTGGCAAGGGGCTGTGCTCAATGCTACGGAGGACAAGAAGCAACCCGCGGGGGCCACCGTGGGGGCCCGCCCTGGGAGTCCAGAAAGCTTCCTCCCCCCGGATGCGGGGCACGAGGGCCATCTTCGTGGAGCACGAGCAGCAGGCACCTAGCCCAAATGGCCCAAAGGAGCCCTGGCAAGGGGCCGTGCTCAGTGCTGCAGAGGCAGGCAAAAACCCCCCGGGGACACTTGCTAGCCCACCGTGGGGGAAAAAAAGCCTTGCTCCCCCCAGCTGCAGGGCACGAGAGGCCATCTTCGTGGTGCATGAGCAGCAGGCAGTAACCTAGCCAAAAGGGAGCAGAGGAGCCCTGACAAGTGGTCATGCTCAATGCTGCAGAGGAAGGCAAAAAACCCCCGGGGACCAGTGCCAATCTGCCCCGGGGGAAAATTCCTTCCTGACCCCAGCGCTGGCGATCGGCTACTCCCTGAGCATGTGAGCAAGACCCGCCTCCTCCTCCCACAGGCTGGTCACGCCTCCCTCCCAGGAGATGCCCAAGCCCTATTCTCCCTCAAGCTGGAGCCACCTCAGGGGCTTGCGAGAGAGGCGATATGCCCCGGGCCTGATGGACCTTGGGGGCAAGAATCCTTCCCATGCCTGGTAGGACACCAGTGGCTGCTCCGAAGCACTGGGAGGCCTTGCAACATCTCTGCATTCCGTTTCTTACGGCTGCTGCCCCTGGCTGCGCAGGGGATGAGGACGGCGAGCTCTGCAGTGCTCTTCAGGAAGGCGTTCCCTTGGTCTTGCCACGGCTATCCAGCTGAAAAGGCTATCCGAACCGGAGATGGGCTTTGAAGGTGGCGCTGCCGGGAGCTGGCCTGGCAGCAGAGAATCTCCAGCAGCCTCGCCCAGCCTTCGGTCTTCTTCCCTCAGACCCTCCAAGTAATTCCACCGGCTCCTCAAGGATTTCCTCTGGGATGTCTTCGGGCTGCCCGCAGGCCATCTCTGGCAGCAGGACACGGGAGGATGCTCCCTTTTATCCTGGCCCGGGGCACTGTGACTGCTGCGTTGCCGGGCGGTGGCACTGTGACACGGGGGTGACGGGGCCCCCCATGCGCAGCCCCGCCCGCCGCAGCCCCCCCGCCGCCCCTCCGCCCGGCATCCTTCGGAGGAAGGCCTTTGGGGTGCTGGCCCCGAGGCAGTCCCTGTGCCCAGGAGGCCGAGGGGGCTGTCCCTGCCCTTGGTGGCCGTGCACTGAGCACAGCTGCTGGGCGTCCCTCATGTGTCCTCTGCCCCTCAGCTCCCAAGGACAAACCCAGTGCTGTTCCTCTTCCTTCAGGCCATGGCAGAAACCAAGCCTGCAGCCCAGAGACCACCCCTATTAGCCGTCCCCTCTCTGCACCAGAGCTAACGACCACGAGGCCGCGCGGCGAGGAGGGCCAGGGACTTGATGTGGCTGGACACAAAGCCGGGGAGTGTGAGGGGGAATGGTTTCAGTAGTTGCAGCCTGGAGGAAAGGCAAAGCGTAACCAGAGCCATAGCTTGGGATGGAAAGAAGACAGGCTTTGACAAACAAGGGAGCGGAGGTTACACTGGTGGGGTGGAAAGGCTGGTCATTTTCAGGCCTAGAACATTTGGAGCCGTGCCCAAAGCACAGGCAGGCAAACGACGACTCCTCCAAACGGGGAAAATTGCTCATTGCTGCTATCGCCGTCACATCCCCTTGTGCCACTGCAACCAAGCTGCGCAGCTCCTCTGTTAAAGACACCCATTGCCCGAGTTTATAGGGGATAGCAAACGCGCTTCAGCCCTGGGGTAAAACTTTCGCAGCTCTTTTGGGACTTCAAAGTTTCTGAGAGTTACTTGCCTCCCTCACTTGGCGGGAGGATGTTCAGCTCTTCTCTAAAGCCTGGAAAGTCTCTTTTTCCTTTAGGATTTAGTCTTTTGAGTCCTGAAAGAGGAAGGAAGGTGATATTCTTGTCATTTTGGTCGTTGGTGCCAAAATTCATCTGTCCGTTCAGACTCTGTAAAGAAGGGCATTTATACCGTATACATTCCTTTGGATGTGGGGATGCCAGAGGTGAAAGAAAGGCTTGTGGTTCCCTCTGCGTGAACTTTGCAGAGACGTAGAGAGCATGCAGGATTGCCTCACCATTCCTCACCAATGCACCAGGGAGGGACATTTGCTACTCCCCTGCTTATGGGGAGGTCGTCTTCTTGGCAAGAAGTCCTGAATGGTTTTGTGTTCTTGACCATCTTTCTCCTGGCACTTGAGTAGCTCTTCTGCTCCTTTGGCCTCCATCCTTGATATCTTTCTTGAAAGTGATGGCAGCCCTGTCAGCCTTTGTCTTGCTCCTGCTGGGCATCTTCTTCTGTAGGCCCTGCATGCCCCTCGTCGGCTGCTTAGTCTTTGTTTGCCTTGATCCCAGATGGAATTTGTCTTTCTTGAACGCGAGGAATGAGAAATGTCCCTAGTGGTGCCGCTGAGTTCTCACCAGGGCTTTGCACAATGCTTGCCTTTCCGATGGAAATAGCTTGCCTGACACACAAGAATGCATTTGCCTCTATGCCATTCGTGGCTCCTAGTCACCCTGTCATCTACTCATGCCTCCAGGAACGTTGGCCTACTCCGATGTTCCCAAACTGGAGCAGAAACTCATGGTGCTCCAGCTGCCGTTGTGTTACCTGCAGTTCTTCACACGCGTGGTTTACTGAGAGAGGGGGCTCTCTCTTCTGGCAGAGCTTCAGCTGGTGTGGAGCATGGGGGCCATAGAAACATACCCTGAGATAGAGCTTTTTCTGGTTCATGGGTGCCATGAAATCCAGAAGACGATGTGGACAATGAATGTATCTCCTGGAGGAGGCAGGAAGCCTACATATCTTGAACGGTAGTTTTCTGCAATCTCATTTCAAAAGACCTGACCGTGAACTTCACCGTTTCATACATTTGATGGCACGAAAGCGTGAAGGGTGGAGCCCGAGAGACGTGTTAATGAGGCTTTCACCCGTCGGTAGCCTGCTGGAGTGCAGCTCCACGCAGTCTCGACCAGCAGATCCAGCCCTCCGCCGGCCGGGTGAGCTAGGGACGGACTGTGTGGGTGGGCTCTGAGCACGAAGCTGGTGGTGTGCGTCTAGTCGCTTTCAAAATGGGTGTCTGCCTCCTAGGAAAGAAAAGAAGCACAGCTGGCGTTACGTGAGCTTCCATTTTGGAGGTTTCATTGGAGAAAGTGCCAAATCAGCCCCGATGCTGAAAAAGCTGCAGGAGATGAAACACGGGTGGGCCAGTGCGATGCGGTTCGTGGCACTGCTGTCTGTGGGGATATGCTTCACTGTGCAGGAGTGTGAATAAAGGTGGCTGAGTTTTTAAATGACCTCTGCAGGCATTTAGTGAAAAGGAAGGTTGTTGCTGGTAGTGCCGATGTGGGTGAGGAGTTGGCTGGCCGGGTGGCCGTCCGACACTAAAAGGCAACTGCCTCTCTCGAAGAGTCCCTGCGTGCCTGGAAGGTAGCTGCGAAGGAGGACTGAAGATTTTGCTTTTTATACACCCGCCTGAGATTACCTGAGAATGTCGGTGCGATGAAATTACTGGTGGCGGCATTCAGATACAAAGGAACTTCATTGATTGTTTTTTTTAATTAATAGATGAAACTATGAGAAACCATCTTCTAGCACACACGTGGTAATCCGTTTGCAAAACTGGTGCAATGAGTGCAGAAAGCTGCCAGGCTATGTCTATTCGGTTAAAGAATCTCAACCTTTTGATGCAAGCTCGGTGGGACGAGCCAGGCCCTTGCATGTGTCCAAACGTGGATTTGATGGATGAGCGGGCAGAGGGAGGCTAGAGACGGATTCGCTTGCCAGGAGGGCCCCCCGTCCAGGGGGCTTTTAGGAAAAAGAGAGTCTTTAAGTAGCAAGGGTTTCAAACAACGTGGAGTTTAGAAGCTAAAACCTATGTTTTGAGTTCCCCTTGAAAACGAACTGGTAGCCAGTGCATTTTAAGACCATGCTTTCTTCTTTGCAAAGGGCCCTAGAAGGCAAATGCACGTGGCAATAGCACGTCCCGCACTAATTCCCTCTAGCTGTACTGATTGCATTCCCATAGTGGCAGGGATCACAGTTCGGGAATGCAATCCCGTAAGTTGGGCCCCACCATTTAAGAAGGATGTTAAGGGACTCGCATGCATGCAGAGGAGTGCCACAAAGGCGGGGAAGGGGCTGGAAGGCACGTCCTCTGAGGCGCGGCTGAGGACGCTGGGTTTGACTAGTTTGGAGAGCAGGAGGCTGCGGGGCGACCTCACTGCTCTCCGCAGCTTCCTGAGGAGGGCAAGTGGAGAGGGAGGTGCTGATCTCTTCTCCCTGGTACCCAGTGCCAGGACGCGTGGGAATGGCCCAAAGCTGCGTCCGTCAGGGGGGGTTCGGACTTGACGTGAGGAAACCTTTCTTTACCGAGAAGGGGGTCAAACCCTGGAACAGGGGGTGGTTGATGCCCCATGCCTGTCAGTGTTTAAGAGGCATTTGGGCAACGCCCTTAATGCCGTGCTTTAACTTTTGGTCAGCCTTGCAGTGGTCAGGCAGTTGGATTAGATGGTCATTGTAGGTCCCTTCCAACTCAACTTTTCCATTCCATTCCATTCCACTCCATTCCATTCCGTTCCGTTCTGTTCTATTCTGTTCTGTTCTTTTCTGTTCCCTGTGCTCCCCGTGAGTCAAAACCCTGAGACAGTTATTTACCTGAAGAGCCAGGGTTTTTTCAGATCCAAAAACACTTTCAAGGACACAAATCACAAAGATTACAAGTGGAAACAGGATTTGATTTTATTTTATTTTATTTTATTTTATTTTATTTTATTTTATTTTATTTTATTTTATTTTACTTTATGTTATTTTATGTTATGTTATGTTATGTTATGTTATGTTATTTTATGTTACTTTATGTTATTTTATATTATTTGATTTGGTTTGATTTTTCTGAATCCATTTCAGAGCCGATGCTCACAAGCATGAACACAATGCACGTGTGTAGCCAGGAGCAGGCTGATGCATTCTTGAGTTTAGCTTGAAGAAACATCCCTTGCAGTCTGGCAAAGGAAAGCCATAGAGCCGCAGAAAGTAGCAGCAGGGATGCAGGCCAAGCAGTCCCTGCTTCCTGAAGAGTGAGAACTTGAAGAATGAGGATCAGGAGCGACCACACACAAAAGAAGAAGAAGAAGAGGTGTGTGGTACCGTGGGGTATTTTCCAAAGTAGGACACATAATAGCGATGACAAGCACACTTCTTGCCTTCCAAAACTTGCTGCGCCGCTGTGCTGCTTGGCCGGTGATGCATGAAAAGCGCTCTGGTGCCGGCCCTGCGCTTGTGCTGCATGCAGGGAGAGCTGCAAAGCGGCAGCTCCGGACGGTGCAGCAAGCCTGCAGCCCTTCCAAGTGCAGGCTGTTTTGCAGAAGCAAGAATCCGTGGGGAAACGGAGCCAAGGGAAGAGCAGAGCTCGCTCCCGCTCCAAACTTGCAACGGGCAAGAGAGCCCGAGAGAGCCAGGGCACGAGCGGTGCCTTGGAGGTGCAAGAGCAGCGGGCAAGAAGGGAGCCGAAAGGGCCCAGAGGAGCCCTGGCAAGGGGCTGTGCTCAATGCTACGGAGGACAAGAAGCAACCCGCGGGGGCCACCGTGGGGGCCCGCCCTGGGAGTCCAGAAAGCTTCCTCCCCCCGGATGCGGGGCACGAGGGCCATCTTCGTGGAGCACGAGCAGCAGGCACCTAGCCCAAATGGCCCAAAGGAGCCCTGGCAAGGGGCCGTGCTCAGTGCTGCAGAGGCAGGCAAAAACCCCCCGGGGACACTTGCTAGCCCACCGTGGGGGAAAAAAAGCCTTGCTCCCCCCAGCTGCAGGGCACGAGAGGCCATCTTCGTGGTGCATGAGCAGCAGGCAGTAACCTAGCCAAAAGGGAGCAGAGGAGCCCTGACAAGTGGTCATGCTCAATGCTGCAGAGGAAGGCAAAAAACCCCCGGGGACCAGTGCCAATCTGCCCCGGGGGAAAATTCCTTCCTGACCCCAGCGCTGGCGATCGGCTACTCCCTGAGCATGTGAGCAAGACCCGCCTCCTCCTCCCACAGGCTGGTCACGCCTCCCTCCCAGGAGATGCCCAAGCCCTATTCTCCCTCAAGCTGGAGCCACCTCAGGGGCTTGCGAGAGAGGCGATATGCCCCGGGCCTGATGGACCTTGGGGGCAAGAATCCTTCCCATGCCTGGTAGGACACCAGTGGCTGCTCCGAAGCACTGGGAGGCCTTGCAACATCTCTGCATTCCGTTTCTTACGGCTGCTGCCCCTGGCTGCGCAGGGGATGAGGACGGCGAGCTCTGCAGTGCTCTTCAGGAAGGCGTTCCCTTGGTCTTGCCGCGGCTATCCAGCTGAAAAGGCTATCCGAACCGGAGATGAGCTTTGAAGGTGGCGCTGCCGGGAGCTGGCCTGGCAGCAGAGAATCTCCAGCAGCCTCGCCCAGCCTTCGGTCTTCTTCCCTCAGACCCTCCAAGTAATTCCACCGGCTCCTCAAGGATTTCCTCTGGGATGTCTTCGGGCTGCCCGCAGGCCATCTCTGGCAGCAGGACACGGGAGGATGCTCCCTTTTATGCTGGCCCGGGGCACTGTGACTGCTGCGTTGCCGGGCGGTGGCACTGTGACACGGGGGTGACGGGGCCCCCCATGCGCAGCCCCGCCCGCCGCAGCCCCCCCGCCGCCCCTCCGCCCGGCATCCTTCGGAGGAAGGCCTTTGGGGTGCTGGCCCCGAGGCAGTCCCTGTGCCCAGGAGGCCGAGGGGGCTGTCCCTGCCCTTGGTGGCCGTGCACTGAGCACAGCTGCTGGGCGTCCCTCATGTGTCCTCTGCCCCTCAGCTCCCAAGGACAAACCCAGTGCTGTTCCTCTTCCTTCAGGCCATGGCAGAAACCAAGCCTGCAGCCCAGAGACCACCCCTATTAGCCGTCCCCTCTCTGCACCAGAGCTAACGACCACGAGGCCGCGCGGCGAGGAGGGCCAGGGACTTGATGTGGCTGGACACAAAGCCGGGGAGTGTGAGGGGGAATGGTTTCAGTAGTTGCAGCCTGGAGGAAAGGCAAAGCGTAACCAGAGCCATAGCTTGGGATGGAAAGAAGACAGGCTTTGACAAACAAGGGAGCGGAGGTTACACTGGTGGGGTGGAAAGGCTGGTCATTTTCAGGCCTAGAACATTTGGAGCCGTGCCCAAAGCACAGGCAGGCAAACGACGACTCCTCCAAACGGGGAAAATTGCTCATTGCTGCTATCGCCGTCACATCCCCTTGTGCCACTGCAACCAAGCTGCGCAGCTCCTCTGTTAAAGACACCCATTGCCCGAGTTTATAGGGGATAGCAAACGCGCTTCAGCCCTGGGGTAAAACTTTCGCAGCTCTTTTGGGACTTCAAAGTTTCTGAGAGTTACTTGCCTCCCTCACTTGGCGGGAGGATGTTCAGCTCTTCTCTAAAGCCTGGAAAGTCTCTTTTTCCTTTAGGATTTAGTCTTTTGAGTCCTGAAAGAGGAAGGAAGGTGATATTCTTGTCATTTTGGTCGTTGGTGCCAAAATTCATCTGTCCGTTCAGACTCTGTAAAGAAGGGCATTTATACCGTATACATTCCTTTGGATGTGGGGATGCCAGAGGTGAAAGAAAGGCTTGTGGTTCCCTCTGCGTGAACTTTGCAGAGACGTAGAGAGCATGCAGGATTGCCTCACCATTCCTCACCAATGCACCAGGGAGGGACATTTGCTACTCCCCTGCTTATGGGGAGGTCGTCTTCTTGGCAAGAAGTCCTGAATGGTTTTGTGTTCTTGACCATCTTTCTCCTGGCACTTGAGTAGCTCTTCTGCTCCTTTGGCCTCCATCCTTGATATCTTTCTTGAAAGTGATGGCAGCCCTGTCAGCCTTTGTCTTGCTCCTGCTGGGCATCTTCTTCTGTAGGCCCTGCATGCCCCTCGTCGGCTGCTTAGTCTTTGTTTGCCTTGATCCCAGATGGAATTTGTCTTTCTTGAACGCGAGGAATGAGAAATGTCCCTAGTGGTGCCGCTGAGTTCTCACCAGGGCTTTGCACAATGCTTGCCTTTCCGATGGAAATAGCTTGCCTGACACACAAGAATGCATTTGCCTCTATGCCATTCGTGGCTCCTAGTCACCCTGTCATCTACTCATGCCTCCAGGAACGTTGGCCTACTCCGATGTTCCCAAACTGGAGCAGAAACTCATGGTGCTCCAGCTGCCGTTGTGTTACCTGCAGTTCTTCACACGCGTGGTTTACTGAGAGAGGGGGCTCTCTCTTCTGGCAGAGCTTCAGCTGGTGTGGAGCATGGGGGCCATAGAAACATACCCTGAGATAGAGCTTTTTCTGGTTCATGGGTGCCATGAAATCCAGAAGACGATGTGGACAATGAATGTATCTCCTGGAGGAGGCAGGAAGCCTACATATCTTGAACGGTAGTTTTCTGCAATCTCATTTCAAAAGACCTGACCGTGAACTTCACCGTTTCATACATTTGATGGCACGAAAGCGTGAAGGGTGGAGCCCGAGAGACGTGTTAATGAGGCTTTCACCCGTCGGTAGCCTGCTGGAGTGCAGCTCCACGCAGTCTCGACCAGCAGATCCAGCCCTCCGCCGGCCGGGTGAGCTAGGGACGGACTGTGTGGGTGGGCTCTGAGCACGAAGCTGGTGGTGTGCGTCTAGTCGCTTTCAAAATGGGTGTCTGCCTCCTAGGAAAGAAAAGAAGCACAGCTGGCGTTACGTGAGCTTCCATTTTGGAGGTTTCATTGGAGAAAGTGCCAAATCAGCCCCGATGCTGAAAAAGCTGCAGGAGATGAAACACGGGTGGGCCAGTGCGATGCGGCTCGTGGCACTGCTGTCTGTGGGGATATGCTTCACTGTGCAGGAGTGTGAATAAAGGTGGCTGAGTTTTTAAATGACCTCTGCAGGCATTTAGTGAAAAGGAAGGTTGTTGCTGGTAGTGCCGATGTGGGTGAGGAGTTGGCTGGCCGGGTGGCCGTCCGACACTAAAAGGCAACTGCCTCTCTCGAAGAGTCCCTGCGTGCCTGGAAGGTAGCTGCGAAGGAGGACTGAAGATTTTGCTTTTTATACACCCGCCTGAGATTACCTGAGAATGTCGGTGCGATGAAATTACTGGTGGCGGCATTCAGATACAAAGGAACTTCATTGATTGTTTTTTTTAATTAATAGATGAAACTATGAGAAACCATCTTCTAGCACACACGTGGTAATCCGTTTGCAAAACTGGTGCAATGAGTGCAGAAAGCTGCCAGGCTATGTCTATTCGGTTAAAGAATCTCAACCTTTTGATGCAAGCTCGGTGGGACGAGCCAGGCCCTTGCATGTGTCCAAACGTGGATTTGATGGATGAGCGGGCAGAGGGAGGCTAGAGACGGATTCGCTTGCCAGGAGGGCCCCCCGTCCAGGGGGCTTTTAGGAAAAAGAGAGTCTTTAAGTAGCAAGGGTTTCAAACAACGTGGAGTTTAGAAGCTAAAACCTATGTTTTGAGTTCCCCTTGAAAACGAACTGGTAGCCAGTGCATTTTAAGACCATGCTTTCTTCTTTGCAAAGGGCCCTAGAAGGCAAATGCACGTGGCAATAGCACGTCCCGCACTAATTCCCTCTAGCTGTACTGATTGCATTCCCATAGTGGCGGGGATCACAGTTCGGGAATGCAATCCCGTAAGTTGGGCCCCACCATTTAAGAAGGATGTTAAGGGACTCGCATGCGTGCAGAGGAGTGCCACAAAGGCGGGGAAGGGGCTGGAAGGCACGTCCTCTGAGGCGCGGCTGAGGACGCTGGGTTTGACTAGTTTGGAGAGCAGGAGGCTGCGGGGCGACCTCACTGCTCTCCGCAGCTTCCTGAGGAGGGCAAGTGGAGAGGGAGGTGCTGATCTCTTCTCCCTGGTACCCAGTGCCAGGACGCGTGGGAATGGCCCAAAGCTGCGTCCGTCAGGGGGGGTTCGGACTTGACGTGAGGAAACCTTTCTTTACCGAGAAGGGGGTCAAACCCTGGAACAGGGGGTGGTTGATGCCCCATGCCTGTCAGTGTTTAAGAGGCATTTGGGCAACGCCCTTAATGCCGTGCTTTAACTTTTGGTCAGCCTTGCAGTGGTCAGGCAGTTGGATTAGATGGTCATTGTAGGTCCCTTCCAACTCAACTTTTCCATTCCATTCCATTCCACTCCATTCCATTCCGTTCCGTTCTGTTCTATTCTGTTCTGTTCTTTTCTGTTCCCTGTGCTCCCCGTGAGTCAAAACCCTGAGACAGTTATTTACCTGAAGAGCCAGGGTTTTTTCAGATCCAAAAACACTTTCAAGGACACAAATCACAAAGATTACAAGTGGAAACAGGATTTGATTTGGTTTGATTTTATTTTATTTTATTTTATTTTATTTTATTTTATTTTATTTTACTTTATGTTATTTTATGTTATGTTATGTTATGTTATGTTATTTTATGTTACTTTATGTTATTTTATATTATTTGATTTGGTTTGATTTTTCTGAATCCATTTCAGAGCCGATGCTCACAAGCATGAACACAATGCACACGTGTAGCCAGGAGCAGGCTGATGCATTCTTGAGTTTAGCTTGAAGAAACATCCCTTGCAGTCTGGCAAAGGAAAGCCATAGAGCCGCAGAAAGTAGCAGCAGGGATGCAGGCCAAGCAGTCCCTGCTTCCTGAAGAGTGAGAACTTGAAGAATGAGGATCAGGAGCGACCACACACAAAAGAAGAAGAAGAAGAGGTGTGTGGTACCGTGGGGTATTTTCCAAAGTAGGACACATAATAGCGATGACAAGCACACTTCTTGCCTTCCAAAACTTGCTGCGCCGCTGTGCTGCTTGGCCGGTGATGCATGAAAAGCGCTCTGGTGCCGGCCCTGCGCTTGTGCTGCATGCAGGGAGAGCTGCAAAGCGGCAGCTCCGGACGGTGCAGCAAGCCTGCAGCCCTTCCAAGTGCAGGCTGTTTTGCAGAAGCAAGAATCCGTGGGGAAACGGAGCCAAGGGAAGAGCAGAGCTCGCTCCCGCTCCAAACTTGCAACGGGCAAGAGAGCCCGAGAGAGCCAGGGCACGAGCGGTGCCTTGGAGGTGCAAGAGCAGCGGGCAAGAAGGGAGCCGAAAGGGCCCAGAGGAGCCCTGGCAAGGGGCTGTGCTCAATGCTACGGAGGACAAGAAGCAACCCGCGGGGGCCACCGTGGGGGCCCGCCCTGGGAGTCCAGAAAGCTTCCTCCCCCCGGATGCGGGGCACGAGGGCCATCTTCGTGGAGCACGAGCAGCAGGCACCTAGCCCAAATGGCCCAAAGGAGCCCTGGCAAGGGGCCGTGCTCAGTGCTGCAGAGGCAGGCAAAAACCCCCCGGGGACACTTGCTAGCCCACCGTGGGGGAAAAAAAGCCTTGCTCCCCCCAGCTGCAGGGCACGAGAGGCCATCTTCGTGGTGCATGAGCAGCAGGCAGTAACCTAGCCAAAAGGGAGCAGAGGAGCCCTGACAAGTGGTCATGCTCAATGCTGCAGAGGAAGGCAAAAAACCCCCGGGGACCAGTGCCAATCTGCCCCGGGGGAAAATTCCTTCCTGACCCCAGCGCTGGCGATCGGCTACTCCCTGAGCATGTGAGCAAGACCCGCCTCCTCGTCCCACAGGCTGGTCACGCCTCCCTCCCAGGAGATGCCCAAGCCCTATTCTCCCTCAAGCTGGAGCCACCTCAGGGGCTTGCGAGAGAGGCGATATGCCCCGGGCCTGATGGACCTTGGGGGCAAGAATCCTTCCCATGCCTGGTAGGACACCAGTGGCTGCTCCGAAGCACTGGGAGGCCTTGCAACATCTCTGCATTCCGTTTCTTACGGCTGCTGCCCCTGGCTGCGCAGGGGATGAGGACGGCGAGCTCTGCAGTGCTCTTCAGGAAGGCGTTCCCTTGGTCTTGCCACGGCTATCCAGCTGAAAAGGCTATCCGAACCGGAGATGGGCTTTGAAGGTGGCGCTGCCGGGAGCTGGCCTGGCAGCAGAGAATCTCCAGCAGCCTCGCCCAGCCTTCGGTCTTCTTCCCTCAGACCCTCCAAGTAATTCCACCGGCTCCTCAAGGATTTCCTCTGGGATGTCTTCGGGCTGCCCGCAGGCCATCTCTGGCAGCAGGACACGGGAGGATGCTCCCTTTTATCCTGGCCCGGGGCACTGTGACTGCTGCGTTGCCGGGCGGTGGCACTGTGACACGGGGGTGACGGGGCCCCCCATGCGCAGCCCCGCCCGCCGCAGCCCCCCCGCCGCCCCTCCGCCCGGCATCCTTCGGAGGAAGGCCTTTGGGGTGCTGGCCCCGAGGCAGTCCCTGTGCCCAGGAGGCCGAGGGGGCTGTCCCTGCCCTTGGTGGCCGTGCACTGAGCACAGCTGCTGGGCGTCCCTCATGTGTCCTCTGCCCCTCAGCTCCCAAGGACAAACCCAGTGCTGTTCCTCTTCCTTCAGGCCATGGCAGAAACCAAGCCTGCAGCCCAGAGACCACCCCTATTAGCCGTCCCCTCTCTGCACCAGAGCTAACGACCACGAGGCCGCGCGGCGAGGAGGGCCAGGGACTTGATGTGGCTGGACACAAAGCCGGGGAGTGTGAGGGGGAATGGTTTCAGTAGTTGCAGCCTGGAGGAAAGGCAAAGCGTAACCAGAGCCATAGCTTGGGATGGAAAGAAGACAGGCTTTGACAAACAAGGGAGCGGAGGTTACACTGGTGGGGTGGAAAGGCTGGTCATTTTCAGGCCTAGAACATTTGGAGCCGTGCCCAAAGCACAGGCAGGCAAACGACGACTCCTCCAAACGGGGAAAATTGCTCATTGCTGCTATCGCCGTCACATCCCCTTGTGCCACTGCAACCAAGCTGCGCAGCTCCTCTGTTAAAGACACCCATTGCCCGAGTTTATAGGGGATAGCAAACGCGCTTCAGCCCTGGGGTAAAACTTTCGCAGCTCTTTTGGGACTTCAAAGTTTCTGAGAGTTACTTGCCTCCCTCACTTGGCGGGAGGATGTTCAGCTCTTCTCTAAAGCCTGGAAAGTCTCTTTTTCCTTTAGGATTTAGTCTTTTGAGTCCTGAAAGAGGAAGGAAGGTGATATTCTTGTCATTTTGGTCGTTGGTGCCAAAATTCATCTGTCCGTTCAGACTCTGTAAAGAAGGGCATTTATACCGTATACATTCCTTTGGATGTGGGGATGCCAGAGGTGAAAGAAAGGCTTGTGGTTCCCTCTGCGTGAACTTTGCAGAGACGTAGAGAGCATGCAGGATTGCCTCACCATTCCTCACCAATGCACCAGGGAGGGACATTTGCTACTCCCCTGCTTATGGGGAGGTCGTCTTCTTGGCAAGAAGTCCTGAATGGTTTTGTGTTCTTGACCATCTTTCTCCTGGCACTTGAGTAGCTCTTCTGCTCCTTTGGCCTCCATCCTTGATATCTTTCTTGAAAGTGATGGCAGCCCTGTCAGCCTTTGTCTTGCTCCTGCTGGGCATCTTCTTCTGTAGGCCCTGCATGCCCCTCGTCGGCTGCTTAGTCTTTGTTTGCCTTGATCCCAGATGGAATTTGTCTTTCTTGAACGCGAGGAATGAGAAATGTCCCTAGTGGTGCCGCTGAGTTCTCACCAGGGCTTTGCACAATGCTTGCCTTTCCGATGGAAATAGCTTGCCTGACACACAAGAATGCATTTGCCTCTATGCCATTCGTGGCTCCTAGTCACCCTGTCATCTACTCATGCCTCCAGGAACGTTGGCCTACTCCGATGTTCCCAAACTGGAGCAGAAACTCATGGTGCTCCAGCTGCCGTTGTGTTACCTGCAGTTCTTCACACGCGTGGTTTACTGAGGGAGGGGGCTCTCTCTTCTGGCAGAGCTTCAGCTGGTGTGGAGCATGGGGGCCATAGAAACATACCCTGAGATAGAGCTTTTTCTGGTTCATGGGTGCCATGAAATCCAGAAGACGATGTGGACAATGAATGTATCTCCTGGAGGAGGCAGGAAGCCTACATATCTTGAACGGTAGTTTTCTGCAATCTCATTTCAAAAGACCTGACCGTGAACTTCACCGTTTCATACATTTGATGGCACGAAAGCGTGAAGGGTGGAGCCCGAGAGACGTGTTAATGAGGCTTTCACCCGTCGGTAGCCTGCTGGAGTGCAGCTCCACGCAGTCTCGACCAGCAGATCCAGCCCTCCGCCGGCCGGGTGAGCTAGGGACGGACTGTGTGGGTGGGCTCTGAGCACGAAGCTGGTGGTGTGCGTCTAGTCGCTTTCAAAATGGGTGTCTGCCTCCTAGGAAAGAAAAGAAGCACAGCTGGCGTTACGTGAGCTTCCATTTTGGAGGTTTCATTGGAGAAAGTGCCAAATCAGCCCCGATGCTGAAAAAGCTGCAGGAGATGAAACACGGGTGGGCCAGTGCGATGCGGTTCGTGGCACTGCTGTCTGTGGGGATATGCTTCACTGTGCAGGAGTGTGAATAAAGGTGGCTGATCTTTTAAATGACCTCTGCAGGCATTTAGTGAAAAGGAAGGTTGTTGCTGGTAGTGCCGATGTGGGTGAGGAGTTGGCTGGCCGGGTGGCCGTCCGACACTAAAAGGCAACTGCCTCTCTCGAAGAGTCCCTGCGTGCCTGGAAGGTAGCTGCGAAGGAGGACTGAAGATTTTGCTTTTTATACACCCGCCTGAGATTACCTGAGAATGTCGGTGCGATGAAATTACTGGTGGCGGCATTCAGATACAAAGGAACTTCATTGATTGTTTTTTTTAATTAATAGATGAAACTATGAGAAACCATCTTCTAGCACACACGTGGTAATCCGTTTGCAAAACTGGTGCAATGAGTGCAGAAAGCTGCCAGGCTATGTCTATTCGGTTAAAGAATCTCAACCTTTTGATGCAAGCTCGGTGGGACGAGCCAGGCCCTTGCATGTGTCCAAACGTGGATTTGATGGATGAGCGGGCAGAGGGAGGCTAGAGACGGATTCGCTTGCCAGGAGGGCCCCCCGTCCAGGGGGCTTTTAGGAAAAAGAGAGTCTTTAAGTAGCAAGGGTTTCAAACAACGTGGAGTTTAGAAGCTAAAACCTATGTTTTGAGTTCCCCTTGAAAACAAACTGGTAGCCAGTGCATTTTAAGACCATGCTTTCTTCTTTGCAAAGGGCCCTAGAAGGCAAATGCACGTGGCAATAGCACGTCCCGCACTAATTCCCTCTAGCTGTACTGATTGCATTCCCATAGTGGCGGGGATCACAGTTCGGGAATGCAATCCCGTAAGTTGGGCCCCACCATTTAAGAAGGATGTTAAGGGACTCGCATGCGTGCAGAGGAGTGCCACAAAGGCGGGGAAGGGGCTGGAAGGCACGTCCTCTGAGGAGCGGCTGAGGACGCTGGGTTTGACTAGTTTGGAGAGCAGGAGGCTGCGGGGCGACCTCACTGCTCTCCGCAGCTTCCTGAGGAGGGCAAGTGGAGAGGGAGGTGCTGATCTCTTCTCCCTGGTACCCAGTGCCAGGACGCGTGGGAATGGCCCAAAGCTGCGTCCGTCAGGGGGGGTTCGGACTTGACGTGAGGAAACCTTTCTTTACCGAGAAGGGGGTCAAACCCTGGAACAGGGGGTGGTTGATGCCCCATGCCTGTCAGTGTTTAAGAGGCATTTGGGCAACGCCCTTAATGCCGTGCTTTAACTTTTGGTCAGCCTTGCAGTGGTCAGGCAGTTGGATTAGATGGTCATTGTAGGTCCCTTCCAACTCAACTTTTCCATTCCATTCCATTCCACTCCATTCCATTCCGTTCCGTTCTGTTCTATTCTGTTCTGTTCTTTTCTGTTCCCTGTGCTCCCCGTGAGTCAAAACCCTGAGACAGTTATTTACCTGAAGAGCCAGGGTTTTTTCAGATCCAAAAACACTTTCAAGGACACAAATCACAAAGATTACAAGTGGAAACAGGATTTGATTTGATTTGATTTTATTTTATTTTATTTTATTTTATTTTATTTTATTTTATTTTACTTTATGTTATTTTATGTTATGTTATGTTATGTTATGTTATTTTATGTTACTTTATGTTATTTTATATTATTTGATTTGGTTTGATTTTTCTGAATCCATTTCAGAGCCGATGCTCACAAGCATGAACACAATGCACACGTGTAGCCAGGAGCAGGCTGATGCATTCTTGAGTTTAGCTTGAAGAAACATCCCTTGCAGTCTGGCAAAGGAAAGCCATAGAGCCGCAGAAAGTAGCAGCAGGGATGCAGGCCAAGCAGTCCCTGCTTCCTGAAGAGTGAGAACTTGAAGAATGAGGATCAGGAGCGACCACACACAAAAGAAGAAGAAGAAGAGGTGTGTGGTACCGTGGGGTATTTTCCAAAGTAGGACACATAATAGCGATGACAAGCACACTTCTTGCCTTCCAAAACTTGCTGCGCCGCTGTGCTGCTTGGCCGGTGATGCATGAAAAGCGCTCTGGTGCCGGCCCTGCGCTTGTGCTGCATGCAGGGAGAGCTGCAAAGCGGCAGCTCCGGACGGTGCAGCAAGCCTGCAGCCCTTCCAAGTGCAGGCTGTTTTGCAGAAGCAAGAATCCGTGGGGAAACGGAGCCAAGGGAAGAGCAGAGCTCGCTCCCGCTCCAAACTTGCAACGGGCAAGAGAGCCCGAGAGAGCCAGGGCACGAGCGGTGCCTTGGAGGTGCAAGAGCAGCGGGCAAGAAGGGAGCCGAAAGGGCCCAGAGGAGCCCTGGCAAGGGGCTGTGCTCAATGCTACGGAGGACAAGAAGCAACCCGCGGGGGCCACCGTGGGGGCCCGCCCTGGGAGTCCAGAAAGCTTCCTCCCCCCGGATGCGGGGCACGAGGGCCATCTTCGTGGAGCACGAGCAGCAGGCACCTAGCCCAAATGGCCCAAAGGAGCCCTGGCAAGGGGCCGTGCTCAGTGCTGCAGAGGCAGGCAAAAACCCCCCGGGGACACTTGCTAGCCCACCGTGGGGGAAAAAAAGCCTTGCTCCCCCCAGCTGCAGGGCACGAGAGGCCATCTTCGTGGTGCATGAGCAGCAGGCAGTAACCTAGCCAAAAGGGACGGGAGGAGCCCTGACAAGTGGTCATGCTCAATGCTGCAGAGGAAGGCAAAAAACCCCCGGGGACCAGTGCCAATCTGCCCCGGGGGAAAATTCCTTCCTGACCCCAGCGCTGGCGATCGGCTACTCCCTGAGCATGTGAGCAAGACCCGCCTCCTCGTCCCACAGGCTGGTCACGCCTCCCTCCCAGGAGATGCCCAAGCCCTATTCTCCCTCAAGCTGGAGCCACCTCAGGGGCTTGCGAGAGAGGCGATATGCCCCGGGCCTGATGGACCTTGGGGGCAAGAATCCTTCCCATGCCTGGTAGGACACCAGTGGCTGCTCCGAAGCACTGGGAGGCCTTGCAACATCTCTGCATTCCGTTTCTTACGGCTGCTGCCCCTGGCTGCGCAGGGGATGAGGACGGCGAGCTCTGCAGTGCTCTTCAGGAAGGCGTTCCCTTGGTCTTGCCGCGGCTATCCAGCTGAAAAGGCTATCCGAACCGGAGATGGGCTTTGAAGGTGGCGCTGCCGGGAGCTGGCCTGGCAGCAGAGAATCTCCAGCAGCCTCGCCCAGCCTTCGGTCTTCTTCCCTCAGACCCTCCAAGTAATTCCACCGGCTCCTCAAGGATTTCCTCTGGGATGTCTTCGGGCTGCCCGCAGGCCATCTCTGGCAGCAGGACACGGGAGGATGCTCCCTTTTATCCTGGCCCGGGGCACTGTGACTGCTGCGTTGCCGGGCGGTGGCACTGTGACACGGGGGTGACGGGGCCCCCCATGCGCAGCCCCGCCCGCCGCAGCCCCCCCGCCGCCCCTCCGCCCGGCATCCTTCGGAGGAAGGCCTTTGGGGGGCTGGCCCCGAGGCAGTCCCTGTGCCCAGGAGGCCGAGGGGGCTGTCCCTGCCCTTGGTGGCCGTGCACTGAGCACAGCTGCTGGGCGTCCCTCATGTGTCCTCTGCCCCTCAGCTCCCAAGGACAAACCCAGTGCTGTTCCTCTTCCTTCAGGCCATGGCAGAAACCAAGCCTGCAGCCCAGAGACCACCCCTATTAGCCGTCCCCTCTCTGCACCAGAGCTAACGACCACGAGGCCGCGCGGCGAGGAGGGCCAGGGACTTGATGTGGCTGGACACAAAGCCGGGGAGTGTGAGGGGGAATGGTTTCAGTAGTTGCAGCCTGGAGGAAAGGCAAAGCGTAACCAGAGCCATAGCTTGGGATGGAAAGAAGACAGGCTTTGACAAACAAGGGAGCGGAGGTTACACTGGTGGGGTGGAAAGGCTGGTCATTTTCAGGCCTAGAACATTTGGAGCCGTGCCCAAAGCACAGGCAGGCAAACGACGACTCCTCCAAACGGGGAAAATTGCTCATTGCTGCTATCGCCGTCACATCCCCTTGTGCCACTGCAACCAAGCTGCGCAGCTCCTCTGTTAAAGACACCCATTGCCCGAGTTTATAGGGGATAGCAAACGCGCTTCAGCCCTGGGGTAAAACTTTCGCAGCTCTTTTGGGACTTCAAAGTTTCTGAGAGTTACTTGCCTCCCTCACTTGGCGGGAGGATGTTCAGCTCTTCTCTAAAGCCTGGAAAGTCTCTTTTTCCTTTAGGATTTAGTCTTTTGAGTCCTGAAAGAGGAAGGAAGGTGATATTCTTGTCATTTTGGTCGTTGGTGCCAAAATTCATCTGTCCGTTCAGACTCTGTAAAGAAGGGCATTTATACCGTATACATTCCTTTGGATGTGGGGATGCCAGAGGTGAAAGAAAGGCTTGTGGTTCCCTCTGCGTGAACTTTGCAGAGACGTAGAGAGCATGCAGGATTGCCTCACCATTCCTCACCAATGCACCAGGGAGGGACATTTGCTACTCCCCTGCTTATGGGGAGGTCGTCTTCTTGGCAAGAAGTCCTGAATGGTTTTGTGTTCTTGACCATCTTTCTCCTGGCACTTGAGTAGCTCTTCTGCTCCTTTGGCCTCCATCCTTGATATCTTTCTTGAAAGTGATGGCAGCCCTGTCAGCCTTTGTCTTGCTCCTGCTGGGCATCTTCTTCTGTAGGCCCTGCATGCCCCTCGTCGGCTGCTTAGTCTTTGTTTGCCTTGATCCCAGATGGAATTTGTCTTTCTTGAACGCGAGGAATGAGAAATGTCCCTAGTGGTGCCGCTGAGTTCTCACCAGGGCTTTGCACAATGCTTGCCTTTCCGATGGAAATAGCTTGCCTGACACACAAGAATGCATTTGCCTCTATGCCATTCGTGGCTCCTAGTCACCCTGTCATCTACTCATGCCTCCAGGAACGTTGGCCTACTCCGATGTTCCCAAACTGGAGCAGAAACTCATGGTGCTCCAGCTGCCGTTGTGTTACCTGCAGTTCTTCACACGCGTGGTTTACTGAGAGAGGGGGCTCTCTCTTCTGGCAGAGCTTCAGCTGGTGTGGAGCATGGGGGCCATAGAAACATACCCTGAGATAGAGCTTTTTCTGGTTCATGGGTGCCATGAAATCCAGAAGACGATGTGGACAATGAATGTATCTCCTGGAGGAGGCAGGAAGCCTACATATCTTGAACGGTAGTTTTCTGCAATCTCATTTCAAAAGACCTGACCGTGAACTTCACCGTTTCATACATTTGATGGCACGAAAGCGTGAAGGGTGGAGCCCGAGAGACGTGTTAATGAGGCTTTCACCCGTCGGTAGCCTGCTGGAGTGCAGCTCCACGCAGTCTCGACCAGCAGATCCAGCCCTCCGCCGGCCGGGTGAGCTAGGGACGGACTGTGTGGGTGGGCTCTGAGCACGAAGCTGGTGGTGTGCGTCTAGTCGCTTTCAAAATGGGTGTCTGCCTCCTAGGAAAGAAAAGAAGCACAGCTGGCGTTACGTGAGCTTCCATTTTGGAGGTTTCATTGGAGAAAGTGCCAAATCAGCCCCGATGCTGAAAAAGCTGCAGGAGATGAAACACGGGTGGGCCAGTGCGATGCGGTTCGTGGCACTGCTGTCTGTGGGGATATGCTTCACTGTGCAGGAGTGTGAATAAAGGTGGCTGAGTTTTTAAATGACCTCTGCAGGCATTTAGTGAAAAGGAAGGTTGTTGCTGGTAGTGCCGATGTGGGTGAGGAGTTGGCTGGCCGGGTGGCCGTCCGACACTAAAAGGCAACTGCCTCTCTCGAAGAGTCCCTGCGTGCCTGGAAGGTAGCTGCGAAGGAGGACTGAAGATTTTGCTTTTTATACACCCGCCTGAGATTACCTGAGAATGTCGGTGCGATGAAATTACTGGTGGCGGCATTCAGATACAAAGGAACTTCATTGATTGTTTTTTTTAATTAATAGATGAAACTATGAGAAACCATCTTCTAGCACACACGTGGTAATCCGTTTGCAAAACTGGTGCAATGAGTGCAGAAAGCTGCCAGGCTATGTCTATTCGGTTAAAGAATCTCAACCTTTTGATGCAAGCTCGGTGGGACGAGCCAGGCCCTTGCATGTGTCCAAACGTGGATTTGATGGATGAGCGGGCAGAGGGAGGCTAGAGACGGATTCGCTTGCCAGGAGGGCCCCCCGTCCAGGGGGCTTTTAGGAAAAAGAGAGTCTTTAAGTAGCAAGGGTTTCAAACAACGTGGAGTTTAGAAGCTAAAACCTATGTTTTGAGTTCCCCTTGAAAACGAACTGGTAGCCAGTGCATTTTAAGACCATGCTTTCTTCTTTGCAAAGGGCCCTAGAAGGCAAATGCACGTGGCAATAGCACGTCCCGCACTAATTCCCTCTAGCTGTACTGATTGCATTCCCATAGTGGCGGGGATCACAGTTCGGGAATGCAATCCCGTAAGTTGGGCCCCACCGTTTAAGAAGGATGTTAAGGGACTCGCATGCGTGCAGAGGAGTGCCACAAAGGCGGGGAAGGGGCTGGAAGGCACGTCCTCTGAGGAGCGGCTGAGGACGCTGGGTTTGACTAGTTTGGAGAGCAGGAGGCTGCGGGGCGACCTCACTGCTCTCCGCAGCTTCCTGAGGAGGGCAAGTGGAGAGGGAGGTGCTGATCTCTTCTCCCTGGTACCCAGTGCCAGGACGCGTGGGAATGGCTCAAAGCTGCGTCCGTCAGGGGGGGTTCGGACTTGACGTGAGGAAACCTTTCTTTACCGAGAAGGGGGTCAAACCCTGGAACAGGGGGTGGTTGATGCCCCATGCCTGTCAGTGTTTAAGAGGCATTTGGGCAACGCCCTTAATGCCGTGCTTTAACTTTTGGTCAGCCTTGCAGTGGTCAGGCAGTTGGATTAGATGGTCATTGTAGGTCCCTTCCAACTCAACTTTTCCATTCCATTCCATTCCACTCCATTCCATTCCGTTCCGTTCTGTTCTATTCTGTTCTGTTCTTTTCTGTTCCCTGTGCTCCCCGTGAGTCAAAACCCTGAGACAGTTATTTACCTGAAGAGCCAGGGTTTTTTCAGATCCAAAAACACTTTCAAGGACACAAATCACAAAGATTACAAGTGGAAACAGGATTTGATTTGATTTTATTTTATTTTATTTTATTTTATTTTATTTTATTTTATTTTACTTTATGTTATTTTATGTTATGTTATGTTATGTTATGTTATTTTATGTTACTTTATGTTATTTTATATTATTTGATTTGGTTTGATTTTTCTGAATCCATTTCAGAGCCGATGCTCACAAGCATGAACACAATGCACACGTGTAGCCAGGAGCAGGCTGATGCATTCTTGAGTTTAGCTTGAAGAAACATCCCTTGCAGTCTGGCAAAGGAAAGCCATAGAGCCGCAGAAAGTAGCAGCAGGGATGCAGGCCAAGCAGTCCCTGCTTCCTCAAGAGTGAGAACTTGAAGAATGAGGATCAGGAGCGACCACACACAAAAGAAGAAGAAGAAGAGGTGTGTGGTACCGTGGGGTATTTTCCAAAGTAGGACACATAATAGCGATGACAAGCACACTTCTTGCCTTCCAAAACTTGCTGCGCCGCTGTGCTGCTTGGCCGGTGATGCATGAAAAGCGCTCTGGTGCCGGCCCTGCGCTTGTGCTGCATGCAGGGAGAGCTGCAAAGCGGCAGCTCCGGACGGTGCAGCAAGCCTGCAGCCCTTCCAAGTGCAGGCTGTTTTGCAGAAGCAAGAATCCGTGGGGAAACGGAGCCAAGGGAAGAGCAGAGCTCGCTCCCGCTCCAAACTTGCAACGGGCAAGAGAGCCCGAGAGAGCCAGGGCACGAGCGGTGCCTTGGAGGTGCAAGAGCAGCGGGCAAGAAGGGAGCCGAAAGGGCCCAGAGGAGCCCTGGCAAGGGGCTGTGCTCAATGCTACGGAGGACAAGAAGCAACCCGCGGGGGCCACCGTGGGGGCCCGCCCTGGGAGTCCAGAAAGCTTCCTCCCCCCGGATGCGGGGCACGAGGGCCATCTTCGTGGAGCACGAGCAGCAGGCACCTAGCCCAAATGGCCCAAAGGAGCCCTGGCAAGGGGCCGTGCTCAGTGCTGCAGAGGCAGGCAAAAACCCCCCGGGGACACTTGCTAGCCCACCGTGGGGGAAAAAAAGCCTTGCTCCCCCCAGCTGCAGGGCACGAGAGGCCATCTTCGTGGTGCATGAGCAGCAGGCAGTAACCTAGCCAAAAGGGACGGGAGGAGCCCTGACAAGTGGTCATGCTCAATGCTGCAGAGGAAGGCAAAAAACCCCCGGGGACCAGTGCCAATCTGCCCCGGGGGAAAATTCCTTCCTGACCCCAGCGCTGGCGATCGGCTACTCCCTGAGCATGTGAGCAAGACCCGCCTCCTCGTCCCACAGGCTGGTCACGCCTCCCTCCCAGGAGATGCCCAAGCCCTATTCTCCCTCAAGCTGGAGCCACCTCAGGGGCTTGCGAGAGAGGCGATATGCCCCGGGCCTGATGGACCTTGGGGGCAAGAATCCTTCCCATGCCTGGTAGGACACCAGTGGCTGCTCCGAAGCACTGGGAGGCCTTGCAACATCTCTGCATTCCGTTTCTTACGGCTGCTGCCCCTGGCTGCGCAGGGGATGAGGACGGCGAGCTCTGCAGTGCTCTTCAGGAAGGCGTTCCCTTGGTCTTGCCATGGCTATCCAGCTGAAAAGGCTATCCGAACCGGAGATGGGCTTTGAAGGTGGCGCTGCCGGGAGCTGGCCTGGCAGCAGAGAATCTCCAGCAGCCTCGCCCAGCCTTCGGTCTTCTTCCCTCAGACCCTCCAAGTAATTCCACCGGCTCCTCAAGGATTTCCTCTGGGATGTCTTCGGGCTGCCCGCAGGCCATCTCTGGCAGCAGGACACGGGAGGATGCTCCCTTTTATCCTGGCCCGGGGCACTGTGACTGCTGCGTTGCCGGGCGGTGGCACTGTGACACGGGGGTGACGGGGCCCCCCATGCGCAGCCCCGCCCGCCGCAGCCCCCCCGCCGCCCCTCCGCCCGGCATCCTTCGGAGGAAGGCCTTTGGGGGGCTGGCCCCGAGGCAGTCCCTGTGCCCAGGAGGCCGAGGGGGCTGTCCCTGCCCTTGGTGGCCGTGCACTGAGCACAGCTGCTGGGCGTCCCTCATGTGTCCTCTGCCCCTCAGCTCCCAAGGACAAACCCAGTGCTGTTCCTCTTCCTTCAGGCCATGGCAGAAACCAAGCCTGCAGCCCAGAGACCACCCCTATTAGCCGTCCCCTCTCTGCACCAGAGCTAACGACCACGAGGCCGCGCGGCGAGGAGGGCCAGGGACTTGATGTGGCTGGACACAAAGCCGGGGAGTGTGAGGGGGAATGGTTTCAGTAGTTGCAGCCTGGAGGAAAGGCAAAGCGTAACCAGAGCCATAGCTTGGGATGGAAAGAAGACAGGCTTTGACAAACAAGGGAGCGGAGGTTACACTGGTGGGGTGGAAAGGCTGGTCATTTTCAGGCCTAGAACATTTGGAGCCGTGCCCAAAGCACAGGCAGGCAAACGACGACTCCTCCAAACGGGGAAAATTGCTCATTGCTGCTATCGCCGTCACATCCCCTTGTGCCACTGCAACCAAGCTGCGCAGCTCCTCTGTTAAAGACACCCATTGCCCGAGTTTATAGGGGATAGCAAACGCGCTTCAGCCCTGGGGTAAAACTTTGGCAGCTCTTTTGGGACTTCAAAGTTTCTGAGAGTTACTTGCCTCCCTCACTTGGCGGGAGGATGTTCAGCTCTTCTCTAAAGCCTGGAAAGTCTCTTTTTCCTTTAGGATTTAGTCTTTTGAGTCCTGAAAGAGGAAGGAAGGTGATATTCTTGTCATTTTGGTCGTTGGTGCCAAAATTCATCTGTCCGTTCAGACTCTGTAAAGAAGGGCATTTATACCGTATACATTCCTTTGGATGTGGGGATGCCAGAGGTGAAAGAAAGGCTTGTGGTTCCCTCTGCGTGAACTTTGCAGAGACGTAGAGAGCATGCAGGATTGCCTCACCATTCCTCACCAATGCACCAGGGAGGGACATTTGCTACTCCCCTGCTTATGGGGAGGTCGTCTTCTTGGCAAGAAGTCCTGAATGGTTTTGTGTTCTTGACCATCTTTCTCCTGGCACTTGAGTAGCTCTTCTGCTCCTTTGGCCTCCATCCTTGATATCTTTCTTGAAAGTGATGGCAGCCCTGTCAGCCTTTGTCTTGCTCCTGCTGGGCATCTTCTTCTGTAGGCCCTGCATGCCCCTCGTCGGCTGCTTAGTCTTTGTTTGCCTTGATCCCAGATGGAATTTGTCTTTCTTGAACGCGAGGAATGAGAAATGTCCCTAGTGGTGCCGCTGAGTTCTCACCAGGGCTTTGCACAATGCTTGCCTTTCCGATGGAAATAGCTTGCCTGACACACAAGAATGCATTTGCCTCTATGCCATTCGTGGCTCCTAGTCACCCTGTCATCTACTCATGCCTCCAGGAACGTTGGCCTACTCCGATGTTCCCAAACTGGAGCAGAAACTCATGGTGCTCCAGCTGCCGTTGTGTTACCTGCAGTTCTTCACACGCGTGGTTTACTGAGAGAGGGGGCTCTCTCTTCTGGCAGAGCTTCAGCTGGTGTGGAGCATGGGGGCCATAGAAACATACCCTGAGATAGAGCTTTTTCTGGTTCATGGGTGCCATGAAATCCAGAAGACGATGTGGACAATGAATGTATCTCCTGGAGGAGGCAGGAAGCCTACATATCTTGAACGGTAGTTTTCTGCAATCTCATTTCAAAAGACCTGACCGTGAACTTCACCGTTTCATACATTTGATGGCACGAAAGCGTGAAGGGTGGAGCCCGAGAGACGTGTTAATGAGGCTTTCACCCGTCGGTAGCCTGCTGGAGTGCAGCTCCACGCAGTCTCGACCAGCAGATCCAGCCCTCCGCCGGCCGGGTGAGCTAGGGACGGACTGTGTGGGTGGGCTCTGAGCACGAAGCTGGTGGTGTGCGTCTAGTCGCTTTCAAAATGGGTGTCTGCCTCCTAGGAAAGAAAAGAAGCACAGCTGGCGTTACGTGAGCTTCCATTTTGGAGGTTTCATTGGAGAAAGTGCCAAATCAGCCCCGATGCTGAAAAAGCTGCAGGAGATGAAACACGGGTGGGCCAGTGCGATGCGGTTCGTGGCACTGCTGTCTGTGGGGATATGCTTCACTGTGCAGGAGTGTGAATAAAGGTGGCTGAGTTTTTAAATGACCTCTGCAGGCATTTAGTGAAAAGGAAGGTTGTTGCTGGTAGTGCCGATGTGGGTGAGGAGTTGGCTGGCCGGGTGGCCGTCCGACACTAAAAGGCAACTGCCTCTCTCGAAGAGTCCCTGCGTGCCTGGAAGGTAGCTGCGAAGGAGGACTGAAGATTTTGCTTTTTATACACCCGCCTGAGATTACCTGAGCATGTCGGTGCGATGAAATTACTGGTGGCGGCATTCAGATACAAAGGAACTTCATTGATTGTTTTTTTTAATTAATAGATGAAACTATGAGAAACCATCTTCTAGCACACACGTGGTAATCCGTTTGCAAAACTGGTGCAATGAGTGCAGAAAGCTGCCAGGCTATGTCTATTCGGTTAAAGAATCTCAACCTTTTGATGCAAGCTCGGTGGGACGAGCCAGGCCCTTGCATGTGTCCAAACGTGGATTTGATGGATGAGCGGGCAGAGGGAGGCTAGAGACGGATTCGCTTGCCAGGAGGGCCCCCCGTCCAGGGGGCTTTTAGGAAAAAGAGAGTCTTTAAGTAGCAAGGGTTTCAAACAACGTGGAGTTTAGAAGCTAAAACCTATGTTTTGAGTTCCCCTTGAAAACGAACTGGTAGCCAGTGCATTTTAAGACCATGCTTTCTTCTTTGCAAAGGGCCCTAGAAGGCAAATGCACGTGGCAATAGCACGTCCCGCACTAATTCCCTCTAGCTGTACTGATTGCATTCCCATAGTGGCGGGGATCACAGTTCGGGAATGCAATCCCGTAAGTTGGGCCCCACCGTTTAAGAAGGATGTTAAGGGACTCGCATGCGTGCAGAGGAGTGCCACAAAGGCGGGGAAGGGGCTGGAAGGCACGTCCTCTGAGGAGCGGCTGAGGACGCTGGGTTTGACTAGTTTGGAGAGCAGGAGGCTGCGGGGCGACCTCACTGCTCTCCGCAGCTTCCTGAGGAGGGCAAGTGGAGAGGGAGGTGCTGATCTCTTCTCCCTGGTACCCAGTGCCAGGACGCGTGGGAATGGCTCAAAGCTGCGTCCGTCAGGGGGGGTTCGGACTTGACGTGAGGAAACCTTTCTTTACCGAGAAGGGGGTCAAACCCTGGAACAGGGGGTGGTTGATGCCCCATGCCTGTCAGTGTTTAAGAGGCATTTGGGCAACGCCCTTAATGCCGTGCTTTAACTTTTGGTCAGCCTTGCAGTGGTCAGGCAGTTGGATTAGATGGTCATTGTAGGTCCCTTCCAACTCAACTTTTCCATTCCATTCCATTCCACTCCATTCCATTCCGTTCCGTTCTGTTCTATTCTGTTCTGTTCTTTTCTGTTCCCTGTGCTCCCCGTGAGTCAAAACCCTGAGACAGTTATTTACCTGAAGAGCCAGGGTTTTTTCAGATCCAAAAACACTTTCAAGGACACAAATCACAAAGATTACAAGTGGAAACAGGATTTTATTTTATTTTATTTTATTTTATTTTATTTTATTTTATTTTATTTTATTTTACTTTATGTTATTTTATGTTATTTTATGTTATGTTATGTTATTTTATGTTACTTTATGTTATTTTATATTATTTGATTTGGTTTGATTTTTCTGAATCCATTTCAGAGCCGATGCTCACAAGCATGAACACAATGCACACGTGTAGCCAGGAGCAGGCTGATGCATTCTTGAGTTTAGCTTGAAGAAACATCCCTTGCAGTCTGGCAAAGGAAAGCCATAGAGCCGCAGAAAGTAGCAGCAGGGATGCAGGCCAAGCAGTCCCTGCTTCCTCAAGAGTGAGAACTTGAAGAATGAGGATCAGGAGCGACCATACACAAAAGAAGAAGAAGAAGAGGTGTGTGGTACTGTGGGGTATTTTCCAAAGTAGGACACATAATAGCGATGACAAGCACACTTCTTGCCTTCCAAAACTTGCTGCGCCGCTGTGCTGCTTGGCCGGTGATGCATGAAAAGCGCTCTGGTGCCGGCCCTGCGCTTGTGCTGCATGCAGGGAGAGCTGCAAAGCGGCAGCTCCGGACGGTGCAGCAAGCCTGCAGCCCTTCCACGTGCAGGCTGTTTTGCAGAAGCGAGAATCCGTGGGGAAACGGAGCCAAGGGAAGAGCAGAGCTCGCTCCCGCTCCAAACTTGCAACGGGCAAGAGAGCCCGAGAGAGCCAGGGCACGAGCGGTGCCTTGGAGGTGCAAGAGCAGCGGGCAAGAAGGGAGCCGAAAGGGCCCAGAGGAGCCCTGGCAAGGGGCTGTGCTCAATGCTACGGAGGACAAGAAGCAACCCGCGGGGGCCACCGTGGGGGCCCGCCCTGGGAGTCCAGAAAGCTTCCTCCCCCCGGATGCGGGGCACGAGGGCCATCTTCGTGGAGCACGAGCAGCAGGCACCTAGCCCAAATGGCCCAAAGGAGCCCTGGCAAGGGGCCGTGCTCAGTGCTGCAGAGGCAGGCAAAAACCCCCCGGGGACACTTGCTAGCCCACCGTGGGGGAAAAAAAGCCTTGCTCCCCCCAGCTGCAGGGCACGAGAGGCCATCTTCGTGGTGCATGAGCAGCAGGCAGTAACCTAGCCAAAAGGGAGCAGAGGAGCCCTGACAAGTGGTCATGCTCAATGCTGCAGAGGAAGGCAAAAAACCCCCGGGGACCAGTGCCAATCTGCCCCGGGGGAAAATTCCTTCCTGACCCCAGCGCTGGCGATCGGCTACTCCCTGAGCATGTGAGCAAGACCCGCCTCCTCGTCCCACAGGCTGGTCACGCCTCCCTCCCAGGAGATGCCCAAGCCCTATTCTCCCTCAAGCTGGAGCCACCTCAGGGGCTTGCGAGAGAGGCGATATGCCCCGGGCCTGATGGACCTTGGGGGCAAGAATCCTTCCCATGCCTGGTAGGACACCAGTGGCTGCTCCGAAGCACTGGGAGGCCTTGCAACATCTCTGCATTCCGTTTCTTACGGCTGCTGCCCCTGGCTGCGCAGGGGATGAGGACGGCGAGCTCTGCAGTGCTCTTCAGGAAGGCGTTCCCTTGGTCTTGCCGCGGCTATCCAGCTGAAAAGGCTATCCGAACCGGAGATGGGCTTTGAAGGTGGCGCTGCCGGGAGCTGGCCTGGCAGCAGAGAATCTCCAGCAGCCTCGCCCAGCCTTCGGTCTTCTTCCCTCAGACCCTCCAAGTAATTCCACCGGCTCCTCAAGGATTTCCTCTGGGATGTCTTCGGGCTGCCCGCAGGCCATCTCTGGCAGCAGGACACGGGAGGATGCTCCCTTTTATCCTGGCCCGGGGCACTGTGACTGCTGCGTTGCCGGGCGGTGGCACTGTGACACGGGGGTGACGGGGCCCCCCATGCGCAGCCCCGCCCGCCGCAGCCCCCCCGCCGCCCCTCCGCCCGGCATCCTTCGGAGGAAGGCCTTTGGGGGGCTGGCCCCGAGGCAGTCCCTGTGCCCAGGAGGCCCAGGGGGCTGTCCCTGCCCTTGGTGGCCGTGCACTGAGCACAGCTGCTGGGCGTCCCTCATGTGTCCTCTGCCCCTCAGCTCCCAAGGACAAACCCAGTGCTGTTCCTCTTCCTTCAGGCCATGGCAGAAACCAAGCCTGCAGCCCAGAGACCACCCCTATTAGCCGTCCCCTCTCTGCACCAGAGCTAACGACCACGAGGCCGCGCGGCGAGGAGGGCCAGGGACTTGATGTGGCTGGACACAAAGCCGGGGAGTGTGAGGGGGAATGGTTTCAGTAGTTGCAGCCTGGAGGAAAGGCAAAGCGTAACCAGAGCCATAGCTTGGGATGGAAAGAAGACAGGCTTTGACAAACAAGGGAGCGGAGGTTACACTGGTGGGGTGGAAAGGCTGGTCATTTTCAGGCCTAGAACATTTGGAGCCGTGCCCAAAGCACAGGCAGGCAAACGACGACTCCTCCAAACGGGGAAAATTGCTCATTGCTGCTATCGCCGTCACATCCCCTTGTGCCACTGCAACCAAGCTGCGCAGCTCCTCTGTTAAAGACACCCATTGCCCGAGTTTATAGGGGATAGCAAACGCGCTTCAGCCCTGGGGTAAAACTTTGGCAGCTCTTTTGGGACTTCAAAGTTTCTGAGAGTTACTTGCCTCCCTCACTTGGCGGGAGGATGTTCAGCTCTTCTCTAAAGCCTGGAAAGTCTCTTTTTCCTTTAGGATTTAGTCTTTTGAGTCCTGAAAGAGGAAGGAAGGTGATATTCTTGTCATTTTGGTCGTTGGTGCCAAAATTCATCTGTCCGTTCAGACTCTGTAAAGAAGGGCATTTATACCGTATACATTCCTTTGGATGTGGGGATGCCAGAGGTGAAAGAAAGGCTTGTGGTTCCCTCTGCGTGAACTTTGCAGAGACGTAGAGAGCATGCAGGATTGCCTCACCATTCCTCACCAATGCACCAGGGAGGGACATTTGCTACTCCCCTGCTTATGGGGAGGTCGTCTTCTTGGCAAGAAGTCCTGAATGGTTTTGTGTTCTTGACCATCTTTCTCCTGGCACTTGAGTAGCTCTTCTGCTCCTTTGGCCTCCATCCTTGATATCTTTCTTGAAAGTGATGGCAGCCCTGTCAGCCTTTGTCTTGCTCCTGCTGGGCATCTTCTTCTGTAGGCCCTGCATGCCCCTCGTCGGCTGCTTAGTCTTTGTTTGCCTTGATCCCAGATGGAATTTGTCTTTCTTGAACGCGAGGAATGAGAAATGTCCCTAGTGGTGCCGCTGAGTTCTCACCAGGGCTTTGCACAATGCTTGCCTTTCCGATGGAAATAGCTTGCCTGACACACAAGAATGCATTTGCCTCTATGCCATTCGTGGCTCCTAGTCACCCTGTCATCTACTCATGCCTCCAGGAACGTTGGCCTACTCCGATGTTCCCAAACTGGAGCAGAAACTCATGGTGCTCCAGCTGCCGTTGTGTTACCTGCAGTTCTTCACACGCGTGGTTTACTGAGAGAGGGGGCTCTCTCTTCTGGCAGAGCTTCAGCTGGTGTGGAGCATGGGGGCCATAGAAACATACCCTGAGATAGAGCTTTTTCTGGTTCATGGGTGCCATGAAATCCAGAAGACGATGTGGACAATGAATGTATCTCCTGGAGGAGGCAGGAAGCCTACATATCTTGAACGGTAGTTTTCTGCAATCTCATTTCAAAAGACCTGACCGTGAACTTCACCGTTTCATACATTTGATGGCACGAAAGCGTGAAGGGTGGAGCCTGAGAGACGTGTTAATGAGGCTTTCACCCGTCGGTAGCCTGCTGGAGTGCAGCTCCACGCAGTCTCGACCAGCAGATCCAGCCCTCCGCCGGCCGGGTGAGCTAGGGACGGACTGTGTGGGTGGGCTCTGAGCACGAAGCTGGTGGTGTGCGTCTAGTCGCTTTCAAAATGGGTGTCTGCCTCCTAGGAAAGAAAAGAAGCACAGCTGGCGTTACGTGAGCTTCCATTTTGGAGGTTTCATTGGAGAAAGTGCCAAATCAGCCCCGATGCTGAAAAAGCTGCAGGAGATGAAACACGGGTGGGCCAGTGCGATGCGGTTCGTGGCACTGCTGTCTGTGGGGATATGCTTCACTGTGCAGGAGTGTGAATAAAGGTGGCTGAGTTTTTAAATGACCTCTGCAGGCATTTAGTGAAAAGGAAGGTTGTTGCTGGTAGTGCCGATGTGGGTGAGGAGTTGGCTGGCCGGGTGGCCGTCCGACACTAAAAGGCAACTGCCTCTCTCGAAGAGTCCCTGCGTGCCTGGAAGGTAGCTGCGAAGGAGGACTGAAGATTTTGCTTTTTATACACCCGCCTGAGATTACCTGAGAATGTCGGTGCGATGAAATTACTGGTGGCGGCATTCAGATACAAAGGAACTTCATTGATTGTTTTTTTTAATTAATAGATGAAACTATGAGAAACCATCTTCTAGCACACACGTGGTAATCCGTTTGCAAAACTGGTGCAATGAGTGCAGAAAGCTGCCAGGCTATGTCTATTCGGTTAAAGAATCTCAACCTTTTGATGCAAGCTCGGTGGGACGAGCCAGGCCCTTGCATGTGTCCAAACGTGGATTTGATGGATGAGCGGGCAGAGGGAGGCTAGAGACGGATTCGCTTGCCAGGAGGGCCCCCCGTCCAGGGGGCTTTTAGGAAAAAGAGAGTCTTTAAGTAGCAAGGGTTTCAAACAACGTGGAGTTTAGAAGCTAAAACCTATGTTTTGAGTTCCCCTTGAAAACGAACTGGTAGCCAGTGCATTTTAAGACCATGCTTTCTTCTTTGCAAAGGGCCCTAGAAGGCAAATGCACGTGGCAATAGCACGTCCCGCACTAATTCCCTCTAGCTGTACTGATTGCATTCCCATAGTGGCGGGGATCACAGTTCGGGAATGCAATCCCGTAAGTTGGGCCCCACCATTTAAGAAGGATGTTAAGGGACTCGCATGCGTGCAGAGGAGTGCCACAAAGGCGGGGAAGGGGCTGGAAGGCACGTCCTCTGAGGCGCGGCTGAGGACGCTGGGTTTGACTAGTTTGGAGAGCAGGAGGCTGCGGGGCGACCTCACTGCTCTCCGCAGCTTCCTGAGGAGGGCAAGTGGAGAGGGAGGTGCTGATCTCTTCTCCCTGGTACCCAGTGCCAGGACGCGTGGGAATGGCCCAAAGCTGCGTCCGTCAGGGGGGGTTCGGACTTGACGTGAGGAAACCTTTCTTTACCGAGAAGGGGGTCAAACCCTGGAACAGGGGGTGGTTGATGCCCCATGCCTGTCAGTGTTTAAGAGGCATTTGGGCAACGCCCTTAATGCCGTGCTTTAACTTTTGGTCAGCCTTGCAGTGGTCAGGCAGTTGGATTAGATGGTCATTGTAGGTCCCTTCCAACTCAACTTTTCCATTCCATTCCATTCCACTCCATTCCATTCCGTTCCGTTCTGTTCTATTCTGTTCTGTTCTTTTCTGTTCCCTGTGCTCCCCGTGAGTCAAAACCCTGAGACAGTTATTTACCTGAAGAGCCAGGGTTTTTTCAGATCCAAAAACACTTTCAAGGACACAAATCACAAAGATTACGAGTGGAAACAGGATTTTATTTTATTTTATTTTATTTTATTTTATTTTATTTTATTTTACTTTATGTTATTTTATGTTATGTTATGTTATTTTATGTTACTTTATGTTATTTTATATTATTTGATTTGGTTTGATTTTTCTGAATCCATTTCAGAGCCGATGCTCACAAGCATGAACACAATGCACACGTGTAGCCAGGAGCAGGCTGATGCATTCTTGAGTTTAGCTTGAAGAAACATCCCTTGCAGTCTGGCAAAGGAAAGCCATAGAGCCGCAGAAAGTAGCAGCAGGGATGCAGGCCAAGCAGTCCCTGCTTCCTCAAGAGTGAGAACTTGAAGAATGAGGATCAGGAGCGACCACACACAAAAGAAGAAGAAGAAGAGGTGTGTGGTACCGTGGGGTATTTTCCAAAGTAGGACACATAATAGCGATGACAAGCACACTTCTTGCCTTCCAAAACTTGCTGCGCCGCTGTGCTGCTTGGCCGGTGATGCATGAAAAGCGCTCTGGTGCCGGCCCTGCGCTTGTGCTGCATGCAGGGAGAGCTGCAAAGCGGCAGCTCCGGACGGTGCAGCAAGCCTGCAGCCCTTCCAAGTGCAGGCTGTTTTGCAGAAGCGAGAATCCGTGGGGAAACGGAGCCAAGGGCAGAGCAGAGCTCGCTCCCGCTCCAAACTTGCAACGGGCAAGAGAGCCCGAGAGAGCCAGGGCACGAGCGGTGCCTTGGAGGTGCAAGAGCAGCGGGCAAGAAGGGAGCCGAAAGGGCCCAGAGGAGCCCTGGCAAGGGGCTGTGCTCAATGCTACGGAGGACAAGAAGCAACCCGCGGGGGCCACCGTGGGGGCCCGCCCTGGGAGTCCAGAAAGCTTCCTCCCCCCGGATGCGGGGCACGAGGGCCATCTTCGTGGAGCACGAGCAGCAGGCACCTAGCCCAAATGGCCCAAAGGAGCCCTGGCAAGGGGCCGTGCTCAGTGCTGCAGAGGCAGGCAAAAACCCCCCGGGGACACTTGCTAGCCCACCGTGGGGGAAAAAAAGCCTTGCTCCCCCCAGCTGCAGGGCACGAGAGGCCATCTTCGTGGTGCATGAGCAGCAGGCAGTAACCTAGCCAAAAGGGACGGGAGGAGCCCTGACAAGTGGTCATGCTCAATGCTGCAGAGGAAGGCAAAAAACCCCCGGGGACCAGTGCCAATCTGCCCCGGGGGAAAATTCCTTCCTGACCCCAGCGCTGGCGATCGGCTACTCCCTGAGCATGTGAGCAAGACCCGCCTCCTCGTCCCACAGGCTGGTCACGCCTCCCTCCCAGGAGATGCCCAAGCCCTATTCTCCCTCAAGCTGGAGCCACCTCAGGGGCTTGCGAGAGAGGCGATATGCCCCGGGCCTGATGGACCTTGGGGGCAAGAATCCTTCCCATGCCTGGTAGGACACCAGTGGCTGCTCCGAAGCACTGGGAGGCCTTGCAACATCTCTGCATTCCGTTTCTTACGGCTGCTGCCCCTGGCTGCGCAGGGGATGAGGACGGCGAGCTCTGCAGTGCTCTTCAGGAAGGCGTTCCCTTGGTCTTGCCGCGGCTATCCAGCTGAAAAGGCTATCCGAACCGGAGATGAGCTTTGAAGGTGGCGCTGCCGGGAGCTGGCCTGGCAGCAGAGAATCTCCAGCAGCCTCGCCCAGCCTTCGGTCTTCTTCCCTCAGACCCTCCAAGTAATTCCACCGGCTCCTCAAGGATTTCCTCTGGGATGTCTTCGGGCTGCCCGCAGGCCATCTCTGGCAGCAGGACACGGGAGGATGCTCCCTTTTATCCTGGCCCGGGGCACTGTGACTGCTGCGTTGCCGGGCGGTGGCACTGTGACACGGGGGTGACGGGGCCCCCCATGCGCAGCCCCGCCCGCCGCAGCCCCCCCGCCGCCCCTCCGCCCGGCATCCTTCGGAGGAAGGCCTTTGGGGGGCTGGCCCCGAGGCAGTCCCTGTGCCCAGGAGGCCGAGGGGGCTGTCCCTGCCCTTGGTGGCCGTGCACTGAGCACAGCTGCTGGGCGTCCCTCATGTGTCCTCTGCCCCTCAGCTCCCAAGGACAAACCCAGTGCTGTTCCTCTTCCTTCAGGCCATGGCAGAAACCAAGCCTGCAGCCCAGAGACCACCCCTATTAGCCGTCCCCTCTCTGCACCAGAGCTAACGACCACGAGGCCGCGCGGCGAGGAGGGCCAGGGACTTGATGTGGCTGGACACAAAGCCGGGGAGTGTGAGGGGGAATGGTTTCAGTAGTTGCAGCCTGGAGGAAAGGCAAAGCGTAACCAGAGCCATAGCTTGGGATGGAAAGAAGACAGGCTTTGACAAACAAGGGAGCGGAGGTTACACTGGTGGGGTGGAAAGGCTGGTCATTTTCAGGCCTAGAACATTTGGAGCCGTGCCCAAAGCACAGGCAGGCAAACGACGACTCCTCCAAACGGGGAAAATTGCTCATTGCTGCTATCGCCGTCACATCCCCTTGTGCCACTGCAACCAAGCTGCGCAGCTCCTCTGTTAAAGACACCCATTGCCCGAGTTTATAGGGGATAGCAAACGCGCTTCAGCCCTGGGGTAAAACTTTCGCAGCTCTTTTGGGACTTCAAAGTTTCTGAGAGTTACTTGCCTCCCTCACTTGGCGGGAGGATGTTCAGCTCTTCTCTAAAGCCTGGAAAGTCTCTTTTTCCTTTAGGATTTAGTCTTTTGAGTCCTGAAAGAGGAAGGAAGGTGATATTCTTGTCATTTTGGTCGTTGGTGCCAAAATTCATCTGTCCGTTCAGACTCTGTAAAGAAGGGCATTTATACCGTATACATTCCTTTGGATGTGGGGATGCCAGAGGTGAAAGAAAGGCTTGTGGTTCCCTCTGCGTGAACTTTGCAGAGACGTAGAGAGCATGCAGGATTGCCTCACCATTCCTCACCAATGCACCAGGGAGGGACATTTGCTACTCCCCTGCTTATGGGGAGGTCGTCTTCTTGGCAAGAAGTCCTGAATGGTTTTGTGTTCTTGACCATCTTTCTCCTGGCACTTGAGTAGCTCTTCTGCTCCTTTGGCCTCCATCCTTGATATCTTTCTTGAAAGTGATGGCAGCCCTGTCAGCCTTTGTCTTGCTCCTGCTGGGCATCTTCTTCTGTAGGCCCTGCATGCCCCTCGTCGGCTGCTTAGTCTTTGTTTGCCTTGATCCCAGATGGAATTTGTCTTTCTTGAACGCGAGGAATGAGAAATGTCCCTAGTGGTGCCGCTGAGTTCTCACCAGGGCTTTGCACAATGCTTGCCTTTCCGATGGAAATAGCTTGCCTGACACACAAGAATGCATTTGCCTCTATGCCATTCGTGGCTCCTAGTCACCCTGTCATCTACTCATGCCTCCAGGAACGTTGGCCTACTCCGATGTTCCCAAACTGGAGCAGAAACTCATGGTGCTCCAGCTGCCGTTGTGTTACCTGCAGTTCTTCACACGCGTGGTTTACTGAGAGAGGGGGCTCTCTCTTCTGGCAGAGCTTCAGCTGGTGTGGAGCATGGGGGCCATAGAAACATACCCTGAGATAGAGCTTTTTCTGGTTCATGGGTGCCATGAAATCCAGAAGACGATGTGGACAATGAATGTATCTCCTGGAGGAGGCAGGAAGCCTACATATCTTGAACGGTAGTTTTCTGCAATCTCATTTCAAAAGACCTGACCGTGAACTTCACCGTTTCATACATTTGATGGCACGAAAGCGTGAAGGGTGGAGCCTGAGAGACGTGTTAATGAGGCTTTCACCCGTCGGTAGCCTGCTGGAGTGCAGCTCCACGCAGTCTCGACCAGCAGATCCAGCCCTCCGCCGGCCGGGTGAGCTAGGGACGGACTGTGTGGGTGGGCTCTGAGCACGAAGCTGGTGGTGTGCGTCTAGTCGCTTTCAAAATGGGTGTCTGCCTCCTAGGAAAGAAAAGAAGCACAGCTGGCGTTACGTGAGCTTCCATTTTGGAGGTTTCATTGGAGAAAGTGCCAAATCAGCCCCGATGCTGAAAAAGCTGCAGGAGATGAAACACGGGTGGGCCAGTGCGATGCGGTTCGTGGCACTGCTGTCTGTGGGGATATGCTTCACTGTGCAGGAGTGTGAATAAAGGTGGCTGAGTTTTTAAATGACCTCTGCAGGCATTTAGTGAAAAGGAAGGTTGTTGCTGGTAGTGCCGATGTGGGTGAGGAGTTGGCTGGCCGGGTGGCCGTCCGACACTAAAAGGCAACTGCCTCTCTCGAAGAGTCCCTGCGTGCCTGGAAGGTAGCTGCGAAGGAGGACTGAAGATTTTGCTTTTTATACACCCGCCTGAGATTACCTGAGCATGTCGGTGCGATGAAATTACTGGTGGCGGCATTCAGATACAAAGGAACTTCATTGATTGTTTTTTTTAATTAATAGATGAAACTATGAGAAACCATCTTCTAGCACACACGTGGTAATCCGTTTGCAAAACTGGTGCAATGAGTGCAGAAAGCTGCCAGGCTATGTCTGTTCGGTTAAAGAATCTCAACCTTTTGATGCAAGCTCGGTGGGACGAGCCAGGCCCTTGCATGTGTCCAAACGTGGATTTGATGGATGAGCGGGCAGAGGGAGGCTAGAGACGGATTCGCTTGCCAGGAGGGCCCCCCGTCCAGGGGGCTTTTAGGAAAAAGAGAGTCTTTAAGTAGCAAGGGTTTCAAACAACGTGGAGTTTAGAAGCTAAAACCTATGTTTTGAGTTCCCCTTGAAAACGAACTGGTAGCCAGTGCATTTTAAGACCATGCTTTCTTCTTTGCAAAGGGCCCTAGAAGGCAAATGCACGTGGCAATAGCACGTCCCGCACTAATTCCCTCTAGCTGTACTGATTGCATTCCCATAGTGGCGGGGATCACAGTTCGGGAATGCAATCCCGTAAGTTGGGCCCCACCATTTAAGAAGGATGTTAAGGGACTCGCATGCGTGCAGAGGAGTGCCACAAAGGCGGGGAAGGGGCTGGAAGGCATGTCCTCTGAGGCGCGGCTGAGGACGCTGGGTTTGACTAGTTTGGAGAGCAGGAGGCTGCGGGGCGACCTCACTGCTCTCCGCAGCTTCCTGAGGAGGGCAAGTGGAGAGGGAGGTGCTGATCTCTTCTCCCCGGTACCCAGTGCCAGGACGCGTGGGAATGGCTCAAAGCTGCGTCCGTCAGGGGGGGTTCGGACTTGACATGAGGAAACATTTCTTTACAATGAGGGTGGTCAAGCCCTTGAACAGCTTTCCTATATAGGTGGTTGATGCCCCATGCCTGTCAGTGTTTAAGAGGCATTTGGGCAATGCCCTTGATGCCCTGCTTTAACTTTTGGTCAGCCCTGCAGTGGTCAGGCAATTGGACTAGGTAATTTTTTTAAGTCATTTCCAGCTCTTCTCTTCTCTTCTCTTCTCTTCTCTTCTCTTCTCTTCTCTTCTCTTCTCTTCTCTTCTCTTCTCTTCTCTTCTCTTCTCTTCTCTTCTCTTCTCTTCTCTTCTCTTCTCTTCTCTTCTCTTCTCTTCTCTCTTCTCTTCTCTTCTCCTCTCCTCTCCTCTCCTCTCCTCTCCTCTTCTCTTCTCTTCTCTTCTCTTCTCTTCTCTTCTCTTCTCTTCTCTTCTCTTCTCTTCTCTTCTCTTTTCTCTCCTCTTCCTCTTCCTCTTCCTCTTCCTCTTCCTCTTCTCTTCTCTTCTCTTCCCTTCTCTTCTCTTCTCTTCTCTTCTCTTCTCTTCTCTTCTCTTCTCTTCTCTTCTCTTCTCTTCTCTTCTCTTCTCTTCTCTTCATTCTTACATATACCACGGGAAGTTGTGTGATCTCAAAGCTGCTGAACAGCAAATGACACCATTTGTGAGCAAATTTTTAAAGGCATATTCAGAACAAGAATTTTGGATGAGAAAACTAAGCGACGCAAAAAAATGAAAATTTCAAGCAACCAAGCCAAGCAAAAAACTCAAGTTCTCAAAACAACGTTAGGTCACTTCCATGTTTCAATAGAATTTCGATTATTATACGTCAATATATGGTGTCTGTGTAATGGTGGCTATGAGAGACAAGCTGGGCTTGAATTTAATGTCTTCTCAGGAAAACAGCACTAACTGTCGTCTTCTCTCCCTGCTGCTGCACTGCAGGGTTAAAATTGGTTCCGAGCCCAAGTCAAAGTGTCAATAAAAGAAAGGAAACAATTCTTTTTCAATAAACTTGTTATAATTTGCTCCTTCAGTAGTTTAGAAGCAGGTTATTAATACTTAAATTCATACCAGTGCAGGAATAACAGTTCAGCTTCCTTTGTTTTTAAATAATGTGTAACCAATAAACAAACACAAAACTTAGGCTAAATCAAAGGAAGACCTTGTAAGGGACACATTGTTTAGCTCCCTTCTTAAATATTGTTAGTTGTGTTTTTAGCAAACCGATGTTACAATATATTTGTAAATTTTAAATGACTACATCTATTTATTGGAGCTATTTTCCGTATTAGTTGGTAGCTACTTATATGTTCTGCAGTTTTGAGAAATGCTGCTAATATCCAAAAGTGCAAGTAAACCACAAAATGTCCAGAATTTTCCGGTCTCATGATTTTATTTAAGCTTCACTGTGTTATGGAGGAAAGGCGCTCTCCATGAAAACTCCAGCTCCTTGAATCTTGTTGTGAGGTATGAACAACAGTTTCCCCTTTCTTGAAGTTAAGAGCCCTCCTGTCTTCTGGAGCAGCTAGAAAATGCAAAGTCTTCAAAAGCAGAATGCAATTCCATTTGGTTTGGTTTGGTCTAAATGGTAAATGAAAAAAATCTCATTATTTATGAAGATAGTGTTAACAATATGTACATATATGCATGAATAATGTAAAAGAAAAAAAGCAAGTTCAAGATTGCTTCTTTAGCATTTTGCTTTTTTGGCTCTCTGGAGACTGGGACATGTCCCAGAGAACAATGAGGAGCATGGAACTTTTTGGAAGGGCTGAAACATCAAGATTGTCAGAAAGGAAAAAATGAGGGAATCAGTCATAAGTGGAAAAGTGCAGTATTGTGTTTAATCTTATATGACATCGTTCATTGTACCACTTTTAAGTGGTACATTAACTGGTTGGAGAAGGGGACTCGTCTGAGAAGGGATCAAAAGAAATAATATCTTAAACACAACTGAGAATGAAGAAGGATAGCTGAAGAGGCTAATTAGTAGAAGGTCTATCGCTTTATCCCTGTTTCTGAACTGTACTTGGCTAAAGGTGTAGACCAAAACATATACCTGCCTGACATACAGATGGAGTTCACTCTACTTTTTATTATTGGTGTGTTTTTTAGCTGGATATATTGCCTCTCACATGGGAAGATTCCAGTTCGCTGGTTGCTCTACCTCTGAAGCACTGCATTCAGCATGTTAATTGAAAAAAGCAAAGCAAAACTGTGTAATACGAGACTAACACATCAACCAACTTCTCTAAACCCCTTCTACACCCAGCTAGTTTTGCTCACAGGAGACCCAGGTTCTGGATTAACCACACTATCTACAGCCAAATGGCCTTTCCATAGGCCTACATGAATCTCAATGGGCTTTAGTGTTGTTCTGCACAGTAATAATAGGTTAGCCAAAAAAAAAAGGAAGTCTAAAGATCAGTACAAAAATGCCACAAATGCCAATTTTTCAAGTTCAAGGAGAGGAAAGACATGATGTTTTTCTTGTTTGTTTCAGTACCTGGCTCCCAGAAGAGCAATTTGTGTCAGGTACATTAAAATCAACAAAAAGTCACAAGAAAACATGCAAAAATGATACTTCGACATGGCTTAAATATAAAAACCATTTATTAGAACAAACACTCTTAAAGTAGGCAAATGAAATTAAAACGATGTATTGAAATGAGCATAGTTTCTTCTCATGAGAGACAAACTACATAGACTAATTTTCATCATAGAAAACACCACTCTTCCTTCTTACTTTACTAGTATGGTCCTTTTTGCTTTTATGAAGAAATATATTTAAATGCAGTAGTCATGCTCCATTAAAATTTAAATGAGAGTAGGTGGGCATAAACATTAGATAATCATAAGTCAGAAACTTCTGCAAATGTAGTCATTTTTTCAGCCTTGACTTTGCCCTCTTCTACATGTGATTTTTCCTGGACTGTAATTACAACTTCACTTGTTTTTTAAGTGATCACTACTAAAATCTGTATGTAGACAGTCAGTTATGAATCTGGTGTCTGATCAAATTCACAACTCAATTTTTGTAGCGTCTTTGAAAAGTTTTCAACAAAAAGACCTTGTAGAAAGGAAAGTATGGCCCAGCAGAGCTGATGCTGGTCTATAGCAGAGAGGAATAATTTTGTCATGTGCAGCTCATGTACTAAAAATGCAACTTGTAGTCACCAAAAATATTAATTTGATCTTTTTCAAGATCAAATTCGGAGATTAGTTTTATATAGCATATAGCAAATTATATACTTGTTCAATTTTTGTCTTTGTAATTACTTTCAAGATTAAATCTGACTCAATTTTATTTATAAAGGAGTAAGAGCTCTACAAATCTAAGCAAGTCTTTAGTTTAATATGAAAATATTTCTGGGTTTTGTTTTGGGGGTTTTTTGGTGTCTGGGGGTCCATTCAGACAATGAAATGAAAAATCAGTATTTAGTTATAACTTGTGCTTGATAGGAAAAAAAGGACCCCACATACTGCTTTTTCTGTACAGGGGTTCCCCCCTGCCCTCAAATAGAAAAATGCATTTTCCCTAGTAAAGTGTTATAAATATAGTGACAGAATACAGCAAGAACTGAGGAACTGAAGTGGTTTGTTTGAGGAAAAATCAGGAGGAAAGAAACAGATTCCAGAATGAGGTAAATTAATTATCCCAATGTTTGAGTAATTACAGAAAATTCACTCTGACATAAAGTGCACAACTTTAATACCATCACCTCGCCCTTTTGTATTCAGGTTTCCCACATTCAAGAGGACATCAAGCTGTTTTAATTCAGTGGAAGAAAAAGACATTAAGGCCACCATTGATGTACCTACTTCAGTTACAGAAGCTTAAGCAATCCTGAATGTGCTGTCAAAATTGGGTGATTCCATTCCACTACCCTCACTTCTCCGTTAGAAAAATCTTCTTGGCTAAGAATAGAGCACAGAAGAAAATGAAAGTGCTTTGAACTCAAAAGGGAAAGAGAGAGCAAAAGAAATCACAGCTGTAAACAAAACATGCCCAGCAATGAAAATGCATGTGCCACATGTGCTGCTGAATAGAATGCCCTGCTGCAAGTCTTTACTATGTGTAAAGATCTTTTCTTTTTTCCCTCCTGCCCCCCCCCAACCCCTTTCACTATTTCTGCTAGAGGAGAAAGGCTCAGTGGCAGAAGTTCAGCAGGAGCAATCTCAGGTGTCCATTTTTAAGTACAAATGAATTGGCTGGGCTTGGAACCTTAAGCTTAAACTTTTTAGAGAGTATAGAAAGTTTTTGGTAGTTTTTTTGTTTGTTTATTTTTGACACTGAACTGGAGAATAAATACTAGTCTTTCAGGGATGACTGAGTCAAGTTTTGGATACCTTATTTAATGAGTGATTAGAGCTAGCAAGATAAGTGTTAGATATTTGTTTTATATGCTGATCTTACTTGGCTGTGTTCTATGCATCTTACAGAACTCCAGTATCTGGGAAAGAGAGTTGATGCTAACTTTTTTGGTTTATTGTGTTTTCCGTGATGTATTAAGAGGATTCTGGCACTGTTTTGCTTTACTTCAGCATTAGTCCCTTTGGAAAATGCTGCTATGTGTCTACATAGAGCAACAGTCTTAGTTTGCATAAAATAATCAAGTTTATTTAGGTGTGATCATTTTGAATGGCAGCTCCTATATGGTTTTGAAATTGCTGAAAGGAACTCAGTTAATGTTCTCTTTGTGCTACAGAGACTTCTTTTTCTCAGGAGGAGAGGTATAATTTACAGAGTGAATATAACCCTGGGTTAAGACTGTAAGTTCCTGATGCACTCTCTAGAGCATCTGACAAAAGCCTGGTGGTGTTCACTTGACATTCTGATTGTATATATGAACCTGACTTTAAGAAACAAAAGAAAACAAAATTCTTTCTGGTCTGTGACATGATGTGAGCAGTGATTGCTAGAAATATTCTAAGGATAAGAGCCTGCACAAAATGAAAAGTCTTTTAGCACAAGATGGATGGTACAGCAATATCTATTACTGATTGTTGCTATAAAGATGAATTATCAATAGAATTTGGGGACCTGCTTAAGGTTACTCCTACAGTGTCAGAAAAAAAAATACAGTAAGCATGATCAGATGCACTCTTTACTAAACGGGTTATGAGTATTAGATACGCTGCACAAGAGTGAACGATGCTTGTCATTGAGTTTGTGATTGTCTGGGGAAGGAAAATAATGGGAACCTATTGGAAGGTTTTGCTATCAATACTGGATTTTCTCTAACGTGGATGAGATCCAAACTTCATTCCTAGAAAGGCAGCGCCTTGCCTGACCCATAAAGTTTAGGCAGCAAATGGAAGTGTTCTCTCCAGCTCTTCTCCCTTCAACTTTTTAAACACAAAAACCTTGATTTTCCTCCCATTTGTATCTTCTTTCTCTCTTCACTTATTAGCAGATGATTTCCTCCTGGTAACAGTATAAAACTGATGAAGTATGGCCCACCCTTACTGGCTAGAATGGCAATTATAGAGCAGAAAAGTCCGAATGTCTATTAAGTGTAAGACTGCCCTGCTAATGACTACAATTTCCTCGTGTAATTCTTCTTCCAGAAGGCTTGGAAAAAAGGCAAATTAAATGCAGGCTGTCAAACGTTATTTTATGATCTTGTGCTTCAGGTCATATTACTTCTATGAATCTTTCACGACAGTTCGAGTCAAATGTGTGCCACCCAAAATGGGAACTACTGGTCGACCCTGCAGTGTTATTATTCCGACTTCACAGTCTCGGTTCTGCTGCTGCTCTGTCCATTCACCAGCAGCAATATTATGTGGATTAGCCTGTGGATCCAGGTGGTTAGTCATTAATTTTTCCTGACTCAGCCAACAAGGGCTGCTGCGTGCTGCATCTTCCATGAAGGACAGCTTTGTATTGGGTAAAGGGTGCACTCTACCATGTTACCCACCCACCTCTGTGCAACTCTGCATATTTTTCCATCAAGGTTCTTAAGCAGTGATAAAATTCATTCTTTATGCATGTAAAGCTCTCCATTTGGTTAGTAAGATGCCTATTTCACTGTAGAAGTTTTGACTGCAATTTAAAAACAAAGATTCTGCAGAAATCCTGCTAGAGTAAGAGATGGTACAGAATGCAGTGCTTTGCTGATCACAGTGCTTGTTCATGTGCAGAATAAAGAAATCACCCCTTTGTCTGTAATAAAAGCACCCTGATTCAACAAGTTCTGAATAGGTGATACATAATAATAAATCTTACATAGCAGAAGAGTAGATTTTTATGGAAGATAAAGACTGGAACAGAGGGCAGGAGTATAACAATTCATATAAAGTTGAAGCTCTTTCAGGTTTTGACTATACTTCTCTGTATTTGTTTAGGTCCCCCAAAATAAGATGCCTATTAATGACAAATATGGACTCCAAGCCAACATTTCCCTGTAAAACCTGCTTTCTTCCATAACCGCAAACTTGAGTCACTACACAGTGATAATATTTCACTGTGTCAATACAACAAACATAACCAAACAGTAAGATGAATCATGCAAGGTACTAGTCTTCTCATCTTAAACTTGCACAGCACAGTGGTGCTTTACCTAAATCCCTTGATTGAAGTACTCACCTACTTACAGTTATGCATTGCCTCCAGATTCTGCTGGGCTGGAATGTCAGTGTGATCTTTACATTACTTGCTCCAGAAACAGTGAACTAGTTATTAAAATACCAGAGGAAGAATTTTAAGACAATATATGCGTCATCTTTTCTAGACTGTGAGTATTCGCTAACCCCATACCGAACAAGGAGAAAGACAGGAAAGTAAAGAAGGAAATAATGGATGATCATCAGTATCTTTTCTTTTAAGGTTTCGTTTCATATAAAAACCTAAGACTGCTCAAATAAAATGCTTTCTTTACTGTGTTCATACCAGTTTGTACAATTATGATCAATTTCAAATAAGAAATACTACCATAAGTGGAATCTGTGAAAGAAGCCGATAGCATTTTTTTTTTTTGTCCAAAAGAATTCTTCCCTTAAATAGTTTTTAAAAAAACACTCCCTTTTGCCCAAAATCTATTGTTTTCTTTTGTTATGAATATATTTTTATTGTACATCTGGATGTGACAGATGGAATGTCTTTTACTTGTTTGTTTGTAGTTGATTGTGGAATCTTTACTGTATTTTGCTAAAGAGGTTAAGACTTGTGCCTTCTGAAACAAAGGTGTGTTAGACAGACAATCTGTAAGGGTTTGTCCGTACTACTGAAAAAAAGAGAGTCCTAGAGCTCTCGCTACCTTCAGCACCGCATGCTCAGACTGGCTGGCATTCACAGAGCTATCTCACTCCTTCTACAGTAGATTAGTTTATTCACACCACACTGAATTTGGGCAACTGTCCCCAGTCAGACTTGTGAGAGAGTGTGTGTGTGTGTGGGCAGGGCGGGAGGTTTGCAGTTCGAAGTGTCCTGAATGGTTTTAGGATTGTGTTGCAGCTCACCACAGTGGTATTTTTTTACCATTAAATTGCAGGTATGTGTTGTATGAGGTCTGTAAAGCCTTTTGGGGTACTGTTACAGGATAATGAAGAGCCAAAACTGGTGTATGTGGTTGTCCGTATTACCTTTTGGTAGTGATTTCTGGAGTATATATAGTTCCCCAAGTTGTGCCTGGAGAGTACCTGCTGTTCTGGAGAGAGATGGTTGGGATGGTTGAAAAGACAGCAGTTAAGTAACTTAGTTAATCAGGAAGACAATAACTGAGTCCATTCCATTTTTTTTAGCAGTTCAGATGTACCTTGTGAGACACTGAATGCAGACAGCCCATGGTAAGAGTAGAGATTACGGGAGATAATGAGTTAAAATCCACTCGGTTAGTGCTAAGTCAGATTTCACAAGAAATGGAAAGATTATACTTTTTCTACAGACTGAGAGAGACTTTGTAGAGTTTTTTGCAGCCAGAAAGCCGCTAAAACATTGGAGACTGAGACAAGACTAAGGAAAGCAAGAAATACTGGGATAATGCAGCAGGCAGGAAGGAAATGATGACACACTTCCCCCCTCCTCCCTCCCATTTTAGCTCACCTAAACTTTTTTTTCCGTTTAAAAAGAATAATTGTTTCTATTTATGGAGTAATAAAACCTGATTTGCAAGATGTAAAGCTGTGGTGGGTTGACCCCAGCCAGCAGGTAAGCACCCACACAGACACTCGCTCACTGCCTCCCACCCCACCCAGCGGGATGGGGAAGAGAATAGGAAAAGCAAAAGTGAGAAAACTCGTGACTCAAGGTAAAGACAGTTTAATAAGTGAAGGAAAGGAAAAAAAACCACAAGTGATGCAAAGGCACTCACTCACCACATCACACAAGCAGACGGATGCCCAGCCACTCACCAAGCCACAGCCACCTTGGAAGGCAAACCCCCCCCACCCCCCCTTTTTTTTTTTTTTTATTGCTGAGGATGTTATCTGGTATGGAATATCTCTCTGGTCAGTTTGGGTCAGCTGTGCAAGCTATGTCCCCTCCCCATTTCTTGCCCACCCTCAGCCTACTCAGTGTGGTGGGGACAGAGTGAGAAACAGAAAGCCCTGATGCTGTGCAAGCACTGCTCAGCAATAGCCAGAACACCGGTATGTCATCCACACTGGTTTAGTCACAGATCCAGAACATAGGACCATATGGGCTGCTCTGAAGAAAGTTAACTACATCTCAGCCAGACCCAATATGAAAGCAGTTTTGGTATTTTTGGTATGCTCTCTCTAAGGAGAAGCTGCAGGTAGAATCACGTCAGAATGATGCCCAGTTTGGAGGTTGGGGTATATGGTATTTCAAAATCATGGTGACAGAAGTTTTTGGCAAAATTCTTGGGACTAGTTCTGATAGCATGCAACTTTGTTCATTAGCTTGTTAAAGCCTAGCTTTGACAAGCTCCTTCAGACACACAAGTAATGAATAGTAGTAGCACTGTTCAGTATAAAATGATGATGAGTCTGAAGTGTCAATACATATTTTCAGTATTAAATCTCGCTGCTAGGTTTATGCCTGAACATGATTTGATTGAAATAAGTGGCAGACTCCTTTTTGCCTCAACGGGAGCACGTTCAGATATTCTGTATGCAATAATAAGAATGATGAAAATGATCAACAATTTGTTGTAACTGCATATAACTGTGAGGAACAAATAAATCAAACAGGCACTTAAAGAATTTCCCTTTTTTTAAAAAAAAAGCCATTGGGATACTGACAGGTATGAATCTATCATTCATTTGGTGCTGATTAATAGTTTTGCCTGCAGCCTCATGGAGGAAACTTCCAAATCATGGAAACTATGAAAAATATTAGTATATAAAATATCGGGTTATTCTCAGCCAAAGTACAATATTGTGTAAACAAAAATCTGGTGGAAGGGTCATTTTCTGATTGCATTTTAATATTATGGATCCAGAGTAAAATCGCTGTCAGAACTGAAATTACGGTATGTGAGGTTTTTCAAAGCTCATGGGGACATCTAGTCATACAGTGTCACTCAGAACTAAGGAGAATAAGATAGCTAAGCTGCTTATTTAGCTTTAGAAATTTTTTAGAGTTTAGCTTTTAAAGAAGCTTTACTTTGTGGAATGACTACGTGAGTGGACAAGGGAAGGGCTACAGATGTCGTCTATCTGGACCTCTGTAAGGCCTTTGACACAGTCCCCCACAACATCCTTCTCTCTAAACTGCAGAGGTATGGATTTGATGGGTGGACTGTCTGGTGGAATTGGCTGGATGGTCGCATCCAGTCATTTAGACTTCAGAAGTGAAATCTAACTCAGGTGAAACTCATTGAGAGGATCCAATCTAAGTTACTTTGGAAAAGCTGACTGAAAGTGTAATTTGGAGTTTTCAATGTGAAGAGGGAAAGTATGGTCTCCCTCTCCCACCCCCCAGCACTTTCTCTCTACATACCTGCTAGATACCATTGTCATTTGAGAATATTTGTTTACTTGAGCAGGTTACATTAAAGGGAACATATTTCTCTTGCTGATTGCTCTAGTTTCTCCTGCAGTAGGATGGTTCAAAGTAGTTACCAACTCCAGTGCTGTTCTTGGTCCTCCTGGACGGGCAAGTCCACATACTTACTGTGCATGAAATTTAGATACTGTGTTTTTCTTCACCTCAGTTCACTACATTATGAGACTTTGATCCTGTACCTTAATAAGAAAATAAATGGAAACTTACTTTTCAGTGCTTTAGAATTAGCAGATGGAAAATGTATCTATCATGTACTGTGTGCTCTATTTTAGTAGTGACTTGCTAAATACGTTTTCCTTATCCTTTCTTGTAGAAAGTATTAAAACTTGCTGATGTGATACATTAAAGATATCATAATACAGTCCTTGCTTTGGGGAAATTTGTCTGGGATTCATAATATTTCTAGGAATCTGAATGTATCGTTATTTTATGGCATGAAGCAAGAAAATGAGCTCTCAGGCTCCCTTGAATCCAGTATCTTGTCAATCAATTCTTACTGATTTGGATGTGTTTCGTGTGTTATGAATTAGTTGCTGAACTTACTTATGATGTCTGTTTGCAAAAAATATTAAGTAGAGACTTTCGTGCTACAGGTGCAGAATACTGAATTGATTAGCCACGTTATTTTATGTATCTATGATTTTATCCCTACAACTACTGTGAAGAAGCAGGAAGCTCCGTATCAATAATCACAACTAACTAGCAAAACCACTTTGTAAAGTGTGTAGAACTTGGCCAAATTTAGACCATGTGTTTGGTGGGTTGCAGGGGTTTCTCACACAGTCAAATACATGTAATTGTGTGGCAGGAGGGAATGGAGGGGGTTGCATGCGGGCGAACAGGCAGTCTCTATCTCCTGTAAGAGATCTCTGTGTGATCGTGAAGTGTGGGTGGTCTGAGGGGGAAAGAAAGTTTGTCTCTCAAGATCCATCCTTTAATGAATGCTTCTGTCTTCTCTAACCATGTAGGAGAGTGCCGTGTAAAAAGCCATGATGGCTATGCCAGGGACACTGCATATAGTAACGCTTTATTGCAGCCTTAAAGCTCAATCATGAATCTAGATTTTGGCAGTGCTGGTTTGCTAGGATCTGGCTGCCCAAGGCATTGGTCTAGCATCTAGCCGGGTTATTGAGGCAGCTCCCATACCTCATCTATTCTTCCAAACTCTTTGCAGCTTCGGTCATACTGTTTTTGAAGTTTTTACCGCTGTCATAACAGAAGAAATTACTCAACGTTAATGACACCGAGGTTCTGAAGAGGAAGATAATAGCTTCAAAGAAGTACCAGTGGAGCATGTGTATGGCTTTTGGCAGCATTCCCAGCACTAATTTTTAATACGTAGTGTAACGTTAGGTTTCGCACAGTTCCAGTTTAAAACCTAAGTGGACCAATTTAATAAGCGTGCACAGTGTTGGAAGGTACCCGAGCTTAAGATTCAAACTTTAGTATTCATTCTTTTCAAAGAGCTGAACCTTCTAAAATTCATAGCCTTTTAAAAATGTGTGTTGCATGGGACGAAAGAGGAGAAGGAAGTTTGGAACAGTTTAGTTCTTTGTGAGACTTGTTACAGTGGACCTAATATATAAGTGGAGCAAAAAGTATTTTCTCTACCTTCTTAGTAGTAGCTTAGTATGGAGTAACTGTAGTTTACCTTAAAGCACGTACTCTAAGTTGTTAGGAGTGGTTTAGACGAATCATCTGTTTCATTTTGGTGAAAGCCTGTAGACGGCGACTAATCAGAGCCATTCAGATGCCTGACCAAAATCTTTTATGTTGAAGGAAATTCTAAGTATCCCAAATGTATGTAGATCTACCTTTAAAGAGTCAGATTCATCAATATTTTTCAAGGGGAAAGTGTGAGGAGCATTTCTAGTTTTAAAACTATGGATGTCAGTTTTAGTTCAGAGAACAGTTTTATTGCAGCTAAAATCGGTATTTTATACAGTGTACAATGATACTTTGTGTGTATCTATCTACATGCATATTCAATGATAATGTGCATCTATGTATATGCATGTGTATATATGATCTGTGTCTGCATGTGTACACACACAACACACAAACTAAAAACTTGTTAATAAATGGCTGTTATATTCTGTGAAGAGTATTGAAATGTGCAAATATTTTTCTTCGTGCGCATCAGACTGAGCCTGAGACTTTCCCTGTGTTCCCTGAAAAAACAGACGTACTCCCCTATGCAACCGGTAGACCGGTCGTTGTCACAATGCCCCATTTATGAATTTTTATAAGGTTTTCTGCAGAGAAGTCACAGTTGATTTTCTAGAAATCGGGAAGTTGTACTGAGATGAAATTCCTGGAAGAAAGGTTTGCCAGCATTGCACCAGGAGTGGTTTAGAAAAAAGGTTGTAGATATCAGGCTCAGTCTGATGTGCCAAGAAGAAAAATATTTGCATATTTCAATAACTCTTCATAGAATACAATAGCCATTTATTAACAAGTTTTTAGTGGTTGTAAAAATAAAGCTACATGTGGGGGGTATATTCTTGCTGCTTAACTTTAGGCATCTCACTTCAGTGACTCTGTTAGGAAGTTTTTCTCTCTACCCCTGCTTTATTGAGTGTGGAGACACACTGAATCGGGACGATCCTGAGAATCCAAGTTAAGCTTTGACAAACCAGCATTTCCCACTGACAAACCTCATCATCGGAATGTTCTCCAGGTTTTACCCGAGGCAGCGCTACCTATTGCTGTTCTGTCCTGCGCAAGTAATCCCAAATAAATCAATGGATCTATTTTCTTAAATAAGGGGTCTGTATCTTATATTTCCATAATATAGAAAATCAGTGCATGACATTTATCTATGCCTTTACTTTTTGAGTACCTCTCCTAGCAGATTGAGATGCTTTTAGTAGTGCCTGTGCAAAAGGATGCTGCTAAACTGTCTACGCTACCTTTTTCTTCTGTAACATGCATAGCCATATTTTGTGGATTAGAGACAGCTGTCTTTTGAAAAACTATGTGATAAAACCACATTCAGTTATGCCAGGCCCACTTCTTCCTTTACTTGTACCTTTGTCCACTTTCTTTTCCACTTCACCTCTCTGGACTGTAGGCTTTTCAGGGCAGTGACTGTCTGTGTTATTGCAGAGACATGGCTCATGGGGCATGTTCTCAGTCTGTAAGACTGGATAAACAGACCTCAGCTGTGGATAAAAGGAACAAATTTTTTTCACCATTTCTTAGGCATGTTGGACCTAATAACAAACTGGAATACTAATAGCCAGACTTTGAAAAGAGCTGAGCTAGTTCCTCAGGGTACATCTGAAGTGCCTTTTCTTTACACCTCAGTGCAGAAAACTCTGTTCTGAAATATTTTCTGCAACGAAAAAGTAATCATTACAGTTAAAATCAATACAATTGAAAAGGCAACTTTTTGGAGAAAGGAATGTAAGTATTTTGTGACTTCTTTTAGCTATATATTTGTACAACACTTCTGTATTAGAGCTAATTAATTTGTCTTTATTATCTGTATAAAGTAGGAAGAGATGTTTCATTAGAATTTGTATATTTTTAAAGAAATCACCTATAAAGTGAAAATACCCATGGTAAGAAAAAGTTTCAGTTGGTTTTATAACATCAGAAGGAGTGTCTGTCAAATGGAGGAATCATTTGAAAAACTTCAGGTTAAAATCTTTTTGGAAAATGAATGGAGGAATGGGAAATAGTGTGCTAAAAGTGGGTGAAAATTATTAGTAATTTGAAATGGAAAAAGTTTGTCTACTCAGTGATCTGTTCTCTGCCTTCTGGTTCATCTTTAGATTTTTGGATTTTTTTCAGTTTGCTTTCAGCATTCAGTGTTATCTGCTGGGGTAGCTATAGAAATAGAAAAGAAGAATGCTTTTTGCCCCCGGTTAGCTATAAGAACTCATAATGCTATATCATTCCAATAGCTGTGTGTATGTAGGCAATAAGTGTACAGTAGAACCCATTTTGTTATTAATCATTTGCTGGAGCCAACACACTGCTACAGCATGAGCTATTCGGAGGCATAAACTGCATAATATTTATTATAATAAATCAATCTGTACCAGATACCCTAAGGGATCCCAAATTGTTGGAGGAGATCCAAAAGATTCTAAGTAAGACATCTTACAAATGTACTGACAGCTGAAAAATAAGAAAAAAAAAAGTTATTTGTGACAAATATGTGAGGCATATAAAGAGAGATGATTTATTCCGTTGGCAACCCATCGTGCTATGTATGTTTAAGAAAGGAATCAGTTTTTCATTTAAGTCTATGATGGACTATGGCAAGGGAAAGCATATTTGAGTTTCAGCTTGTAGCGAAAGAAAACCAGTTGTTTGATTTACTATATACAGAAATGTTGCATAGCATATCTATTGGAATAAACAATTATGAGTAAAAACGGCACATAAAAAGCAGCAGCATAAGATTAAAAGAAAACTGTAATGTGCTTACATAGCTTAAGCTTTAGTCGTCGTCTTATCTTGGGTGGAAAGGGCTGGAACACACAAACTGATTAATCTTTTGTTGTTGTTTTTACTCAATACTCTTACACTTACAAGCACACCTGGAAACGGTGTTAAAAGATGGCTTTTAAAACTCTAAAGTCACATATTCATAAGTCAGGAAATGCCAGAATTAATTAAGGTTTCCTATGTATCTTAGTCTTTCCACCTTGTTCAAGTTATTTATGAAATAGGCTTTTATGATATGGTGCCATAGTCTATTTTTCCCCCATCTCTTCAGCCAGATCCTTATCTATCTCACTACCCTTTGCTTTCTTTCCACATGGACTTTCTGGACTGCGGCATTCCTGTCAAAGTCTCCTCTCTGAATTCTCATCCCATCCATTTCATCCAATTTATCATCTCCCTCGATCTCATATTTCCATTTTGTTCTTCTTTACTCAGCCCTTCCATCACTCTTCCAGTGCAATTTTCTCTGTCCAGGTACTTCCTTCACACTGTCATCATTTTTGGAAGTATTTATCTCTTCCCCTCTCACACCGGTCCTGTGACCCAGCCTATGCCATTCTGATCTGATTACCAAACCCAGCGACTTGTTCTACTTTCTCTATTTTGTCCTCTGCCAGCTAAACCCCAGGATCCCTTCTCTACTCTTTGATTCCCAGTCTTAGCCACCCTTACCCGTGAATCTTAATCTCTCTGTAATCTTTGTTCCAGTCTATTTATTTGCCTCTGCTGATCCGCCCATTGTACTCTCTGAATTTGAATTAAAAGCTGAGTGCGTGTACTCCGCTCTGCTTTCAAAATCAGCCCTAGATTAAGTAACTGGTACAGGGCACAGCCAGTCTCTGTTTGTACACTGGGTTGGAAATATGTAATTTCTCTGTGAAGGGGATTCTTGCATATTTATTATATCCTGATCAGACCTGAGGACATTGATAGAGTCAAGCATCTTCACTAATGACGGAATTATTTTAGACTTCATCTACTAAAGTGGAATAAAAATATATTCTGAACACGGAGAAACTCTTTTTTATTTTATTTCTCAAAGATCTAAAGTTATCCAAATTTGTGGACACTTTCACAGGATCAGCAAAGGGCACTTTCACAGGATCAGCCTGGTGTACAAGCCATTTTTCTGCCAACTTTTATCTCTGCTGTTAGGACAAGAGCTCTAAGTGTTTTCAGAGATGTGAGAAATGTCAGGCAAATGGGACAACTGAGGCACCAGCAACTCTGCCTTTCACAGCATTTTTTTAGCATGACTTGATTTGGTGAACCTTCCTAGGTCTATATTCTAAGTAGATCCAAATACAGAGATTTTAACTCAGCAAGTTTTGCAAGCTATTTTATGATCCAATACTAGGTTTGCTGATTGTACCTTCATCCAGCTAGCATGACTGCAGGCCAGGTCACCTTAAATACCTCTCACGGTGTTCTGCCTTGGAACCTCTCTCTTCCCCATTTGCAATCTTAGCCCTGCGTCTTTTGTGATTTTTAAGATTTTTCACTCAATTTTTTTTTTACTCTTTCATATTGCAAAAGCCCAGGTAACTTTGGCTTTAGTAAAACTTGCATGACATTTTCTCTTTTAAAATCCTGTTTCTACTTCATTGTAATTCTGCTGCATTTAAACTGTTCAGATCAAAATGCCCATGCGCCAAGAATTGTTCTAGGTATTTTTAGCCAAACTGGTTTAGGTGTTTATGAGACTGGGGAAAGGGAGAAGGGCTATGGTACCGTGTTAAACACCTGTATTGCTCTTGCTCGTTGGAGAGCTGGAACACACTCTGCTTTGGAGGGGTTTGTTTGGTGCAGGGAATGGGAAAGAATGGCCCTTGTGTGAGGGATGTGGGTGTGCTTTTTTGGTGAAAATTCACCTAGAAGTAGCTACTTCTCAATAAAGAGAGTAGCAGCTCAATTCATCAGAGCCCACCTGCTCCAGTCCATCCCAGCTTTTGCTTGGAAAATGGACTGTCCACATCCACCACTCCCCCCAGAGTCCAAGACTGCAAGGGCTGAGCAGGCCTTTGCCTGTAATTGAGCTTGTTTGTCAGGAATTGCCTTATCACTTGCCATTAAAAATTAATACAGAGTTTTGTGATACAGGTGTAGCAATAACAGTTTAACACGTTCCAGCCCCTTCAGGAGCCATTGCTCTTTGTTCTCACTCCTCTGCTGCTGCCTCTTTAATGAGCTGATGAGGATCTAAAATGTTGCCTCATCTTTTGTTTTTGAACACAGATGAGTGCAGTCATGCCATTCACAGTGTGATGCCACAACTGCCATGATATTTGTTAGCAAAAGCGAGGAGGCATTATGGTCTCTCCAGCCAGCCAGAGGTGTAGGGACAGGAATTCTTTAATGTGTCATAAAAATTATGCACTCAGATTAGGGAGTCTGTGGCCTGTACTGTCAGTGCTTTTCCAGCTGGTACCCAGGCAGCAAGGAGGAAATTGCTTGTGTCAAAGGTAGACAGGTGAAGAATGAGCTACTTAAAAAGGTACAGGCTCTGTGGAAAAATTGGCTGAGGGAAAAATATTTCCCCTGGACTTCTCAGAATGGTTCAGGAAGAACAGAATGTCATCCAGTGAGATATCACCACCAGTGCAGGGACCTCAGGCTGAAGCCATAATTTTAGGTTTCTACTTTTGAGCATTTGCGTTTGGAATCTTTTTTTTTTTTTTATGTAATACATACTTTTCGTTCAATTCTTTCTATAGATATTTTGAGCTATTGATATTTTGTGAGAAACACATAAGACAAATTCAGCAAAAACGAAACCAAATTCACACCAGAGGAACACATCAGTGGTGGTGTAGGAATCACTAGACATACATTAGACATAGAGTTTACTTCATGAAAATTGTCGTCAGGTATCATGTATCAAAATAGGCAACTGCAGGTTGATGTCTGAGCAGTACTTTAAACGTGAGAAATGCATTTAATGTAGTGAAAATGTGACCAGCATGTTTTTCTGACTTACTGTTCTCTTTCAGAGATTCTCATGTCTCCCTGACTCATCTTCTCTGTCTATTCCTACCATTGTTTTTTAATCCATCACAAAAATTTGCTTTTTGCCACTACATCATGTAAGACGAACACTACCCCAAATATTGTTAGTTAGCTGTAGGGCACCTCCTTTCTGAAAGAGATTCAAAAATCCTATATTAGAACTTAAATCCTTCAACAATACCATCATTTTTGTTTGGGAGTCCTTTTTATGGTGCATACTCTTTTTTTATGTGGCTCATTATACATAATTTGAACATCACTTTTAAGAACTGCCATATGGTGTCAATAAATAAGTCTTTAGAGGCTTTCACTTATCTTCTAAATATGGTTCAATAGTGCCTAATTAAATCAATATATTAAAAAACCAAGCATCTTGAACTGGTTATTTTAGTATTTAGATCCTGTCTAATTAAGGACTCCTTGAAGAAATATCCTTCAGGAGAGAAACTGAGGTATTTCCCCACCCCTTAGCTTTTTATTTTATATTGCACTACACCATTTTTATTGCATAAAAACCTGTATAGCATATTGGTAGTTTTATTTTTTGGATTGCTCCATGTTTTCAGTCTCAGCTGGAGTCCCAGCAAAAGCTTCGCTGCTTGTCCCCGCAGCAAAAGCTGAATTGGAGATTGTAAAAGGGTTGTCCTCTTCATTCCCTCCCCTCTACCACTTCATTGTGAGGAAACTTAGTGAGTACTGGATTGCAATATTAAATTGTGTATTAAGTGATTATGTAAGGGAATGATAGCAATGGCTGATTAAACTCTGTGCTCATCTCAGACATAATTTGTATCCCGATGTCTGGCACAGAAAATATTCAGTGTAGCTCAGAACTTGGCCTTGACTTACTCTCTAGATGTTCAAAGAGCACTTTGATCTCTTGTAGTAGTGGTTAAGCAAATGTCACCTGTGTCTGTCTTAACAAAGAATTAGATTTTAACTGTGTAATCAGCAGGAGATGAATTCTGTGCTTTACAGCTGGTGGAGTATCCACGCCATCCCCTTCTCAGTTCCCAGGAAGACAGCTTGCTCCTTTGACTGCTTGGAGAATACAAACTCCCCAGCCCTTTACCTCCCAAAACATCCTGGTTTCACTCCCCTGTATTCTTGTCTTTAATATTTGTTAGACACTGTTGCCTATCTAGATAGAAAAAAAAATCCCATAAGCATTAAATTAAAAGCTTCTGTTTCTCTCTTTTAGAAATAAGTGCTCTTCCCCTGTTTTGTTCTCATGTGTTTGAGCTTTTTTTTCCCCTCTCTGATGCCTCTCAAAAGACTGACTTACAAGGTTGTGTATCAGTAGTATGCTACAACAAAACCATCCTTCACCTTCCTGACAAGATAGGCTTGATCATATCAGAACTGATTCTTTCTGTGGACTCTGATATCCAATCTAAAAACTGCAATTAGATATATAGACACTTCCTTGCTCCACACATACTGTCTTTTTTTCCCATAGGCAGCCATTAGCATTCTAGTGAGCCCTTCAGAAAATTGTTTGGGTGCAAAGGTAAGAAAAGAAAACCTAAATAACAGGTAGATTTGGCAACTTTCATAGCCCTGCATAAATCTGCTTCAGTGCTGATATTCAAGCACAGACTGAAATGGCTACTTAGAGCAATGATTTCCAAAGTGGGGTGCGTGCGTCTCAGGGGCTGCACAAGACAATCTGTTGGGATATGGGAAGAAAATATTTTTTAAACATATTTTATTATATTTTAAAAAAAAACTTTATGTAGTGTTTATTTTGTCTTTATCTCATTCTTTTTGATTTCTATTTTTCTTTATGTTTTGTAAGGTACCTAATATATTAGTACAGTAGTATCTGCGTATGATTTATAAATCTGTATAAATATAAATAGGGAGTGCATGCTTAAACATTTTTTACTGATAGCGTTGCACAATCAAAAAAGTTTGGAGGAGCTGTCTTTTCAAAAACGAAGTATCAGTAAACAGTTAAATGACTACAGAAGTTATATTAAAAGATAGACTTCTTTTAGCATTTATTTTCTATAACTAAAGGAACTATTGCTCTAATACTTTTTCCAAAGTCATAGTATTTATTAGAATGTTTAAAAATGTGTGTTACCGAAATGGTGAGTTGAACAGAAGAACAAGAATTAAAGCAATTGTAATACAAGGCTTTAAAGATCTTTGTACCTTACACTATTGGGTACATTATCCTAAGGAATTTCAATTCCTCTGCTTGTAACTGACTTTAATTTTTTCACTGGGCAAATCACCTACTTTTCTAGGCCTCTGTTTTTCAGTTGGAATAGTAGGAATGATAATGTTTCACATCAGCGCTGTGAGGATAAATCTCTGAGTACCTTACTGTATTCAGCCATCTATGCACTGAATAAGGCAGGTGAAAAAACAAAGGAAATGATGTAATTAAAGTTTGTCAGAAGATATAAGCACAGGCAAGAAACACCATGGATAGACAGGTGTTTTGGCATCTCCTCCCTTCTGCGTTCTTGGCATTGCAACTGGGCTTTTCCATGTGCACATCCAGCCTAATCGAAATCAGTATGTTCCTTTCTCAATGTTCTCTCAGTAATTATTTTCCTCATATTAATTCAGGTATCAAAGAGGTATTTATGTCTTTTCAGTAAAAGGTATGGATGTTAAACCCCTTTATATTTTTCTGTCATTCGCAGGGAAAAAAAGCCAGGATCATCTAGTGTCTATTAGGAGATAGGGCAGCTGCCTTGGCATTGTTTCAAAAGAAAAAATAGTGTCACCCAAGGTAGCTTAGAAGTTCCAACAAATTTAAATGATCTCTTGTGTGAGTGCACCAGTAGAAGCAAGTAGAAGTTACCATTCAACTTACTGGTTCATACTGAATTAAATTAATCTTTACATTTCTATGTGTAAAGTCTGGGTAAAATAGATTAAGTGTGGGAAGATCTGGAGCAACTTGGAGGAGGAAACTGTATTACCAAATAATAAACAGAGCAGTAAAAGAGTTCTCATTTTTTCATCGTTCAACATATATGAAATAATTATGATAAGCTCTCTGTAAAATCTTTAAAGAACTGTAATTACAGCTTTGATAAGGAAGCAGAATCTATTGCATTCACTAGGAGAGTTTAGAATCAGTATTTTGTTCATTGTTATATTGAATGATATGCAGAGTCAGTTTTCAAAAGTTCTGTTTGATTGCTGTGGAACCCTTTGCGTTGCCCACTAACATTTACGGTCAAAGGTTTCACCTGAAAGGGGTGGCCACACTTCTAACCCACATAACATGTTCCCATAACATCTGAGTGCAAAATGGATCTAGATAGTTTCTGCCATCCCAGTGCATGGGATGCTTGCCTTTGGAGAACATCGATGGAAAGGTTCCTCTGAGCTCTGCATCCTTATCCACTCTGTGTTCCCTTGCATCGTCCTAAAAATCTGGCTATGAAGATTTCATGAACTTAAGTTCTTCAATGTTCCTTTGTTTATGATAGCCTTGCTAACCTAATGTTTTAAAATTGCATTTTTAAAGCATTTTGTAACTCCTGATTTGAAAAGCTGGAAGTCTGTTTTTCTTTTCTTCTCTTAAAAAAGGAAATGAGGGAAAATGCGCGACAAGTAAATGTATTTGGAGTAAAAAGGGTCTAAAGAAGGAGAGAACCTTTTATTTAAGAACACTTTCTTCAATTAAGAAGAGTAGAAAGTTTTCAGTTTCAGCCATTCCTAGGGAAGAGAGATGCAAGAGACAATCTGACAAAACAGAAGCAACATCAGGTAGTGGTAATTCCCCGAGATAATGATTTGAATAGAAGGGGAAGTCCAAGACAAGTGAATTTGCAGAGGAATTTTGTAAATTCTTTGGAAGTTTGAAAATATTCCTGGGGAGGCAATACGCTGTCTGTTTCTGAAAAAGGGGGAACAAACTGGCATCTAGAAGCTCCCCTATCTCCCTCTTTGTTATAGTATTCATTTAGGCTCCAAAAATGTAAACTCACTCTGAATAAAATGTTTTTAGTTGCCTAGAAGAAGATAAAGACATGATCTGAAAACACATTATTGTTTGTATAGATTTCAAGGAGACTTACGACAGCCTCTGGGCAGCAATACAATAATGTGAAATTCCTGGTAACAGTTTTAAATAGGAAATGGCATGTTTGTGGTTCAGAAGTAAGTCCTTGAACAGGGAGCAAAATCTCTACCTTATGTAACCGGTAGAGCTAAAACCAAATACATGATCCAAATACATGATACACACGATATATGCTAGTTATGAGGCAAGTGAGAGAGAATGGTATGCAGAATTGATCTAATAATGCATGCTGTGAAATTTGCAGACGACCAAGCAGAGTAAATGAAGTGAAAGTTCATCATTACCAGGTAGGGCAGGTGAGTAGACCGATGAAAAACAAACCAATTACAGACATAGTCTTATGTGCTCTTGCAAATGGAGTTCAAACAGTTTAAAAAGCTGTTACCCCCTTCAGTGGACTGTGTCACTCCCTCTGTAATGATTTAAACTGATCTGCTGATTTGTTGCTTCAAAGCAGAGGTGGATTACTCTTATTTCAGCAATCGCTCACTACCATGGGTAGGCTGAGCTGTGGTAACACAGGGATGGAGCATGGTGGATGAAATTGTTCAAGTCGTCCACAGCAATATGCCTCATATACCCTAGGTGTCTCATGATACTGGGCCTCATGGTTGACCAAGTTGAAGATAAAGGGTTAACATCCAGCAAGACTTAAGAGCCCTTAGGTTAAACAACCCTGGGTGGGGAAAACAGACAGAGATAACGGAGAAGTATAAGAACAGCAGGGACCTCCAAAATGAAAGGAACCAGGTGATAAATGTACAGTTTTCAGGTAGTATCTATTTTGTTTTATGAGACTATATTAATTGCACCCAAAGAAACTCTTGTGTGGATGCAGGCAAACTAGTTTAAAGGTGCCCTATTCTGATGTGGCTTATTTTCCATCTTTTATCTGAGTTACTTGCTTACAGATGCTTATAGCAGTACATAGTGGCATCCACACTTGAAAAGTTGCACTGCTTTATGTAGACTGGTAGAGTAAGGCAGAGGAACTTCTGAGTGTAGATACACCCCTAAGGAAGTTTAAAATGTTCAACGATGAGACAGCAAGCCCAGTCTAGTTTAACAAGGAAGAGTTTGGTATATTAGCAAAAGGTTCTTGGAGAAAATTTGCTGCTTAGAGAGTACAAAAGGTGTTTAATGTAATGTAAATGTAATACAGCTGATGAAGGTATAGCTTGGTGTGCTTCAATTAGGAGCAACCACTTTTAGGGAAGGTTTGAAATCAATAGTCGCAAAACAATGTGCGACTTACAGAGGTGACATAGTCAGTCACCTTCCGGAGAGGTGGAGATAAGGAAGGAAAGGCACAATCCAGTCTTCAAATGTGAAAGCATTCCCTGCTTTCTCAACAAAGGAAAAATGAACTGACCTGTTACCTTCTCAGCTACGAAAAAGATAGCAATTAAAAATTAAATAAGGCATAAGTAGCAAAGTGAGTTCAGAGGATATATGAAATAACAAGCATAAAAAGAAAAACAATAATTTAAACAAATGTGATTTAAAGTAATTCTGAAGACCAAAACACCTTGTATAGTTTACACTGCTTTTTTTCTGATCATTATTTAATGGTTTTAAAATGATGCCTAGAAACACCAAAGACACTAGTGGTCTTATAATCATTGTTGCTGCAAAAATAAACTGGTAATTCCCTTCCAAAAGAACCTACAATATAGATAGGTACAACAGACAAAGTTTGGAGTTCAGAAAGGAGGTCTCTACAGGAATCTTTAAATATCTTGGCCAGGGTCACAGAATCGCTGTGTCAAAACTAGGTATCTTTTGTCTCAGGGGACACTTTTATGATAAAATCATCCTAATATATAAGAGCATGTGATAGAAATAAGATTAATTTATGAAAGCTAGAAAAAAATTTAAACTATCATAGTAGGAGTGGTTTTTTGCCACTGGTTACACTTCTAAGGTCTGCCCTTAGCCCTCCCAGTTCCTCAAACCTTCTTGCAGAGTCTGTCGGAGTGCACCTCTGCCTTTTTCACATGCTTTGGTACTTTCCCCATTGAGCAGCAGGCCCACACTCTCCTCAGCCTTTCTTCTGTTGCCAGTGTACCTATAGAAACTCTTCCTGTTTTGCCCTTCATATCCTTTGCTAGTTTGAGCACTTTCTGAGCTTTGGGCATTTCCACCACAATCCCTGCAAGTGCTCTATGTTCATCCTGGGTAATTTGTCCCAACTTCTTACTCTGTGTACTTTTTTACATTTGAGCTCAGTCAGGTGTTCCCTGTTGATTCATGCTGGCTTTCTGTAACACTTGCTTTACTTACAGCACATTGGGTTGTGCTCTGAGGAGGTTGTCCTTGAAGATCAATTGGTTCTTCTGGTCCCCTTTGCCCGCCAGGGCAATGTTGCATGGGATCCTACCAAGTAAGTCCCTGAATAGGCAGAAATCTGCTCTCCTGAAGTCCAAACTTGGGATTCTGCTATTTGCCTTACTTCTTTCAGGATTTTAAATGGCACAGTGTCATGGTCTTTGCAGCCAAGGCTGTCCTTGACTTTCACATTTTTGACCATTGCTTTACTGATTTTGAGTAATAATTCCAACGAAGTATTTCACTAAATGGCTGATCAATCACCTGCATCAATATATTGTCTCCAACACACACTAGAAATCTCCTGGATTGATTGTGCCCAGCTCTATTGCCTTTCCAGCAGACAGTCGGATGAATGAGAGCCACTCTCTGGTTACAAGGCTTCTTCCAGCTGTCTACAGGCTTCATTTACTTCTTAATCTTGTCTTCTGTAGCAAACGCCTGTGCCACCCATGATGGTCCGTTCTCTTACGTCATGCGTAAGTTCTCAGCTGGCTTGTCACCACTTCCTCTGTTGTGATAGCTCTGTGCACTCCAGCCATTCTTTTGAGTACAGCAAAACCCTTCCTCCTCACCTTCCCAGCCTGCCTTTTCTGAAAAAATGTGCATCCATCCATCGGAGCGCTCCAGCGGGACCTAACACACCGCATCTCTGTAAGCTCAATGAGGTCATGCTCCTGTGTGTTTCCCAGGGTGTGGGCATTTGCATCCCCCGTGGTCTTGCTTTCTCAAGGGAAACATGAGAGTTCCCGTGTCCTCTGGTGCCCTGACGCTTCTTTACTCCCCTATACCTTGCCTTCTCTTTGGATTATGACAACACCTCCCCAGTAAATCTAACTTACAGTTCTCCTTACTGGGTTAGCAAGCCTGTTTGCAAAAACACTCTTGCCCCATTTTGTCAAAGTACTCATTCCTCAAAGAGGGTCCCACGGTCACAGAGGCCAAAGCCCTGCCTGTGCCACTACATACGCAGCCAGATCTTGATCCAATGGGTATGTCCAATCCTACCTGAGCCTTTCCTTTCACTGCAAAAAGATTGGCATGAAGATATTTCTTTGAATGTCTAAGCTTTACAGAGCTGCCATTTTTAGGCTAGAATACGTGTATTAAACTGCTGAAGAGTCAAAGTTTTCTGAGTGCCTTTGTCAGACAGGCACACACCACCACCAGGTCTATTACTCAAGCCTTTTCTGTATAAATGAACACAAGAAATACTTCATTCTGAAGAGTACCTAGGCACAGTAATAACGTATCAAGGTGTTTCATACTTTTGTAATAATGGAAAATGGAATTTGCGGTACTTCTGCATGAATTACTTTTAATTTTTCTGTATTAAGTTAGATTCTTTGTTTTTCTTCTAGAGTTCCTCTTTGTCATACCCAGTAGATGATGATTTATTTAAAACCACAAACCCTCATTCAATTTTTAATTAAAAAATGTTAAGTGCATTTCTTATCAGTAAAACAAATATTTGTTATTACTAATACATTTTAAAGGCAAGCATAGCACTTCATAGGAATAGTGTATGTACTGCACTGCTTCATCGTGAATTAATGTCAATCATTCCACCATTGCACTAGAACTTGTCTGAAAGCAAATACATTTCCCAGTCACAAGATAGAAATTGAATTCTTCTCTAAGATAATTCAGGGATACATGGTCATTGAACCATCAGATTCACGTGTTAAAATAACGCAGTGCCTTTTCTTGTGCTGCAACTGATATTACTCACTCCTGAAATACCAGAGTATTTAAAAATCTAGCCAAAAATGCAGTTAAAATGGACAATCTCGCTCAACGTGACAGTAGCTGCCATAAGTGAAGGCAATTTTGTCTTATTTCTGCCAGTTTTCTGGTTGTCTCTGCATCTTTTTAGCATGTGTGACTGCTTCTTTCTCACCACTATGTGATATTCAATGAGGAAACTACCTCTTTAAAATGAAGAATAGAGTCTGGCTTGTTTCAGTTCATACATTACTATTTAATAATATGGTCTGATGGATAATATAACTGTTTATTTGTTTGATTTTCAATCAGCAAAGAGAACTAAAACATGATGTTTCCAATATTTGTACAGACTGGTGATGATTGTATCTATGTTATTAGATCAAGATGTTTTCTTTCTTTGGCTTCATTTTAGAAAGGCTGAATGTAAATATTATTAATATCCTCTGTATAATTTATACTCCTTTTGGCATTTGAAATGGGCAAGTTAATTTACAAGCAAGTTTCCACAATCACTCATGTAAAACCTGGAAGAGCTGAAGTCTGAAAGTCTGCTTAACTTTTTTTTTTTTTTTTACTATAGTTGTGGTTTTGGGAGCTGTGTCTGGCTTTTATTCAGGATGCAAATTAGTGTGGTGAACTATGACAGTGAAAACTGTTGATTTAAAAATTTTGTCTTATGACTGTAATCAGGAATTTGTTGTCAGTGGTAAATCTGAGCATAAAACCTGTGCCTGGATAGGTCTTGAACTTCCAAAAGTGCTCTGTGTGGATGATCAGCAGCAGATTTTACAGTTCAGGTGCCAAAAGTATCAAGTGATTGTGGGAGATCTGTAGTGACATAAAAAGTAATTCCTTGCTTAAGAATAGGCTATAAAGTCATTAAAACATCCCTATAAAAAGGGCCTCAAGATATTAGAAGTTTTCAGCCTTTACCTTCTGGATTTTAAAATATGCTTAGTAGAAAATTTATCTGTATAATTCCTGGGGAAAACATCTTAAGGTCTTCTGAGTCCAGAGATTTTGTCTACAGCTAGATGCATCTCCATGTAGCTGTGTTCTCCCCTCTTCATAGATGTTCTGCTTTAGAAACAGGAAGAGAACACAGCAGGCTTTTGGTGAGTATAAACAAAATCTGTAAGATAACCTGGAAGAGGAAAGAGAATTGATATAAAACTGCTAAAAGTGTTTTGCCCCTTACTAAAAGAAGTGCTAGCACATCCAATTTTATTAACTTCTCCTTTGGGTACTTTCTTGCACATCCACTTTCTCCCAGTGTGGAGATTAGGGAAGCGTTAATACTTTCTTTTTCCTTCTAAAATGATTCTGAATGGTTGGACCGTACTGTACTGAAAGTGTCAGAGTCTGCCTGGGATGCTTCCTGCCTCTCTGAAGTGCATTTACATTTCTTATACATATGTGCAATTTTTCTGACTCCTAAGTTCAACAGGGTACTGAGTCTGTCATGTTGAGCATATTCCAATAGGTTCTGTGCAGAAATGTTTGTTCTATTTACTAAAAACAACAAAGAATGGCCAAAGATACTCTCATGCCATTGCTGCCATACAGGCTTAGACAAATCCTGTAGACCCCAGTCTGAATGAGGAAGAATAAGTGACACCTTGCCAAGGGGTGGAATGAGGCAGGAAAGAACAAAAGATGGAGAGTTCAAATACAACGATTTGAATACAGCAACCCGAATACTTAGCAGGATAGACTGGCCAAGCCCAGCTGGGTGTGAGAGTGCAGCTGTGCTGGCAGAGACCTAGTCTGGGCCCCCCAAAGCCTCCAGCAAGGGCTTAGCCTGGTGGTGCAGAAGCTGTAGAAGGGCAGGGGACAGAGGCAGCCGTGAGGATTTGTCTGGAAGCACATGCTGAGTCGAAGCTCTGTGCTGCTGCCTGCCTCGAGATCCCACGCTCCAAGGACTCCTCGGCGTGATCAGCAAGGCACCCTGGACTGGTGTAAGCATGAGCGGGTGTATGTCTCTGACTGAGTGAGTGTTTTCCCCTGAATCCTGCACATTTCTCCCCTGATAGTCCTGGTCAGACTAAATTGCACATGGTTTATATCTGACTACTTCTTTGGGCAACTTCTTTCAGTGGTAGCTTTTGCTTAGTATTGCAAAAGAAGAATGGGAAGACTGATGTTTAAGCTATCTTTTGTCTTACTCGTATCATAGCTATCTACAGGTAACAGATAAATATAGGAGTTAAATACAGAGTCCCAGTTGTCCTTTTTAAACCAAAATTGTGCCACCTACAAAAAATGAACTGAGGTTTTAACAAGCAGTTTTCATATAGCATCTTCCATTTTCAGAGTTTTCAAGTGTTGCATCCTGCAATCCAGTTATGGCTTATTTATCGGATGAACTTGGTGAAGGTTTTAATCAAGCCAAACGCACAGCAGTTCAAGAGTGATGAAATTTCATGCCTCTTTTTGGTTGGTGCAATATTAATATACCTCTGGTTTCCTCAGAAGACACTTTTTTCCTTGTTCTGGTATTTGACAATGAGCTAACGTTCAAAATGCAAACAGAGAGACTTTACACATTGCCTGCTCTAAAAAAGCATTTTCTTCCTAGTTACAATATATGCAGTAATGGGGAAAAAGTGATCCCAGCACCATACTAAAATGAATTTAAGCAATTTCATATTGCAGGAAAACTGGCAATTTAAAAGAAAAATCTATAGCAAACACAGGAGAACTAAAATAGCCTAAGCTATTAAATAAATTAAAAAATCACAAGGTAGAAATACATAAAATTCTAATAAATTGACCAAATGGAGAAGGGCAAATTGAAAAAGAATGGTTCCATTTTGCATATGAGAAATTTGCATAGGCAAAGTTCGAAGAAACGCTAGGAAGTTTCAGGTGGAATTTCAAATTAAAATCATTGTTATCTCGTCCCTTTTTTGTCTAATCTGACATAGGGGAACAGGGCTTTTAGTAGTTTTATTGCTATATCAGCTCTTCATAAGTTGAGAAACTGTATCCAACTGATGTTGGTTTTTTTTCACTGTCAAAATAGCAAATACTGAAGTAGGGACATGAGTTGAGAGCTGAAGCCGCTTTCTGCAAAGCCTCATCAGACTGGGGTTGGTTCTTCTGAGGAGAAAACACCAGAGCCGTCCTGAAGATGTCTGAGAAATCAGATTTCAGGTTCTGAGCTGTGTGCAATGGCCAGCATTGTCTTTAACAACAACTATCAGCTGATCGTGGTGTCCTTTTTTATAGTTATCTGGGTTCTTAAATGAATTACAATTTTTTTCTGAGTTGCTCTCCCAAAGCACATTGATGGTCCATAGTTATGGATTATGGTGAATATTGGGAATCCACATCGTCCTTTCGCAATCAGTTTTAGTTTCAGTGTGTGGGGGTATGTCTCTTTGTCAATAATATGGGGAAAATTGCTTAGGTTTTAAAAAAATTTAAGAAGAATTATTTTGATGTGTTTCACCATGTATGTGTTTCAAGAAAATTAGACTCTTTTATTAGAGATTATGTGTCTCCAAATTCAGGGGGGAATGAAGTGTAAAACAATCAGCTTGACTTTCCTTGAGCTAGTTTCTTGTTTTCTCTGTTACGGTATATTTTGTCTTTCAGAAATAACCCTTCTGATTATTCACAAAGTGAAGTCCCTTTCAGTTTGAACACAGGATTACTCAGCCTTCCATAGCTGATTTTATTGAGACTAATGGGACAAGATGCTGAAAAAGGTCCAGATCTTGCCAAAGTTTAGGCTTCTTCTTAACTCCACTATCTCTGCGATGTAAAATGCATAGTAGTCTTTTCAATTTTGTATTGAATCTTGTGTTGCTAAGTAATGTGGCGCACTTTGAACTTATGAGGGACTCTTGGGAAAATTAAAAAATAAACCAAATGAAAAATGCAGATATTTTACTGAAGTGTATGTAAAGTATGTAAGCAAAGGAAGGAAAGTCTGGAATATTATTGAAATGAAGCACCAGTGGGAAATTCTACAGTCCAGGCTTGAAGTGTTGGAAGCATGTAAAGTAATAATGCATCTAGTCAATAAAAATGTATTGTAGGGAGGAATGGTAACTGAAATTTCCAAGAGCAGTGAAACATAAAAAATTTAAAATAGAGGAGAAGATAGTCATTACTGAAGGAATTTGAAGAAGGGAAGATACTGATGGAAAATATCCGTCATGGAGGTAAATAAAAAATTTTGAGATATTTTTTGTTAAAAGATGATAGGTATGGCCTTATGCCTGTGTCCCTAATATTCTCAGAGACAGGGAGTCAAAGAATGTGCTAAAAACAGTAGTGTTTTGTCAAAGAAATATAAGTTTTAATACTGGAATAAATCACTGTGATAGTTTAAACGCCAGACTATCAAGTAAGCTCTGGGAAGATATGGCAGAGTGCTAGCATACATAGTCCAAATGTCTGGAAGTAGCCTTTGCGCAGTAACCTGGATACCATGCTGCAGTACATTTCAACATCTATTACAGTCTTCATCATTCAGTAACGGTGTCTAATGCTGAAAGGTGAATTACTAGGTTGCTGAAATGAAAGGCTCTGAACTCCAAAAGGTTTAGATTTCACACATTTGATAGCACGCTGATACTGCATAATGATTTTTCTCATCTCACAACACTAGTTTCTTGGTGATAATTCAATTACGGCAGTTTATAAACATTCATAGTCCTCCTCTGGCATTAGTTAGGTTTTAGTTATAATTAGTTTTTTAAATGTATAATAAAACATGGAATACAATTTGGAATCCAAATCAACTTTAAATCATTGTGCTGTGTTCTTTAACTGCTAAGCTAGTGCTTTTAACGCATGGCTTCAAAAAAGTGTGGATTCCTTTTTGTCCTTGTCAAGTAGAAATTACGTTTAAACCTGAGATGGAAAATATTGACCCTATTGTTTACTCTGTTAAGTGGGACCAAAACAACCAAAAAAGTGTTTATCTTACCAAATCTTATTTGCATATGTGTAATCATTGTTACTTGTTACTATAAAAAACTAAGAACTATAAAAATCAGCTGTGAATCAGCTCTGTTAAAAAGCAGTGGCATGGAGTGGAAAAACGTTAATCCAATCCTTTGGTCTGTTAAATATCTTCCATTCCTATTAAGGCTTAATATAACTCAGAACTGACCTTTGTTAAATCCTTGGCCAATTTACATTAGCCCAGCCTTTTTTATTTGTACCAAACTTGAATTTGCACTAGGTGAGAGTTTTTGCCATAACTTTGGACTGCACCTGTTCTGCCGGCTGAGATGCCAGTCTGGCACTAGAGGTACCAGTCTCTACTTTCGCATTTAGAAATACTTGTGCCACCAGGTCTGCCTCTGTGGCTTCTCCACCTCTCATCTCCCCAAAAGGGGTTCACGCCACCTTCTCATGATTACATGAAGCAGTCAGTGACAGAATTTTATGACTGTCTTTGAACTCTGCGGTATGTTGAAGCAGTCTATGCACAACATCACAGCTAAGGCAGCACAGCAACACATAAGGAGGTCTGTCAGTGGTGCTTTAGCCCAGCACAATGGCAACGCTAGACAATCAGAGGAGAAAAGAAACGCAACATGGCACTCTTCTAATAAAAATAGTTCAAGCTAAGATAAATAGCAGAAGCAACTTCAATTAGGAGTAATTATGTTGTTGACATATTTTCAACACTACATGATGCAATTAAACCTTGATCGCCCGTGGTACCCAGCCTCCTTTAAAGAAGGAATAAATATTCATTATGGAAAGAGAAAATCATACGTAATGTAGAGAGACAAAATGTAAAACAATCAAAATCTAAAACAAAACCAAATGCATTACAGAAAAGTAATGAGCTAGTCAGTAGACAAGATGAATGGCTGACTACCATTCAGAAGGGTCTAGGCTTGAATTTATTTGTACAAGAATTGATTTGTGTAAGGCAGAGCTTCTCTTATGTCTCTTAATACATCCAGTGCAAGTTATTCTTTCAGGTCATGAAAATATGTGGGGGTAAACACCTTTCAAACTATTAACACATACTTTAGATTTTTGCAAAAGACTTAGAGCACCTCTGCAAATACTTGCAATAATGTGTAATGGAGATAAGTACAGTAGCTCAGAAGGGGCAGAGATTTCTGGTCGGGCTAAAACTCCGGTTCCTGCTATCATGACAGCACTACCGGTGACAGTGCTAAACCCATCTTAGGACATGATATTTGATACTCAGTAACACTGAAAGAGAAGAGTGTCCTAGATTCCTTGCTGCAACAGACAGAAGAATTAATGTCTGAAATCCTATAGAATTTCCTACAGACCAGATGCACTTAATCATAATATAGAAATTATTAACTTAGTCAAGTAATTACCCAATTTGATGACCCTTTTTCCATCTTCATTTTATTGATAACGCTTATTATTCTTTTCTGGCACATGCACTTAGTCTTCTATTTTTAATTCATGACATGATTTTTAATTTTTTATTATTCTGTACCATCTAAAATTACATTTTTTGTAAAACAGCTGTAATGACCATGAGCCACAGAATTAGAGAAGCTAGAAATTACATGTTCTTTTAACTTGAGAGTTTAACTCTGTTTTCCCATGGCATGAGTATTTTCAACACTTTATTTTATAGTGGTTTGATTTAATTCTCTTGAGTAGAAGGGATAATACGTGTGATGCCAGTAATATTTCAGGTGGCTTGTTTTCTATAATTTTTTGTTTTGACTTGCTTTTAATTCTGTGAATCATATATCACTAATGAGGCACATCTCCCTACTTCCTAATGTAGGTAATCACTCAATTGACTATACAGAGGCATGTGCTGAAACACAAAGTTACCATGCAACTTTCTTGAAATTATGCAGCAAGCTAAAATAATAGAGAGGAAAAAAGAGGAAAGCTATTCAGTCTTTAGTAAGGAAATCTTTAGGAAGGAAAAAAAACTCATGAAGACGACTTTTTGATCTTGGAAGAATGCGTGAATTAGTACATTCTACAATTCAAACATCATCCTAAGGGGAGCTAATGGATTTTGAGACTCCATTAGACTTACAAACACAAACAAATTTGTCTCAAGAAAAATTCTGAATGAAAGTTCTAAGTGAAAATTCTACCATCATTTCATATTTAAGCGGCATTTTATCAACAAAGACCTTTAGAAGTAAAATCCATAATCTTGAAAGCTGTCAAAGATGTTGGTTTAGAGATGTTATGATAAAATGATGTTAAGTATAACATTAATAGCAGGTGTTCAGTGTGGCAGTCCTGTTTAATTCAAGTCAATACTGCACAAGTACTCATCTTCTCAAATGCTTTCAACTAAGCTTTACATAAAACAGAATCCCAATATAAATGCTGTTCTTTCTTACCTAATACTTATTAAATTATCCTTGGCTAATCAGACTGAAAAAAATGCAAGCCTTGCAACATTTTGGTTAGAGGAGCCCATAGTAAGGCTCTGCATCTGTGTCTTCAGCTAAATTCAGAATTCTCGTATCTGGAACCCTGCTTGATGCCATGTCCAGAAGGGCTGATCACATACTTTCCACTGTTTGCAGGACTGGCAGTTCAGCATATGCATCATTTGCTTGGTGCCACAACTTTGCGTTTACTTATCTTACGACTCCCGAGACAGAAACTCTAAATGTTAGTATTTAAAATAATAATGTTCTGTAGCTCTAAGGATAAAAGAAATACCAGCTTGATTTTTGTTTATCTAACGGTTTGAGTTTTGACATTAGTCTCAGGTTCTATTAGAATAGAGCAAGAATGATGAACATGATCCCATGGCATAGAATATAGTCAGAACTCTTCTAATTTTCAGTACACTAATGTGGCATGAGGAGATGATGGCTGGAAGGAACGAGGAGACAAACACCTTTTATTTTATACTGTGTAGTTTGAAATACTGGGAAAAGTGCTTTACAAGACTCACTGAGATCAAATTCTTCATAGACAATAATTTCCATGAAGAATTCTATAGATGACAGTATCGATGGGCTTCTAAGAATCTGAGGAAAAATAGTCCTGGATTGGCTTTGTCTTTGTTTTAGACTTTGCTCCTTTCAGCACAGCTGAGAGGCAGACATCTTGGGTCAGTAGAAGAAAGAATAGGTCTGTGGCCTGTGAAGTTTTGGGCTGTTCCTTCTGCTTTTTCAGCTTAAGAAATTATTAACAGTGTGAGATGAAGCTGCCTCAATGGTAATGTATAAGGCTGGTTCAGGACAGATTCCAGCTGTCTTTTGTCAAGAATCTGGAGGAAGAAGGTAACTCCTGAACATAGTACTTCAAACAAATCTGGCTGCCTTTTCCTGATATGAGAAGAAACCTGAAAAGAGCCCATTTGTGCTGTTAAATGTCATTTTCTCAAACTTCGGGCAAATAGCCCACTTTCTTTTGTTATAATTTGGAATGCCTTTGAAGCAGAAACCTCCAAGGAGGGTCTGAAACAATTTCCAAGAAAAAGACTGTAATTACTTTGTACTGCTTTGTTCAGTGAACTGAAACAAAGCCCTAAGCAAGGGAGAAGTTTGTATTTGTTTGCCTATAAACTCCGTGTATGTGGTGCCACTACCCAGATACACTAGTGTAAGATGTGTGTAACACAGTCCATATCTCAACCCTAATTGTTGCTGCACGTTTTGGTAATGCTGGGTCATTTAGCAAGGGGAGCTGCTTTATGACTATTTCTGTCAAACTGCCATTTTTCAGTAGGTTCCAAAAGCAATAGCAAATCACTGTGTAAGCATATTTCTTGGAAATCAATAACGATAATTCAAAGTTGAATTATCCTACATACAGCGCTCTAGCCTGAGTGTTGCTCAACATCTCCTAGAATTATTTGAATTCTTAGCTCTGCTGAGAACAAACACAAGATGCATTTTCTAAGACATCAAACTATGAAAGAATAATTCATTCAGAATGCTTTTGAAATTGACTGCTTTTAACTGTCAGTGTAATCCCATATAAAGAGAGAACGCTCTTTTTTTCCTCTTTATCAGCCGCTTAAAGGTACTCCAGAAAAGAGCTTGTTTGAAATGCAAAGCTATTCTATATCAGGAGTAAAGCTCATGTTAAGGAAGTTGTCTTCTAGCCCCAAATTTATAATTTGGCTAAAAAGAAGTAAAGTTTTAACGGAAGGATCCATATTAAAAAAGTAGATTATTTTCCATAGGTTTAGTAGCTATCCATTAAAAAAACCCAAAGCAAACAAAAAAAAAATCCCGCCTGCTCAAAAGCAGAATACGTAACAAATTCATCATGGAGTTTGTACAGCAAATTCATGTCATCTCCGGTCCTGCCTCCAGCAGATGTGCCGTAATTCCGGAGGAAACACGGTGGCTCTTCAGCAAGCTCTATGGCTGCCTTCCCCTTGCAGAAGTGTCTGTTCTGGTTGAAAGGGAAGGGGCTAGCAGGAACAAAGAGAGAAGTTTTAGATGAGATTACTGCAGAAAAAATAATTGAAGTGGCTGGTTGCAAGCCTGAGATTACATTAGAAGCATAACTAAAATTGATTTGGATCGGTGCTATAGCATTATGATAATGAAGTCCATGGCCTTACCAAAAGATTATAAACATGACTTTTAAACTCTCTCTGATATTCTTATTACAACTGCCCTTAAATTCTTTATGAGTTTCTAGAAGGTCATCTTGTTACTAAACATGCATAGTTGGCACAACTCAATATGCTCTGATAAGTTTGAAAAACCAGCTGAGTAAAGAAAAATATTAGAAATAAATATACTGGATATCGGATCTTAGCTTTCATTGTACTTAGTGGCTGATCTCAGTCTTGATCTCCAAAACTCATCAACACCATCGTAAATTTTATTTGTAAACTACATTATTCCTTCTACTATAAGAATGTTTGTTGCTTTCCACAGGACTTGGATCTTTTGCCCTTAAATGTAGCTCATCTGTTAAATTAACTCTGTCAGCAGTCGCTTCACATTTAAAAACTTTGGGGAGTTTTTTCTTTTTTGATGGATTATTTTAGTAAAAGAATGCTTGGACATAGCAGAAGTGTTAACCAATACCTGTGTTTGAGTTTTTTATTTTTGTTGAACTGTGAAGGAATGTAGAAAGTCTCAAAGAAGGCATAGATTTCAATCAAATTATTTTAATGTTGTATTTCTGAAGTGCTAAACTAATTCAGTACAGTAAAAACATTAGTTACTGGTCTGGAAAAGGTAAGATTGTTGTCATTGTTCTCATACTAAATCCAAAACACAGCACTAGGAAGAAATTTAACTCTATCCCAGCCGAAACCAGGACAATTGTTTAATTTCTACTTAATAGCACTTTACCTAATAGTCTGGCTGCTTTGTGATGCCGTTAGAAATAATGCACTTTTTTTTTCAATATTATGATCTTTTTCTTAAAGTTGGAGAGTATTCTGAGTTAACTTTGTTAAGTAAAAAAATTATTTAAGAAAGTTGTGAGGGGTTTTATTCGGAATATGCATACATATAGAAATTTTTATTGTGCCTCCTAGTACTTGTAGAATGTCAATAGGCTAAAACGTGTGCATAGTACACAAATATTAGGAAAATCTGATATATATTTAATCTGGCAAAAATGTACCCAGGTGTTAAGAAAATCTGGTATATATTCAGTATGGCACATGTCAGAGTTGAATAGAGTCTTCAGGAGTTTTATCTGTATCCCTTGCAGGCTAAGCAGCAAGGGTTCTTTATGTTCCTAGGAGCAAGTCTGCCCTGATACCTGTCAGAAGTGCCATAGCTCCTAGCAGTGTCAGCCAGGCTTTCTAAGGATCACTAAATTTGCAGAAATTTCTGCAGGTTAAGAGAAACTAAACGCCTTCAATAGTCAGCTCACTAGTGCTAGCTTCATCCTTCTTCACTTTCCCTTTTAAACTGCTAAGCAACCTAAAGACAGGTGACAACTTTTTGGCAATAGCCAAATGTAAACGTCTGACTCAAGATAGATATAGATTAAGATGGCGCAATTCAGAAAATCCTGAGAAACTAACAGCTTCAACAGATTTCCAAAAATCAATCAATTTTTTAACTATATAAATATGTCCTTAGGAAAACTATCATCATCTATTTTTGAAAGTATTTGCCAGATAAATTCTTTGGAAGATACTGTCCTGTACTAAAGTTCAGTTTTCTCAAAAAAAGAAGAAAGTCATTGAGATTGTGATATTTGATATCTGTCTATTTATTTATTTATTTTTAAGAGATGAGTGATTAGATGAGGTAGACCCTCCTGGAAGGAGGTGGCACGTTGCTGCTGCAGAGAACCAAATGAGCCTTCCCTTGCAGGAGTGGAGGCTGGATAGGTTGCAGCATAAGGCAGGGCAGGTACAGAGACAAAGCAATGTGTTGGCAGCCTGCAACTACGAAAACACTATTGAGAGGAGAAGGGAGCAGACAGGCAGACCTCTGAGGTGGCAGAGAGAGAGACAGTCAATGCAAAGCTTGCTGTGTCTCGGAAGCCTTCTGCAGTGCTACAAGCAAACCTGGAAGCAAGGAAACTGTGAGAAGGAAGAGATTTTTGTATCTGTTCTGTCTGTCTTAAATGACTGTCTTGATTTAAGAAATAAAGTATTCCGGTTTATAGTCTAATAAAGCCAGATTGATCTAAAAGGCATCTTATATTTCAGGATGCTTGTTATAAAGAAAAACTTTAGATAAACTTCCACAAAGCTCTGGCTGTCTCTGGGTCTTGCCACAAAGATCTACAAGTAAAAAACACTTTGGATGTGATCAAGGAAAGAAAGTGTAATATTAATAAAATAAGTATACTTCATTATTATGTTAATGAGATTTTAATGGTTATGAAATACATGTGGAATAGTATAGGTTGCAAAGACCATGTATCTTTTTAGATCATCTCATCTTGTGTTAGTAAAGCACCAAGTGCAATTTGGACCACAGCAAAAGTAGCTTTGGGACATCAGTGCTTGAAGTGTGAGGTTTAGAAAAATTGTAGGTAGTTGTATGACAGATCCTCTGGTCTTCAAAACTCTGGTGTCACCTCTTGGTCACTTGTGAATTGTCATTCAAAATCCACTGAAATCAACAAGAATAATTTAGTGAATTTCAGCTTGGATTAATATTACGTGATTACTTCTATTACATTATCCAGATGTAGAAAATCATTACAGTCTGAAGGAAGCGCTCAAGGGAACTAAACTGTCTGTGCCACAGGATTTCAGGAAAATAATGGAAATTCTGGGGGGTGCTAACAATTAGAAAAATGATATTCCCCAAAACTGTGTTTTATAATGAGAACGGTGTTCTCTACGAGCAATACAATGAGAATGTTCTACTCTACAAAGAACAGTCATATTCCATCATTTTAGGTGGTGCCTACACAGGCAGTTTGGCTTGCTCTTTATTCCATTCCCAGACCCTTGCACACTTTGCATACATGCTAATTCATTTCTGAACTCTCTTCTAAAGCAACTCAATTACTTCCCCCAAAGAGAATACCTGATCACAGATGATGGGGTAGTGTGCTTTAGGGCCTCTTCCAAACATGTCCATCAGGGATATGGATTATGCCAAGTTTGGCTCCCCTGACTATGGCAAACACTGTGTTTGTGACCTTTCCCTTCAAATGCCTCATGCCTTGCTCCAGAAGATGTCACACACAGCTGTGGCATCTTGCTATACGAACACTATTCTGGTGGGCTGCAAGAACAGTTCTTTTGGTACTATGAAATGAGAAACGGCAAACAGAATTATGTCTCATGACTACAAGGAGTAAAGTGTGGTTTGGAGAAGATACAGGCCAAGTGCTATGGAAAGTGAAGGAATTCAGTTTGTTCTAGAGTGTGGCAGCCTGAGAAGATTGGACATGAGCCAGTGCCCAGCAATTCACTGGGGACTTGGGTTCTTCTTCTGAGTGCCATTCACAACACAGTATAGACAAATCTTTAGTAATTTTTTAAAGAGATTTTTTCTTTGAAATATAGCAGAGGTTTTGAAATTCATTATAAACCTCAGAATTTCTTGCAGAGTTAATTGTTCACATGAATTCCTAATGGACCAAAACTTTCAAAAGAACACATTTCATATTTATAGGAATTGCTTTAATATGACATGCCGTAACAGCTAAGACATAGAAACACCTTGCTGAGCCCCTCATATGATTTTTAAAACATTGTGTATAGTAAAATGCACTACAGCTGCAAAAGCTTACCCATATGTTTTCGTTTAGAAACACTCTCAAACAGTAATCACCCTAATTTAGTAGCTTCACCTTTACTATGTAGATTTTAATAGCAGCTGGCCTTGTTTAGTAGCTGCACTTATTTAATAGCTGCACCTTTACCATAGACCTTTCCCATGCAAGCCATAGGGGAAAATAATTAAATTTAATGAAAACTCTGCTTTCCAAACAAGGATATATGGTTAGTCATATGAAATGGTCAGTAAGCTAAATCATTTGTGGAGAAATTATCCACAGTCCAAAGGTCAAAGTACTGTAGCTCAAAATATAAATTAAGACTAAAGCGTAAAGAACATGAATTGCAGTTTCCTTGATGACAGCGACATAGTGACTATGCCCTTACAAGGCTTGTACATCGCTACAAGCGCAGGAACTCATGAGAGCATCATTCAGTGAATGAAGATGGAGGCTGCTTTCTGGGGCACTGTGGAAAAGCACAGTCCTTCAAAATAAGCATCAAAATGAGAATCCGATTCTCACACTATATCTTGCTTCTCCTGCCCTGTTAGGGATGTACTCGACACCAGTCTTTGCACTTCTGCTCCCTGTATTATGTTAGACAAGGACAGAGTTCACAGTTTAAAGTGATTTAAGGAATAGAAAAGAAACAGTGAACTATTGATTTGCTAGCAGGGACATGATAACAGCACAAGGAATGAACAAAAGAAAATATTGGTCTTAAAATTCTCTCGTTTTTTTTAAGAATGATTGAAAGCTCTTTTGAAAAAATACCAAGTTCCTTTTTTTTATTAGTGTTATTTTAAGCCAGAGGCAGTTAAAGACACATGGCCTCTTCTTTGCTAAAGAGAAGGTCGTGTTTCATCATTTTGATCAAAGTTGGTGAACAGAATACAACAGTCATTTGATGGTGGTGGGTCACAAGGAAATAAAATTTCCTTTTTTGTAAGGGAATTTTAAAAAATCATAGAATAATCTTTTTTTAATAAAATGCATTTTCTTTATGTTGAAATAAGTTTGCTTTCCACTAATGGCAACATTAGTACTACCTCTGGAAAGACTTACTTTTTCACCTCAGAACATTGTGTTCTGGGAATGTAAGCTACAGTAAAATGTGTTGAGATTTTACTTACTGAAAGGTTCCCTACCATTGCCATCATGGTAGCATAGAAGTTTCGTTACTGGTATTGTTGCTGCTTAATATACAAAACATTAATGGAGCAATAGCTCTATGAGATTTTTATATGTTTTGTATTTCAGTTCTCTGATATTGCTGTGCAAAATGTGCAAGAATTTCCAGCAGATATAAAGTGATGTACAGCAGCAGTGAGATAAAAGCTGCAAAGAGCAGTTATGAGATGCTTTTGATCAAAAAAAGTACTTCATTTGAAAGGTAAGTCTCAGAAATTCACCTCACCTTGTAAATGTACACAAATGTATTCTTTATTGCACAGCAGTGACAATTAACTGAAAATACATTGATTTGAGTTACTAGTTCTCTCTTTTCTGAGAACTGAAAATACTAATTAAGCTATCCCTACACAGATACTTTCATTGCTGTGATATTTTGGCTTTAATGGAATAAAAAAAGAAATTGGGAATTTTTACTTATGTGTATCCTTGGAAAACCTGATACTACTGTATTTCTTGTTGATAGTGTGTAGAGAATAATACATTTGGTTTGATTATTTTAGAGGAATGTATTGCAGCTGCTAGTCTTCACAGTGTCGCTGGAATAATAGGAATATTTCACCATTTTACTCAGTTTTGTAGCAATCCTGCTTATGTTTCTGTCTTCTTGTATGTGCAACGTGCAGGCCTTGTCTAGCCCAGCAGTTTAAAGTGTAACGCTTATCGCTAGCAAGGAAAGGTGTGCTTTCAGTAACGAACATCTTGCTGTTGTTCTAGGTTCCCAGCTTGCTTTGCTAAAAGTGACTTTTTAACTGACTACCTCTTATTAGGTTCATGATCCATGACTAACCAGCCTTGAGAGTCAAGAGGTTATTTCTCCTGACAGCATGCACATTTTCATTCATAGAAAGAGGGAATTTCCGAGATAGGCGCAAGAAATGCAAGACTCATTGCGTCTTAATTGTGTGTTTGCTCAGCACAGCCCACCCTGTGCCTTCTGTTTCGCCACAGGCAGTCATTTTATCGTAAGAGCAGCAGTTAGTGGCCCCTTTACCCTTAAAACTATTGCCCTGTGTAACTCTCCACATGCAATGCTGCAGCAGAAATACTGATCTACACCACTGTGACAGATGTCACAAATTCTGAATTCTTGGTAAGGGTCTCTTTCTCTCATTTGGACTAGTCATTTCATTCTGGACTGATAAAATTCTCTTCAAAATAAGTGTATTTCTGTGAAACGTTTTTCATTTTGACACACGGAAATTCCTCATCCACTCCCAAGAGATCCGTTTTGTCAAAAAAGTTTTGGTCAATTCTGTCTGAGAGTACTCATCTGTCATTTACCTGGTTGTCTTTATTTTTTTGCCTTTTCTCTCAGATGTGGCTAGGTGGTACACCCTATCTCTTTGAAAAACACAATATTCTGTTTCAAAGCCAGGTCACAAATGTGAAGATAGAAAGAAGAAATATAAGTGTGCTGTACCCCTTGTACCCAGTTACAAGCATTATCGTAGGAACCTGTGTCCTGTCCCCTAACCTAACCTGCCTCTCTCCATTGCACGTCTGGTGCCCATGCCCTCTGACGCGTGAAATGTCCAGTTAGCTAACGACTCAAGGGCTTTCTCACCTTCCTATGGGTTGCAGTCCATGGAAAACACAGCTGAGGTAATAATCAGGCCCATAAACTGCAGTATTACCATAGGAGTATGAATATGTTACAGATTTCTGAGACAAAATAATAAAAAGGAGGAAAAAAGTTTCTCTTGCTACGAGAAATACCGATTTCTCCCGTCTTTTTGAAGAAACATTACACAAGAGAAGCTGTAATTACATTGTGGAGTCATTCTTAATGTTTCTTATCTGCAACATCATTTTTTGCAACTGATTTTTATAGCGAACACATGGCAGAATGCCTTGCTTGTGAGCAGACATCTTTTCTTCTAAATGTGAAACTGCTGACAGTCTTACCAGCAGTATCTGAAATGCAATTTGTGAGTCTGGGAGGGGGAAAGGAGAGAGAGAAAAACACTATCTGGTCTGGATTTGATTAACACGTATTATTCCATTGCCCTCGGCTTGTGGCAGAACTGGGCTTCCCGTGTGACATGCAGTTGCTACAGGTGTGGATTGTATAAAGGCCTCGACAGAAGTTTTTAGCTTTTAAAGACCATGGGACGATTTTGTCCAGCTTTAAACCAATTTTCAGATACAAAGAGGATTAGAGATTTTGGCCACGGTGAACAGGAATGAGCACTAATAAAGGTGGCTTGCTAAAACTTACGAGGCAAGGATAATGTTTAGGTGAACTGGGACATGCACTGACTTTGTTGTTTTTAATCTTTTTGCTTCTAACGACATACCCGTGCATGAGTGAGCAATACAATTGTTTTGTAGAAGCTGATTTTGGAGAATTTAATCTGTCACCTTCCAAGGGGAGGACTGGCTAGGGGTTCTGGATACAATTAGGCCTGCCATGTTATTGCAGTTGGAAGGAAGGAGGGCCTGCAAATATAAAATCTAATATATGAGTGTAGGACCGTGCGTTTCCATCAAAAGATAGCTAAGTTAGTGAAATGAGCTGCCTAAATGGGTGTACTCATCAGGGTTCAACAAAATCTAAATTACCACTTTCTCTCTAGCATTACAATTCAGTTACCCTCAAAATCTGAAGTCAAGTCATTTACAAGACTTCATCTTTTGTTGTATTTTTCACGGTGTTTTAATAGACTATATTGTGTATCTGTAACAGATAACTTACAGTTAGAGTCAATCCTTCTTGGAGATGTGTGCAGGTTATTTGATAAGTTCAAGGGAAGCCTACACAACTACAGCCTTACTGTTTAGTGGTTATTGGAGCACACAGATGTGTTTTGATAATTCAGCTTTTCTCGTGTCCTTTTTAATTATTAGCAGTTTTATCAGACAAACAAAGAAGATGCGTAAGTTTAATTTTTATTACCTTTAAATGTATAATATATAATGTATACAATATAATGTATTTTGCACCTATTTTCTGAACATTTGTAATTAACAGTAATAGCAGTGTGGCTCAATATTTCATAAAAACTGATCATTCCAATTTATGAAAATGCTTGTTTTGATAATGCATTTATCATATAGACTACATCTCAACATAGTGTGGAGATGGTACAGTGCTTACTAAATTTATTAGTGTTATAAATGGTTACAGTAAAAAACATTGATAGCAGGCAAAATAGCAAAAAGGAAAAAAAGAAAGACATTTATGAATTCATGTCTGTTAAAGTGAAGGAGAAGGTTTCTGTTAACTTCTGTTGTCTTTGGATTCAGGTCCTGCAAAAAGGAGCCCTTGAGCTATGCAGAATCTGTGAGGTGAATTAAAGGGCAAATACTGTTTCAGGTAGCTGCTGTAAAACTATCACAGAATTGCTGGTCAGTAGAACAGGGAGGGAGTTATGATCCTGTGGTATTTTAATTTTTATTAAGATCAGATGGATCTGGATTAAAATACCTCAGAATCTGCTACCTATTAGTATCTGCAAAGATGAGAGCATCTCTTCATATTTAAAAAATATAAATTAAATACATTGATTTTTAGGTACTGAAATGATTTGCCAACTCTGTTGAAATGAAAGGAAATATCAGCATTAAAAATATAATCTATTTGTGAGCCTAAGTATAGATATAAATCTCTATATTTAGGCATTTATACTTGAAAATTGTGACGTGTTTTTCAAACTATGCTGAAGTGCCTAAGGGCTAAGACAGGATCTTCTGAAATATTTAGTAAACTGCATGTTTGGTTTTTTTGCAAAATTAAATGCAAGAAATATATATCTAGGCTGAGTATCTCTAATATATTGAGTTCAGTATTACCATTTCAAAATTAGTGCCTGTTATTTGTGATCTTGTACTAGACATTATAGTTTGTATTTTCTTTACATAGCGGTATTTGATAGCTTTTGCATGAAGTAAGCTGGATTCAAAGATCCAAAAATTAATTGCGCTAGTTTTAAAATTATTCTTGGGCAAATCCTAATGATTTTATAAGTATTTAGAGTTTCTTTGGGTTTTGTTTTGGCGGGTACTTTGATAAATTAACTTAATTTTTATTGAACAAAGGAGGGTCGGGCAGTTTGTAAAATGCATGATAACAGATTTGCTCTTTTAGTTGCTGAGTAGTGTAAATGTTGCAAATTTCATTCACCAATTTTGAGATCAAACTCTTTTATAGATAATGGATGTGTTGAATTAAATTACATGAATCTGCCTAAGGCAGATTCTTCTTGTATCAAGCAGTGAAGGTTGTATTAGTCTCAGAATTCTTATGTCTGTGATAATCCTTTCCTTGCTAAAATTTTGGAATTGCTTTTTTACTTCTATGAATAATTCTATCAATAAGGCTTATGTACTACTGATAGTTTCTATAAAGTGTACCAGCATAGTATAGTATCACAGCTCAGCATTAACCACTTCATAGTCAGCAATGAAATCTATTTCCAACTATAAATAAGAATTATAACCTCTGTTTGCATTCCATATTATTCCTTCCCTCTTCTCCTAAAATGAAAGATCTGAAAGGTGCCTGTCCACACCTTGGTTCAAGACATGACTCTCCAAGAACGTTAGAAAAATTAAAAAGGACTATTAATGTTATTTAGGTCATACAATCGGATAGTGTAAAGGGATCTAGCTCTACTAAAGCTGATGGAACCAAACTGATAAATCTTGGATATGGACCACGTATTCAAACTTACCTTGTTTCGGGTCAGTTGAAAAATCACTTCCATTCTCTTTGCTGCTTCTCCTTTGTCTTTAATTTCTAAAATGATTTGGCTTATGAAATTAAAGTTGTGGTTTTTTTGCTAGCCTCACCAAAGAAAAACGTCTTTTAACATAAAAGATGTGGATGGAGGAATAAAAAGTCAAATAAAGACCTTGTGACATATTATGCATAAATGTACAACATAGTGTGAGCAGGGAGGGAGTGAAATATGGCTCTGAGGGATAAGGACATTAAAATGACAGAAATAGTGAAGAAAGTCATCCCTCCCTGCCTCCCCTTTTATTCTTATAGTAAAAATGAAACTATTATGAGGGCAGTGCAAAGCAGACCATCCTACTTTTTATAAAAACTTCAATAGCAAATAGCGCAGTCTGCAGTTGCCTTTTCCTGCTTCTCAATGTGTACAGTTTACATGAGACCCTAACACAGTGCTCAGGAGGTGCCATGCCCTATGTCGTATGATGGCAGAAGCGTTATGATTGCCGTGAAGCCATGCCAGGAGTATTATCTTTCATGAACCCTTGTACCTTCTGGATGGTAGAGTTCATTTGTTCTTCCTTTCTTAGTGACATCCCTGCATCCCACCATCAGCTGTAGGACTGATTGGCCCGAGGTCTTACTGGTTTAGGAGTTGAAAACAAGTAATCACTCCTGGTGATTACACTGAAATGAATTCTTCATGCAGGACCTAAACCTCATAGGCATTATGGATTAAAAAGGATAGACAGACTTAATCATTTTTAAGTGACAACGCTTTTTAGGAGAGAGGATACAGTTAAGTAACAAAGGAAGTCAGAAACTGGAGTAAAAATAAAGGAAAAATCTGTCAAACAGACAAATTAATAAACAAGGTAAGCGCACATCAATAGGCGGACTCTCATTCAACTGAAAAAAAACCCCTCTGTTCGTTTGGTTTCCTACTGATGAAAGATTTTTGCAGTGACCCTCACTGTCCAGCATCCAGCCTCTCTCTCTTTGAACCCTCAGGCCTCTTTCAAATAACTTTGACAGAAGGGAAGGAGTTTCAGAAGTACAAAATTTTTTTTGCAAATTTATGGAAGATGGTGATGATTCAGTTGCACTGATAAGACATTTCTATCTGAGAGATGAGTAATAGCAATATTCACAAACATCTGATTTTCAGCTGAGCCCTGACTTCACTGGGAGGCCTGACTAGACCAGTAGCAGCTGAGCTCAATATAAAGCTCAGAGAGATGGCTGGTCTTTGGAAGGAGGACATGGATCCACCACACCCAGGTCCAACATTCAAAGGAGGTTTCAACTTGTATTTCAGTATTTCTAAATGCTATTCTGCCATTAATTATTTGGAAATATCTAAAATATTTTAGAAGAGAGAGGAGAGGAGAGGAGAGGAGAGGAGAGGAGAGGAGAGGAGAGGAGAGGAGAGGAGAGGAGAGGAGAGGAGAGGAGAGGAGAGGAAAGGGCACAACCTCCCATGATGGACGCAGTTTTGAGCCATCCCACGCGTCCTGGCACTGGGTCCCAGCGAGAAGAGATCAGCACCTCCCTCTCCACTTGCCCTCCTCAGGAAGCTGCGGAGAGCAGTGAGGTCGCCCCGCAGCCTCCTGCTCTCCAAACTAGTCAAACCCAGCGTCCTCAGCCGCTCCTCATGGGTCATGTCTTCCAGCCCCTTCCCCACCTTTGTTGCCCTTCTCAGGATACATTGAAGTACCTTAACATCCTTTTTAAATTATGGGGCCCGGAACCACACACAATACTGAAGGTGAGGCCACATGAATGCTAAATACAGCAGGATAATCACTTCTTTTGACCGGCTGGTTTTGCTGTGTTTGATGCACCCCAGGATGCCGTTTTCCCTCTTGGCTGCCAGGGCACACTGCTGAGCCTCCTGTCAACCAGCACCCCCAAAGCCCTTCATGCAGGGCTGCTCTCCAGCCACTCCTCTCCCAATTTAGACTTGTGTTTGGCATTACTCCATCCCAGGTGCTGAACCTGGCATTTGTTCTTGTTCAGTTTCACGCCATTGATGATTGCCGAATGCTCCAATCTATCCAGATCCCTCTGTGCAAGGCCTCTTGTCCCTCAAGAGAGTCAACAGCACCTCCCAATTTAGTATTATCAGCAAACTTACTAACCATGCATTCAAGTCTTGCATCCAGATCATTAATACAACGTAGAGATCATTAATACAGATGTAGAGAGCATACAGGATTTCCTCACCATTCCTTACCAATGCACCAAATGACATTTGCCTCTACACTGTTTATGGTGAGGTTGTCTTCTTGGAAAGAAGTCCTGAATGGTTCTGTGTTGTTCACCATTTTTTTCCTTGCACTTCGATAACTCTTTTCCTCCTTCAGCCTTCATCCTTGATATCCTTCTTGAAGAACTTTCAAGGATTCTATTCCATTCCATTCTATAGCATGCCATTTAGAATTACAGTACTCCAAAAGTATATATTGTATTTAAGATGCAGTTACTTCCATTTAATCTGCCCTGCAATTTACTAATATATTTTGCAGACAATGTAATGTCACTCTTAAAACAGCAATTACTGTGCATCACTAATTAAGCTGGTTTAGCTATTTTAAGAGTGACACTAGAAATGTGCCATTTTCCCCTCCAGCTCTCTCTGTAATGTTTCTGCAAGGCTTTGTTTTAAGAAACTATTTACTTTCATAAGCTATCACATTAACCATGTGCCACTTTGTGGTTGTTAACTTTCTTCTCTAACTTTTGATATGTATCGAAGTGTATCTCTTTATGTGTCCAGAATATATGATAATTGATTTATATTTTCATTGCCATTGCCAACTTTTGTTCATTCTACTTTTTTAAACAGTCCATATGAAAATTCTACACAGGAATCTTTGTTAGGATTTTTTAAAAAATTAAATCTGTGTAAATTACTCTCTAGCCCCTTGTATGTTGTAATAAACAATTGCTTGCTGTATTTTCTTGCTGATATTTAGAAAGCTACAGTCCTGATTCTGCAAAAGGTGAACATATAGACTGAACTTAATGCTTAGATATGCATTGAGTTTTACTGATTGTGTTCATTAAAGAAAGAGCATACGCTTGTTTTGTACATATGTACGGAATTTAGAGTCATTAAGAGAATTCCGAAGGCCCTCTGTGTGGCAGCTGCACCTGCCCTGATGAAAGACCGGGGGCATCAGGACGGTGGTGTCCTTATTTTTCGTGCCCTTACTTTCGCGCCTTTATGGTGGTGAGTGCCAATCATCACGTACACACCTTGGGTGTCAGGTGTACACCTCGGGCGAGGAGTAAGAAAATTAAGGCCCTCAGCGAATTAGAATTGACCACAGATCAGATTCAACTAGGGTATAAATGGAGCCCCGCCAGAGGGCAAGTTGAGTTGGTCCTCCTCAGAGCAGCGGGTCTGCAGTCGGGGACTCTCCCCTTGGGTCGGGACGCTGCCCAAGGAAACTCCTCAAGGTTGAGAGCCCTCATCTTATAGGTGAGTGATTGTGCACATTTTGGATCCTCATTTCAAAAGCCGGCTGTGCAGTATTAATTCCTCATACACCATCCTGAACCTGTGGTTTACTGATGTTATCGGGGTGTTATACGATTTTGATGAGCCTCATGTCTAGTTAGTTTTCTGCTAACCAATTCTGGTGTAAATAAAGTTTATTTTTGAATTTATCATCTGCCTAATTTGATTTTGTGAGCCTCCACGATACTCTGTTATCATGTTTAAATTGATCCCATGAGGTACTGCTGCAAAAATATGGTACCTGGCTAAGGCATAAAACCATCCATGTATGGCTGTTCCATTCCAAGTTCCTCAAAATAGTTTTAGTATTTGGCCTTTGGTATTTGGTATAGAAGGCTTTGCAGGAACTCTTCACTGCACAAGTATATCGCATCCAGAGAACAGCTGGGCTTGTTCCAGATGCCTTTGTTCTACTCATGGAAAAGGAAAGAAACAAGGTTTCTAGGCTTTCTACTCCTCGCCTGCAGGCAGGAGCTAGCTTTCAGTGGTGTAAATCCTGATAGAGGGTTATCCTGTAGGCCCCAGTTGTGAATCTTTCCCGTTTTAAGAAAGGAGAAACTTGCAGCGTATCTGAGAATTCATCTCAATAACTGCAATGCCAAAGCTAGGGCAGAATTTTATCACTAAGTCTTGATGACTTTGGGGCACATGGGAGGAAATCACAGCTAATTTCCCCTCACTTTTCAGGATTTGATGAATGTGTCATCTGCTTGAATTTTTTTTATATTAATAATATTATTTTCCTTCTCTGTTTCATTTTAATAACTAATTGATTTTTTCATAACCAGATGAAGAGATTGCTACTGTTAAATAACATTTCCTTTGAATGCATTGTACCAATGCAGTATTTTCTAATTAATATTTTGTTCATTGCTCCTCATTATAACTTTTTGTTGTGCTTAACAGAAAAGACAATAATAAATTTTCCATCAAAAGAAACCCTTTTGTTAAGTGCCAAAGCCATTTGTTTGCCCACAGCTGGGATGTGTTATAGTTTAGCCTTCAGAGGCACCAGGCCAGCAGTTTCCTATGGAGATCTGGAAGAGTTCTTGTATATCACACACAGAGTATGCCACATACACATGGAAATTAATTGCTCACCCAAATAAAAAAGTCTTGATTGCTCCTTTTCCAGATGAATTCAAAAAGCAAGAAAGCAAAATACTGAGCATAGTTATCCTTCTGGCATTTCCAGTGTACACTAGCCCCTGAAATTATCATGCAATTGGGACTGTAGAACTACAAGAAGGTGTTGGCAAGCACTTTATGGAATAGGAAAAAAAAAGGCGAGGGGGGTGTGTCCCAGTATGACCATCACATTCATGTTTAGAACCACAAGAGCTGCATATCAAGCTTATTTTCATCCTGTTGGGTAGATTGTTCTCATCTTGACAAAGAGTACCTTTGTTTCTTTTCTGGCTTCTTTTTATTCATTTGGAATCAAAGTAATAAATGCCTTTTCTTTTACATTGATTATTAGGGTGTTTTGTGACTGCATCCAATATAAAATTTGGTGCTTTGGCTTCAACACCATTTCAGCACATAGCTATTTTTTACCTTACTACATATGCAATTCATTAGAAAAGCCACCCTAGGCATGATGTGCCCAACTTGGAGTGTGACAGAGTTGTGTTTGAAAGATAAGTGAATAAGTGTGTGTAGCCCTCTTGGAATTCCATCAGCTGTAACTCCTGCTTAACATCCTCCTCTTCTCCCATTATTTCGTTCCTTCTGTAGCTGAGAAAAAAATTATAGTTTATGTTTGTGCTTTAAAAAAAAAAAAACCAACCCTCTCATTCTTTTGATAGTCAGTAGCATTGGGACTCTTGACTGCCTTCCGTGCTTTTGTAAACCTCTAACTTAAGTAATAGAGATCTCTTTCCTTAAAGTATCCCTAGTGTATGATAAACTCAAAGATTTACCTTTTACCTGTTTTTTGAGAGTTCAGGAACATTGCACGTTCTGGAGTCCCATAGTTTTCTTTGGGGCTTCCTCCAACAGTGCATTATTCTGTTTATAGGCCATTGTATTTGAATGGAAAGAACTGCCTTGTGGTTAAGGCAAATCATGGCTCCCTTAAAGTCTCATCCACTGCGTGGTCTTGCATGCATATAATTTCTCCGAAGACAATAATTGATTACATTAGGTTTTGGGGTTTTTTTTTAATGAAGACGGTTTTTCCTTGGGATCCACAACATCTGATCATCCATGCTCCCAGTGGGTAGCATTAGGTGAGGATGGAGAGGAAGTGAATGGAAGAGAGTGAAAAAAATGTAGGAAAAAACTCTGCTGGCCTTCAGAGTCCTCCTGCCTGTGATCTGCTGCTGCCTTTCTCTTTTGTTTTCTTCTTTTTAAAGTAGCACCTGTCTCTCTTCTGAGAAGGAAATGAATTAGTGTGTTACTTGTTTTATTCTTTTGAAATACTGTGACAAGCATTAGTCTTCTCAGTAAGACTGATATTCAGTACTTGGTATTTCCAAAAGAGCCCGTAATCCTTATTCCTGATGGGCAGCTGATGTAGCCAATTTACAAATGGTGGAAACAACAGAAAGAGTAGGATCACTGTTTTCAAGGTATCATTTTCACTCGTACAGTTTGAAGAGGAACGCATGTAGTCATTTTTGAAAACTAAATGGACTACTTATTTTGATTACATATTTTTTTAACCTGCTTACATTAGGAAGAGTTGATCTGGATGATTTTCTCTTGTAAAAACCCAGTGATACTAAGAAGGACAGCTGAGAATAGCTAACAGTCAGCTTTGAAGTGTCCATGGTATAATACTGCCTAGTTATAGTACTTACCAATCACTCAAGTAAATCAGTTAAGTTTATGTATTTTTTGAATGTTGTTTTCATCACATGCTAAAACAGGAGGCAACAGAAGTGCGGACGAAGAAATTGAAATTCAACAAGAAATTAGGAAGTACTTATATTTTTTTTTTCAAGGATATTTACTATCTGTGTTTAACTTCAAACAGACAAAAGCAAAAATCAGGCCTGAGAGTAACAGTTTGTGAAGGGTTCAGTCGATGTAGGAAACTGGGAGTCTTTCTCTTCACTCAGTCATTCTTGTAACTGAAGACTGGGTTTTGTTATATTATTTGAGCTCAGCGAAATAGAGAAAGCAAAACTGATTTTCAAGTAGGCTCTAAGATTTCAAATGTGATTTTAATGCCCTTTTATAGGGGGGATATAATTGTCGGTTACTCAGTGTTTTACACAGCAGAGTGAGGCCATGGTCATCTTGGCTATCTAAACAAATGTTGTAACAATGGTAGTGCAAAACCACGATTTCTTTTTTTTCCGCAGTTTTAGTGGTCACTTTCTGTTATTTATTTCAGAACATAAAATTTCAGAAAATCGACTCATTCAAAAGCACATTGGTTTTCCTCGGAAAAAAGAGAAACTCTGCATTAATTTGATTGCAAAAATATCAGCCCATGATCTCTGTTCATTTTTTGTTCCTAGTAGTGGCTTGAAACTGTTTTTGTAGAGAACTGATGAAGAACAATGAGATTTCTTAGTTGGGTGAACAATAATATCAATAAGAAGATATCTCTGGCAGAGATTCTTTCATATATACATATATTAAGGAATACAGTTAGAGTGCAGATCTCTGAGATGGAGATGGAGAAATAACTCGGAAGCAGACAGAAAAAAAACAAAAGCAGCATAAATCATGAGAAAGATAATGAGAGGTACAGAGATGACAGGGGAGAAAACCATGTCAGCAATACCTGGGGGCCAAGATCTTCTACAGCTGAATAATGCAAAGGCAGAAATACATATGCAATAATAATAATAATAAAAAACTTCAAGTTTATTAATCATCATTATAATACTGTCATTTATAAAATGTTATCTACTATGAGACATTTCTTGTGTTTGCTAGGTATACCTCGAATACAGTAAAATAATAAATGATAAATAGTAATGTTACTCCATCTCTAGCTGTAGAATTAGCCTCATTACCCTGCTAGGACTGTTGGCTTTCCATTATGATAGAAACAAGACCTGTGTAAATATTCAGGACAGAGAACTTTCTAAAAGGTAGTTGGCTAACTGGCAGTATTTAACTCATAGAAAAGATTGCTCTATCTGGACTAATTATAATACCACTTATTAGAACGGCTCAGTGCTGAGTTCAGAGTTTCACAAGGGAGGGTAATGAGAATCCCAAATTATTTTATTGATGAAGAAGCTCAAGTGTGGCAAGTGAAACAATTTGCCTTCATCTCAGAGCCAAAGCCAGTAAACCACTAGCTTACCCACTGGTAATTTGCAAAATATACATAGAAACTCTCAGCAATGCTGGGGAGGGTTGAAGATTGCTATCATAGCAATGAACTTCTTGAATGCCTTTGAAATACTTCTGGCAGCCTATAGAAAACTGGCTAGGGGCACAGTCCTGGCCCTTGTCTTTCCTTCCTATCGCTACACTGTATTATCAAGCAATAATTACCCCAAGATTTTCTTCTGTTGTTTTTAATGGCTACAGTTCTCCAGAGAACAGTGTATGCAACTACATATCTGTGTAATCATGACTGTGAGAAGGGATTAGTCTTTTCCATCTTGATTGGAGTAGGTAAAGCCAGGGCTATCTTCTATCAATTTGTGATTATTGATTTATGATCAGTTATGATCTGAGCTATAGAGCACTTAGGAAGCTTTGCTTTCTGTGCTTTGACTGTCTGTCTCTGTATTTGCCAAACCTCTCTGTTCTTACAACTCTACTTGTTCTGTAAAGAACTGTAAAAACTCCGATGGATATGATACTGCCAAGAATGGAAATTATCCCAAAGAAAAAAATGTTTAAGTGAAATTTAATGCCTAAGCCATAATAGCCAATATTTTGGTAAGGAGCTTGACTTATCGTTAAACACTTTTAGGGAGCTTAACTAATGACAGTAGTTCTTACCAGAAAATAAATACTGCTTGTGAATTACTCTGGATAATTATAGATGTTTATTTGGCCCCAGACCAATCAGATAGGTTCACTGTCTTGCGCAAGACAAAATTGTGTGCATTTACAGTATTGCTGCTGCTAACGCTATATGGCTCACATGCCACCTGGTGGGCAATCTTTGCAATTTTAGTATTTCCTTTTACTGCTCCTGGTAATTCATTCACATGCTAGCTATGTTCTGGGAGAAATTTCTCTGATCTTCTTTTTTTTGGATTATATGCATGAATTCTTTGGTGCTTTAATATTCTTAGAGGAAAAGACGCTACAATGGGTAGAGAGCACGTCGAACATTTTGATTCTATAGTGCCACAATGTTATGTACCTTCTTTGATGTAGCAATGAGTTTCCTACATGAGTGAAATGTCTCTCTATGCATTCTTACTAAGTGCCAATGCTTATCCTGACAGAACAACTCTCACTGCTACTGTGTGTTAAAGTAGTGACAAGGAATTGGAGAATGACATTTAAAGATCTAAAAGATTCATTAGCAGCATATTTTTATTGCCTTTCTTTCTCAGCAAACTTGTTAATAACACAAGCTAGATTATCATTTTCCCTACTGAAATTTATTAATTTTGAATGATTTTTTGTGAGAGGAAAATGAACCATCTCTAATCGAGAGTCACATTCTCTACTTGTTGAGATCAGATGCCAATACTCTTATTCACAGTCAGGACCATCTTCATGGACTAACTGAAGTCAGCAGTGCTGCTTGAAGGTACTATACGGGGCTCATAGGACTGGGTGACAAAATCTGTTACTACCTGAATACTCTTAAAGTAAAAAGAAGAAAATACTTTCCAGCACTCTTGCATCCAGATTACTCTGGACTATGAAGTAGTAGATATTTCAGATTTGTTTTTCATTGTTGTTGTTCCACTGATACTATACCCAGTATTCTGAATGCCTATCTATACAAGTTTTCTGTCTCAGTAAGTTTTCTTTTGAAATAAGAAAAAAAATAACTAGGATACGTTGTATGTGACTTAATGTTTGGGAAGCAAAAAAGGGGAAAAGTGGACAAAAGGAAAATTCACAACATTCATTTCAAAACGTGGACATAGGGATGTCTTAAAGGGGATACATAAAATTTTATTATTTCATTGTAATAGAGTTTAACAGTACATCTGTCCACTGGAATGCAAGCAGGCAAAAGGTATGCGTGTGTTTTATAAATCATACACAGTAAAAATAACAGTAACATTTGAGTCTTCTTTTGCTTGTACAATTTCAGAGGAACTTCACTGAGAACAGTCGAATTGCACTAGGAATCAGAAGAGTCAACGTCTCACAAGAATTTACCATCATGTGGTTCTAGTACTATTTTATTCATATTTTTTCTTATTTGTGTCAAGAAACACCTGTAAATAAGAATGGCCAGAACAGAAGTAGGTGTGTTGTGGAAGCTGTAGTTTTTAAAGTTTTAGTGATCCACTAAGCTAAATTTTGCTTTTGTCGTGTAAAACAGAACACTTTTAATATTTTTCATGTGAGGACATTTCAAGATAATGGCCATAGTTAATTTTAGTATTGTAATGTACCTCTGACCAGAGTAGGAAGTTATTTAATTTTCTCAATCATTTTGTACAGTCAGAGGCTTGTTCATATACAGCATGTCATTGTTGTCTGATGAGAATTTTCAGACTATGACAACAGATTTGCACTGGAAATGTTCACTGGTGTCTGAAGGATGCACGGTGTCTTTCTAGTGTATTTTTTTCCCTTTCATTTACTACTCATTAGGTTTTGGTGACCAGTGAATTAGGGTATTTGTTTAACATTGGACAGAAGGAAAATTGTTGACATTCTTCACATTCCATGTGTGGAGCAGATACAGGCTTTTGGGATGAACCCAATCCAACTTCTCAAATACCTGAACTGCTGTTTCTGTCTGATGAAATCTTTAGTCACAAGCAGCTGATGTAATAGAACACTTCATCTATTAAAACAATTTCAGTTATGGGATTTATTTGGTTTGGTTTGGATTTTTTTTTTTACACTGGTGAGCCATGGCCAAAGAAATATCCTTTTGGGGGGACAGAATTGTTAGACATTTGTAGAATGGGACTGCAATCCCTCATCCATCATACCTCTGTGACAGAACTGGATGGAAGTATTTTTTCCAAGAATGTCATAAAAATTTTGTTTCTCGTTTTCATGGAAAACATAAGTACTCAGAGTAATTCAAGAAGCTTTTACTTGGAAGGTTCACGCTCTTGTGCAGTTAGACAAGCTACAGAAAAAAAAAAAAGTACTGAACAGAATACAAAGATCTACCATAAAGTTTCCGTAAAATTTTACATTCGTATCCATTTTTCCAGGTATAAATTGAATTTCTGTTGTCCATAGGCCTTCACTGACATGTATATAACATGAATGTCACCAGTGACCAGTTGAGTCAGAGGAGTCACTTCTCCCTTGCTCCAAACATTATGTCACCTACATGAACTAATAAATCCCTCAGGAGCAGGAAAGCTAAATTCTATGTGAACAGTTTTTTACTCTGACACTTGAAAAGTACAAACTTTTGGCTTCCAAATAAATAAAAGTCCAATCCCACTGTTTTCATTGTGCCTTAACTGATACAAGGCCTCCTTTGAAATGAATAATAGTCACAGAAAGGTAAATTGGATACCCTGACAAAGTGGACTGAAATGTTTAAGAAAGCACGTATGTAAGAACTTGCTGAACTGGAAGCTTGCATAGTTCTCATGTGAAATACGTAGCTGAAGCATCATCTTCTAAGTATGACATTTTACAGAAAAGCAAATGATCTAGAAAGCAGCAGTTTCTGCTGAAGATGATTAAGACATATGACTAGTTAAACCAGGTTGTCTTAATTTCCAGAAAGATAAGAGTTTTCTGTACAAGTGTAGTTCCACCTTTCTACAAGTGTACATGCTGTTGTGTTTCTTGAATTGCAACCCATACTTACTGTTTGACATTTTTAGGGTTAAAAAAATACAGTAAAAAAAAACAACTCCGATTTTTTTCCCTGATGTGATTGAAAGGAGGCCTATGGCTGTATTATTATAAATGGGTCGATTTAAGCCCATTTCTTTTTTTTTTTCCCCCCAGCTTTCAACCCTGCATTTTAATGTTCAACAATTTGTCTTGTTTTTAATCTGACTGGGACTCGAGTATAATTTCAAGGTAAGGGGCAATGTTGGCACATGAGCAAATGTATATAAGCCAACCATAAATATATTTTGGCTGGAAGTTAAAAGAAGGTTCTTGACCATTAAAATGTTCTGATTCAGTTTTCCAAAAGGAAAAAAAAAATATATGGAAAAACTTAAGAAATTTTAAGGTGGAATTCTTGAAAGGGGTTGAAATTGATAGATCAGGAAATCTCTTCTGGTCTTTGATTCCAAGCAAGAAATGCTTCTCCTATATATGGTCTTGTAGGATTTTTTCACCATCTATCAACCTGGTTACTTTCTGGAAAACTAAAGTTGTGATGGATCTGGAAGCGTGTAAGTTTTTGTCAGTGCAGGAAGAGACAGATCCATGGAGCACATTTCTTATTCAGTAATCAAGCTTCATGTTAAGATACAACTGACCAAGTAAGAAATGTGTGTGTTTTCCAGATAAACTGGCAACCAGAGTTAGACAATCAGTTATCATCGAGTGTTTTCCCCAATGCTATCATAAAATATGTCAGTTAGATATAAGCAAGGCAATATAAACTCTACAGGATCATAGACTCAGTACAGCTCACCATGAAGCCAGTGAGGGGTTTGGCCATTGACAATAAAAGAAAGGCAATGAAAGGCAAACTGATTCAAATGCTCTCTCTGTACAGCAAGCACTGACTCAGCATAAGTAAAGAGCTATGATTTTGTTTTGGTATAACAAAGAATGTGAATCAAACACCTTTCCCAGCTCTCAAACTAATTTAGAAATACCATGAGCAGTACTTACATGCATATATTATTCTCTTGCACAGGCTGGAGAGGAAGGAGTGATTGAGTGTATGTATCCTGTCACCAGAAAGCAAAGGAAGGGATTACTGTGCATCCATGGAGGGGGGAAAAAGTAAATTGTTCTGATCTATAACTGTCAGTACAGCAGGGATGGGTTGACTTTAGGGTCTTGTTAGGAAATCAAAATGCTGTATTTCTTGTTGTTCAGCAATCACTCAGAGCCAAAGATTCAGTATCTCCAGTTCTCTTATGTTTTACTGTGAGAGTTGGTGATAAAATAAATGGAAATGTTGGAAGACCCCTTGAGGAGAGAGAGATGAGTAGCCTGGCACATAGATTGGGTTTCTGAAAGAAGAGGCAAGGACAAAGGATTTTTTTCTTTTGTTTCAATTTTGGAAACAAAATAGAGATTACAATTAAACTTTTCTCACAAACCTAGAGCAGAGCACACAAAATCCCCTTGAAAAGATGTTCTTCTTTTAAAAAAAAAAGACCTTTTATTTGTTTGCCTTTTTTTTTATTTAGATTATTTGCAAGGTGTTATTCCAATGAAAAATCTGCTAGTATGGATGGGGCCTAGTCATATCAACATGCCTATATGAATGCTTTTGCCCAGCCAGTGTTTGCATTAATTTAAAGGAAATCATTGTACTTTGGTGGTTCTTAAATTGCTATCATTGTGATTAGAGTCAATAAGAAATACCACACCTTTTATGATAAAAACAGAGAAACAGCTGGGCAGAAAAACAACAAAGAAAAAAAACCAGCACAACTGCCTCCTCCTTTAATTTCTTGTATGAGCTGCAAAACTGTAGAGTGCCTACTATTTTTACTGCTAAATGCAGTATTTTCTTTGATTTGTCTGATGATCGTATTCTTTCTTCCTGTTAGTTATTTTGTGAAGTTTTCTTTGTTTTGTGGTGGTTTTTTTTTTTCCTTTTTACATTATTATTATTATTGTCATTTCTGGCTAACTACAAAAATTTAGGCTTGGTATTAACTAGCAAATTTCAAATCTGGACTATGCTTGCAAGGAAAAGGCACTTGAAGCGTCTTGTATAGCAAGATTCTTCACAATTCCCAATGTGATTCCACAATTGTTAATGTGGTTATTCTTATGTCTTCAATATGAGTAAGCCAGCACAGTGTACGTGAGTAGACACGGGGGTGAAGCAGACTCTGAGGAGGGACAGCAGAATCTCTGTTCTAAGGCAGGCTTCATCTTGCCCATGTTTCGCTGTCTACACCTGTGCCAGGTACTCAAGGATCTTCTTGTAGTTAAGGGAGAGGAAATAGGCACGTTAGTGGTGCTTGACTCATCTGATCATGTGCAGACTTCTAGTTTAGGGTAACATGAATCTTATCCTAGATAACACTAACAATCCTGACCAGCTCTCTGTCAACTGTAAAGGGAGACTAAAGTGACAAGTTCAAAGTTAGATGTCTATATTCAGATGAATCCTTCTGTGATTTGTGAGGGAGAAAGATGCTATCCTTTTTTTTCTTCCAACCATTTGCTTGTTGGAATCCCATAGACTGCTGGCTGAGCAGCAGAGTAAGTGTTACAGCAATCAAGGTTTGGAATAAAACGAAGGTCAACTGAGCTGAACAGAAGACTAATGAGCAAAAGATACACTTCTGGGAAGAACAGATTTTTCAATCTGAGTTGTCAAAATATCACCGTGAGTGGGATCTATAAATGCTATAGGTGCTTCTGAAGCCACCTACATCCTCAGACCTGCCAGTTTTGCAGATAGCTGGTTTGCAAGAAGTGTGACTGAGACATGTCCTGGAACTGTTGGTATCCTCTGTGCCTGTACATGCCCCGTGGGCTAATATTTTGCCAGACAACCTCTAAGCAGGCAGTCCACAAGCTGATGGAGAAGCAGCCATGTGGATGGAGAGCACCTAGAAAGCAGGCTATGCTGTATCTACAGCTTTTCAGAATGGTATTGACATATCCTACAACTCTCATATAGAGAGGTCTTCACTAGAGGTAGAAGTGGCAAGCAACTAAATCACTAGCTGCTGTAAGGTGGGTGAGTAGAGAATAGTCTTTCAGTCTTTTCGTTTGCATCTAAAATTCTCCCACGTTTGCAGGCATGTCCGTGGGTAGAACAATGAGACCTTACTTCATCATGAAGTTGGAAACACAGTAGGACTCAGTGCTTTTATCACAGCAGCACTTATAATCAGATTGCATTCCTTTTGGTTCTTAAAGAGATTGCATTCTTTTCGGTTCTCAACATTTACCAGAGAGATTCAAGGTCTTTTTAAAGTGGAAATAAAATAGCCTGCTCTTCATCTTCCTTTTGCACAGAGTACAGCCATATAGACTTCAACACATTTCAAGGTCTTTGACTGGGATACTGAAGATCTTTCACTGTTAAGAAGTGACAAGTGGTGCTATTAAATACCTCTCTGCACTCAAATTGTTTCTATGAAATGCAGAAATTTCTACAAGATAACACTGTATCACTTTTGAACGATGCACAACAAAAATGTGTGTACTCTGTAAATTATGAACATTTCTACTACTAGTTTCATCTAGTTCACCTATAGCTCTATCATATTTTCTTTATGGGTGGCAAAAGGCATTAGCTTGTTAGTTACAGTCATCATGTTCCTTTGATTCCTTTTAAAGTACTTTTCACTTGGGTTCTTCTGCCTTTTCCTCTTAGAGTGTGTTTCTGATGATTAAATCTTTCATACTCTCTGCCATCTCCATCGAAGTGCTAATGAAGCACTTTCAGTTCACTTGCCCTGATAGGGCAACTTGCCCTATAGGGCAAGAGGCATAGCTTTTGTCGATTTGTCCATCTGGTTTTAAAAACTCAATTTTGTTCTTGGAGCCAGTGGATCTTGTTTACAGCAGTTGGAATATGGGTGATTTTGGACACTGTGCATAGATTTCTGTACTTGTTCTATACATGGATATAATATTTACTTACCTCATTGGGAAGCTTAATTCAGTATTTGTATGATGCTTTGAAATCCTTAGATAGCGTGGAGAATAAATTATTGTTCATTCATTACATGCCACATTGCAGTAAGTAACATACAGTAGTCTAAGCACCTTTTATTACCAATGCATTTATAGCTAAAAACTCATGCACTGTTGTAGTAGTAGGACTTTGGTCTGCCTAGTGTGACTTCTTTATAATTTTTAATTAAAAAATTATATAAGATCAAGAAGTATAAGTCTTTCATCAAATACATGTATTTTTTCATGTCTGATACTTTCAAAAAAGCTGAAAAGGGTCTGAAAGCTAAGTGATTTTCATGCAGCCATACCTCACAGAAAGTATCTCCAAGTCACCCTGTGTTTCATAAATACTGCAAAAAGGATTTGTGCTTGAGAGGAAAAGGGACTTTATCTTGGAAGATAAATCTGGGCGACTGATATGACTTGGGTGGCGTCTTCCAGTCTTGTTTTCTTACAGATGAAGATTATCCAGAATGTTTTTTAATAATAAGCTTGTCATTCTATAATAGATATTTGTATTTTACTTCATATGTACATGATTTATTAAATACTTACATAACATTATATATTTGTTTGTGTGAGTGGGTGATAGGTATACGTATACATTCTGCTCTCCAAGAGATAATAGAACTGTATGGTGGGCTGGTACTGAATCCCCTGACATGTAAATAAGGCAGCTTACCCACAGGCTCCTTCACAGTTCTGTGATCTCTCCTTTCAGATCACTTTTTGGGTTTTTTTTTAACCCTCCTTCCTCAGTTAGAGAGCTTTCTATTCTCCAAACTAGAGGAAACATGCACAAAAAGTTTTTCATGGGACACCAGACTAGATGGCAAACTCAGAGTGCGTTATGGTGCTTGTTGCAAGAGTCATCACATAGAGCGTTATTATTGTTTCTCTTAGTTTCACGTGTGTGCCGACAGTCTAGCTGCACATCTCCTACTGTTGTGTAGCAGGGCATGTGATAGTTCATTGCGTTGAACTATCGATTGCAGAAAAGACTTTAAAATCACGTCTTCGATTAGATGTTTCCTAACTCCAGGCAATAAACCCAGGCTGTTTTGCAATGTATAGATTAAAATCTAGAGATGTTAAAACCAGAACACAGCTCCTTGTAAATTAAGCTGAAGTGGTCTTTATGAAAGGCCTCTGCACTATCAAATCTAATGAGAGGCTGCATGTCATTAAGGGTGGTCGCAGATGCAACATTCATACATCAGAGAACTCTTCACATTGTGTGCCTTCTGTAAAGGCTTCCCGTTTGCTTTTTGGTATGTCAGTGCAGAAGGAAGAACGGCAAAAAAGATCGCGGTGCAGCCCTGCAATTTGTACTTTGATTTCATGCCCTTGTTACTACTACTCAATTTTTTCCTGATTCTGTGGAAAGAAGTAATTTCATTCTCAGTTTCATCCTTACTTACAAAATGGCTACCTAGATGTCAAGAGCAATCATTTGTGCTCACAGTATTTCTGTGTGCACTTATGATGTACATGCATGTATGATTTTATTATATGCTACTACAGCCTGATGACCGCTTCCCCTGGAAGAACATCTGACTAACTGTGGTGGGACTACTCTGAACAAGGAATGAATAAGCCACCTCTTTTTCAGGATATAACTGCTACAGCATAGAATTTATATCAATATGACAATAAAATAAATAGTGGTTTTCACCATACCAATTAGCACCCAATCTCCTTAGTTCACCAAAACCCTATACTGTCTATTTTTCTGTTTAAAGTAGTAGGAGGGTTAGTGGCTTTAATGAAAACCTCCAACTGGTGAATGGAAATATTCTTCAAGGCATGTGATGCAGTAGCTCCGTTGTGAGCTGTGGGCTGATCTGATCTGGTCAGACTCGGTTGGAGCTCTTGCATGGCTCAGAAACTCCACTGAAGTCCAAGCAGTTACTATGCCTGCAAAGCCATGGCAAGTGACTTCCTAAAGTTAGCATAAAGCTCATCTAACGCTTCCAGTTTTAAAAAAAGTTGCCAAGTTGCCAGTCTTCGTACAGTTGGTATTCTTAATGCCAGGCTGTCTTTGTTAGAAATTAGAAGCCTAGCAGAAAGGGAAAAAAAAAAAAGAGAAACACAGGAGATGCATAGGAAATTATCCGACAGGCAGGTGTGCAGACAGGCAAAACAATATGTATTTATCTTTTAAGTGTAATCATATTCAGGTAGTATGCAGAAGCTCCAGTTATGATTGACACCCTGCTCTGTACTAGGTGCACTGTAGACACTTAATAAAAGGCCATCCTGGAGTCAAAATGGAGAATTACTGGAGCTTCACATTTAACCATAACACCAAGTGCCTTACCACAATCAATTGTATGAAAGAATTTATAACATGGTTCAAGAGGATTCTGGATACTCCTAATATTATAAGATAGAGTAAATGGTAGTATTTTAAAGTACTTTTATTGTCATGTATCCTTATGCTATCTGTAGTAGGAGATGAAGATAACTATGGTTTATTAATGTGGTAATTGAGATTGAATGATGCAGACAATATAACAGGGAGACAAATATATATTTACTTAGAATGCTTAAATGTTTCAGTAAATTTAGTGCATTACTCTGCTAACCTCTTCCAATCTGTTAAATATGTATTGAGTAGATAATGAGGCTATATGCTCGGTAGCACAAATTATTTAACATAAATCAGTGGTTTAAAGCTACTAGTTGTGAATTGTTCTGAAACCTTTACCAAGTAAGTTCCCAAGATGAGGGCTGTAGATCACTGTCAGTTTAAAGACAGAAATCTTGTCAGATTATGTTGACTCTTTCCTGTGTTTCCAGCTGCTAATTTGCATTAAAATATGGCTAAAAATACAGCAATTCTGCCCTAATATTACTTTGCTGCGGAAGTATTTACTGTATTCACCAAAGTGTTGCTATGTACTTGTGTCCTGGTTTCGGCTGGGATAGAGTTAAATTTCATCCTAATGCTGTGTTTTGGATTTAGTATATGAGAAGGATGTTGATAACACACTGATGTTTTTAGTTGTTGCTAAGTACCTGCTAGTCAAGGACTCTTCAGAGGCTGGGAGGGAGCATAGCCGGGACTGCTAGCCCAGCTGGCCAACAGGGTATTCCATACCATATGATGTCATGCTCAGTATATATGCTCAGCGGGTGGTGAGCAATTGCATTGTGCATCACTCATTTTGTATATTCTATCATCATCATCATCATCATCATTATTATTATTATTATCCCTTCCTTTTCTGTTCTATTAAACTGTCTTTATCTCAACCCACGAGTTTTTCTCACTCTTACCTTTCCGATTCTCTCCCCGTCCCACCGGGGGAGGGGGGGGGGGGGAGGGAGCGGCATGAGCAGGCAGCTGTATGGTGTTTGGCTGCCTGCTGGGTTAAACCACCACAACTTGTCTTGCAAAAGCCTTCAGGTCACGTGAAGTCTCCTCATCCAGGCATAAAGGACAATATAAGAAGAGCTGACAGTCTTCTCTAGCATTTACCTTGCAGGCTGTGCATTAGTGAAAGGATGCTTTTTTTCCCCCACAAATAGCAGAAGGAAATGTTCCAGATTGATTTCAATTTCTCCTTTAAAGGTGACTAGAAATATTTCCAACATAATTGCAATAGCTTTTGATAATATTACTATAATTCACTTTGTGTGCATTTTTTTCAACATAGACCTTCTCCTGTGCATCCATGAATTGCCTATGAAATGGTCTAAACTGAATTAAGAAAAGGCTATTTCAGTGCAGTATTTTAAATGTACATTTAAATGTACGTTTAAAATACATTCTCAGTAATATCTGTTGTATAGGCTGATAGTTAAATACAATGCAAGTTTAATGTAGATGCTTGGAAAATAATTAACATCTTCAGTGTTATTTTACACACTTATGAGATGCACAATGTCTGTCTCTTTGTACAGGCGGAACTTCCTCAGATGTCATAGGTATAAGTATAAGGGATAAAATCCTTATTCAACAGCAAAACTCCCTCTGGTTTCAGTAGTACTAAGATTCCACCTTACTCATCCAAAGCATGCAAGGCAAGACTAGGATCTAGAAAATACCATTTAATGTATTTGCCATTTAGCAAAAATCTAAATAATATATAAAAATATGAAGTTAATATAAAATATTATTGCTATTGATAATAGCAATATATTACATTACTAAGAGAGAAGGCACCTATGTGATTTAAAAAAATAATAAATAAACTGAGAGAAAGAAAACTTTTAAGGTTAGTGAGTCAAAACCTTTGGTCTTTATTCCAGAATGAAATAGAAATAGATTCATCAAGGGGTCAGTCTTCCAAGGACTTCATCCATGTTTTAAAAATTGTCTAGATGTTTTTCAGTGCAGTCTTCTCAGGTGATGAATTTGGCGAAACCCTCAAATGACCACTGTATTCAGATGGCTATTACTGACCCCATCCTCTACTTCTTGTGCAAAGAAAATCTCATCCTGCATGTTTTATGCACATGACATACAAGATCCAGCTGAGCTTCTAGTTGGGCTGGTTGCATTAGTAGCAGCTGCAGGTTACTCCATATAGCTCCCTAAAAGAGTCAATTTCCAAAAATAGGTATGTTCATGGATATAACATTTCCAGCTTGGAAGAAAGGAATAATAAAATAGACACCATATTAAAATAATTTGTCTCGGTGATTCTCAAATGTTGTTTCATTTTTTCATTAGTAGACTTTAGGGACAGTAGGAATGCAAAACTATTTTGCAATATGAAACCCATCCAAATAAATTAACAGGTGGTGCTTAAATGAGAGGAGGGAAACACACTTAAGGTGGGGTTCGAAGGTAAACTCAGAAGAAAAACATGAATATGTAGTGTCTTGGAGGTGAGAATTATTTTGGACTGTTCAAGTGGATGAGCAGTAATTAAATTATATTTGTAAATAAACAGATTCTTCCATTTCTTCAAGGAGCATTAAACTGGAAATGAGCTCAAAATAAGACTGGTGATTAGTGTAAAACAGTTGCATTTCTGACAGGTAACCACCATTTCTGTTTGGTTGTTTTACTCATGATGCAGAGTAAGAGTGGAATTCAGTTCTATTTGCACATCTATAAAATGCAGATCTATAAAATGCAGATTCAAGTCTAGTATATGTCTGAGTCATATGGCATGATTTTTTTCTTTGTTTTGATTGTCAAAATTTTTCATTATGCAGTGCAGATGATAGAAACCAAGATATCCCAAAATACATTTCTAAAGGTAGATGCTGTCTTGAGCACATGTTTAGATTACAGAAGATTTAGGGGCATGAAACTGAAAACTTCTGAGCATCTTCAATTTCTTTCGATGTCTGTATGCATGAGAGTCAGGGTCACAATTTTTAATAATGACATACTGAGCATTTTGAGAGTTTAGCATTCCTTTTTTAAAACCACCTTTGTTATGAAGCATGTAAAGAAAGAACTAGAACCATATTTTGCTATGATTACGTATATACACATTTCCAGTTTTTTATTTGTTTGTTTGTTTTAGTACAACTACAACAACAAAATGATGGTCAAGCCAAAATGCATTCACTTGAAAGTATAATGCTGTATTTTTAGCTGCATGAAGCAAGAAGAAAATAATAGATCTTTTCTGCCAATGCACCCTCATCTTCCTTTTTAGCTACATTAGGAAAGTTAGGAAAGACTTTCTTTCCTTATGTTTCTAGAAAATAAATATTTTCTTCAGGTCTTTACAGCTTCTCACACGCAGATGACCACAATTTTCATGACCCATGTTTATAGACAGTCCCAGTAGAAAACCCCATGTTGTTCTTAATAAACCCAAGACTTCCCTCAGTAATAGAGCTGTCCGTTATATGGCATTTAATTCTACGCATATAATCATAAAGTCTTGTCATAATTTGAAATACATTGTATCTGTCTTTCTTGTGTGAAGTCCTCATATCTATCACCCTAGAGACTTGGATGGAAATTCCGCTATGAATAATTTTTAGAGCTCTGCCATGCAAGGGGTCCTTGGCAAACGAAAATATAAAAGGGAAAAACTATGTTAAAATGGTAGTTTGCTAGGAATAAAGCAGCATGGCTTTTACTTTTCAATATTAATTCAGAAGTTTCAGGTTCTTTATCAGCTTGGCTCATTTTCTTCTGTGGCCCCAGCTGATCACTTTATCGGATGCCATTTGGTCCCACCAGTGTTTGAAATTCTTAATTATCCTTTCTAGCTTTCTGACACTGTGTTTTTCTTCTTGACATTCACATACTGTAAATATAGCTCTGTCCAAGATTAATTCCATTTAGCAGACAATGTTTGACAGCCCTAGTAAATTCAGAATGATCTATTCATTCATCAATATGTGTGTATAATTTCCATTAAGCTCAATAAAATTTGTGTACAGCTGTAATAACTAGAGTCTTTTAACACTTTAGTGTCTTACTAATTGCCAGGGAGGTTTCACCAGTAGACTGAGATATCTCCCCAGCTTTTAAGGCTCTGGGAGTGTTGAGTTGAAAAATAAGGAAGGATTAATTGTCTTAGGGGAGTGGCTTTGCTGGAAGATCCTCCTTCCGCACATCTTGGCCAGTGTGTCTGTCCCAGTCTGCTAGGACACTTTCCTAACTTATAGTGTGTGGAGTACAGGTCCCTGTTGACCCAAGTTGCAGGCACTTGCCAGTTGCAGGATAGGGGTGCTAAAGCTTGCAGTTGCCCTGCTGAGACTGCAGGAGTGTCTCACTGCTTGCTTAGAAACGTCCTTAGATTTACACTCTGGAAAGGAAAGGTTAGGAGGAAGAGTAGAAGAGAGAAGTATCTAATAACTTCATATTGTGCCCTAACACAATTTGACCATGTTTTCATTTCAAAGGTTAATATATTCAACTCGGATTTGTTGAATCATGTAAAGCAATATTTCAAAACATCCTCCAGGAGAAAAAAAGAAAAGAATATATATATGATGGTTACCTTACTTTATAGGACTAAAAAATGCCTGAAGATCTTTGTAATGATTTTTATGTGACAGAATCAGTCAATGTTAATGATTTTGCAGGCCCCAGTTGTGGTTATATTAAAAATAATTGCATTATTGCAGAACTCATTGCTGTTGCTACATAGTTTAAATATTTTATGTAGTTTTTAAGGACTGATCCTATTCCGAGGTGGGGAAAAATGCAATAATCTGTGCCATTTCTTCCATCTCAAACCACAAGGAAACTTTCTACTATCACCATTATTGAGATATTCATCAATCAACCTGCTGAATCTTCCTGTTTTGAATTACTTGTCTTATCCTTTATAACTATTTTTTAAATGCGTGCCTATTTGTGAGCAATTTGAGTATGCTTTTGAAAATCCCAATCAGCATATGCTGAAGAAGTGTGAAGTTTAAACAACTCAAATCAAGTCAGATTTTTGTCCAGTGGAGGACTTCATTAAATGGGTGATATGCAAGTATATATGTATAAAAGTATAAATAGGTGATGTGCAAGTATATTGCTTTTGTTGTGCTTGTTGGAAGGACCTTAAAAAGCAGAAATTTACTTTGCAAAATGGTCTGCTGAGCTTTTAAATACTTACTCAGAGAAGCTATTTATTACTTACTCAGGTGAATAATAAAGGCAAATGAATACTGAACGGGTTGCAAGATCTCAGAATGAAAGCAGTAAGTTTTTTGGCATGTCATAGTCAGAAGTTTTTCTTTTTTCCGTTACTACATGCAATCAGTTTCTGATAGTATATCAGCACTATCGCTTCTGCTGTAGCTAGAGAACAGAAAATGTAGGTTTACAAATTTGAAAAATTATGGGATATAGAGCAGGAGAATAAAAGATGTTAACAAGAAAGAAGTTATGGAAAGAGGCGGTTTTGAACTGGTTTAATGGCAGTAATTAGTATTTGGTTCTTAGTTAATTCCCCAAAAACTCACATATCCTAATGATTACTGAACATGAAAAAGTGCCTGTGGGTATAAGGAGTGGGGAGGGCACAGCAGAGGGCTCAGGATGATGTGGAGAAGAGGTAACAAAGTCTCTACGGGAATATTTATTCTTTCAAAACCAGAGATAAGTATAATAACACTTAGCATTCATAGTGCACTTCTTCATTCCACATTTGCTACAGACATATTGGCATTACTTCTATGAAAGCATTTAAAATATGAATGTATTAATACTCGATATGGATAAGGCAAGGGAGGGAAAGGTTCAAGGAGGAACAGTTATGGCAGTTGGACAAGATTACAGGAACATTTTTTCCCAGGACTGGCACTTAAGCTTTGTCCTGTGCTGTGCTCAAACCTCTAGGCCACAGCTCTCCTGGGATATCACATATTACGTATGGATGAGTTTTCAAAGTGACCTAAAAGACAGGCACTGTACTGCCTCTGAAAGGCAATAGCATTGAGGATCCTAATATCCCAAGGCCTTTCTGAAAATCTCATCTTACATATGGTCTTAACCACTTCATCACACTCACTAAATAACAGCAGATACTTGTTAACAGCATGTGTATTAGTCACTGAAAATAATTTATCCCTGCTTTGGGGCTCGTCTAAAGAAATTATACCTCTCCATATCTCAGCCTTCTCTGTAGAACACCTGAGAAATAATTGTTTTCATTTTTCTTTGCCTCATTGATTGTAGAATAAATAATCCATGAATAACTCCCCACCCCCATTATTCTACCGTATCTGGTGAGCAATAACTTTTGGTTCAGTCTGTTTAAGGGCAATGGCAGGAGGGATGGAGAGGGATGGAAGAAAGCAGTCAGACTCTTGAAATCCCTAAACCATAAGGGGAGGATATGGCCAGGTTGTCTCAGTCATCTCTTGCAGGCAAAAACCGTAATGATACTTTAATGCAGCTTGCTTCCTGGCTCGCTCTCGGAGTGAGAATTAATTACCGAATGAAAACAGCTGCATTAGCGGCTCCTGCAGCCCCAGCTCTCCGCAGGCGGGATGGTGCTCACCCCCCCAGAACTAGGACCGCTCGGAGGACTTGCCTGCTGGCCGCCTGGCTCGGATCCCGGCAGGCTGGAGCTCGGGGAGCCGCTACCATCTCGGTGTGCGGGGGAGCGGCGGGGAGGGAGGCAGGAGCCGGCCGCGGGGGCTGCCGCTGCGCCCCGGGGGCGGGCAGGGGCGCCGGGCGGTGCGCCGCACCGAGCCTCCGCGCCCGGCGTCAGCACCGCGGACAGCGGCATCGGCGCGGCCTCCCCGCGGCTCGGCCCCGGCCCCGGCCCCGGCCCCCGCCCCGGCTCCGGCCCCGGCCCCCGCCCCCGCCCCAGCCCCCGCCGCGGTCCCCCGGCTCTGGCTCTGAACCAGGCAAGGGAGGACGAGCAGGGTCCTGAAGGCCGGAGGGGCGCAGAGGAAGAGGGAGGAGCTGGAGGAAGCGGAGGGAAGAGGAGGGGAGCGCTAGGGAGAGGATTTTCCCTTCTGCTTCTTTTTTCTTTTTTTTTTTTTTTCCCTTTTGTGGGGGGGAGGGTGCTGCTGCTGGTGGCAGCGTTTCCTCCTGCTGGAAGATGATGAATACATGAGGAGAGAGGCTCTGAGCCTGCTTCGCTGCTGCGGGAGTGTCTCTCCCTCCCTCTCTCTCCCTCTCCCCGCTCCTGTGTGAGTGTGTGTTTGGCTCCCCGGCTGTGTGTGCGTGTACACTGTGTATATATATCTGAGCTGGGAGGTTATTGCAAGCTTCTCTCAGCAGCGCTGCTCTGTGCAGGAAGAAGGGCTCAGCTGCAGTGGTAGCATCCACAGCAGCATTAGCAGCACCAACAGCTTTTTCCGCCTTTCTCCCTTCCCTTCATCTCCATCTCCCTTTCCCTCCCTCCCCCCACGTCTTTTTGGGGATTGTTTTTTTAATTTTTCTTTTTCTCTTCCACAATCCTTGTTATTTGATACTTTGTGGCTTTTTTCTTTTTTTCCTTTCCTCTGAGAAGAAGGCACAAACACACACACACTCACAAACACAGAGAAATAAGGGAAAGAAAAGTACCGGGACTTATCCTGCTGCTGCAGACCCAGACGTAGCAGACGAAGAGGGGGGTTGACTTCTACCCCAAGGTAAAGCCCTGCCCTCTTTACCTCCTCGCCACCTCCTCCGAGAAAGAGAAGGAGAGAGAGAGAAGGGGCCAAAGTGGAGAAAAGCAGGTCTTCTGCGGCTGGCATTTGGAGTACAGGGAGCCAGGAAGTGAAGGATGGTTGTGGTTACCCGAGCTGGCTGCAGGGCAGCTCTCTTCCTCTGGATTTTCAGCAGCATTAGCTGCAGAGCCAGGACTGCTCTGCCTGCATCTCGTAAGTATCCTTTTCTAAGAAGCATGCACAATTTCAGCTCTGCAATAAACCAGAGGGGAATTCCCACAACCTCCGAGAGGTTGATTGTTTTTTCTCTGCTGGTGAATCTTGTGTTTGATTCTCTGTGTATTTGTATGTGTATGCGTGCACTGAGGTTTGATACTGTTCGCAGTGCTCCCCATCAGATCTTCCTTAGTGTTGATGATTTCAGTGGTAGCTGGTGTGGAAAGTTGAAAGACCTACTCTATGATATAGTCTTGGTTCTGCAATGGAGCCAGAGGGGGAAAGGAATCAGATAGAAGCTGTTCAAAGTTTGGGGGTGATTTTTGTTTGGTTGATTGGTTTGGTTTGTTTTGTTTTTTCCCACCTTCCTCAGAAGGTATGCAGTTTGCATTTGGAAGTACTTCACTTCCACAGTTGTGAGGGAAAAGAGATGTGAGCAGTTTCCATAACTAGTGTTTTATCAAAATTTTGTCTCATTTGAAGAGGAAAGAATGATGGTGAGTTGATGAGAGGGAACTGAGCCAGGACAGCTTTTCTTGAGAGTGAAGTTTTGCTTCCCATAATAAAATGAGCAAAGGTATTTTAGAGGAGACCAGCAATTGCCCCCCTAGGGAGGCAGAAATAGTAGAGAAATGATCAAGCATCTGCTGAAATGCTGAACTTCAGACCGGAGGAGTGCAGAACACCTATACAGAATCCAATTCTGCTATCAGTGGAAAAATGCCAGCATACTCATTGATTTCAATGGGTGTTAGATCAAACCTTCAACATTGCACTGAGCTGTAGTTTCCAGCAAAACATTTGTAGGTAGATGTCAGTGTTAAGTATTTAGTTGTTTCTCTTCAGACCATGTAAAGCATTTGCCATTTGCAGAGTATTTTTGAAATGCATACTGAAATGAAGCAGTGCATTTTTATAGAATCGTCAAAAAAAGACACTACTGTTGACTTCCTCTGCTGTTTATAGAGGAAAGAAATGTCCTGAGATGTTACAGATAGATGTATTGGGATTGTGTGTATGTGAATGGGGGCGATTCCACTGACCAAGCAGCGAATTGTCTTAGAATGTAATGTATATACTGCATAGAGATCTATGTGGATCATTATATTTATTTATTTGTTTCCTTGGGGGCAGGAATGAACAATGCAATGATTAGGGAACTAGAGCACTGCTACACTTTCTCAGTGGGTTTCTATCTGTTATCATCTGATACCTATTAAAAAATAAAAGTGTTATTGTTCCAGGATTTGCTTACACTTAGACATGTATTTGTGTGTCAACAGAAAACGTACAGCAGTGTCTGCATTGTATCTAGGTCTCAGAGGCTATAGGATGTTCAGTTATTTTTCTACCTTTGATTTAGGAGAAATATTGATCCTGAGGTTTACTGCTTAGTTTTGGCCGGCTATCTAATTTTTCTTCTGAATGTTATTTCTTCATGGTCATATCAGGCTCTGCATAACAGGAATATACAGGGCGAAAAAAGATTTATGATTTAGGTTGTCAGAAATCTGTTCTTGGAAAACAAAGTTCCTTATACTGCTCTTCTATAATAGGATTTCTGAGCTTTTTTTTTTTTTGTCATTCAGTAACTAACGGCTGTAGTTTAACTTGAAAGTTACCTACAGTGGGTTATCTGATTACCCAACAATCAAATCTTTAACATTTGAAATAAGTTACTTGAGAAGTTAATAGTTGTAGTAACATCACTATAACCAGAAATTCCATTAATAAAGGATATATATAATATTAATTACAATTTACTCATATACATTCCCATCTTGACTTTTTTTTTCAGATATTCAAAGATTTCTTTATATTAATTCACCTTCTAAGAGCTTATACGCTACAGTCCTTATGTAGCGTATAGCATTTCATTTCTGACTCACTTCTGAAAGTGAAATGGAGCTAGATTTGTTTACTGGAAACAGAAATATAGCTAGAAGTACACGTCAGCCTTAAAATTACAAAAGGAGTGTTCACATTGCAGTACATGCTTAAAATTCTTGTAAAGACGTACGGGTGCTTGGGAAGTGGTACCACAGTAGGAACTCAAGTGCTGTGTCACAGTGTTTTGGTGCACCACTTAACTGGTTATTCTGTTGCACGCTTTGGTATACAAACTGGTCACTGTGCTGTATTTTCTGGGGTTGTTTGTCACTTTGTATGCAAGTGATTCTGAGTGGCATCGGGGAATTTTTTTCTCCTTTGACAAGAGAATGCACTTAGTTTTTTATCTCTTTTTTTTTTTCCTCATCAGTTGATTTTGAACATCATGTTGGGAATACTTCTGAAAGAATTAAAAATTGTGTGAAACGCAACTTTGATGTAAAATTGATTTCCACCACATTTTTATTTTCTCCTCCATTGCTACTTTATGTTTTGACTTTGAAGTAATTAACAACAGAAAATTTATTCTTTACAATATTTTTTAGGAAGTATGCAAGATTCATGGTGTACAGTGAATTACAAATCCCTACATATGAGCTTGCTGTTCAATATTTTCTTATAGTCTGCTTGTGCTGACATAGAAAAAGATACAGTTTTCAGAAAGAATAGAATTGGACGTCACTTACGTGAATATATTGCATCTCAAATGTTAACTTTGCAAAGTCAGTAAATCTATCTCTGTCATTAAAATGATGTCTCATACACATACAAATCGGTAATACTGATTCAGAAGTGATGGTGTTGAAAGCTTTGACTCTCATTCAGTTTTATCTCAAGATGAAGTGGGTGTTGAAAGCCCATCTTGTAGTACAATAAACATACACCGTGATACAGTATCACACACACTAATACTCAGATCTTACTGTAAATTTTATTCATAGTCATGTTTTTCATACCTTGGCAAAAAATTCTTTATATTCCTGTAATTTTTTTGAAATAAGCATAGAGGGATCAAAACACTCTTTAACTTCTGGAATGAAGGCTAATGAACAGCTCAACCAGGAGAGGTCATCACAAGATAAAAAGTAACACGGAAAATACAAATTTAGTGCTTTATAGTCTTTTACATGGCTTAAAGATGGAATTATAAGAATATGACTATGGGTAGACTAACTTTCACTTGTGTTCTTATAAAAAACCACACAAAGCAGTGACCTTGTCTTCTTAATGAGAATGTTAAAGGGATTCATCATAGGATCATCTGCTTCTCTATGAAAGCAACTCACTTAAAAAGTAATTGTCTTTCATAGCTAGGTTTTATTTTTGGTTGTGTCTGTTTATGTGCAATGCAAACCTGATCAGTACAGAACTATCAAAACTTCCAGTTCTGATACTTTTCATGCTTTTGCCATAGGTCCCATACCACTGCTGAAGTTAAAGTTTAACCCCATTTTACAATAATTGATGCAGAAATCAAACGAGGGGCAGGTATAGTAAATCATTAAGATCTGTGTATAAGCAGAAATATGCATCTTTTAGCTCTGACTGCATGGCACTCAGACTTTCCTTAATACATTGGGTAAGCGAGAAAAGTATTAAAAAAGTGTAATTTCCCTTTTGAAAGAGCAAGGCATTGTACAAGAAACAACTTTTCAGGAGTTCTGGGCTATATAGAATTAGAGAATCTATCCTTCCATGGTGCTTGAATGTTGGGTATGTGGGGATGTCATATATTCTATTAGACTCACATTCAGGAATAGTTCTCTTCCAGGTAATTTTTCAGACATAATGGTATTTTGTGAAATCTGATCAATTCCAGTTGTGTTCCTGTTTCATCTGATTAACATTTCTTAGTTTAGGTCCTGTTGTCTGGATGTAAACTCAGAGATCCCACAGAATTTACTTTCAAGTATACCAAAACATTTTCATGTAGGTGTAACGTTTAATCATTTTTCTTACCCCTGAGTGTCAAGGCACTTATAAATATACTAAACTTTTAAACTGAAGGCCTAAGTTTCCTTTAAGACCATAGGATTTCATAACATTAAACATATGCTTTCTTTTTTTTTTTTCTTTTAGAACACATTAGCTATAAATTAGACCAAAATTTACATCCATCATTATATAATAGTACTGTTATTTAACGGGCTATACATCACTATATAATAAAATTAGCATTCAACAGGCAAACAACAGTTTGTTAAATGGTTATTACTTAACAACATTGAACTGAGTTACTCAGGGTGACTTTTTAAATGAATATGCTTTTCCTAGAACAATACACCTTACATGTGAATGAAATAGTAATAGTCTGCTATCATTTCCAAATTGGTGACAGCAGCTAGAGCCTGCGTCAGTGCTGAAAAGCCAAAGTTTCAAAGAGTCCTTAACTTCTCTGTATGCAACATTGCTCACAGCCTGATGGCAGACATTCGTCTATATACAGAAAGTCTGATTCAAAGTTTGATGTGGTCAGTGAGCATTGAATCAATTGCAAATGTCATTGAAATCATGTTTTAAATACTGGCTTTTGCTTGGGTTCTTTTTGCTTTGCTTGTGGTTTTAGTTCATTTATTTTTTTAAACTCTGGTGCAATAATATGGAATAAGACACAAAAAATGCTCCAGTAAGTGGTCCAGTCTGCAAGAAAGTTTGAAAGTGAAGTTAAAGAATATGAATTGAAAACTTGTCTCTGTGAACATTGGCTGTTTCTTTTGCAAGGAGACAAGAAGTCTTTTCTGATTTTCTCTCATTTTTTTACTCAGGTACTTTTAACACATTTGAAAGATTATTTCAGTTGATGCAGTTGTGACAGGAAATTCTTTCTATATAATACATTAATCAGACGTTAGAAACTGTAGATCTACTTGGATAACTCACATCACTATGGATCTGAGACAGACAGTAAGTTTTCCTATAGATGTTCTTTAGGAATTTCAACTTGGATCTCTAAATCTTATAAAACATCAGAACTCATGTTCAATGTTTAGTAATTATAGCAATATTTAAGACTTTGTAATACTCTTAATCCTTGGGGTAATAACAAACTATGCACAAATTGTGGAGGTTTTCTACATTTTCTTTTTCTGCATATGCAGAAGCTGATCTACCTCTGAGCAATTTGACTCATAGGTCAAACATAAGATAACTAGTTAAATCTTGAGGTGTGTCACTGCCCATGTCTGTATTCCTAAGTACCAGTCATGCTCAGTCTTACTAATGTACATGGACTTGCAACTGTGTTTCAGTCACTTCAGATAGAAAATGTTAGAGAAGCAACATCAGTCTTCTTCATGAGATGAAACTCTGACTTTTTCATTTTAAAGAATAAATTTAAAATTATAGCAGTATTTGGAAAGAGGTAATTTGATCAGGGCATGATTTCCAAAATCCACGTGAACATGGGATCCTTCTTTGAAACATCAGGAAGATCTGTGGGAGAAAGAGTGCAGTCTGGTGGTTTGAGTCTTTTCCCACTGAAGGAAATAGAAGTTGTGACACTGATTTTAAGAGCTGTGTGGTTACATTTTTTGTCAGTGAGAAGTTCGTGATTCAGTCCATTGGTATGAGATACTAGAATTTATTAAAAGGTTCTTCAGACTTCAGCCTTGAACTAACATTGATTTTATCTTTATTACACTTCATTTATTCAGCTAGTTTATTGGCATTGCATAGGTAGATAATCTGAGACCACCAGCTAATTGCAGAACATGTTAAATCTCTAAATTTGGTGGTGTAGGAAATTGCGGTAATCAGTAATCAATACTTTTGAGCCATTTGCAGTTCCAGCTTTGAAGATATCATAGGTATAATAAAAGCATTCCCAAGACTGATGTTTGACATTTACAAAGAACTCGGGCAGATCTAGGTTTTGATAGCTCTGCAATTTTACAAGCAACTTTACAAAGTTGAGACCTTTCCTGCCTGAGAAATTGTCTTAGTATTCGTGCACTGCTGTACTAGCTGGCCATTTCCTATTTCTTCCTTAAGCTTGAACAACTGATAATTCAGAGAAGAAAAGGATATTGACATTCACATTTACCTCTTTGCTCTACCCAAAAAAGTCTAGAGATTTTTTGGCTTTACAATCTCCTGTAGAAGTGGTTCTTTCAGGAATTTAACTTAAGTGATCATGTTAAGCCCACTGAGGGACTGAAAGATTTATTTACACTCACAGTTCATAATTTGATGTTAATATTTATCAACATTTAAAATATTTAGCAAATATTTTATTTTCAGCTGTGTACACGCTCCAAAAACATGTTTTAAATAAATCAATGACTAAGATCCACTCAACATAGCTAGGAACTTTGTGGCCAGTTTTTCATTTGTATCAGTAAAAGCTCAGGTTGGATTACAAATTTAAATGCATAAATAAAATAAGCAGCTCAAAATACCTTCTAGTAGGCAAGGAGCACTTGAACTGTTCTAACCAAAGGATTTTCCATCCCACAAACGAATGTAATATTTTGGAATGAACATTTATTATTTGTTTCTTTAGAATATTTAAAGGGAAAGTAACATTATCTGGTAGAAATTTAATGACCTGTTTAGATATCTGTCTAAATATAACATGAACATTCTGTTTGATTTTGTAAAACTGCTATATCATTTAATATTTTTTAACCTTTGCTCAGGGAAATCAGCCATGCACATGCTACGTTTCTCTCTACTTTCTCTGTTTCTATAATGCAGGAATTAACTGCTTATAAGCATTTTTTACATCAAATCTAGAGGTGTGCCACTTTTTTTATCACCTAAGTGGTGATAAAGCCTTGGCTATGTCTCTGATTGATTGCTGAATCATCTTGTATACTTACACCGATATTTATTGTGAAGCCAATGAAAACCTGGAATTTAGAGGGAAGGAATACAGAAGAAGATCAGCAGATGAGCTGAGGAGACTGCAAGGGTCCATTTCCATAAGGGGTAGCAGAAAGTCTGTGATGGAAAGTTTGCCAGAGAAGAAAAGGAAGAATTACAGCCATTACAAATGGAAGCTTAAAAGTATATGGGCCTAATGCAGTGGGATGCAACACAGCAGGCAAGGGAATTGCAATATATTTTAGGTTTTCATGTCTTTCGTGTCTTAAATCCATACTGGATTTAAATGTCACTGGTGTAAAGTTCTTGAAATAAGTTTGAAATGCAGTTAAATTGGATGTGATTTTACTCCCAGTTACATTTATGGGAATAGTAGCAAGATTATGGTTTGCGAAAAACCCTATCTATTAAAACCAACCAACAAATAAGAAAACAAAAATGTTTAATTTACACCCTGTTGACCCAGTTTTCAAAAACAGATGCCTTGTTAAGATCTCTAGACTCTGCCCAGATTGTCAATGAGACATAGAATAGGTTTGTACCTGTTCTTTTCTTTTCCCTGAATACAGATAAAAATTCAAATATCTTTAAAAAGATGAGGAAAAAAGAAAAATAAGGAAAATAAATTAATTTAAAAACATAATTATGAATGAAAACTAATGGCCTCCCAGCATTGTTCTGGACCATGAAAAAAACGGTGGGGGGGCTGAAGAGAGGTTGTCTCCCGTACGATGACAGTAACATGTTTTCTTTCTGCTGAGGAATGGAGTCAGAGGGAGTAGCTTGCCCTGTCCACAGCATTAGCATTGCATTAGGAGAAGAGTGAGCTTCTGGGAGAAAATGGAGTCAGAAGCATATCCTGCACAGGGCAGGCTCTGCTGGCTACGTGCTCCCAAGCTTCAGCAAGCTGTACTCTCTAATGTGCTTTCCTTCGGTTTTACATCCAAAAAAATTATGCTACTGGGCATACTGTCAGTTATATGATGAATGTCCTACTTGCTTCTTCCCTGGTAAAGCCAAGCTGTTAGAAATGATAGCGGAATTCCCTATAGAGAAGAGATGGTATCCATTACAGTTCCAACCTTCTTCCAAAAACACACACCGCCAGACCACACACCCATTTGCTTCTGCTCTTAATTTATTTGCCATTTCTCACATACCTCCTTTCTCATTTTATTAATCATCTTACTCCCTGCTCTCTGCCCTCTCCCCACCCTTTCCTCCAGCAATAAACTGACTCCACTGACTTCTCTTGGATTTTCATTGATTCATCACCATATCGAGTAATTTGCTGAGCCTGAAACTAAGGGAGATTGTCTTCATTGATTCCTGATTAATTCATCTGTATGTGAAAGCTAGGTACACAGGTAATAACTCAATTGAAATTCCTTCACCACTTAATTGCTGTGCCATAATCCTGGCACGTTAAATCAAGTAATCAGATATTACGAATGAAGTTAGATTCATTTATTAATTTTTTCCAAAAACAATTATTTGAATATCATTGTAAGGAATGGTTTTATTAACTCTGTTTATAATTATGCATAAAATGCACTTTCAGTCGTTAGGTCAGTACAGTGCATATATATTATACATATGGAAAAAATCAGGTCAGAGGAATGTTGTGAGTGAATCATGGTCCCAAACCTACATATTCATAGCTTATAAGGCCAAGAAGGATCACTGAACCCAGCTATGGTGATATGGTAGGTTGTGTTACTACCTTCGTCTGCTTTACACATCATAGAATCATAGAATCAAGAAACCACAGAATGGTTTGGGCTGGAAGGGACCTTTAAAGATCATCTAGTCCACCCCCCTTGCCATAGGCAGGGACATCTTCCACTAGATCAGGTTGCTCAAAGCCCCATCCAACCTGACCTTGAACACTTCCAGGGATAGGGCACCCACAGCTTCTCTGGGGAACTTCTTCCAGAATTTCTTCTTTTTGTCTAGTCTAAATCTACCCTCTTTTAGTTTAAAATTGTTATCCCTTGTCCTATCGCTACAGGCCCTACTAAAAAGTCTGTGCCCATCTTTCTTGTAAGCTCCCTTTGAGTGTGGAAAGGCCGCAATAAGGTCTCTCTGGAACCTCCCTCTCTTCTCCAGGATAAACAACCCCAACTCTCTCAGCCTTTCTTTATAAAACAGAGATGCCCTCTGACCATTTTCGTGGCCCTCCTCTAGAGCCACTCTAACAGGTCCATGTTTGTCTTGTGCTGGGGGCCCCAGAGCTGGATGCAGTGCTCCAGGTGGGGTCTCAGAAGAGCAGAGTAGAGGTGTAGAATCACCTCTATGGACCTGGTGGCCACGCTTCTTTTTATGCAACCCAGGATACAGTTGGCTTTCTGGGCTGCAAGCGCACATTGCCATCTCATACCTAATTTTTCATCTGCCAATATCCCCAAGTCCTTCTCTCCAGGGCTGCTCTCAATCCACTCATCCCCCAGCCTGTATTGCTACTGGAGATTGCCCTGACCCAGGTGTAGGACCTTACACTTCGCCGTGTTGAACTTCATGAGGTTCCCACTCCTCAAGCCTGTCCAGGTCCCTCTGAATGGCATCCCTTCCCTCAAGCACATCAACTGCACCACTCAGCTTGGTGTCTTCCACAAACTTGCTCGGGGTGCACTCAACCCCACTGTCTATGTCATTAATAAAGACATTAAACAGTACTGGTCCCAATACAGACCCCTGAGGGACACCACTCATTACTGATCTCCATTTGGACATTGAGCCGTTGACTGCAACTCTGTGGGCCTGGCTATCCAGCCAATCCTTATCCACCTAACAGTCCATCCATCAAACCCATCTCTCTCCAATTTAGAGACAAGGGTGTTGTGTGGGACCATGTCAACGGCCTTGCAGAAGACCAGGTAGATTACGTCAGTAGCTCTTCCTTTATCCACCAATGCACTCACTCCATCATAGAAGGCCACCAGATTAGTCAGGCACGATTTGCCCTTGGTGAAGCCATGTTGGCTTTCTCTAATCACCTCCTTGTCATCCATATGCTTTGACGTAGCTTCTAGGAGAATCTGTTCCATGGTCTTCCCAGGGACAGAGGTGAGGCTGACTGGTTTGTAGTTCTCAGGGTATTCATTTTTACACTTCTTAAAAATGGATACAATGTTTCCCCTTTTCCAGTCACTGGGGACTTTGCTTGACTGTCATGACTTTTCAGATGTGATGGAGAGCAGCTTAGCAACTACATTTGCCCGTTCCCTCATGCCCCTGGGATGTAACTCATCAGGTCCCATGGACTTGTGTATGTTCAGGTTCCTCAGATGGTCTTGAACCTGATCTTCTCCTACAATGGGTAGGGCTTCATTCCCCCAGTCCCTGCCTTGAGATTCAGGTGCTTGAGAGATGTGTGAAATGCAATTGCCAGTGAAAACTCGAGGGAGAAAAGTTGTTGAGTACCTCAGCCTTCTCCATGTCAGTTGTCACCAGATGCCCTGTCTCATTTATCAGGGGGGTACAGTTTCTTTTGTCTTCCTTTTCTGACTAACGCACCTATCAAGCTTTTGACACATTTCCTCCCAGCATTGAATGTCTCAGTCTGGAACTATGTTCTTTATCCTAGGTTTATGACTTTACACATGGCCACATTAAAATGCCTAATGTTTCCTTTTACCAGCTGACCTAAATGTCCCAAGCTTGTGACATGTGTAAACTTCAATTTCAAGTCATCTTCAGCTCTAAAGAGTATGCATTTTTCTGCAGTTCAAATAATAAAGAAGTTAAATAACGAAGGGTTGAAAATCAGATTTCTGCTGGTTCTCACTAGAAACCACTCATTTCCTTTGTTACAGTTACATTTTGATATACTTAGTATGTCACATTTATAATAATTCTGTATCTTGGTTAAAATAGTGTACACTGCCAGTCAAATGCCTTCAGAATTCGAAATGCATACTATTACAGTGTATGCAGAAACAGATATAAATGCATATATATGCAAATTTGATGTGATTCAAATTTGTCATCTCAGCAAAAAAAAAAGCCTTCAGAACATCAGGATACTTTGACAAGATCTATTTTTTATAAACCCATGTTGATTTGCACTAATTAGATTTACCTCCTTTAAATTTTTATTAATCAGGTTCTATTATTTTATCTAGCAGCAATGTTAGTTGGAGTGGCTTGTAATTATGCAGGTCGTCTTCTTCAGTATCTGCACACCGTACTTTCTTTCAGTCTTTTGGAATTTCCTTGGTGTTCCAAGGGTTACTGGAAATCAGCAATAACAATGCTCAGAGACCTTCTCAGATACAGGTTGCCCTGCTGGTTTGAAACTGTCTAGCTTTGTTAGCTTCTCTTTAACATCTTCCTCAGTTTTTATTAGAATGTAAATTGTTTTGTTGCCACTCTGGGATCTGACTATGCAGTCTTGTTTGTTTTCCTAATACTGTATGTTTTTGTCTTTTCTACATGATTGGCAATTTCACCACTTGTATGTAGCATCTTTTGGTATGTATCCTTTTGCTTCTCATCTCCTCTCTCATCTCTTTTTTTTAAAGAAAAAACAAACCTGCTTTTTTTCTTTTCTTTTTTCTTTTTTATTTTCCTTATGTTTTCTGGGCATGGATAAATTAAGCCTTGTATCCTTTTGTTTGTAATTTTTCTATATTTGTTAGATTCTGATTTACAGAATCACAGAATGGTTGAGGTTGTAAGGGACTGCTAGAGGTCATCTTGCCTTGCTCAAGCAGGGTCACATACAGGAGGCTGCCCAGGACCATGTCCAGAGGGCTCCAGGTATTCAACAACCTGCCTGGTTCTATCTCCTCTCCAAGGAGATACTCCACAGCCTCTCTGGGCAACCTGTGCCAGTGCTCAGTCAGCCTCACAGTGAAAAAGTTTTCCCTGATGTTCACATGGAACCTCCTGTGTTTCAGAGTGAGGCCATTCCCTGACAGGTTCCTGTCCAGCCTGTTGAGGTCCCTCTTGATGACAGCATCATCCTCTGGCATATCAGCCACTCTTCAGAGTTTTGTGTCCTCAGCAAACTTGCTGAGGATGCACATCATCCAGATCATTAATGAAGATGTTGAACAGGACTGGACCCAGTATGGACCCCAAGGGTACATTGCTCCAACTAGACTTCGTACCACTCTCTGGGCCCAGCCATTCAGCCAGTTTTTAATCCACTTCACTGTCTGCTCATGCAGCCCATACTTCATCAACTTTTCTATGGGGATCTTATGGGAGACAGTGTCAAAGGCCTTACCAAAGTCCAGGTAGACAATTATCAACTGCTCTCCTCCACCTACCAGGCCAGTCATTTCATCATAGGATTTTATCAAGTTGGTCAAGCATGACTTTTCCTTGGTGAAGCCATGCTGACTACTTCTCATGATTTTCTTGTCCTTCACGTGCCTGGAAATGGTTTCCAAGATGAGCTGCTTCATCACCTTCCCAGGGACCGAGGTGAGGCTGACAGGCCTGTAGTTCCCTCGGTCCTCGTTCTTGCCCTTCTTGAAGATAGGAGTGACATCGGCTTTCCTCCAGTCCTCAGGCAGCTCTCTCAATCACCATATGTGTTGTCAAGCATTTGCTAAAGTGTTTTTAAACAATTCCCATTCACAGTCAAGTTTTTCTGTTTGAACTCTTAAATACCGAAGAGGTCTAGCTACTACTGCTACTAAATATACTTAATAATGGATTTATACCTCCATCAAGGAGCAACCAAAATATGTCATTAATACTAGAAACACATATACAGAAAATGTTTATTTAGAAAAAGATCTAGAAGACTAACAAGAACCCTACCCAAGGCCAAGCTCAGTAGGTCAGCTGTATTCAACTAAGCATTTAAACAAGTGCTTTAAAATAAGCCCCTGAAGACATCCAAACATTCCTGAATAAGTCTGTGATAATGATAAATGTTTTATTAAATTCTTGCTTGAAATAGGACAACCATATACATAAACACCTATTAGAACCAAAGTAAAAGACTGCTAATGACTATTCAGCTACAATTCTCATTACTGAATGATAGTATAATAGAAGTGTCTGTTCACTATATTGTTGATGTTAATGACCCTAAATTTCAGATATAAATTTATCATTATTAGAAGTTCTAATTCTGACCTATAAATTAAAATATTGTATGCATATAATTACGTCTTTAAATATTTTATTTCGAAATACTTATTTTTGCTAGCCTGGAAATAGTTGCACCTAATTTAAGAAAATATAGATTAATGTCTTTGAAAGAGAGTTTCTGAAATGAGCGAGCAACTAGTCTTCCCATATACATGTGCATACAGACAATAAAGGGTTCTGGCAACAGTTCTGGGGGGAAGGTCTAGTAAGTCTATGGTAAGGTCTAGGGTGGCGCTTGTGTTGGGGAGTATACGGCAGCTGTTTGTTGACACCTGGCATGTGATTGTGAAAGGCTGCTCCTCGCTGCAGCGGATGAGAGAAGCCCCAGGATATCGCTGCTAGAGGCCACCCAATGCAATGTCTGTATGGAAGTGTCTCATCACTGCAGAACAGTCCAATCTGCACAGAATGAAATATGACATACGGTTACACACCGATGACTTAACTGGATGGGCCAATGTATCAGACCATTCTTTTTAGACCATAGAGGTGTTATGCTCTGTTTCGGGGGGGGTGCGGTGTATAGTTAAATACTTGCATAAATTTTATTATCAAAACCTTTTTATAGATCTTACCTTCTCTCATACTGGTGTACAGCACCAGTAATTACACTGAATTCCGGCAAAGTTCCATTGGAGTTATTTTAGTGTATCAGCAATGAGAATTTAGTGCAGTTTAATTAGAGATTTCTCAGTTGTATTCCAGATACCAGCTATTTATCTCCAGTGGCTCTTTGAAATTAATCTTTCTGATTTTCCGTATAAAACTACTTGTGCTGAAAAAAATAGCCTTTGCAACTGAAAGACTTGAAGTCGTCTAAGTTCTTTTCGGGTAATTTAAACTCTTAATATTTAACCATGCCAAGGCATTTAATTGAATGACAGTAGTTGGATCTTTACAATAGGAAATATTGCATATACTGTGAAATATTTTAGCACCTCACTTATATCAGTCATCTTCTCTTTGAGGATTAACATTGATCACAAAGTTATTTTCTGTGGCCATATCTTGTGTAGATGAACACAGACATAGTTTTGCGGCTGACACCAAAGGTCTATGCACTTCATTTTTATTATCTTCAGAAAGCTTTCTTGAGCTTTCTGGGACACTCCCCTGTAATTGCCCTATTTAACTGGAATTCATTTACACACACACACACACATATATATGAACTGACTGGAATAGCAGGAAGGTATTACTGGACAGTAAAACTTTCATGAAGAGAACCTTTGTGAAGCAGACCTTTTTTTCTGTTAATAAAGAAGGCAGATCAAGCTAATGTGGAAATGTTGACAAGTTACTGGCAAACTATCTTGAATAGACCTGTGTAGACATATGTGTAGATAATGAGTTCTTTTTTAAAGTATAGCATTTTAAAGCACAATGTATTTTAGCAAAATATAAAAGTTTGCTGTTATTGCACATGGAATATATTAACAAAGACTGTCCACTTCACCTAAAAATATATCCAAACAAAACAGTGTCCTAGATTATACAACTCCTATATTCAACTCCTTTAAAAAGCTACCAGAGGTAAACCTCAAAACAAATGACATTGATGCAACAACAACCAACCAAATGTGTACCAAATGTTTCACAGAAATTATATCTTACATCAGCCGCCTTCTGCTGGCCCACTTTTCATTTGAAAATATGATTATCCTCATCTGATCAAATTACAGGCTGTGGAAGTAAGGTGCTACATTATGAATTCCATCCATGAATTCCATCATCTTTCTAATTTTTCTATGCGACATTATTAAGCAGCAGAGTTTATGAGGCAACGGAGTGATTCTGCTTTTGGGGGTTTTAACCAGGAAGTAATGCATTTCAGAAGAGTAGATGTATATCAGTTACACAAAACTCATTAGTAAACTTAGAGGGTGGTCCACTCTTTAAAAATTGTGTATTAACATCTTCTTCCACCCCTTTAGAAATTCATTATCATTTTCTTTTTTTCTTTCCTATGTTTACTTCTTTCCTGCTGTATAGTGTTGGGCTTCCAGTTGGTCACCTGGAATGGAGAAATGAAAGGCACACAGTATTTTTGGTATAGAATGACTCAAACAATCATTTTAAATACACCTTTATTCTGTGATCAAACATCTGTTTCTTCCAGATGACGAGTGCTTGTACAGTGCCTGTCAGAATGATGTTCTAGTCCATGACTGTAGATCATAGGCGCCCCACCAAATAACACCTTATGTATTGTAACACAAAAGGGACCCAGGTTTTGCCATCCTTATTCATATCGAGTGTTATCTACTGTGGCAGTAGTTCCACTGCTCTCACAGGGTAATGTATTGGTCAATAGGGATCAAAATGGCAAAATGTATGAATAATTTCTTAACACAGCCCTTAGTATTAAAGCAGAGAACACTGTTTGCTATTCATGACTTAATGACTAAAAAGGGGAAGTTTAGAACTTTCTAAAATGAAATCTTAGGTTCAGTTTTGTTGAATGGAGCCTGGAACAATATAAAAATAAAAAGTCCTGTTTGCTTTAAATAATTTGTTATTGGAGCAGAGAAGTATACAGAGATGCAGGGACGTGTTCTGCCAGGTGTGCAGTGGTTTATGCTAATCTGATGCAAGCTGGGCCGTTTTCCAAGCTAACAAGAGATTTTTCCTCTGACACCCCTGTATTATCGGCTCCTGAGGAAGCTCTTGCAGTTACATGGAGCCATGTCCTCTTGTGATTTAGGTAGTACTTTTAAGATGCTGCAGGAGTGTTCCCATAGCCCGTTTTCAAGCCCCACCCTTAGAAAGAATGGAATGAAGTAGTGTTCATCGAGCATCCTGAATTCATCATTAACAAAAGCCCGATTGTGTAAAATAAATTAGTTCTAAAATACAAATATAGAAATTATTGTTAAGAAGATTATAGAAACAAGTGAAGGAAAAAAACGGAGTATGTTTACTTAGCATTTGACTTTAAATGGAAATAATGAAGAAACGTAGAAGTGTCTCTTATTTATATTTTCAAAACAAGACACTTGAATCTTTTGGAAAAAAAAAAAAGCCTTGTGATTTAAAAATTATTTAGGGGGATTTCTGAATAAATGTATGAAATCCAAAATTAAAAAAAAATGAAAAATTCCAACTCGATTTTGTCTTTATTTTGGAGTTGTTTTTTTTTACTGAAATGTAGCCCTTTCTTTCCAAATTAAGCAAATGGTTCCAGAATCTCAGTTCCTGTATTATTTTGACTATAAGACCCTTTTTTCCTTTTTACATTCCCCATTCCAGAGAGCTATTCTACTTTGAAACCCTTATGTTCTTGGAGGTGATATGAACATGCTTTCTGCACATTACCCTCTGCGTGGCTGACAAGGGAATGTGCCTGCTTTTCTCCAGCATGAAAACTACAGAGCTTTTGCTCTAGTTTTTCTTCCTTACCTATTTGTCAGTGGGTCATTGAACAAATAGAAGCTGAAACAACATCAAACAGATCAAAAAATCAAAGCTGTGCTCAGAAAGAGTCAATTAATTCCAGAACAAAGATCTACTCAGTGAAGCTGAGAAACATGTGAAAATAAAGGCCTCTTTTCATTAGATACATCCTTTGGAAATCTTCATTTATTGCACTTTAAGTAGCCCTTTTTTGTTTTTAAATGATAAAGGACATCGAGGTGGAATATGCCAGTGGGAGAAAGAAAGAAATTTTGACATAAGAGGCAGAGGATCAACTTGTACAAGTAAGGTAATACTCAAGTTTTAGCTTTCCCTTGAGCCTGCTGGTCCTTTACCATTTTGTTATTTTTCCATTGGGAAAATTTGGTACCAGTCGTTACTTCTTTAGTGAAGGATTCCCAGGCTTGTGAGATCTGATTTGCTTGCAAAATTATGGGGAAAAAGAGTGGAGTCGTGATAGTGCCCCAAATAATCCCTTCAGATGTGCAAGCATTTTCTAATAGTTTCTCTGTGATAATCTTGAAAGTTTTCGTATTACAGTAGGATGCTGTTCAGTAGTCATGCCTTTGTAAAAGGGCAATGTTGCTGCCTTAGTCACTGCAGATGTTTATCTGCAATAAAGTGAGGTGACATCTTTTCCTCTATATTCAGCAAAATTAAAATACATTTTCAGTCCCTAGCAGTCTCTCAGATTTTCTCAGTGTCAGTCACTATTAATCACTTCAGATGGAGCCATGAAGACCACTCCTAATGTCCTGCCAAATGTGCTAAATATGCCTCAACACGGAATGAATGTCCAGAGAGAGCTTGATCCTTTTCCTGTTGGTTGATGATAAAACCATCACTGACTTCTATGAAACTACCTGAGAATCTCTAAATTTTAGTGGGTGATGTAGATATCAAGTGAAGGAAAAGAGCAAAAGACAAAGACGTGACGGTCAGTTCCCCTGTTGCGGAAGCAGCTCAGGTTCCCTGGTAGATCAGTCCTCTGGTGTAGGTAGGTCGGTCAGTCAGTCAGTATGAGGGTAGGTAAGTCAGTCAGACCAACGCACAATCTCCACAGACCAAGAACTATCAAAACACTGGTGCTGGTCCTTCTTCTTGCAAAATATAAAGGAAAGGTATCACTGGTAAAGGACACATTGACACTCTCAAAATTCTGGAGCCAGACAGCATTTGGCAACAGGTACTTGGATGATAACCTTCATAGTACAAAACAGCAACAGGACCCTAATTTCTCTGAGTCCCCATTTTAATTTTTATCTTACTGATCTTGAAGAGCTTTGAGACATTTCTCTTCTACAACTTACTACTTTTAACGTCTGGCAAATTGTTTTCCTGGGGGATAGTGTTTCCAAGAAAGATGCAGGAATGACAGAAAACTATTTGTTATGGACTTGCAGAGTGTGTGTACTATTTGCTTATGTCTGTCTGACTCACATTTGCGTTGAACTTACGCTCTGTGCCAGTACAGGATTGATGAGATGCAGTAATGCTGATCTTTCCTCTTGAATAAGCCGCTGATTTAAGTGGGCACTGCTGGACTAAATGGACATAATATCAGCATTAAAATGTAGGGTTTTATTTATTTAAAAGTCACTTTGAGATTTGTTTTGTAACCAATTGCAATAATATTGCATATTATTCTGTCTGGCTGAAGTAGCAAGATTTTTTCTTGTCATCAAATTTTAATTGATAGTCCTAAGATAGTAAGTAGGATACTAGTACAAAGAAATATAGAAAGGAGAAGTTGGTAAGAAATGAAGCAATTCAGATGGCTGGCAGTGTTAAAGATAGATAGTAATTATCCTCCTCTGATAGTTATATGAAATCTGATTGATGTTTCTCTGAACATAGTAAATGAATCATGTTATTTTTCCTTTTTCTTTTGAAGTTTTTTTGTATCTTGCTTGTAGATTCCTAGGAACCATTAGTGCACTATACTGTGAATTAAAGGATGGTAGTTATATTAACTTATTTTCTGCCTTCTCTTTTGTTTTATCCTTTCCCTCTGTCTGCACAAATGCCATCTGTCCCAACCAGGTTATGGACCATTGAAGTTGGTTTTCTCTGTTGGGTGGACAGAGAGGGATTGAAGAGCTGTGAGCTTTAAAACCTAACTGGTGGACAGGATCCTGCTTCTTCTCTTCCTTTGCCTCCTCCCCTGCTGCTACTGAAGTATGTAACATCTCTCCCCCTCCTGTTTTGATCCGTTTGCTGTCAACCATTTATCAACCAACACCTTTTGCTTCTGGTTCAGAAGGAATTATAGAATGGTTTGGGTCAGAAGGGACCTTTAAAGATCATCTAGTCCAACCCCTGTGCCATGGGCAGGGACACCTTTCACTCGATCAGGTTGCTCAGAGCCCTATCCAACTTGACTTTGAACACTTCCAGGGATGGGGCATCCACAACTTCTCTGGGTAACCTGTTCCAGTGTCTCACCACTCTCCTCATAAAAAATTTCTTCCTTATATCCAGTCTAAATCTACCCTCTAGGAAGGCTAGACAGCAGCAGAAAATATGGCCTTAAAGGAGCTAGAGGACGATGGTTGTTGGTTTCGGGCATAAGGAAGTAATATAATCTTTTCTGACCAATTCTGGCCTGGTCCCTACTATTGCTTCAAACCAGAAGAGAAGATTCATTCGGATTTTAGGCTGGTAGGCGTATCTCTCTGATTTCTGAATTTAATGACTTGCTATATCATTAAGTCAAGTCCCATAGAAATGGTCCTCCCACTCTTCACTCACCTCTTTCTCTGTATTTATAAATAATGTTTAGTTCAGAATTCTTGTTATCATAGAGAATATTTATATTCCAAATTAAAAAATCACTCCTCTTTTGTTGCTGAAGATTTACCTTTTGTGAAATACCAGCAAAAGCATTATGTCCATTGTGAAGCATGTTCAGAGATGGGAGTTGATTTTATTTTTCTCCTCACTGGGAAAGGAAATTGCTTTTGGTTTTATATTAAATCTGAAATGTGGTAGCTCAAACTATGTAGTTTTCATCATGTTGTGATGCCATGTGTGTATATCTTAAGTGGTTTTTGTAAGGGGCAAAAAGCTTCCTTTCTCATAAGTGCAAGGCAGTGCTTATCATCTCACAAAGCAGAATCTACTATATCAAGGAAACTTTCTGATGGAAACCAGAATGGACTGACCTTACATATAAATTTTGACCATTTATTTAGGCTGTATTGACCTGACAAAGGAGAAATTATCTTGCAGAAAGAAAATTAATTTGCTATTTCTTTAACTATTTTCCTCTGGAACATAAGCAGTTGATAGTAAGAGCTTTTTTTTTTTTTTTACTGACCATATTTCACTCTTAGAAAAGTCAGTATTTTTGTTTGTCTTGAAGAATATTGTAAAAAGTCAAGTGAAAGACTGGAATCATTGTGCTTGAAAGTGCCTAGAGAAGGAGCTCTTCTGCTAGATTCTTGAAGGGTTTAGATCTTGGATATTAACTTAGAAATATAGCAGACAATTCACTATACCATGTGTCTCCTTGTAAGTAACCCTGTCTAGTGAATCAAGATCTAACCCAAATCTCAGTGAAGACAGGCTTTTGAATATAACAGCTTACCTGAGTACTTCACTTGGAGCATTTATCTGATTTATACAGTTGTTGAGTCCTGCAAAATATGGTTGAAGACAGTGGGGACCAGGTAAGCCAATTTTGACATTCTGAAACAGGGACACTCAGAATTACAGGCATATCAAAAAAACAGACATATCAAGAAAAGTCTAATGCATGAGGATTCTGTCCACAAAGTTATGGCATAAAAGTTCCCTTTAACTCTTCTGACCAAATCTAGAAAAGGAAGATGGAACCAAACTAGGAAGACCTAGAGATGGAGGTAAGTACTGAAATTCCAAACATGACTCAGATTCAAAATTCAGTGGAGTGAGGTCAATCTTTCTAGGTCAGACATGTCCCTGCACACATTCCTCAAAACACTGCATCAGGATCTATTTGGCCATTTTTTTCTGATGTGGATGCACATACAGTGTCCCTTTGAATTGCTTGAGATTCTCTGTATCATATACGCTGTATAGTGTTGATATAGGAATACGTCCCTCAAAGCGTTGTAAGATGGCATGGTTGCAAGTAGCAGCTACACAAAAAGTGCACAACTAACTGAATAAAAAGAGATAAATGTAAAAACAAACAAAATAATACTGAACTGTCAACTGAACTATAAATAAAATCGTATCATAATTATGGGAAACCACAACAATTGCTCCAAGTCTGTTTGTAGGAGTAAAAAGAATTTGTTGGCAAATGTCTCATTTACTCAGAGCCACAAAGATAAGTACAGTGCTGAGAATTTCTCAGAGAATTTTCAGTGGAATTTCAGTGGCATGATTGGCATTTTATCACTATTCATACATTTAAGACAGTACTCTGCTTCACAAGAAGAAAAATATTATTTACAAATATAGCTTGTTATTTGTACTTATAAATCAGTGTATGCCATGCTTTGCTTTAATAACTCTGATTACAAAATGAAATGAACATACAGTTATGAAGGATCTCATACTAATTCAGTATATAAAGATGTAAAAGCTTCTAATAATACGCAAACTGTATATATCAAAGGAAAATTGTTCTGGTGTCACTTTTAATGAGGACTACAGTTACTTTTCAGCACTGGTGTTTAATGCTTACAAAGTTTTGTTTCCTTTCTTTCCATCTTCCTTCTCCCCCAAGCAGACATTTCAACTAATTTAAATGAAAATAATTATATCATGTTCCAGGAGATTCTTATCCTTTTGATTCTGGCAGAGGAGCAAGAGGGGAAAATCAGACATCTTCTTCCCATATATTCCAGAGGGCAAATCTATACTAATATCTGAGATGGACCCATAAAGAGTTGAAAAGATGTGAATGCATTTTGCCTGAGGTTTTATGATAGAAGGGATGTGGAGACCTTACGAGCAAGGATCAGAACTTCTTTCTGTATCATGTTCTTGATGTTTTTCAGGGGAAGATTTAATGGACTAGCAGAGACTTTTGCAACACACATGTAATTTGCAGCTGGGGTGTGTAAAAATCTAGTATGGAGGGGAGCTCCCTTAAAGCTGTCCAGAAGCTGTGGGTGAAGACAAAGAACCTGGAGCTGTTTTGGTTCCCTGCAGTTTTTATTGCACATTATGTGTTTTGACCACTTTGGTAGATATACATGGAATAAATATTCAAACCATTTGTAAGAATGAGTCTCAAATGTAAATCTGGCCATGTGTTATATATGCCTTTAATAAGAAGAGGCAGAGTGGTGTGCATAAAACAATTTTTATAACACAACTGATGGCAGAAAAAATTTTCAGTGATGGATCTCTCATTTCTTTTCAGTAACAGTAATGTTTTCATAAACCGTATTAAAATAGTCCAGCCACATTGAATACGGTGAAATATCTCTTAGATTGTTAAGGACCATTTATGAAATCTGACTTTTGTAGAAAGGCACCACAAATACTTTCAAATGAGGAACCCAATTCAGCCACAGATTCACTCTTCAAATACAAGCTTTGTATTGTTCTAGATTTGTTTAAATTGAATTTATACACATAATCAATCGGGCTGCCAAATGGACTTCATACCTAACACCTGAGTTTCTGGGAATAACTCCTCAGCTAGTGTAATTTCTGTGACTCGGGTAATTTCATGCTTGAAATAATAATGGACCTCACTCTCATAAATGTGGCAAAGATGGGGAAAAAAGATGATATTAAATTAACAGACATTGTATTCTAGGGACATAATAATAAATAAAGACAGGCTAGCAACCTTACCCAGGGTTGAATTGTTAAACATATGTTTGCCGATGATTTCAGGAAACTAGAGGTGGAGCGAGAATGATCCAGTGTGCTTCCTTGTCTGACAACAAGACCAGGGAGAGTAAGAATTTGGATATTTAAGAGTTTATTGACTTCTGCATAATTCCTCATTTTTCAGATCCATCCTAAACAATTTTTTTTTTTTTTAGTTGTTGAGTTTATTTCTAGATAGGTTGAACCCTTCAGAAGTTAGGTCTTAAGGAATTTTAGTTCCAAAGGTTACATTCTGTTCAAATCAGAGATACAGATACTAATTTATCTAATTGGTACTGAACGATGAATTTCAGAATATACAAAATCTGACAGTCTTAATCACCTGATTAGAGTTTTTAAACATGGCAGCAAGTTAAGCCATGAAATGAATGTGATTTGATTAGTTTTCTTTGACTACTAAGTGTGACTTTTTGGCTGACATCTGATGAATTTAAAAAATTGTGGAGCTTACAAAACTAGAATAGTATCCATGAAATTGATTGACTAGAAAGTCAAGCTGTAAAGAATGGATAATTTAGAGTATAATAATCTTGTAACAGAATGTCTTCAGGTCTTTAAAAGCTATCACATGTATTTAGATAACTTGAACTACTAGTCAATATCTTTCTCCAGACAAACTATAAATTATTTACCCTCTAGTGTTCATTAAAGCATCTGCGCTTCCAGTCCATAAAATCAACAGAGTAATATGCATCTAACATTATTTTTAGTAGTTATTAATACATGTTCAGTTAAAGACATTTCAGTTATTGATCTGGAAGTCAGAACTACTCATGTTTTGCAATGGATTGTCTGTCCATATCTTTGTAATTTCAATTAACGTTATACTTGACAGATGATCTGATGATACCAGATAACAGATAGTCTGAGTGCTATCTCCAGAAGACCAGCTTTCTTGAAGCATTGGAACTTGTAACAGGGTTCAAGGGATGATGTAGGCACACTTTGGTCACGCTGAAAAGTCTACATTTTTTAATACCTGGTGTTATTTGTATATGATTCCTAATTATATTTTCAGTGTTTGTTAATACCATAGGATATACTGTTACATCACAAAAATATTGCACATACACATGTCAGATGTTACTGTACTTTGTGCTAAGTTTTATGTTTCATACACTAAACAAGTAACTTGCTATGAGCGTCTTTGATAGGCGTTCATTTCTGATAATCCCCTATGGTGCCAAAATTTTGCCAACTTAGAAAGCAAACGTTGGAGCATCTTGGCAAGCAGATGTATCAGCACAACATGGCACATCATACTGTGAAGCAGCTAACTGCCCCATAGCTTCACTGCTGTGCAGTGCTGAGGAGGCAGCTCTGGGCTGGTGTATATGGAGTAACATTCTGCAGGTAAACACAATGTCCACTTACAATGTCCACTGGGCAGTAAACATCCATGTTCACTTGTGGAAAAGTAATCTAGAAGTCAGTTAAAGAATAGGATAAAATATATTAGGGCCAGTTTTACTTTGAAGGGAACACAATGCCTTCACAGGGAGCCAGGATCACAATATGCATAACTCAGATTGTTGCTGAATTATGTGACTGCTCATGAGATCAGTAAGGACTTAAGAGATATACCTAATTGATTGCTGACATTCGGATGTGCGTAGAATATACATGAACCTTCCAGTCCTCAACTGCAGATCAAAGTCCACTGGGTGACTTTACTAATTTTGCTGTTAATTCAATTTCCAGGAGCAAGGGAACAGTTCCTGAGAACTGCAGTTTGAATCATCAGGCATAATATTCTTCATTCCAGCCACAAGAGGCTGCCCATTTCTCCTTGAGGTTCTTGGATGGGTCCTAGCCGCAGTGGGGTAGCTAACCCGTATTAGAAGTGCAATGACTTGTTCTGTGCAAGGGCGAGGGTTGATACCCTAAAGACCTTGTTGCAAAGAATTGGGAATTTTTAAGCTGATTGATAAGAGCTTTAGGGCAGACGTAGGACTTTTTTCCAGAAGTGATTATAAAATGGTCTGAAATGTTTCAGTGAAAGTTTTGGCAGGGAATTGGCCAGACACAGACCAAGAAGGAAATTGTGAATACACAGAGGGAATTTTTAGCTTCCTTTCATAAAGGTCAGAGCTGATATCAAAACTAATCAGAACCCTTAGGATGTGTTCATTTGATCAGGGACTGGATATGCATTGACTGATACTAAGTAGGGGATTGTTAACTGTAAGGGAACTCAACTGGGGATTTGGGAAAGCAGGTCAGCTAACCTCAGCCGCCTCCTTTTGGCAAGCAACCATTGCACAAGTTCGTTCCAGAGGATGTCCTAACAAACCAGAATTAAATAACCAGAATTAAATTTGGATGCCTAACCTAAAGATGTCTTCTCAGGTATGGTGTTCTTACTTTCATGTGCAGTAAATAAATATGCCTGTTCCCATCTTTTTCACATTCATATGGGAGTCATACTGTCCTGTTCTAACCCCAGACTGAGAGTCAACTGAGAGGGTTAGGGGTTTATACCATGACTGTCTGGGTTCCTGCTGCATGAACTGATGAAGGTGTAACCAAATTAAACCCCATGTTTTGTATCTTGGCTTTTTGTGTTGCATGCGTGGGCTATTAAGACCTCAAGCCATCTTTGAGTACCAGTATGTCATAGTTCTTAAAAAAAAAATTTGCATAAAAAGATCTTTTAGTGAGTGACTTTCTAGCAATTTATAGAACAAACAACATTTTCCCCCAGGCAGTTAGTAGTTAATTTTCATCTGGATTCTTATTTTTTACAACAAAGCAAGCTTCTCTTTCAAATAATAAGAGGGACATTATGCTTCAGATCAGTTTTTGTATAAGAAATAAGCCAGAAAATGAATCAAACCACTATTTTGCATTCAACAGATCATTTAGTAAACAAGCATAGAAAATTAGAACCCTATTGATATGATAATACATAACTACAACTGTACTATTTTCTGGATCACAAAATTTTAATTAAAAACAGTAGAATACTAAGCCAACCTCACTCTTACTCCCCACTCCTCTTAATTACTGAGCATCATGGAATTTTGTCTTTTTTGTCAAATTTCTACTAAATTAGACCTGATCATTACAACCCCAAAACGTATAAAATTAAGCCCCTGTTGATAAAATAGTGCAGAAATAAAAATACTATTTTCCAGAACACCAGCTTTCAATACCACATTATCAGATAAACTTTAAAAGTAATTTCATTTAAAATTAATCTGTAATCAAACTAGGAAGTTGATCTTATCTGAATCATTCATTTTTTTATTAGTTTTCCCATCCCCACCCCCTTCTACATAAATCGGCTCTTCAGATAAACAATTTGTCAAAAATCAAATAAATTGTTTTAATCCCCTTTCAAAAAGTTTTCAGAGAAAAGAAATTAAAAAGCATATCCTAAACTGCACTTTGGCACCATATAAGTTTTTTCTTTGTAGCTGAAGAGATACTAACTCTGTATGGGAAGGCACAGATTCATTTTCCATTGTCGTAATATTTCCCTTTCATCTTCAGCATACTGACATCAATATCATATTTTGATGTCCAACTTTATGATGACGATGATCTGGGATTTTTTTCTTCTTTTTAAATTATAACAAATGTTTCTTTATTTCTTATACATAGCATAGCATCAAAATGGACAATCTTCATATATTTACTGTTGATAGATGACATTTGATTAAAAGATGTTCACAATGTCATCCAACTATTTTGCAATGGAGGAAGTTTGGATGCCTGGTGAATGAGTGTTGAATGTTACAACGATCGCTTGATTGACTTCTGAGTGTCCGCTTTTTAATGTAGCTAACACAATCAATGTTTTGATGCTGATTTAAGAAGTAAATGTACCTTTCTGCAGCATGTCTGTATGTACTGGGTCTGTCTGGGGTGGAGTTAATTTTCTTCACAGCAGCCCAAATGATTCTGTGTTTTGGATTTGTGACTAAATCCACACCAGTGGATTCGTTATCATTGAGTAGTGCTTGCATGGGGTCAAGGCTATTTCTTTTTCCCGCCCTGCGCCCCCATCCCCTGTGAATAGGCTGGGGGTGGGCAAAAGACTGGGAAGAGACACAAGGAGGAGGAAGTGGGAACATTCATGGTTATGGTGTTTGTCTTCCCAAGAAACTGTTACTCATGCTGAGCACATAGCTTTTTCTTCATCTGTTAAATTGTCATTATCTTGATCCTTGTGTCTTCCTACCTTCCTTCTGTTTTCTCCCTGTCCTGCGGGAGAAGGGGAATCAGTGAGCGGCTGTGTGGGTGCTTGGCTGCTGCCCAGGGTCAACCCTTAACACTGTATTTTGTTAGGTTGTCATCTCAGAAAAACAATACTTGATATATTCCCTACTTCATTCTAATATTTAACAAAAGTGTATGTTCCATCATGCCTTAAGATTAGTTGGTTCTAGTAAGTAAATGACTTGGTGAAAGATAAACCAGGCTCATTTAGATACTTTAGGCCATAGACATTTATTACCAGCTCTTTGCAATACCTCAGTTCTATTTGGCTTAGAACAGTTTTGCAGTGCACAGAAATATTTTTTATCATATTATGAATAGCTTGTCAGAAGGAAAGAATAGTTTATTTAAGACTATATTCTAAACAATATTCTGCTTTGGAGGGGTTGGGGTTTTTTCCTTATGTGAAATACTAACTGCCATGTAGTTGAGACAAAACAGTTTTTATAGGTTAAGTATGTTGTATTTGAATGGTGACTTACTATATTGATGAAATTCAGGACCTATTGTTTCAAAATGGACAAAAGTCTGTTAAAATATATAAATCTCTGGAAGCCAGTTTGAACAGTAGTTCTGAGTGAGATGAAGTCCAGTGGAATCACCATGGAGATTAAATGTACTCTTGAGCACGGGGGTTTGCAAGGCATGTCTGGTTGGGCAAAGGATACTACTAAGATTGTCAGCATGGGTTCAGTGAATTTAAGAGAGTAAGTTTGTGCATGCAATTAGGAAAAGAGACACTTGTCATCCATGAGGAGACCTTATGTCCACCTCAGAGGCTGGTTCTGCCCTCTTGTCATAGTGACTGTACTTCAAAGTCAAGTGGCTTGGTAGGGTGCCTGATGCTAACCTGAGTAAGAGTGTCTTTGATGACAAATCTAGGTCTACTTAAATGGAGGAGAAAAGCAGTAATAAAGACAAGGCAAAAGGAGAATCTACTTGTCTCTTAAATGCCAGTACCGCTTGTCACTGAGTTGGACTGGAAAGGAGACAAATGTACTTGAGGCCTGTTTGCTGGTGTTGCTATGCTGGCAGTTGGGAAGACAGATTCCAGTGGTGCGGAGTGGTTGGACCTACTCGGCTGGTAAACAAATGGACCTGGAGGAAAGAGCAAAGTGAGAAAGGGAGTGGGTGTACGTGTTCACCAGGAGAATCAAGACATCAGGCTATTAGATTTCAAGGAAGTTGAATCCATCACCTGTAAGTATGATCCAAAGCACTTCTGAGTTAGCCTTCTAACTCTTTTCATGGTTAATCTTTGATGTAGATATCTGTAAGACATCTTTTTTGTTTTCCTTCCTTCTCTAATTTCCATTAAAGCCAGGCCATAGCAACGGAAAAATGGGGGAAAGAATGAAGTGAAGGGGTGTAAAAAATAATTACTACGTTGCTTGCTTTTTCAAAGTACTTGTGATTAGAACTGCTAATTAAGTACAGCAGAAGGGCTGTACTTAATAAAACACTTCTTTTTGCACTTAGAATCAAGACCATTGAATCAATTGACAACCAAAAGATACTGCTTGCATTAAAAAACAAACAAACAAACAAAAACCACTATGTGAAGAAGTTATGATGTGGAACATGTATGTTGGTGAAACAAAACATTTTTTATTTTCATATTCCAGCATATGATTAAAGCAGTTTCCAACATTATTTTGGCATGGAACTTGACCTACTTTCGCACTTCTGAGGTTTAACAGAAAATATTATTTGTATTCTATTCCTTCTTTATAAAAATCTGTGATATCTATCTTTAAGAAAATTGCACTAAGCTGTGACTAGTATGTGTGCAATTTAACTTATAATAATAATTTATAGCTGAATAATAGCATTCCATGATTTAGAATCTAGTAATAGTGTATAGACATTGTGCTCAAAGCAATAATCATTACTCAAGTAAGCAGTACCTGCAAAGTCATCCACAGTTGTGTAAATAAGAAATTACCTACATTTCTAAGGAATGAAGGATCAAATCCATGCATAACTTAATCATAATACCTTCTTACACTATTTAAGGCTTTTTATGAACATGCTGCAAAGGAGTAAATGGAGATTAATGAGGTACTTGATTTGCAAAAGGCATATGAGGCAGTAAGTCAAGTGGATTCGTTCCCACTGTCCTTTTAATGTCAGATTGCTAGACAATATCATTTTTGCCCAAAAACCTCTTTTCTTACTGTCATTCAGCTTTTCTTCTGCTTTCTAAAGTGTCTGAAAGAAGGACCTGAGATGTTTTTCTTGGGAGAGCAACCGCTTAAAATGCTGAACCTAAGGTGTAAAACTAAAAGATTAATTCTAATGAATGGTTTAAAATTGAACTATTAATCTTATAATTGTGGCTTCTCTTTCAGACTTTAGAAAAAGTGTATGTATCCATAGACTTGTCTGTTTTTTTCTAGTAATATATAGTATATAGGATTATAAAAATACTCTCTCTCTGTACAAACCTTGCTTTGCTCCCTATTAATGTTATTTTTCACCATTACCTCCCTTTGCCTGACAGCGAAGTCCTGTGACACCTGAAATTGAATAGTAAGTGCTGACACACAAAGGTACTTTCCAACTAAATTTATGGCAAATGAATGAAGTTTGTAATGTATTCAGCACAAACTGGGATAAGACAATGCCAGCCCTGAAGATCCTCTCTGTTAGCTAAGATTGTATAGGTAAAAGACTAGTAGTATTCTCAACAGCATTATAAGCACATCCCCAGGTCTCTTTCATCCTCTTTTAGGTGTTGAAATGGTAGCAGTCCTATTCTCTTTTTTTCCAATTCTGAGCAAATGAATGATTTCTTTATGCTATAGCTGAAAAATATTTAGATCTTTCAAGGCACCGTAGCGATGTAAGAGATGAAGTAATTTTCTTGCTGAGCACATTGGTGAGAAAAAGAAGGGTGCTATATAGTAAGAAGAGGAGAATAGATTAAGGACAGGACAGATTACAATTTCATATCTAGATGCTACCGAGATTTTGTTACACTCAGGTTTAATATCTCCCCCTTCTCAAATTATGTTGACAGACAAAATGGATTTTGTTCAGTTCAAGGGTTATTAATGATTAAAAAGTTCATCTGTCCTTAAGAGAAGTAGCATTTCTTGTGGGTGATTCTGTTATGGAGAAAATATAGTCAAACAGATACTAAAATTTAAGGCATAGCACAAAAATGTATATGTTCATATGTTTCAGTGTGCCTTGTGTTCCTCACTGTCTAGGATATTAGAGGAACAACGGTGATATTAAGTTTATAAATCCGGTGGAAATGGGATTTTGACATTACCTATTACCTATTACCTACAGGTTTCTTTGAAAGTCTTCAAAACCTTTGACATTTTTGGAAATAACCCCCTAAAGTTGGAGCTTTGAAGCATTTGAAAATGAGCTTCAGTGAATTATGTTTGAAAACTCTGCTGTGGTATTTTTTCTTTTTAAAAGTGAAACACTAATCCTCAGACTGGAAGGAAACTCATCCTCTCTTTGCTCATGCTCTTTTTCAGTTTCACTTCATGTATCTGTTATATATTCTATTCTATTTTACTTAGTATTGTAATATAAATATGTTTTAAATAGTTTTTATCAATGGTGTTTCCAAAAGTGAAATAATGCATAGTGCTTTTTTTTGTTTAATAATGCCATCTCTTGGGCCATAGTCAAACTTCTTGTCCTCTGCAGCTTACTGCCCTGCCTCACGGTCTGTAAGTGAGAGTGTGTCATGGATGTCTCAAGATCCACTCCCATTCTGAATTCCAATCCTTCCATCTTTTCATCTACTCATATGTCATGTTTACTGCAAAACGTCTGGAAAAAATCATATTGAGGTGTGGTCTAAAGAATGCAGTGATTCTGGCATCAAAACATTGGAAACTGTTAAAAGCTTTAAAGACAGTGAAACTGCAATACAGCTGTCTCTCCCTCTCTCTTCCTGCCACAGCCTGCCAAAAGCATGCAGTAGGTAAGTTAAATAGTTTTGTTTAAGAACAAGAAGTGAAGTGGTTTGTAGCAGCTTGAATCTGTTTGTGCAAGCATAATTGTTTACTGAAATTCTTTACAGTACATTCCCAGGGGCTATGGAAATTGGTCCAACAACAAGCTCTGCTATGCTGCTGCCCCACTCTACTGTCAACATCAGCTCTTCTCAGACAGAGAAAGAAGGTCTCCATCTTCCTCTATCTGAAAACAATTCATAGCTTTCAGGAGGAGAAAAGCATTTTTCTCTGCTGAAATGTAAATGTGGGGAATACAGTGATATGATTCAGAGGAAAATAAATCCATTGTAGCCTTCATAAATTGAAGTGTTTGGCCACTAAGTCTGAGAATTGGATAAAAATGTTGTAGCACCAAACCTCACTATTTATTCCTCAATCAGATTAATCTGTCTTAAATTTTGATTCAAATGCTTCAAACATATGTCCCTATCCCAAAACCATTCAACGGTAAGAAGCTTTATCATTATCTGTCCTTTTCCATGGTCCTTATGATTCTTCACCACTTTGAACCTGCCACTTCAGGATGTAGGATAACAAAATTTTGAAAATATTGGCACAGCATTTGTTGCATTAGCATGCAAATTAGCTATCATTTTTCATGAAAGTATTTTATTTTCCCAATTGACTTTTGATGTTGATCTTGATCTTAAATGTAATCTAAGAAGAAAAGAAATTGTTTTTAAAACTATTAAGTTTATGTCATAAAAAACCAAACTATTTAGCAAATGTTTTGATTACTTTTTTCATTTGTATGTTTGTGGGGGATCATTTTTATAAATACCTGAATATCCATGTGATTTTCTATTATTTCCAACTTGCTTCATAGAAAGAGGTGAAAATGCATTGGAGATGTTTCATATTCTTATGAGTGATACTCACCATGTACATCACCTAACAGCAAGTCAGAATTAATGCACACATTTCCTAGGCATCCACTACTATTCTCTCTAATGATCATCATTGCTGCAATCACAGTCTAATTACTTATTTTCAGTTATGATCTTTCCTGTTTTTAAAACAGGAAAGTCTACTTGTAGAGAGTAAACTGACTGACTGGTGGCTTTTATGGAGCACTTGTCCTCTTAAAAATCCTGTTTCATATATCTCTGCATGTGAAGCACATATAATGTGCTTTGCTCTGAAAATACGAGCTCTGATCTTGGAGGAAAGAATACTGAAAAATATCAAGAGGGTACTGAGTGCAGCTTTGGGCTTCGTAGTACAAAAAAGACATTGACATACTGGAGCTAGTCCAGCAGAACACCAAGATGTCTGATGTCTGAATGCACACGATGTAGGAAGAGAGGCTCAGAGAAATGGTTTTGCATAGCCTTTAGTATAGAAAGCTAAAGAGACATAGATATTTCTATTGTATTCAACTACCTAATGGTGGAGTGCAGAGCCAGGCTCTTTCCAGCAGTAGGAAAAGAGCCAACAATCCCAAGTTGCAACAACCAAAATTCTGCAAAAATACAGGGGAAAAAAATTACAAAAAATTTCATAGTGAGAGTAGGAAAATATTGGAACAGGTTGTCCAAAGAGGTTAAGGAATCTTCGTCCCTGGAGATACTCAGTATTCAACTGGACAAGCATCTAAGCAAGGCCTACATCTGCATACTGGAGATAGCTATATCCCTGCAAGCCTGCCAGCAATATCATTGTGGAATTCTACCTGGGCTTTGTAGATACAAAACAGGAGGGCAGAGGCAAGGGAGCGAGTCAGGTAGGACCTAAGGAACGTAATGGTTGTGACAAGCTTACTGGAGAATGGGCCTGAAGACCCAGACGGGGAGTTTCTCCATGTGTGAGCTCCATGTCAAATGGGACTAGGAATAGAACACAGCTAAGCTACCCTGAAGTCCCTGAAAGTTTGCAAGAAAGGAAGCAAAAGCTTCGTCTAAGAAAAATGCGAACTGCCATTAGAGTGATGAAGGGCTTGCCCACCACCGGCTGTGGCAAAACCTTAAAATGCCCTGAAACCAGCTGCTTACCTGTCCTTTTAGTAACTAGTACCCAGGGTTGTTCAAATTAACAATTGGAATGTATGCCACTGTGAAGTAGGAAGTGTATTGGTTTGTGCTAGAACTATTCCTTCTAGACATCTACAAATTCTCTTGTCATCCCACACTCACGAAACACAAAGGAGACTAGGAGGGTGTTCCCTATTAATAATGTAGCTGGGAGTATGTGTACATGAGGACTTCGATTCTATATTAAAAAGGGATTAAGGAGCATTAAGAGTGCTCACTTCTGTGCAACCCTCCGATTTTTGCCTCCCTGGAGAACTGTACTTTTCTACCTGGAAACAAGGTGGAAAACACAAATGTGCAGTTATACAATTAATAATATGGCATATAAATCAGGTTTCCATGCTGATTCCTTCCAGTTTATGTTCTGAGTTTATGCCAGTGTCTCCAGTGCTGTTGATGTGTATTTGGTTCCTAAAGACAAAGTAGGAGTGGACAAAGATATTCAAGATGACTCTGCCCTATTTCTGCTTGTTAGGGCTCCGAAGATAGTTTAGGGAAGTTGATTTATTTTACCTCAGGTGCTCCCTGAAGGAAATTACTGCTAGGATAATATAGTTCTTTAAAATACTCTGTAGCCAGCAGCTGTGTGGCTAAGTAGAACAGTTTCAGCCTAATATTTAAGGAACTGTGAATTTATGAAGCAACAGTGATGCTTCTATTAAAAATTGATATATTTTCCATGAGAATAGCAGCTAAATTATTGCTGGTTTTTATATTAAATACACAGAGCATTTGATTAAAATGTTTGAAACATCTAATATGTGGCTTTATTAGTTGGACATTTTTAATATCCTACTTAGCAATTACCACCTTTCCATGAGTGCCATTCAAAGAGGGCTTAGTAAGTGTGATCCATGTCTATGTAGATACGCTGCTTTGTCTTCCATCACTGATGGCCAACAGTATTTTTTTTTAGAAGACATCCAACAGTAATTAATGTCATCTCTGCAATTGTAACTTCCCATTCAAATATTACAAAATAAAAGTCAGAGTTATTGACTTAAAAAAACAAAAATATGTTTGCAATAAAAATATGTAAATAAATGCATCCAGACACATATCACATTAAAATACTGTATTCAACTTGTAACACTCAGGTTGAAATAATAATTGACCTAGATGTCTTCACCAGCATCGCTACTTATTTTAAGTAGTGGCTTGCAATCAAAATCTGCCTTAAGTGGCCCTTTATTTCAGTGTGTCAAATTGGACTTTCAGGAATATCTGAAATTTTATGCTTTTTCAGTTTCTGATTTTCATTTTTCCTGTACTTTTACAAACTCTGCCACTTTACAGCTATATCCAATGAAATAGTAACAATAACAGCAACATCTGATCTACCAAAGCCGAGTCTATAAAAATTTTAATCAAAATAGAGCAAAACAATGTTCTCTCCATGTTGTCTGCTACTTTGTCTAACAATGCTAATTAATTTAACTGATTATTAATTTATTAATTCATTTCTTAAATTTAACTGCTGATGACCAAAACTCAGAAACTTAAGAAACTCAGATGTCCAGGTTAAAGGTCTGGTGGATGGTAGACTCACTTCATAATAAATGTGGAAATTCTTCCAGTGCATCTTCCCACATGAAGTCTAAATTGGTCTCCTGAGTTACTTATCCTTCTTCCACTGACTATATCAGAAATCTAGCTAGACTACTGATTTAGGCATCTCAGTTAAGTATCTAGAGTTGTTGATATTAATATAGGCTTAATATTTCTGATCAAGACAATCAAGCAAGAAAAAACTTTAACTTCTTTCGAATGCCCCAAATACTTTTATTCTGGTTAATTCAAGCTCAGCATTAAAGTTTCAGGTGCGTTATTTTTGTATCCTACTAGCTTTATCTTATTGGCTTTATCCATGTATACTGAGAAGTGTCAAGTTTTACATCACAGCAGTGACCACACCGTATTTCAAAGGAGACTGTAAATAAACCAGCGTGCATCACTTAAGCATAGACTCATTGCACAAGTAAACTGTTTCTTTGCAGAAGGCGTAAATATTTCACATTTAGACACAGCAATTTTTTTTGGCATCTCATTGCAATACTATTTCATGTTGAAAAGTCATCTTCCCTTTCTTTTCTTCCTCTGCCCCAACTGCACTGTGGCTTTGCATACCTTTGGTAGTCATGTCCAGATTTAAAACCAATGGGAATTTTGCCATTCAGAGCATAGAAGGTTTTGGGTCATCAAAGGTGATGTCCTGTGTTCATGAGCAACTGTTTCATACAATTTCATTTCTAAACAGATGAAGTTTGAACAGTTAAGAACTTTTTTTATTTCTGTTTGATTTTACATCAATGAAATTAGGACTTATTTAGTGCATTAAGTGCCCAGGACATGCAACAGAGGCCCAGATCTTGCAAACTGACACGTGACACAAAGATCAGCCAGTAAAGATCAGTTTAAAAGACTGGAGTCTTGCAAGCCAGCAGTGACATTAACCTACACTTCCTTGAAGCTAGTTTTGGCCTGTCTGTTTTCTGGCGTGACTGGTTAGCCTCTTAGGGGTCCCTTCTGTCTTCAGGCCCATTCATCTTACTCTGCTAGCTTAAATGGTTAAAAATGCACACACATTTGGATTTTTCTCTTTTTTCCATGGAGAGTTCTCCTTAAACTGAGGAGAGGTACATGTGAGGTCAGGACAGACACAGTCCCAAATAGTGATCAGGTGACGAATTAGTTATCACCACAGTTCTGCAATGAACTTGATCTGGAAACGGAAGCAGGGCATAAGGAGTTAATAATCGGTTCCACTAGCAGACCTTGAAGCCAGCCGGGCCCAACATATAGTCATGGTTCCCAGACTGACAAGCCATTCAAAGTGATTTTTTAAGAGAGGTTGTAAACTTGTTGCCTGTAACTGCTCACAACAGTTGCTCACAATTGGTCACGACAGTTACCAATCTGAAAGAGTTAACTTTCTTTTTACATTCTGTAGGAAAGCATAGCAAAAGTCTTCTATCTCTCAACGAAATAAATCTCATTTTGATGTTTCTAAATGATCGCCAAATGAGATAATCTCTTAATCATTTCTCACCGATCTCCCAAATGACAGTGTATGGGCCTGATCCAAAGCCTGGTGGAGTCAATGAGATTTTTACCATAAACTTCAACAGGTTTTGCATCAAAACATCACTAGGTCGTTATAAATAAAGCCATCAATTCCAGTCTGTAATAATACAGCTCACCACCTCCATGTGTAGCACGAGTGTAAAAAAAGTATTTAAAATCTAATGAGATTAATTTAAATTAAACCAGATGTGGCTTTTTTTCCCCCCAAGTTAAAAGGGGTTCAGGCCCACACTTTGTATTTTTTACAACATTCTGCTGGCTTAGTTGAATGTCTGCATTCTCCCCTCTCTTGGCTGAAGCCAGTGCCCAGTGTAGAACAGAGTGTAAGACTCAGGGATAATAAACCAGCGAGAATCTGATTGTGTGCTCAAGTGCTGAAGTGATCCTTCAGGGCAGAGGTCCTGAGTTTCAATCCCTCTTCTAAAATTGATGGTACATTTTATCAGATCACACTTTAATGTAAGATACAGAAAATTGTTTTGTTTTTTGGTTTTGTTTTTTTTTTTTTGGAGTGAATCGTCTCCTTAGTTCTAAACATCTTGTCTCCTTAGTTCTAAACATCTGTATTTTGCTCAAGTGAGATACTTGAGACCTTTTCTGGATCTAATTCCAAATGCCCTGAAAGCCTAATCACAGTCTTGCATAATAGCAAGACATTATATTAAGCACTGTTGTCTACATTAGAGGATGTAGGCTATTTAACTGTATTAAGAAAATACAAATATATGTGCTACAAATTTTACTTAGCAGAGATCACCTTAATGAGCATTACAATAATATTCTCTTCATGTTTAAAATGATGCATTATAATCCCATAAGTACTGTACTTCTACCAACCTGTGAATTATTAATAAGGTGATAATCATGTTAATGAAGCTGCCTTATTAGGTCTTGATGGGTCTTGCTAACATGCCAGTTAACTGTCTGTTGATGTGGAGGGGAGAAGTGCTTTTCTGTGCTCGGAAGGGTACTAGAGAAGTTAATATTTTCCTAATAGAGTTTATTGTGACTCTTTCTAGATTTTTTTTTTTTTAAAACTGCTTTTCAAGTTAAATATTGTGATTGCCCAACCAAAGTCCTGCTTGTCAGTTTTACATGTCTTTATGACACATGAAGGAATGATGGCATAATATAATTAATGGGTTACTGTAAAATAAACCCTATTAAAAGTTAACCATAAATTAGTAACTCAATATGTTAATCAGTAATATGACCACTTGAGGCAAATCTCACTTAAAGCAACAACAACAACAACAAACCAATAAAAAACCACAGAATGCAACTGCTTATTTTCATTGTCCTAGATATTTCTTCAAGCATGGTAATGTTCTGGGATGTCAGAGAAGTACAGAGGGCAAGAAATATGTCCCTGCAACTCAGAAATAACAAATAGCATAAAGACTGAGTCAGCTCAGTTTGATAAACCAAAAATCTATCATCCATCTCTCTCAAATCTTAATGCAAAAAACCCAAACCACATTAGCATATTTTTTTACTTAGAAAAATAAGGCTGTTTGTTTGTTTGTTTGTTTGCATTTTACATCTTTAATACTGAGTTCTCCCCAGCAGCTTAAAATACACGGAATAGAAATCTGTTTCCATAACATTTTCAGTCCAATTTGCAAACCTTGGAGATGCGTGCATTTTGGATTTCAGCTTCTAATACATGTCTGTCTGAAGTTTGAGGAACTTATCTCAAAGAAACTGAACTTCAAGAAATCCATTACAAAACTTGGAAGAACTAAGCAACTTTCATCAGCTTGAGCTTTCCATATGTTGTGATGGAATTTATTTTTTATTTCATTATTTTTACAGCTTTATCCCAGGCCCCTTGGAACAGTAATTAGAATGTATTTGAGGTTGCAGACAGGACATGCTGAGAAACAGGTATTATTCTGAGTGTAGCAAATTTTAATAGATTTTGCTGCTGGTTGTTGGAACACAGTGGCTTTTGTACAATGGTGGATAACATACAAGATGCACATCTTGGTGGCTCAGCTACACTAATGCCAACATTGGTGTAATCTAAAGCAGCAGGACATATTCTTATCTTGAACCAAAAGGACCAGGATATCATGGTAGGCTGAAATCTTGTGTGACATTGAGATGCTACAGAAGAGGGGTGATCTGATCTTGGAGACAGGGCCTGAAATTTCTATTTCATAGAAATACAAAAAAAAAATCTAAATAGTAACAAAAAATGCAGTAAAATTTTGCTGGTAAAACAGAATTTCTGACATTTTGTTTTGAAAAGATTAACTGGCATAATGTTTTCACTTTCTTAACTATTATTATGTTATAATTGATGTTCAAAATAGGCCAGTGTCTTGCTAACATGTCAAAATGACAGTTAACATTAAGGAGAAACAGTGGAATAGTGGTGTACAAAGTTTCTTCTCTTCCTTCCTCCTTTCCTCTCCTTCTCCACGTTACTGAAGTATCACTATTCCTAAATCTTCCCAGTAACATTTCTTAAATCTTATTTTGACCACTGAATGAAATATATTTCGTACAGTGATTAATAACATTGATAAAATGACAATAAAAAAGTAATCTGGTTAAAGTTGAGAGAAAAGTTTCTGCTATTTTTTTCATTAGTTTTTTGTTATGCAAAGATGCAAAATGTTCTGCTTTTCATCAAATCAGCATTTTCTGATGGAAAACTGTTCCAATTTTAATCACTTTTTTGCTAGGTGGTTACAGATAATCCTCTCACCCAGTCGGTAACTTGCTGTGTGCTGATTAATTCTCTGTCAGAAAGGTCTGGTTTTTCTTCACCAAATAATTTATTGAGCTCTCTATGAAATGTCTTTGAAGACTTCGCCATAGGAAAAAAATGTGAAATCAATTGCTGCCTAGGAATCTGTAACTAATGAATAATACTAGTCTGATTAATGTCAAACTAATTCAAGTCCTGCAACTAGCTAGCTGAAATAATTTTTACTTGTTCAGTTACAAATTATATTTAAAATCCCTGGAGAGTTTCTAATAATGCCAAATGTCAGTGTCTTACCTGTACAACATGGATCTCTAATGAAACCCTGAAATGAGCAATTAAAAGAAATATGATTTGGACTTACAGTTATTCCAATGAAATTTTATTTTTGTTTTCTAGAGTTAATCTTTTCATGTGCACTCTTATACATACCTACAATATTTTCATATAGAAGCTTCCCTTAAGAAAATAATTTAAGAAGTTGATTTAGTCCGCAGCAGGTGGCCAGCCTTTTTTAGGGCTGGATGATTCACAGGAGAGCTCATTCGGCCACACCACTGCCACAACAAGTCTGATGGAACTGGCTGCTAAGAACTGCCTGGGCTGTGATTGCCGCTGAATCAGTCCCTAAAGAGTCACCACCTGGAGCAGAAAAGTTTCACAAAATGCTTAATACAATTTCAAGCTGTATTAGCTGTTTAGTGACAGCCAGCAAAACTTTGTGTAAGACACCCATTGAAACCCTTTTATCTGTTTGGGAACTGCTTCCCACAACTAAGCCTCAAGCTAGGAGGCTTCTAAGCATTATTAGTGTGTTGTAAGTACGCTATTTAATATTTTTTTTTTCTTTGTGTTTATTATTGGTTTGGTTTGGTTTTTTTTTTTTTGCCTGCAGCTATCGTCACATTTCAAGAGTAAATGAAAGAACAGCCCATATATTCAATGTTTTGAGCTTAAGTCCATAATGCCTATTACACACCCTCCCACCATGTATACTGGAACTCTGCAAACAGTAATTCGTACAGCATCCCACTGCAAATTAGTACTAAATCCACCTGAGAGGTACATCACCTCATCAGTGAAAGTGCTGATCCAGTAAAACTGCTACAAAATCTTATTTGATGTAATTAGTGATTTTAGTGCCTTGTCAAAAGTCATTCAAAGTCAGTTACAGGGACTGTTGGAAGCCAGTGACCTCAGCTGGCAGCTCTCTTGTGTGACTATGAAATGGTAAAGCCTTCTTCCACGGTCATTTCTTAGTGATTTGTTTGTTTGGTTTTTTAAAGTGAGGTTCCCTGGTAAGGCAGAAAGAAAAGATGTGTTTATAAAGAAAGGTGGATGGCTGAGGTGTATTATGCGTATCTTTCTGTTCTTTCCTCATTAATCAAATACTGAGGGATACATTTATCTTTGGAAGTGAAGATCTGCATTACTTTTTTGGCTAGTTCATAATATAGTTATAATCAAAAAGGAATTTAATGCATGAAATATGCAATTTAAAAACTATAAAGAAATTAAGGGTTGACTACACTGCAAAGAATCCCTTCTAAAATTGTAGACAGGTAATCTTGTACTTACCAAAAGATAGTATTTGGGCCTTAACTTCCGAAACAAATGGTTGGAGTCTATGAAATCTCTAAAAAATAGAAGAAAAAAAATATTTTAAAGCATTCAGGGGTAATTTTTATTTTCATTATGTCACTTGCTCAACTCAGTTATGTTTAAATGCCATCCTGTGTTGCACATTATGTAATTTATAATCTCATTTTGTTTGCTGTACAGAATACCTGGATTTCTTTGTTGCTATGATCATTTTAGATATGACATTTTGAAATATTTAAGCATGTATTGTTTTATTTAAGCATATATTATGGATGTAGATTAATTTTGGTGGAAAATCTAGAGAGGAGCTTGGTTCTCATGTGGGCAGGGGACTTAGGTAGCAAAAATCTTAGGTAAAAGGAGTAGGAAAAAAATTTGTTGGTTCCAATGGTCCACGTTTTCCCCTGGAAAATTCCTGCAGTGAATTCTGTGTATTGAAGGATTAACAGGCTGAGCCATCATTATTTGTAATTCTTCTTTATACTCCTCCACATAACTTAATGTGAGGTCTTGTCCTGGAAGGAGAAGCAATATGTTTTTCATTCCGAACTAACTAGCTGGCCATAATTACCATTTCAGAATTAGCATGTCATGCTGCAGTTGATCATACTTTTTAAGACACTTCATTAAATCTTTAGATACCTTTTATATCTTTATATATCTGAGGTGGCATTGAAAGTTTCAGCATAGAATACGGATATCTGAACTTGTTTTAACTGAGATAGTATGGATATTGGAAGTTCTCAAAACACAGCCATTAATACTCAATTATTTACCTTTTTTTGATAATAAATTGAACTATGCCTTTATCCCAGAAAGGGGTGAAGAATTTGTCTGTTGATTTTGGGGCCCCAATGTGCTGGTGTCCAGCCTAAGATATCTTAAAAGAGACTGACATAAAGAAAGTACTGCCTTTTACATCTGGGCTGCCCTTAGGATACTTCAAGTTGGGCATCCAGTATCAATAGCCATTCCGGAGAAAGTTGGTCCAGTATCTACCAAAGCCGTCCTTTGCCTGTTTCCTCTCACTTTCACTAAAGCTGGGTTCAATTTGAGAATACAAATGCTAGGCTAGCAATAATTTCTCTTGCCTTGGCCATACGAGGTAATGTATTGTATAGGGAGTTTTCTGATTACTTTGCCTTGAAACAACTTCTTGTCATTGAAGGTATAAAGTGTTAACGACTTGAAATCATTGAAATTTACATTGAAAAGAGAAGCAAGAAAGATGGCCATTTAGCTCATTTTCTTTGAAGATGGAGGTGTTAGGGTTCTGAAAAATAGCTGTGAATGCTGAATAGTTGATTTGATTAATCATTAAGTTAACAATAACTTGCTATTTGTTCTATTAAGAAAAGTAGGAGTCCATTTTTGTTGCTTTTTTTTTCATACAGTTCTTTAACTTGCCTACATTTATGTTTTAACTTCTGACAGTGTTTGGAGTCAGAAAATGCATTCCATATTAGTTTTTATATAAATATTATTTACAAAAGGTAAGATTCTAGGCTTTTTGTTGGATGCATTTCAGTCTACACAGTCAAAAAGACAACAAAAAATAAACTGGTTTATGTTCTACAATTTGGACTCCCACAACTAAAATCACTACAGATTATGCTGAGCTGCATCTTCCTGTGATTTTTGTAGTCTATCACTTTCTGCTTTATGCTGGCTTTCTTTAGTTTTCTTTTGGAGCTGCTTGGCAGAAGCATCTCCATTCAGAGATAATCAGCAAACTACCATTCATATTCTTGGCTGAGATCCAAACTACAGTTAATCTGTGCGGATGAAGTCAAGATACCTGTGTATGACTGTAATTACTGTTACCTATTACTCCCTGTTAGTACTGTAGTTGGGTTGTTGTTTTTTTCCAGCAGGAGAAATTGATGACAAATTAGGTTGCTTTTATGACAACCTGTTTCTTTACAATTCTGTAAAAGTGCCATGCTTTCCTGAGCACTAAGCTAAAAAATAAGGATGTACGTATGTGTTTTCAACATTTCTTGTCCTTTTTACATTTACACAATTTCTCGCCAAGTCAGCCTTGCACTCAGATTAATACGAAGATACTTTCAGCTTTTCAACTGTTCTCTCTTTTGGACAGAAAGATATGCTTTGCTTCCTTTTCCTGAAATCTAAATGGAATGGACATGGTTAAACTTGTACATTTCAGCAAAGATTATTTTAGTTTCTATCCCAGTAATGAAAGGAGTGGTAGCAGACCATCTCAACATTGGCTTATTAACCTTCATTTTATATTAAGTGCATAACAAATAATTAAAAAAAAACAAAAAAAAAACCCAAAAAAAACCCTGCCCACATTGTGAGAGTAAAGGCCATTGTGGGTCTGTAGGTGAAAGGAGGACATGTGGAAGCTCCCTTTAGCCTGCGAGGGGGGCAGGAGGACGAATACACAGATACCGCAGCACGGCAGAAAAAAGTTCAATTCTTCTCACCCCATGTGTGCATAGTTTTCGTTCACGAAAAAGCTATATCAGCGCAGGGAGAAGAGAGTAGACCCCTTAGGCTGTAAGAGACACAATTACCTTTCTGACAGCAGTGAAATGGATTTTTTCATGCAGAAAAGATGCAACTGAGAGTAGGAATTAAAAAAAAATGTGTGCTTAAAAGCATATTGTCCAATAAAATTTGGAATTTGCAAGAAGAATATGCTGAAGTTTGTGCGTGTATATGACCACATTCTTTAACATTCATTTCTATAACTGGATACAGTTTAGGCATACATAACCTCACTAAGTTTATTGCTTCTTTTAATACTGTCTAAAAGGCACACTAGCTGTTTTCTAAGGTTCTACTAAATTGACTCTAAAAGAGAGGAAAGCAATGGAAGATTATTTAACACTAAAATAGTAAAACATATTTGTATTATCCAAAAATAAAACCAAATATTCTTTTATACTATCACTTAACCATAAATCCATTCTAAGCAATATTTTTTATTTAAGTCAAGTAAAGATTTCACAGTTCTGTGACTTCAAATTTCTTTTTTTTTCATTCAGATTTTCTGAACAACTTTTGCCCCAAAGGATTTTTCCCCAGGAATGTGATACTTTTATAAAGAATTTTAGAAATGTAAAAATGCAAAGGTTTGGCTTCTCTTAGAAAAGTACTGAAATAGTTATTCAAAAATAATTCTGAATTCTTAATTCAGTATAGATTTTACATCCATGGTCTGTTCCAGAAGACTCTTTATAATCCACTGTATGGATTAAGATTAAAATTGATTAAACAAAATCAGGAAAAAGAACTCTTATTCTGTAATTGGCATGTCCATAAAACTTCTTTACCTATAATGGTTGCCAAGTAGCACTTTGATTATATCATGCGGTAAAGAGAAGCCTTCAGCCCAGAAAAGTAAAGAGAAACTTATTTTCACTTCAATTGAAAAAGTGGTCAAGATTGATTGAGACATTTTCATAGCTGAGATATTTTCATAGGAATATAGCTCGGGATCTTCTGATAGACCCATGTCTTTTCTGTTTTGTCATCTATTTCCTTCAGCACAGCCAAGTGTGGGCCATCTGGAACACACTCCTGTGTAAGAGACAGGGAAAAAAATACTACTGGACGAAATGGAGCAATGATTATTATTCTGGGGAAGAGATGTGCTTGCTTTTTGGTATTAGGGTTTTAGTTCCATAATGGCGTCTGCTGTTGAATTAGACAAGGTTATAGACATCTTGGTATCAGTTCGGTGTGGTTATTTCTATTAGAAGACAAATAAAGGATGCATTTTGATTTAATAAATTAATATGGGATACAATGCTTCTGGCCTAGGTATTGGCCTAAATCAATTCTACAATTGAACTGGCTTTTGCAGGTGTCTGAAACTAGAGGCAGGACTCTACTTCTTGGCTTTTTTTGTCAGGACACTGATAGAAGTGTTGAAACACACTTTGAAAACAGGTACAACTGAAGATGCTATGGATGAAACTTCCTGAAAAAAAGTGTCTACTGCCTCTTTAGATGCATGCAGACATCCAGCTGCTGCTACGGAAGAGGAGGTCTCCACTGGGTCTCATATGTCTATGAGTCCAAGGTGGATGCCTCTGAACAATGGCATTAGATAACCATGGTTAGATGTGTGAATAGCATCCTACAAAATATTGTATCATTGTATTTCAAGGTTAGTGCATCAAGTTTTTCTCCAAATCTCTATGGAAAAATAAAAGTTAAATGCTATGGTTCAGATTTTTCACAATGCTTATAGACATGCTCAATCTTAAACTATTGTTCAAGATAATTTCTATTTAATTAAGGTTGAGTGTTTGCTTATATTGACTGAACTCAAGGACATTTAAGTGTCTATTGAAAACTAAATATGTGCTCAGCTGCGTTGTGGAATGCTCAAGGAAACTGCAGTTCCTTAGACCGAGGAAGAAATAAAAGGCAATTTCTAGCTAGATGGACAGACACAAAGAAAGAAGAACTGCAATGAAAGTATGCTTAAAAAAGTGAGGGATGTGAGCCTAGCAGTCAGAAAACAGGGTATAAAAAGAATTCATAAGACAAGTCTAATGTTTAAGTGGTGATAACGATTAATTTTATAGAAAAAGAACAAACAAAAAATGCAATAAAAGACAACGAAGTAGTGTTGATGTAGAGAAAAAAGTTTAGGTCTAATGGATTTGGCAAAAGCAGAGGGATGGTACAAAGTGCACAAGGGGGATCTGAGTCCTTGAAGTCACTTATTTCAGCTGTTGGGCCATACAGGAGGTAGGGACGTATAACAAACATATAATGCATGTATGGATTCAGATCTTGCTGAAAGAAAATAGTTTAAAAATTAGGACTGACCAGTACAGTCCTCATGAAGCCAGCTCTTCCATCCACCTGCACCAGAACTGCATCATTCCTGTTAAATTTTTAAAACCTTTTTCTTAAAACTTTCAGTAATAAAGGTTCAGGGGTGTCTTCAGGAAATCTACTGCAAAGCTTAGTTATCTTTGTGTTCAGAAATTTCCTCTTCATTCTTGACAAAAACTAGAACAGAAGGTACTGTAGAAGGAGGATGACTGGAGAAGACATGCAAAGCATGTACTTCATAGGTGGAGATGCTATAAGAAGAGATTCTGTTTTCACCAGAAATAATACAGCAATGCTTACAAAAGCGAGAGCTGAAACAATAGAGGAGTACAAGAGCTCAGTTTCCACTTAGGTTCAGAAACTGCCCTGAAATTAGAGGGGAAGAGAGCCTGTGAAGAACACTGATTCTGCAGTCATTATTATTTGAATAATTAAAACATGTTGTAATACTTTCTTAAAACTTGCCCTCAATTCTTAGTTGTCCCTGCATGGCTTTGAAATTAAATTCTGATTTTACCTAATGCAAGGATGTTGTTGACACTTTGAACTTTTACTTAAGGCCTTATACATGTTGGCTTACTGAGGTAGGGCCTTTTATAGAGGAAAGAAATTATTCTACATGCATGACTGAAAAGAGAACTGAGACAAAAGAGTTAAATACACATTTAATAAACTGCATTTTTACTCTAAACTTTTAAATTGAACTTGGTCTCTTTTATCGCACTGCCACCAACACCAGAAAGAAGCACATCATTAGCTGACTAGAAAAGATCAGCCTTTTCTGTGCTAGGGAAGGGTTACAAAACATTCTGCAAATAGTCAAAGGCAGGCGATTGGAAAAGTGAGAGAAGATAATTTTCTTCACAGAATGTTTCAGGGGTAATGTATAAAAAATTCCATAGAAAACTTCAGTCCTTGAAGTGCTTCTGGTTTGCACTTTTGATCCGTCTCAGATGGGTAGCAGAGTAACTTTTTACACTGGAGAGGTGGGGCAAGGTCCAGTGCAGAAAGGACTTACCGCAATAGTTTCCCATGACAAGAGAAAAGTCCTGTTGAGACAGAGTAATGATAGGAGCAGGGACAGCTGGGAGGCAGGAAGTGATAATTAAAGTGGAAAGTGGGGGCACTTGGGAGGTGTGTTTACACACAATGAGGTCTGGTATGATTTCAATGGAAAGGCAGTGCGAATTAGTAGTTCTGCCAGCCTTCTGAAGACCCTTCCTCAAAGTGCATTTTGCTCTTCACTAAACAATCTCCAGCCTAGATGATCTGAGCCATGAAGTCTAAGCCATGATCTAAGCCCTGATTTCCATCAGGGCTTATTAGAAATCAAACATTATGTTCTGTGAAGCATTGATGGCTTCAGAATTTTTTGAGGGCAAAACAAAGAGATTTTGAAAAATGTGAGATTTTTAGGCAGGAATAACCAATAACTTAGTGGTTACAACACTCATCTGGGATACTAAATCTTTGTTGTGCTTGTACTCAGAACAAAGACTTAAGACTGGATCTCCTCTCAGGCAGATGCCTTAGTCACCCGTCTACAGAGTCAAGCTATCTTTATAGCGCCATTAATCTTTGTATAACAAATTACAGCTTCACAAACCCAGAATGGGAGCTAGAACACATGACTCCATAATGAGGTGAGTAGGACAGCTACCAATCTGCAGGAGGTTCAGGGCCTCTGCAAATCTGAGTTGAATGCCTCATCTCTTACTTAATAGCTAGGACCTAGCAAATTTTCACCAAAAATTCACTCCCAGTCTTGAGACGTCTTCTGACAAAGATTTCCTAAGAAACAGTGTACTCCTTGTATATATATCCTCTTAATTAATTCCTGAATATAGTTTTGACTTCAACAAATCATCATTTTCCAAAGAAAACCTGTTTAGTTGCAAAATTCTCAACCATTTCCAATTCACATACATTCTCCGTTTTAGGGAAGAGGGATATGACTTTTCCCTAAGCTGCCCTTCGGCACAGTTCTTCATTCCACGGGCAGGCTGCCTTAGATCATGTGAAAGGCTGTGAGGGATTATGGCTGGCATCATTTTTCATTTGTCACGGGGAGCTGAACAACACCAAAGCTCCAGGACTTGAGGGCAAAAGAGATTCTGAGATTCCTGCGTGTAATATAATACACCACAACTTCATCTAACCTTTCGGCCAGGGAAACCAGGGCGAGCAGCTTTGCGCAGCCCCCGCTAAGGACAGCCGTACCTGCTCCACTACTCGTAGATAAAGAACAGTGTCTCCAAAATTAGAGAAGTAGTAGATTTGTACATCTTGTGCTAAAACACAGCGTAAAAAATGCATTGCTATGGGAAAACAATTGTTTTGAGGAAAGAATATAGAAATGTAATAAGGAATCTAGGTAATTTCTAGAAGTAGCACAAAATTTTCCACAAATGTTTTTTTTTTGAGAGGTAGAGAAGTTTAAAAAAAAAAACTTTTTGTCTCTGAAGCCAGGAAAAATAAATGAAAAAAAGAAAAAGAAAAAAGAAGATGAAGGTGTGATGATTACTAATGCATGACAATGTTACCTAGGACAGTCAAGGAGTACAAGATTTCTTAGCAAACCAGACCTTCTAGGAGAAAAAACAATTAAACAAACCAACAAAAAACCCTAGCAGCAAATCAGTAAGATAAAGCTATTAAGGTTCTTGTGGTTATGAAATTAGAATAGCTGGGATGGACAACTGGGGGAAAAAAAAAGATTAAATATTAAGAAAAAAAGATAAATGGAAAACTTGGCAACAGTTTGTTTTTAACTGCTAAACAAATTGGTTACATTGCTAACTACTATGCCTAGTAAACTAATTGAATTCTAATAACTTATTCAACATATTCTGTCTCTTCATCTCTCTGGTCTCTGGAAGGAATGTGAGGAGAGTACTATGAAGTCTAAATTATTGAAGAAAAAGCATTTGCTGAACACTATTAGAAACACTTTTCCTCTGGTAACTATTCATAGGCAGTTTTTCATAATTACTTAATATTTGAAATTGTAGAATTTACATCATATCTTTCTGTTCTCTTATTTAAAGATTTATTCGTTTCTCAGCAGCTTTCCTATGCACAGATTTATAAATCTGAATTTAAAATTCCCTTTGCATGAATAATTTGTAATGCTCACTTGAAGTTCATTGTTTCAGCAAAAATTCCTGTCGTAAATTTATGAACTGTTTGTGACCTCAGCTCAACATGATAGTTAATCAGGTATATTACTTCAATGGGATCATTTGGATGCTTCAAGTTATATATACTTCCAAGCTTTACTGATTGGGGATCTAAGCTGAGACATGCATTTTTATTATTATTATCATCATTGTTATTGTGTATTTGATACACATCTTACTGTGGCATGTATTCAGTAACCAGAGTCCCCTGGTTTCCTATGCTTTAAAAATTAAGTGAAAGAAAAATGTCCCTCCTGCGCTAGCATGCCTTGTTTTTTTTTGGTTTACCTGTGCATTGCTTTTCTCATAGCAATAGTTCAAGGTCAGCTCCAAGCTTCTTAGCAGTAACAAAATTAGCAAAACGAAATCTTGACACCTCAAGAGAAGGATAACATAAATTGTTCTAGGTTTAGCAAGCTCAGTATTGATGGCAGCGGTACAGCACTCCCTCAGACGCCATCCACCCAAAAAGTTCATGGTGCTGAAAGTAATGTCCTCGCCCAAGGAGAATCACAGTTACAGGACATAATCTGTATGTTGCTTTGTTCTGCATCTGCTTCCGCTCTCACTGGCTTTCTAGGACTGTGGCAATGTGTGCATCTGCCTGTCCCATGGAGACAGACAGGCCTGCCAGGTGAAGAAGGAGACATAAATAGGAGCTGAGCTCATCTCTACCCTGTCCTGCTCTGCCCTGTACACCCACTGAGCTTTTAAAGAATATACTTTAAGGAAAAGGTTGTGGGAGAAACTGTCACAGATGTGACCTGATTTATACAAGCTGCAGAGAAGATCGGTGGCAAAGATGAGAAAGCAGTCACATTGATTTCTATATCACTGTCTGTCCCCTATGTGCACCACGTTGCAGCAAACTCTTCTAAGATTGTAACAATAGATGCTAGGGCATGTTTCAAAGGGAAAAATGACTTTTCGTATATGGAAGTAAAAGCATTGTGTTTGAATGCAGAAGTTCCTCCTGAAAGTGCTCACTAGCAATGAGTAAACGAGCAGGCTGCTCAAATACAGACCTGTTATATGGATTTTTACTCATTCTGAATGAAACTTCATTCAGCAGTAACATTTGGTTTCAGTGTTTCTGTTTGCTATACATTTATACTATGATAGGCTTCCTTATGAAAGTGCAAGTTTTTTTAGATATTTTATCGCTAATTATTACATTTAGTATATTTACTACACATGAAGTTATTCCTTGGTTGAGTTCAGTGAGCTAAAAAATGTCAAATAACTTCATAATCTTTAAAGTTCACTTGAGATGATGTATTAGAAAAATGTTCAGCAAATGTTAATTAACAATAATCTAGCCATATACAATGCAGCTTGATTACATTTACATATAGAAGAAAGTCTAATGCAAATGGCATCATCAGATACTTGTATTGATGCTGTACTAAACACAGGCTGTAGAAAACATTATTTTGTCTCCAAAACCAACAACTTTAAGACATCTTGGTACCTAATAGCTCCTTGCAAGCAGACTATTTGCCCTTCAGTGCGGATTTCCGCGTTTACCTGATTACATTCACTTTGGAGACCCTCAAGCTGACTAGGTTTTTAAAGCAAATGGAGAAGAGTGGTAGGATTTGAGATATTTCTGAAGAAAATGTCTTTTCTAAGGTACTTGAGTCTTATTTGGGTTTACATATTTCTTTTAATGCACGTGAGCTTCCATATTAGTAGCTGACAAATTATATCTGTGCATTTTCAATAGCAGTTTCTCATAGTTAAGAAATTCTGCATTTATTCTACAGCAGCATTCCTATTCATTTCATGATAAACATTACAGGGCATTTTCCTGTGTCTGCCAGTCCAGAAACACATATGAGAATATCAGTAGTTGGTGAATGTATATCAGCAGCACAGGGAAACCAAGCGTCTCATCCAAAACTTGCTGAAATCAAGAAAAGTCTCCCCGTAACCTCAGAAGGCTTCAAAACGGGTCCTTCACACAGCCTCAGAAATAACTCATAAGCTCCATAATAATTTTCCCAGGTCCAAAGCAGATTAAAGTGGCTCTTGTATACTTTATTCCCTGCTCTGGACTTCGATTGCCTCAACCTTCATGCATTTCCTGAATGGGTCCTTTGGTACTGTAATACCCGGCTGTCCACGTTCAGGAAATGCAGTTCCAGGCACATGTTGAAATGCAGGACCTCTAAAACCGGTTCCTTCTAGAAAACATGCGTCGTCATAACCTTGACGCTCTACTGCGCATGGCTTCACTGTTCTCTTTGCAGAGCTCCGTCAGCGCTACTAGGGATGAGCACGTAGGTACAGCTATCGAATCGCACAGGCTGGTTCCCCGCCAGACAGGTTTTTCACCTCTGCAGCACTGTTAAACTTCTGCCATCTCAGAGAACAAGCTAGGGTGCAGGCTGTGATTCCCACTTTGCTAATGTGCAACAGAAACAACGTTGGTCATAAAATCCACCTTAGTTTATCGTCTTTAAAGGTATAAAGCTTGTCAAAATGTTTTTGAATTATGAACCATAAAATTCTGCTATTGTTAAGTCCTTCCTGTTCGAGATCCCTACAGTGGATAAACACCTATAGGTTTATGCACAGGATAATTTCAGTTCCCTCATTCATAAAGAATTTTTTTATGGATACTTTTGCCAGTGTCCATATCTATAACGGCAAAAGTATGGATACTTTTTTTTTTTTATTAATTAGTGCACATGTTTTTAACAGAGTTAAGAGTAATATGCATAAAGAAAGAGGACCATAACTGTTAATTTTTCCAGAAAACGTACAGACAGTTGTGTGGCATGGAATGAACTGGAATTGTCTCTCTACCAGCATGATGGGATTACACTTCATCGAAGAGAAAGAGAACATGCAGATACAAAACTGTACATTGGCATTGTCAGATGCTGCTGCTCATAAGGTTGGCTTACTCGTATAATAAATTTGGTAAGAGGCCTGTGCGTGACATGTAGATATGAGTATTGCTGGCAAGGGAACCTTCTATGTGAAAATATGACATTCTTTATTCTGATAATGCTAAACTCTAACCAGAAGCTATATATAAGTAATCCTATTTAAAGTAGAACTTTGGATAGACCTTGATTTTGAAATATAAAAAAAAGGAGAGAGAGTTTGGAAGAAAATATTGTTCTTTTGTGGTTTGTGTTTTTGAATGGTTTTCTAATGATTTTACTTCCAAATATATGCTAGTTATGAATTTCAAAACCATTTAGGCTCTTTCAGGTTGATTTTGGGAATCTGATTGACCAGGAGAAGCTAACATCATCTTCGTTCTTAATTTAAATTAAGAATCAAGGGGTTCACATCTTAGAATATTTTGGAGAGACTTTCCATGAAAAAAGTCAGGGTTGTTATTTTCATAAAGTATCTTAATGAAACATCTCTGACTGATACTAGTGATTTCTGAAAAGGAGCTGTGAAGAGGGCTTCTTGGAGAAATTCTAATGGGGGATTAAAATATTTTGAGGCAAAAAAAACAGAACCTCTTGATATTACCCCCAAAATGCAATGATGATTGCCTGCAGAAGACAGCTTGCTCCTCAGGCAGAAAGTGATGGTATCACATTTTACTTAGCATCTGCACTCAAGGAAACTCTCTTCTCAGCAAGTCCATTTGAATTGATTGCTGGACTGAAAAAAGCACTGCCTAATGTTTCGGCCACACCTCAGGCTCATTTTTGTTAGTGGAAGGACATCCCTGTTTCAGCATTTTCATACTTGTTTTTTTAACTAAAAAGGTGCATATTTTAGTATCTAAAAACAATAAAGATACTCCAAGTTAAACAGTTTAATGTGTATGTATTACTAGCTGGGGTGGAGTGGGCTTATGGCTGAATACGCTTTCATTTTTATTGACTTGTGTTCTCTGCAAATTAAATATATCGTGATGTACTACTTTGAACTGTATTGCTGCATTTCAAGAGGTCTACCTCAAGAGTAAAGAACGAAGCTCACTGTTACTTAGTCTCCTGCAATTTGGGCAGATGCTTTAATTGCTATCAGATTTAGTCTTAACATTAAAGTCAATCTAGGAGTTGTTTAACCTCGTTTTCATTGACTGACTTGGATAGAAAGGTGACATTTGGCACTGGAAGTTATAGTGCCTTCCTATTACATGGTCTGCCTCCCAAAGCAGCCTCACTAACATTTCCAGATATTAATTCAATGCAGAAATTTTTTCTCTGTATCTCTTAACCTTCCTCAGAATTTGATTCATCTGACTGGCTATGCCTTGGTTTGTTCTCACTTAATAACATGTAACCCTTGTGTGTATCAGTTGCCACCTAAATATCTTGCATGAGATATGCTTGTGGTGAAAAAGGTGAGAGAGAATCATGCAGTAGTTCAGAGAAGAACGATAATTCTGGAATAATCAAGCACAATTCCTCAAGAGAAGCAGTTTTTTATCTTTCCTGAGCTCTGCCTGGCTGGGTCAGGAAGGGTGGGCACTGTCAACCATCCCCATTTCTCTGCTTTTTAGCTGACTGGCACTGTAGGTAACAGCAGTGGTTTGTGTGGCTTTTTTTTTCTGTGCTGTTGAAGGCTTCTGTCAAGAGACACAAGAAAAAAATATTTGTCAGGCTCTTTCCTACTCTTGCAGAACACTAGAAGCTGAATTAGGATCTTTTGCTTTCTCATCTTTCTTCTGCATTTTGAATGCAACAGACCACATGCACGTGGAAATAGTTACAGCGAATGCAAATAGCCCTTGCAGTATAAGGAGCTGTTTTTTGAAAAATGCAAAAATAGGTTTCCATTAGAAAAAAAGTAAGAGCTTTGGCAATTATTTAGAATTACTGTAAAAGCTGTAAGGTCAGAATCAAAGTAAAGATTCTTTCTAAGTAGTAGGAATTTGGTAGTGGGAATGCTCATTATAATCTAATCATATTCATCACTAGTGTAGAGACTGCACAATATTTTCATCTTTAGGGTAAATTAGGCAAGATACTGCTGCTTTTTACAGAAGAAATGCTTTAGGAAGAATGCCAACAATCTAAATTTCACTGAAAAATGAGTTCTAAATACAAGCAAAATAATTTTCTTCTTTCAGTGAGCTAGGTTTCCTAGAAAAAATGCCCAATATTTTTTTAAAGTATGAGTAGTTACAGTTCTTGTGAAATATAATCTTTTATTGCTTTTTTTTTACAACATTTTTGTTCATGCAAGATACTATCAATGCGCAAAAGATCGAAGATATCTGAAATCCATCTGATATGGATATGATCACATTTACATTTTCCCCATAGTTTTCAGAATTTAGAGGAAGCTGAGCCTGCCAAAAAGCATTACAGTCAGATTCTGCGTATACAAATAAACTGTAAATTGACGTTTTACCTAATCTGCACCCAATTTATGGATTTCTACCAGAAGGGGGTGCTTTGAGCAAACTGGTGCTCAAGAGTCCTAAAGAGAAAACACTGAAGCCTTTCATCATTCCATGGCACTTGATCTTCCATGTACCCTTTCAAATATTTTAAATATGATATACATATCAGCCTATTTTCAGTTATCAAAGTCTCTTCAGTCTTTGAGCATGTAAAAAGCATTAAATAAAACAAATGAATTAGTTTTGGAACTAGCTAAGTCTTCAAAAAGAACTCATATGTTAAATGAATGAAGTATCAGGGAAAGATTTACTTATTTCAATTGTATTTGGTAAGACCAGTAGCTGAGAATTTTTTCCCAAGGTTTTTCTGGTACAACTTAACTTTTCTTTTCTTTTCTTTTCTTCTCTTTTCTTCTCTTTTCTTCTCTTTTCTTCTCTTTTCTCTTTTCTCTTTTCTCTTTTCTTTTCTTTTCTTTTCTTTTTTTTTCTTTTCTTTATAAAGCAGCTAGAGTTTGTAGGGTTTTAATTTGATGTGGAATACAATGCCATTGCACATTTGCCATTTTTAGTACAGTAATCAGAGTACTTATTTAACGGGGTGGGGGCGGGGGGGGGGAGGAAAAAAGCCATTAAGCACAAATTACCTCTAAACTACCATTGAGTTTGTTTCTGTCAGTGCTGAATATTAAGCAGTAGATGTTGAAGCACTGTCAAAGACTAGTTTCTGAGTTTTGAATTATTAGAAGTATACTGTCATAGATGATAAAGTATATAAAAATGATCATTCAGTTACTTTGCCAGAGTGACAGAATATTTTGAACTCTGCCCAGGAAAGCCAAACATGGCCAGATGTATTACGGGTGTTATTTAGATGCAATTGAGTTGCACTTCATAATGTATTCTACTATAAATATGCATTTTTATTATATTAATAAAATATAATCCTTCTTCCAATGTACTTTTAGATCAGTTCTGTTAATAGTGAGGCTTTAAATATGCTGAAGTGTAGCTAGAGCATATTTGGAAAATGAAAATAAGTAATGTTTATCTTCAAGCTGTAATTAAGGTTCATGTAAAGTTAATGTTAGGTTTTCTACACATGAAATATACATCTCCACAAAGTCATATAGATACAAAATGAATAATTAACAGCATAGATAAATTCACTCTTATCACAAATAGACTAAAGTAAGAATAAATGCCCCAATCAATCTGCACATGAATATTTTTTATTACTTTTAGAAATGTAGATTAGAATTGCAAATATTTTCAAGCAGTAGTAGAATCAAACACTATGTGTCTCTAGGAGCCTGTGAGGAAAATATATCAGGCAGATTGTTAACACCTGTGCTATTTGCCTTTAAGGTAAGTGAGGTAGGTAAGCCCTTTTTGGAGGGAGATTGGTTTGGGTTTTTTTTAATATTTTGGGGGAAATGGCAAAGGCTACTGAGTTGCAAGTGTCCTGTTCATGTAAGAAGCAGATAAACAGATCTCAAAAGAGACAGAAGAAACTGCCTAAGAATATGGATGGATTTTGCTGCTCACAAAGTTGGCAAGTCAACTTAAATCAAGCCTGAAAGCAGGTGTGTATGCAAGGACCCAGTGGGCAGGAAAGCAATTTTTTATAAATGCCTTCATTTTGGTGTGGTTTCATGTAGTCAGTTCAAGTTTGTACTTAAAGAATGAAATAACCTGATTTTAATTTCAATAAAAGCAAGCTATATCTGATTTTAAAAGCCTTTCGGTCTGCTTTGGCGCACTCCTGGTAAGTAAAAGATCTAACAAGGCCAGCTCAAGGCTTTGCCTGACTGGGAATCCTACCATGTACCCTGTATTGTGAAGCAGTGGATTAAAAAATTAGACAACTACACTAGTGTTAACAGTAGGTCTAAAACAACAGGGTTTGTTAGCTTATGAAATGCTACTTCTGGCAATTATTTATTTATTTATTTATTTATTTTTTATATTCATGGAATTTATTATTCTTTGGGAATTGAGGAAGGTGAGTGTCTGAACCCTGGAAGGTCAGAGTATTCCTAATCCCCTCCATTGCCGAGTATGATGAACTAAGAGTATGGGAGCAGGGATGATCTCAGTTTTCAGCAATCATTTTGATTATCACTCATTCTTAAGCCACAGCTCAGCATACTGTCAAGCCTGCAAAATAATACTCTGTTTAGATTTTACGTAATAACTGGGAAAGGAATACGTGAGCTCCCTGTGCCATCCAGAAAATGCTTTGGAGCAGGTAAGGGTTAGACTGAACACAGCTAGCCGGGGAGGTCTTGGCTTCACGTTCACACAGTGCTGCTACTTTACACCCTGCTCTTGGTCGAGTCACTTGATCTCCTTGTGCCTCAATTTACACTCGTTTGCAAAACTGATTAAAAAGGGGAACCTCGCTGCAAACCAGGTGCTGTCACTGAGCTGAGCCCTTCTGGGCATATGCCTTACAAAAATTAACTAAAATTTAAGGTAACACGCAGCTGATGAATGATGCAAGGATGATGGATGATTCCTTATTTCCATTCTAAATTCTGTTCTTTTAGTAAATTAATGTCATCTGTACCAGCTAGACCACTGTGTTCACCTTTGCAGCTGCTGTGCTTTGTCACAGCTTCCCTTTTTGCTTGCCTCTGTCCCTTTTCTCTACCAGGCCTGTAGTGGTGGCATTAAGAAATTAAGGAAAAAATGGAAACTAGTAATGGTAGAATGAATTCCCAGTGTATAATTTATTTGTATTTCTATGGTGTGGGCAGAGTGCCTCATATTTTCAGTAAGTTAAACAAAACAAAACAAAACAAAAAGGTAGGGGAATAGCGTTATTTCCGTTTTCTCATCAAGTGGTTGGCTGTAAGTTGAATGGAAAGTCCTTGGCAGATGATGGGAAAAAGTGTTTCGGATTTCTGTCCTGTGCTTAAACCATGCTCTCACCTTTTCTGTGCATCTTCTGAATCCTGGACTGTGAAGAGTAGAAAGCGAAAAGTAACTATCTTGTTTTCATATCCACCTTATATTTGTGTTCACCGGAATTGCCAAATATTTCTATATAGGGTTCTGCTGCTCATATTTAACTACAGGCTTTGGAGTGGTCACACAGCTTGATAATCTATAAATGGGGAATTAACTGTCAAGAACTGTAAATATTTTTCTAAGAGGGGAAAATAAATATGGGTTTATATGACAGATTTTAATACGGACATGTTTTTGATTGTGAATAGCTCATTATAATTACATATATTCAGTGATTTTTTTTTAAAGTTATCGTTCTTGACTAAATATGTTGGCATAAATATGGGCAGTTAGTGTTCTGTGTCATCGTTTATCATTTATATAGCACTGTAACTGTTAATGGTCCTTTATAATGTACAGAAGTATACTAAACAAGGACCATAACTCTTCTGTCAGGAGCTTATGAACTCTGAACCAAATATTTAGACTGGTTGATGTGATGTTCAGATAAGTCCTCTTTTTATGTTGCTTGTATACTGAATTGTGTCATAAAATGCTCAGTTATCTAACCGTGCTCTAGCAGAGCATTTAAACCTAGTTCCAAGCAGGTAAGTAGCCCTAATGACACTCCTGGAACTTCATGGTAAGGGGCTGTATATGTACATATGTGTGCTTGAATTTACCTGGTATATAGGGCAAAACCATTCTGAACTGCCCCAGAATGAGATTTGGGTAGTCAGTCCCAGAGTTGATTTGATTTTGATATTGAATAGAGTTGGGGGCATGCGACAAAATTCTTGTGAGTGAAGGATGAATCTCATATTGACAGAATCTTCCTTCCTAATCCTGTCAAGAAGCTCTTTGTAGGTCCTGGCTCCTCTCTCCCCATGCTAAAACTTCAGAGGCAAGGAACCTTTAAACCTGCATCCCCTATGCAGTTTCAGTGACTCTGGACAACAAGGTGGGACCATCATTACTGCACTGTGCACCTGTACAAATGACATTTGGTTATTTTATTAGGAGCTAGGTATTCCTGAGCCGGGGGGGGACTTCTCCTTTTTCCTTCCCTTCCCACCACTGCTTTCTTGAAGCATTCTCCATAAAGATGTCATATGCATTAATTTTTATTTGGTGACAACATGGGAGAAGAAGGAAAGAAAAACAATAAAAGAAATAAAGAAAAAAGGCAGGCTACAAAACTTGCAAGCTGATGCTTAGGCAAGCATCCCAGGTATTTTTGTTCCACCCTGCAATATGCTGTTTTAGAAACCATCTGAATTCTTAGTATTTCAATTTTAAAATCTTTGTGGTACTGTTATATTATGCAAAATGCAATCTAACATAGGGAGGTTATGGATGTGTGAGGCTGAACTGAGCGATTTCAAAGCTCCTTTCAAAATACATGGTTCTGGGACTGGGCACCTACACTCGAAGAGGACAGCAGCAATATTCAGTATTGTAAAAGACTGCAATTCTTCATAAGCTTCTTCAGACTTGGCTAACCCAAATAAGTACTGTACCATATGCAAAGTTTGCCATGTTGGATATGTTGAACAGACCCATTAGGAAAGAACCATTGGTAGCATCCTCCTGTCACAGAAGCAATTCCTATGCTTTTTTCCTTCTCATGACCTTTTATGTTGTTGTTGTGACATGACTTTATTTTGTTTAGTATTTCTCTGAGCTGTTTATCTGCAATACAGGGGAAGAGCTAAATAATTGTCTAGATGCATCATTTGAGTGCATATAAAGAAGGAAAAGCCTTGCTAAAGAAAAGTCTCTTTTTGCTAAACCAGATTTCAGTTTTTCAGTAACATAATAACAATATTATAGTTGATACCTTTCCTTCCCATATCTGGCCTCAGTCTTTCTTTTTCCTCTTCATTTGTGCCCCTGTGTTGGGGCACAGGGAATCTGAAATTTAAGAGCCAAATAGGATATTTTAATTGTTCTGCCTTAGCATTGCTCACTATAGTTTCTTGGATTGACAGTTGTTTAATTTTTTTTCCCTTAAAAGAAGTCCTTTTAATATAAAGTAAGCATTGCTTATTTACTATAGCAATAAAAAAATGAAGAAAATTACCAGTAATAAATTTAGCTACCAAGCTACAGGACACTCTGTGATGTGTTACTGGATATCTCTCTAGCTGTGCTCTTCTATTTTGTAAAAATAGTTCAGCCCAAGTATCTCACTTCCCACATTAATGTAAAATCATCAACTAAAGAAGTAACTCTGGCCCTCTTTTTTTTTCTGCCAGTAATTTCTTTTTTAATATATTTTATTCCATGATGGAAGTGCTCTAAAAGGAAAAAAAACATAACAGCGCCCTCAAACTCATTATTCAATAAGGTGATACTGTAGTGAGCACTGAGACTCATCCGTGAGGCCAAAAGCCTGAGTTCAGGTTCATTTTCTACCTGCTGAAGAATATGGCACAATCCTGCACCTCCCTCTGGAGAAGTTCTAAAACTTTGGAACTGGGTCACACTTCCTGGGATATTTTCCTCTCCCCATTTTGTGACTCTACTCTTGGAAATTCTCTCCCAAACAAACCAACTGCACAAATGTCGTTTGTTTTCACATTGGTTTTAATGAAACCATACAGTTTTTCTCACCCCATCCCACTTCTCTACCCTGAATAGCCATACTGCCAAAGATTCCTGCAGCCTGAAACTTAAAGCAGCAGTTTGTACTTTCCCATCTGAGTTTGGTGCCACCTCACCCATATACTTTCTATATGCCAGACAATTTTTTTTTTTTTTTTTTTTTTTTTTTAAATCTCCTCTTGGCTTGGTCCTGTATTTGCAAAATGGAGATCATAATACTGTCTAATCAAAATGGGCTGGCTGCCGCATGTAGCCAGCTGATGTAAACTGCAGCATGCAGGTGTTACTGTGAATCACAATAGTCCATTTCAAAGAATACTAGTTTTTTTCCTAATTTTTCAGCCCTGCAAACTGTAAGCATTCTGATATCTGAAGATATGTGGAACTGTTTGTCTTTCTCTTGAAATGAGAGCTTTGCATTGCTGCGCTGTGGCTTCAGTATATGCCAGGGGTCAGTAAGGGTTGAGCTTCCAGACTGAAGGTGTGATTCTTTCGTTTCCTGCTTAAAGTTGAAAGAAAGCAGGGTCCTTTCTGCTTGTTCCTGTTTCCTTTTAATGTTGGGCCTTTAACGTTGCCCTTAATATTGCATATGGGAAATAGTGGATTTTTGACTGTGCGCAAGACAATATAAAGGTTTCATAGCACTTCTCTTGTTTTCTTTTAACAGTTTCTCAGTATTCTGCAGAATGTTGAATCTTTCACAGGATCTGATTTATAACTTGAACTCTCTCAAATCCAGATTCTGACCTGTTTATTGATGGTAAATAGTACCTCCCTCTGCTTGAAAAATGTATATACTTGATTTAGGAATTATGCATACAGGCAGATTACCACTAGCAGTAGTTTTTGGCTATTCTTGATCAGTTGATTTTAGAAAATTGGTATCACTCACTATTAGTGTGGTGCAGTTGGAAACCTAAATTGGGAGTGATTGCTGATGTTTCTAAGTAAAACATTTTGGTTTTTAATAGTGGAAGGTAAGGCAGAGACACATTGCCAGGCACCATGGCTTTCATGATGAGCAATAACTTGTTGAGTGCTGTTAACTTGGTTGCTAGTGACTGTCCATCTGTGTCAGGAAGTAGGACAGAACCTAGATCAAGGAGGGCTCAAGCTTGGCTGTAGATTAGTCTAAAAAATGCAGCTTGTAAATAATATGGAGAAAAAACTCAAGGCAATTAACAAGGTTTTAATTCTTAGTTGAGATGAGCAAGGGACATCAATACTGCCTGTTGTGAATGTAATTGTGAATGTAAATGATATCTACAATATCTGGATCACTTGCCAACTAGTAATGCTACACAACTGGAAATCTGTGCTGCTTGTAAGAACCAGAGCAACTTTTAGCATGAGATAGTGATTAATTTGATTACAAGTTTTTATTTCCCAAATTACATGGCAAAAATTATTCACAGCTTAGTATGATTCTCTGATAACTGTTGTTGTGCTACTTAATATATATTATTACTTATTTAGGAGGGGATTGTTTGGGATACTGTTTTAATACCTCTGAGTTTACATGTTGACATGCTGAACTTTAGGAGAACTGGCAATGGAGGACACTTGGCTCTTTTTTTTTTTTTTTGTCTTTGGTGCATCTCATCATTCTTCAAAGTAATAAAACCTTAAACTAAGGCAGCATTTAGAATTGTGCAAGAATGAAAATTTAACAGCTTCAGGAGGACAAAAAGCTATGGTAGCATTTACCCTCTCTCCTTTTTCCTTCCCCTCCAGTATTTTCAGGCCTGGTTTTACACTGAGGCACTGTAAAGGAGGTCCTGTCCTCTCCCCACCCCTGCCATGACCTTCCCCTTTGAGTTCTTTGGCCTGTGAGCCAAACTGACTCAGTGTTAGGCAACCAACAAGCCATTTGTACTGCCTCTGATTTAAACTCCTTAACTTTAAGTAGATGTGCCTTATTTTCATTGTTGAATAATATGGGGGGTCTATATCTCGGATTAAACTTCTCTTTTGGGCAAGCCCTATGGAACTGGGCTAGCACAGAAACAGAGTACCAGGCAGCCAGCTGCAGCAACAGTTAATGCTGGGCTGCAAATGTGCTTTTAGTTTATCTGAGGAAGCTGCTGTTTGTTGGCTGTCAAAACAGGTAAATCCAGGATTCTTACAGTTACAGCTTTCCAAGAAAAGCATAAGGCTTCACTAGGCAAAAGTGAATGGTGATGTGTTAAAAAGAAAAAATTTCTGTCTCTCTTGTTATACCTCTGTAACGTATTAGGAATTGGGATTAGGTTGAAAACTTGGAACCTCCAGACCTCTGAAACTATTAAAATGAGTAACAGCTTTGAACATCGAGCTGTAGGATGATGCTGTCAGCTGGATACTATTTTGTTCAAGAAGTGCCAGCTGTCCAATTAGGCTACTTCCTCAGCTAGACTGAGGTTGACTGGGGCACCGGTTTCCCTTTACACAGGGTGAAGATCAGTCTTCTTTCTTGGTGGTGTACAGATCACTGAATTGTAAGGGGGCAGACTAAGTGTTTAAATAGTTTTATTTTTCATAACACTAAACTACTTCCACTGTGTGAAACAGTGCAAGGGGTTACTATAAACAAAATGTCTGCTGTTCTTTTTCAAGTCAGCTCATAATTTATAATGAATCCCAAAGACCCTGTCCACAGACTTGATCTAGAAGGAATTAATAACTCAACCAAAATAAGAATAAGTACCTGAGGGTGGCTATTTAATTGGTTTAAAAAAGAGAAATTTAAGAATTATAAGCAGACTAAATAGCTGAGACCTGTTCAAAAAGCTGCTATCACTTTTTACCCCTGAAATTTAGGGATATCCTCTGAGAGGTGAGCTAGATGCAACAAAGGCAAAAAAAGTTTAGAAATGGGAAAATAGTTGTTAAACAGCAGTCTCCCCCTCAGGTACCCATTTAAGAGGAAGCAGACTCCAACAGCATCTTCCTCATAGGAGGAAGAAACCAGGCTCAGGAAATTTATATCAGTGAGTATATGAAAAATGTTCTTGGATAGCTTCTGGCTCTGAGGATCGACCATGCCACTTTTTTGTTCCCACATCCGGGTATGTCTTCTCCTGGGAGGTCTTAGAGCATGTGCATTTAGCTTGCTGTTTCATCATAGCCCTTGAACAAAGCAATGGCTAGTCTCACAGTGAGAGTAGCAAAGGCAAGCTAACTATAAGTAAACAGTAGAAGAAAACAAAACAATAACAAAAGGATAAAAACAATTTCTGGAGTCTTCTGCTTAGTACTAACATGATTTTTTTTTTTAATATTTTGGTTGAGTTGGCTTTCAGTGACATTAAATTTTCCTAACAGCATGTTCTACCAAACACAGTTGAGTTTATCCTGTGAAAGGCCTCAGAAAGACTGTTTTCTTCCACCTGATAAGAGTTTGCAGCGTCATTTCCCAAATGTATCTTGGTGCTCAGCAAGAGTAAACTGGAGGGGTTGAATATTTTACAGAAGTACAAAACATTACTGAAATCTGTTCTAGTAATGCTTCATTCTTTGCAGGAGAAGGATGGTCTTAAGTTTCTCATCATGAGAAATCCTTTGTTAATTTTTAAGCTCTTCAGACAAGATGGGCATGCTTCATGATCATCTTTAGTTTGGCAGAAAGCATGGATTCTTTTACTGGTTCAGGAATCATAAATCACATGAGCTTTTATCTAGTTTTAATAAAATACTATATCTTTATCTGAAATGCTGGCTATAGAAGAGTTCAGCAAGATGGAAAGTAAGATTGTTTTGGTGAACTCATTCCTGTAGATCTATAAATATTTTACAGTGACCTTCAATTTGCAGAGCAAATATTTTTGTCTCCCTACATGATGGCACTCATACCTATTGTGGTTCTGCTGCATGGCAGAAGGGGAGGGCTCAAAGAACAGACAGTGATGGGTCTCCACTACCTTTTTCTCTAAGAACAGGTCTGCCCTGAAAGCTGAGGGTGTGGGATGAGCTCATGGCCGTAGGCAGCTTATACCCAAGCAGAAAGATGGGTGTCTCACAGTTATTTCAAAACTGTCTACTTGCCATTTTCTCCTGCGATCCAGCTCATAGGCTGCTGCATGGAGGGACTGCAGTAGCTGGCAGAGATTAATTTCAGCACAATCTGCAACACCCTGAGCGATCTTCTGTTCACAACTTGGTGTGGAGTCCGTTAGCGAGAGTTTTGATGAGCTAGTTACTGGGCAGCAAGATTTGCTTATGTAATCCACCGGGAAGGTATTAAGTTTTTATTAAAAATGCTGCAAGGTCCTTTCAGAATAAAGCCAAGCAAATTGCTAGTAAAACTTTGTTGTCTGTGGATCTATGCAGGAATTCATTTGGTCCATAACATCTTACATTAATTTCCTTTCCTTTTTTAAGATATATATAAATGGTCAGATGCATTATGTAAATTAATAAATTATCCACCCTGTATGACTATAAAAGCTATTCAAGTGGAGCCCTCAGAAAAATTAAAGCACATCAATACTGCCTGTTTTAGGCCTCCTATGTAGAAATAGCACATGATAGTTATGTATCAATGGCCCTCCAATACTAGTTACACAAAGTGATTTTCAGCAAGAGAGCTCTAATGGTTCAAGAGATGCAGTCATCTAAAAATAAATCAGCCTTTTCCAAAGTGCCCACAGCGGCACATCATAATCAAAGTTGATTACATTTGCACCTTGCATCAAATGGATGTATCAGAGTGCACCAAATCACAGAGACCTAATGGTTCACACCTGGCAGATAGCTATTTGACATTTCACACTATTAATGTAAGTGTTCCTGAGGCATGAGATTCATAATACCAGGCTCTACTATAGTGTATTAAAGAGCTATCTCAACTAAGGCACATCACCCTGTCCATTGACTTCTTTTAATATAACAGGATCTTCTTCAGTCATAGATCATAATAAAGGTTTTGTTCTGCCTGTAGAGTGTTTGCCTTCCTATAAGACAGCAATGTAACTTTTTGTCTTTCCTCTTCCCTGTACCATCCTGACCAGAATGACCTACTTCCCAGTTGCCCAAGTCTATAGACGAAGTAACAACTTAAACACCATTCTTTCTGTCTAGGCATATACACAGAGCATGGCCAAAACTTGCTGGTTGGGTTTTTCCCTCTTCCTTTTTTTGGAAAGGGTGTGTATGTGTGACTGTATCTTACTTTTTCTGCACGCAGGTGGCGACATCTGGTCTTTTATTTTTGTCTGTATCCATATTTCCTACAGTAGATCTGTCATCTTCTATCATGTTTCTTATGCACGTTGGAAAAACAGGTGATAAACTGGCGTACCCAACAACCTCCGTCTTGTTTAAAACTGCTTGTTTGGTCAAAACCTGCTTTCCATTATGCATTTTTTTTCTTGTAATATTTCATGTTCTTCACGATTTCAACCTTTCTACTGATCTTTTCTGCTTAACCATCAGTAGTCTGGCCCCTCCGTGTTGTGAAGGATGCTTCTCCGCTCTTCTGCTTAGCTTTGCATAGCCAGGTGGTTCAGAGAAATCTTAGAAATCTTCTAATTATGTGAGATGCTTAGCAGTTATAGCTTGAATAACCTTTTGAAAATTATTAAAATAAAAAAGAAAATATCTTAAAGCTCAATCAACAGTCCTTCAGTTTCCTAAAATGGAGTTATTTTTAATCTGAAGACATTAACAGTATTAGGGGCCTTAGTGGCACAGGTTCTCCCTCCCCTGCTCTCCCCCATGTACATTGATCTCTGGTATCTTGAGATTTTTTTCAGGATGCTTTGGAAGCTGCATGCCAATACCTTTTACATCTTTTCTGCTCTCCTGCTAATTATTGCATAGTTTTGCTGTGTGTTATGGGCCTTCATAATATCTATTTCAGATGTGTAGGGCTACTTTTTAATGGCAGGATTATTGCAAGACTTTTGTGCTGCTTATCTATGTTCTCATTTATCATGAACATAATCCAAACAGGTGTGAAAATCTTATGTCACCTTTGATATTGGCTAGCAGATACTGCAACAAAAATAATAAATATGTCTAATTATTACCTGAAGTTCCCACCTTGACCTTTCACACAGACAAACCTGCCATTGACATAAGAGAGGATTTTTCCTGAGGAATGGAGGGGTTGGGCCCTGGATGACAGAGTTATGTGTGCAATTTAGGAGCTCAAGTTCAACTGACTCATAGGTAGTAGATATACAATTGGGGGATGCTTCATACATTCCTTGCAAAGGATTAGTCTCTTCATTAGTATTCAGCACAGTGATTTCCTGGCACTTATTTGATTGACAAAGCGCATACAAAGGCCTTCTAAAGCTTTTTTAGGAAATAAACAATGTCCTGAGGCCAAATTCCTTGTCAGTAGTCTTGAGTTTTAGCAAGCAAGCAATTTATCATGTTCAGCCCACACAGGTGACAAATCATTGTTGCAGATACTATTGTAAAAAAGCATCAGGCACTTGCAAAACTGTGGGTTTAATTTTTTTTAACTCTGTCAAGGAAAGGACTGATCAGCATCTAGATTTCTGGTATGGGATTGCTCTTTATTTTTTGAAGTATCAGCATGCCCATGGTCCAGGAATTTTACATATTCACATGTTCTGAGTATCACTGAGCTCCTGCTGCTTACCTCCAAAGTCTGGTCAGAACAGCAGGTGGGACTTCACTGCCATGATGTGAATAGCTAATGGTAATGGCTATGTACGAAAACCAAAATTAAAGGTAACAAGAAGCTTAAGGAGATAGAAGTTCGAATCTCCCATTTACTTTAGGCAGCACTGCTGAGCAGTTATTTTCTTTTTCGTTATTCTACTTTTAAAATACTGATGGTGTGGGAACCAATGTATTCTTATGGGACAACTTGGTATTGTTTCCCCTTTCTTGCAAGTAGGGAAAGGCTATACCATAGCTAGTAGGAGATAACTAGGCATTTCTAATTTGAATTTGCACTCCGAACATTGAGTTTTTGAAATTTACTTTATGCTTAATCTGTGAGGAAAAGAGAAACTGATTCCCTTGAAGAATTTCCATAAACCTGGAACTTCAGTTGTTTAACTTTTAGTATTCAATTAAGGCATCCCTGGTATGCTTTCTCCAAAACAGGGTGGAGCACTATTGTTCTCTGGATCTCATAGTTTAAAGGCTGGTATACTGAAAGTAAAGAAAAAGCAGGAATTTAAGCTTTTTTGTCCTTTTTTTTTTTTTTTAATTATTGTTCCAATCTAGGAATATGGTGGAAATTAATTTAAATAAATACTGTGCATGAAGAGAGTAGTGTGCCTGTAGAGACCTTGGGAAGAATGATCCATGGTGAAAAGATTCATCCTTATATTCTTCTTTTCTATAAAATGTGTTATATTCTCTAGTAAAAAAAAAAAAAGTACTATGCATAGCAAGTAGCTTGGTTTTTACAATTATTTAAAATCTTCAGCATCTTCAAAATTGTAACATGATACACATAGATATAGATTACAATGTGTTTGTATTTTTATTTGTGTTAGTATTTGAAGGTAAAAGGAGGTTACACTTGAAATTAAACTACGCATACCAGCATAGAAAAGACTTGCTGAAAACTAAATTTGGTATTTGGTAGGATTTTAGGATTCACAATTAAAAAGAAAGAAAAATAAATAATTCTAAATTATAAAATGTTTTCTCTTTAACAGTGAAATTTTCTTCAAGAAAAAAGGTGATTCTTAGTAGCTACCCTTGCAAGTGGAAGTAAAAGATAAAGTATTTCTTTACAATATCCATATTCTAATGGAAAAATTGGTCCTTATACGAAATACATTTATGAAGAAAACTCAAAGACAATTTTAAGGGAACATATGAATTAATGAAGGTTTGTTTTGTTTTGCTTTCCTTGAGGAAAAAGCTTCTGCTATTGGTATTGATGGAAAGAATGATTACTTGGAAAGTAAACAGGTGGGGTTTTTTTTAGAAAAGAAACAATGTTAATCTCCTTAATCTACAAGGAATGAAGCAATAAACTCCTAAATAAGCAGTAAACTGCTGGAAAGTCAGTCTAAATTCTTCTTCTCACACAGTTTCTAATTTTAAGTATTCTTTGTAGCTCTAGAAGAATAATGTGCCTTACTGTTTGTCCTTTACTTCAGGTATCCATAGTTAGTCTCTCAAACTATAATGCTCCTGGATGCTTTAAGCAGTCCTTGATTACAACAATTCTTAGTAGTCTTTTAATTCTCAATGTATAGGTAACTGAGATGATAGAAATCTGATTTTAAAGAAATTCTAATTGATTTGTGTGTTTTTGAAAAAGCAGATGGGATATGTAGTCATTTCAGTTTAGGCTAATTGAGATGTTAAAGTTGTGGCATTTTACTGGTAACATATGCAGAGTTTTCTGTTACTAACGCTGTTCCTTGAGCAATTATGTTCTCTAGAATCCACGGTCTCTTGGGGTTTTTCCCTTTTTACTAGACAGTGATGAACTTGGAACATATTGCTCATTTTAAGATGTCTTTAAAGAATGACAGTAACATGTTGGAGTTATGACCTGAAAACATCATAAATGTGTGTTTAGAAAAGTCATCCAGATATATTTTAGTCACCCAGATATATTACAGAGCCTTAGTTGAATTCAAATGGAAATTGCTGATCCCAAGAGTCTTTTCATGGCATGTGACAGGCTCACAGGGGGATTGTATTGATGAGGGGACGCTTGGCCACAAGGAAAATAATGTTTAAAAATTTTTTAATTCAGCTGCTTTTTAAGAGTTGTTGTGATATTTTTTTTTATTACTTGGAGATGTTCCATTAGAAAAGTTCACAAAAACACTGAATTTTGACAAAGGAAGTCTTTTGTAAGGAACACATACTGGTGCATTAATGGTATGTAACCAAGAGCAGGATGAAATCTTGATTAGGCTATAAGATCATTACTGCACGTAACATTTATTTTTTGAAAAGGAAAATTAAGACAAAGGTAACAGTTGTGTCCTTGGCATGGAATAGCTGATCCACAACCAGATAAAATCTCGGAGTAACACACCTCTATTATTTTTAGCAGATACCATTCTATTTTCTAAAAAAAAATATTTGTAATTAAGGAACAATGAAGAAAAGCACAAAATCATATATTTCTTTGAAACAGAAAAATCTTGAAAATCTTAATTAAAAGTACCTGGAGATACTAAACTACTAGACATCCTGTTTTCACTAGTTTTTGTTCAACTTCCCCTATCTGAAAATATTTAGAAATTAAAGAGGCCTTTATGGTTTTCTAAGGTCAATATATGCTTTTATTTATATTGAAGTTGACCTAAAAGGCTTACTTCCATTCATAGTGTACTACTTCTCTTAAAACACTTAGTTGTTCTTCCCATACTGTTTTTTCAAGTGATGTTCTTAGCAATCTAAGATAACCAGCTCCTACATACAGCACAACAGCAAAATTTATTAATTTTTCTGTTTCATGCTAAAACGATTCTGATGAAAAAATATGCTCAATTATTTTACTTCTCCCTTGTGTTTTTTGATATAATATGTATATTTTTCTCTTTTAGTTAATTATATCCTTGCTGGTTAAGATATCACTAAATGATTTAGACACAATTGCAAAGAGCGTTGTACACATAATTAAAAACCAGGCTGTCTCTTAAAAAGAAAACAATTTAAGTAGTGTAAATGAATACTGGATCATTTGCCTGGATAAGGCAAATATGGGAAGACTGAAGGAACTGTACTTATTATTGATGTTAAGTGTTGAAGTCTGGGGGTTTTTTTAGTTTTTGGTTTTTTTAATCCAAACAAGCTTCATCTGTCCTAATAGTTGAACTTGGACCTTAAGAAATAAAGTATTTAAAAACAAACAAACTTTTGATACAACTTAAGTGGTAACTGGTGCAACTTAAGTCCAGCTAGACTTTAAAACTTTTAACTTGAAAGCTTAAAACTTTAGAAATGCCATTGGATTTTTTTTTTCTTTTAATTCTGTGTTAGATTGTACTCAAGGCTTCAAAGTTTAATGCTTCATGGCTGATTTGTTTCCAGAGGTTGTTAGACTTGTGCGTTAGGTTTTATCATAGAATCATAGAATAGTTTGGGTTGGAAGGGACCTTTAAAGGTCATCTAGTCCAACCCCCCTGCCAGGGGCAGGGACATCTTCAACCAGATCAGGTTGATCAGAGCCCCGTCCAACCTGACCTTTGATGTTTCCAGAGAAACATTCACCTCCGGGCAATCTGTTCCAGTGTTTCACCACCCTCACTGTAAAAAATTTCTTCCTTATATCTAGTCTAAATCTACCTTCTTTTAGTTTAAAACCATTCCCCCTTATCCTGTTGCAACAGGCCCTGCTAAAAAGTTTGTCCCCATCTTTCTTATAAGCCCCCTTCAGGTACTGGAAGGCTGCTATAAGGTGTCCCCAGAGCCTTCTCTTCTCCAGGCTGAATAACCCCAACTCTCTCAGCCTTTCTTCATAGGAGAGGCGTTCCACCCCCTGATCATTTTCGTGGCCCTCCTCTGGACCCCCCCTCCAACAGGTCCATGTCTTTCTTGTGCTGAGGGCTCCAGAGCTGGATGCAGTACTCAAGGTGGGGTCTCACCAGAGCAGAGTAGAGGGCAGAATCACCTCCCTTGAATTATGTTAATGTTGTTTCATGCTTGCACTACTGATTTGCTTTAACTCTGCATCGTTCTTTGACACTTATTAAAAAGTGAGGGTGAGCAAACAGGGCTAAAACCTAGACTGTCTTCTGCCCTTTTCCCCCTTCCTACTCCCCCATTGCTACCCAGACTTCGGCTCAAGGGTGTTCTATTCTAATCAAGTGCAAAGGAATGATAACTTTTGCTCCATTACTTTTTACTTTTAGGCGTCTATTGTTTCTTTTGTCTAAAAAGAGGTGAAACTAGAAGTATAGTAATATAAAAATCCATCCTGTTAGACTTATGATCTCATAAGAGGAGAGTAACTTAAAATTATCAGCTAGCTTCCCTTGAAGTATGAGCTCAAGCTAGGACTTGGCCAGTTCATATAACTTACCTCATGCATCCAGTTTTGGTATAAACTGAAGCAAATGGTGTTTAGGTCTGTTCATGGTATTGAAGCCATCTAGGAGTCTTACTGTCCTTCAGTTGTTTGGAGTAGCAGTAGCCCCAACTCGAGGATTACCAGGGAAAGCATCATGGATGTGGACATTCCCTCTCCTTTGAGGGAAGGTAGAGGGGGATGCCAAATCCCTTTACTCAATGTTTGTTGCCTGTGTGAGTGATGGAGCACATTACATTTTGAAAATGAAATGCGTATTTGTGCATTTGGGAACTTCTGCCCTGTTTCTTCTCTTATTTTCCTCCTACCTGTTCCATCACTGCAAACAAGAGTTTGGTCTTTGAATTAACCGTCCAGTATTTTTTTAATAGAGAAACTCAGTCTCCTGTGTTTTTTTGTGTTGTTTCAGACTGTTTCCAGACTTGGGTTCATTCTTTGTGTTGCCTATAGTTAGAATCATAGAATCATAAAATCATTTAGGTTGGAAAAGACCTTTAAGATCGAGTCCATCCGCAAACCCAACACTGCTAAGTCCACCACTAAACCATGTCCCTAAGTGCCATATCTACATGTCTTTTAAATACCTCCAGCAATGATGACTCAACCACTTCCCTGGGTAGCCTGTTCCAATGCTTGATAACCCTTTCAGTGGAGAAATTTTTCCTGATATCCAATCTAAAGCTCCCCTGGCGCAACTTGAGGCCGTTTCGTCTTGTCCTATCACTTGTTTACTTGGGAAAAAAAGACCAACACCCACCTCGCTACAACCTCCTTTCAGGTAGTTGTAGAGAGCGATAAGATCTCCCCTGAGCCTCCTTTTCTCCAAAATAGTCCAGTTCTTTTTTTCCTCTAAGTTAAACTATTGGGTCTTCAAATGATCTTTTATGCTCCCACTGCAAATAATTTGAATGGAGAGCAACTAACCAACATCAGAATTTGATCACAATTGTATCATCTAATCCATACAACAACAGGCTGTCTTTCAAGTCTAAATTACTTTTCCTTATCAGTTAATTTGGCTGTGGCAATGTGGACATGTTGTTAAGATGCTATAACTAGCATTGGTCTTCATTTCTGATCACATCACATGGCTAACAGGAATAATGAGTTGTGTGTGTTTCTTAATGGAAATGCAATTAACAGTCAAGTGCAAGTTTTCTGTAAAAAGTTAAAGAAAATAGTGAGTGGCAGCAGTGTAGCATGCATTTCATGTTTTCTCTTTCTAGAGGAAAATGGAATTTCATTTTTTTGGCAACTGTTTGGAACAGAGGAGCTCTTCAATGAGTCTTGAAGCAGAATGCACAAAAGATTGTTACATTCAAGAAGTAACCGTCCAGATACGGAAATGTAACTCAACATATGAAATAACTACACGTGGTGGAAGGCTTGCTGGTTACAGCCTGCCATATGATAGCACCTCAACTTAACATAATTAATACTAAGACGGTTTTATAGATTTGGCAGTTGCAGTTAAGATTGGACACAGAAAGGGTGGGTTCTGAGCACTGCTTCTGCAGTCAACAGTCTACAAATATACCCATTGCTGAGGTCTTAGCCAGTATATAGAATAAATATTACTGTATGAAGGACTGTAGGAAGCCAAGAAATAAGCATTGCATAATCATGTACTTAACTATGGGTTTATATTCAAGTAGCAATGGCAAAAACTGTTCCAACCACGGGGGTTTACTTATTACTTTTTTACAAGCTGTATTACAAAAGATTTTGCTTCTTTTAAAAAGAATACAAATATTTGAAGAACACAGTGACACTTTCATATATTGAGAAAGAGATTTTTTTGTGTGTAGATAAAAGGAAAAGAAAAATCTAAGGCAGTGCTGTAGTTAGATAAAAAATTGAATAAAAGGTTCTGTGATCAGAGTAAAAAGGTACACACCATGGTATAATTTTTATTTTGTTCTTCTCTTTAAATATGCCTGTATCTATACTAAACTATAGTAGGTGTTCATATTCATACAGTGATTTCCCTAATCACTGGCCTATTTTAAATATTTTCTGCCCACCCATGTTGCTAGGGCTTGGAGGTTTCTTTGTGTTTGTCTTCTGGGTTTTTTTGAGGGGACTCCCCCCCTTCAGAACTTGGTACTTTTTCTTGTCTGCTAGGCATGTTTTGCCATCTTGTGGCACTGGAGCTATTTCAAATCACCTTATACATAAAGATGAGCAAAAGCATTCTCAATACTGAGACTTGTGTTACTCTACCATCTTCTTTCCTCCTTTGGAGTAAGTTGCTCAACTGTTCACATGCTTCACTCTTTCTAATATTTGCCTTATACATGCTTCTTCTTTCATCATTGTCTCTATAGCTTATGCTTTAGCATGGCTCTTTTAAAGATAAATGGGGATCAAGTGAATAAGAAGTTTTTTTCAATGTATTTTCGAGTCAACTAATGTAATATATATGACTTATTTTCCCTGGCTGAAAATGAGGCTAATATGGAGGACGAGGAGGGTTTGTTCCATCCTTTTATCTGTATATATTTCAAAGCCATGAAGTCAAAGAAAATATCTGATCATATTTTCAGGTTACTCAGAACAGTAAGAACATCCTAACAGTTGTGGCCTTTTAGAGTTACTGTCACAGCACTAATGATTTACAACTGGAGCTATGCATGAGTGATGTACAGCTAAGCATAGCAAAGGAATGCTTAGTGCCAATCACTTCTGAGAACCATTGTTTTTATTATAATTATTTGAAGTAACAATTACAATCTCAATTATTCCAGGTAAACTAGTTTGTTTGGGTTTTTTAAGAGTCCCTGTTAGAGGTTAGATGTTTATTCAGCTTGGCACTGTAATCTCTGCTAGTGAGGAAACACTCCCTCTCTTGACAAATTTATTGTCTAGAGTAATATTGCTTACCTCTCTCTTGGTGTAAATAAACACATGTGCATGCAAATAAATGCAAAAGAAAATAGCCAGTGGCTCTCAGCATACCAATTTTTTTCAAAACGGTATATCTTCCTCACACTTCCATTCATTCCATGCTTAGGTCCTGCAGCTGCAAGTCCTTGGTCTTAAAGCATTTCACAGACAGTCCACATATGTAGGGACCATAAATACCACTTACCCTGTGGAACAGATTCACACTGGAAAACACATAAGGTGATTCTTCTGCCTAGATTCTTCTGACTACATTGTCTAGTCTTTGCTGACAAAATGAGCAACTTGTATGCTCCTGGGTACTGTGCAGTACAGTGCCCCATTTCCTCTGTTATCTGGGAGGTTTTTTTATGGGGAGGGGAAAAGTAAAAAAAGGAGGGTCTCACTTTTCACACTATCCCCCCAGCTATACGAAGGCAGGCAGCCCTAATTATTAGCCAATGTAGAAACTCCTCTCACAGGACCTGAACATGGAGTGGTCTGGAAGGGGAAGGAAATAAATCCTCTCCCATCTGCTCTGTAATGAGAGATTTAGAAATAGGTACCCTGTGTAATCATTTCAGAACATAGAAAGGGTCTTCAAAATTTCTACAGAAAAAGCGAAAGATCTCACCACCTCAGTTTTTCACCCAAAATGACTTGGCGATGAGTTTGATCCAAATGTCAAATCATCTTTTGGTGCCCCATTTATTCTTTTGAGGAACACAAACAGTTTTTAGACTTTATGTTCTTGTTGAGAAATAAATACTTAATTAAGTAGGCTACCCAATAGAGTTGCTGCTTAGATATCTGTGCCCTACGTAGTTGAATGTTGTTCTCCTGGATTCCTTATGTGTTGCAGAAGCAGCATCACTTAAATGGGGGGAAGCCAACCCCAAGCGAAACAGAACAAAGCAAATCTAGCCATGAAACTGGCATGTTTGAGATTTGTGTAATCTACGGCTATGGACTCTGTAAATACACATGTTCATTCAAATGAACATGGTACTGGGGGACAATGTTTCATGTTCCCTAATTTGTTTACATAATGTTTTATTTGCTCAAAATATAGGTGGAACAAGACTAGAGCTCAATCTGATCTTCAGACAGTTATGTTGATGGAATTGCAGTGATTTAATTTAAGCATTCCTTAATTATACATATGCTGTTGTGAACAGACTAGCATCCCCTTCTGAGAAGTTTACAGAGTAGCTTAGTATTCTGTGTAAGAGTTTCTGCAGTAATATTGCAGAAGTTCAGGAAAAGAGTGTGCTGAGAAAACAAAAGGAGAGAGAAAGAAATTCACTGTATAAAACTTACCAAGAATAGTATACTGTGGTAGCCTCTTGGATTTTCAGTGTATTTTAGAAAATGTTTTTAGTTGTAATTGTATCCATAAAGAGAAGTGGGGAGATGGTAGTATGACATACCTGGCTACTAATTGGATGATGTGAAATATTTAAGTTCCTTAAGAATCTTACACTATAACTCGTTTCCATTCCCATACTTCGGATTAAAAAAAAAGTACAGTAAGAGAGATTGTAAATCCTATTGTGCTCACCATTTATGTTTAGAAAAATCACTAACAATGATGGCACTGCAAAAACAAAATCTGTAAACTGCCTCTGCTCTACAGTGGATAAACATGTTCGGTGCCTTTGTTTACTTTGGCACTAAGAGTTATTAAATTAAAAGAGAACTGAGGGAGGAGGAAACAATAGTATAATCCTAATCCCAGTATAAATAAATTCTGTAGTAATAGTAGGAAAGAATTGCATTTATACTAGGAAGCTAATCCTACAAATTTTTTCATTTAAGTTATTAAAATATTTTTATTCTAGGCCGAAGAGCTCAGGATAGTGATTTCTGTGGCGTCATTCAGTAGAGAATGTTAATTATTTTGAGGACTCTCTGATCTGTTTGTAGTTTCCCAGATGTGTAAAATCCCCCTTGACCAACAGGTCCTCCTTAACCCTGTTCTTCAGGATGGCTCTGGGAGGGCACTCACGCTCTACTTCACAAGGGGAAAGGCAGATAGTCGGCATGTCTGAAAACTAACAATTCAGTTTCATACTTGGAACTGAGATATAGTGAGTCCTTGATTTTGCCGTGTTCATATAATCATTAAAGAAGTTATGGCTGTTTGTCTTTCAGTGTTGGATAAAATATGCTGTCATAGTGAGCTTTCTCTTAGTTTATACTTCATTTGCACGTGTAAGTGAAGTTGGATAAAACTTTATGTTTCAGAGAAGCAGAAAGCCAAGTGCCTACTATACAAGGTACATGGCGGGGGGCGGGGAACTGTGGGGAGCTGGCAGTGCCAGTTCTTATCCGCGGCGCTGGCGACTACAGGCGCAGACGTGGCACTGCTGTTCAGAGGGTGCCCGAGGCATGCCTGCCCTACGTGACCTGCCAGTCTCAGAAGCACACCCAGGGCTATTCCTCACTGTCACAGTGTGCGCTTCCTTTCTATATGCGAACCGCTAATGTAGAAGGCAAGTAATATCTTGTATATATCCATATATACAATATATCTGTATTGGGACCAGTACTGTTTAATATTTTCATCAATGACATAGACAGTGGGATCGAGTGCACGCTCAGCAAGTTTGCAGACAACGCCAAGCTGAGTGGTGCATTCGACACGCCTGAGGGACAGGATGCCATCCAGAGGGACCTGGGCAAGCTCAAGAAGTGGGCCCGTATGAACCTTATGAGGCTCAACAAGGCCAAGTGCAGGGTCCTGCACCTGGGTCGGGGCATCCCCCAGTATCAGTACAGGCTGGGGGGTGAAGGGATTGAGAGCAGCCCTGCCGAGAAGGACTTGGGGGTACTGGTGGATGAAAAGCTGGACATGAGCCAACAATGTGCGCTCGCAGCCCAGAAGGCCAACCGCATCCTGGGCTGCATCAAAAGAAGCGTGGCCAGCAGGTCGAGGGAGGTGATTCTGCCCCTCTGCTCTGCTCTGGTGAGACCCCACCTGGAGTCCTGCGTCCAGCTCTGGAGTCGCCAGTATAGGAAAGACATGGACCTGTTAGAGGGGGTCCAGAGGAGGGCCATGAAAATGGTCAGGGGGATGGAACGCCTCTCCTATGAAAAAAGGCTGAGAGAGTTGGAGTTATTCAGCCTGGAGAGGAGAAGGCTCTGGGGACACCTTATAGCAGCCTTTCAGTACTTAAAGGGGGCTTATAAGAAAGATGGGGACAGACTTTTTAGCAGGGCCTGTGGCGACAGGACAAGGGGGAATGGTTTTAAACTAAAAGAAGGTAGATTTAGACTAGATATAAGGAAGAAATTTTTTACAGTGAGGGCAGTGAAACACTGGAACAGGTTGCCCAGAGAGGTGGTAGATGCCCCATCCCTGGGAACATTCAAGGTCAGGTTGGACGGGGCTCTGAGCAACCTGATCTAGTTGAAGATGTCCCTGCCCCTGGCAGGGGGGTTGGACTAGATGACCTTTAAAGGTCCCTTCCAACCCAAACCATTCTATGATTCTATGATCTCTGCCAGCTTTCCTCATAACTAAGCATTTATTTTTGGATCCTGTTCGGATCAATAGTGATATATGCACAAACTCAAAGTGAAAGCAGATTAATATAAAACACCTGTGCTTATTCCTAGCACTCGGAAATATCAGTCTCCATTGCAAAAGCAGCTTTCATATTGCACACTGGTAGTGCGAGTTCCTTCTTGCCACTATATTTCTGTTTAATTAAATAGAGTGAAGTCAAGTAGTTTAGGAAGAAGTCAAGTGAACACCAAGCCCCATCAGTCTTTACATAAACAATGGCTTTACCTGTGAGAGACAAAACATATTCAATTGTTGAACAGAACTGTATCACTTTATGCATTATATCCATGCATGATTTGCTTGTGAAACAATTTTAGAAACTCAGCCCCCCAAATTTTTCAGCATGTTTTTATCATTAGCATTTAAAGTCCACATTAAAAAAAAATTATATTTTTTATGAGTTAATGCTAAAGCCTCTCCTGTTGTTCGCTAATGAACTTCATACTGTGAAATATGACCACTTGTGTTCCTCAAACTTTTTTATCTTGTATGGTGTAACTGTGCCTCCTTGAGGGCTGTTCATAGAAATAGTAGGGTGGCACTTTGAAACACACAAATAGCAAAGGTCTGCTTACACTTGACATTTTTTTATTCAGAAAAAAAGAGTTACTACAAAAATATTCCCAATAAAGTCTGGGGAATACATGTTTGATAAGAAAGGGGACGCTTATCTTGACCCCTGTGCAAATGAATATAGTGGTATATGGGAAGGTGATGTTCATGAATTCTTTGCATAGAGGTCATCAAAACTTCTTGTCTCCCTCTCTTTTTCTGGACTACCTTTGGGATTCCTTTAGGTTGACACAAACAGCTGAAATCTCAAAATTAAGAAATAACCCCAAATTTCTTAGTTTTGCTTTTGTGGAGCTTAAAGAGGGGAAAAACAAACAAACCCCAACACCACAACTAGCCCCCACCTCTTGGGACCCTGTAAATCTAGATGCTAGAGCTGTTCATAATTTTTGGAAGGAGAAAGCCACTATGCCGGGCCTTGAGATTCTGTCCCTCTTCTGGCTGGTGAAGCAAATACAGAGAAAGAAAATAACTTTTTTTGGACGCCTGTGAGCAACTCTGCATCCTGTTTCTTTACCTTCTTTGCTGATACTATGTAGATTTTTTTATTTATTTATTTCTAATATAAAAACAATCAGATTCTCTGCTACCTAGAGCAAAAGAAATCCTACTGTGACATGGTGCAGAATGACCCAATCCTACTGTGACATGGTGCAGAACATAGGCAAGAAATGTCTTGGTTTTGAACACATCTGGTCCAGCTAATTGCATTATTTAGCTTTTGTTATTTTCAGAGCAACATGCACAAAGCTGAGATGTGTTAATGAGCGAGGCATTCTGTTCTGCTAAGAAAGATATTTCACAGAGTAAATCAGTAATAATTTATTATTAGTTTTGGAGAAATAATTTGTAATACACATTCCTTGAGAAAAACAAATATAGCATCTTTTTAAATGCAGTTTAAATAAATAATAATTTAACATAGCTTAAGAATGGTAGTGCTTACAGTCAGGAGTTAAATTTTTTTAAATAAAGAGGTAATCAAATTTTTCCCTAATTCCCAGAAAATAGGAAGACATACCCTTAAATGTGGGTATGTCAGAATGCTTTTAGAACATGTGATTCATCATGTGCATGAAAATAAAAATTGGTTTTATGAAATAGTGTAGACCAAAATAAAGGGCATACATTAACTTGTCTTCTGAAATATTGCCTATATTATTATACTATGCATCTTTAGTACTTGACCTTACATGTCACTAATATAATACACGTTTTATGATACAGTTACACTGAATACTCCTTCTGATTCCTGCACTACATCCCAAGGTTAGGATAAAGATAAGATGCATTAAAACAATATCTCTGTCACTATTAATAAAGAAAATCAATCATTCTGCTTCTTCCTGTTCCCTGGTTTGCAATGTCAAGATCAGCAGCTTCCAATAATTATTTCGCCAGCTCTATTGATACTGTTGATGCATAGAAACTCTTCTAGGCTATTTCCCATGAAAGGCTCTGACAACATTAGTGATGAAATGCTAATGCTCTTATGTGTTTAATCAAACATATTGCCATACTGAATGTATGAAAGGATTGTGATTTTGGGTTTGTTTTTGTTTTGTGGTGTATATACATATGCTCTGCTTCTATTTACATTGCTGGACTCAGCTGCTCTGACTTCCATTTACGATACAATTCCTTTGAAGTAACTGCTGCCAGGTATATGTCATCTGAGATGCACAGTACATGTTGGGATTTTTTAATTGCAGCGGTGAAGGGCAAGGCCATAGAAATAATCATCCAAAATAGAAAAAAAAAAATTAACTTAATTTAAAAAAAAATATATAAAATTCAGACAGTAGGTACTATGAACTAAAGATAGCTCCTACTCAAACAGCATACCAATAGCTGTTGATGAAGAAACACAGTATTTCAAAGAAGGAAAATTTTGCTGTTGTTCAGTGAGAACAGGGGAAAAAACACTGGAAAGTATATTTTGTTCATTTTGCTGAAGTTAGGCCCAGCAAGATACTTGAAAATTAAATTTTAGAAGTTTATTCTTGAGTTATTCCCCATGAGTGGGAGAATGGTGTCATGTCATGCAGTGGCAGGTTGTCCTTCTATGTGAGAGAACAGCAGTGTATTAGAAAGCCATCAAATATGGCGAAGGCTTTCATACCAAATAGGATAAATCCAGAGATAATACACGGGCCCTAGGCATGCTGCAGTTTCTAGGCACTACAGTTTAAATAATGTATTAGAAACATCATGTAAGTGCACAGCACAAAGTCCAGTGGGAATGAATGACTTCACACTGATCTGATGTATCAATGTAATTTGGGCATATCTTCAGTAATCTTTAGATGTGGCAGTGCAAAATCAAAGTTACTACCAAAACTATCATTTGCAACTGGCTTCCCTGAGAAATGTGTTGTGCTGCGAGGACAAAATGCCATTACAAATCTACTTCTCGAGGTATCACTGGGATGAATAAACTGGAATTTCAGCTGCTCACTATAATAGCATAAAAGGAGCTGCCAGAAAATATAGTCTGGGCAAAACAGGCAAGAATTTTCCCTGGAAATATCTCAAAATTCTCCAGCAGTAATAGAAACACCTGCAGAAAACTGTAGGATGAGTCTCAGGGTGTCTGTGTGTTGAGCTTTAACATGTCTGTATATAATATACTTACAACAATGTATTTATAGATACATATATTAACATACATGCTTGCACACGTTTACTAATTTAAAAATCATTGGGTTTTGTATGCTTTTTGATTAATCCAAACCACTTCTTTCATCACCACTTTTGTATGAGATGGAGATCAGCCATCAGCCACCAATCTCTTTTTCGAACATATACCTCTTTTTGTTTGTTTTGGTTTGTTTGGTGGTTGTTCTACCTGCTGATTTGTGACATCGCTGCTTTCATCACTATACTGCTGCAGGAGTTCTTTTGGGGTGAATCTCTTTCTTTTGCTTTACAGCTGTTAAATCATGGTTTATTTAGCAAGCTTGTTAGCAAACACTTTCAAAAGAGAGCCAAAGGAAAGTCATCTCTTCATTCAGGTTTTTTGTACGTTCCACCCCTGTCTAAAATCTCCATGTGCCTTTTTTCTGTCTGACTGCTTGTGCTGGTTTTGACTGGGATAGAGTTAATTTTGTTCGTAGTAGATAGTATGGGGCTATGTTTTGGATTTGTGCTGAAAACAGTGTTGGTAGTATAGAGATGTTTTTGTTATTGTTGAGCAGTGTTTACACAGAATCAAGGCCTTTGCTGCTTCTTATGCTCTATTGACTGAGAAGGCTGGAGATACACAAGCAGCTGGGAAGGGGCACAGCCAGGACAGCTGACCCAAACTGGCCAACGGGATATTCCATACCGTATGATGTCATGCTCAGTATATAAACTAGGGGAAAGCTGTCCAGGGGGCCACTGCTCAGGGACAGGCTGGGCATCAGTCAGTTGGTGGTGAACAGTTGTTTTTCATTTGTATCGCTTGTCTTTCTTGGGTTTTATTTCTCTCTCTTCTTGTTATCTTCTTTTTCCTTACTTATTATTATTATTATATTATTTTATTTCAATTATTAAACTGTTCTTATCTCAACCCATAAGTGTTCTCATTTTGTACTCTTCCGATTCTCTCCCCCATCCCAATCAGGGCGGGGAGTGAGCGAGCAGCTGTGTGGTGTTTAGCTGCCTGCTGGGTAAAACCACGACACCGCTTAACTCTCAAGTCCAGCTTCAGGCATCTGCACTGCATGCCGATAACAACAGGGTTTTTTTTTTTTAATTAATGAGCTGAACTTCAGCCATTCCTATGTTAGTGCTAGTTGGTTGTTTGTCCTCTAGTAGCATTGTGCAATAAACTTTTTAAGCAAACTGTAAGCTCACATAAAATGTAGTCTGAACGTGAAGTCATCAAAATGCACTGAGATATCTAAACTCAGAAGAAAGCTTGAAATGTCTTATTTCGATATTTTTACTGAAATACTCCAAAGAGGCTGAAACATTGTCACAAATATCTATTTCATAAATATTGCTCTAAAATAGCAACTGTAATGCAACTTTTTTATTACCATGAAGATTATCAAAGAATTCAGATTTCTTTCCATATCATAAAATGTCACAAATTAGAAAGATACTCTGTATTTCTGTATTGCACTGTTTTTTTCACTTAGCGTCGCATACAAAAAGTCAAACCGAGGAGAAAGACTGATGCTTTTTTTTTTTTTTGGGGGGGGGAGTGGTAAGGATTAACCAGAAGATAGAATTTTCTTAGTTTCAGATTTGCATTTAATTAACAAAGTAATAAGTTATAAGAAGATGAAAACTTCAGTGAAGCCCTAGTGCTATATCTATCGAATTTTTTGGTCTCAGGTGCTCTTATGAGATCAGGCTTACCTAGAAACATCCATATAGTGCTAATTTAGAATTTCCATTAAACATCTTGTATTTTCAAAAAAGAATTCATATGCTGAATATGTTGTACATGGAAAAAAATGAATCATTGTCTTAGCTTTTTCAATATATTAAAGTAGAAACCCATTAGGGGGACATTGGAGGGGAAGTCTGTTATTACGCTCTATTGTGTGGATAAATAAAGTACATCAGTCCTTAGCGCAGACAGCAAATCAATTTTATACAAGTGCTAAATACATTTAGAGAGGAGAAATAAGTCTGACGCTAGAAATATTTTGAAGTAAACACATTTGCTTATTGGAATCACATTGTACTCAATGTAAAAATTCATAAACAAAAACTGCCCAGGATTGCCAGAAATAAGGTAAGCTGCAGGAGTTGTAATTGTACATGTGAGTTCATGTTTCTTCACTCATGAAGCTACAAATAAAACGTATCTTCATTGAACTAGTAGCTTTCCCCTTTTTGGTATCCTAGCACATTTTATACTTGCAAGTGCCGACATGATGTTACAGAATTTCTCCATGCTGATGACAGTAAACACACTATTTTTCCATTTTTATGCATGGTTTAGGTCTATAATCCAGTAAAAGATTTAACTGGGTACAGATTCCTGCCAGCTTTAGTTTGACTACTCACTTAGTGCTAGCAGTTATGAAAATGTTTTTGCGTGTTGTACTGGACCAAACCTTTATGCCGAGCAAGTTTCAGCTGAATTGAGTGAAGATTTTTCATAAAGTAACATTGCTTAGCCTGAAATCAAGAGAGGGAGAAACTGCTTTTTGTTTTGGGTGGTTTTTTGTTTTTTTGTTTTGTTTTGTTTTGTTTTTAACTCAGCAATGTTAGTACAAGCCTATGCTGACATACAGTTTTTCATTTCAGAAGAGTTGTTTATGTGCACATAAAAGTATCTTTTTAAAAATACCGCCTTTGAAAATGTTATATGTTTCCCCACTCTCTCATGAAGTCTTAAAGCTGTAGAGAAACTTTCTTTAAAAGCATTTAAAATTACTCCTTACAGCACTGATAAATCCCCATGCATGTTTCTGATCTTACACCTTGGGCATTGATTCGACTTCTTTGCTCTCTGTAACTGATTTAAATAAGAAAGGAACAGTTCTCTTCAGAAATAATAATAAATAAATAAACAAACAAGCCCTTTAAGGGAAGGTATGTCCAATAAACAGGTTTACGTAACTCACACTACAGCATTTCTTTTAGCTGCAGTGTGACACCAGAAATCTATTGACTGTCAGATTAACTTTAATAAATTTATTAAGCTACATGACACTGGCACACAGTGGCCTTCATGAAATCTTGATCTTGTTTGCTGCCAGTGAAGTCAAGGAGGGGAAATACCATTGCCTTCAAGTGTGCAAGGTCAGGCTTTTGAAGCAGAAGTTAAGTTGCCAGAGGTACAGAACAGGAAGTTCTCAAGTGTAGTAACATCTTTGGTTTATAGCATTTTTATCTTCTGACTCATAGACTGCATTGAAGCAGGCTGTGTGCCTGACTGCTGAGTCAGGGCAAGAAGATAATAGATAACCTCTTTAGATCCATAAAAATCATTCTGATTAGGAAGATTTTTCTACTACGATTGTTTATGCCAAGATGGACCTGGTTAAGGCATAATGGTATGTGTGGTTACACTGGCATATCTGGGGTACGGTGGCAGGACAGGGAGAAGAGGAGATGAACAGCTTGGAAGTAGGTGGGCCCCTAGCATTGTAACCATCCTCCACCCCAGCATGAGCAAAGTGTCCTTCCTGCCATCCCAGGGTGTACCCAGATGCTGCAGGCTTCTCAGTGTCCTACGGACATAAATGCTGACCACAGAAATGCTGGATTGAGTGCAGACCTCCAGGTCCCACAGTTTTTCTGCAAAATGCTGAACAAGAAAAAGGAGTAATGAGAGGAGGGTGGGGATTAGTGGGATGTTGGAAATAATAAAGAACATGAAAAATAAAGACCAACCTAGGTTGGAGAAAGGCAAAACAGAGCCTTTTAGGGCTTTTTCCCCCCCAAATTCCAGATTTACCATCATGAATCACTAACTGAGAAGATGAACGATCAGCTGCTTTTCTCTTGCTTGTTGATACCTAGTACTTGAAAAGGGTATGACATGTTTTTGAGGGAAGACTTTAAGATACACAGTTTAAAGTGACCTCTTCCCGATAACTTTCTGTTATCAGTGTTGAACTGTGTATCCTAAGTTTCAGGAGTGCTTTCATTTCTGTTAGTATCCCTGTGGCTGCTGTCAACATGTAAAATGCATCGCTAGCCTCGGGCTAAAGTCAGATATTTGTCAACTCCAATGGGAGCTGCAAGCCTGTATCTGATTGTGGAATTCCATTATGTTTTGAAAAAAGAATAAGAAAGTTGATATTCTTAATGGATGCTAGCTATTTTCTGTACAAGGCAAACTCTGCATTCCACTAATTCCATGTTTTCAAAGGATCTTCTCTAATTTAACAGTTACTACTTTAAAAGGATTCTCTTTGATTATATATTTAAAAATACTAAATCAGCAATACATTATGGCTAAGACTTTTTAAAGTGGTAGATTATTTGAGGTGCTTCATTTTTTTGCTTCTTGAGACACCCCAAAGAAGCAAATTTTCAGAAATGTCTTAAAATGTCATGAAAGAGAAGTCATGTCACCTCAGTAACTGAAACTAGGAGGCAAAATCACCAGGCACCATTGAAAATCTTGTAAACTACGAGAAGCCTTAGTACAGTTTGAGAATAGCAACTTAACCCAGCACCAAGATTTTGCAACCACTCACAGTCATATTACAGCAGAACAATATTAGAAATCGGTTTATTAAGCAAATTGTCTCTCAACCAAATATAACCTCCAAAATAGGGTAATGTTCTCAGAGAAGAAATCTTTGCTCTGCGTGACTTGTTCTTTTTTAAAAATTCAATTATGTAAATCCTGAAGTGGATTACAATTAATAATTCCCTAAGGAAAAATTAATACAGTAACAGATATTCCACAGTTAACATTCAAGCTAATAAAATATATTTTTCCTTCAGTATCTTTTTATTGTTCAGTAAAACATTTAATAACCCTCTTAAAATAATTTTATTTTACAGTGTCTGTGAATGTCTCGGTGCCCTCATATGACTCCTACAGCCAGATTCGGCACTTATAAACGCACATTGTATCTCTTGTGTCTGTGTGTTTTAGGATAAGAGAAAATCTGCTCAGTTTGATAATGTCAATGAGCCATATAACAGTTCAGCAGACACTGACTCAAATCACGTATGATATAGCTATATAAATGTTAAATATACGCCAAATGGAAACATGGAGAAGTTGTAGGGAAAAATAAGACAGATTACCTTTCTGTGCAATTTAAACAGGAGAGGAAAAAAACCAAAATTCATAAGGAGCATTTAAAAGTGACAGATTAAAACTTGTATTGTGAATGAAGAATGTTCTACTCATCTTTCACAGCAGGCTGCAGCTTGTTGAGCTGAGCAAAGTTCACAAAGCAGGTTCAGCAGACTCGGAGAAGAGTGACCATATTATCACAGGGGACTTCATAAATAATGAGATTGTGATCTAGTGCTAGAGCCTCTTGCGTCTTGCATTCGGGTGTTTTAACATACAATAGAGTTGTCTTCTGCAAAGCATTGCTGGATTTTTTTTGCAGAACGCTTTTTCAATAGAAAGCATGGTACTATTACAACTAATATTCTGAATACTTTGTATAAATGGTTGAAATAAAAGTTCACATAAATGGATTCAAAATCTTTTAAGGTAATTTAAAAATCCAGTTCTTTGCCTCTTCTTCTAGTGATCTGCAGTATTTACAGCTAAGCCTAGAAATGGGGGGTAGGTAAAGGTCTGAGTTGTAGCTACTTTTAAAAATTATTTTGGAAAGAATAAAAAGAAAAAGTGATAAAGACAGAGCCAAAGGAGGGTGATGGGAAGGGAAAAAAGTGTATTTCAAATATGTCCATTTAAGTTTAGGCATACACTAAAAATAAATTACTTTTTTTGCCTGATTATGTAGAACATTTTAAGAATGTGAAACAAGTATAAGGTAATACAAATATATGAGAAAATGGTGAGGTCCTCATGAGACTACACACACCTGAAAACAGTAGTTGTGAAGAGGTTGAGCTTCCCTCTCTCCTTTTTAGTTTAATGCTACTTCTGGGACTAGCGCTCTCCCTCAAGTAAATACTATTGAAATTCTACTGGTACTATAGCATTTTTAAGGATAGCTAGCAGAAAATAATTGGATATCCTACTGCGGCTCCTAGAACAACCAGGGATCTGATGCTGCTGTCTCTGTCACCTGAGAGGAGATACAGTGAGAAGAACGCATGGATCCTGTTGTGTTGCCGTTCCTCAGGTCACATCATGAAAGAGTCTGGATTTCTCACCAATGTAAAAAATTTTGCAAAGACACATACATGTGCTTCAGAAAAGTTCCCCTGAAGTCAATACAGCTACACATGCAATTGCACCACAGCTGTTTGCCTGATCATAGCCCATCTGTATTGTAAATCTGATCCTCTAACAAGTAACAATACAGTATTGATGACAGAAGAGCTAATCTTTACCCAGAACTTCAGAAATGAAATGAAAACTGATTTTGATACCGATTTCTAGAGTTAGGGCTCAATTGTTTAAAAGAAAAAAAAAAATCAACCTAATTACTATAGTAATAACTTAATAGTGTCATAGATTTACTGTCTGCCCCTGTTGATCTAGGCTCTGTTTAGAATTAATTTTGTAAGTGAAGCATATTTGCTTGCTTTTGGGGGATAGTTTGAGAGATAACCCTTTTTTTCACTAATGTGAAGTACTGAAGTAGAGAAAAAAGAAAAATCCAGCCTCCTAGTAATTCCAAATATTGGAATTTCACTGAAGGTACCTTATTTATCTCACAAACTATAGACATGAATTATTGAACAAATTCTTCTATCAAATGGTATGTCTTTTCACAGATATACTTTGACAAACTTCTTATCCAATTTGTGCCTGTTTCCTTCTGAGTATGCCAAATATAATAAATGTTGACAGGTGCAACTTCGTAATATCACCTGTTCTGGAAACACATTTTGCCAGGTTTTATACAGTAATTAAAATTTTCCATATGGAACTGCAGATTCATTGAAGTTTCCAAACCACCTTGTTTGTTTGCCTTTTAAATCTTCTGGCACTTTTTCACAAAGGTTGGAGAACAGTTTTTCTGATCTTACACAAAACTAGTCTGCAATGGAGGGGGCTGAAATATTGTTCCTACTGGATCTAGAAACAGTGGAAACTCTTAGCACTGGCTAATAGCAAGAAAGCTCCTCCCAAAACCAAAAGAAAAATAACAGATACACTAAATGCAAAAATCAAACGGCAGGGTTTGTGTTTTGTTTGGTTGTTGGGATTTTTTTTGTATTTATGGACTGAATGAGGCCTTCCCCATAGTGTCTTGGATTCCCATATAGACTGAAGTTTGTGTTCCTATTTTCTTCACAGTTTAGTTAGTTGATGTTTCTGTATCATTCATGATGCTCCTCATTCACCACAGAAAATATAGAGGAACTAACTGTTATGCAGGATTTTTTTTTTTTTTAACTTGGAATTCATGTCTGTGAAATTTGCATTAAATAATCTTGTGACAGACCAGAGAAGTTATTAGGAACATTATTCTTTTTTTTAGTATTGGTGGTAGGATAAACCTGTAACTCCTGATTCTACTTTTTTTAACTTTTTCTTTCTTAATTTCATTCCCTTTTCTTAGGTTTAGCTCTCATTCACATTATATTATTCACTTTCCCTTTTCAAAGTGCCGGTAGAATTTGGGAGGAAAAGCAGCTGAAGTAGCTGCAAGTTAAAGGGATTTCATTGGTGCAATTTGTTGACTACCTGGTTAAATGTTTTCACTTTAAGGTGCACTTGTGTTCTGCTGTCATTGATAGTCTTTGAGAGCAATGCCACAGGCAATAAGTAATCTTGGTCTGGTTTTATCCTTTGTAGATAAAATCGATATTGAAGAATAGCCTTTTTTGTCACTGGAGATAGAGTAAAGCAAAACTTCTCTACTCATCCTTCATTTTCTCATAGCTTTGGCCCTTAGATCTGGGTCCGACTTTATGGCCTGCAGCTCTTCATTAATTTTTTATGAGTTTCACTATTGAAATTGTTTTTCAAATATTATGTTCTAATAAGGAATTATGGCTACACCATGGCTGTAGGAAGATGGAGGGAGATTTGCCTTGTAGTGCCACTGACTAGCAAGTGTGAATTCTTTCTCTTTCTGTGTCTGTTCTTGCATAAAGGAAACAAAAATCTAATAGATTGCTATTCTTGTAAGTGTCTAATAGAAGTAGTAGAAAATAGCTTCACTAAAAATGGCGATGTGGTATATGTATTAAACAAGACAATATCTGAGGACTCCTAGATGGAAACAAATTAAAACTCATCAACAAGAAAACTAACATCTTCACAGTTTACGGTTTTAATGATTACTCAGCACAGAAATCCAGATTTCAGATCTAACCTTTTGCTGAATAAAGTGTTGTGGTTGTAAAGTGTATTAAGTATGCTTAAGTCTTAGACTGCAAGACGGATATCTCTAATTTAAGATAGCCTGGGGGTACTAGTGATGATAAAACCACAAAACATCTGTTAAACATTAAAAAGAAATTTTTCCTTCATTACAGTCAGTAACCTGATTGCACATATGAGTGCAGTGGGACAAAATGGCTGCAAGTGAATGCTCGGTAACTTCCCAAGAATCCTCCGGAGTCTGCCACAGTCTGTAGCAGTCTGTCTAGCCAACCTAGATTTACTTCAAAGCCTCTGGTATTGACTCTGAGTCCTAAAACACATTAGGCTTGTCACAGCTCAAAGAACAGCCTGCGAAGAGGGCTGCCGTAGCCTTTGGTTTTACCTTAGTGGAGGGGGTGGTATGTGGTGCACGAGTGTAGAATTTACTACTCCAAAATTCAGAGGAGAGGGGGGAAAGCAGTAAATATAATATATGTTGACATATGCTTACTTAATGATGAAGGTATGATAATATTGTATGTTGGCACATTCTCCTGACTTTTTTGTTTATTTTTATTTTGGAGCAACTCAAGGACTATAGTCCTATAGTAAAACTATAATAGTATTAAAACTTCGTTAATACTGATTTTTGATAAAGATCTGTTAAAACATTTGTAAGACACAAAACAAAAATCACAATTGGAATGAAATCAATCACTGTGTGATTTATTTTTCCTTTCCTTTTTTAGTGTTGAGAAGGTAATGTAAGACTCCTGTCTCCCTCCCTGATTCTTGGTATCTATGTGTTTCAATAATTAATAGAAAAGTATGTGCATGACAGCCAACATTGACACAATTCTGTTCTACTGTAGAATGTACTTTTTGGTTGCACGTAATGTTTGAACATTGGAATATTACCCATTGGTTAATGATTTTCATTATCAAATCATGTTTCATTTGTAACTAAATTTGGAGGTAGGATAAACCTGTAATTCCCGATTCCACTACTTTCAACTTTTTTTCTTCAAAAAACTTTTTTCCTTTTTTATATTTAGCTCTTATTCAGATTGTATCATTCACTTTTTTTTTTTTTTTGAAGTACCAGTAGAATTTTGTAGGAAAAGCGGCTGAAGTAATTGAATGTTAAAAGGATTTTATTCGTGTAGTTTGTTGATTTCTTGTTCATGTGCAAAAGTATCTTCTGGTCTTTATGGGAACTCTAAGGACCCCAGTGTAACAAATCTGCATGCTTACAGTTTAGCATATGTGAGAAGTTTTTGAAGTTCTCTGTGTGTAATTCCAAAATAAAAGTTAAGAAATTCTTCCAGTACCTACAGATAATGGGGAAAAAAGAATAGTTCTTAAAGAAGAAAATAGGAACTGCAATCCTGCCTAGTTTGCTTAAAGGAAAAGGAATCAAGGAAATAAAAGTTTGCTTTTGGAACATCATTTATATGTTGTACAGGTTGCTGAGTTCCTGACAAGGAGGATTTTTGGTGAATGTTAACTGATCAAACAACATTACTTTGGGTATCCAAATAGTAAGAACTCCTGGGTTACATGTGTTTAAAAGCAGTGGAGGCAAAATAAAAATGCCTTACTTCGGTTCCTGTCCCGTGCTGTCAGCTGCAATGTACAACCATATGTTGATAAATCCTTACAACAACTTTAGCTTCCACCAGGACTTGTCTAGACACTTTTAAAATAATTATCGAACTAAGATAGATAAATGTTGTAATATATTTCCATGTTTTTATTTAAATGTGTGATTTAAAAGTCTATATTAAGTGATATAGTCGTATGGAGTCTGAAGAGGTGTTCTAATCGTGACAACTATACATAAGATAATTGAAGGAATTTAGAGTCCTATTTCTTCAGATGGTCAGATGGCACAATACATAAATAGGAAGAAAAGTTATGCTGTCTGTCTCCAAATCATAAATAGAACAGATCCATCCAATGAAATCTTTCTGTCAATTAGAATAAAAGAGAGGAAAGAGTAAGTCCTGCTTCTGCTGGATGGTAAGCAGAACTGTTCTCTGCATCTGCTGACCCCCACTGACTTTACGTGGATTGTGTATGCATTATTTTTCATGCTCAGGACCATATCAGCACGTCCTGTGCTTGCAAAAACCTTTCCTCTACTTACAGGATATCGAACGAAAAAAAAGATGATAGCAATAAGAACAAACAAATAAAGCAAGGGAAATGGATGTATGGAGTCTGCTTCTAATTTTAATATTGTTGGTGTTGATAATGCTTCTTGAGGGAATAGATGGGTATCCGCTTTTCCTATTTAACATGCTATTTGAAATTTCCTTTAGCTTTTCCTCTCTATTGAAACTTGTTCAAAGAAAGAATGTTTCAAAACAACAGCAACAAAAATACAACCAAAATATATCAGGAATATAGAAGATTACAGCTTAGTAAATTTAAGCACTGAATTTAAATATTTCTTCACTGTTTTGAAACAGAAATATGCACTGTTGATGGAAATTTTAATCTAGTTAGATTTCCAGTGGGCTGTTTATTTTCCTTCTGCAGACAACAATGAGTCATTGTAAGGATGCATTGTTGACCAAGTTTCAAACAAGCTAGAAATTTGCAGCAGCCCTCAGTCAAAATCTGAACAGTATTTTCTCTGTGGTTGGAAAAATGATAGATTTTGCTTTTCAAAGTTTAATCTTAGCTTTTGCAAAAAAGCAATTCCTGAAAATTTTTGTTCGTGCTTTCTTTTGTTGTGCCAAATAGCTCTGTTGTGTTTAATAAGCAACAAAGACTCTACAGCCTGGTGATTAGGGGACGGGCCTGGGCTAAGAAAGATATGATTTTAGGAATGAATGCTGTGGGATGAAAAGCTCTGCCCAATCCCATGTGGACTACAGACTTGATCCTGTGTCTCCTGTAGCCTTGGCCACTATCCTAAGTATCTGGTTATATTGAAAAGGTGAAAGCTCAGCTTTCAATCTGAAAAACACTTTTTTTTTATAATACTGCTAAATGGATTATGAGAATTTTTTTCCTGAAACTCTTAGATGGTTTTGATTTCAAAAATGACCAGAACATTTGTGAGATTTGTTATAGAAAAGGGTTGCCTGTCTTCAGGCATTTTTACTGAAAACCAGTGCAGGCAAATGGTCTATACTGACCCTCAGGTATGTTGTCCATCAGAAAGAAGAGAAAGAGAATACAAATATTAAATAAAAACTAAACCTTTTTTGGGCCAGTATAGGAAATAGTTATGTATGATTTCTGTAGGAATTTGGCTAAACTGTTAGTCTTGCAATAATAGCATAGTATATTTAGTTTGTTTCACTCATTTAGTACAAGCAACAAGATCAACATTAGGTAAACTTCTATGTGCATAAAGGGGATTAATTCTAGAATTTAGTAGGTCTTTATATGGGACACCAACAAAACTAATGTACTAGCTTATTTGGGACCTTTATGAAAATAAATATAAAGAGCGAGCAACTGAAAGATAATCTTTCAACTCAGTGTTTTCTCACATGATCATTGTAGGCATAATCTCATCAAGGGATGAGGAGCTTGTATTTGACTGGAATTATTTTCACTTTAGTGTTACGTTACAAAGGATGAGACCATGTTGGTAGGCTCTCTTGACATCCCAAACCTTCTCTTTCCAAGAGTTCATGGCACTCTAAGAGATAGTTAATGTTCTGGATGGGAAAAGAAGCTTTTGTCAGTTTGACATAGAGGTCCTGGTCTCTTTTTTTCCTGTGAAAGTTCCTTCCTCCTCTGTTGGATAACATTTGCTTTGTACCTGACAAGTATCATTGTTAAATGCTCCAGTCTTGGCATTTTTGTTATCCACCCCTAAAGAACTCTAATGATGATAGTGAAGAGGGGAAGAAAAGGCAAATTAAACAAATGGTTGTTAGTGAAGATCTTGGAGAAACTCAGGATTCCCATGAAGCTGGAACTCTCTTTAATGCATTTGGTGGTGGAAAAAGATGCAAGCAAGGATGCTGAAGGCAAGCATCCTTTGTTTAAAAACAAAAGGTGCCTAGTTGATGCCAAAATTATATTGTTCAATCTCTGTAGAAATACCATGTCTTCATGAAATTAGTAATAGTTATGTAAAAGATCTTCAGATCATCATTTCTTGTTATGCATTTGGAAGGTTTTTGGCTACATTTGGGAGCAGACTTCAGTCTCCAGCTTGATTCTGGTGCAGTTGCCCTACGGATCACAAAACCTTATAAAAGGAAGCGGGGGCTGGCAGAGAGCTGCTGTGGCACAGAATCAGAGCTACACTGTGCTTGTCAACTGTAGTGTGGCACAGTGATAGCTGAAGTAAATGGAAATGAGCAAATTTTGCCTCCGGAAGCAACCTTACAGCAGTATGGACCTTACTGTGGACTTCTTTAAAATTCTGGATGAGGCAATTAACTTACACGAACTCCAAACTACTGAAGCTAGGCTGCCAAAGCTAGCGTGGACTTTCTTTCCAATATGGCACAACATGCAGTGTGATCACCCCCCGAGTCTAAACATTCAGATCCTTGGAGGATGTCTCAGGGCACTGCTTTATGAAGCAAAGCCTTGCTTTCCTGAAGCTGAGAATAAGATGCTCAGTTTTCTGGCAAACCAGTCTGGCAAAAACATTGCATAAAAACTCAGTGTTTCCTAGCTTTGAGTCAATGCAAATCTATCCATCCACAAAACATAATTTTATTTTGTGGCAAATGATACAAGCTGCAGAAATGGAACTCCATATTTTGGTACAAAGTCCCAGATGAGGAAAAAACCTCTCAGGGAGCAATGATGTATCCTTCATACTTGTAATGTTAATCCATATTTGACATAAAGACGCAAGTTTACTAGGGCTTTTTACATATGCATTGAACTCCGTCTTCAAAATAATCAACTGGAAAAATGGAAACAACTCATTTTAACTGTTGTGTTAAAGTACTCTCATTTAAATTGAAAGCAAATAGCCTCTTGCAAAGCTGCCTCCCATTTTCATGCCATTATGCAAATAAACACTAGAGAAGTATCACAGATATTATTTCTTAATCCATTTTCTGGAACTGTGTTTAGTGCACAGAAGTAAAAGCAGTTCAGAATCCTGCAAGGCTGCTCTGTGACAGGCAATGCTAGTGATAAGTTCAGCAAACGTGGCCCAGGGCCTCAGTGAAGAAACTGGAGCATTCGGCAGTTGGTGGAATTAGCCAAACCAAGTTTTTTGCAGTATCACAAAAACCATGTTGTTCCTTGACGATCAAGATAAATAACTTACTATTTTGAGCCCTCGCCTTCAGATAAGTAACAGAGATATTCACAACTTGCATTTCACATAGATACCGTATTCAGAAGGATCTTACTTAGGGCCTAAGCCAAATCTTCCTCAGGTCATTGGAAAGGCAGCCATTCTTCACTCACGTGGCAAACAGGTCAGATTACTTTGACTGCTAATGAAACTCAGGTATCAGGCACATCCTCACTGTGTAAGTAAGTTCAAATAAATAGGATATATAGGGCTTTTGAAGCTGAACATGCTTGTCCTGTCTTGGTCAATACAGTACGACATCCTTGTGCCCTTTCTTTGGGTAGGGTTCTTGCTACACAACTGTTTGCAGGCTTGTGTTAGTTTTCCTAAATTATGAATTACATTCATTCATGTGCAAATTGCTATGAAAGCACAGAAATTGCTAATGAAATATTAATTGGAAAGCAAAACCGCAGATCTTCTCCACCAGTGGTGGCCAGGGCGTTCTTACCTCTGTAAGAATAACCTGTGTTAAATTTCTTGTCTGTAGAATCATAGAATCATAGAATCTATACTATCTGTTCATTATGGATTTAAACTGCAATCAAAGAAAATTAGTTCAGGGGTCAACTGTTTGAAAAAATAATAATAATGCTATATGGATTAGCAAGGGGTGGGAAGCCACTGCTGTTCACATATCTTTCAAAGTAGTCTGGAAGAAAAAAATGTATAAATTTGAACAGATTCAAATCAGGTGTGGGATCCTGCTACTAAGAAAAAAGCAACTGTAGTACTCTTAACTGTGAAGACGAGGTCTCCTTTTATGCACAAAAATTAAAAGCTTGCTTCTCAAGCTCTTTTAAGTTCTCACCATACTGTTTTTTACTTATGTCTTTCTTTTTCTTTCTTTCTTCTGATGCTGCTTTACCACCAGGGTAGATGTCAAGGTAGTCTCATTTTTTTTCTCATATCTCTAACTATGGGATATTAAACCCTTCTATTTTCAGTAACATAATGAGGGCGTTAAGCAGAGGAGTTAAGCAGAAAACATATTTTCACCCTAAGTCAAACTGAGTTGAAGTTTAGATTATTCAATACTTCACAGGAAATGCTAAGAGTTTGAGACCGAGTCCCGCATTTCTAAGCAATATTGAATTCTAGTTTTGTGAAAAAGATAATTTATTGCTCTTTAGATAAAGAGGAGAAATAACATGTTAGGTTTTAATGACTAGGAAGAAAGAGTTTAAGTAGATAACACAGTGTGAGTAGGTTTCCATTCCTAAATTTTTCAGGGAAGCTCTACTAACATAGAATCATAGAATCATACAGGTTGGAAAAGACCTCTAAGATCATCGAGTCCAACTGTCAACCCAACACACCATGCCCACTAAACCATGTCCCTAAGTGCCTCATCTACACGTCTTTTAAATACTTCCAGGGATGGTGACTCCACCACTTCCCTGGGCAGCCTGTTCCAAGGCCTGATCACTCTTTAAGTAAAGAAATTTCTCCTAATGTTCAATCTAAACCTCCCTTGGCGCAGCTTTAGGCCATTTCCTCTCGTCCTATCGCTGGTTACTTGGCAGAAGAGACCAACACCCACCTCGCTACAACCTCCTTTCAGGTAGTTGTAGAGCGCGATGAGGTCTCCCCTCAGCCTCCTCTTCTCCAGGCTAAACAGTCCCAGTTCCCTCAGCCACTCCTCATAAGGCTTGTGCTCCAGGCCCTTCACCAGCTTCGTTGCCCTCCTCTGGACGCGCTCCAGCACCTCCATGTCCTTCTTGTAGTGAGGGGCCCAAAACTGAACACAGTATTCGAGGTGCGGCCTCACCAGTGCCGAGTACAGGGGCACGATCACCTCCCTACTCCTGCTGGCCACACTATTCCTAATACAGGCCAGGATGCCGTTGGCCTTCTTGGCCACCTGAGCACACTGCCGGCTCATGTTCAGCCGGCTGTCAATCAGCACCCCCAGATCCTTTTCCTCCGGGCAGCTTTCCAGCCACTCTTCCCCAAGCCTGTAGCGTTGCCTGGGGTTGTTGTGGCCAAAGTGCAGGACCCGGCACTTGGCCTTGTTGAACCTCATACAGTTGGCCTCGGCCCATCGATCCAGCCTGTCCAGGTCCCTCTGCGGAGCCTTCCTACCCTCGAGCAGATCAACACTCCTGCCCAACTTGGTGTCGTCTGCAAACTTACTGAGGGAGCACTCGATCCCCTCGTCCAGATCATTGATAAAGATATTGAACAAGACCGGCCCCAGTACTGAGCCCTGGGGAACACCGCTCGTGACCGGCCGCCAACTGGATTTAACTCCGTTAAACTGAATTTCTGACTTAAACTGGATTAAACTGAATTTCTGAATTAAACTGAATTTCTGACTTTTTCAGCAATTGACACTTCTACTTTCAGCAAAACTAATTGCTTTTTGTGATCTCTTTTCATTTTTTTTTGGCAGGATAATAAATGCTGTGTTTCAGTATATTAGAAAAGCTGTAACTTAATACTTTCTCATTTCCAAAATTGTTAAGAGGCAGCACTTAATATGTTAATAGGTAAAAGTCTGAAATAAATCAATATAAATGTATGGTTGAGAAAAAATCATATAGGAAAACAGAAAACAGCATGACACCTGAATTGACTATTTTCCCAGAATTTACTGTCTACAAGGACACAGAAAACTTATTCAGCAATGGCAGAAATGGTCAAATGAATGAAGAAATGTGTTTAGGCCATGCAAAACTGAAAGTCCAAATTGCACTACTTTTATTGATACATCTTCATGTAATAATGTTTCTCAGATCACCAAAGGAAATAAATTACTCCATTCAAAAGACCTAGAAAACTGCTTCCCATTGATCAATGTCTTCGTTTTCAAGAAGAAGAGTTATCTGAAGAACACTGTCTTCAGAAAGCCAAGAAAGGAGCTAGGAGGGATATTACATCCCTCAATATGAGACGGATATATAGAAAAACCTTTCTGTATGGATAGATTTTATAGGAGAGAGTTTGGTCTTCATGTCATTGTTAATGATGCAGCCCAAAGATAAAATACAGCTAGTTTACTGCTGTGTTAGATATGACAGTCTCAACCCAAGAATGAAATCCTGTGGAAAATCTCTCAATGTTAGTGGGTCCAGGATATTGATTAGGTTGCATTTTCCTAAGCATGCAAGAATCAAATCCTGTTCAAATGTATTTCTCTTTTTATAAGCATTGCTGTAAGTTCAAAACTTGAGTGAATGAAAATGAAAGGCTTCCCCATAGAAAATTATAATGTTCTCTATTAGTACATTTTGTGAAACCACAGATTGAGAAGAACAATTTTACATTCACATGGGATGTTATATAAATATAAAAATACTATAAAACGAACTTCACTATAACTGTATGAAAATGTCAAAACACTTTATAGAAACAAATAGAGAATTAGATACAGCAGTGGTAAATAACATATGTGAATGGTAACGGACTAATGGATTAAAAGAAAAGAGAACTAAAATTCAGTGGTTAGAAAGGTACAAGAACATTCTTGATGTTCTGACCAACTAGTGAAAGATGAACAGAAATAGCAATCATGCACAGTTAGTTGATGGATTAATAACCCTTTCAGTTGAGGTTTAGAAAAAACAAAGTGCTTGGTTAGAAATACGAGATAGGACAAAATTATTGAGATATAGTCAGTAGAACAGCTGAACTGAAAAATGGGATCACAGAATCATAAAAATCACACAATTCAGGTTGGAAGGGACCTCCAAACATCATCTAGCCCAACCGCCTACTCGAAGCAGGGACAACTTCAAAGTTACAAGAGGTTGTGCAGGGTCTTGTCCCATTGAATTTTGAAATATTCAAAATTCAGACAAATTTTGACAGACAAATTTGTCTGAATACAGACAAAAAAATTAAAGAATAACTCTTTCTGGGAAAACTGTTCCAGTGCCTAGCCACTCTCATCGTGAAATACTTTTTCCCTGTGCCCAGGCAGAATTTCTCTTGCTGCAACTAGTGACTGTTGTCTCTTGTCCTCTGAATATTTTGTATGAAATCTACATAAAACATTTGATCAGCAGTGCAGTGTGCTCCTACTTCCATCAACACATTCAAGATAATTTTCCTTATTTTTCCAGTTACAAATTTTTATGCTCTACCTGTGTTGCTGTTGTCTTGGGCTTTTAAAAACCACATGATCTATGCTGCTTTTCTGGAGGGTGAGGGGGCAGGGGAAACAGGGGAATCAGATTTATTCAAATTAGGACTTCTTTTTTCCTCACAAAATACCAGCGTGTCCTATAGATTATAAATTTTGCAGCATTGATTTATGTCTGTAGTATAGCTAGCCTCACTGGGGCTCCAGAAGAGAGTCATTTACCCATCAATGAACCTACATTTCACTTGGTGTCATTTGTTTATGGGAGAGGAAGGAAAAAAAAAAAAGACTCTGCTTTATGATTTCTGTTCTAAATCAAAGTGCCATCGGCAGTAAATACTCTGGCCCAGCTGAGTATTAGGTGAAGCATATTTCTGTAATCATTGTAATTTTTATACAGAATGTGCTACAGGTTTGATTACATGGTTGGCATTCTGTGTCTGCATGCATGGCACAAATCAGGGCAACAGCCTCCTCCATTATTTCCTAACCTACTGTCTCTGCTTTTTTGTACTGCTGCTCTGTTCACTGTTAATGTGTCTTTTGACCTTGCCAGCACTGTCATAGTAGAAAGTTGCCTTTCTTGCTTCCACACAAGTATTTGAAAACCTGAGGTTTTCATTATACGCTTTTCATCATTACTCTGTCTACATGGAACAAGTTTATTTCAAAGGCTTTGTTAGAAAATGACAAGAAACATGACAATTTATTTCCTTGTCCTTTCATTAGATTAGAAATGCCATGAAAGGTTTAGAATCCATTTATTTTTATTAAAAGGCATGATGCACTTTGCTTTACCAAAGAGAAGACAATGAGAGAATGAGAAATATTAATTTGGGATGTTAAGGTGATTGAGGGGTTTTGAGTCTGAGGTATTTGAGTAAAAAATCTATATATTTGTAGTTCACAAATACAAAGGTTTTAATTACATTTTTAAAAGATGAATTGCTGTGAATAACATAAAGCAGCAGAGGATTAAAACACTTTTGATTTGAAGCAGTAACTATAGTTTAGGCACTTTGCAGTCGGAAAACTCCATTTTCTTTTGCTCTGAATCACAATTTAATGTAGTATTTATCGCCAAGCTATTAAAGATGTTAGTGCTATATAAGCCATAGTTTCTTTTTTCTTTTACTGATATTGCGTTCAGTACAGATAAAGAGGTTTTTACTTAATGCTTCCTCTTAACAAAGAAATGTGAAGAAAACATGCAGTATGAACTGAGAAGTACCATGTTTGGGAAAATGCTATCCTATTAACAGAGAAAAAAAGAAGAATTGTGGGAATGTGGGATATATTTACAAATTCATTTTATGAACTACGGTTTTAAAATATTTCAAGCAATCCAAAAACTAAGTCAAATTGCAGAATTCTTTGCAGAATTTCTTTGATACTTTGTTTTCCGTGAGCTTACTTAGAAATATATTTTTCTTTTAACAAGACTATTAGTTCTGCCCAAAATTTAAATTTTCACCTCCTGAAAATTATTTGCTTCCTCCTTTATCAACTCCTTTTTATCATCTGAAAGATATAAAAAGATATATTGTTAATTCCATAAATGTTAGCTATTTTGTAGAGATGAACAATACTATTACAAAAAGTTGACGTCTGTTTTGTGTGTATACAAGTGGGTATAATTTTAAAGGATGAAATTTTGGGCCTGATTAAAGCAAATGGGAGCTATGCCATCTAATATACCCTGTTTAAAACTCTGTCTCAGGTTTTCTACAAGAGAAGACAAAGTAGGAGAAGCCAATGTGAGGTTTGGATCTTGGAGAGTATTTTTAGTGGCTAGGAGAGGAAGTTTATAAATATTGTGCTTTAGGAAGACTGCTGCAAGTTAGCCTCCACAAAAAATGTACAGTCCCTCCTGAGCCTTCTAAATTACTTGTTGATACTTTGCGTTCACTTGTACCGTTTCAGACAATGGAATTGTATGGATCTAGCCCAGCTGAAGATCTGGGTGCGTACAACCAGTTGGTCCATCATGAGAACAAAGGCGCTCCTCAAAGGATTGCCGTATAAGACGAATAAAATCTAGTTGTATTTTTACCAAAAGATCTTCATCCTGAAGTTTAGAAAATTACAGTGGATCAACTTTTGTCAAAAAAATACCTTCATTGTTAATTTACAATAGAAATATGAAGCCGTAAAGAGAGTTGATGTAATAAAAACACTGAGCGAATGTCATTCTAACTGACAGTTAATTTGCACATTCTTATTAAACCAGCATCTTGAAATAAGGCTCATTTAATTATTATGAGCTGCTAAGTACAGATATAAAATATTGACCTTCTCGTTAAAGGACATCGGTCATTTTTACTGGATTTCAAGCACTTATCTCTGGGGTAGCAATTTAAAACTTGAAGTGATTTCCTCTTTGAGTTGCTTTTGGTAGGCAGGAGAAAAGTGAGAGGGTGAAATGAAAGTCAGATGAGGCCACCAATACCAGGAATTATCCAATATCAGGAATTAGTCAATAAATTTCATATCAATGTGTTCATTTCCCAATTTAGAAAAAATTGCATCAGTCTGAAGGATTGGTTGCATTTGTTCTTGGAGTTGCATTCTAAGGTAAGGTATGTTTGAGTAAAGCTAGTTAGTGCCAATCAATAAAAGCAAATGGGTTTATTTGGCATATAGAGCATCATGAATTTTACAGGCACAAGCAATTATATGTTTTTTCTCATATTAAGTATATATCTGACATTTATGCACTGACTTGTTTATCATACAAAGAAACATAATAAATGGCACTATTAGAAGACTGGTATTTTATGGAACCGTTTCAAAAAAGAAAAATTGTTTAAGAAATATGAACATTTTATTATGGTTTTATTTGGCTTTTCTTCCATATTTTGGAATCTTTCCCTTTAAAGAAAGTAGAAAAAACAAATTAAAATTGTTTTAAGCAAGTAAAAAAAAAAACAAAAAAGAAAAAAAAATTAGGAATCCAGACTGCAGATTCATTGTCAGACTTGTTTTCTCTTTGAAAGAGTTGGTCATAGAAAGTGAATTATAATTACAGAAATAATAAAAAGCCACTTCCAAAGGCTATTGATGTTTGATTTTTACACAGTATGCGTTTGACTTCTTTTTCCCATTGCTGCATTTAAAGGGAAAAAAAATCATTACTACTATTTTGTTTTCCTTAATCTATTTGAAGATATTGTACAATCCATTCTTTTTAAACAAGAATGGTTCACTGTGAACACACAGCCTGTCTTATTTATTGCCCTAAACCATCCTGAATTAAGTCAATTCACGTGAAGAATTTGGCAGTACTGTTTATACAAAGTCTGTTTTTCTTTACTTACAAGTGTAAATCAGGAATAATGTCATCCAAGTTGAAAGAGGAGGAGTAGAAAGTGTGTTCTTGATTTCAGATACACATTTTACAGCAAGCAGCATGTGGAAGGAATGTGTTCAATATTATTCTTCTTAGTAACCCTCTGCACCTGTCAACTTTTTACTGACTGAAGAGACAAATAAAAATCCTGAACAGACTATTAATAATGCTTCTCTAAGACTGAGCATTTGTAGAAATCACATCAAAATTTATAATGTTGAGCCAAACTTCAGAAAGCCAAATCTTTTTGATCAATGCTTCTGGGAATGAGCAAGGCATAGCTTGCTCAAAAGAGGTAGGAATTAGGGGAGAGAGGGGAAATATTTACATCACATATCAGCTTCTCAGATGTCTAGAAGGATCTGGATCATGTTATTTCTTTGGTTCATTCCAGATAGACTTTTAAACATAAATTAATATAGTTTCTAAAAAACACTTGAGTTCATTTACGTACATGTTGGATTTAGAAAATCCTTCTCAGCTATGCTGAAACCTGCTTATAAGAACCACACTTTTTGCCCTTTTTGAGGATGCAGAAGGAGCTCTGCAGCTGAACCAACCACTTCCACAAGCCATGAGCTAGGGCTCCTTACCAAAAACGTGGGTGTAACAGCAGCAATTTTCTAGAAGCCAGTGAGGTTGGTTATGGCTCAGATATACATTGCGTTCAGGATAGTGGCTCCTTGTGCTATGCTGGGACCATATAGCAATTCTGGGTAGACTTCCATAGCTTAGTAGCCTGGAAGAGGGAGCCCTTCTTTCTTCTCTCTGTTGGCAGCCAGCTAGCCAAGTCATTAAGTTCACAGAATGGCTGAGACTGAATTTTAGTGAATTGTATTTAAAACAAACCAGATAAAAAATAATTTAATTATTTAATGTAGATAAAACAGATCTTGTTGCTAGAAACCTACAATTTTAGAAGACAAAATACTGAATAAAAATTTCTCTTTAGAGGAGCATCTTGAGACAAATATTAGAGAATATTCTCTTCGGAGAAACACTCACTCTAGCTGCCACTCTGACCTACATTTAAAATGCACGGGCCATCTCAGTAGCTCTGGGAACTAATGTAGGAGAAAAGTTATGCATTGTAAATTGCAGAATTGAGCTAAGAATACATACTCATTCATGTAAATCTGTATCTGAGTGGCAATAATTTAATACAATAATGTTAATATGTTATCAACACTATTACATAAATATAATATAGTATTTCCACTTAACTTTTTTTAACGTCTGCTTATCTCTTAAAAGATTAAGGTAGTTTATATGCGTTCTCTGGATCCTACATACATTGTGTGTTATTCAGCTTAATACATGTTCTCTTGCTGTTTCACTTGGTTGCATATCTGACATACAATTACAAAACATAGTCTCCTGACTTCAACGAGATGGGATCCCAATTACAAAAGCCCTAGATAATTAGGGGTTACTATTAATCCTTCTGCATTGCAGATAAAATGAGATCGTTGATCTTGCACAATAATTGAAGCAAATGAGAAATAAAAGAAACAAATATCCATATATTTGCAGAACAGCTTTTGCTAATAAAAATGGAATTCTGATTAGGACATCCAGATGGACTTACTACATTAATTACTGAGTTTTAAAAAATGTTTCTCTATTATTTTCTTTTAAAAATATTCTTTTAACTGACTAGCTCTTTGCTCTATGAGAGTCACTACTTGTATTACCAGAGAAAGTAAGACAGGGAGGTTTTCAACCTTAGCTGTTGAGTTTCAACATCAAGTGTACAGGAAGAGCTGCTGTTAAACCTGCCATGGGGGAGAAATTCATGTATCTCTGTGATGTTAATAAACTATTCTAGAATTATTTCAAGCACTTGTATAAAGATTAAAGTCAGACCTTGCTCAGTCACAATAAAATTTCTCTCCCCTCCCTCCCTCCCATTTCTCCCAGCCCTTAAGCTTTCCCATTTATGCAGAGGAAGGAATCTTTTGTGCACCTACTCTTCTTCAGGAAACATTTCAAGTGACAGAAAACTATGTTATGAAAAATACTGAGGTTCAGAACTTTGATACATGAGTTTTAAACATTTTTTGTCGTCTCTCTTGTGATTAACAGGTAAGGTCTTCAAATAAAAAATAATAAATTTTAAAAAAGGATTAACTCCTGTGTGACTGTTATGGCTAAACCCTTAAAGTGAACAAATGTAAATTTCATTATTTTGAGTAATATCCCCATCCCAGTCATCTTTGCAGTACTATGAGATGTCTAAACTAACTGGGGAAAAGATGACAAGGGCAACACCTTTTTTCTCGTGAGGTTTATCACAAAAACTTTATGCCAGGAATATAATGATAATATAATGAGCAGCTGAGAAAATCTTTTACACGGGAGTATAAATAAAAAGAAGTGAATGTAGTTCCCTACTTTCCGCTAAGAAGGCTGAGAGCTCTCCCCCAAACCCTCCCTGAGTCAGCAGACCAGGGAAACCCCATCCATCTCTGCCTTTTTCACTCTATATTACACTTGCATGTCTTACCATGGCTAGTTTTACTAATGGTTGCTCCACAGCCTTGGGAAGTTCTGCTGTATTTTGGCAGTTCTAACAGACAGCAGGTGCTCTGGCCAGTATCACTCATATCTAACCTCTCATCACCTCCCTCTAGCCCCTATATAAAAAAAATATATTTTCAAATACCAGCATTTCAAATATGGACATTTTAAAGTTATGTGATGATGAGCTGTGATTTTTTTTTTCCCAGGTCCATAGATCTATTTATTTTGAGGAAGAGATAAATGTGGGAGGAAAGTGAGGGCCTATTAATGTGATAACACCTTTTCTGGTTGAATACTTAGCTTTCTCCTGCTGAAAACTATATACAAGGCAGTTTTTTAGGGAGAGAGATTGTTTGTACATTTTCCTGCCCTCCACCTAAAAAAGGAACTTTCTGCCAGATGACAGAGAAAAAGCCATATTTACTCAATGGTAATGTTAAATCCAGCCACAAGTGAGACTTCCTGAAGAGTATTTTATGGTATTTTTTCTGTTAATATGGTTCTTGATAGGACGAGAGGAAATGACCTCAAGTTGCACCAAGGGAGGTTTAGATTGGACATTAGGAAAAATTTCTTTACTGAAAGAGTAGTCAAGCCTTGGAACAGGCTGCCCAGGGAAGTGGTAGAGTCACCATCCCCGGAAATATTTAAAAGACATGTAGATGAGGCGCTTAGGGACATGGTTTAGTGGGCATGGAGGTGTTGGGTTGACAGTTGGACTCGATGTTCTTAGAGGTCTTTTCCAACCTTAATGATTCTATGATTCTTACACCAGAGCCAAGACTATTGGCTTATTAATCATTTTAAACCAAGTAAATCTTGTGAAACCCCACCTGGAGCACTGCATCTAGTTCTGGTGCCCCCAGCACAAGAAAAACATGAACCAGTTGGAGCGGGTCTAGAGGAGGGCCACAAAAATGGTCAGAGGGCTGGAACACATCTCCTATGAATAAGGCTGAGAGTTGGGGTTGTTCAGCCTGGAGAAGAGGAGGCTCCGGGGAGACCTTATTGTGGCCTTGCAATACTTAAAGGGAGCTTATAAGAAAGATGGAGAGAGACTGGACAGGTGGTGACAGGACAAGGGTCAATGGTTTTAAACTGAAAGAGGGTAGATTTAGGTTGGTCATAAGGAAGAAATTCTTTACAATAAGGGTGGTGAGACACTAGACCAGGTTGCCCAGAGAAGTTGTGGATGCCCCATCACTGGAAGTGTTCAAGTTCAGGTTGGATGGGGCTTTGAGCAATCTGATCTAGTGAAAGATGTCCCTGCCCAGGGCACTTTTAGCTAGGACAGAAGATCTTCTGTGAAGGTGAAAACTGAACTGCAAATGTATCGTGGGTTTTCATATGTATATTTATTTTCCATCTATGAACCGAGAGCCCCTATATTCTTATTTTGATTTCTCTTCAGGATTAAAAGAAAATTAGTTTTGGGGGTTTTGGCTAGTGGTGTGATATTCTACAAGTCCGGTTAGCTGTGATGCTTACATTACCATGTTACTTTAAAAATAAAACATCTCATTTCTTCCCTTTCTGCACAGATTAGCAAATAGTATATTTTGCTATGAAATAAGTTTTTTCTATCACATCTCTGCACATGATCAATACAATTTTTTAATTCAGAGTCTTTTATGAAATGCAGAGGATTTCAAACAAAACATTTCTGTCTCACTCTTTGTGCCAAAGCCTGAAAGCCACCATATTTGGCAGTTAGAAAAGTGCAAGTGGGATGGTAGAAAATTAACAAACTCACTTTCAAAAGGAAAAAAAAATATGGTTAAAAGCCATACCAGTGCAGCTAAACCACTGTCTATTCAGCAGTAATTTTTATGTCTGTTTTTTGTTTGAATCAGATTGGCATCTCTGTTATCTCCTTACCACGACCGTTCAGTTATTCCAGGATTGGCAGGCCCCATCACCAAAGTTGTCAAACACAACACGGATGCAGAGCTCATAAAATAAACTCCTGCAAATATTTTTGTAATTAAAATAGAGCTGGGAGAGATGTTAATGCACTGGCGTGTGACCATCCACAATGTTTATTTGTTAGCATGTTTCCCAGCATGGTCTTTGTTCCCATCAACTACCAATTTCCCAGACAATGCCCAGACGCTATTCAGGGAAAACAGGCAATGGGAAAATTTGCTGCAGCCATCTCTTTTTGCAGGCAAAGAGAATTTGGGCTTATGGATGTGGGTAGCCTGCATCCTGTTGGTGGGTCTATCCTAGGAGGCAGTGGCTGTGAAATGCTGTGAAATGGCATGTCAAAATTCAGGCAGAAAGCAAGCGACAAAGCCATTTAAAACTGTTGTCTCTTTAGGCAGGTCTCCTATCGCTCCACCACCTTTGTCTCCTCTAATGTAATTCCTCTTGATTCTTTCTTGTTGAAGCACACTAAGAAATGCTGCAGGGCTAGTAGAGCAATAATGGTGAATATTTTTAGTGTCACTCTTTGTGGACTTATTTGTGGACTAATTTTTCTTAAACTTGTGTTATCTTACAAACATGTTGAGTCCTTGAAATTTTTGAAGAATAGGAAGATATATTTGATTTATGTATATGTTTTCCTTCTGTATACAGAGAAAGAAAAGAAAAAGATGTATGAATTTATTTTTCCCTATAATTCAATAGAATGTACAATTTCACCCTGCTGACATGATTTGAAGTATAATGCACTGAATAACATGATTAATGTGGTCAGGAAAAATTCAGCATTTTGCAATTTTTGTCACTATTATTTCCAGCCATGACTCCACACTAGCATTTGTCTTTATTATTTTTCTGATGTAGTGGATTAGCCTCAGAACCGAAGTCTTTGAAAAGGAGAGATATCTTGAGTATTGAAAGTATTGCATCAATCTCCTTACTCCAAGAATTACAATTTCATAGTCTCGAGAGTATAAAACTACTGTATAGGGAAAGTTTATTTACAACAACAATAATAATAATGGTAATAATAATGTCAGGGACTCCTAAGTTGTATCAGCATTTTAGCATTCTACTGCAGGGCTCTAGAGAACTTTGAAGTAGAATTTATTTAAGAGAAAATGCTCATAAAATTTGCTAAGACTAAAAAATACATACTTTTAGATGTTGTTAAAGAAGACAGCAAAACGAGTTTTTGAGCCCAATGCTTATTTTCATTACACCATATAAAAATCATGCATTATTTCAGTTGATTTGCACTTGGAGAAAGAGATGCTTGTGTGTTTAGACTCAGGCAACCTTTCTCAATTTGCTGGTTTGCTGTCTTGGCTGGTGTGCTGGTTTTGGCTGGGATAGAGTTAATTTTCTTTATAGTAGCTAGTATGGGGCTATATTTTGGATTTGTGCTGAAAACAGTGTTGATAACACAGGGATGTTTTAGTTACTGCTGAGCAGAGCTTACACAGAGTCAAGGCCTTTGCTGCTTCTCACCCCACCCCACCAGCGAGTGGGCTGGGGGTTCACGAGAAGCTGGGAGGGGACACAGCTGGGACAGCTGATCCCAACTGACGTAGGGGATATTCCATACCATATAACGTCATGCTCAGCATATAAAACTGGGGGAAGAAGAAGGAAGGGGGGGACATTCGGAGTGATGGCGTTTGTCTTCCCAAGTAACCGTTACGCGTGATGGAGCCCTGCTTTCCTGGACATGGCTGAACACCTGCCTGCCGATGGGAAGTAGGGAATGAATTCCGTGTTCTGCTTTGCTTGCATGTGCCGTTTTTGCTTTACCTATTAAACTGTCTTTATCTCAACCCACGAGTTTTCTCACTTTCACTCTTGCAATTCTCTCCCCCATCCCGCTGCGGGGGGAGTGAGCAGGCGGCTGTGTGGTGTTTAGTTGCTGGCTGGGGTTAAACCACGACAGCTGGGAACTTAATTTCAGATTATTTTGAATCAATTTACTTGAAAACACATGGATAAGAGTAGTGAAATGAATTTCTCAAGCACTGTATACTAAAGCCACCATAGGAATGAAAGCTGCTGACAAAAAGTTAACTTTTATCACCGGATATAAAACAATGCCAGGTTTTGGTGCAAGCACTTTTGAGTATCATCTAGACTGACTAATGCATATTCCCTCTTCCCAGATAACCCTCCTTTATCCATCTCCTGAAATACTGTCTGCAATACCTTTTGCAATTTTATGATCTGCTGCTGGAGCGTATTAGCAATTGTTTGGCATGTTCTATTTGTGAGTCCTTTTCTTGAAGTTTGCCTCAGAGCATGCGAAGATGCTTATTGGCAGTGATACTACCATCAGCAATGTTCAATTAAAACTGATTCTCAATGTGCAGTGGTTTTTCAATTTCTGTTGTTCTCCATTTCCAGAAAGAACGCTCTCTCATGGTACTACTATAAAAAGGATTTACATTTCTGAAAGATTTCTATTAAGAGACAAGCTAAGCTTTTATTTTAAATTAGTCCAACTGAAACTTTCATAGTTTCATTACGCACCAAATTAGACAATGTTTTTCAAAAAACCCAAGAATTAAATTTAATCTGAACATACAAAACTTACTTTTTCATGGTCAGCTGAGTTTTACTTTCATTTTTGTGACTATTAAAATAAATATTTTTTATTAATTTTAATTTAAAAATTGAGGGCACATGTGAAGATACAGTTGAGGAAGCACAGAGCTGAGTTATTGATGAAATAGATTCATGAAGAATGTTAGATAGAAATTTAATTTTTATTTATTGGAAAACATGTACTGAGTGCTGTACAAGGCAATCTCTAGAGTAAGAATATTTGCTCCATAGCCACAATCTTGCAAAAAGACTCAGGTGATAATAATTTTGCTCCTGGTAGACTTCAGTTCTTCCTCTGCTACTTCTCTTTAACTGGCTTTCACTGTTGTTGCACAGTTGTAAAATGTAAGACACTTAAAAATCACTACAAAACTAGCTTTTTAAAAAAAGGGCACAAGCTGAATTTGGATTTTTCAAAATTACGGTTTGAACTTTTCATGGATTCTTTAAAATGTGTTCTTCATTTTAATTACATTATATATCCTTAACAATACGTTTCCCATTTAGTGTTCACTCTTAGTCCAATCATTGTTTTTCATAATGGATATTTAGGAAGCAACTGTTAGTCAAGGTAATGCCACTCTCTGTATGTCAGGAAGTATATTTACATCTAATTAATGGGATTAATTAAATTAGATCCTTACAGGAACTTAAAATATTGTTTCTCACAAATAACTGAATAGACACCAAACCTGACTCTATGAAGTGTTTTTTGCACCTTCCCCTTTCACAGGAAAATAAAGAATACACACGGGTCCAAGAGAGCTTCTGGCTTTTCCCAAGATGGAGCTCATAAAATCAACTAAAGCGTGTGTAATTTTCTCCTGGAATTTGCGTAATTGCTTTGGATTCATCTCAGAGAATAGCTTGGAAAAATGATTCAGCTCTGTCATCCACATACAGGTATCACAGGCTTATTAATCCTTCCCTTATGCGGTAGGAGAAGGGCAAGAGAAGAATAGGTACAGCCACTCTCCAGCTGGCTTTAATGTTCACATCACAAACTGCCTTCTCTTGTGTATCAGCAGGAAACCATATACAATGCGTCAGGTCCCATATACTCTCTAAGCTTAGTCTCAGTCATCTGTACAAAGTTTGGTTAAAACAGGGCGGGGGGAAGAGGGAGGAACTCAATGCACTTCACAACGGCACTCTTGCTTCCCTTTAGCTGTTTCTAGACTGTTTTGCAGGTGGTCTTTCAGGCAGTACCGGCCTATTGTAGTCAGTGCTCTTGGCTGCAGGATTTTAATCATTGGATTTGTACGGTCTTTCTTGCTCGTTAGCTTCACCTGTCTCTTTATTCCCAACTTCACAGTAACAGAAAAGCAACAGTGACAACTGCCCTGGGGAGAGGAGTTGCTTCTTACATTCTCCTCCTTAATTTTAGTCCCTCCTTTGCAAAAGCAGCTTCGTTGCTAGGTTGCTTGTGCTCACCAGGATGGGGGGCATAAGCACCCCGAGTCCCTGAGAGGTGCTGTCTGCAGAAGGCTCCAAGCCTACAGGATGACAGGTTTGGGGTTCATTCTCCTTGTCTGAAGGCCTGTGCCTCTCCTGACTTAAAATCCATCAAGATGAAGGGTATTTTACAGAATTATATATTATAGTACCCCAAATCCTGCAAATGCCGTGTACTATTGAGCTCAGACGGGAGCCCCTTTAAAAAAAACCCACACTATTGTATTCCCAAGGCATGGCTTTGACATATGAATTTTGTTTTTGCCGGGGAAGTAAAAAAACTTGTAATAGGTGGTGTTTATTTTCTTCTTTTTTTTTTCATGAAATTCAGAAAGAGGAGGTGGAGTTGTTAATGTTTCTAATTTTACTGCCAGTCATCTGCCCTTGAAGTCTGTCTCACTTAAAAAAAACCCAACCAAACAACAAACCTTACCTTTGAATTAGTAGCAAGTTTAAGATATCATTATGTAAACTAATCTTTTTAATGGCACCTTGTTAAATGCAACTGTTTAAGAGTGAAATTTAATTAAATTTAAGAGTGATTTTAATTAATTAATTAAATCTACTGCTTGCAGAGCTGAACAATATTAGTACTTAGGAGCTTTATGATTTCAGAATTTATATGCATCTCCTTAGTTAACACTGGATCATATTTTGATGCCTACTTTAACTTTGCTTCTTTTATATAGTTAGCAAATTAAACCACTGGCCAAAAAAAATAGTCATCATAGTGTGTATATATATATAGTGTGTATATATATAGTTAGGAGATTTTCCCTTTCATCAAAAGTCTGGCAAACACAATTACAAGGGAAACATGGATAATAGAAAGGGATGCCATTACTAACTAGACAACTGGAGCACATATAAGAAATTATTCCTTAAAGAAGTGTGGTGCCACAATTTCAGAATATTTATTTTATCTTTGCCCATTAAAACATGGACCTAGACAGCAAGGCAGCACATTTTACACCCACAGTAATTGCTTAGTTGTGAAATGCCAAAGCAGTGGAAATGAGAAACTTTTTGCAGAATGAAACAATCTAGCAGACTGATTCTCTGCGGAGGCATATTCTGTAAATTGAAATGTTCACTGACAGCAGATTTATGCTTGAAGTCAGCAGGTTTTTCAAAGGGATTGTGTTATAACATTCTTAGTGGATTAGAAATGGTCATCTTGGTTTTCTTTAATGTTTGATAGGTAGGTCTATAAATAAGAAAGGTAAGTTGAGCAAACCTCCATTTGCAGAAACTACAGGGGAAGTAGTTTCTTCTAGGAAACTAGCTGATACCTCTCAATGTCCTTTCGAGATAGTGGGAACTGAGGTTTATAATTAATTTGGAGGTTCAGATAATAAGTAACATAGCCCCTATGACGAATATATTTTTTGAATTTGTCAAATATATTTGACTTTATAGACATGGCATAGTACTGCACTTACCTAAAGTGAATAAAAATCCTGACCTTATTCCTGTTCCTGGAAAATTTCTTCAGCTAAGTGCTCATCACTTGGGATGCTGGATATGTTTTGATGCATAAGAAGTTTTATTTCTGGTTACCTTTTTATGCCTGCATTATCTGAGTGTCTCAACCAGCAGAAACTAAGTTTCACAGTAGTAACACGAACATTTCAGTGAGGATTGATAACACTGAGAAATATTTTCACTGACAGTCCCAATGATCCTAAATACCCTGACTTCTGTTTTAGTCAGCATTGTAAAGGGTACTTGTTCACTCCTGGAAGAGTGAACTGAGAGCAGTCCATTAGGTCTTACAGAGTTTTGCAGACTTTCAGTCAGATCATCTATTACTTGCACCTTTTTGCGAGCATTTCCTCTAAGTGGTTTGAAGGAACGCAGCTCATTGCTCTGTTCTGGTGAGGATTTGTACCTAGTATTCACCTAAGCATGTCTTTATACCAAATACAGTGCAAAGGAGAACTAACTCCTCTTTCTGTCCATTTGTCCAATTAAATAAGTACCCAGAGAGCCTAATACCAATTGTCTGAAAATAGACAAGGTAGGAGAAAATGGGGTGCAAGCTCCCTTTATACGAACTCATATATAAATACATAGGAAAAGCAGGTGGGTATGTTACATTTCGGGCAAGCCCAGTTCCACTTCGTTGCTTGTATAAAAAGGTCTAATTACATAAATAAGAAACTGGCAGAAGAACTTGTTACAGTGCATTTCAAAGGCTCCCTTTGCCCATGACTTTGTTTCGTTGCCAAATGAAATAACACAGTACTAAATCCAATTTAGCAGAGCTGTCACCGATCCGTAAAGCTCTCATTGCACAGAAGTGAGAGTGAGAGCACAGTTCCTTTTTTACTTCCAACCTAATCATCAGTGCAGTCCATTAAGAAACCATGAATTGAGTTACTGCCCCTCAGTTTTCTTGGTCAATTCGGAGGTATGCAGCACAGGAGACGGGTTCAGTTTTACTAACAAGGTATGTAAGCATAGGTTAAGAAAGCACTATTGGGGTCATCAGGCCCCTGTGGCCTCCCTCCCTCTCCAGCTCCAAGTAATTCTGCAACAGTCATGATGGTCAGAAGAGCCTGTTTCATTTGCTAAAATCACACATCTCTCAATGCCGTGAAGAAAATTGCGATTTTTAGTTGGAAAGACTAAAAATCGTGACAAAACGAAATCAGGAATGTGGTCAGAGGAAGAGATCCCCTTACCAGCATAGAAGAATACGCCCCAATAGTCTTTGGGAGTGAGGCATACCTCAGGGGACAGACAAAAGCGAAAACTCCAGTATTTTTGTGTCCATCTGACCTGCAGGGAACTCCTTCCTCATTCCAAATCTAGCATGTGTAAGCAGGATACAGCAGCTAAGCATGCAATATGCTTTAATTTCAGAGCCTTTAACATATTTTAGTGTTAATTACTGATATCTATGGATGTTATGTCTACTTAAAAAGCTTGAGAATTAACTTGGAATATGTTGAAGGATAGTCCTTGTCTGAACTGGTTTTAAAAGTTGATACTTAATTGATATAACTGAATAGTTACTGTCTAAACTGTGCTGGTGTTGGGATATTTTACTCATTCAACATTTTCTTCATTAATAACTTTAAGGCCTCCACTGAAACAAATTAATTCTTTCTGTACATCTACAGTCTTCACTAGTACCATATAGGATTTTGCTGATTTTTGAAATTCATTTTTTAGCTTGACAGCTGAATCTAAATATCGAGAAAAAAATAGTTTAGGTTGTCTGAAATGTTTCCTTGTTCGTGTTTTTCTTTACAATATATCATTCAAATGTAGAATGGTGCATTTCGGTTTTGGATTACTGTAATAAGAAACCTCATTGCACAAAAGAAATGGAAGAGATTGATTGACAAAAGGAGGGGGGTAATTCTAGTGTCCTTCTTTCATTTTAATAGCATAGTAATTGAAGCATCCACCAAAGGTGCAGGGTCCATCATGTCCCTCTAGGAACCCAAGGTTTATACATTGCTGAAAGGTACTTTAAAGAGGTGATGTAGAGAATTTTTCTTAATGTTTCATGTTAACTCAAAATTTAATGTTTCTTAATGTAATTTCTTAATGTTTCGTGTTACTCAAAATAAAGATTTCATAATGTGCTCAGTGTTTGAAAGTAGCTTAAACTATTCATACTGGAATCCCAGTGTATCCTAAGACTATAGACTATTAGGATGGTTTCTTGAATCTTTATGAATGTTTTTCAAGTAGTCCTCCTAGACTCAAAAATATCAAGAAAAATTACTAGGAAATAATTTTTGAGCAGTTGTAGTTTTCATTTATTACTTCTTAAGAAATTAACCTATGGCTTTTATAAACAAACACAAAGGCTCTTTTCTGTGGTTTGAGGCACCCTGAGTTATTTGTATTGATCCTGCATTAGTGTAGCTGAATGTTTCACATTTTGACTACCCTCATTTTCCAAACACTTCTATCTAACAGGAGGAATTTTTGAATGATTTGAAGCATATCAGGATGGCACACAGCAGTGCCATGGAAAGGTTACCGAGCTAGTTTGGGTACTGGAAATATACTTGCATTAACATAGCTTCTCACTTGAGCAAATAGCTCAACTTAAAAGCAGGCTCTAAGCAGTGTGGGTGCACCTCCACGCTAGAGAGGCTTTATCAGCCCTACTGCTTTCCCTCTCTTCCTCAGAGCCTGCACATTTCCACAAGCCTTGTGCTAGGTCGTGTAGACAACTGCAGGCAAACGAGGTTGCTTGGTCATCCTATTCTGAGTACTAATTGTCTCCTATTTGACAACTAGACCGAAACCTTTCTAAAATATGTTGTCCAGGTGCTGCTGTTGTTTTGTTCATCCTTAAGACAGTGGGATTCCTTACTTGGAGCTTGCAGGTGTTATCAAAAGAAATACAGCAGCAAAAAGATGTCTGACCCAGCATTCGTGAGGCTTAGGTATTCCAGTTAAGATCTGGGGCGTGACCTTTCCAGTGCTTTGTAAAAAGTATTTGTGCAATGCTGTGAAATTTGAAAGTTGCATCTCACAGTAAGTAATGAGGGTGCTCAGCAATGAGCAGGTGTGAGCCCACTGTCTGTCATACTGCACCAATGCCTCTAAGTGCAAATGATTGCTGCTGACATGTGAAAATGTATAGCTGACAAATTCATACATCTTTCAGGTGGTGCTGGCAGATAAGGCTGTTAGTATGTGCTAGAGTGTGCCTGAAGTTGGGGTGAAAAGTAACTAGCTAAATAAGGGTCCTGTACTTTTATTAAATAGTTCTAATAAACTATTTATTTTTGCTTTAAAAAAAAAAGGATTTTGCACTGTCCTTTGATTGTATGTGTTCTACTAGAAAAATACATTTTGAATAAAATAGAAATGAGTTAAACTTTAAAGCCAAGATGTCATGTTGTATCTATGTATGTATACATTTATGGATGTGTACATATATATGATGTTCCTATGTATTTATATACATATGTATAGTAGATATAAGTTCACTTCTACAAAAGCAGTATAAAGTACACTCAAACAGTTGAATCTTTATGGAGGGTTTACTAAAGACCTTGATATTCCAATTCCGAATCTTGTTTTGTGTCTCGCTTTAGTCTGGAAATTTCTGTATCAAAGTATTATAAATACTGACTGTTGTTTAATGGCTAAGAAAGATGGCTTGGGTCCGGTTCTGTGAGATTCTGATAAGCTACTGCAAAAAGCTTTGTATACTTTATATCTGTTTACTCTCTTGGGGGTAAAATGCGTCAGGACCTCATCCTGAAATGTCAGCAGCTCTAAAAGGATGATGTTCTCTGTGGCAGAGGCCAGTGTGAGTCTCCAGGACTTCATCACGCTGCTTGTTTTGTATCTGAAGGTTGGGCTTTATGCTGGTCTTCCACTCTGGAGTGAGTTTTCACTGGAAACGTGCAAACAGACAGACAATCTTGTGATCACTGAAGTGGTTTGCTACCATAGAGCAGATCCGTGAATGAAGGTTGATCGTCTTTGCCTCAGTGTACAAACGGCAGCAGTATCAGTATCAGGGCTTCCAAAACCTGCCCTTACCCTTTTCCAAAGGCGATAAAACTGTTTGACGGCTCACCATTTCGAAACAGTGGTGCATGTGCTGTCAGCTGGGGGGTTGCACTGGGGGTCAGCTGTTTCCAAGGGGATCTCCACATGCTGTGGCCACCTGGGAGGACACCCAGGAAAGGGATTTGGCAGTACAAGTGAAGCAGGGTACAGGCTTGATGTGCCTGAACATGGTGTTCAACCCTTTTGAGTGTTGCAAGTATCAGTCTCACCCGAATGCTCTGATTGAGCTGGTTAAGGAAATCTATTGGCTGTTGGCTATTTCTCCAGCTGCGCTAAAAAGAGAAAAAAAGGGATTTTCTTGGAGATGCCTACCTGGCTGTGCTAAAATTTACAGAGCAATCCAGAGCTGTCATTAGTAGTACAGGTAAATGCTTGGGGGGAGTAAAGGGAAAGAGCAGTTTGAGCTACTTTGAGCAGACACGTATCTATCCTTAAAACAGAAGTGCAGTACATAGGTTGTAATATATTATTTCGTTTTTTAATTGAAGTCAAATAAGATGGGATTTTTTTCCCCATATAAATACTATAGTAGAAGAAGGACCCCCTTTAAATTAAATAAAAGTAAATTTCAATGAAGGCAAGAAACAAATGCTCAAGAAAAGTATATATTATATAATATCTAAAATAGTAGGTTAAAAGTAGCATTAAAAATGCAAGGTCCAGCAATCAGTAGTTATGAGGTAGTACATTTTAAAAGATCTGTCAAAACAACAAACATTTTCTTCAGAAAGATCTGACTTTATTTTAGCTGAACCTTTTAAAAAAGAAGATAGAATTCTAATGATAATGAATGTTTAAGATAATGGGTTGAAACATTATGCCCAAAGAAACTGTCTGGTTACAAGTTTCAGCAGTCTGTGTTTTCAGCCTGGAGAGCCAAATACAACCACCCCTCATTAGCTTTCCCCTCAGTGCAGTTAGTCTACCAACATTAACATTTTAATGCTGGTTCATCTGTAAGAATCTGAAAATAAAGTCTTAAAGGGAAATAATGCAGGCAACACTACCAGCCCATCTGTAACAGTGGGTTTTTTCAGATGTTTCTGTGGTGTTTTTTTTCCCCTGCAAAAATGTTTTCTGCTCTGAACTTCTTTGTTTTGGATATTATAAAACTTTCTTTGGTTTTGATTTTGTTTTAAACATGTTCAGTAGTCATCTTGCTATGTATATATATAGCAGAAATAGCTTATATTTCAAGTAGTAGCTTCTTTGAATGAAGAATGAAGGCCTTTTCAGATGATACACGTTACTGAAAAATTGAGGATGGCAGCCTGCATCTTAAACAGTGTATTTTCTGCACTGAAAAGAGAAAGCTCCTATAGGTAGTTTCATTGTCCTCATTTGTTTTTAATTTTACCATCCTGAGAATCTTTTAGAGGCACGGACACAAGAGTTAGACATCAGAATGCGCTGGTAGTTGGGGAAAAGATCACTTTATTCTTTACCTTTATCTTACAATCCTTCCCTAATATGATATTTTTTACTGGTGGCATGGGAGATAACAAGGCTAAATGGTCTTTGGTCTGACCTTGTGCAGGTGTTCTTACATACACAAAACATTTTTTTCTAACTCAGAACACACATTGCTATTTTTTTCCTCCTAATGTCTTATTCATTACTTTAATCCCTTATGTAATCCATATAGGTTCTAGTTTTAATTTTTGCTTAAGGCATATTCCATATGTCTATTTGCTAGATTCTTCCAAAGAATCTTTTAATTAAACTTTTTCTTATTCTTTTTTTTGAAAGTGATTTTATCTTAAAATTGTTAAGTTTAAATATTAATGATCTCTTTCTTCGTAGAAAAAAATGCCTGTTAAATATATTTCACAGAAGTCAGCAGTTGACCGGACAAAATTAAGCCTCTCATCTTCTAGGTCTTTAGAAACTAGTAATGATATAATATTAAGTATTTTTTTTACTTTAATAAGTTATTAAATTGATCATTAGCAATTTCTAAACATATTAAAGAACCATACAAGCACTGTAGAGTCTATCCTCTGATCAACGCATTCATTCAACATTATTATTTCAGACACTATGTTTTAATGAAAAATGCATAACTTCAGAAAATTAAATGCTCCTTTGGAACTACATTATCAAATCAACATTTTGTTGAACAACAACATATCTTCAAATCCATTTTCATTCTTGCAAATGTATGTGTTTACTAAGAGGGGGAGGCCGTTGGGGGGGGTTGTACATTTTTAGTGTTTTTTTCTTTTTTAAGTAAACCAGTAAGTTTAAATAATCCTGGAAAATAGCTCTAAAAGAAAAAAAAGACTTACTGTATAATTCACACTGTCTTTGAAAAGGGTTAGGGCACTAAGAAAAGCTTTAAAAGTTATCCCTTGATGCTGAGGTCAGATTGCCAAGCGTTTTTATGTGTTATATCTGTTTTATAGCCTGGTCCCTGTTTCTTGTACTTTGATGTTGCATTACACTTCTGCCACAACAAGGTACTTATTGTTACGGAAGATGGTTGTGAGATAAACCTCGTGCAGAAGCCAGGATACTTTAGAGGGTTTTGATGGAGAATGAGGATTTCTTACTGCTTTGTCTTGTTTACATTTTTACTGTATTCTTCTGCAGCCTCTTGCTCTCATTTTTCCTGGATTTGTTGTCCTGTGCAATCCGTGTGTATAAATATCTGAAGGAGAAATGGCCAAAGGAATGGCTGGCAGACTTCTCTGGTGGTGTCCAACATCTGCAGTACTTGGAGTGGAAACAACCATCTCCCTGGAAATGCTGTAGTGCAGACCAAGACTGAAACTGCAGATTGGCTCTGTGAGGAGCCTTGCGTGGTTAATCTGGGCTTTGTTCTCCTCACAGATTTTTACTGGGACATTATATTTCTGCCTCATTGACTTTCTCATCTGGAGTGCAGTTGGGTTCTTCTTCCTCATCCTTCTCATGAAAGTATGAACAAGATTGCTAAAAAGCTTAGTGAGGTGAAATGGGCTGAATTCCTTCTTGGGTACTGATGATATCCAAGCCATATATCTCCGTTTCCTTCTGATAGGAGAGCTAAGGGGACTCAAGTATTTTGGCAAGCAGTGGCTCTGATGTGTTTTATATGCTCCGTATTACACAATGCTGATAACACTCTTCTGTGTGAGAAGAGTTGACCTTGGTTTTTTTAATGCCAAAAGAAGTGAGTGCTAATCAGAAAGCCAGCAGGTTCGATATCTTGCATGACAATAGAATATTAAAACAACTGTTCAGCCACTTTCTTCCTTTTTTTCCCTTATGGTTAGAAGAGTTAATATGATAAATTCAGAGAGAGTTTTCACACTGACATTTAATTAAAATGAAATTACCTATCATTGTTATGGGCTACACAGAAGCTATTATTTATGTTGATATTATTCTAATACCTTATTAGACTACGTTTGCATTTACATCAGTATGTTAGCATGACTTGAATTATTTCTTCCTGTACTCCTTAAGTAGCAGCAAGTGCAAGCTGCAATGTTAAATACTTACAGAAAAAGATATTTCAGTCTCCTTGGAAAAGGCAGGGACAATGTTCAGCCAGAGATTTCTTTTTTCCCCTGTTCTCCATTAATACTTTCTTCTGTTTACTCTGATATGGCTGCTCATCACAGAAGTCAGCAGGATGGTTGCAGGACTCTCATCAATAGAATTTTTATCATGCTAACTAGTAAGATTAATTCCCTGTGCATCACAGGAAAAAATCATCTTTTTATGCAGCAAGACTTTTGTGTATTAATAGTTTTATTCTAAAAACTATTAAAATATAACATGATACAGCAAGATCACTTAGGGAACAGCATTTATCAAATGTTTATCATTTTCTTTGAAGCAACAGGAATAACTGAAGAGGAGGGAGGTGGTGAAGAGGTTATGACTATGATTGTCGTGAATTTTCGAGCAAAATCATCTGATGGGCTTTTTGATTCCACAGTGTGTAAATGTAAAGATGTTTGCGTAAGACTGATGGTTGTGTCAATCCGAGAGTGCACAGTCAGCTGTTCCACTTCCAAAACAGCTGCTCCACAATGTCCTGCTACTTCCCACCTGGACCCCACTGTTAAGTGGGAAGCTCCCACTATCCCTGATCCTTTTCCCCCATTTCGAAGAATTCCAATGAGGTTTTTAGCAGATCACTGTGACTGTTTATTAAGGGCTCATGTTTTCAAGAAGAGAAAGTACAGTGAGTTTCCTACCAGCAGAAACATCCTGCTCAGGCTACTTTCTAATTTTCCTTGAACCTCTATATTCATAGAATATCTTTCGACCACCTACTGTGGGTATTAGCCTGGGGACTATTGGGGAGCAGCATTGGTGGGCACTGCTCCATAAGGGAAGGCAAACAGGGAGCCAAGTGTGACACCAAGGCAAGCAGGGACAGTGACTCAAGGTTAAGGGGCAGTCTCACAATAGGGACAAGCAGAGCAAGAGATGGCAATTGGCTTCAGCCAAGAGCCCAGACTGACAGACAAGTCTGTAAGTTTTGAGGCAGGACGGAGATCAAGCCATGAAGCCAAGTCAGGACAAACTTTATGACTTTTTTTTTTTTCCCTAATTTCTGAATAAACATCTACCTTATATTTTGCAGACAGAGTGTCCATTTGTTAGCCCATCATAAAACCAAACAAATTCTGCAGGCAGTTGGACAGAGAGTGGAAGGAGAGAACAGCATGTGCTTGCCACTCTGGGCTTGAAGGGCAAGGACTACAGCACAGGAAGCCTCTGGGATGCATTTATCTAGCGAGAGAAAGGAATAAAAATTATTCCTGTTTCAGCAGGCGACTGACAAAAGAAGGAACCATTTTCCACAGCTTCAGTTTATATGTGACAGCAAAGAGTGTTCTTCTCAGGACAGGGTACCAATAGGGTTTTCCTCACTCAGTGTTGCCTCAGACCAATTTGTATGAATTTCTGCAGGCTACAGCAGTCAAATCCTGTATGGCTGTGTAGTGAATTACAGCATATATCCACTTAAATCATTGGTATAACAATATATTTGGAGTTTAACTGGGGATTACATGAATGTAAATGAGCTGTCAAATTGGCTGGATAGGTTGCATCACAATCAAGTGAACTCTCTTTAAAGAAAGAGACTAGTTAATGACAAATAGTCAATCTTACTGCATTTACAGTAAATGCAGTAACAACATGAAACTGATATTTTAATTCTATAAAACCACAGTGAATGACTAGGTCTAGAAGCACACGAGCCAAGGATCCCTAATTGCCTGGGTTGAATGTGGAAGTGGTAGAATTCTTTATTTACAGGAGTGGAAAATTCCAGATGTGCTCACTTCAGTAAACCTAGCTTTCAGCTAAGTCTGATTCCTGGAGTGTTTTTTACTATTGAGAAGCTCAACAAAAAAAGAAAGAATTAATGATAAATTGCATATGAACTAATTCATGCACTAAACCTGCCCATCAGGCAGAAGCAGGAAAGTTTGTCTATGGGTTTAAAGAGGCATGGCTTTGGGCTATGGAGGGAAAGTAGTAGGCTACAATATATGAAATGAAGGATGGGAGATGTATAGGTAAATCTCCCAAGTTTTATGGAAGTTACTGCCAGAGCTGCTTTGGCTTTAAATGTCAAATACAAGCACAGATGAATTGGTAATTATATGCTTTAACTGCAAGCACAGAAAAGACAAACAAGTAAGAACATTTAATCTGCATATTCTTGGTAATAATGTATTAAGATAAACTGTAGGATACTGAAGCTGAACATTGCCTATTGCTCAAATGCTTACCCAAAACCAGACAACCATTTAGTAAGTGGTATGTGTGAAAAGCCAAAATATGGAGCCAAAATGTGATTTAAAAGCTTCCGTATGCAAATAAAAAGCTCTTTCCTATGACCTTGTGTATTAGCATTTTGGTAGCATACTTATGTTTAGCTTTATTTTTCGTAAATTTGCATCTGTGTTATTTGCAGAGTTGGTAGCATTACCTAGGTTCAGTAATGCAGCATTTATATTCTGCAACCGTTCATGTAAATACAGATTTTCAACGCAGCATTATGAATATTTCACGTGCTTTTGAAATAGTAGTGAGGCATTTTCCCTCAGGAAGGAGACCTTTATTGTTAGTATGCTGCTTATCTAGAATGTTTGGTTCAAAAATATTTCAATAATATTTTCCGTCCTTTGGCAAGCTTGCTTCTATTGTAATATTCTTTAATTATAAGATTGTGGAAATTATGACACGATGTTGTCTTAATCTTAGTTGTTTTAATGTTATACCCAATGAATTGGGAACCCTCAAAGACAAACTGAAACCTCCTCCTGCTCCAGAGTAGTGCTATGTGCATAGCTGGCACTGATTAATGTAATTGCTGATGTCATAGCAGCTTTAGCAGCCTCTTCTTTGGAACAACAGACAAGTCAAACATTTAACATTAGTTTTATTTCTGGAGAAAATATCAGACAGGTATTCCCTATTCCAAATGTAAAGATATCTACAAAACCTGTACCGACAGATCGCAAGCTTTGAAATACACAGTGGAGGTAGCTTCAAGGTATTTTCATTGACTAACTCTTCTCCAACTGCGTTTGAAATTGGAACTGAGGGAAGCTGTTTCCCCAGCGCTGTTGCTGTACATGCGTTCAGCCCAACTGGGGCCTGGAGTCTGGTTGCCAGAAGGTAAATCCTGGCTTCTGTTCAGCCAATGCAACAGTTGAATTTCAGTCAATATTTTTAACTTTGTCTAGACTTTATCTTTGATAATAAGTGATTTTCTTTGGGTGTTCATTCTGCCTTGAGGAGATTTTTCTGATTTAGTCTGCAAGACCTGTACTGTCCCCTGTACACAAAAAAACCCCTACACTAGCATACTGTGGGCAGGTTGTAGACATGAAAAGTACATAACCTTTCAAATTATACTGCACATAGTAGGGACTGTTCATGTCAGAGTCAAATATTTAATTGACAGGCACAGATATCTTTCCTCCAATGCACATATGCTAACTAGGGAATAGGTAAACAAGCACAAATGGAGGTGCTGCCTAATACTGTTAGGACAGTCCCTTGGTCAACTCTCCAGCACTTTGCCTTCATTGCAGACAAACAAACAAAAATGTATACTGCCATGCCATGCCTGATGAACTATGTCATATATTACTTAATATGTATTCAGAAGAGTCAGGAGTTCAGGACAGTAATCAGAGAGAAATACTATATTAGGGTTACAGTGAGGAAGGGAGGTATTTTTCTGATAGTAGGATATATTTCTCAAACTTGAACTGGATGAGGACCTGGGCTTGTATTGTTGACTCTTGAGAAAGAGACCTACTTTGTTTCAATAGGGTTAAGTAATTCCAGTCTTTGTTGGAGACTAAAGATATTATGGGAGAAATTTAGACAAAATTATGCTCATAACTAAGTATTTATTTAGTTTATTCCTCAAAAATATTTGTAATTGAAAATGGTATTTGCAGTAACTGAGGGTATTTCAATGGCCTTCTAGTAGCATAAATTTCAAGAGAGTTATCAGAAGGTTATCTTAAGAAAAAACAGAAATAAAATGAAACTGTAGGAAAGAAAGAAACTATTCTACAGATGTTCACCTTTGGCTGTTCATGTCTCAAATATCTATTCTGTTTAATTCCCATGTAATTATACAGCATAGTATTGCTCCACTATTTGAAGTTTTGTTGTGACTCTTCCAGTACTGAATGTACAATGTCTGAAGGTACCCAGAAGAGGCATTCCCATTGCTACTTAATTAAATAAGGGAGGGAAGACAAAAGAAGAAGAAATTGCTAAGAAAGCATATGTATTTTCTTGAGGTTTAAAACTGGGTAGGGAAGATTGGGTCCTAGACCTGTCGTCTTACTGGCTTTTACTTGCCTGAATAGAAGTAAAGAAGAAACCTGGTATTTTTCAAAGGGAAAAAATAAGAACATCCCTCTTGGGAATAGACATTCATGCTCCAAATCTTGTCACATGTTTTCTTTTAACTTTTCAAGAGGCGGTTCCTGGAGGGTTCAGAAGGAAGAAGGAATTTCTCTGTGCTAACGGCAAGACTCCATTCCAGCATGGACAGAGGGAAAGCTTTGACTCCACATGGTATTTATCGGTGGAGTGCAGCTCTGGAGGAAAAACGTGGACAGCTGAGCTCTAGCTGCATTCGAGCGGCAGTCCAGTGAGGATTCCCCTGGGGCAATACAGGGCCTGTGGAAAATGTTAATGTGTCCCACAACCCATATTTTCCAGCTTTGAGTTAAACTATTCGAGATATGAGGCTTGAATAATTTCTCCATGATATATCTCCCCCAAGGAAATTATACCTCAGTTAAAAGGCCCTAAATACATCTTGCTTTCTAGGACTAAAGATTTATTTCTTCAAGAGTCTATTGGGAGTATGGTAGTATTTCTGAGATCCTTGAAGTACCTATTTACATTTGAGTTCAAAAAGCCTTTGTAAGACTTAGCAAACAACCTCCTTTTACAGTGTGTTGAAGTGAACTTTTACAAACAAGTGGGAAGGGAGGGCAGGAATGGGAGAAAATCTTTTCATCTCTACAGAGCACCAGATATTGCCACTGCAGTGTAACTTGTATGGAATCAATCTTTTCCAGTGAATGTTTTGACTGCCTGCGGCAGTGCACCTCTGTTCACTGAATTTAATAGTCTCGATCCTGGTTCTAAACCTCGTTCACTACCAGGGTAAAGAAGTTATTACTGTCAGGTTATTCATTGGTCTAATTTAAATATTAACACAATGATCACACTGTCTTGCCCAGTTTTATTCTAAAAAGGGAGCATATGCATTTGCTGTAGTGCATGTTTGACAAACAGGCTGTTATAAAACCTGAAGATATAGGTAGGCTGCGCAGCAACTACTTGTTCTCAGGTACCTTGCTGTAATGTGGATCAACCATCCTATGGTATCTCTTCTAATTCTTGCGTAGTCCCTCCTCTTGCAGAGCACATTTGTTAATAACTGGACATTTGCCACAAGAAGCTGTACTCAGACAGCCTAAATTCTGCCCAAGTGCTTTGCCTATAAACAGTGGGATTTTTGTAATTTGTGTTCTCTGAAGAGTGTTTCAGTGTCCTAAGATAGCCAGTTAGTAAGGAGCTGTCCGGTAGGAAAAAAACAAGCACAAAACTTTAAGATTAATTTAGGCAATTATGAAGATAACTGAAAATATCTGACTTCATAGTATGTATACATACTATGCTGTTTGCAACCATGCAAATCTTATCTGTAGACAGGGGACAATCTCTGGAATTTTCTTTTGCTTTTTTAAAATAAGAAATACAAAGGATTTTGTTGAGGTCACACTCAAGGATTAAAACTTTAGCCTTACTCCGAATTCTTCTAGCCTAGAGTTTTCTTCTCAAGAAGACATAAACAAAGAATTTCAGATATTCAATTCATATATAGCAAGTCTGACTTTGGAGATGAATATTCAATATATTCTGAAATTAGAACACTTTTTTAAATGTTCCAAACTGGGCAGATGTCCAAAAATAGGCATTTAAAATTTGGGGGAAAAGAAGTTTTGGTCTTCATTTTTCTCCTTTTTAAAAAAAAAAAATCCTGTTCTCCATATCTAGAAATATATTTTGCTTTCCTTAATTTCCTGGAAGCAATGCTGTTCATGCGTCATTCCCATAACAATTTTTCAGTCTTTCAGGCTGAGTTATGGGAAAGACAAGAGAGTGATGTGACTGACACATCACTTGGTGAACCCCCCGCATGGCACTCAGCTACTGACTGTCAGGACGTGTCTTGGGCAGAGTGGCCAGGGAGCAGAGCTGGGTTTTATGGCACTTCTTCCATACTAATGATGGCTGAGGCAGGGGGTACTGGGGATGGAGAAGGAACCACAGTCTAGGGAGACACTGCTGTAGAGATGAAAGCAAAAGAGAGAGACAAACAAGGTTGGATAAATTGATTAGAATACATTACTAATAACCGATAATTACAAAACCAACTGTGGACAGTGAAGAGATGGCTACTGAAACTATCCAGAAAGGACACAAGAATAAAGTCTGCATGGTTGGTGTAGGACTAAGGGATGAGTAATTTAATTATTGCGATAAGCACATTCATGTCTGTTCAGAACAGACATGAGAGGTGCAGAATTTGCATTAGTTCTGTTGCTGGAAAGAGCAGTGATGAGTTGTTTTCCTCTCAGCAAAAGTAGTGGTGGTGGTGTGGCACACTGGCAACAGCTGCAGCAGATACTGGGATTGTGGTGTAGGGAAAGGTCTGCAGACAGTTCACCTGGGTTTGTGTTTTCCTTGATAGCCCTGGCAATCAGCACGTTTCCCTGTCTTCATTTGCTGATTCTCCTGGAAACAGCAGCTAATATTGAAACATAATTGGGATAAAACTGTAGGAAGAAAAAAGCCAGTACCTTAAATTAGTTTTAAATTAAAAAACATATGCCATCCTAAAATAATTTGATTTTAGTCTTTTTTTTTTTTCCTGAATAAAATAAAGATGTTGAAAATGTTTTAATTACAAAAGAAATCTCATTTAGGAATGAAGGAGAAAATAGAGTTTATTTTTGCTACTCTAGGTTGGGTGGTTTATTCCCCACAGTAATTTTCTTGTGCAAGTGTACTTTAACATGGATTTTAACTTGTTGTGGGACAAGGAAGGCAATATGGATGACTATTTACATGGGGTTTACTGTGGGGCATATGCGTGGCTTAAAGATAAGCTCGGGTGTAAACGCATTGCTAGATTGGTGCTAGCTTAAAAAATAAAAGCTATTACAGAAAAGGAGAAAGGTATGGCGGGTTGACCCCAGCCAGCAACCAAAAACTCTCCCTGTCTTTCGCTCACTGCACTCTCCCGGGGAATGGGGAGAAAAACAGAAGGAAGGCAAAAAGACTGACGGGTGGAGATGATGACGGTTTAATAAGAAAAGCAAAAGCTGCACGTTAGTAAAGCAGGAAGAGGAATTTATTCATTGCTTCCCATCGGCCGGCAGCCACTTCCCGGGAAGGCAAGCAGGGCCTCAGCACGCGCAGGCTGGAGCCGGCTGGAACCGGCTGCGTCCAGCTCGGGGCGGCCCCGGCCTCTCCTCACAGAGACCCCCGCAGCCCCCCTGCCGGCACCTGGGCACCTGCACCAGGTACAGAGGGGAAACAAATAGAGTAAAATTTCACCAACATTAGGCTATTTAGTGTTTGTGTAAAACAAAGCGGAATGAGGATTTTTGTTGTTGTTGTTGATTTGGGGGTTTGGTTTTGTTGGTGTTTTTTTTGTTTTATTTTGAAGAAATGTCTCTCCCATCATGTCTAGAGCTGTTTTTGTAGTTTTAGTCATACTTAGCAAAATCTCCCTGGGTAAGCGGAGGAGCGTGGGACGACTCCTTCGTTTCTTCATTATTTAGAGGACATCTTTTCTCCTTCACGAGCTTACCTAAGTAGTGAAGAGCACAGAAGCTTGGGTAACGTGCTAGAGTGAAGCTTGATCATGCCAGGACCGTGTGGAGACGGTTCTTGACTGCCTTGCACACAGCAAATGTATGAAATACACATACAGATCTTAACTGAGTTTAGTTCTGAAAGACTTCAGTCTGTGCTCTTCGGCCTTGACCTGAAATACCACCATAAAAATAGTGTCAAGGCTTTTACTTCCTCTAAGGGAACTTTTCTCTTCTCCCTAATTGGAGAGGAAATCTAATATTCATTTTCACTTTTAAAGTTTTAAAGCAATCTTTGAGACCAAATTTAATTAAATTTTTACTTTTAAATTTCTGTATTGCAACTCAAATGGTCATTTTAATCCAAATCTATTACACAATTTTAATAATAGTTAATCTTTCATGTAGACACTATTGTCAGCCTCCAGGATTCAGCATTATGGAACTTCTACGAAAGTTTTGATCAAAATTAACACTTCTCTTTCTCCTATAACTTGTGAAATACAAACGGACACGTGTTTTTGCTAAAACATCCATGGTAACAAATGGGTAGGAAAAAGATTCAAATTCTTTAGAAATACGAACATATGAAAAAGGGATGTGCTTTGTATCTTTTTTTTTTTTTAAAAGAAAACCAGTTTTCAGGTTAATATTTTCTTGGTAATATGTGACTTTCTGCATATTTGTATATATAATATACATTTTCCTAATCTGATGAATTACTTTTCTGCTTGGCACCAAAAAACCTTAAGTGGTACAGATGTCACCATATTCCGTTTCTATGCTAAATTAGAAAATTAGTTAACTTCTTTGTTGAGGCTTCAGTTCAAGAAAACTTGGATTTTATGTTATCAGAATCACAGTCACAAGGACAAGCGACTGTGATTTCCATGCAAATATTTGTTTCAAGTCGTTGAAGAATTAAGAAGAGTTTTTTTCAGATATAAGGATCTTTCAAAGTTATCAGTGAGAAGCACAATTAGTATTTTCACATTTTTCATGGTTTGTGAAACCTCCATACCCAATTCCTATCCTCTATTTTTATCCTAATCATTTCTATAGGCAAAGTACAATCCAGCGCACTTGGCTTTATCGTCCTTGCAGCATTTGGAGATCTGGAATGAAAAAGTCAGACAATTGGCTAAATCAGACAGGAAAGAGGTAAGGATTAAAAAAAGAAGGGACATAATCTTAATCTAAATATGGACAGTGAACTGTTCGCTACTTCTGTAGTTTGGTTTGACTAATTACATTGTGACCAATGGTTAGTGCTTATTTAACATCTGCAAATGATAAAAATTTGGAAACAATTTTTACAAGTCCTTGCAAGGCATTTGAATAGTCTTGTTTTACATATCATGGTGAAATAAATAGTTAAATGGTACATCAGAGACTATGCAACAGGAGGCTGAAGCTGATGCTGGAATCTCTTTTCATACACAGTCCAGTTGATCTTGTTAACAGTATGTATATATACAGTTATAAGATGTTATTTGGAAATGATGCTGGCAATCCATCATTTGGAAATTAGCACCATGTTTTCTTGAATAACTGCAGACATTTTATATAAGAGAAATGACATATAAATCCAGAGGTGTTTTAGTCAGGAAGGTACGTAGTAGTCCAAACATGATGTTACCTAAATGGATATAGAGACAATTGATTACAAAAATAACAAATATAGATGGTCTGCATACACTCTGCTAATCTGAAAAAGCGTGGAATAAAAAATTTCTGTGGCCATTCTGTAATTCAATGGTTTATATGAAAATGAACTTATTCAATAGGTTATGCTTGTGCAAATATTCTGTGATAGGAATTACAAGGCACAAATACGAGCAAACTATAAAATCATCAAAGTACTGTAGAGGGTTTTTTTTTCTCCAATTGTTTTTTTAAATACTTTCGCTATTAGTGCAACAAGCCATTGGGTTTGGGTTGTTTATCTTTTTCTCTGTAGTCTTTTTTCGTTCAGATTCTCCAACAAAGTCAGGTTTGCGATGAATCTGCTGCTTGCTCTTGGATGGCATGCAGTGATAGCAAATTCATTCAAACAGTTTTCAAGCCACGTAAGGATAGCCACACAGAACATAAAAGCAGTGTGTCTCTCAGTGTTTTGCTTTTTATTGCTAATGGAGAGCATTCAATATTTAATAAACAACTTACAGTATTTTGCATGTGTCCTTGACACAGCACTTCTGATACAGGAATTATTGTCATGAACACCATCATGGATGTGTACGAATCAAATCTTTGTCACAGAGGTTGAAGTTATACCAATAAAAAGAATGACAGAGAATGAACAGCTCTGCCAGTTCGAATAGCGATGTTACTTGACCACCCACTTCTGACTGAAACTGCCAGCATCCAGAAAATAATCAAATGAATTTTTAACTTGCCAACTGCAAAATTTATTCTTTTATTCTCTGGAGAATTTGCTGCCATATGGTCTATTTTTGGGAATGATGTAAAATCTTGAGGGAAATCTAAACAGCAGATACCATATACCACATGAGCATGCATGCAACAAAATGGGATACAGTATGTCAGTTTTTAAGCACTTCATGTGATTTAATTGCGTACGACAGAAGCTGTTTATTAGACTTGAAGACTCAAATGATATATCCACAAAGTATATATCTGTAGTTCAGTACATAAGAATTTCTCCATTTTGCTTCAAAAACTGTTTCACTCCTGTTTTGTACTTGACAACAATGAGAATGAAAGGATTAAATATCCCTTTCTATGTAGTCCTTGATTTCTGTGTTAAGATCGCAAAAATCTATACCAATTATAATAATGACCTTTGTGCTGGCAACATCTGCCCCTTAGAAAATGGGATGAAATGATCTAATGTTGGACAAACTAACAGTTGCCAAATAGAAATGATTTGCCATCTGCATTTAAGGATGAGTTTGATGGTAAGCTACTGGTAGAAAGCTATTCACCCTTTTACCTATCGCCTGAGCCATCTGTTTATTTTAGTGTATAACTTGTTTGTAAGCACAGTGAAAATGTCTGATGGTATGAAGTATGACTAGCTCACAGATACTTTTTTTTTACATGCATTTACCTTGTAAGCAACATAATTAGAATAATATTGCATGGAGATAGTGAGAGTATATATATTTTCCAGAGCTATACTAATGAGGATTATCTTTCTGAATCCTATGTAGCTGTGGAAATTGAGCGAATTATCTATGCCCTACTCAGGGGCTGTAATTTCTTCCTTAATAATATCTTTGCAATTATGTTGCCTACAAGGTAAACCAAAACTTAAACAAAGAAAAAAAACCCTACTATCTGTGAGTTAGTTACAGCTCATGTAATATGTAGTCTGTTCACATTGCTATTACTTACCAACTAATGAAGAGGCTGTAAGCAGGCTTTGCTTTTAGAAGGTCAGTTTTTATGCTTGCATAAACCCTGACAAGCTACATTTCTCATGTCTGGTGTAATATGAATGGATGAGTCATTTACTGGTTTCTTACCTGGAGGTGAATGCCCATTTCCTAAGCTCTGAACGAGGTTGTTGTCATCAGTGTTCTCATTACCCAATTTTTTCTATCTGTTCCATGTACCTCCTTCTGGAAAATCTCTCCAAAATTTTACTAGCCTTTTCTGTGCTTGAAATTCTACTTGCCCAGTTTATTTGCTGCCAAGGTAACTAGGGAGACTTGCTTATTTCAAAGTATGGGTATGGATGATCTTAGATAAACAGCAAAGATTTCCATTATATGTCCTACAAAACAATGCTTTGTGATACTAGAAAAAATTTCTAGAAAATTTTTTGAAACGTTTTATGCTCTTTATCATGAATGAAGTGAAGTTTGGTGTCTTCCCTTCAACTTTGTACAAGAAATAGACCATTGTCATGGAAGAAAACCGAAGCCAAATGGAAAAAAAAAATCTAATCAATTATTAGTGGACATACCAGAGACCATTTATGCTGATTTAAAAAATTTGAAAAGATATGTGGAACTGGATAACCTTCTATTTTAACTAACTGTCTTCCCATTAATATGCTGATTCCCATGAACCTTCAGCTTTACCTAACGGAATGGTCTTTCAATACAAATCTATAGTATTGCCAATTCTGGAACATAAACTAAAGGGGGAAGTAGTAATGAAAAGTTACATTAATGACTGAAAGGTCTATTGTATAACCTGGATAATGCTAATCCTTTCCTGAAACAAGCTGATTTGGCAATGTGAATGCAACTCAAAAAAGAAGCATAGAGCATGACTGCTGTTGTTAACTGAAACTGGATTAAGTTGAAAAAAGTCTACTCATCACTAATTACTACCTCTTTGGATATTAAACTATAAGAGAAACTGTGCACTGAGAAACTGTTAAATAGAGATGACTCTTGAATTATGTGCCATGCTTTCTTTTCCCCAAAGGGACTTTCTCAACTTACTGCTTATCTTGCAATGTTACATGGGGAGTCAAGCAGCTCCCATTGTAAGAAAACACATCTTCAGTTGGTCACCCTGTGAGAGATCTTATTGAGTGAATAAAAAAGTCTCTCTGAATATATGGATTTCTTTTTTTTCTCCCAATGAAAGGTGACAGGGTGAAGCGTGAGCTCTTTTTAATAAGACCTTTCATCATTGAGTGGACAAGGAATAAGGCTTCCTCAGTACTTAAACTAGTTTTTAATGCACACCTTGTCTATCTGATGGCTTGATGAATATTTTTTTGTCAATAATTATTTGGACGAAGATAAATGTGTCTGTATTTGTGTTCTGTAGACAAATTTGAGGATTGCCATTAAGTGTAACACCTGATCTCCCCTGAGATGACATGGGTGACAAAGTTACCATGTATGAGAGCAGGTGTTACAGGCATCAGACAACTCTAGAGTCAGGGGAGCTTAAGACAGTAACATAAAATGCACATACTCAAGAAGTGCCCTTACAATGCATGAAAGGAATCCAGTTTAAAGGGGCAGAGGATAATCTGGTAGAAGAAAGTGTCAGTATAGGACTATAGCCTTTCCCCTTTAAAAAATTAAGTAAAATTGTGAATTTTGATGTGGGGCTTGGTTTGTTTGTTTGTTTGTTTGTTTTTAATAAAAGGGAGACAGACCTGAGAAATTCCATGAAGTTCTATTCCAGCTGGTTTTGAATCACAATGTCAGTGTAGTTTCTGCAAGGGAAAAGTAGCCCGTTCAGACTGATTTGAGGACAAAATCATGATATTGCCTTCTTTTCATGCTGAGTTTGACTGATGAAAGACCCAAGAAACACTTGCCTGCTTATAAAATTTAAACTAATAATGCTGAGTCTGGTGGTTTTATGATAACTCTCCAAATTCATGTAGTAGTTCACATCAGGCAAGAGGAATGAAAGGTTAAGATTATCTTAGCTTGAAAGTGACATCTCACCTGTATCTCATGTGGTTCATTTAATGCAGTAGCTATTTATTTTTCTTTTTTTTTTTTTTTCTGTAGAAAGTCCAGCAAAATGCAGTTCTGATTATTAGTTCTTGACTCCCCATGCTGATGAAAAATAAGAAGAAAATACTTCAAAATTCTGACAGCTAGTGTTATTTATTCTGTTATCATCAAATAAAATGTAATTGAGATTTGCCAAATTACAGCTGCTATAGCAATACATATTTGAAGGCAAATCACATTTAAAGGTATAAAGAAACATAGGAAGTGGGTGTTAATTGTGACATTAATAGTAAACTTTTTTTTTGACAACATTGTTGTTAAAAATTCTCTCAAAAGACCTTGAAGAATAAACAATAAATAAACTCTTAGGGCAAAAGCTTCAGTAGCTTTGGCAACTTAATCTTTTATATATGTATAGTTAAAGCTTAACAAATGTTTATTCTTCTGAGTAAATCTGTTTAGTAGGTGGATTGTTCTCCTTACCATGAAAAGCATGAAGGCATCAAACAGTTGCCAGAAGCAGGAAATTTGAAAGTAGACCTTGATGCATCTGACTCATTAAGTTGAAACTTCTGCATCTGCATTCACTTTGTTAGCTTGCAGAAATGTTTAATCAAGAATTAGAATGACTGCTGATAACTTGTGTTTGTTGTTTAGGTTGCTTTTTACGGAGACATAATTCCAAATGAGATGCATTTCTCATGTCAGTGATAATGAGCAGATTAACCACTTGCTAGCTTTCTAAGTGCAGGTGTCAAGCGTGATTGTGGCCTGACAATATCTAGGAATGTCTGTAAATATATAAACTTATAAAGTACCAATCTATGCATTTGTGGGGAAGGTTGAACATCAACCATGCTCAAGGAAACAAGGTTCTTAATAGATGATGAATTCTGCTTATCTTTTGATTTTTCTGAATAAAATCAGGAGTGCTGGATCATTTTGTGGAAGCTAGGTTTGGAGTACCTAAAAGAGAATCTGTGTTGTCATGAAAGGATAGTCATGAAACATAGCTGGTAGGTAGATTGCTTAAGCGTGTGTGAAGGTGTGGAGAGAGAAGAAAACAGATGGTTCAAACCAGGCTGACATAGCTAAAGGGTTTCTGCTGAGACCACGTTTACTGACTTGTAAGTAGTTCTTAGCTCTGCATTGGTACTACCCCATAAGGTTTGTGCATCATAAAGGAGTGGAACAGAAATGTTATTTTCATTTGTATAGGCTAGTGTTTCTGTGAGTGTATTGCCAAGTTCCATAAAGCAGAACTTGACCATAGAGTACTGTTTGATAGGTGCGTGAACTGTGGAAATGAAAACCATATTAAATTAAAAGTATATTTTCCGATGACACTGATGAAAATGAGAAGGTACCCTATTAATTTATGAGCTCTGCTATATTGGAGGTCTGTCTTCTACAGCCAATAGCACAGTATCGACAAGCAACCATTCAGGCAAAAGTCAGGATTTGAACAGATTGCAATTTGATGATTACTGAAAAGAATCTTGATATTAAACATAGCATTCAGATGGCTTTAAAATGAACATTTGGTGTGGACTAACAATATTTCATTGTAATAGGATTTTTCTTTGCAATAATCACCTCTTATTAGGAAGTAGTTTACTATTCCTCAGTGAATGTCACCTAACTTAGTGATGATTTAATTCTCAATAAACCTACTTTTGAGAAGCTTTAAGGTCAGTGCATGTGTGCTTATGAGGGAAACTTTGTATATCATTTGCCTTCAGATGGACATTTTCCACAGAGATCATTTCAGAGGCAGCATTCATTGCAAAATAATTTTGATTTCATTAATATCACTGGTGTCTGTTGTTAAAGTAGAGTTATAAAAATAAATTGTGGTGGGTGAGACAAACAAATAAAGGGAACAAATAAAGGGAACTACTTTTGTCCTCATTACCTGGGAAATATGGAGGAGGATGTAGGATTCCAAAGATTTTGATAAGAAACATCACAGAAATTACAGTATCATGTGTTAAATAAATGCCAGTTCCCGTACTTATAGATAAGACTTCTTAAATGAGATACTAGATTATCAGATATTAACTGTAAACAGTGTTAAAGTCTTTTAAAATGACTGGATACTGTTAAAGTCCCTGAAAGTAGCAGTCAACATCATAGCTAGGCTTAGCTCTTTTCATTGATTAGAATGAACTTGAATACATAGCAATTTAGCTATGGTCCAGACACTATTTCTATGCCTACCTGCACTGTTCTTAAAACACTGAAGATTTGTTGCATTTCCTATTATATTTTTCCATTTTTTATGGTCTTCATAGGTTTCAAAAAATTGTCACTTGTGACAGTTTCCTTACTGAATATAAACTGTATCTTTCTCAAAAACATTTTTTACTGCACAATTCAAGATGAACTTATTTAAAGTTTTGTGTTGGAAAGGATCATGCAGTACTTAAAAACAGACTAAATTGTGGGTGAATTTCACACAACTACCTTCTTTCCCCACAGAAATTGCTGATAGTAACTTTTCCCAGTGTATTAGTTATTTAAGTATTTTGAGGTGAATTAAATGACTCATTTTTGATTTTCAGAATGAAATAGGTCCTTTTCATTTTTTTGAGATATGTTATTGGACTAGTCATTATTTGCACATGAAATGTGACTATGATGCGGTGGTTTGGGTTTTTTTTCTTCCATAAAGATGAATACATATCAAAGTGCTGTGGAATAAACAGTAGGTGTTGGCTGGGATTCTTTTTCTGCAAAGTCTTGTATGATCTTAAAAATCCCTTATTTCCTGGTCAAAAAGCACAACAGCAGCTAGACTACAGTGATTTCTTCAACAATTACAACCTTCTAAGAGGAGCTGGATTAATAATATTTTAGAGGAGGAATGTTTCCCTTCCTGTAAATTGACCTTTATCTACTAACTGACTGTTGCTTATGCAATGTGTGTTTCTGAAATTCTTGTTGAACAACATAAATAACAAATGATGTTTAATATTTGAAGATGTTAGATGTTTGAAAAATAGGTTTTATCTGAATATTCCAGGAATAAAGTCCTTCTAGAAGTCCTCATTTTCTACAATATGTTGGGGGGAGGGGATGGGGGGGAAGATGGGAGGGGCAGGGGAGAAGTATTTCCTTGTTACATTAGTAATATGATGCCCTAAACACAATTGTCCCCGTACAAATGACTAAGTAGGGGTTTCAGACAACTACCTCAAATTATTCAGATTATACCTATGATAAAGTTCTGTAGATAGGACCCAAATAAAAGAGAAAAATACTTTATTGGTTATTGCAGACGGATCTGGATAGATTGGAGAATTGGGCAATCATCAATGGCATGAAATTGAACAAGAACAAATGCTAGATTCTGCACCTGGGGTGGAGTAAAGTCATACAAAAGTCTCAATTGGGAGAGGAGTGGCTGGAGAGCACCCCTGCATGAAGGGCTTTGGGGCTGCTGGTTGACAGGAGGCTCAACAGGAGTCAGCAGTGTGCCCTGGCAGCCAAGAGGGAAAACCTGCATCCTGTGGTGCATCAAACACAGCAAAACCAGCCGGTGAAAAAAGGCGATTGTCCTGCTGTATGTAGCAACGGTGCGGCCTCAGCTTGAGTATTGTGTGTGGTTCTGGGCCCCACCATTTAAAAAGTATGTTTAAATAAAAAGAAAGACATGTCCTCTGAGGAGCGGTTGAGGACAGCCCCGCCCACTGCCGCTCCGCCCGGCATCCTTCGGAGGAAGGCCTTTAGGGTGCTGGCCCCAAGGCAGTCCCTGTGCCCAGCAGGCCCCGGGGGCTGTCCCTGCCCTTGGTGGCCGTGCACTGAGCACAGCTGCTGGGCATCCCTGACGTGTCCTCTGCCTCTCAGCTCCCAAGGACAAACCCAGTGCTGTTCCTCTTCCTTCAGGCCATGGCAGAAACCAAGCCTGCAGCCCAGAGACCACCCCTATTAGCCGTCCCCTCTCTGCACCAGAGCTAACGACCACGAGGCCGCGCGGCGAGGAGGGCCAGGGACTTGATGTGGCTGGACACAAAGCCGGGGAGTGTGAGGGGGAATGGTTTCAGTAGTTGCAGCCTGGAGGAAAGGCAAAGCGTAAGCAGAGCCATAGCTTGGGATGGAAAGAAGACAGGCTTTGACAAACAAGGGAGCGGAGGTTACACTGGTGGGGTGGAAAGGCGGGTCATTTTCAGGCCTAGAACATTTGGAGCCGTGCCCGAAGCACAGGCAGGCAAACGACGACTCCTCCAAACGGGGAAAATTGCTCATTGCTGCTATCGCCGTCACATCCCCTTGTGCCACTGAAACCAAGCTGCGCAGCTCCTCTGTTAAAGACACCCATTGCCCGAGTTTATACGGGATAGCAAACGCGCTTCAGCCCTGGGGTAAAACTTTTGCAGCTCTTTTGGGACTTCAACGTTTCCGAGAGTTACTTGCCTCCCTCACTCGGTGGGAAGAAGTTCAGGTCTTACCTAAACCCTGGAAAGTCTCTTTTTCCTTTAGGATTTAATCTTTTGAGTCCTGAAAGAGGAAGGAAGGTGATATTCTTGTCTTTTTGGACATCAGTGCCAAAATTCATCTGTCCGTTCAGACTCAGGAAATAAGGGCATTGATACCATCTCCATTCCTTTGGATGTGGGGATGCCAGAGGTGAAAGAAAGGCTCTGCAAAAACTTTGCAGAGACGTAGAGAGCATGCAGGATTGCCTCACCATTCCTTACCGACGCGCCAAGGGACATTTGCTACTCCCCTGCTTATGGTGAGGTCGTCTTCTTGGAAAGAAGTCCTGAATGGTTTTGTGTTCTTGACCATCTTTCTCCTGGCACTTCAGTAGCTCTTCTCCTCCTTTGGCCTTCATCTTTGATATCTCTTGAAAGTGATGGCAGCCCTCTCAGCCTTTGTCTTGCTCGGGCTGGGCGTCTTCTTCTGTAGGCCCTCCATGCCCCTCATCGGCTGCTTAGTCTTTGTTTGCCTTGATCCCAGACGGAATTTGTCTTTCTTGATCCTGAGGAATGAGAAATGTCCCTAGTGGTGCCGGTGAGTTCTCACCAGGGCTTTCCGATGCAAATAGCTTGCCTGACACACAAGAATGCATTTGCCTCTATGCCATTCGTGGCTCCTAGTCACCCTGTGATCTACTCATGCCTCCAGGAACGTTGGCTTACTCCGATCTTCCCAAACTGGAGCAGAAACGCATGGTGCTCCAGCTGCCATTGTGTTACCTGCAGTTCTTCACACGCGTGGTTTACTGAGGGAGGGGGCTCTCTCTTCTGGCAGAGCTTCAGCTGGTGTGGAGCATGGGGGCCACAGAAACATACCGCGAGACAGAGCTTTTTCTGGTTCATGGGTGCCATAAAATCCAGAAGACGATGTGGACAATTAATGTATCTCCTGGAGGAGGCAGGAAGCCTACATATCTTGAACGGTGGTTTTCTGCAATCTCATTTCAAAAGACCTGACCGTGAACTTCACCGTTTCATACATTTGATGGCACGAAAGCGTGAAGGGTGGAGCCTGAGAGACGTGTTAATGAGGCTTTCACCCGTCGGTAGCCTGCTGGAGTGCAGCTCCACGCAGTCTCGACCAGCGGATCCAGCCCTCCGCCGGCCGGGTGAGCTAGGGACGGACTGTGTGGGTGGGCTCTGAGCACGAAGCTGGTGGTGTGCGTCTAGTCGCTTTCAAAATGGGTGTCTGCCTCCTAGGAAGGAAAAGAAGCACAGCTGGCGTTACGTGAGCTTCCATTTTGGAGGTTTCATTGGAGAAAGTGCCAAATCAGCCCCGATGCTGAAAAAGCTGCAGGAGATGAAACACTGGTGGGCCAGTGCGATGCGGTTCGTGGCACTGCTGTCTGTGGGGATATGCTTCACTGTGCAGGAGTGTGAATAAAGGTGGCTGAGCTTTTAAATGACCTCTGCAGGCATTTAGTGAAAAGGAAGGTTGTTGCTGGTAGTGCCGATGTGGGTGAGGAGTTGGCTGGCCGGGTGGCCGTCCGACACTAAAAGGCAACTGCCTCTCTCGAAGAGTCCCTGCGTGCCTGGAAGGTAGCTGCGAAGGAGGACTGAAGATTTTGCTTTTCATACACCCCCCTGAGATTACCTGAGCATGTCGGTGCGATGAAATTACTGGTGGCGGCATTCAGATACAAAGGAACTCCATTGTTTGGTTTTTTTAATTAATAAATGAAACTATGAGAAACCATCTTCTAGCACACACGTGGTAATCCGTTTGCGAAACTGGTGCAATGAGTGCAGAAAGCTGCCAGGCTACGTCTATTTGGTTAAAGAATCTCAACCTTTTGATGCAAGCTCGGTGGGACGAGCCAGGCCCTTGCATGTGTCCAAAGGTGGATTTGATGGAGGAGCGGGCAGAGGGAGGCTAGAGACGGATTCCCTTGCCAGGAGGGCCCCCTGTCCAGTGGGCTTTTAGGAAAAAGACAGTCTTTAAGTAGCCAGGGTTTCAAACTACGTGGAATTTAGAAGCTAAAACCGATGTTTTGAGTTACACTTGAAAACAAACTGGTAGCCAGTGCATTTTAAGACCATGCTTTCTTCTTTGCAAAGGGCCCTAGAAGGGAAATGTATGCGGAAATAGCACGTCCTGCACTAATTCCCTCTAGCTGTACTGATTGCATTCCCATAGTGGGGGGGATCACAGTTCGGGAATGCAATCCCGTAAGTTGGGCCCCACCATTTAAGAAGGATGTTAAGGGACTCGCATGCGTGCAGAGGAGTGCCACAAAGGTGGGGAAGGGGCTGGAAGGCATGTCCTCTGAGGCGCGGCTGAGGACGCTGGGTTTGACTAGTTTGGAGAGCAGGAGGCTGCGGGGCGACCTCACTGCTCTCTGCAGCTTCCTGAGGAGGGCAAGTGGAGAGGGAGGTGCTGATCTCTTCTCCCCGGTACCCAGTGCCAGGACGCGTGGGAATGGCTCAAAGCTGTGTCCGTCAGGGGGGGTTCGGACTTGACGTGAGGAAACCTTTCTTTACCGAGAAGGGGGTCAAACCCTGGAACAGGGGGTGGTTGATGCCCCACGCCTGTCAGTGTCTAAGAGGCATTTAGGCAACGCCCTTAATGCCGTGCTTTAACTTTTGGTCAGCCCTGCAGTGGTCAGGCAGTTGGACTAGATGGTCATTGTAAGTCCCTCCCAACTCAACTCTTCCATTCCATTCCATTCCATTCTGTTCTGGTCTATTCTATTCTGTTCTGTTCTTTTCTGTTCCCTGTGCTCACCATGAGTCAAATAACCATGAGACAGTTATTTGCCTGAAAAGCCAGGGGGTTTTCAGATGCAAAAACACTTTCAAGGACACAAATCACAAAGGTTACATGTGGAAACAGGATTTTATTTTATTTTATTTAGTTATTTTATGTTATTTTATGTTATTTTATATTACATTATATTATATTATTTTATTTTATTTTATTTTTCTGCATCTGTTTCAGAGCCTATGCTCACAAGCATGAGCACAATGCACATGTGTAGCCAGGAGCAGGCTGATGCATTCTTGAGTTTAGCTTGAAGAAACATCCCTTGCAGTCTGGCAAAGGAAAGCCATAGAGCCGCAGAAAGTAGCAGCAGGGATGCAGGGCAAGAAGAGTGAGAACTTGAAGAATGAGGATCAGGAGCGACCACACACAAAAGAAGAAGAAGAAGAGGTGTGTGGTACCGTGGCGTATTTTCCAAAGTAGGACACAGGTCGATGACAAGCACACTTCTTGCCTTCCAAAACTTGCTGCGCCGCTGCGCTTCTTGGCCGGTGATGCATGAAAAGCGCTCTGGTGCCTGCCCAGCACTTCTGCTGCATGGAGAGAGAGCTGCAAAGCGGCAGCTCCGGACGGTGCAGCAAGCCTGCAGCCCTTCCCAGCCCAGGCTGTTTTGAAGAAGTGAGAATCCCTGGGGAAACGGAGCCAAGGGAAGAGCAGAGCTCTCTCCTGCTCCAAACTTGCGACGGGCAAGAGAGCCCGAGAGAGCCAGGGCACGAGCGGTGCCTTGGAAGTGCAAGAGCAGCGGGCAAGAAGGGAGCCGAAAGGGCCCGGAGGAGCCCTGGCAAGGGGCTGTGCTCAATGCTACGGAGGACAAGAAGCAACCCGCGGGGGCCACCGTGGGGGCCCGCCCTGGGAGTCTAGAAAGCTTCCTCCCCCCGGATGCGGGGCACGAGGGCCATCTTCGTGGAGCACGAGCAGCAGGCACCTAGCCCAAGTGGCCCAAAGGAGCCCTGGCAAGGGGCTGTGCTCAGTGCTACAGAGGCAGGCAAAAACCCCCCGGGGACACTTGCTAGCCCACCGTGGGGGAAAAAAAGCCTTGCTCCCCCCAGCTGCAGGGCACGAGAGGCCATCTTCGTGGTGCATGAGCAGCAGGCAGTAACCTAGCCAAAAGGGAGCGGAGGAGCCCTCACAAGTGGTCATGCTCAATGCTGCAGAGGAAGGCAAAAAACCCCCGGGGACCAGTGCCAATCTGCCCCGGGGGAAAATTCCTTCCTGACCCCAGCGCTGGCGATCGGCTACTCCCTGAGCATGTGAGCAAGACCCGCCTCCTCCTCCCACAGGCTGGTCACGCCTCCCTCCCAGGAGATGCCCAAGCCCTATTCTCCCTCAACCTGGAGCCACCTCAGGGGCTTGCGAGAGGGACGATATGCCCCGGGCCTGATGGACCTTGGGGACAAGAATCCTTCCCATGCCTGGTAGGACACCAGTGGGTGCTCCAAAGCACTGGGACCTCTTGCCACATCTCTGCATCCCATTTCTTACGGCTGCTGCCCCTGGCTGCGCAGGGGATGAGGACGGCGAGCTCTGCAGTGCTCTTCAGGAAGGCGTTCCCTTGGTCTTGCCGCGGCTATCCAGCTGAAAAGGCTATCCGAACCGGAGATGAGCTTTGAAGGTGGCGCTGCCGGGAGCTGGCCTGGCAGCAGAGAATCTCCAGCAGCCTCGCCCAGCCTTCGGTCTTCTTCCCTCAGACCCTCCAAGTAATTCCACCGGCTCCTCAAGGATTTCCTCTGGGATGTCTTCGGGCTGCCCCCAGGCCATCTCTGGCAGCAGGACACGGGAGGATGCTCCCTTTTATCCTGGCCCGGGGCACTGTGACTGCTGCGTTGCCGGGCGGTGGCACTGTGACACGGGGGTGACGGGGCCCCCCATGCGCAGCCCCGCCCGCCGCAGCCCCCCCGCCGCCCTTCCGCCCGGCATCCTTCGGAGGAAGGCCTTTGGGGGGCTGGCCCCGAGGCAGTCCCTGTGCCCAGGAGGCCCAGGGGGCTGTCCCTGCCCTTGGTGGCCGTGCACTGAGCACAGCTGCTGGCCGTCCCTCATGTGTCCTCTGCCCCTCAGCTCCCAAGGACAAACCCAGTGCTGTTCCTCTTCCTTCAGGCCATGGCAGAAACCAAGCCTGCAGCCCAGAGACCACCCCTATTAGCCATCCCCTCTCTGTACCAGAGCTAACGACCACGAGGCCGCGCGGCGAGGAGGGCCAGGGACTTGATGTGGCTGGACACAAAGCCGGGGAGTGTGAGGGGGAATGGTTTCAGTAGTTGCAGCCTGGAGGAAAGGCAAAGCGTAAGCAGAGCCATAGCTTGGGATGGAAAGAAGACAGGCTTTGACAAACAAGGGAGCGGAGGTTACACTGGTGGGGTGGAAAGGCGGGTCATTTTCAGGCCTAGAACATTTGGAGCCGTGCCCGAAGCACAGGCAGGCAAACGACGACTCTTCCAAACGGGGAAAATAGCCCACTGCTGCTATCGCCGTCACATCCCCTTGTGCCACTGAAACCAAGCTGCGCAGCTCCTCTGTTAAAGACACCCATTGCCCGAGTTTATACGGGATAGCAAATGCGCTTCAGCCCTGGGGTAGAACTTTCGCAGCTCTTTTGGGACTTCAACCTTTCCGAGAGTTACTTGCCTCCCTCACTCGGTGGGAAGAAGTTCAGGTCTTACCTAAACCCTGGAAAGTCTCTTTTTCCTTTAGGATTTAATCTTTTGAGTCCTGAAAGAGGAAGGAAGGTGATATTCTTGTCTTTTTGGACATCAGTGCCAAAATTCATCTGTCCGTTCAGACTCTGGAAATAAGGGCATTGATACCATCTCCATTCCTTTGGATGTGGGGATGCCAGAGGTGAAAGAAAGGCTCTGCAAAAACTTTGCAGAGACGTAGAGAGCATGCAGGATTGCCTCACCATTCCTTACCGACGCGCCAAGGGACATTTGCTACTCCCCTGCTTATGGTGAGGTCGTCTTCTTGGAAAGAAGTCCTGAATGGTTTTGTGTTCTTGACCATCTTTCTCCTGGCACTTCAGTAGCTCTTCTCCTCCTTTGGCCTTCATCTTTGATATCTCTTGAAAGTGATGGCAGCCCTCTCAGCCTTTGTCTTGCTCGGGCTGGGCGTCTTCTTCTGTAGGCCCTCCATGCCCCTCATCGGCTGCTTAGTCTTTGTTTGCCTTGATCCCAGACGGAATTTGTCTTTCTTGATCCTGAGGAATGAGAAATGTCCCTAGTGGTGCCGGTGAGTTCTCACCAGGGCTTTGCACAGTGCTTGCCTTTCCGATGCAAATAGCTTGCCTGACACACAAGAATGCATTTGCCTCTATGCCATTCGTGGCTCCTAGTCACCCTGTGATCTACTCATGCCTCCAGGAACGTTGGCCTACTCTGGTGTTTCCAAACTGGAGCAGAAACTCATGGTGCTCCAGCTGCCGTTGTGTTACCTGCAGTTCTTCACACGCGTGGTTTACTGAGGGAGGGGGCTCTCTCTTCTGGCAGAGCTTCAGCTGGTGTGGAGCATGGGGGCCACAGAAACATACCCTGAGATAGAGCTTTTTCTGGTTCATGGCTGCCATAAAATCCAGAAGACGATGTGGACAAGGAATGTATCTCCTGGAGGAGGCAGGAAGCCTACATATCTTGAACGGTGGTTTTCTGCAATCTCATTTCAAAAGACCTGACCGTGAACTTCACCGTTTCATACATTTGATGGCACGAAAGCGTGAAGGGTGGAGCCTGAGAGACGTGTTAATGAGGCTTTCACCCGTCGGTAGCCTGCTGGAGTGCAGCTCCACGCAGTCTCGACCAGCAGATCCAGCCCTCCGCCGGCCGGGTGAGCTAGGGACGGACTGTGTGGGTGGGCTCTGAGCACGAAGCTGGTGGTGTGCGTCTAGTCGCTTTCAAAATGGGTGTCTGCCTCCTAGGAAGGAAAAGAAGCACAGCTGGCGTTACGTGAGCTTCCATTTTGGAGGTTTCATTGGAGAAAGTGCCAAATCAGCCCCCACGCTGAAAAAGCTGCAGGAGATGAAACACGGGTGGGCCAGTGCGATGCGGCTTGTGGCACTGCTGTCTGTGGGGATATGCTTCACTGTGCAGGAGTGTGAATAAAGGTGGCTGAGCTTTTAAATGACCTCTGCAGGCATTTAGTGAAAAGGAAGGTTGTTGCTGGTAGTGCCGATGTGGGTGAGGAGTTGGCTGGCCGGGTGGCCGTCCGACACTAAAAGGCAACTGCCTCTCTCGAAGAGTCGCTGCGTGCCTGGAAGGTAGCTGCGAAGGAGGACTGAAGATTTTGCTTTTTATACACCCGCCTGAGATTACCTGAGCATGTCGGTGCGATGAAATTACTGGTGGCGGCATTCAGATACAAAGGAACTTCATTGTTTGGTTTTTTTAATTAATAAATGAAACTATGAGAAACCATCTTCTAGCACACACGTGGTAATCCGTTTGCGAAACTGGTGCAATGAGTGCAGAAAGCTGCCAGGCTATGTCTATTTGGTTAAAGAATCTCAACCTTTTGATGCAAGCTCGGTGGGACGAGCCAGGCCCTTGCATGTGTCCAAAGGTGGATTTGATGGAGGAGCGGGCAGAGGGAGGCTAGAGACGGATTCCCTTGCCAGGAGGGCCCCCTGTCCAGTGGGCTTTTAGGAAAAAGACAGTCTTTAAGTAGCCAGGGTTTCAAACTACGTGGAATTTAGAAGCTAAAACCGATGTTTTGAGTTACACTTGAAAACAAACTGGTAGCCAGTGCATTTTAAGACCATGCTTTCTTCTTTGCAAAGGGCCCTAGAAGGGAAATGTATGCGGAAATAGCACGTCCTGCACTAATTCCCTCTAGCTGTACTGATTGCATTCCCATAGTGGGGGGGATCACAGTTCGGGAATGCAATCCCGTAAGTTGGGCCCCACCATTTAAGAAGGATGTTAAGGGACTCGCATGCGTGCAGAGGAGTGCCACAAAGGTGGGGAAGGGGCTGGAAGGCATGTCCTCTGAGGCGCGGCTGAGGACGCTGGGTTTGACTAGTTTGGGGAGCAGGAGGCTGCGGGGCGACCTCACTGCTCTCCGCAGCTTCCTGAGGAGGGCAAGTGGAGAGGGAGGTGCTGATCTCTTCTCCCTGGTACCCAGTGCCAGGACGCGTGGGAATGGCTCAAAGCTGCGTCCGTCAGGGGGGGTTCGGACTTGACGTGAGGAAACCTTTCTTTACCGAGAAGGGGGTCAAACCCTGGAACAGGGGGTGGTTGATGCCCCACGCCTGTCAGTGTCTAAGAGGCATTTGGGCAACGCCCTTAATGCCGTGCTTTAACTTTTGGTCAGCCCTGCAGTGGTCAGGCAGTTGGACTAGATGGTCATTGTAGGTCCCTCCCAACTCAACTCTTCCATTCCATTCCATTCCATTCTGTTCTGGTCTATTCTATTCTGTTCTGTTCTTTTCTGTTCCCTGTGCTCACCATGAGTCAAATAACCATGAGACAGTTATTTGCCTGAAAAGCCAGGGGGTTTTCAGATGCAAAAACACTTTCAAGGACACAAATCACAAAGGTTACATGTGGAAACAGGATTTTATTTTATTTTATTTAGTTATTTTATGTTATTTTATGTTATTTTATATTACATTATATTATTTTATTTTATTTTATTTTATTTTATTTTATTTTATTTTATTTTATTTTTCTGCATCTGTTTCAGAGCCGATGCTCACAAGCATGAACACAATGCACATGTGTAGCCAGGAGCAGGCTGATGCATTCTTGAGTTTAGCTTGAAGAAACATCCCTTGCAGTCTGGCAAAGGAAAGCCATAGAGCCGCAGAAAGTAGCAGCAGGGATGCAGGCCAAGAAGAGTGAGAACTTGAAGAATGAGGATCAGGACCGACCACACACAAAAGAAGAAGAAGAAGAGGTGTGTGGTACCGTGGCGTATTTTCCAAAGTAGGACACAGGTCGATGACAAGCACACTTCTTGCCTTCCAAAACTTGCTGCGCCGCTGTGCTTCTTGGCCGGTGATGCATGAAAAGCGCTCTGGTGCCTGCCCAGCACTTCTGCTGCATGCAGGGAGAGCTGCAAAGCGGCAGCTCTGGACGGTGCAGCAAGCCTGCAGCCCTTCCCAGCCCAGGCTGTTTTGAAGAAGTGAGAATCCCTGGGGAAACGGAGCCAAGGGAAGAGCAGAGCTCTCTCCTGCTCCAAACTTGCGACGGGCAAGAGAGCCCGAGAGAGCCAGGGCACGAGCGGTGCCTTGGAAGTGCAAGAGCAGCGGGCAAGAAGGGAGCCGAAAGGGCCCGGAGGAGCCCTGGCAAGGGGCTGTGCTCAATGCTACGGAGGACAAGAAGCAACCCGCGGGGGCCACCATGGGGGCCCGCCCTGGGAGTCTAGAAAGCTTCCTCCCCCCGGATGCGGGGCACGAGGGCCATCTTCGTGGAGCACGAGCAGCAGGCACCTAGCCCAAGTGGCCCAAAGGAGCCCTGGCAAGGGGCTGTGCTCAGTGCTGCAGAGGCAGGCAAAAACCCCCCGGGGACACTTGCTAGCCCACCGTGGGGGAAAAAAAGCCTTGCTCCCCCCAGCTGCAGGGCACGAGAGGCCATCTTCGTGGTGCATGAGCAGCAGGCAGTAACCTAGCCAAAAGGGAGCGGAGGAGCCCTCACAAGTGGTCATGCTCAATGCTGCAGAGGAAGGCAAAAAACCCCCGGGGACCAGTGCCAATCTGCCCCGGGGGAAAATTCCTTCCTGACCCCAGCGCTGGCGATCGGCTACTCCCTGAGCATGTGAGCAAGACCCGCCTCCTCCTCCCACAGGCTGGTCACGCCTCCCTCCCAGGAGATGCCCAAGCCCTATTCTCCCTCAACCTGGAGCCACCTCAGGGGCTTGCGAGAGGGACGATATGCCCCGGGCCTGATGGACCTTGGGGACAAGAATCCTTCCCATGCCTGGTAGGACACCAGTGGGTGCTCCAAAGCACTGGGACCTCTTGCCACATCTCTGCATCCCATTTCTTACGGCTGCTGCCCCTGGCTGCGCAGGGGATGAGGACGGCGAGCTCTGCAGTGCTCTTCAGGAAGGCGTTCCCTTGGTCTTGCCGCGGCTATCCAGCTGAAAAGGCTATCCGAACCGGAGATGAGCTTTGAAGGTGGCGCTGCCGGGAGCTGGCCTGGCAGCAGAGAATCTCCAGCAGCCTCATCCAGCCTTCGGTCTTCTTCCCTCAGACCCTCCAAGTAATTCCACCGGCTCCTCAAGGATTTCCTCTGGGATGTCTTCGGGCTGCCCCCAGGCCATCTCTGGCAGCAGGACACGGGAGGATGCTCCCTTTTATCCTGGCCCGGGGCACTGTGACTGCTGCGTTGCCGGGCGGTGGCACTGTGACACGGGGGTGACGGGGCCCCCCATGCGCAGCCCCGCCCGCCGCAGCCCCCCCGCCGCCCCTCCGCCCGGCATCCTTCGGAGGAAGGCCTTTGGGGGGCTGGCCCCGAGGCAGTCCCTGTGCCCAGGAAGCCCAGGGGGCTGTCCCTGCCCTTGGTGGCCGTGCACTGGGCACAGCTGCTGGCCGTCCCTCATGTGTCCTCTGCCCCTCAGTTCCCAAGGACAAACCCAGTGCTGTTCCTCTTCCTTCAGGCCATGGCAGAAACCAAGCCTGCAGCCCAGAGACCACCCCTATTAGCCATCCCCTCTCTGTACCAGAGCTAACAACCACGAGGCGTGTGGCGAGGAGGGCCAGGGACTTGATGTGGCTGGACACAAAGCCGGGGAGTGTGAGGGGGAATGGTTTCAGTAGTTGCAGCCTGGAGGAAAGGCAAAGCGTAAGCAGAGCCATAGCTTGGGATGGAAAGAAGACAGGCTTTGACAAACAAGGGAGCGGAGGTTACACTGGTGGGGTGGAAAGGCGGGTCATTTTCAGGCCTAGAACATTTGGAGCCGTGCCCGAAGCACAGGCAGGCAAACGACGACTCTTCCAAACTGGGAAAATAGCCCACTGCTGCTATCGCCTTCACATCCCCTTGTGCCACTGAAACCAAGCTGCGCAGCTCCTCTGTTAAAGACACCCATTGCCCGAGTTTATACGGGATAGCAAACGCGCTTCAGCCCTGGGGTAAAACTTTCGCAGCTCTTTTGGGACTTCAACCTTTCCGAGAGTTACTTGCCTCCCTCACTTGGCGGGAGGATGTTCAGCTCTTCTCTAAAGCCTGGAAAGTCTCTTTTTCCTTTAGGATTTAGTCTTTTGAGTCCTGAAAGAGGAAGGAAGGTGATATTCTTGTCTTTTTGGACATCAGTGCCAAAATTCATCTGTCCGTTCAGACTCTGGAAATAAGGGCATTGATACCATCTCCATTCCTTTGGATGTGGGGATGCCAGAGGTGAAAGAAAGGCTTGTGGTTCCCTCTGCATGAACTTTGCAGAGACGTAGAGAGCATGCAGGATTGCCTCACCATTCCTTACCGACGCGCCAAGGGACATTTGCTACTCCCCTGCTTATGGTGAGGTCGTCTTCTTGGAAAGAAGTCCTGAATGGTTTTGTGTTCTTGACCATCTTTCTCCTGGCACTTCAGTAGCTCTTCTCCTCCTTTGGCCTTCATCTTTGATATCTCTTGAAAGTGATGGCAGCCCTCTCAGCCTTTGTCTTGCTCGGGCTGGGCGTCTTCTTCTGTAGGCCCTCCATGCCCCTCATCGGCTGCTTAGTCTTTGTTTGCCTTGATCCCAGACGGAATTTGTCTTTCTTGATCCTGAGGAATGAGAAATGTCCCTAGTGGTGCCGGTGAGTTCTCACCAGGGCTTTGCACAGTGCTTGCCTTTCCGATGCAAATAGCTTGCCTGACACACAAGAATGCATTTGCCTCTATGCCATTCGTGGCTCCTAGTCACCCTGTGATCTACTCATGCCTCCAGGAACGTTGGCCTACTCTGGTGTTTCCAAACTGGAGCAGAAACTCATGGTGCTCCAGCTGCCGTTGTGTTACCTGCAGTTCTTCACACGCGTGGTTTACTGAGGGAGGGGGCTCTCTCTTCTGGCAGAGCTTCAGCTGGTGTGGAGCATGGGGGCCATAGAAACATACCCTGAGATAGAGCTTTTTCTGGTTCATGGCTGCCATAAAATCCAGAAGACGATGTGGACAAGGAATGTATCTCCTGGAGGAGGCAGGAAGCCTACATATCTTGACCGATGGTTTTCTGCAATCTCATTTCAAAAGACCTGACCGTGAACTTCACTGTTTCATACATTTGATGGCACGAAAGCGTGAAGGGTGGAGCCTGAGAGACGTGTTAATGAGGCTTTCACCCGTCGGTAGCCTGCTGGAGTGCAGCTCCACGCAGTCTCGACCAGCAGATCCAGCCCTCCGCCGGCCGGGTGAGCTAGGGACGGACTGTGTGGGTGGGCTCTGAGCACGAAGCTGGTGGTGTGCGTCTAGTCGCTTTCAAAATGGGTGTCTGCCTCCTAGGAAAGAAAAGAAGCACAGCTGGCGTTAACGTGAGCTTCCATTTTGGAGGTTTCATTGGAGAAAGTGCCAAATCAGCCCCCACGCTGAAAAAGCTGCAGGAGATGAAACACGGGTGGGCCAGTGCGATGCGGTTCGTGGCACTGCTGTCTGTGGGGATATGCTTCACTGTGCAGGAGTGTGAATAAAGGTGGCTGAGCTTTTAAATGACCTCTGCAGGCATTTAGTGAAAAGGAAGGTTGTTGCTGGTAGTGCCGATGTGGGTGAGGAGTTGGCTGGCCGGGTGGCCGTCCGACACTAAAAGGCAACTGCCTCTCTCGAAGAGTCGCTGCGCGCCTGGAAGGTAGCTGCGAAGGAGGACTGAAGATTTTGCTTTTTATACACCCGCCTGAGATTACCTGAGCATGTCGGTGTGATGAAATTACTGGTGGCGGCATTCAGATACAAAGGAACTTCATTGTTTGGTTTTTTTAATTAATAAATGAAACTATGAGAAACCATCTTCTAGCACACACGTGGTAATCCGTTTGCGAAACTGGTGCAATGAGTGCAGAAAGCTGCCAGGCTATGTCTATTTGGTTAAAGAATCTCAACCTTTTGATGCAAGCTCGGTGGGACGAGCCAGGCCCTTGCATGTGTCCAAAGGTGGATTTGATGGAGGAGCGGGCAGAGGGAGGCTAGAGACGGATTCCCTTGCCAGGAGGGCCCCCTGTCCAGTGGGCTTTTAGGAAAAAGACAGTCTTTAAGTAGCCAGGGTTTCAAACTACGTGGAATTTAGAAGCTAAAACCGATGTTTTGAGTTACACTTGAAAACAAACTGGTAGCCAGTGCATTTTAAGACCATGCTTTCTTCTTTGCAAAGGGCCCTAGAAGGGAAATGTATGCGGAAATAGCACGTCCTGCACTAATTCACTCTAGCTGTACTGATTGCATTCCCATAGTGGGGGGGATCACAGTTCGGGAATGCAATCCCGTAAGTTGGGCCCCACCATTTAAGAAGGATGTTAAGGGACTCGCATGCGTGCAGAGGAGTGCCACAAAGGTGGGGAAGGGGCTGGAAGGCATGTCCTCTGAGGAGCGGCTGAGGACGCTGGGTTTGACTAGTTTGGAGAGCAGGAGGCTGCGGGGCGACCTCACTGCTCTCCGCAGCTTCCTGAGGAGGGCAAGGGGAGAGGGAGGTGCTGATCTCTTCTCCCTGGTACCCAGTGCCAGGACGCGTGGGAATGGCTCAAAGCTGCGTCCGTCAGGGGGGGTTCGGACTTGACGTGAGGAAACCTTTCTTTACCGAGAAGGGGGTCAAACCCTGGAACAGGGGGTGGTTGATGCCCCACGCCTGTCAGTGTCTAAGAGGCATTTGGGCAACGCCCTTAATGCCGTGCTTTAACTTTTGGTCAGCCCTGCAGTGGTCAGGCAGTTGGACTAGATGGTCATTGTAGGTCCCTCCCAACTCAACTCTTCCATTCCATTCCATTCCATTCTGTTCTGGTCTATTCTATTCTGTTCTGTTCTTTTCTGTTCCCTGTGCTCACCATGAGTCAAATAACCATGAGACAGTTATTTGCCTGAAAAGCCAGGGGGTTTTCAGATGCAAAAACACTTTCAAGGACACAAATCACAAAGGTTACATGTGGAAACAGGATTTTATTTTATTTTATTTAGTTATTTTATGTTATTTTATGTTATTTTATATTACATTATATTATTTTATTTTATTTTATTTTATTTTATTTTATTTTATTTTATTTTTCTGCATCTGTTTCAGAGCCGATGCTCACAAGCATGAACACAATGCACATGTGTAGCCAGGAGCAGGCTGATGCATTCTTGAGTTTAGCTTGAAGAAACATCCCTTGCAGTCTGGCAAAGGAAAGCCATAGAGCCGCAGAAAGTAGCAGCAGGGATGCAGGCCAAGAAGAGTGAGAACTTGAAGAATGAGGATCAGGACCGACCACACACAAAAGAAGAAGAAGAAGAGGTGTGTGGTACCGTGGCGTATTTTCCAAAGTAGGACACAGGTCGATGACAAGCACACTTCTTGCCTTCCAAAACTTGCTGCGCCGCTGTGCTTCTTGGCCGGTGATGCATGAAAAGCGCTCTGGTGCCTGCCCAGCACTTCTGCTGCATGCAGGGAGAGCTGCAAAGCGGCAGCTCTGGACGGTGCAGCAAGCCTGCAGCCCTTCCCAGCCCAGGCTGTTTTGAAGAAGTGAGAATCCCTGGGGAAACGGAGCCAAGGGAAGAGCAGAGCTCTCTCCTGCTCCAAACTTGCGACGGGCAAGAGAGCCCGAGAGAGCCAGGGCACGAGCGGTGCCTTGGAAGTGCAAGAGCAGCGGGCAAGAAGGGAGCCGAAAGGGCCCGGAGGAGCCCTGGCAAGGGGCTGTGCTCAATGCTACGGAGGACAAGAAGCAACCCGCGGGGGCCACCATGGGGGCCCGCCCTGGGAGTCTAGAAAGCTTCCTCCCCCCGGATGCGGGGCACGAGGGCCATCTTCGTGGAGCACGAGCAGCAGGCACCTAGCCCAAGTGGCCCAAAGGAGCCCTGGCAAGGGGCTGTGCTCAGTGCTGCAGAGGCAGGCAAAAACCCCCCGGGGACACTTGCTAGCCCACCGTGGGGGAAAAAAAGCCTTGCTCCCCCCAGCTGCAGGGCACGAGAGGCCGTCTTCGTGGTGCATGAGCAGCAGGCAGTAACCTAGCCAAAAGGGAGCGGAGGAGCCCTCACAAGTGGTCATGCTCAATGCTGCAGAGGAAGGCAAAAAACCCCCGGGGACCAGTGCCAATCTGCCCCGGGGGAAAATTCCTTCCTGACCCCAGCGCTGGCGATCGGCTACTCCCTGAGCATGTGAGCAAGACCCGCCTCCTGCTCCCACAGGCTGGTCACGCCTCCCAGGAGATGCCCAAGCCCTATTCTCCCTCAACCTGGAGCCACCTCAGGGGCTTGCGAGAGGGACGATATGCCCCGGGCCTGATGGACCTTGGGGACAAGAATCCTTCCCATGCCTGGTAGGACACCAGTGGGTGCTCCAAAGCACTGGGACCTCTTGCCACATCTCTGCATCCCATTTCTTACGGCTGCTGCCCCTGGCTGCGCAGGGGATGAGGACGGCGAGCTCTGCAGTGCTCTTCAGGAAGGCGTTCCCTTGGTCTTGCCGCGGCTATCCAGCTGAAAAGGCTATCCGAACCGGAGATGAGCTTTGAAGGTGGCGCTGCCGGGAGCTGGCCTGGCAGCAGAGAATCTCCAGCAGCCTCATCCAGCCTTCGGTCTTCTTCCCTCAGACCCTCCAAGTAATTCCACCGGCTCCTCAAGGATTTCCTCTGGGATGTCTTCGGGCTGCCCCCAGGCCATCTCTGGCAGCAGGACACGGGAGGATGCTCCCTTTTATCCTGGCCCGGGGCACTGTGACTGCTGCGTTGCCGGGCGGTGGCACTGTGACACGGGGGTGACGGGGCCCCCCATGCGCAGCCCCGCCCGCCGCAGCCCCCCCGCCGCCCCTCCGCCCGGCATCCTTCGGAGGAAGGCCTTTGGGGGGCTGGCCCCGAGGCAGTCCCTGTGCCCAGGAGGCCCAGGGGGCTGTCCCTGCCCTTGGTGGCCGTGCACTGGGCACAGCTGCTGGCCGTCCCTCATGTGTCCTCTGCCCCTCAGCTCCCAAGGACAAACCCAGTGCTGTTCCTCTTCCTTCAGGCCATGGCAGAAACCAAGCCTGCAGCCCAGAGACCACCCCTATTAGCCGTCCCCTCTCTGTACCAGAGCTAACGACCACGAGGCGTGTGGCGAGGAGGGCCAGGGACTTGATGTGGCTGGACACAAAGCCGGGGAGTGTGAGGGGGAATGGTTTCAGTAGTTGCAGCCTGGAGGAAAGGCAAAGCGTAAGCAGAGCCATAGCTTGGGATGGAAAGAAGACAGGCTTTGACAAACAAGGGAGCGGAGGTTACACTGGTGGGGTGGAAAGGCGGGTCATTTTCAGGCCTAGAACATTTGGAGCCGTGCCCGAAGCACAGGCAGGCAAACGACGACTCTTCCAAACTGGGAAAATAGCCCACTGCTGCTATCGCCGTCACATCCCCTTGTGCCACTGAAACCAAGCTGCGCAGCTCCTCTGTTAAAGACACCCATTGCCCGAGTTTATACGGGATAGCAAACGCGCTTCAGCCCTGGGGTAAAACTTTCGCAGCTCTTTTGGGACTTCAACCTTTCCGAGAGTTACTTGCCTCCCTCACTCGGTGGGAAGAAGTTCAGGTCTTACCTAAACCCTGGAAAGTCTCTTTTTCCTTTAGGATTTAATCTTTTGAGTCCTGAAAGAGGAAGGAAGGTGATATTCTTGTCTTTTTGGACATCAGTGCCAAAATTCATCTGTCCGTTCAGACTCTGGAAATAAGGGCATTGATACCATCTCCATTCCTTTGGATGTGGGGATGCCAGAGGTGAAAGAAAGGCTTGTGGTTCCCTCTGCATGAACTTTGCAGAGACGTAGAGAGCATGCAGGATTGCCTCACCATTCCTTACCGACGCGCCAAGGGACATTTGCTACTCCCCTGCTTATGGTGAGGTCGTCTTCTTGGAAAGAAGTCCTGAATGGTTTTGTGTTCTTGACCATCTTTCTCCTGGCACTTCAGTAGCTCTTCTCCTCCTTTGGCCTTCATCTTTGATATCTCTTGAAAGTGATGGCAGCCCTCTCAGCCTTTGTCTTGCTCGGGCTGGGCGTCTTCTTCTGTAGGCCCTCCATGCCCCTCATCGGCTGCTTAGTCTTTGTTTGCCTTGATCCCAGACGGAATTTGTCTTTCTTGATCCTGAGGAATGAGAAATGTCCCTAGTGGTGCCGGTGAGTTCTCACCAGGGCTTTGCACAGTGCTTGCCTTTCCGATGCAAATAGCTTGCCTGACACACAAGAATGCATTTGCCTCTATGCCATTCGTGGCTCCTAGTCACCCTGTGATCTACTCATGCCTCCAGGAACGTTGGCCTACTCTGGTGTTTCCAAACTGGAGCAGAAACTCATGGTGCTCCAGCTGCCGTTGTGTTACCTGCAGTTCTTCACACGCGTGGTTTACTGAGGGAGGGGGCTCTCTCTTCTGGCAGAGCTTCAGCTGGTGTGGAGCATGGGGGCCACAGAAACATACCCTGAGATAGAGCTTTTTCTGGTTCATGGCTGCCATAAAATCCAGAAGACGATGTGGACAAGGAATGTATCTCCTGGAGGAGGCAGGAAGCCTACATATCTTGAACGGTGGTTTTCTGCAATCTCATTTCAAAAGACCTGACCGTGAACTTCACCGTTTCATACATTTGATGGCACGAAAGCGTGAAGGGTGGAGCCTGAGAGACGTGTTAATGAGGCTTTCACCCGTCGGTAGCCTGCTGGAGTGCAGCTCCACGCAGTCTCGACCAGCAGATCCAGCCCTCCGCCGGCCGGGTGAGCTAGGGACGGACTGTGTGGGTGGGCTCTGAGCACGAAGCTGGTGGTGTGCGTCTAGTCGCTTTCAAAATGGGTGTCTGCCTCCTAGGAAAGAAAAGAAGCACAGCTGGCGTTACGTGAGCTTCCATTTTGGAGGTTTCATTGGAGAAAGTGCCAAATCAGCCCCCACGCTGAAAAAGCTGCAGGAGATGAAACACGGGTGGGCCAGTGCGATGCGGCTTGTGGCACTGCTGTCTGTGGGGATATGCTTTGTTGTGCAGGAGTGTGAATAAAGGTGGCTGAGCTTTTAAATGACCTCTGCAGGCATTTAGTGAAAAGGAAGGTTGTTGCTGGTAGTGCCGATGTGGGTGAGGAGTTGGCTGGCCGGGTGGCCGTCCGACACTAAAAGGCAACTGCCTCTCTCGAAGAGTCGCTGCGTGCCTGGAAGGTAGCTGCGAAGGAGGACTGAAGATTTTGCTTTTTATGCACCCCCCTGAGATTACCTGAGCATGTCGGTGCGATGAAATTACTGGTGGCGGCATTCAGATACAAAGGAACTCCATTGTTTGGTTTTTTTAATTAATAAATGAAACTATGAGAAACCATCTTCTAGCACACACGTGGTAATCCGTTTGCAAAAGTGGTGCAATGAGTGCAGAAAGCTGCCAGGCTATGTCTATTTGGTTAAAGAATCTCAACCTTTTGATGCAAGCTCGGTGGGACGAGCCAGGCCCTTGCATGTGTCCAAAGGTGGATTTGATGGAGGAGCGGGCAGAGGGAGGCTAGAGACGGATTCCCTTGCCAGGAGGGCCCCCTGTCCAGTGGGCTTTTAGGAAAAAGACAGTCTTTAAGTAGCCAGGGTTTCAAACTACGTGGAATTTAGAAGCTAAAACCGATGTTTTGAGTTACACTTGAAAACAAACTGGTAGCCAGTGCATTTTAAGACCATGCTTTCTTCTTTGCAAAGGGCCCTAGAAGGGAAATGTATGCGGAAATAGCACGTCCTGCACTAATTCACTCTAGCTGTACTGATTGCATTCCCATAGTGGGGGGGATCACAGTTTGGGAATGCAATCCCGTAAGTTGGGCCCCACCATTTAAGAAGGATGTTAAGGGACTCGCATGCGTGCAGAGGAGTGCCACAAAGGTGGGGAAGGGGCTGGAAGGCATGTCCTCTGAGGCGCGGCTGAGGACGCTGGGTTTGACTAGTTTGGAGAGCAGGAGGCTGCGGGGCGACCTCACTGCTCTCTGCAGCTTCCTGAGGAGGGCAAGTGGAGAGGGAGGTGCTGAACTCTTCTCCCTGGTACCCAGTGCCAGGACGCGTGGGAATGGCTCAAAGCTGCGTCCGTCAGGGGGGGTTCGGACTTGACGTGAGGAAACCTTTCTTTACCGAGAAGGGGGTCAAACCCTGGAACAGGGGGTGGTTGATGCCCCACGCCTGTCAGTGTCTAAGAGGCATTTGGGCAACGCCCTTAATGCCGTGCTTTAACTTTTGGTCAGCCCTGCAGTGGTCAGGCAGTTGGACTAGATGGTCATTGTAGGTCCCTCCCAACTCAACTCTTCCATTCCATTCCATTCCATTCTGTTCTGGTCTATTCTATTCTGTTCTGTTCTTTTCTGTTCCCTGTGCTCACCATGAGTCAAATAACCATGAGACAGTTATTTGCCTGAAAAGCCAGGGGGTTTTCAGATGCAAAAACACTTTCAAGGACACAAATCACAAAGGTTACATGTGGAAACAGGATTTTATTTTATTTTATTTAGTTATTTTATGTTATTTTATGTTATTTTATATTACATTATTTTATTTTATTTTATTTTATTTTATTTTATTTTATTTTTCTGCATCTGTTTCAGAGCCGATGCTCACAAGCATGAGCACAATGCACATGTGTAGCCAGGAGCAGGCTGATGCATTCTTGAGTTTAGCTTGAAGAAACATCCCTTGCAGTCTGGCAAAGGAAAGCCATAGAGCCGCAGAAAGTAGCAGCAGGGATGCAGGCCAAGAAGAGTGAGAACTTGAAGAATGAGGATCAGGACCGACCACACACAAAAGAAGAAGAAGAAGAGGTGTGTGGTACCGTGGCGTATTTTCCAAAGTAGGACACAGGTCGATGACAAGCACACTTCTTGCCTTCCAAAACTTGCTGCGCCGCTGTGCTTCTTGGCCGGTGATGCATGAAAAGCGCTCTGGTGCCTGCCCAGCACTTCTGCTGCATGCAGGGAGAGCTGCAAAGCGGCAGCTCCGGACGGTGCAGCAAGCCTGCAGCCCTTCCCAGCCCAGGCTGTTTTGCAGAAGTGAGAATCCCTGGGGAAACGGAGCCAAGGGAAGAGCAGAGCTCTCTCCTGCTCCAAACTTGCGACGGGCAAGAGAGCCCGAGAGAGCCAGGGCACGAGCGGTGCCTTGGAAGTGCAAGAGCAGCGGGCAAGAAGGGAGCCGAAAGGGCCCGGAGGAGCCCTGGCAAGGGGCTGTGCTCAATGCTACGGAGGACAAGAAGCAACCCGCGGGGGCCACCATGGGGGCCCGCCCTGGGAGTCTAGAAAGCTTCCTCCCCCCGGATGCGGGGCACGAGGGCCATCTTCGTGGAGCACGAGCAGCAGGCACCTAGCCCAAGTGGCCCAAAGGAGCCCTGGCAAGGGGCTGTGCTCAGTGCTACAGAGGCAGGCAAAAACCCCCCGGGGACACTTGCTAGCCCACCGTGGGGGAAAAAAAGCCTTGCTCCCCCCAGCTGCAGGGCACGAGAGGCCATCTTCGTGGTGCATGAGCAGCAGGCAGTAACCTAGCCAAAAGGGAGCGGAGGAGCCCTCACAAGTGGTCATGCTCAATGCTGCAGAGGAAGGCAAAAAACCCCCGGGGACCAGTGCCAATCTGCCCCGGGGGAAAATTCCTTCCTGACCCCAGCGCTGGCGATCGGCTACTCCCTGAGCATGTGAGCAAGACCCGCCTCCTCCTCCCACAGGCTGGTCACGCCTCCCAGGAGATGCCCAAGCCCTATTCTCCCTCAACCTGGAGCCACCTCAGGGGCTTGCGAGAGGGACGATATGCCCCGGGCCTGATGGACCTTGGGGACAAGAATCCTTCCCATGCCTGGTAGGACACCAGTGGGTGCTCCAAAGCACTGGGACCTCTTGCCACATCTCTGCATCCCATTTCTTACGGCTGCTGCCCCTGGCTGCGCAGGGGGTGACGACGGCGAGCTCTGCAGTGCTCTTCAGGAAGGCGTTCCCTTGGTCTTGCCGCGGCTATCCAGCTGAAAAGGCTATCCGAACCGGAGATGAGCTTTGAAGGTGGCGCTGCCGGGAGCTGGCCTGGCAGCAGAGAATCTCCAGCAGCCTCACCCAGCCTTCGGTCTTCTTCCCTCAGACCCTCCAAGTAATTCCACCGGCTCCTCAAGGATTTCCTCTGGGATGTCTTCGGGCTGCCCCCGGGCCATCTCTGGCAGCAGGACACGGGAGGATGCTCCCTTTTATCCTGGCCCGGGGCACTGTGACTGCTGCGTTGCCGGGCGGTGGCACTGTGACACGGGGGTGACGGGGCCCCCCATGCGCAGCCCCGCCCGCCGCAGCCCCCCCGCCGCCCCTCCGCCCGGCATCCTTCGGAGGAAGGCCTTTGGGGTGCTGGCCCCGAGGCAGTCCCTGTGCCCAGGAGGCCCAGGGGGCTGTCCCTGCCCTTGGTGGCCGTGCACTGAGCACAGCTGCTGGGCGTCCCTCATGTGTCCTCTGCCCCTCAGTTCCCAAGGACAAACCCAGTGCTGTTCCTCTTCCTTCAGGCCATGGCAGAAACCAAGCCTGCAGCCCAGAGACCACCCCTATTAGCCATCCCCTCTCTGTACCAGAGCTAACGACCACGAGGCGTGTGGCGAGGAGGGCCAGGGACTTGATGTGGCTGGACACAAAGCCGGGGAGTGTGAGGGGGAATGGTTTCAGTAGTTGCAGCCTGGAGGAAAGGCAAAGCGTAAGCAGAGCCATAGCTTGGGATGGAAAGAAGACAGGCTTTGACAAACAAGGGAGCGGAGGTTACACTGGTGGGGTGGAAAGGCTGGTCATTTTCAGGCCTAGAACATTTGGAGCCGTGCCCGAAGCACAGGCAGGCAAACGACGACTCTTCCAAACTGGGAAAATAGCCCACTGCTGCTATCGCCTTCACATCCCCTTGTGCCACTGAAACCAAGCTGCGCAGCTCCTCTGTTAAAGACACCCATTGCCCGAGTTTATACGGGATAGCAAACGCGCTTCAGCCCTGGGGTAAAACTTTCGCAGCTCTTTTGGGACTTCAACCTTTCCGAGAGTTACTTGCCTCCCTCACTCGGTGGGAAGAAGTTCAGGTCTTACCTAAACCCTGGAAAGTCTCTTTTTCCTTTAGGATTTAATCTTTTGAGTCCTGAAAGAGGAAGGAAGGTGATATTCTTGTCTTTTTGGACATCAGTGCCAAAATTCATCTGTCCGTTCAGACTCTGGAAATAAGGGCATTGATACCATCTCCATTCCTTTGGATGTGGGGATGCCAGAGGTGAAAGAAAGGCTTGTGGTTCCCTCTGCATGAACTTTGCAGAGACGTAGAGAGCATGCAGGATTGCCTCACCATTCCTTACCGACGCGCCAAGGGACATTTGCTACTCCCCTGCTTATGGTGAGGTCGTCTTCTTGGAAAGAAGTCCTGAATGGTTTTGTGTTCTTGACCATCTTTCTCCTGGCACTTCAGTAGCTCTTCTCCTCCTTTGGCCTTCATCTTTGATATCTCTTGAAAGTGATGGCAGCCCTCTCAGCCTTTGTCTTGCTCGGGCTGGGCGTCTTCTTCTGTAGGCCCTCCATGCCCCTCATCGGCTGCTTAGTCTTTGTTTGCCTTGATCCCAGACGGAATTTGTCTTTCTTGATCCTGAGGAATGAGAAATGTCCCTAGTGGTGCCGGTGAGTTCTCACCAGGGCTTTGCACAGTGCTTGCCTTTCCGATGCAAATAGCTTGCCTGACACACAAGAATGCATTTGCCTCTATGCCATTCGTGGCTCCTAGTCACCCTGTGATCCACTCATGCCTCCAGGAACGTTGGCCTACTCTGGTGTTCCCAAACTGGAGCAGAAACTCATGGTGCTCCAGCTGCCATTGTGTTACCTGCAGTTCTTCACACGCGTGGTTTACTGAGGGAGGGGGCTCTCTCTTCTGGCAGAGCTTCAGCTGGTGTGGAGCATGGGGGCCATAGAAACATACCCTGAGATAGAGCTTTTTCTGGTTCATGGGTGCCATGAAATCCAGAAGACGATGTGGACAATGAATGTATCTCCCGGAAGAGGCAGGAAGCCTACATATCTTGAATGGTGGTTTTCTGCAGTCTATATGCAAATGAGCTGACCATGAACTTCACCGTTTCATACATTTGATGGCACGAAAGCGTGAAGGGTGGAGCCTGAGAGATGTGTTAATGAGGCTTTCACCCGTCGGTAGCCTGCTGGAGTCCAACTCCACGGAAAAAAACCCACTGCTGCTATCGCCGTTACATCCCCTTGTCCCACTGAAACCAAGCTGCGCAGCTCCTCTTTTATAGACACCCATTGCCCGAGTTTATACGGGATAGCAAACGCCCTGCAGCCCTGGCGTAAAACTTTCAGAACTCAGCTCTGCTCTGCTCTTCTGTTCTCTTCTCCTCTATAATGCCACCTAGAAAATCTCAACTGCTGTGTGATGGATCAAGCAAATGCTGTTTCATTTGTTGATGGAATAATTAATAAATAAAATCTAGTTTCTCTCTTTTATGTATTTTCTGGAGCTTTTAAGAATGTCAAAATGCAACTGTTGTCTAAAAGCTTCTGTACACACAATTTATTCATAATTCCTTTAATTCTTTAAAGAATACAATATAACATATTTTGAAAATGGAGTGTCAAGCTAAAGAGACCAGTCTTGGTAGGAACTTAATTAAGTTTGTGCAGTAATTGGAGAGTGCTCCTAAAACTGTGTGCTTCACAGGGGATTAGCTTGTGGTTACACTGTACTGGTTTTTACCCCATCCTCCTAGTTGCTAGACTTTATTAAAAGATGTTAAAATCTAATTAAATCCGTCCTTATATAAACTATCTATGTACGTTATTGTAATAGCTTTCACAAAGAGATGATTTAATTGCATGTGGGAGAATATCGGGCATCACCAACATCTTCTATCCTAGTCATTTTTATCCTATGCACTGAACGAGCCTGACAGGGGACTACAACTTGCTGAAATTAGTCCATGCTGATATTTACCTTTCTTTGCATTTTGAAACTTCTAGGTGTCAAATGCCAGAAGAGTTAGTGTAAATATTAAAACAACTCTAAATAGCCTTTTGTTTACCATAATTTATTATTTGCTTTTTGCCTTATAGCTCTTCCCATTGGTAACATGTCAGCAAGAATATGTGTTGCTCTGTTTACCATCTGCATCATGCTTCCCTTTCTAAGAGAAGAAACAGGGATACAGGGACTGAGTGTTCCCTGCATACATGTTCATCTGAGATAGTTCAATAGAAAGATTTTACCTGGAAATCTGAGACTTGTGTGAATCTACAGAAAAATCAAAATCAGGTCTATCATCCCCACTAAAGAGCAGACACTCCCAACTAGTGCTATATGACTAACTGATTACCGTTATTTTTAGTTCAGCTGAACCACACTTTTGAGAATGGATGTCCTTCGCAAAATGGGAGAGAAGGACATTGTGTTTCCTTCATGTCCTTTGCCCAGTGATTTGAATATTCAAGTGGGATGTAGAAAACAGATTTAAAATCCATCTTTGCGTGCTTTAGGAACAAGCTCAAGTCTCTGCCCCAATATATGTTAGGAGAGAAATGAGTCTTCTAGAGAGTATGCACGGACGTATGAATTTCTTAGAAATTCTCCTGCTGAAGTTGTTGCATTTTAAAAAAAAAATTAAGTATTCCTTCAAGAAGGAATGGAATTGATTTCTCCAAATTTTGAGTGATTTAAATTGCAAGACTAAAAAAAAAATCAACTTTTCATTCCTCTCCCTCCTTTTTCTCCCATCCCCCAAAATACCCTGACTCATAGGGATTTAAGAAAACATAAGTTCCTTCAGGTTAGCAGTGTAAAGTCATCTTTGCAAAGATATGCAGAATAACTTTCTATAAATGTTGAATCAGTCCAAAGGTGAAATGTTGTGGAGTTTTAGGGGTTTTTTTCCCATTTATGATGATGAAACTATTTGTCCAATTTGTCCTAAAATCACTAACAATTTTAACTCTTCCATATTTTACGAATACCTGTACAAATACCCCACCCAACTCTACTCTGAGTTTTTGAAATAGCTCAGTAAATTGCAGAATGTTATTCCTCAGGCAAAGAATGAAATGCTAGTAAGTGTAACTTTTTCAGGATTAATGACTAAAAATGGATGTGATAATCCCCAGCAAAGAAAGGTAACCTAAAATCTTTGCTACCTGCTACGGGTCAGTCATCACTACAGGAAAGTGCATTTAGAATTCCCTCGGATGGAGATCTGGAATCATAGAATTTAGGCAGGGGGATTTCTCCTAAGGAGAAATTCTCCATTACATTGGTTTTGTAAATGAGCTTGTCTTTTATTTTTATTGAACCAACAGTCCAAGTAGCTATGTTTCACTTGAGCTCCAGTAAATTATCAGTAATTAAAATTGTTGCAGCGATACCTTTGGGGCCAGAGGTTGAAGAGCCTGACATCCCAGAACCTGGCAGAACAGAGATCATCTGATCTTTTATTAAACACCTGCTGCTGGGAGTTGTACCTACGTTAGCTGGCAAGATGTTCTGGACAGCAGGACTATTGCAGATTCGATTCAAGAGTAAGTTATAGTCAATTAACCAAAGTAGCTATTAGTACCTCACAAGCTTTTCCTAGTGTTAGTGGGAAAAGTAAGTAACATTTGTGCTTTTTGTTTTCCTTGGCCTGTTTTGGCAAGTTTGCCTTCCCATCAACCCATAACAAAAAAAAGAAAATAAAACCAAACCCTTTCCTCTAATTACTTAGCTTTTACTTTTAGACTAGATGATTTATAAGGAAAACTCTCTCGTTCAAAGTGCAAGACAAGGGAAAAAAGGATCAAGTTATTTTATGACCCTGAACAATAGGAGACTGTGTCTTACATGTCCCAGTTTCTCATCTGTAAGCTGCATATAGTAGCTATTTATTTGAAATGAATTTAAGGACACTCGTTTTTGTTAGCATGTGTAAAAAACTGCAAAATTCTCCAACAATCTGAAAGCATTATTAATAATGTCTGCGCCACTGGAATCCCTTAGAGTTGATGTGTACAGTGTCATGTAATTACACTCTACCATTTACTCTGTACAGTAAAGATCAGGCCATGAAAAATCATACATAATTTGCCTGGTTTCCTTCCAGTTTTTCATCACCAGCAAATTATTTCTGTCCCATGAGAATCTACATATCCCCTAATAGATGCTAGTAATGTTCATGAGGAGGGCACTTTGTTGTGTCCTGCATGTGACCTAGGTATATGCCACTCTGCTCTCTAGATACTGGAAGCAGACAAAAAAAGATGGAAAACTATTCAGAACTCTGGTTTAAAAAAAAAAAAAAACAAAACACCACCAACTTAAAAAAGCAAACAAATGGGGAAAAAACCTCCAAAAACTATTGTAATTCAAACCATACCACTGTGGGAAAAGCAGAAATGCTGATTTTAGCTGAGCCGTCAGCTTCTATACTGAGTCTTCTGTGCGTCACGTAACGTAGCAGCATACGAGTGCTCTTGGTACCTGTGTGCAGCGTTGCAGGGAAATAGCCCAGGCTCTTAGTGATGCCTGAGTAGGGATGAAATTTGGAAGCAAGCTGTGGAACAGCTCATTGATAGATGGACATTAACGCACGCAGGCATTGAATGCACAATTAGGATGTTTATAGAATATATACCTGTGTACTTGCTACTGTTTTCTGAACCTATGGGATTTTAGGACAGGTGCTACATGTACTGTGGCAGCTGGTTGGAGGGCTGTTATCTATTTCTTCAGTTAAGGCAAAGCCAGCTGATTACTTCAGATATGCCCAGCCCGCCACAGTAAATCCTACCGTGTATAGCGTAAATAGACCAGCAAAGGAGAATAGTTCATATGCTTTCTGGCAGGAAATGAGGTCTGAGATCATCAAAATGTTCAGGCAGAAGGAGGATATCACTGAAAATATTTGATCAAATCAGAGATAAGATGAACAGATCAGAATAAACAAAAAATATAGCCCCCTTTAATCAGGTCAGCAGTAGGCTGTGAAGGTGGGCTTCAAAATAAGAGAGATTGTGGTTGTAGTTATTGAAACAAAAGAGGGGAAAAATCTGCTGTCCTTTGATTTCCAATACAGGTATAGAATAACACATGATTTCTCCATCCTTCTGTCAACTTTAGTATAAGATAAAACAGACAATCAGGATGCCCAGTGCAACCTAATAAGAATAACTCAAATATCTCACTGAGAATTAGGATCTCAATCTCCCTATCTTTCTATTTGCCACTTACAAATTAAAAGGAAGCTTTCAAGAATACATCTTCTTTTGACACACAGTTGTAAATTGCAGTAAGAAAAAAGTTTATATCATCTGAAGAAATGGCTAAAATGGAAAGAAAAATTGCATATTAAACAAATTATTTTCTGCCTTTAAACATGATTAACTATGTAAAGAAATAGGTTTGGTTTAACAGATTTATGTCTATTTAGCAGAACAGGAGGAGGTAATACAATAAAGCCAGACAGTAGAAGTAAATGTTGTTTAGCAGCATGGTGCTCAGGTATCAGGGAGTCAAACTTGTAGATACAGCTTCAATTTAGATCTATGAAATATCCTGGAATGCAATGTTTTGCATCATTTTGCATCATTTAATCATCCTGCTCTTGGGAATTGAACATCTTTCAAAAACATGACATTAAACGGGCTAAATGTCTCCAAATGATGATGATAAACTGCCTACATAATGTGTAAAACTAATGCAGAAAATGCCTAGTATAACAAATAGGAAATCAGCCAAATAGCGGTATCCTTTCAGTAGCTGTTTTTATAGGATTGGTGTATATAGTTTTTAAATATGTCTTTAAGAGGCATTCTCCCATACATTTGAAATAGCCTTTGAAAGTGACAAACTTTCCTGCAAACTGAAAAGCATGCAATGCATGGAAAGTAATCATCTGGTTTATTTTAAAAGGTAGCCACGAATGTTTCCAGCTAACCAGGAGTAGCTATAACATAAGCTGTATAAACACCACAGTTGTATGGGCAAGAGACGTGAAAGCCCTGCAGAATTTCCTTGCCTTTTATGGGGTCCGAATTTCACTAAACATATTTTCTGCCCCAGGATGTGGCAGTTACTAGAGTTAAGTCATTTTGCAATGAAGAGAAACTCTTAAATGAAACAAGGAAGCCTGCTTTGCTGGCTTTCCAACAGCCTTGTTCTGGCTGGTAGCTGCATGGGATAGCCGAGCTGCCACACTTCCCCGCCTTCCCACCCCCTGACAAGCGGAGTGTTAGCAAGGCCCATCCCGTGGTACACAGCCGTGTGCCAGGCAGCCAGAGTGCAGGGAACAAATTTCACTTCTGAAACCCCTAAGTGATTTTTTTCTGCAGGTTCTCATTTTAACTTTTCGAAAACTAGTTTTTAATATGCCATGTCCCATATTAATTAAGGTGGAATTTTTCTTCTTTCTTCTTTGTAGAGCAGGAAATAGTTTTCCCAAATCCTTCCAGTTATTTCTGCATTAGTGGAAGCACACTTGAGAATTTTTAGTTGCTCCCAACATATACTCAACTCTCTTGCCTGTGTGTCATTCATCTTCTCTTCTTCTAGCTGCTTTTTTTACTTACATTTCTAGATGCCTTGAAGTGCATGGTCATGAGCATACCTGTGATAATTACAGCTTACATTATGTCTAAAAACTGATTTTCTAGACAGAGCCTATGATTATATAGCATTAGCATGTACAGGCCTCAGTGGAAATCACAGCCTATTTGTGATGTGCTCTGGAGTGCACAGTAACATACTGTGCTCGCCTTCAAACATTTAACTGAAGCCTGTGATCTTAAAAAAGATGCAACTTGCATAATTACAGAATTGATTTCAAAGGACTGCTTGTGATAGAAGGAGTTAGGTAAACACCAAGTTCTTTGTAGTGTCCAGGGTGAAAAAAGAATATATACAAGGGAAAGAAGAAGGGAATAAAGAGAAAAACTAATTATAGAGATCTAAAGCTGGTGCAATACATATTCATAATGTAAAAGCTCTGCTGATGGATGTAGGAAGGGCATGTAGATAAATACTCTGCTAGGAGCTATACTAGGGAGAGTTGCTATAGGAGCCCAAGTTGAACTTTGCGTGTTTGGACGACAGTTACTAAATATTGGCAATGAAGTCATGTTGACTAATCCCTATTCGGTTTTTGGCATGTGATACATTTCTTGGGGAATAAAAGTTTGCCAATCAGACAGTCAGAACCAGTCTAACTGGAGGAAATTGTGCTGATTTGGTAGATGGCCCATAGCTCTGCAAGTGAAGAGAGTTTTCCACTCTGGCACTGGCTGAGACTGTGTTATCCAGAACGTAAAATACACTTAGAAGTAGAACTTGCTCTATACCAGCAAGGAACCCTCTGTGGAAGCCTACAACAGAAAAGGGTTTTATATATATGGCAGTCAGTGACATGACATGAACTCCAGTATTACTGGTTTTTAATTTGTCATTTGAAGCTGATGATAAATGGTATTATCAGTTGAAAAAGCCCCAGTGAAGAGAAAATGTGCTTTACATTTTACTGCACAGTATAAATGAAGTTATGGCTATTTTAGAAAACGTATATATGAGTGTATAGAGAGAAAATGGTTGAAACATTCATTGTGCAGATTCCTCAAGTGGAGTTTTATTTATAACACCTGCATATTTAGAAGATTCTTAACACTGATTTACTCAGCAATTTAAAAACCTAACAACAAATATGTCTTTATACTTTACTGAGATGCAACAGCTGTCCACCTTTCACGTTGTCCACGTGGATATGTGTCCATGTCCTTTTTATAAGTGTTTTGCAGTGTCAAAGCCAAAGCTTAAGAATAAACAGCAGCTCTACCTGTATTTGCAAGTATTTGTTGAAGAGGTTATCTAAAATAATTAACATGCTTTGAATAGTAAGTTTTCTTACATAAAACAGGTGACCAGATACATGAATTTATAAGCATTCACAAAAGTCACTGAAATTGGTCTACAGTCTTTGAAAGCTTTCTTTTGTGATCATATGGATTCTTAAGCAGAGTAGAAGAGTGTATTAATAGTTACTGTAGGAAATTCCCATATGATAAAAATTGAGCTACTTGCATAGTGTAAAGTAACTAAATCCCAGTATAATATAATATTTAGTTTCAATAAATTTGCTTGAGTACTCAAAATGTGTTGAACTGAAAATTCCACATTAAAAAATTTATTATTAACACACTGAATTAGAATGAAATATTTATATGGGTCTGCATGTGCGCATATACATGCTTAAAAATTTCCCTGGAATGAAAACATTGAAAACGGGAGTCATGTCAATTTAAAAAATAGTATTTCAGCTTTGGCTTTCATATTGCTTAAGCTACAAATTGTGAAAAGAAACTTCTTTAGAAATAAAAAAATTGACTTTGAAAATTAATTTAAATGCTTCATCTTGCTTAATATCTTGAATGCTTTGCTGAAACTGATGCATTATTCCCTTCCCACATTAGTACCTGAAATGGCACTTTACAATGAACAATTCTCAGATTTAACCAAAACTGGCTAATCCTATATTGGGCCAGGTTAGTTGAAGGAGAAGTATAATGGTGAATGAAGAATATACTCATCAAGTAAGAGTGCCTGCAGATATGAGTAGCATCTCAATATAATGTGACAAATTAGCTTTCAGCTGTTTAAATCTGTATTCTCTACAGCACAATGCCCTGTGGTGTTGCATATAGTTGTTTCAAAACGCTATCCTAGCATACCTGAGGTTAAACTCTGGCTGACCTGATGTGGATTATTGGATGAAGCTGCCAAATGCGTCTTATATTTAGCTGGCACTTGGATGCCTTCGTTTGAGGGGAAAAAGTAAATCTAGCATCTGGCCTGCATAAACAGACACCTGCCCTTGTAAATGACTGTGATTTTTGGAAGAATAGGAAAAAAACATGAAAACTCTGGGAGCTGAAGAAGGCGTTATTAAGTTTCTCCCTTGACTCAGATACGAGAATGGGAGCATGTACATTTCAGTGGGAGCGTCCAGTGCAAAAGCTGAATATGAGCTCAGGTTCTGACTGTAATAGCAGATGGGGCTGATTTAGACCTGATGTCTTAGTACGTGTTCATTTATGATCTGGACTAAAACTGTTATCATGCTTTGGCAAAATAATGCAATTGCAGTTATTACATTGGAGGGTCATAGAATAAACATGGCTGGGAAGAAGATAATTATCTAGAAATGAAGCTGTTCATTTTGCTGTTAGTTTGCCAGTGAGGGATTGATGCTGCTTGCGATATTAACTTGCTGATGGGCAGTGATTTAATACAGTACCATGAGTTTATTACATCTGTTAATATTAAATATCTTGAATAAGTTGAATGTACAAGATAACATAATTAGGAAGGAATAGTATGATTGTTCTTGCAAAATGCCAGATTCGAGATAAATACAGGCCTTTCACCTAAGTGTTAACTAAGCTCTAATAATGCTTTTACATAAATTATTTCTTATATTATCATGAAATTAAAGATGAAAAGAGACTGAATCAGGAAAGACCTAGCAGAAGTAGAGTGGATTTCATGAAAGGTGCCAGAATAGTAAATGACACAGAGATAGCTTTGTGGGAAGAGAGATTGAACTAAACAGTTATCATATTTTGAGAGAGAGGACAAGTAGAAGGCATATGAGATGCAAAATAATGGACTATGCTGACAAGATAAATGGTGGCTCCTATTTACTACTTATCACATAAGAACAAGGAAATAATAATGGAAATTGAAAGGCAATACATTTTAAAACTGAGGAAAGGAGCTAATCATCCAACATATGAGATTTATGGAGCTTACTGTCCCAAGATATCACTGAAACTAAGAGCCCAGCAGATTTTTTTAAATCTATTGAATGAGTGGAAATGCGGTATTAAATGAAAGAAAAGGAGCTGTTGGAAGAATTCTCCTTTCAGTTACTATTCAGCAATAAGTTTCTCCCGTATTATTCAGGACCATTCGATATTAGCCACCATTTGACATTGAATGCTTTACATGTATAATAAGTATGAAAACCTATAAACTCATAGTTTACCTAAGTGAGCCCAAAAATACCACTTGTAAAAATCCCTTTAAGATTTTTTAGCAGGAAACATATTCTCTGCAAAATGCAAATATCTATAAAAAGACTGAGCTCTGTTCCATTAACTTCTATAAAAGCAAACAATCTTATTCATGACTGGTGTCTACAGGTGTCTTGTTTAGGGGAAAGAGTAACTGGTGTTCTGTTTAGGAAACAGCCAAATGTGTTCCCAGTGACTGACTAAATAATCTCTGAGGGTAACAATTCTGACATGTTAATGAGGAAAAAAATACCGTAAGTATATATTGGCACAGTTAAATTATTCAGGGTACATGGAATTAAAAATGCACACGTATTCTTCAGGTATTTTGGAGCAAGTTTGCTCTGACATTATCAAGTGATCTTACTCCTTGTAGTGGCTGAGCTGCATATATATATGGAATTAATAATTCATCTCTGCCACAAGGACAGCAAGTAGTTTTCCTCAATTACAATCTACATGGCTAAGATATTAATAAGCACTTCAAAGCCGCTTATGTTTGTTTTGTTGCCTTTTTATCTTTTTGTTTTGCTTTTTTTAGCAATGTCACTTATGGCAGGTTGAGTCAACCAAGTTAACATAATTTGATCCGCTGAAGTAATTATGCAACCCTATAGGCCTAAGTAGAATCAATTATCTGCCAAAACACAGTGCATTGTTACCAATATTATGGTGAGTGGTCACACACCTGTCCCGATGTGTGTCACAAGCAGCATCAATATCAACAGCTAAAGTGGGCTAGGTCAGGGCATGTGATTGCCCATACTGTTTAATCATTACCATGGTCATAGGCACAGGTCACCTAGCACTCCAAAAAGCAGACTGGATGCCACCAAAGTATTTTGAAGAGTAAGGTATTTCAGGAGTGTAGACACCAGCTGCGCTGTGCAGTGGCCTCAATGCAAGAGAATAGCCCCTGGTGAATTTTCTTTCCTAGTATAGGCATAGTCACAACTTCTCAGTGCTGAGAGAAATATCCTGCCTATATGCTAACGTGGATATTTTGAATTGCCTTTGAGTAAGAGAGAAGTAAGTTTAGTAGGAGAGAAAATGTAGGTCCAGGGACTAACATGATGATAGACTGAAGTTGTAGGCGATTTTGAGATCTGTTTACAGGCCGTGCCACATATAGGGATTCTGTTTTGCCAAGGTCACACTGTTTGTCTTATTCAGTATCTATAAAATGAAGCTGCTGATTACTTAAGTCTTAGAGGAGTTTCAAGGAGTGATATATATAAATGTCTGAAATGGCGATGACGATGATAAAAACTCTTTTCTCATCTTTTCAGAACCTTCGGCTTTTTTTAGTTACACAGCAATAGACTTCGTAGGCTGTTATATGCATGCATTGCCAAAACACCTACATCTAAGAGTAAATATAAGTGCATTGTGACTTATTTGCCCATGCTTTCTCCCACAGAATTGTTCCTGTTTAATAATAATTGGTGTGTGGGAGAAAAATCTTATTACAGTACTCCTCCATTGAAATTGCTTGCCAGATACTAAGGAGGAGAAGGCTATAACATGAGCTGTTCAGAGGTCATCCATCGAAGTAGTCTAGCATAAATCTGTTTTATTTTGTTTGTTGGCTGTTTCTGCATCATTTAAGTCACAGTGGAGTTAATCTATTAGACCTTTGGGCTTGTCGTCTTGTCTGAAATCACTAGGATATTTAAAAGGCTGACTTGCAAGAGAAGGAGCAGAGGTGTATATTGTTCTTCCTCTACAGTATTTCTTCCATTTTCAATATGCCTTTCAGTTGATCTATATGCTTTCTTATTTTCAAACAATTTCAGTAGTGCATATTATTTTGTTTTTCGTGGTTCTTTTTAGAAACTCTCTGTGGGGAGTTGTTCTGCACCTATATCCTTGTCTAAGGAAAAAAATATTCTCCATATCTTCACTCATCACATTCACCATAAATTATTACCTGGGAAGATGATCCCATTATATCACAGTCACAGAGGTCTTTGTAAAAACTTCATCTGTGTAAAAGAAATGCAGTTGTCCTGAACGTTATGCAATTACAGCGAGTTCTTGAGCTCCCTTTTGGGGAAGAAAAGAAAGAAGGAAAGAAAAAGTGGTGCTATTGGAACTAACAAGGAGAAAGGATCAAAAGCAATCACCACAGTGAGATTTCATAACAGTGTGAAAGGTAATACTATGTATGGCTCTAAGGATAGTAGGCTAAAGCACATTCATTTGAATTTGTTACTCTAAGAACCTCTTTAGAACAGACAAAACTGGAGGAACCTTGGGATCTGCATGCTATAAAAACTCATTGGAGACTTCTATACTTCCTAGAGACTGCTTCTTTTTCTTTTCATTGTGTGCATGTTGTATAGTTGCTCCAGTCAAAAAGGTATAAAAAATAAAATTTATGTAGTATCATATTATATACACAATTGTGTATCCTCTGCTTGCATGTAAAAATGTTATACAATGAACAAAACGGTGCAGATTCAGACCTGTGAAAGACTCCAAGAAAATAAGTGCAACTTAAATCAACTTAAATCTAAGTAGGGGTTGTTTACTGAAGGAAAAGGTGCTGTTGTCAATGGACTAACTTTGCTATTTTGAATTTTTTTGGGGGGGAAGGAAAATGAATTCTTTCAAATGCATTAATTGCTGCATCATATTAGGTGCTATACGTAACATTGTAATCTGTCTGCCACGCTGCAACAGTTACAAATAACTGCCTAGACAAAGAAAAATTAATTGAGGCATAGATATTCTTGGGCATATATGATTATATGATTGCTTTGGAGATCTTTGATTACTTTTTAAAAATTGTAGAAAAAAACCAAGGTGCCCAGAAATCCCCTCATTGTTTGGATGTTCTGTAAGTAGGAGAATTTCCAGTACAATACTATATGTAAAATAACTGCATAGATGTTTCAAGCTAAATGTGTGGTTCTATGTATACATGTAAATACAGTTATGAAATACATATTACCATTAAGGTCTTGAGCAGTGGTTAGAATGATTAAATGCACTATTTCTCTAAACTATTCTATCCTTTAGAATAGGACACGCATCTGATGACCAAACTGTAACCTCTGGAACTTTGAACACTCAGATTCCACAAAACAGATTTTTGTTTCCAGGGAGAAACTTTAGGTAAAGGTCTTGTTTTCAAGCCTGATTGCATCGAAACATGAAGAAGACATCATCTAATGTCAGACAGCCTCTCAGGATTCATAGCTCTGATGCCAACTAGATTTTTCTATACTCCCGTTGAGTTATGATGATAAAGGGGTGAGGGAGATCTGATTTTTGTGATACTTCTGAGTTGTTATGCAGTGTTTAGGACCAAATTCACAACAGCATAAAAAGTGTGAATCTGAATAAAATGGGAGGCTCTTCAATGCCTCCGTGATTTCAAGACTTAAAAGGCAGGACAAGGAGCTGTAACTTAGAAGAACTGCTGTGCTAGGCCATAATCCAGAAATGCAGCAGCTTGGGCACAGTGGGGCGGCAGCTCACCTGGAACCTGTTTGAAACTTGTGTTTCCTCCTTATAATGAATTTCTGTGTGCAGAAGAGACTGTATCTCCAAATGTACAAATCGAGGAAGAAGTACAGTGGGTTTAGTTGGTTCTTATAAAAGAAAAGCATTATTTGCATGTACCTGGAAAGCATAAAAAGCAGTCCTGCTTCCCTCACTCAGGAAACCTAAGGCTGCAGTGTGTATTATTGAAGTTTAGCATTGAGCACCAGGTACAGAGTTTTAAAAATGCGTGTTCTGGGCATTGTGTAAAATATCAAGCACATGTGTAGGCATGAGGAAAGTTAATTTGCATATTCTACTGTTATAAACAATAACAGCTGTTCAGCTTCATTAATAAATTGCCAGTAGAAAACAGGTCAATATACATTTGCTCTTTGTTCTCTGAGCCAGCTGTCAGACTAATGGATGTGTATACATCGTGGTGGGTGTTCATCATAGGGTAATTTCCCAGTAACTTATTGGTAAAACAAGTTTAGATGAAAATAGTTTGAAATGGTGAAATACTATAACTTGCTTTAATTTAGGATTTGGTGGAATATATGCGCACAATTGCAATTTTTACTCAAGTCTGTGAGGTAAGCTGCTTTTTCAGCCAGGTCTAAAATGAATCTGGAATGTCATGGGAATGGTGTGGCTAGACAATGTGATTTACGGCAGGACAGAAATTTAGTTCAAATGTCTCTTCATCTTACTTTTCCAGCGCTGTTGGCTTATGACTTGAGTTTACAACCATGTCTTTTTCTTTCCTGTTATATTTCATGTTTTCAATGACTGCGGTATTTCACAAAGAATGTATTTGTGATCTGTCTTTGGGACTTTGTCACTAACTCCTGTTTTTGAGCAACTCATGATAAGCTGCTGAACTTGGCCCAGGGATTTAATGGGAGCTGTTTCCCTGTACACAGCCTCATTGCATGATCTCTCACATACCTTACTCTCTGAGAATATTAAAAGTATGACAGTGCTTTTGTAAGAACATGCTGAGACTTGGGCTTTAAAGATAGGGAAAAAAGATGCTTTCTATGGGTAATCTTGATTCCACATGTGTAAGTATGTAAAATACATTAATTTAGATATAGGAAAGGATTACACAAATGCTTAACTGGGATGCCATAAATACATGAACATTAGAATAATGTCTTGGCTTTTCATCACCTTTATCAAACCTTTGTCTTCAGAGTAGAAGCATGCTTATGTAAGTAGATGAAAGTTGGGGACAGTTACAGTTGTTCATCTTCAAAATTTGTGGTTTTTTAAGCAACAGAAGGCTTAAGGAGAAATATTTGGACAGCTAAAGACAGGGTTTTCTTCTCATCCAAGCTCACTTAAAAATAACTCGTCTGCTATTATACAAACTATTTAAAAATATCTTAAAAATTCATTAGGTAGAATATAATATTTATTCTGTATTGTAGCTTGAAGGTAGAATTTTTAACATCTGGATATTAATGCATAGTGCTTTTTTCATTCCAAAGCCATAAATGCAGCAGCATAAAAATTTGAAGCATATAGAAGAGAAAACAATATACACGATATAAAAATGCGAAGCCCAAATGTTTCACAGTTTCTCCCGCAGCTCAAGGAAAAAGACTTCCTGAAGAAGTTTCAGTTCCTCAGCTTTTCATTAGCGAATTATCCACTAATAAATATATGTTTTTTTATTTACATGCTTTTTAATCACTGTAAGATATATCAAGGCTTGTGTTAATGTGTGATAACACACACCACACGTTGAAAGCACAGGGCTTCACCTTCTTTCTGACAACACTCACAAAACATATGTTATCTCTCCCTAACACTTGCCTTGTCTCTCACTGCTAAACTGAATCGCACAAACAACTGCACATGTGAGAACCCCTTGGGCTTTTTCGACAATTGGCGCTAGCTGTGAGGAAGCAGTGTACTAAGTTAATAACCCAACATTATATTAAAGGAATTCTTTAGGAATGAAATAGAATTGCGAGCAAGTTCTATTAAATTCAGACATGTAATATTTAAGATTATGACTAAAACAAACCAATGAAATCTGTAAAATATGAAGCTAAGGCTAGGGATTCATCTTTAACATGCCTTATATGCAGTCAGGGTAGAGCTGATAGAAATGGCACATTACTGTCTTCTGGGACAGCTGAGAAGCCCCAGCCCAGCACAGAGGGGAGAGCTCTCCAGCCTGCAGATACAGTTTTTCTTTCTGTGAGGCTTCAGGCATACAGCTATCTGCCTTCCAGCCAGCCTGCAGGCCTGATTTGGAGTCTTCCATGCTTCCCTCGCGAGTATGATCATGGTGAGGATGCCCTACCTCTTTTGGGTGAAAATATTGGAAGAACAGCAGAGAAAACGGAGAGGATGGAACTGGTTGGTTGGGAGGGATGTTTAGGCAGCAGGCACTTAACAGCTCTGAGGGAGGGACAAATCAGATAGCTAGAAGCCTCTATTAAACCCCTTTGGCATACGAAAATCAACAAAATGTATGATTCATTCATAAAGATTTTGTTCATACATGTACTGTTTTCATAAATGTTTTTTAAGTAACCTGGGAAGTATTCAAACCCCAAAAGAGGAGGGTACTGAAGAAGCTTGTTTTCTCCTTCAGAAATTAGATGGAACAGGTCTTGTAGTACTTTTCTTTTTTAACGAGATTTCAGAATTGCAATTATTAAACAGAATTAAAAATAAATGAAAGAGGAAAGCTCATAACTGGGCAAAGCTGAATTAGTTTAGCAAAACTCAGTGCAGAACTCCTCTGGTTTCAGATTACATCTTATTCAAACAACCAAACTTTATGTAAAAATTCCTGTTACAACTCATATTGGACAATTGCCATTCCCAATTAAGTCTGGAATAATACAACAAATATGCTTTTTCAAAGTAGCTTAATAGTAGGTATAAAACTGACACACAAGAACAAGTTCTTAATGCAAGTCTGGATTTGAACACAGAACCATTTCTAGTGGTTGTAGAGAGCCTAAGTTGTGCAATCACTGGCAAAACCTGGTGGCAGTAGTGAGTCTCAATCCCATGTGTTTTCTCTTTATTCTGCTTCTCTCTGAAGCACTCCGTCATTAATACTGATGTAAGTCTCCTGCAACCAATGATTGAAAACCTTACAGGTATTCTATAAGCTTAGAGAAGGATGCATGAAAAGCAGTGGGAACCTCCGTCTTTTGCAATCCTGAAACACCTGAAACACCCAGTACCATTGCAATGGCCAAAACAAAAAAAAAAAATTAATCTGGCTAGAATCACATACGAAACCGATAGTTTAGTTTCAGTATCCCATCCAGAATACGCAAAGAAGACAAGTATAAATCATTTTCCTTAACTCTCAATTTCACAAATCCTGTAGTATAAGAAAGATTTTATATACATACGTAATCGTTTTGAAGTTGAAACAAACTTACATGTATAGCTTTTGTAGGAGCAGAGTCATAAAATTTCATGGGAGAGTGACTGGTTTTATCCTTTCCTTTAGGCTAAAAAATACAAACATTTTTTCCAAAGTTTATTTTGTGCTACACACTTGGGAATGGGTTTGAGTGCTTAAATAGCAGTCCATTGCGCCATAGCACTAAATGCAGCAGGGTTTCTGATCCATACAGGTGGGGCTGACAAATAGGGCGTAGGACTCACAGTAGACCCACATGTTTCGAGAGAGCCAGCTGGAGCTAAAAGTATCTGAAATGGTACAGGACACAATCTTCGGGCCATTGAATTCCCAAATTCAATCTTGACAGAGATTGTCACATACACAGAACTACCTAAAAAAAGATTAACGTTGAGTCTTGTTTTTATTTTTAAACATCTATTTAAAATGAATTTTCTTAGATTTTTGAAATGTGTAGTATTGTCACAAAGATTTTATAATTTAACTTAAGAACAGATATATACCTTTGCAACTCAAACTACTGGTAATGCAGTCTTTAAAATTTTAACTATTTGGTACTTCATTATCTGCTCACAGCTATTTTCTGTGTCGGGTTTTCATCCATGACAATTATTCACCTGTTTCCTGCTAAAAACAACATCAAGAATGTGTACAGTTATTGAATGTTATTGCTATTTTAGTTTAGTTTAGTTCAGTTGTACCTATCCAAATAAACATTTCCTTGTAAAAACAGATTTTCACGTACAGAGTACTAGAGCAGTTTTTCATCTGTTAAGACTGAAGCAAATGTTTGAACTAAAAGGTCCATCTTGAATTTTCCAAACATAGTTTTGCTTTCAGATATGGAAACAAAGCTATCTTCATGACAAGAAAGCCAAAGAGTATATATGAGCAGAGGTTGGAAGAGAACCTGGTCTCTGTAAAATGACCTTATCAAATCTTTTGCACATTTTTTGAAGTAGTATTATTATTACCTATAAATGTCAATATTGCCTGCTCTTCAATCATATCAGTCACCTTCTGTACAGACAGGGTTGTTTATCACGTTGCTATTTTATTTCTAAAGGACTGTTGTATATAGTTTTCCCAGGAAGTATAACTATCACAGACATTGAAATCATGAGGTTGTAAATGAATTCCCTGGAGATGATCTCATTTTCACACTTGAAGAACCAGTGTATTTAGGCCATCTAACCACCTTCCTGGACAATTAACTTTCTTGTCTAGACTACCTGGGTAACAACATTTATGGAAGGAAAAAAAAAATCTTAAGTCTTAACCATTTTTGCAAGCATTAAGTTGACATCAGATTAAATGATCAGAACATAATTTAGGACATGAGTGACCCCCTTTTGTAATGATAACCTCCTTTATATAAGCCTTTAAGTGACAAGAAAAACAAATGAACCACTCAGATCGGTGTAATGGCCCTTGCAAAGAAGAAAGTGAGCCGAGAAACGTGGGACCTCATAGCTCTTAGCTTAGAGATGTCTGAACATCCTTTGGGCAGCCAGCTCTGAGACAGAAGAAAATGGAGAATTCATTAGAGTTTATTTCATTTCTATTTATTATCTGGCCGATGGAGATGGGGACTAGTGATGATGGGCTGCTAAATCTGTGAAAATCTGTCATCTTTCCACTTCTACCTTGAAAGAAGACTATCTCACAGCATTTCCCCACTCTGTCTCCTGATGTGGATCTATTGGACTATTGCTGAAGTTGCAAGTGGAAAAGGCAGGGATTGCAAGGGGAAGGCTCTTCCTCTTCCAGAGGTTTCTTCTTCCTGTTGTCCAGCTGAAAGGAGATTGGAGTTGCCCTGCAACTCACTTTAACTGATTCCTCTTCCTCAATAGATTAAGCATTCGGCTAAGTGTCATGACTCTACTAATTTCTTTGATTTCCTGATCTGTTCTCTCACTTGCAGCATGCAAACCATATATTTAGGTGCACTGAACTCACCAGTTGTATATTTTAGCATCAGACAGGGACTCTCACTGGGGCCAAAGGGACAGTAAACAATTGTAACATTTATGGTTTAAGGAATAGTCTGGCCTAGCATATAGAAGTCCATCGGGCCTGCTTCCAGAAGGAACAGGATCTATGAAATGATGGACATTATTCCCACAAGATAACAACAGGATTTTAGAATCGGAAAGATTTGGGTTGGAAGGGACCTCTGGAGGCCACATAGTCCAAACTCCCACTCAACGCAGGAACAACTTCAAAGTTAGAGTATTTTGCTCAGGGTTGCTTGTCCAGTTGAGGTTTGAAAATCTCCAAGGATGGCATTTCCACAACCTCTCTGAGCAACTTGTTCCAGTGTTGCACCCCTCTCATTATCACTGTTTTTTTCTCATTTCCAAGCAGAATTTCCCCTGCTGCAACTTCTGACTGTTACTACTAATGCTTTCATTGTACACTTCTGAGAAACATCTGCTTCTGTCTTCTCTGTGACCACTCTTTAGGTAGTTGAAAGCTGCAATTAGATCTCTCCCTCAGCCTTCTCCAGGCTAAACAAAACCAGTTAATTCTCCTTGTCACTGTTCAACTACCATATGCTCCAGCCCCTAACCATTTTAGTTGTGCTCCACTGGACTGTGCAGTTTGTTGATGTGCTAGGAGACCTAAAATTGGATAAAGGGTTCCAGATGCAGCCTCACAAATGCCAAATAAAGGGAAATAATAACCCTCCATCACACTACTTACCATGCTTTTGCTAATGCAGTCCGGTATGTGGTTAGTCTTTATCACTTGCAAGGGCACACTGCTGACCCATGTTCAGCCTAGGACCCGCCAGATCCTCACTGCATAGCTGCTACCCACCCAAACAGTCTACAGTCTATACCAAGTCATGAATTTATTCCATCACAGGTGCAGAAGTTTGCATTTACATTTGTCAGACTTCATGATGTTCATGCTAGCCCATTTTTCCAGTTTATTGGAATCCCTCTGAATGGCAGCCCAAACCCTACAGCACATGAACCACTCCCCTCAATTTGATGTCATCCACAAACTTGCTGATGTTCCAAGTTTCCCATTGTCCAGGTCACTGATGAAGATGTAAAATATTGTTGAACACTATTGACTCCTGAAAAATAATATTTATAACTAGACTTTGAACCACTGTCTGTCATGTCCCTGCTTATTGCAGCGGGGTTGGACCAGATGACCTTTAAAGGTCCCTTCCAACCCAAACTATTCTATCATCCTATGATTCTTTGAGCTCAGTGGTCCAGTCAGTGGTACCATCCACTCTGTAGTCCATCCAAACAGTACATGTCACCTCAGTTTGGCTCTAGGATACTATGGGAGATTGTGTTGAAAGCTTTGCTGAAGTCAAGGTAAACTATACTGTGCACAGAGCCAGTAATTTTAAGGCACCTGGTGTTTGAAGATCTTGATATTGACAATAGTTTTAACAGTTTTAACAGTGGGGTAGCAGGAATGGAGAGTATAATTAGTTCTTTGGTTTGGCTGAGAAGAACGTGCCACATTGTTGAGATTGTCCCAGAATTCCCCTATTCAAGCTGCATTTAAAAATATCAAGTATATTAAGCTCTGGAAATTAAAACTCATCCTCATACATTTGCTTTGTCACCTGCATATCTAGATGGAACAAGAATGTGCTAGAAAAAAGGGGGTCAGTGCAAAACCAATCACACCATCTCACCATGAAAAATTCAGTAGAGGTTCAGGAATTTTAGAAAAAAGTACATTTCTTTTTTCAGCAAAATCTTTGATGCTTCTCCTGGAGAGTACGTGAAGCTGTAATTACTGCACACTGAACCTTTTTAATTTATGCTGGTATTAAAGATGGAAGTGTCAAGAAATATTCTGGAAGAGGCACAGGGAAACAAGGAAGGCATTAGACAGTCATGGCCCTGCAAGAACATGATGGAGAAAAATATTTCATTTTATTAAAAAAGATGTGCAACAAAGAGGCTTTCAAGTGTTCCTCCTCATCAAAGAAAAGTCAAAAGCCTATAACACAGTTGAATGACATAGAGGATTTTTTTTCCTGGTTTAAAAATCCTTTAGAGTTCTGCAAGGCTCCTTACAATTGAGATCTATTTTCCTTTTCACCACCATCTTTCCACCATCTGGAAAGCTGCCCAGAGGAAAAGGACCTGGGGGTGCTGGTTGACAGCCGGCTGAACATGAGCCGGCAGTGTGCTCAGGTGGCCAAGAAGGCCAACGGCATCCTGGCCTGTATCAGAAATAGTGTGGCCAGCAGGAGCAGGGAGGTGATCGTGCCCCTGTACTCGGCACTGGTGAGGCCGCACCTCGAATACTGTGTTCAGTTTTGGGCCCCTCACTACAAGAAGGACATGGAGGTGCTGGAGCGCGTCCAGAGGAGGGCAACGAAGCTGGTGAAGGGCCTGGAGCACAAGTCTTATGAGGAGCGGCTGAGGGAACTGGGGTTGTTTAGCCTGGAGAAGAGGAGGCTGAGGGGAGACCTCATCGCGCTCTACAACTACCTGAAGGGAGGGTGTAGCGAGGTGGGTGTTGGTCTCTTCTCCCAAGTAACTAGCGATAGGACAAGAGGAAATGGCCTCAAGTTGCGCCAAGGGAGGTTTAGATTGAACATTAGGAAAAATTTCTTTACTGAAAGAGTGGTCAGGCCTTGGAACAGGCTGCCCAGGGAAGTGGTTGAGTCACCATCCCTGGAAGTATTTAAAAGACGTGTAGATGAGGCCCTTAGGGACATGGTGTAGTGGGCATGGTGGTGTTGGGTTGACGGTTGGACACGATGATCTTAGAGGTCTTTTCCAACCTGTATGATTCTATGTTTCTATGATTCTATTCTATGATTCTATCTTGAAGTTATTTTGCTTGGTTTGGCCCTCTGCAATGCTAGTACTTTTGTCAGATATTTATGTTACTATGCTATATAAGAAGTGCTTGGGCTTGTGGAAAATATGTCAAATTGTTTAATGGAGCAAAAACCATTCCGCCATTTCAAAAATGCCATGAATATGCCATGCTCAGTCTTCCAGCTACAGAGTGAATTGCAATTAAGGACAAAATCTATTTAACTGTGTCGTTATTTTAAAGTTGTGCATATACACACTAATGAACACGCAGAGTCAGTAACTCTATAGTTTATGAGAGCATTCTAGAGAGGTTGCACTGTGATGACCTATTATGTGGATTAATTGTACTGTTCACAGTTATACTTTGGCTATCCGGCCTATTTTATATTGTACTTATTTTCCAGTCCTTCTATCTCTACAGGGCTCCTGACAGCTCACCCTCTGTTTGCCAAATCTAGAACCTGAAAATCATGAAAATTCCTATTCATTTCAGAGCTATAAAGTAATTTAATGCTCTTTTTAGCTTCCCTTTTTTTCAAAGAACTCCTACTCATTTAATTCCATTTTATAATTTTACAATACCTATTTGCTTGTTTCCCTGGTAAGGGGCTAACAGGCTAAAACTCCCACAGCCTGCTGTGCTTGCAAGTTACTTTCTTAATAAAGTTCTCAAGCCTTCCAGAAATCAGCACTCTAATAGGATTTTGAGTTGGCTGGCTATTTCTTCTCCTTTCCCTTGAAGTGGTGATACTAGGATGTCCACTGGAATAGAATTGAAGCACATGATGACACCAGCTGTTGGCAAGGGGAAGGAGCAATAAAATCCTTAAACAGACATTCAGCTACTTTTCCAAAATTTAAACAGCATTTGAAAGGATGTCCTCTTCATGTCCTCAATTAGATGTTTTCAGTTACAGAGGTACAGTAACAGAGATTTTATGACCAATCATGAGCTTTTTGGTTCAAAACATAGTAGATCTACAGAACATAGATGAACAGCATAAACTCCCACAAGCCAAGTCCTTCATATTATTTTTTGTTATCATAACATACTGAAATAATCTGCTTTTAAATTTAAGATATCTTACACAGTGCATGGAGCTGCAGAAAAATATAAACAAAGTTTAAAAATTCTGGACTTAATATTAATGGTCTCCTGAGTTCCTTGGCATTGAGAGCTGTTTATTTTGTGTAAGAAACAGAGCTGCATTGATTAATTTGGAGTTGTGGGCTTCAGCAAAACAATGGTTATCACATGGTTTTATTACTAATGCACAAACGAATTTTCAAATAAAAGATTGTCCATGAAGTAAGCAGATATGTAACGCAAATTCTGCAAAGGCGTTGCAATGACCAGAACAATGCACATAGATGAAGGAACAGGAGAATATGATCTCTAAATTTTTACATGCTATATTCCCCTCTACTTCAAGGGATTTTGAGTAAGCATCTGCCCTTGGATATAGGCAGGAATGGCAATTGTGAATAAATTTGTTATCTAAATCTTCAAAACAATTTGCTGAACCAAATGTATTTCATTTTTAGGGTTGTTAAATATTACATCTCTCAGCAGAACTGTCGATACCAGTCAGTGCTTCCTGTATGAGAATTTCCTTCCAATTGTTTCCTCCAGATTGGTATATTATATACATCAGTTTGTACCTAATGTGTTCTCTGTGTGTGTAGCATGCTACCGTAGTGCATGCATACTGTTACAAAGATGTGATTGTTGTTTCCAGTCTCTCTACAGTGTCAGCTTAAATTGGTAATTTTATTTTCAAGCTCACTATTCCTGTACTGTATCTCAGCCCCTATTGAGCCAGCTGTGTGTGTGTTTTTCTTTGGGTGGCATGCAGGTGTTTTAGTAAACTATGCAACCTTTGTTTTTAGACAATGTAGACAATGCAAAGATTAAACACTGAAAACTCGTTAACTAATGTTCATGTGTTTTACCTACTTTCACGGTGGGAGTCAGTTTTTGACCTTGAAAGATAATTGCACAAATCCGTTTCTATTAAGATCCTTCCCCACCCTCCCAATAATTTAATAAGTATAGGAGCCCGATAAATAAAGCGTGTAATGTCAGTGTTATGAAAGTTTAATCATTGGTCATCACAGTAGAACAAAGTAATTTAATAATTGCTCTGTGAAGCACCATTAGTGCATGTTAACTAACTGCTGTTGGATGCTAGGCATCTGAGGAAATGTGTAATATCTCTCCAGAGCACAACAGTCACTCTCTCTGTACTGCAAATGGCATGCCGTCAAAGAAGGTATCTCTACCCCAGAGTCTAATGCAGAGGTGCCAGCTCAATCAAGGAAAAGCAAAAGGTTTGGTTTCCTGGATAGCTGTACTTTGGTTACCCTTACCAATAACCTAGCAGCAGGTATATACTATAAGCTCCTGGAGCAGAGCCATCCTTGTGTTCTGGGTTTGCGTAATGCTCAGCACAAAGAATATTTCCTTCCCGTCCCTGATGTATTGTAAAATGTAGTGATATGCTCTCTCATACTATGTTGTGTTAGATGACAGACAGTGTGATGGGCTGCCCGTTCCTTTGATCACTCAGTAGTCTAGTAGTCACCTGGTCGCATCCCCCAGAAGCGTGCATGGTACTGCAGATGTAACTCAGGGGGGTCTTTATTAATAATTTAGTTGGCTACCCTTTTCTGAGAAAGTGCAAAGCTAATAAAGAGAAACTGAAGGAGACATCCTTGTACAGAATTCTGAAATAAGAGATTTAAGTATATCTAATGCAGTTTTTAATTGCAAAATTTTCTGCATCTGGTCTGTAAACAAACCTGTTGTTCAGATCCTTATCGTGACATTGTTGTTCCTTTTTACCTATGAATTGAAACTCCTGATTTGCAATATTTTAAGTTTGCATCTGAATCTGATTTTTAGCTATGCACAGATCAGCCTACAGACTCAGGACCTAAGACCTTAGCTATTTAGTTTCGGCTTATCTTGAAAGGTACCGACCAATTACACGTGATGGACAAAGAAATATGGTGATTGAAATATGCGCATAAGTTGTATCCTGTTAATTTCTATCCATAAAGAAAACTGAGTAAACAAGACCACACTGCAGAGACCAGGGAGCAAAAGTGATATATAAGCAAATAACACTTTGAAAAGCAAAAACCAGACTCATGGCAGACAAAACCAGAAACTCCCTGCACTGTGGTATCTCAAAAATGTTCATTTCTCTTCCTCTTGATTTTTTTTTCAGCAGCTGGTACTAGATTATTTGTCAGTCTCAGTCATGAAACAGTCCTATGTAATATACTGCTGCTACCTCCCAACTGTACTGTAAGGTCCTTGTTAGAATTTTAGTACAAGCAAATATATTTGTGAAAAAAACCTGCTGTTCCTACAGTTGATTTTCATCACGGAGAGATTACATTAAGCATCCCAGATCTTAAAACGACCTGTATTTTTCCCACCCTTACAGTTTACAATGAAGTCAGAACTTAGTCTTTGAGGTTTTCTCAAAAAAACCCCAAACAAACAAAAAAATCAAAAAGATAATTAGCTTTTCTGTAAAAGAAACAATAGGATGAATAGGATGAATGAGTATCTCTGGAAAGTAAATCTCTCTCCCTTGCTATTCATTTCTCCCAAAGCAACCCTTCCAGTAGAAAAATGTTGAATGAGGATATTTATTCAAGAAAAGCACATGGCCACATGTTCTACTTTGAATGACTATACTTCCTTGAGTAAAGTCTTTACTTTATTAATTAACTGCCCTTTATAAACATGTGAAAAGCAATAGTAAAAATGTATGTGTCTCTGAGCAGTTAACACATTAATATCCAGAGAATGATGTCTGGAGCAGTAACAGAAAAATATTTCAAAGGATGATAAAAATAATATATGGACAACATAATTTGCTTATTACTGGCTGTGAAGTTGAGATTCAGAGGGCTACACTATAATATCCTTATACTGAATATTCTCAATGAGGATGTTGGCAAAACGTGGCTAGTAAGGAGTTAATCATCTTCTAACTGTACAATCATTAACTAAGAAGCAACAATTAGCTGATAGGCTACAAGATAAAGAAATTTTAAGGACTGAATATGCACTACTATTAACATTTTGATTGTCTTGATGTTTTGAGCAATTTACTGGTCCCACCATTAAAATCATAACAAAAATAATGAATACAGTAAACTCCTAGCAATTTGTTCCTTAAAAATGAGGACCAGGATAAGAATAAAGAGCACATCAACACAGTGTCAGCAGCAAGTCAGAGTAATTAACAGGAGTCTCAAATTGGCATTAAAATGTGTGAAATAATTATGTCAGTTTTGTCACTGGCAGGTAAAAGCCACAAGACTGGATGCAGTCGCTGCCTCTGTGAACAAAATGAAAAGAGCAACAGGAAATCCTGATTATATCTATACAACCAGAAAATTTCTCAGCACAGAGTGGTTGCACTGGTAGTGCCTTTTAAGTTCTTCCATGAAATTATAAAATCAGGACAATTCATTTTTGAACAATAAATTAAACTCCAGGAAAAGATCTTCCATGTAACCTTCCCATTATGTGGCATAGAATAAATAAAGGAAAACATAATAGAAATACTCTGAATCTGAAAAAGACAGCAGGGAAAAAATTATCCACTTCTGACAAGGGTGCTGAAGTGCATGGGCTTCAGTGGACCCCTGTATCAGTTTTGTATACCTATATAAGGACAAAAAATGCTTCTTAAATGCTACAAAATTGGAACTGGTGAGCTGGCATTCACCTGGCACAGGCATAAGTGTCAGGGAGTTTTGTAGTGATCTGGACTTAGCAGATGAAAGGTAATAATGATTCACTGGAGGGCAATAAAATGTTTCTACTAGACTTCTGTGATTCATCAAACTTTAGAAACAAAAGGCATATTGGAAAATCTGCTGTGTAATTTTCTAACTGACCACGAGGTCTGGGCAGATTTGAATGTTGTTAAAAAGACAACAGTTTTCTTTATTTCTGAAATGGATATTTAACAGCTTGGAGACTGCCCACAAGAGTTCTCGCTCAACAAAAGTTCGGGTTTCTGATTGCTTATTTTTATCCCTTCAGTGTTTTCTTTTCCGGAATAAACATTAAATCAGTATTCCCATACTCATTCCAGCCTCCACATTAAACTAGGATTAGTTAACTTCTCTTCAGTAAAAATGTTGTGCTTCTGTTTTTGTTAGGTTGTTTTTAAGAAACAGAACTCAAAACAGTGTCTTTACACTGCACAGTTGTAAAATGTTCCTAGCAACTTATTTTTATTATACTTCATAAGCAGTGACTTTGTAAGCAATAGGAGAGTCCATACACTACAGTGCAATGCTTTTTAGGCAAGCAAGTGTAAAGATTAATGGGAGTTACCAACCATTATGTTTTGGTGTTAAGGGATTCTTTGGTTCAATTTTTATTCTGGACAATTAATTCTACTATTAATTGTCCCTATATGTAATATAATCAATTATAATTGTGCAGCAGATAAAATTATTATTGATCTTTGTGGATTGCTTGGCTTTCGAGTAAGGGTTAATGGCAATTTTCTACTGTATGGATTTTTTTTTTCAATACATAGATCAGTCCGCAGCAGCAGCGATCAGGTGTTGGAGTGAAGAGAGTTTGTGAGAACACTCTCAGTTTTGTTTTTGGTCACAGCTGGCATCTTTATGGGCCAGTGTGGATGCAGCTTAGATGAGAATGTGTGCTCTAATAGCCTAAATAGTTAAGACAAACAATGCTGTAAAAGTTGTCTAGAATTATAACTCCCCAAACGTCCTAAAAGGAAGACTACATCCTGAACTGCCTGTGTTTTGCACTTTTATGCCAACTCCATATTTCCTCTTCACACACCCTTTATTATTCCAGTTACTGGGGGGATGCGTGAAGAAAATAATGCCAAGACAGAAATATAAGATGGGAAGCAGCATCAATTACAGGAAATTAATTGCAGATGTTTTGTTTACTTTTCTTTGCTTCCCCTTTGCATCAGTGCTGCTCGTATCCTGTCTTAAATGTGCTTCTAGGTATTGTTGGCAAAATGGATCAGTCACTCAAAAAGGATGGTACAGTTACATAAGGTTTAGATCACTGGGTTTTTTCTTTTTCTTTTCCCCAGTTTAAAGAGTAAACAGTGTCTCAGGAAAGTTTAGAAGTGTATTGTACTAGGTTATAATTAGCTCAAGTTATCACTTCTTGCAGTAGGGTTTATTCTTTTAATTGCCTGGAATTTAATTTGACAAGCACTGGTCTGCAGACATTGTTAAAATCCTCGACATGGCCATTGCAAAGCTATTAGAGGCTCTGCTTCTCTTTCATTGGTGCCAACACAGCACTTTCAAAAACTCTATGATAAGTTCAAGACATTTGACAGTTGTTTATACATTTATATAATTTTGAACTCATGCAAGTTTCAAAGCAGGGTACAAGGCATGCAAAGTTATTCCTATTCTTGAGGAAAATCCTGTCTACCTCTCAAATGATAGCTTTCCCCTCTCTCAGGAGAGGCTCATTAATAGACTTGCTTTTTGGGCCATGAGTCATTCTAGCTCTGCTATGCTGCATTCTTCCCTCCCTTGTGTATAAAATGGGCATGCACTGTTAGTTTTACTGCAAAGTAATTTCTGTTGCCTCAAAAACCTCTTAAATTCAGCTTTAGGAATTTGAAACATAGCTTTGAAGCATGTTCAGTTTCGGGAGTCCTACAGTCTGTCAGTGCTTCCTGGCTGCAATCTGGAATATGCAGTTTTATTATAGCAAGCATTTCTTCATCATGGATTCTTTATATAATATGTGCACAACCTATGGTTAATGGTGTGGAAATGTTTTATTGCAACTTCCTCTTTTAAGTAGATGTGTTTCTAAATTATTTTGCCTAAAGCGTCTGTTATGCCTCCTGTAACTCATTCAGTATTAAATCCCACTTTCATTTAGACTCCAAACTGTGTGAAGTGTATAAAAAGAATCTCATCTTGCTTAGTGTTTCCTTATCCTACCTTTGCCAGACCTTTTGGTGAGGAATACCTTGTGGTTATCCAGTCACATTACATGATTTAGACTCCAGCCAGGGTAAAATAATGCGCAAATAGAAGAATTAATAACACTGTAAACTGACAACACAGTGTATTGAAATTCGATATCAGACAGGCAAAGAATTGAAAGAAAAATGTACTTAAATTACTTATAAACCAGAAAACCCTCTTTCTCCTTCAGCTAACTGTGATCTTCTAACATGCCGGCAGGCAGAGAAGCAGATTGTGCAATTATTATGCCTTCGGTTGCATCCTATTAAACGAAACTCCCCTTTGAGTATCCTTCTTCAGAGTACACTTTTCTTGCTGTAACATTTTACTTCTTGCAGCCAGTTTTGCTTCTGAAGTCTACCAATCTCCAGACAGTTTTAGTCCTTTCCCCCCCAAAATGTAATCTATTTACCCCTTCTCTGAGAGAAGGCTGACTGTAACTCCAAATTAATGTGTGGTTTTACTTAGAGATGCAAACATCTCTTTGTGGGCTGGGTATCATTTCTCATATTTGAAAGGCTAACTGTGAACTCCTCATTTCAGCAAAGGATAAACCCCTCCTCTCTCTCTGTTTGTTCACTGAAAAGTTTCAGAGTGAAATATGTCTTACCCTGGATAATCCAGTATGTTGTATATCGGTTTACATTAACACAGTTTCTACATACAAACTCTGAACGGGTGGAACTTATTGGTGGCTCTCAATCTTAATGGGAATGAATCATTTTGACATGAAATGAGCTTGGAATGAATAGTTTTCAGCCTCCTTTTCCTAAATATACTGTAATAGTATGAATGAGCCAAATATACAGCCCTCTAAAGTACGTTAAACTGCAGGGGCGATGCACAAATGCATGAGAAAGATCTTACACTGTAAAACTGCAAGGATTGGAAGGAGGCCGTTATTTCTTTGCTAATAACCTAATAATCATTTGAAAATTCAGAAAAACATTTAGGCAGTTGCAGTACTTTTTTTCCAGTGATCTGATGCACCACTTTCCTTTCCACCTGCCGTTTTTTTCTCGGTATTTTGGAAAAATCGTGCATTTTGGAAGGACCAGGAAGCTTATAATTCTGCCTGAGACAGCTGGAGTTGGACTGATAAATTAGTTTGGTCACAAATCAGATATAAGTTTTTTTTATATGTCCTCTGACTTCTATTATCCATGCAGGGAGAAGGTTAGTTGATTGACAACGTTTTTTTCCTCCATATCACAGTCTTTTAGCACCCAGAAGTGATGTATTTGGTTAATGTATGGATCTGTATGCCTCTTGATTCAGGAAATGAATTACCTCACAGAAACAAAGCCCCCAAAAGATGAATTTAGATATATACTTATGGACATGGAGATACTAGTTTCTACAGTTAAAATAGTCCTTTAAAAGTCAACAAAGGATGGGCAACTTCTTATTTATTGGATAACTGTTCTGGTCTGGTTCTCTCTATTAGATAATTGAGTTTCTATTTTTATGAATATTATAGAAAAATGGTACCATCACACAAAGGAACAAAAGAGACTGACCTCAAGTTATTATTTGCAAAGGAAATGGGATTGGTGGCAAGTAGTGGTGAGTCAGAGACTGATGGGCAAGCAGCTTTTCATTGGAATTCCACTTTATGAAACAGTCTTTTAAATAAAAGGAAGTGAATATTTTTAGATATGTAAAATACAGAAGATAATTCTGTACTGCTTATCTTGGATCTTACTTTCAGGGCTCTAAAAAAGCAATGTATTGCTATTTGAGCTGTGCTATATTTGTAAACCAGAAACTGGAGTTAATGGCTGAAGAACGACAGGTGCCTTTTCGGCAAGGAGGAACAAATCTTGGTTCAGTCTTTCAGAACTGAGAGGGTCAAGGAAATCTAGCAATAAATTGTGTTCCTGCTTTGTTTACTCCACTTATTTTGGATTGAGTTCATCAGAACCATAGCAGCCCTGTTAAGGCACACCTTCTTCAGCAATACACCTTTTGCAATGAGTCTTTCTTCATTCAGAATTAAATTTATTTTGTTTCATATGTCCCTAAAGCATTTTAGATAATTTATGTTATACTGAACTAGGCAATACCACCAACTGTACCTTGAAAACCCAACCCTCAGTTGCATATTATACAATGAGAGAGATTAGCTTTCAGATAGCGATGGGCAAATTTTGCCTTCACAAGAGTGTACTGGCTTCAGCGGTTCCTGGGGATGAAGCTATAAGAGTCTGAATAGACTGTGCACGTCAAGGGAAGAATGTGAAAAAATGTCATCCAAAGGTACAAGTGATACAAAAGTTCCCACATGGAAATGTTAAGTGTCGTGCAGAAGATTTGTAAGGAGCTTGATACTGGAGTTTGAAAAAAGGTAGAAGATTACAGCTATGAATTAAATGTTGGGCTACATTTTCATGTAGAGTATAATTGATATTGTGGTATCACTTTATAAATATACCCTATCTGAATCTTGATTCAAGCAGCCTATAAATTTGAAAATTCAAATCTCGATCCTAAATATCTGGAGTACTGCTCAGTCCTACTGCTTTGTCTGTCTTTATTTCTGGTTACCAGTCAGAAATGTATGTTTGATTAAAACTTGACTGTAAGCTATGATGGAAATGAACAGCAATCAAGCAGGCGAACATCTCCTTTCATTTTAATCTATTGCTTTTAAATCATAGTATCTTGTTTTATATTTTTGTTCCTCATCATTTATTGTTGAAGTTCTTTGTGTTTCCTTATATCATGCAGACCTGTTACTTGATAGGCACGAATTGATTTAGTGGAATTTATGCTCTGTCGATCTCTTCAAATTATTTTGACATTTTCAATGCTATATGAAATTACCATATTCTTCTCCTTTAATTTAAAGGGTTACAGTCAGTTTAAACAATAATCTTTGCACTGCACATATATTAGCTATATTGTGGAGGAGGCCACAAATAAATTCCAAGTAAATCTCTCTTTTCCTTATTAGAGATATAGGTGCTTTTTAAAATACTGCCAGAGAATTTTTTGTCAGTTCTTTTTGTTATTTGGGATTATTTTTTATATTAAGAGCATTACTTTTAGACTTAATTTGGTGGGATTGTTTGAGAGTCAAAAATTACCTTAGAAAAAATGATACAATAATAGGAGTGATTTCTACGCAGGAAATAAATTTTATTTCTTTATTTTCTGTAAATCAGCTTACCTCTACTGACTCCAATAAAATTATGCTAACTTACACTAGCTGGAGGTATGGCACGTTATGCAAATTTCGTTTTAGCTGCAGTCTCTTTTTTTTCATTATTATCCACCATCAGTCTTTCACCCTACCTCATCATCTGCCTTATTCTCCTCCTTCTTCTCATTCTCTCTCTACCCAAATAGAAGTTATCAGCTTCCCTCATCTGTCCTTTTTATTCCCCTTACCCCAAAGCAAGTATCTTCTGCCGTGTATCCTATTTAATACTGCATTTGTGAGGAGCCTTTATCACACCACCTCATTTTCTGCCTTCAAATACTTTTCCTAACTTTGCTTCCCATTATGCTTACTAACAACTGTGCGGTATTAAGGCTGCTCTGCACTGCTGTGCTGACCTATTTGCTTGTTGTTGTGTTTGACAGTGTTTGCTGTTTGTCTCTTGCTGAGTTCACAGTGTGTAGGGTCTTGAAATAGAAGAGATGTAACTATTTATTTGTTTTGAGTTTATAGAGCAAGTAGCATATTAGAGCTCTCAGATGCTAAACCATATAGGGAATATAAATTAATCTACACTCTACTGGATGTGCTCAGTGTTGTAAATTCACAGTTCATGACCAGAGAACATCAAACAAAATATATTTAATCTAGAAATCACATAGAAAAGTAAATGCTGGAGTTCCTTTACCTTTTTTTTTCTTTTCTTTTTTTTTTTTTAGTGAGTTTGGGAATCCCCCAAAAATAATCATTAAAAATTTCCTTATATATTCTCCTCTACTTACAAGGGTATATTTGCAGGTTGGTAAATTCACCACCTTCCAGTCAGAACTGTAGAAAATGTTCACATCTTGATGTCTGAATTTGCCCTAAAAAGTGGGGTAAGAGGAGAAGGAGAAAGAGAAGAGTTAATGAAATAGAAATCTGTACAAATATCCTCCTAAGCTTTGGAAATATGTTCACCTTTATTTCTGTTTAGCACTTCTGGTGTAGCTATGCAGAAGACCAGAGAGCATAATGCCTCGCGTTTTTTATTCGATACTTTCCATGTCCTGATTGATAGGCACAAAAGGCTCTTCTTATATTGGGACTTTTGTTTTTTTTTCCCTCTATGCACAGTTCTGCATAGTTCATATCTGAAACAGATAATGCTGATTTCACCCAGTATTCTTTCTTTCTTTCAGTGCTGGTGCACGTGATTTCCTAACTCATTTGTTTCAGCTTTATGTTCTTGTGACTCAGTTGACTTCAAAAGATTCACAATTCAATCCACACTAGCAGCACCGTTGCATGAAGAAATATGACTATTTTTTAAAAATACTTTAGTAATGAAATCTTTGATTATATCAAGGAGTTCTCTACAAGTCAGAGTGATTTTGAATTACACAAGTTGTTATTTGGAATATTAACTTACCCATCAGACCTTTTTTTAGCTATTGGAAATCTAAATGTTAGAAAAGATGCTTATGCCTATTGGATGCCATTAAACTCCTTCTTCTAATAAAGTCTCCATGCTTACTGCTTTTTACTGAAGAATATATAAACAGAAAACTGAAGAGGTGATGAAAGTATACCATATAGTTTGTACAAAGCAAATCAAGACCAGTTTTTTCATTCCTTTTGAAGTTTATTTTTTAATTCTTATTAATTAGGGCTTCAAATTATTAATGTTTATGCAGATTTCTAAAGCTTCATCAAAGGTCCTTACAGCATAATGCAATTAAGTTTCAGTTGATTAGGCAATTATAAATAAATGAGAATTTTTTCCATGTGAACAATGCACTCAGATAAACTGGTTTGTGGAACTAATGTGATAAAAGGAATGCTGCAGGAGGGTTGTCATATTTATTATGCAAACTTAGAAAATCCTTGGAATTTGGAACTTTTAGTTCTCTGCCTGGCTTCTATTGATTTTTTGATAGGGAAAACCAGATAAGATGTAAATTATTGCCCTTTTTTTTTCTCTTTAAGTCAATTATTCACCATAAGTCATGGCTAGAAGATATTTGCATGTTTAATTCAAGCTTAGTTGTGGAAAAAAATCTGTGCTTTGTACTTTTCAAACATTTTAATTAAACCAATGGCATTTATGAATATGAACCAAGAAATAAATGCATTTTATTTGTTCAAGAGATTACTGATGGATGATAATATTCTTATTTGGAACAGTTTTACAGGTTCCTTAAAGTCTTTCAAAGCTTTTAATATTTAATGTAGAACAATGCTTTTCTAACTTTAAAGTAGACACTGCAGCAAATAATAACCCCTTTTTTACTCTTGATGCTATAATCTCTAATAGAGACTAATGTGTAAGTAGAACATACAACCTAAAATAAGTGATGGAATATGTAGATCATATGCTTATCGTCTTTATTATGTTTTACAAGATGTGCATTTATTTGAAAACATTTTATTCATTTAACATCAACTGTTGCATCCTGAGAAGGGCATATCTGACCAGGCATTCTGAAAAGGAAGAATGTTTATTCATATATCTATTTGATGGATAGGAGATACCGTATAACCAGTTTTTGCTAATGAAGCTTAAAATGTTTTCCTGACAGACATATAAATTTTAAAACTGCACTGATTATTGTCAGTAGATTCTTCTCAGCTGCAGAATTGATCTTGCAATCTGAAATGTTTCTTAATGGTCATTTAAAATGCAATTTGTTTCTTTATAACTTTTTAAATGCAGTTTGAGTAATCTTGTTATTCTTTTATTGTACAAGGATAGGCAACATATTGTACCAAAAAGAACTAATATAGCAAGAAGTGTTCAGGCGTGATCAGTGGTCTGATCTTTTATCTGCCCTTGTTATGGGCAATATCAGCACAGAGATGTGTCACCCTGGCAAGCACTCTACATCTGCAGATAAATTGTTAAAGAGAGGTTACCAGAACTGCTCCCTGCACCTAATCAGCGCTCCTCCCCTCCTTCTTTTCCAAAAATAATTTTAATGTTTTTCACCCATTGCAGTATCTGAATCATAGAAGAGGGTTTCCCTTCACGGCAGATCTAGTATTTCCAAGTTTCCAAATCACAATAAAAAGTGAAAATTAAGGATTACATGTAATTTGTTTTAAAAAATAATATTTCTCTCTGTGATCTTGTACACATGTCGTATCAGTTCTGAATTACTCAGATACCAAAAAGGTTAAAATACGAACTACGTACTGCTATAAAGCATTATATACTGTATTGCATGTGTATATAATACGGTAATATATCATTTGTAGAGTTCACAGAAAATGTTTTACTTCTTAGGTTGAAATGAGAAGCACAGAATAAGTCATGTTGACTTTATTCCAATAGTTTATAATCAAACAAAATTGAATTTGACACCAGTACAGGAGGCATCTTGTCTTTACTTTCTTTTACAATTACTCTTCTGATGAGTATATCTTCAATATCTTCAATTGTTTATATAGAGCTTGCAGGTGAGAAAGGGATCTGACAGCAGGAAAAGTTCAAATTGTGGCTGCGGTGGTCTCTGGATACAGATATATAGAGACCCTGATACTATCCTTTAAGGTGATCAGTGACTCTCACTGGATGAGATTACACTAATGCCTGCTGCCTGTTGCCATTGGGAATCCTACCAGGTTCTAAACTTAACGGCATCACTCTCTGGTGCTTCCACTCCATGTCCCAGTACTTCAGTTACAAGTGCACTGGCATAAATCAGCACTCACGGCAGACCTAACACCTTCCCAAAGGGGTAGAAGAGGTGCTGGAGCTAGCCCTACTACTACTTGGAGCAGAACTGACGAGGAGTTAGAGATTATAGGTTTTCTGGTTACTTCTACATTAAAGGCTAGTGCAGCACAAATTGAAGACAGAGGTTTCATTTACTACAACCTGCTAGGACTCCAGGACTGTGTGTCCACACTGCATTTTTACTGGCAACCAAATTCACACAGGTGCCAATCTTACATGCATGCCAGGCAGGCAAAGAGAAGAAACTAGCGGAGTAACCTGCATCCATGTTACAATGGATTGTGCCTTGGCATGTGACTAGTGCTCTAAATTGTGCCTTGGCATGTGACTTCAACCTCTGTTCCATTAAATATTCAAACTTTTTTAGTACACCGGCGGAGACCTCAAGTGCATAATGCAAGACAAATCTTCATCAAAAATAAGCCTACAGTGCACTAAATCACTAATGCATTCTACATATTTTTTACCGAGTTTGACCATAGTACATTTTATCATTTTTTTAAATTTGACTATGTTTAACATGTTTCTTCAATGCTGGATCATCTTCACTAAAACTGAGCGTAAACAATTGAACAGTGATTCATGCAGGATTTGATAGAAAAGGAAAAGAAATGGAAAGCGAAGGGAAAGGTCCTCTATGATTAAATCTGCAATAGCTTGTTATACTGATTTCACCATATGATATACTGGCATCATGATGTATGGCAACCCTCCTCCCCCACAGCTGTAATTATAGAAAGTACACTCTCTTAATGGGTGCTATAAATTTCAGATTGAGAAGCCTTTCCAAATTTTCCTCCTTTAGTTGCAGTAGGGCATCCACAAAACCATCAATTTTTATCTATATTAATATTTTTAGCAGGCATGTCCAGGACTGAAATTCTATACAGTGAAAACCAAATCCTGAGGTAATAAAAATCAATATAGGCGTATCGATACAATAACATTAGCATGATAAAAATGTAAGTCTTCTGTTAAGCCAATTATTAGGGCTTTCTTGCACACTTCTAATTTTTTGCTGAGTTGAGAGATACTTTTCCAGATGCATTGAGGTAAATCCATCTGCAAATAGAAGTGGATTTAGTTATGTTTCAGTAAGGATGATTAATTGCTCTTCTTGGGCTTGCCTTATTGAAGAATGATGGATAACACTCTTCTCCCAACGGATTGATCTGCCTCTGGTCAGTTCTCCAGTTCGACGAAAAGGAAGGAGAGTTTGTGCGGCAAGATTCTTTGGTAGCGCCTTTGGTAGCGCCTCCAAAAAAAAACCTTTGCACAGCTTCATAGGCTACCTGCAGGGACTATAGGAAAAACAACAGTGTGTCTAGAGGATCTGCTAGCAACACGAGTTTTCCACCACTAATCTTGCATAAAGCAATGTCTTCAAATATTCCGTTGTATTTGAACAGTTAAAAAAATCTGATTTTTTTTCTATCAGCAATAATAGCATCATAGTATTCAAAATTCTGGTCAATTTGGTTGTAGAAATCATCAAATCTATTACAATGATAGCCCTAATGTCAGTACAGAAAGTTTTATAATGTACTACCACATTTGTATCACAGTAGACTTACGTCATAGGTGATGGAAATGTTTTGCTATCATTAGAAGAGTGTACAGGCACTCACATGGAACGAGTGTCTAATAAATATTTCAATAGCATGCAACAAGTGAAGTTGACAACTCACCGTGCATAAACGCAGTGAGTAATGGGATTAATTCTTTTTCTCAAAATGTCATCTGTGCAGTAGGAGTCTGAAGCAACTTTCTATCTTCTGTCTCCCTCTGATTTTACTTAGACTGAATATGCCTTGAAAAAAAGGGCGATATGGATGCAATTTCATTACAACTTCATCAGAATTTCACCTGCTCAAAACAATCTCAAAAAACCATATTCTATTAGTCTCTTGAGAGATTCCTTGATACAAGTTTCAGCTTACCTTGCAAATGTTAGAAGTAAGACTGGATCTGCTATCACTTACCCCTCGTATTTTCACTATTTGCAGGGCAAAATGAAAGTGTAGAATAATAAGGATAGTTATAGTACACTTACACTGTGGCTGCAAAAGTACTGGGTTGGTAGGGTAAATGATCCCTAACTGAACTGTGCACTGTCATGACTAGGTTGCTACTACTACTTGAACTTGCTGTTTTAAAACTAGCTCAGTTACATGTATGACCAAATAATTTCTGCGACTGTATTGCAGAGATACACTTAGTCTAGAATTTTCACACAATACTACTTGTTGCTTTATCTGAGGCTGCGGAGGGGGCAAAAAAAAGCTTCATAGTATTTTACCTGGAGTATTTTATCTTCATTGTTTTGAAAAGTTATAGAGCTAGGGTTTCCCTTAAGATTTTGGCTTAAAATACAGTTTATCTAATTGCTGTTGGTTGACTAGTAGTGTTAGAAGAAAAGACAATTTATCATGAAGGATGTTCTCTTCGTTTGAGAATGGCCAATGTCTGCTTTTCTTGGCAGAAACGGTATGAATGGTGTGAATAATGAAATAATTGCTCAATATATACTGGTTACTTTGATGCAGGTTTTTGTTTTGAAAATTGATTGCTTGGATAGAGTAATTGGAGTAGCTCTTCAAAGATGTGACAAGCTTTCTACTGGCTGTTATTAAATCAAAAGCATTTATTTGTAATATTTAATAGTACTTAAATACACAGTCTCAGATGAAAAGCTAAAAAAATCCAGGAATTATGTCAATGATATTGCTTAAATGAGGCTTGCAATTGCCATCTTACTTTTATAATCTTTCCTTATATTACAATGAAGATACTTAATACTTCAAATCATTACAGTTCTGTCTTCATGCAAGCCAGGAAATAACTTGAAGTTACTGGGAGGTCTTTAAGAAGTAGTTTAAAATCTCTTGTTCATGCTATTCTGGAAATCTATTTTTTGAAGTGATAGTTTTTAGAGTAGGAAGAGAGGTGAGACAGAAATGCTTCATGCTATTTTGACTTCATAGGATTTAATTTTTAAAAGGATTTAAATCAAAGGATTTGAGTCAAAGGATTTAATTATTTACATTGGATGAGTAGCTATACTAACAGAATACTATTATATAAATCTGATTTGGACTGGCTTATATAATGGCATCTTCTATTTCCAGTTGTAGGCAGTGGCAAAATGATCTTTGATCGCTACCGTGCAGCACATTCAGCAGTAGGATTGTAATGTGTATATTTATTTAAAGTCTAACAATAGTCAATTCAGTCACAAACTGATGTTTTTTTAAATGTTTAAAATTTGAGTTATGAAACAAATTCGCTGGTAATACACTGCACCTGTTCTTTAACAGTGTCTACACCAGCAAAATATCTCCTTCCTTACTGGTAAAATCTGAAAAAGAAAATACGTGAAAAATAGTCTTCTCTTTGAAAACAGGTAAAATGAGAAAATGTAATACTCTATAGGTTTGAGATAGAGAGCTGAAATGATAAAATAAAGGCTCATAAATTAACATGTTCTAACTCGTTCTTCAACTTCTGAAAATTATTTGATGAGTTTGTGTCAGGAATGTTTGCTCACAGATGAGGAAATGAAAGAAAAATGCACAGAAACCACCAAAGAACAAGGTCACCAATTTCCTGACATCACAAACTGCTTTGCTCCATGCAAATACATCTGTATTTGTTTATTTATACGGGAAAGAAGTATGAACTAAAATATCTACTACTTACTGAAAGAAGCAAAAGGGATGGACTGGAACTGTAATTAAATCCCACATGGTGGGTGACGGGCAATATTCCTGAAACTTGTAATTTCCCTTCAGCAAATCTGAGTTTTCCTCAAGAAAACTGGCTTTTGCTGATCAGCACGCGCTAAACCAGCGGATAGGTGTTACTCTGCCCAGAAGGGACAGCATCTTTGATTCTTCTATGCTTGTGTTGTGCCTCCTGGGACAGAGGTTATGCTGGAGGCAGGGGAGGACCTCCCTGGATGGGCAGCTGGTTCTGGGTTTGCCTGGAGCGAGAGCATGGCCCTTGCCACCGGTGCAGGGAGGCAGCGAGGGCACGGGTACTGACAGCCAAGCCTCAGAGGGATGGCATAGGGATTGCTGTGGCGTGGAAGGTCACTGAGGTACCTGGAATCAAACTTGGAAGCAGTGCTGCATAGGAGGAGTCCCATTTAGTTGCTGGTTTTCTGTTTAAGAGGTAGAACTGCTAGTTTTATTTGTATAAAATTTGTCTTTCAGCCACTCTGGGGAGTATGCTATGCGGAAAAGCCTAGGTAGACCCTTCTCAAGGCTCTGGCCAACTCAGGGTTGTGTCTCAGCTGCATTTAAGAGTTTGGCCTCCAGCTGCATCGTCCTATGTTTATAACTATCAGCCAGGGCCGGAGCACCCCTTGCTCATCCTGAGCCCTGGGCCCTGCAAGGAGCAAATCTGTGAAGGGGAGGAGGTGCCTCCTGGTGGGGCGGAAATACCAGCCTGGCTCCTGCTCCCTGCCACAGCTGGCTGCAGCTCATCTTCGGCAGGGAGCAGGACCCGGGAAAGAAAACCCGCCACCAGCATGGGTTCACCTCCTCCCTTCATCTCTGCTGTGGTATCAGCTCAGCAGCAGCAACCGCCTTCCTAGCACAGGAGTCTTCCTCTAAGGCCTGGAAGAGGAAAGCCCTCGCTGGCCTTGTATTTTGGGTGGGCAGCTGAGTCCTGAGGCTGGCTGCAAGCAGACCTCCACGGGGTTCAGTAATTTTGGTGGAGCAGAGTTCAGGATTTAACCCGGGGCTCGATTTATAGCTAAATTATAGAGAGTGCTTGGATTTCATGTGAACTTCACACAGTTTTTCAAGAGAGTTGGTGGATTTTAGTATATATTAGTGTGTATATATATATTAGTATATACTAATATATTAGTATATGTTAGTATATATTTAGTATCTATTCATGCCTTCAAGCTGAAGAGTTAATTGAAGATGCATAGCTAGTTACTCACAGTCCCAACTGGAAGTCCCCGGGTTAGCTAGTAATCATCCCAGCCAGTCTCTTCTACAGGGTGGCTCAAAGCAGGATTTTAACTTAAACGTACCAAGAACAGGTCTTTCTCTCCTGACTGATTAGTCATGCAATACTGATGTTGCAGACTGTGCTTGCAGTGGAGTAGAAAGATTAAGCCAGGTAAAGCTCAATTCTCTCTTCCAGAGAAAGCATTAATTTTCTTCAGGGATAAAAAATAATAGTAATAATCAAAACCTAGTAATTCAGCAGTGTAATAAAACAACAGTTATAGCTGTGGTGAAAAGTTATGGATTTATTTTTATTTATTCATTCATTTTCAGGTCCTTGTCACTGTTTAACATAAAAATGACTTCATGTTTTTCTGGTAGTGAGGTTTTCTGCAAAGCAAATGATTCAAGAGTAAGAGGAGATTGAACCACTGTTCCAAATTGGAGAAGCCTGACTCCAAAAGCTCTGTAATTATGGGTTGTATTTATTATTAATTTCTGGCTTACACTCATTCTTGGCAAATATAATGTATGATCTTGTCTTTGAAAAGATTGTGTTAAATGAGGCTTCCTAATCTCATCAGAGGAAAAGAAATACCACTTCTTCCTGCCAGGTGATAAAATTCAAAAATTATTATTAAAAGAAATTGTTTCAAACAGAACAAAATCTTCCAAAAATGCAAAGTTTGAGGGGAGAAGAAAAATTTAAGATGTTAGAAAACTGGAGGAAAAAATAATTTCACAATTTCATCTAAATTGCCACAGTAATTACTAAATTTTTGGAAGGGGGTTTAATTTATTTTTTCATATTATGGCATTCTGGTAGTAATCACATGTGTATGGTAGAGATATTCTGTTATTTTTTAATTTTCATTGGAATTATTTAGAGCTGTTTGAAATGCTTTCCGCTTTCCAGATTATATCATTATGTCCTAGTTACGCTCACAAGCTATATTGAGGTGTTGGGAAATGGTATAAAATAACAAAATATAAAATAAACAATGAAGTAAAAAAAGCAGAATCTGAATTTTTTAAATGGAATATTGAAATCAGTGTCAAAACCAGGTTTTGCTTTGAGAGTTTTCTCAATAGAATTTTAAACAAAATTCAAAACATAATGAAAATCTGGGATCAACAGATAAAACATTTTAATGAAAATATTTGAACAATTTTGATTCCTCTCTGAAAAAACGATTGCTTGGAAACACTTACTGGGAAAAATGAAGTATAATTTCCTTCTGCGGGAGACAGACAGGTGCTTTATTTAGTGCTAAAGAAAAACATCTTGCATGTAGATTTATCAATGGTTTTTATGTTGTTGTTACAATTTTATTCATCTTCACTTTCTCTGATCTTCCAGCTGAGAAGAACTGAGCATGGCTTCTTTTGAAGCCTTTTAGTAATTTACTGTAATCAGAGTGCAAACTAATAAGACAGAAACATCTTCCCACAATGGAGTATCGCACCGAAGAGGTACAAAGAGAAGACATTGAACCTCATTGGCAATAATCATCATAATCTGTTGACCAGTCTTTCTTTGACAAAAAGAACAACTTTGACTCTCTTTTATTCAAGGCTTTTTATAATTCGGTTTGGTCTAGTTGAGGATGTGTCATAAGCAGGGCCACTCACAAGATTATTTTTATATTTTTTCTTTTTTTAATTAGTTGCCATAGATGTGAAAAAACCAACCACATGTTCACCTTTAATGATACAGCAAGACCCTCCAGCATAGTGGACTTCAATAGGTAATAGCTTGCGGTGTTGTTCACTCCCCTCCTGCATAGTTTTCTACGTATTACTTCGTGCGTCGGGTGACAGAAGGGCAGTAAGGAAGGGTAGCAAGAGGGAATAAGGAATAAAGAGAGGACTGAGGAGAAAACAAAAGAAGAAAAAAGTAACGGCAAGTTTCTCAGATAGGCTAAAGTGTGTATTGTTCTGCTGTTACAGAGCTAAAAATCTGTAAGGCTGGATGGGATGTTTGTGATTTGGACAAGAAGCATTTGAGAGAAGACTCCAAGAAACTACCCTGGAGTGTTGCTCTCCGTGTGTCTGCTCCCCAGCGTGGGCTCTCCACGGGCCGCAGCTCCCTCAGGAGATACCCACCTGCTCCGGCGCGGGCTCTCCAGGGGAATCTCTGCGGGAGGGGCGGCTGGAGCCCCTCCTCCCGCTCTCCCCTCGGGGCTCGCAGGGCTGTTTCTCACACTTTCCCCCTCACCCCTCACCGCCGGGCAGCCTCCTGCCCTTTCTGAGCTGCGCTTTCCCCGAGGCGCCCGCCCGTGGCTGAGGGGCTCGGCTGTGCCCTACGCGGGGCCGCTGGAGCCGGCTGGAACCGGCTGCGTCCGGCACGGGGCGGCCCCGACCTCTCCTCACAGACCCACAGAGGCAGCGGACCCCGACCAGCAGCTGCAGCCGGTACAACGTTTCATTTAATCATGAGGTAATCAGCTTTTTCATCTTTCTTTTTTTTTTTTTTTTAACCTCAGTAGGATCATGGCACATATACCAGTACAACAGGAAGCTCTGGAAAGATTTAGCAATTTTCTGATGATCCTTGCAAAGAACCCCCTGCACAAATCTGGAAGAAGAAGGGATTATTAGACTGTGTAGCATTTTTGGAAAATTTTTTGTTTTAACTTTCCTGTTACGTTTGCCTCTTCTTCCATATTTTGACCCCAAATCACAATAAGATTATGAAACCATCTCTGAGATAACTGTCAAAATGAAAGAATTACAAGGCCAGACTTTCAAGAAAAACGCTTACAAGTATTAGGTGAATCTTAGGCCGTTTTTCAGCAGTCTGCATGCTCAGAACCGTGGCTTCAAAAGTTGTTCCGGAGGAAGCTGTTTTGCTAGAAAGTTCAGTGAGCCAACACCTCCTTCCCTCGCCCCTCAAGTTCCTGTGGTGGCTGCTTTGCCCTGCCCAGGGCTCCCGCTGCCGCCTGGGCTGCCTGCCGCCAACAGCTCTGCTGGCCCAGGGCCCCCAGGGATCGACTGCAGAAAGTTTATTAGGTAAGAAATGAGGAAATTGGGATCATGAAATATTTGTTTTGCAAGAGAGTGAATGAAAGACAAAAGCAATTGCATCTTTTACACTGGTGTAAGCCAAGAGGTAACAGATTTTGTCCCAGTTTTTGTGTATCTTTTTCTGTTTCTTTAATATAATATAACTGTATTAAATATATTTAGATATAAATAATGTAAATATAATGTAAAATTTCATTCTTTTGAAGTGTGGTATTTATGTTTTGTTTAGTGCTGGGGAACTTTGCTTCTCTGTATCTGTTGTGAGCCTAACCCACCAGTACAGAGACTGGTTCAAAATTAATTTTGTAGATTTCTGGGATTTCACTTTCTAAGGCCCCATTTTCAAGATCCTTTCTGTAACTCTGAGAACGGGAAATTTAAAGATAAAATTGCAATGGGACTTAGAAAAAAGAGGGCAGAATAGCGTCATGGTGGAAGTGTGTAAGATGGGCTTCTGGTCAAAACATGGAAGTTCGCGTGCCATAGAGCACAATCCTGCTGGTCATACGTATATGTGTGTGTATATATTTAGTCTTCAAGACTAAAATCTCTCAAGAGATACTTATTATTTCTTATATTAGAGTAACCTGGCAATATATGTCAGAATATGTTTTCAAGTTAAACCAACAAAATCTCAAGTTGTGACAAATGAGCCCTTTTAGTAGTGACGCTCTTCCTTTTACAAACAGCAAGCATACTTAGAGATCATCCAAAAAAAGTAATTATAATATACGACTAACTGGATACACTTCATTAGATATGATTTTGGGGTGTTGTAGAGACAGTAGTCGGCGCATTAAACATTATGATTTTCAAAAGTGTACATAGTCCAGAGTACAAACTGTGGAGGAGACAGCCCAAGTGTAAAATAACAATATCCAGGCAGAGCCTGCAAATGTTAATAGTTGTTTTTTCCCCCAGAAAAGAGGCTTAGTCAATAATTAAAATAAGCAATCCATATTTGACTTAAGATAAAGAGATCTAAAATAATCTGGTTTTTTCACTTGGCTTTGCTTTAGCATTGAAATTTAAGCACAAATGGAAGCATAAACATGCTGTCTTTGAGAGCTGTTTTTACCAGTAAGGCACTTAACATGCAAATCTGGAACATAAATTTAGCTTACAAATGGCATTGCACGAAGATTACTGTTACATCTCCTTCTGTAGCCAGAAAGAACGTGGAAAAGATAACTTGTTTCAGAAACAACTATAATTCAAGGAGAAACTGGCACAAGTTATTATAGCCTGATCACAGAAGCTTGCACCTAACTGGTGCATAGCATTGCTAACTAGTGCAGGCATAATTTTTATTACTTTGAAGACATGATTGAGGCTGGATGATAGGTAAATTTAATAAGACACAGAGAATTTCCCATGAGAAAGCGCAAGCATGGATCTGGAGGAGGTGATGCTAGGAGTTTATGAACTTAATTTGCCAAATTTTCCGCTCCTTTCGCTTGTGACTTGAGCCTCTTCTTTGTAGAAAGTCCTGTTAATTCAGAATTCTCCACTTGCTTGTGGTGGAGTACCATTGTACACATTACTGCAACTGATACGAATATCTACATAAACTATAAAGGCAGTTGCAAGATGGGCCCTGCATGTGTATGTGTAAGTGCTCGATGTGATGTGCAGTCCACTTCTCTCATTAGGATGTGAGTAATTTTCAGGGGCTTTCTGCATGCAGTGTTGCCAGAGAGCCAGACTTTTACATTGTGTACATGTGTTGTCTCTTGCATGGCAGTAAGTTTCTAGCTATGGGCTGGTGTAAAGGAGAGAAGTAGTAGACCCTTGTTTTAAAAATATGTAATACTTTGTTACTAATTTCCTGTTAGCTCTTTAATTCTCTAGAACCAAAAACTGGGAATTTGAAGTTATTCTTCCAACTCAGTGGAATTAGTTTGGTTATTCACAGTTTGAGCTCATGTAAAAGAAAAACATAGTTGCTACGCACTTTAATTAATTCCATGTCTTGTTTCTTCTTGCTTTGGAAAGAAAACGCATTTAAACCCCCAAAATTATTTGGAAATTACTATTATTATGATAATTTCAGTATATTGTAAATGCACATTTTTCTAAATCCTCAATTAGTGAGCATCTTCTTGTGATCAAAGAAGACGATGGTAGATAATGTTTTAATAAATACTTAATATTAAATAATTGAAGTAGTTAATGATTTGGGACTAGATCCTGTATTAACTCTCTAACAGTATAGATCTTATCTTAAGTTCCGAAGATACTGCATAAGCTATTGCTGTTTGAAATAAGGCCGCAAGGAGTTGGTCTAAAGCATCAAAGTCTTTAAAGGTAATGAACTGCCCTGTATCAGAGCTAGCTTAGATTCAGTCACTCAGATTTCTCAACAGAACTTCTCTTCATGCTCTACTTTTAGCTGCTCCTGGTTTGTGCTTTAGCTTTGGTTGTATTCTGTAGACTTGAAGAGCTAGTTTCTGCATTGGATCCCAATGAGTTACATCACAGCCTAGTATAAGAAAGCATGCTAGTGATAGTATTTCTTCTCTGTTTATAACTGCAAGTACTTTTTGTGTGCACTGCTGTGCACTGTTTTGTGTGCACTTTCAAGGGTCCTTTCTTATGTAACAAAAAAGCATACAAGTGCAGATACAGCAGTCTGAGGTAACAGAGCCGTGATAGGCAGAGACTCGAACATGAAATCACAGCCTTGACTCTTACTGCAAGTATTGTCTGAAGACTTCAACATAAGAGAACTTTTTAAAACTTGTATCATTAGTCAATGTTAGAAACGGGTTTGTTCAGAACTGAACATTGAAAGTAGGTTAAATCAACAGTTATAGGTCTTAAATGTTGCTATTCAGAGACTCAGTGGGTTCCGTGTTCTTTAAGTTAAAAAATAAGTTGTCTCCCCATCTCAGCTTGTAGTTCACATAATTTCATGGGGTCACGTCTCACATTTGGAAAGCACAACTTTGTAGCAGTCACCTATCATTCCTTCTGAGAATACTTAGAGAATGAATAATACTGTGCTGTTTAATAATTTGCCTGTGTAGTTTGATAGCTTTTTTTTTTCTTCTTTTTCCTTGAGCAAGTAACAATGTTTAGCTGTCATTTTGATTGTCCCTTCTTCACTTAGGAAGCTGCTAGACAAGACAAGGGTCTCAGCTGAACTTCTGGATTATCACTAGTGTCTATTGAAAGACACAAGTGTAGAGGAAAGAAAAAAGACATTTTGCTCTTTCCACTTCCACTTTATTATCATTATGTATTAACCTTTTTGACTCCCTGATTGACTCCCTGATTGTTTTGGATTAACATAAGAAAAGGTTTTCAGAACTCACAATGAACATACGGTCACTTCATTATTCATCTGTGTTCTAATATCTTATCAAATGTAGTCTGGGCTTTTTCCCATTTCTTCTTGTTGCTGTCTACCTAGAACACAATTATTTTTCCCCATAGGATAGTCACTTTGCATTGTTGTGTTTGCCTGCTATTGTCTTCACTTCAACTTACTGTTGACTGCAAAGATTATTTTTTTTAATATACTTGTATGAAGGACACCATATAAATATAAATTGTTTTGAATTACATAATAAAAACTCTATTAGTGGGAATACCTTCTTTCAAGGTTGTCATAATGTGTCCATTTGAAAAAGAAGCTAGTTCAGTCCCATGTTAAGTGTGATCATTTAAAATGTAATATACACTGAATTGGTTTCTTTCTGCATGTGTAATGGGGTATTCTGAACTGTGTATCAAGGTCATTTTTGCAGAATACCAAGAACTAACAGTACAGCTGTGAGCCAACCTAATAAAGCATAACTTATGTTGGCTTTTACCTAACTTGATGACTAATTTTCTTGAATACTCCTACAGCTGCTAAACTTCATTACTTATGAAAAGACTGTTAATCATTCCTCTGTCTTTTGGTATCCTTCTGTTCTTCTGTGGTTACCTGACTCACTATTGCTCTTTGTCACAAAGTGGTGGAGATGGAAACCCATCTGAAATAGCACTGAACCCAGTTCTATTCCTATAACATTCCTACATGGTATATAGAGACTCTGAGCTACCTAAGGCTAGGTGAGTGACAGTGGTGCCATTTTTGTATCTATCTAAAGCAGGGAAAACAATGCTTTTCCCACTGAAAAGCAAGCCACCACAATTGCCTACATCAGCAGCAAATAGAATTAGGCTAAATACGTACCAAGTTAGAATGTGATTTCCTAAGGAAGCCAGGCATATACAGACATTTGGTCTATCCAGCAGGAAGATAGCAGACAAAGTATACAAATTCTTCAGAAACCAGGCTTTGTTGCTGTCTTTCTTCACAGAGCAGCTTGTTTACTGTAAGTGAGTACCTGATAGGGAGTCTGCTGTCTGCTTGTCTTTTTATACTGCAGATAACAAAACCCACAGAACATCTTGTCTGTTGAAGGACGTTATGGTTATTAGTAATGAAATTAATAAACCCATTAAATGGATACATCCAGGGAATGTTATGTTCAAAGATTTATACCTGCAATAAAGATTTGAGTACGTAATAAGTACATTAAAAACAGGCCTCCAGCCTATTCTAGGCTCTACTCCTACACATAATCAAATCACACAGAGCGATGTGTTCTAAAAAGATAAGTATAATAAGAAAAATAATAGAACAATCTTTTTGTAAACCCCAAGTCAAGAATAGGTATCTTTAATGATATTCTGCACTTCTTTGCTTTTCATCTGAGGTGTTAGAAGTCCTTCATGTAATTTAATGTTATACTCTTCTACAGGTGAGAAAACTGAGACTTGAGACTACCCTGACATAATCAAATAACTGGGCTTCTTGCTTCGCGTTTTCCTGCTTAAGCAGAAAACCACACTGTCTCCCTCATATCATTTGTAACTCTCCATTATTTTCTATATATTTCTTATTCAGCAATGAAGTCCTGTTTGAGGTGTTTGGAACTGAAAGCATGGTGCAGTGTAATGCTCATCTCCTCATGCTCCCAGCCTTTTCGTGTAGAGCAAGATGTAAGAGAGATGAGTCTGCAGCATGAAAGATTAATGTTATCTCTGTGTTGTGTGTTATAAGGCTTGACCTGTATGAAATGGTCTTCCTAGGCTCAATTACTTCTGTGTATATAGATATCTGCACAGATTCCTAGAATTTTAGAACAGAAAATTTGTATGAAATTAAATCAATCCTCTACCTTCTTTTCTTGAAAACTTAATTTACGTAACTTCTAGCTTTGTAACAGTCTGCATGACAAACACGGTTCTCCAAATAATTTGTTCCAGCTGCCTAAGATATCATCAAATGTTTTTAGTTTTCTGGATTTTAAATATCAAAGCTTTTTTTACTGTAGTCTAAGCAATTGTGAAAGCATATTTTTCAGATTTTCATGTGTCTGCAGAACAGATATGTATCTGTAGAACAAATTATTTTTTACATGCGTAGTTGCAAACAGAGAAATAGCTAAAATCCACAATTTTTGTGCATGGTTTTAAATCCTAGAGAATCAAACAAAAGTAATTTTACTCTTCTGAACTGAAGGTTTAATTCTGAACCTTCTTGAAGAAAAAAGAAAAAAAACAGATGATGGCTAAATGGAAGCAAGGGGAGGAGGATCCTTTCTTGGAGTAGATAGAAGAGCTAGTGAACAGTAGGATGTTCCCTACGCCTTCAAAGTGATATAAACTATTATGATGGGTATAAATGAAATGGTACCAACACTTCCTCTCAAGCACTGAATTACAAAGCAGTTATGGCTTGTGGCTGTTCCCATAAGTTTCCAAGCAAAAGTGTATTGTATTACTTCTGTGTCTGAAAGCTCGGTCGGAGTAAATTCCAACAAAGGCATCTCCTGCAGATTTTAGGTGACAACCAGGTGTTTGATATGAACACCTCCACATGAATTCCTAGGAGATCTTGAAATATTTATCCTGTAAGGAATGTGTATGTGTCATTCTCTTCAGACTATCAAGCCACCTTCCTTAAGCATCATAATGACTTGGTGACCATGAAGATTTTCCCATCTATTTTCTGCAGGATTTTGTTGTTCTGATATTGCTAAAGAGTCTAGAATTTCCAAGATATCTGAACTGAAGTAGGAAATTTGAGGGGAAATAATCCCACTTGGATTTCTTTTTCCTCACTGCAGTCCCTTCCGAATCTGTGGTGCTGTGAAGCTTCTCTTGTGCTCGTGTATCTGATTGTGGTTTAAAACCGCTGTAAACATCTTGCACATGTTATCACCATTGGTCGGTTTTGCTACTGGGTTGTCTATATGACAAGGAAAGAAAACCTGAAGGTAATTCAAAACCTCTTTTGTAGCCCTTTAAGAAACCTGCACCCTGTTTTGTAAGCAGCATCAGTCCTCTGTTGTAATTGCTTTCATTCCTGCTGCTAGCTTTTGGGCAGCACTTGGACTGAATGTGATAAATCAGTCCGGTATCCCAGACTTGTCTGAGGAAACCTGCTGTGGAGTACTTACAGCTTCATGATCACCGTACTAGCCATCAGAAGAAGAAGAAGAAAGCCAAACTAATAATTTAGGAGAGCACAAGAACATTTGGGAACTCTTGCCTGGCACCTGCTTATCAAGCATTGAGTTTCCCTAGAGCAGTTCTATTCAGTGAGAAACTTAAAAGCTGGGAAGAGGCTGTGCTTATCTGTGTGATCTGTACTCCTGCTGCCCCTGGATGCTGTCATATAGACTATAATTTTACATTTAAAAAAAACCACCCCAAAATATCTATTTTTAGAAATAGTATGGCAGGTGTTTCTTTTTTAAATTATTATTTTATTTGATTTTTAGCTTGTCTGCTGTGGACCGGGTAAACATTTTGCGGTTTTATTTTCCCTGGAAGTTTTTACGTAGCTAAGCAATTGGTTTAGGTTTTAGAAGGAAAATAGTTTTGGCAATTGTTTTAACATTCCTATGCCCAATGTGATCTGTCTTTTTCAATTGTAAATTTATGAAGTTATGTAGACAAACTGACATGTTCCTGGCTCCTGCTAAAGATAGTGAAGGCTGGTTAGAAACAAATTTATGTCCAGACATTGATGGCTCTGCCTATTTCTACACTTCTTCGTGAGTCTCTGTGAACCAGCAGCAGAAGGGAGAGGGAGCTGGAACTGCAGCTGCTGTGTAGCACAGTGGACCCATTGAGATGGAAAAATATTCTGCTGGGTTATCCATAGAATTTTGAGAAAGTGGCTAAAAATGTGACATTGTATAAATGTGTGAGGTTAATCTTGTCTTTTCCAAGAAAACATTTCTTGGTCTGGCTCTATATTTATTTGCATAGCCCTACCTCACTGACACTTAGAAGATATTAGATAATTATGAATGATACCTAACTTTGAACACATTGTATTGTTTTATTCATTTTGTGAAAATTGAAGGTTATAAGATTTTTTGGGTTACTAGTTCTGGAAAAATGAGGTTCCCTTGCACTGAAAGGCTGTATTTGCACTCTTGGAATATAAAGCAAAACATAAATTGAATTAAGAAATCTGTTACAATATCTGTAATGTCCTACATTTGGTTGCCTCTTAATAATGTTTACTGAGCATATTACTGATATTTGTAGAATGTCAAGTTGAGATTTTAGATTCCCCTTCTTTCTGCAATAGAAATAGAAGTCTTGTAAGTTAGCAATCAAAACATCAATTCAAAATGATTCATAAATTTTAAGAGCGAGAAACTATCATTTTAACTTAGTCTGACCTTATGCGTAACACAGGGCATAAAATTTTCATCTGATAATTACTACATTAAATCTGTAATCGCGGGGAAAACAGAGGCTATTCTTCACATGAATACTTAATTCTTTTATTAAAAAAAAACTTGTGGAAAGGGATCAGTTGCATTACCCTAGCTGCTGTTGCTCTGAACTCCTTTGAGCTGCTGGCTCATTCTGCATCTCTTACTACTGGTTTAAATGATTCTTTGCTATCATCAACATTGTTTTCCATGTGGAATGATGTGTAAAGTTTTATCAAAACTATCCTACTAATACTAGGGTTTTAACCTAGTTAAAAGAGTTGACTTTTACTCTGTGGGTATGCTTATGTTACTAATAATGCATTTCATGAATGAAAAATACTCAGACAGCCATGTCCAAAGAGAAGGTGGATTTTGCAGGGAGTTTTTATGTGTTTTCTCACTTAAACATGTGAAGTTTAATATACGATATGCTTTTTATATATCTCATGATTTTTCTTTTTTGTTAAGTGATAGATTTGTCTAGCCGTAGATCAAAAAAGAGCTATCAGTATTGCTACACTTACTGTGGCTCTGCTGAGATTTTACATAGTTCTGTATTTTGTGGATTTTACATTTTTTATCTTTTACTTTGTGTGATCCTTTTATGTATTTGACTTCAAAAGCAATAGGTGAAGTACAGTGTCCTGAAGCATAGTTAGCCTGCATGTTCATTCATACGCTGATTTCCAAGGCCCTTATAATTTCTCATTTGCTGTTGCACTTTCTCCAAAGATACTTTCTGCTGTCTCTTGCGTAGCTCTGATATTGAACGTTCTAGGAGTAGTTGTCTTTTCTTGTCCTTTTGCTTTATATACAAGATAACATATGCCTCACCTGAGAGGTACATTGATAAGTATTGTATTAACATTTTTAATGTTTTTAGAACTCTTCAGGTGAAACTTGCAGTGGATGTTTCATAAATGTTGTAAATGCTTTGTAACAGCTCCTCCTCCACTGTGCTGTTTTAATTGCTTTCTTCTTCCCTCCTTGAATTTAAAGAGTGAAGAAAGTTTCACCGAGTTAAATATTTGTGAGAATGTTTGCTTTCAATATGGTCTCTTCTGAACGTTTCAAGTCTGAGTTGATTTTATAGAACTAAGGAAGGCAACTCCACTGAGAACCATGCAACATATGAACCGTACCAGAAACTTCCTTTATGAATGATGACATTTGACATTGATATTTGTCAGGTGATGCAAAGAAATATTGGAAAAAACATAAATATGGAAAAGGATATGAGACCATCATTTATCCAGTATTTTTTTAAAGAAATCAACCTTAAAATGAAATATGGAAATTATTTGAAGTAGCATCTGTTAGTAATACCACTTATCAGAGATGAGTTCTGCTTGACATAGCACAAGCACAAGACATGTGCTCATAGAAAAGCCTCTCAGTTATGAGACTAGAAGCATACTAAAATTAATTTTCAGTCTGTATCAGTCTTTTATCAGCACCTAAATTAATTCAGAATTTTGTTTTGCTTTCATAACATAACATATATACCTTTCAAAATACTCATAATGTCTAGGAATTGCAGTCCGTTGAAAGTGAAGAGGAATTGAATTTTTAAGTCAGTTTGGTCCTTTAACCCAATCTTTCCCTTATCCATTTTAAATGCTAATGCAAAGCTTCATCCAAACTTCAGTGAAAGCAAAATAAGGCTTTTTTTTGACTAATTTATTGGGTCTTTTATTGTGGTTTCTTTTGCAAGGCAGACAGTCCAACAAAGAGCTGACATGCTTTTATATTTGTATGTATTGTCTGATATCCAAGATGAAGAATGAATGGGAGAAAAGGAACAGAATGGGATAAGCAACATTTTTGCCCTCAACACCTGTTCTGAAAGGCAATTTACAGGCACTTTTTTTGCTTGGTGATGAAAAAGGAGTTGTCAGATAACGTAGCTTTCTACAAGCGTAGTTCCACTGAAGCAAGAAGGGAAAGAGTCATCCTGACACTGTTTATCAGGCTTGCTCAAATACTTTGCATGCAGCCACAGCAGGAAGTTTGGAAACGCTTTTTTCTGTAAGTTGTCCAAGACAGTGTAGCTCTGCATTAACCAAGCTGAATTAGAATCTACATTATTAGTATATTTGGGAAAAATTATTTGATGCTTTTCTCCTCAACATCTGAAAGCAAATTAGAAATATTTCTTGCATTTTGTCTCATATCCAAGAAGATTGTATGCACTGTTAATCACCCTTACTTTACATAGGAGTAAAGAGAAACACACAGAGGTGTAAAAGCCAGCTTTTCAAGAAGCAGGAATAAATTCTGAGCACTCCTGCTTTTGGATTAGTAGAATGAGTTTATTCCATCCGAGATTACTTTTTTTTTTTCTTGGATTGTTGCAATGTGTTATAGTGGGTCACGGGAAGCAACAGAGAAGTGATTGCAAGGGGGAAAAGTGGGAAAATAGCAGTTTCATGGTAAGAGAAGATACTAGCTTTTTGGGTCTTTTATTCAGAGTCCAAGAAAGCTTTTTTCTGACTAAATCAGGGATTAGAAATAAATCATAAATACTAAGATGTTTGTACAAGGAGAACTTAGGAAAATGATGTGATTAGACAGTTGAGGGAGTAGTGTAAACTATGCAGGTTGCAGAGGTTATGACATGTTAATAGAGAACTTACATAAGTCAGGATCCCCATTTCAAAGATGGTTCAAAACTTTGTAAGTTAGATGTACTGGTTATTCACTTATTAATTTATTTACATGCTTCTTTTTCTTGCAAATGCTTTTAATAAGTAATATTTGGTCTAAAAACTAAAAAGATGCTTGGTTGCTGGGGTCCCAGTGGCATTTTTCAGAAAAGAATAGAATCGCATTCCAGTTTGCCATAGAAATTTTGGTTGATAAGTGAAAAAACTACAAATGGGATTGTGTCCGAGAGTGAGAGAATCCTGTGACTGCATCCTAAGCTACATGACAGTTTGAAGCTGAAGGATTCAGACAGGGGATCGACTTGAAGTAAGGAGCATGGTCAGAGCTGAGATAGCCAGGAATGCTGGGTGTATGGCTGGCAGAAGAACTTCACCTGGAAAACTTTGCACAGAATTAAGCTGTTGAGTTTTCTCCCTGGAAGCACTTACACTTTTATTTTAATTTGTCCATGTTATATTTGATACGCCATTTAAATCCAAAGTAGTTCATAAAAGTTCTTAATATGATGACGCTAGTACAGTAGCAGAGCTGATATTCAATAGAATGGACATTTTTATAAAGAAGCATTTTTATTTCTTTACTGTAATCTTAGGGGAGGGCGTTGTTAGCTTTTAGCCAGTCGAGTTGCTTTTTTTGGTCTTTCTGTTACTGGGGTTGAAACTTATGACCTCAGGATGTATTACGCCTCAAAAAAATTCTGAAGTACATATTACATTGTGTGTGTTAAACACATTTACATTCTCTTTAGATGATGTTTCCAAGTAATAACAAACTAACTTTCCTCATTTTTTTTAGTGCTCTTCTATGCTTTAGTATTTTCATTGTATATATATTAAGCCAGTGTTCTATATTGTGAAGTCTGAATTCTGGCATGATAGCTTGCGAAGAGTAAGACCAAATGAAGTCAGAGGAACTAGTTCAGAAAGATGGTATTAATTGTAAGAGTATCAGAACTGTATAATTAATGGCCTGCTTGTATGTACTTCCAGCCTTTATACTAATTGCTTTTATCTCCTAGAAAAGTGCTGAGAATGCAAAAAACCTAACCTGGCCCATTATCATTTGAAAAATTCTTATGATGGTGCTTATTCATTTGTCAGGGAAAACAGAGCAGGATGACACTGCATCCTATTCTCAGATGCTGAACCTATTTCTACATTTTACTGTTTCTATTTCTACATTTTACTGTTAAGTTAGATGTATCCTTGCAAGCAGGAGAATGGGGGGAAAGTAGAATTCTCTGCCCTGAGATCCGAATCAGCTAGAAGTTTTGAGTGGGAGGAAGAAGAGGAGATGACTATGTCAAGTGGGACTAAAAGGGACACAGAGTGATCAAAACCCAGTCTCTCATCAGCACCATTTTAACTAGAGACAAGATCAATGTCATTGCTTGCATGGATGCAGCATTGCAGTGCCTGCGTGGAAGAGAAGTGTAAGCTCTCATCTGTGACTATTTAATGTCTCTTTGCAGTTCCTATTCAAGTAGATTTAACTTTTCAAAGCTGAGAAATACTGAATGGAAATAATAGCCTATATCACTGTTGAATAAGGAAAAAAAAAAGGATTAGAAGATAAAGACAAGTAGAAGTGGAGGATAAACTAGTAATGCTGCAATGTAAATGTGCCCAATGCATTTATTTTAGTAAAATTTCTGTTTCCATGAAATGAGGAAAATGTAGATTGTTCTGTTTCATTCTGCTTCTTCCCATCATCATACCGACATTTTGTACAATGACAGGGCGATGCTCGGAGTAGATGTGATGATAGCGAAGTTGCTGTGCTCAACGTTGGCTCTAGGAATCCTGTTAAGCACTTAGGAGTGTTTAAATTTGCTCTGATATGGCTGCTTCTGCCAAGGTAAGCATTACCTGCCTTTGGTTTCATCACTGAGCTTGACCAATCAGTTTTGAAAACACTGGCAAGATTTGGCTAGGGAAGGTGCAGGGAAATTCAGGAAAGAAGCAGGGAAATAGCACAAAGTAGAGAAGTCCTAAGTATTACTGATGTGCATTAAACCAAATTTCGCTTCATTTCACTTAAAGCCAGCATTACAAATGGGATATATGTTTAAAGAACTTAAGTCAAATTGATAAATTATGTTTTAAATGTGCTGAACAGCAAGGATGAAAGAGATCAGAATGAGACCTGTAAACCTCCTGAGCTCACGTCAGATTTGATTCTATGAACCACGTGCTGGCCTCTATCCACATCTATCCAGTTCAGCCATAGCGAGAATAGCAACATGAAGAAATCTTTCAGGTAGTTTCTCTAGCTTCAGTAATCTTCCTAGCTGCGGTGCAGATCTGTCTGAAGTATCTAATGTATGTACATGCACCTGGCCAAGAAAATAAAACTAATTATCGGTGCCTTCAGGTACTGTATTCACTCTGGTGCTGACCATACTGGCTGGAACACGTGAAACATCACCTCTTCGCATCTGCCAAACTCCACCACCTTCCCTCCCACAAAAACCCAAACAAAGCCAATCCTTTTTTTTTTTTCCCCCAACTGATCACTAAAATTTTAATCTTAGGGGTATTTCATGACCAGACTGAATAGGCTGTAATTTTTGTCTTAATGCCTCATATTTGGTGTCTTGGATTATACTGAAAGCAGTTTTGAAAGAAGTATCTTCAACGATTACAGACTTGACCTGAAGTGGAAGAGTTTTGGTTTTGGTGGTGTTGGGAGTGGGGAAACCAGGGAGGCATTTGGGATTGTTTTTGTTATTTTCTCCCAGGTTCTCCCATTATTGAGTGGGGGGTTTTCCTTGTGACTGAAGGGTACTTATTTGAGTTAAATTATTTCTGCTTATGTTTGGAGACTGTTATGTAGTTAGATACACTCTGTTAAGTTGTTTGCCTTTGTATTGGTAAAGTGGTTTTTTTCTTTCTTTTTTTGTCTCCCTTGATTCATTCTTTTCATGTAAATGCCAACCTGCAAAAAATTAGTAGCAGTCAACAGAGATTGTCATTTAGCTCAATGAGTAGAAAGTTCTGTTTCTGAGACATAAGCATTACGTTCTCAGTTGCCAGAGTGCACTTGGAGTGCAGGATAGTGACAACACACAGTGGCAGATACCCATTACTCTGTTATGGTGCCATCTCCTAACACTGCAACCTGTGTAAGTGCTGTGGGAAAAAAAAAATTACACCTGCTTCAAGACTTGCTAGAGCTTGACTTTTTGCTCTTTCTGATAGCACGTGGAAAAATCTGACAACTTCTTCACAGGAGTTTTAATGATTTTGCTGTAGAGGAGAAAAATAGTTTTCAACAGTCAATGGGGGTGTTTATTTAAAATATCCCGAACTGTCACTTATTCAGCCACATAACAAGGTTGTTGAGGATGAATTGACAGAACTGTGAATGCAGATTTCCTGCCCACCTGCTTTCCTCCCTTGTCAGCCTTGTCAAATTTCTCTTGCTGAAATCGAGGAACGTTAAGTTTTTTAAAAGAAGTGATACATTCTCTTTGAGCACAGTTCCTTTTTCTTCCTGCCTCATAAATATTTAAAAAGTGTTAATCTTGTTTGTTACCTGACTGATAAGCACTGGGCAAAAAATCTGTCAGTGTAATTTCATTACGGGACTTAGATCAGAGCTTTTTGAACATCGTTACAGTTACTGGGTAGAATTTAAAAAATTACTTTGGAACAGATTCGCTATTTGCACTCTTTAGTAACACCATTATTAATACATACATAACCCAGAGTAGATGCAATTACAATTTACACTTATTTTGTGATATATTCCAATAGCAGTTATTTATATTGCAGAACGATGCACAAAATATGACTCCAAGACTTCATGTCATGGTTTTGGGTGTTATTCTGAGGCAGTGGAGTTCAGATTCTGTCAGCTTTACTTAATCCTGTAAATAAGATGCTTACTATGAATGTAATAAAAAGGATCAGTATGTAGTCTGTGCGATAATTTGGAATTTCTGTGTTTGCTGCCATTATTGTGATGGATTTTTTTTTTTAATCTCTCCCCTCTCTCCCCCACCGTGAGCTGTTCATTTTTGACTGTGAATACTACATAATTAGACAATCCTGGGAGGAAACTGGAACCTGTTTAGTAGCAAAGTTTATTTGGACCTTTAGGCATTAGGAAATCAGGGATCTTCAGTGATTGTCTTAAACTTTTAACATCTTTTTGGCAGTAGTTAGGTGTAGTTAATGATACTACTTCTTTAGTTTCTGGGTTTGCTATTAATGCGTCAGATGCTCACCTTTCAAAATTAATCTCTGGCTTAATTTCAAATTATGTTTTAAAGATTTTCATCACAAGCAAGAGAGCTGGAGATACAGTTTTGCCATGTGGAACACTTTCCATGGCAAATTCTATAGATGTAGTGGTTTGGTTTTGTTTTATTTTGTATAAACGGAGCCTGTCAGTTTCTACTTCGAAGAAAACTGGCCAAAATATTTTGAAATTATAATCAAAATGTTTCTAATAGCTGTTGAGGCACAATGTGTGAAAGTAAGGGTACCTTAACAATAATACATATATTTATGAAGAACTGAGGAAGATAAAAACAAAAAAAGAAATGGGCAGCTAGAAAAGTCATCAGCCCATGACATTTTATTACAACCTCACATCCTTCTTCTTGTCCCTTCTTCTTGTCCCTTCTTCTTGTCCCTTCTTCTCCAGGAATGCATGGGGGGAGAATAAGGCAGGTGACCAACTTCTTTTCCTGTGTCAGATAAAATTTGCATCCTTTATCCCTGTGAGATATTATGGTATAAGCCAGTTGCAGTCAGTTGCTACACTGTGTACAGGTTCAGGTTACACAAAGCTGATCTGTTATAAATGATGCACCAAATTAAGCAACTCTTCTCCAGGCTCTTTGGCTTTTGGTCCTTTTGGAAGAATACATTTCAGATTTTCACCCTGCTAGCTTCTTAGGGGTCTCTCTTTCCCCTTATTTTCTGCAGGCACAAGAATCTGAGAGACAGGAATAATGCCCTTTAAACAATTCATCAATAAACTGTAACCTTTTTTTTCTTAGCTTTTCCTGCATCCCCTGCATACTGTTCTCTATAATAGATGTCACTACAGATTTCTCTACCTCATAGGGTGCTCCTATCATTGCCAGTGCCAGGGTTATGGGATGCACCAGGCTGACAGAGGGGAGAAAGGGAACTGCAGGAGCAGAAGGGAGAGTGCAGGGCAGGTGAGATAGGTGGAAGTAGCCTGTGGGACAGGTAGGGAGATGGTGAGTTTTATATTTTACATCCTCGCAGAAATTGTTGGTGGACATCTTGGAGAGTGCTGTCTCCTTCACCCCCAAACCCTGAGAATTACTAAACTATAAATACATATGAAGAATAAATAGGGAGTGGTTGAGGGGGAGCAGTTGTATGTAAGTATTTGGACATGTACTGGAAGAATCAGAGAAAAGACGACAATCAGAATGGAAAAAAAGAGTATGAGTGTAGTGGAGGGGCAGTTGGAAAGAAATACTCCTTTTTGGGAATATTTGGAGTCCCTTTAAAAAGGGGAAGGAAAAAAAAAAAAAAAAAAGACAAAAATGATCAACTAGAAAACAGTGTTGGAACCGCTGCCAAATGTTTATATACATTCGTGAATCCTTCAAGACTTAACACAGATTTTCTCTGTGGTCACTACAGCATTAAATTAGTTAGGTCAGCTTACACTATCCAGTACCAGGAGGTATGATACCAGGCTAAAATTACCTTTAGGTATGTGTTTTTCTCTGTACCACCTCTGTAACGCAGCTTGCAGTTTCTAATCTTAGGAATTAAGAGTTTGTCAGTTTTTGTGGGCTTGGAGTCTGCATATGTAAATTTATGAATATTTAAAAAATAATTCATGGACTGCACTGAACTGTTTCATTTTTCATTTATCAGAATCCACCGTCTCTCCTGGAAAAATAGTATATTGAAACTGAAATACAGTAGCTCGCCTGATAAATTACACGGACACCATGCCAGACTGATATTCCCAGTCTTTATTGCATTTGGTTTAATACTTTTATGCATTTAAACTTTGTTACAATAAGTTTGGCTGGAAAAATTGGAACTATGGATGTGCATCTCTACAGCTCAAACAGTATGGCTGCCTTCCAGCATGGCGTACTTTTTTCAGCCTGAAAGAAAAACTGAACGAGGGAAGCTTTAACAGTTGCAGTGCAGCAGGAGTCGGATACTGACTGCAGAATCAATGGTTTAGATTGGCAGTGATCCACTGTGGTGACAGAAGGTGTCTGTAATAAAATCCAGTCCGTGAAACTAAACCAGATGATTCGGGTACACATGTAATTACCCATTAGTGATTGAGGGTGCCATCCTTCTTAAAATATTGCAGAACCAACCCTTGCAATCACATTTACAGTCTATTGTAGCGGTGATAGTCAGTTGTCAAGCCTTGTGCTTTAGCTGCTCATGAGCAAGACGTATTTTGTATAACATAACCCTTGGAAATAAGTGTCGCTTGCTGCTCTAACAGTGATATTTTTGCCATGTTATTCTGACAACAGTAGCAACTTCCCAAGGGCAGGCTGCTAGGTAAATCTGAAGAAAAATATAAATATGGGCTTCCAAAGTAAGTATGTGTTCGAGTTTTAGCATAAAACACTGCACATACCAGACCCACACTTACGATCTCTGTCTGCCTTCATGTTACTTCTACTCGTTTGGCTACAGGTCCTGAAAAGCAATTGCTGATAAGAAATGTTATTCAGGACAGATAGAAATGTTAATGATTATGTCAGTGTTACACCTGAGATTATGTAATAGCCTGTGTCTTACAAGGGCTAATTATATAATTAGACTGTGTGATATGGATGAAATACAGAAATCATAAAGCCCAAGCTAGAGGAAGGAACTTTGATGTGTATGTTTCGATAGAAATTGTTGTCTTGGATACTGTTTGAGCATTTGAAGTTGCAAAAAAGTAGAAATGCAGGATGCTTTTTCAATGCTTGTTCTGTCAGTAAATAATTTTTTTCAATGTTTCATCCTGCCTACTCTGCTAAATGGCCTATTCATCCATTTTTAGATTTCCTTTTACATATTTACAATAATTGACTCAAACAGGACCCAACTTTTATGACATAAAGCCAAACAAAATATTGCTAATTCTGAATGAAAATCTGTTTTCCTACACATAAGTATTGTGCTGAACAACACATACAACAGCCAAGAATTTTGGTAATATAAGTTCTTAGATTGCTAGAATAGCTTTTAAACTGCTGACTGCTAAAAGCTAGGGAGGAGAAAAACTGCATTATATCCACCTGGTTTGTTCTTTTTCCCTAAGCTTCACCTTCAATTTGCTGTCAGCGACAGGAGATTGGGCTGTGTCTGTCAATCTTTGGTCTGAACAGTAACAGCCATTCTTTTTACTTTATTCTTTAGCTCTACCGGTCTTTCAAATACAGAAGCATTACTTCGTGTTGCGTAGTGGAAATGGCATTTAATGTCACCAAGTTGAGTAAAAATACGTTTTTTAATGTGCAATATAATAGATAATGTTTTATTTTATTAGGTAACATTAGTGGAGGATAGAGTCTAGACTCGGTAAATTATTTTGAAAACCTGATCATGCTCCTTTTGTTTATTTTTTTTTTAAGTGTAAACTAGGAGTAACTCTAGTTCACTCATGATGTTAACCCTGCAGGGCTTGCTTAGGGAAAACAGGTAAAACGACTACATATGTACATGATCACATAACTTCACCTTATACAGGAGTAGTTATTGGATTCCCAGTAGATATCTCAGTGACGTCACCTAAGTGAACCAGGAAGAGAATGGCGGGAATCCTTTTCTATTCTGATCCCTTAGTGTGAGTTTCCTCATGCTCTAAAGTCTCTGTGCCAGGGAATATCTGCAGTCAGAAACTGCTGTGAATAAAGTCCTGATGCTTGCTCTTTTGGTTTCGGTTATTTCATGAAATGGAAGAGGAGCATCAACTCTTCAATGTTTGAAAGAAAGACTTTTATCTTGTATTTGAAACCGTTACTGTACAATCATTGCTTTTAGGCAGAAGGCTAGGATCAATGTCTGTTGTCCATTAAGGTTTTTAAATTCTTTAATATTACTGCCTGTATGGCAAATAGTTAAGTACAAGCTTTTATACAAATGCTTCAGATTTGCTTAGGAAAAACAGTAGCTCTCCGGAAAATAAGGGTAGCATTTTAGAACTGCAGGCATCTGATGTTCTACAGATACTAGTGAATAACAAAATTAATCCAATATGCAGTTCCTTAAAGAGAGAAGATGTAATAGATCTTACTTGCTGAATTAATTGATTTTACATGTAAATGTAATCCTTTTCTAAAGACAGATTTGTTCCTAAGAATACAATTTGAAGTATTGAGGTTGCTTAAATCTGATGGTGCCTTCTACCTCATGTTTGAAAGCTTCAAAGATGAAAGAGAAATTCATGATTATTTTGCAGTCAAGTTTAAATAATTCATTCACTTGCTTACTATTCAAAGCGTACTAATGAAGTGAAATATCTATCACAGTGAAGATTCCACAGTCAAAAATATTAAATATAGCTAGAAAATATAACTTACTGAGCTAATTTTTGATCATCCCATTCAGATGTTATTGTTGGTGTTGTGGATACTGTATTGCTATATAATTTTCCAAAGTGTGCAGTGCATTCGTATTGTTTACTCATTTGCTGTGCAAACAGACATAAGGCATAAGATCTTTGATGTGAATTGGAGAGGAGGTGTAGATGAAGAACTACAGACCAGAGCGAGAATTTTTCAGTGCTTCTGTTACTGCAGATATAACAAAGCTTCATGCATCTCAAAGCTTATAAACAATACAATCTTGTCTAACCAAAGGGACCGTACGTTGGATGTCATACTGGAATCAGTAACAGAACTTGCATGGTCTTCATGAGGGACAAGATTATCCTCCATAAAGCCACATGAGTTTTAATTAAGAGGGAATCTTTCCATGGAAAATAATGCAGTACAGGATAAATATCCTAAATTCAAACCGTAATTCTTCTCTGTTTAATGCTATTTTTTTTTTTTCAATCAAGAGTCTTTTTTTTTTTTAGTACTAGGAGGTCAAACTTCTCTCCTGAAAGAGGTATTTGAAGGGCTAGCACACTGTAAATGTAGCTACTGTAGCTAGTGATATGCCAAAACCACCAACAAACATAGGTACTAAGATTATGCTTTCATAAAGTGGAGACATAAGCATAAAATATGTTCAATGAGGTATCATCACAGATTCCATTTTAAACACTTGAATATGAAATTTGCTCCCGTCTTGATGGAAGTTGTGATGCTGCACAGTTGAATTATTTTAGTCAGAGCATGGATGAAAATGTTGATACAATTTAATAACTTCTTAGCCTTGAGGAAAACATAGTGGGAGTGTGATAATGAAAATGTTAAGTCTGATTTGTTCTGAAGTGACACTGTGATTGGCAAGATGAATGACTGGTTGCTTTGCTAGATGAGGGTTTTCTTATGAAAAGCTGCTTAAGATGGCAAGTTGGTGTCCATCATATACAAGGGCACTTTCATATTTTAGAAAGTGTTTATGATTATATTAACAGAAAACGTTCACGCTGAGCAGGAGAGAGTTTATTAGATGAAAATGAAGAGCAAGAAGAGTTAATTTTCTGCAGCAAGATACATACACTACCATTGTTTCAGACACTTGGGGTGAAGTAAGTGGGAAAATCTTGTACTAGAATGAACAGACAAGATTTCAAAGGAAGTATCAGGAAGTAAGGATGCATTCAACAATTCTGAAAATACCTTAGAAATCAGTCCCTAAAGCTACCTTTTCAAAGGCAGTTGGGATCATCTTTTGAATGAATCCATCTATTTATAAATACATGGATTTGTAGATCTTCTGGATTATGTAAATATGTGGATTTGTAAATCTTCTGGATTATGAGCTTCACGGAAAACAAATAATTTTTGCAAGTCCTTAATTGTCTTCACAGGAAACTAATGAACCCCTGTATTACCACTGCATCCTGACTGTAATCAGTTTGATATTGTGTTAATTATAGTATAGCGGACAACTGTTTTATTATTTGAGATATTGTAATAATACTTGGTAAAAACAGTAGTAATAAAATTGGCTACTAATGGTCTTAATGCCTTCCAGAGGATGGAATTAGAATTGTAAAACTGTTTCCAACTAAAACACTACAGTATGCAGTACAGTATGACTGTAATTTTCCCCGATATGTTTGTTGTTTACAGTGTCTGCCTCTAAGCTCACCCGTTATTCATAGAGTTGAAAGCTAAAGTTCACAGTACCTGTTAGGGATTTTAATGAGTGTTACTCTCTACATGATACTGGTTTAAATTCATAATGTTAGAATATGGTAGAAATATTTCATGTTCTTAATGACTGTGAGGAGAATAAGTCCGTAGCTTTATCACCAATTTTATTTTTCTTGAATTTTTGGAATAAATGGCTGCATTTCGAAGTATTTTTAGGAACCTGTTTAATACTTTTTTTTTTATAGTTATTATTGATTTCCATTCTTTAATTGGAGATGTGAACTGCTGCAATTCCACAGCATGAACACTTTCCTTATTAGAACATTAAGCAAGTCTTCCGTGTTCTTAGGTTTAGAAATAACAGTGGCTCTTCGCGTTTGCGAGGTTGTGGATAGCAGCGTCCTATCTCTCTGGCATAATTCTCAATTACTTCAGAGATAGGCTTCCTTTAATTACTTGTTAGAATATTTAGGAATTGTAAGATCTATTTAAGAGTATGAAACAAAATTTGTTTTCTTCCTCAGACTTTTTTTTCTTTTTAATGTTTGGTGGCTAAACATGAAAACTATAAGTTTGCAAAATAAATTTGAAAGAAATTAATGCTTTATTAAAGCCCATATCATAAATTAACTTCTAATTGTTTAGATGAAACAGTATTTTAATTTCCAGTAATCACAGGAATATTTGTTACAGTTGTATTCAATTTAAAAATCTAAATTTATTTTTAAGTTATTTATTGTTATGGAAATAATATAGCACATGCTAGGTTACATACTCAACTCAAATATGGATAAATTTGGAACTGCAGTATTTGATGGGAAGCTGAATGCCCATGTACCTTCTCAATCATTATTCTTTTGTTGGTTATAGTAGTTTAATTTTACGTTTCCAGTAATTAGTCCTGGTTTGTGCAAAGACTTGATCATGTATGAATCAGTAAAAGTTAGTCACTTAAATTAGTGGCCTAAACAATGACAAAAATTTCAGCTTGGCCAAGAAAGTGACAGGTTTCACCCATGGGTGTAACTGCTAGAGTTGTTCTTAAGCTTCTATAGGCTTGGGTGCATGGTTTGTAAACTGGGAAGTGTATGAGTATCTCTGAAATACTTAGAGTTAAATATTCGGTTATTTTTCAAGCAAATTCATTTCACATTATGGGATGTTTAGCTCTAAGTTTTTCCGTAATGTTAGCAGTAAGAGAAAATTAATTAGATTTTCTGAAAACATTTTAGAATCAAATTTTCTGGTAAAAGGTGTTAGACCAGCGCAGAGTCCCATTATCAAAATGTCTGCATGCAGATGTGTTTCAGGGTTTAAACCTTTTCAGATGTTCGTGTCAAAGGGGAAAAAAACCCAATTTGATTCAGTATGGTTGGTACAGAAATAAGAATGTGCTGGCTCACGAAGTTCTGTCTCCCATAATATAAATTAGAGAAGTGAATAATTGATGCCATTTTTGGCATAAATCAAAGCCAGAGTTTTTCAGGTATGTAGAAAATTTTCCTGGAAAGGCAAATTGGGAAGGCTGTCAGAAGGAACTGTTAAAAATTACAGCCAACATTTGGGCAGTTGATTCTGCATAACAGTACTATACTGCAGGGAAAAGTGAAACGAGCTTTCAGCCTGATTCTAATTGTCCCTGATCGGAATCTGCCTGATTGTCTGATTGGAGTCAGCTCGGAGGCACAGCATGCGCTGCTCACTCAGTCAGCCAACACGTGTGCTTTACCTGAATGATTACCCATGGCAGAAGCACGCAGCCTGCTGCTGATGGCTGGGCAGTGATGGACGCGCTACCTGATCAAATAATACATTTTACACTCATGAGGACTCTGCAGTATTACAGTCAGTGTTACTGGTTGCCAGACAAAACGAGCGTCAATGTACAACACTCTAGCAATCACTGATGTGTGGTGTGCTTGGTCGCTGTTAATTGTGACTAATGTATGGTGCTGTCTCAGTCAACCTAACTGGAAAACATCTTTTAGTTTATCATATTCAGTAACAGTTGTTACCTCTACAATTTATTAGTCTTGGGTTAGGTTGGTACATGCATTTGATTTTAATTATATTTTACAGTTCCAAGTGCTGTAGAATTTGTGATAGCCTGTCTGAAGACTAAATTATGCCATTTTGTTTCATGCCAACTACATAATAGTTTCTATTCAGTAGGAATTCAGGTTGTCCCATTAATAGCAAGAAGCTCACTTTTAAAGTAACACAGAATGAGGGTATAAGAAGTTGGATCTGAGAGATTAGTTCAGATGTTTTCACTGAGTAAGTTAACAATAAGAAGTCATTAGAGGATGTTTGAGAAGAAAACAAATGTGGAAGGTAAAATCAGACAAATTGTCTGAATTTCTGAAACAGTGACTCTTGAGAACCTCTTTTGATCATACCTACCTGAAAAGATTTGGTAAGATATGACATGACTACTCATTATTTAAAGAACATACCTTTACATTCATAAATAAAAACTGCAGTGCAAAAGAAGCATCAGTGAAGGAATGCATTTACTGAAAAGGAGGAAGAATACTTTGTAAATAATGGTTTTTAACTTTTTTTTCAAGATAAAACACATGCACACTTTCACTGAGTTCAAGGTTGTGTTGTGTAACATGCATGGGAGAATACATGAATACATGTTTCTGAAATTAATTATGCATGCATGCCTAATATTTCGTGGTTGTGCTTCTGCAGTTCAGCGAGCAAGCTGAGTTAAAACAAATCTCTCTGGTGACCAGAAAAAAACCAAAAGAATTGATTAATCGAGATTCCAGCTGAATAGAATGTTCTTCTGCTTGGCAAAATATTGCATAGTAGGGAAATTAAATGTAGGCAGTGAAGAAGTTATTTTTCAGTGGAGATGCTGTAAAATCTTTGACCTCATGCTGACCGTAACTCTTAGTACAAAGCACTACTGATCACCTGGGAAAGTAGTGGCACTGAACCTGTTCTAAGAAGTCCTGGCTTTCCATGAGCTAGCTTGCAGTTACTGTGCATCCCGCGGCTTTCATTATATGACAGACATACATGTAACTGCTATAGATATCTCTGCATGATGGTTTAGAGATAGCCTTTATCTTTTTTTTCTAGACCTCTGGAGTTAGTTTGAAAACTATCTATCTAGTGTATTTCAAGCATTAAATCTTTAGTTTTCAGCATATTGAGAACTCTGCGATTTTGTTTAAAAAATAAATGTTGTCCAAAAGGTATTGTTCAACTCCATGATATCTGAAGTTGTCATTTATCGTTTAATAAAGGTACTGTTGAGACATTACTGTAGAGAAGAATGTTAAAGACAGCTTTTGGTATGAACGTATTTAAATAATGTTGAAGAAAGGTTTTATCTATTAAACCATTGTTGTGCTCGATGATGAACATTAATACATTAATGAATGTATTACTGGAATAAAAAAAGCTAATATCATTCTTTGAAGGTGATGCAAAGCATAATTACAGCTAGAGAGTTAAAGGATGAATAAAGCTGGTGGTTTGGAAAATTAATCAATAAAGAATCTTTTTTTATATCTAAAGATTTACACTAATATCTGTGGTTTTTTGGTGTTAAGAATAAATAAAAGTAATTTCACTTATTTATTGCACTTATTCTAAAATTAAAATCTTTGGAATTAATTTGTTTAGCAATATAGCAGGGTGTCTTTTGGCATTCTCCTTTCTTTTTTTTTTCAAGTCATAATCATTGGGAAAGTTATAAGAAATTGTTGAACATGAATGAAAAACCACAAAGTTTTGCAGGAGAGCATTTTAATTTGGGATATTTATTTTCTTCCACAAAAGGGTGTATTTCATTATTTTCCTTTTACAGAATTTTGTGATTCAGAAGATTAAAATTTCAGCCTACTTATATCAGGCCAGCATGATTATAACTGATAATCAGCACTATTTGTGATGGCCATTCACTGATCTCTATTCAAATTTGTGGTAATTAACACGTGAGGATTTCTTTTACACAGCTAGTGTTTGCTCCTTTTTCCCAAAGCTGTGGCTTCCTCCTGTTGTAGAAGATGCTTCTATTGCTCCTGGAAATGAGAGGTGGTTAGTGCTACCTACTGCTTCTTCTCTACAAAATATTTTTTTTTTTTTCCCCTCTAATCATCTAATGAGTCATTATACATAGTGAGAAATGGGACAAGGAAGTCTTCTGGCTTATTTTACTTAAATACAGTTAGCTGCTGAAAAGAGAAGATGTGCTTACTGTGTAGTTATTTGGGGTAGAAAATCCATTTTAACCAAGATTCAGAGTATCTGCTTTGTTAAGTAACACTTGATTGATACCTCTTTAGCCACATTACACTGCTGTTGTCAATCTCTGGCAAAGGTTTTAGAATTTCCAAGGGTTTATTGTATACTACTTAGCACTGTGCTGAGATGTGCGTTGTACACTAATGTGTCCTATGTCATCCTTTATTCTGGGACATGTTGAGCTTTGCAGGATGAGTATGAGGATAGAGAAGAAATTTTGTAGCAGGACCCTATCAAAGGCTGCACTGGTTTATAAGATTGGCACAAGGAACATGAAAGTACACTTCTTAAGCTGCTGACTTCAGTTTACAAACGGAGGAAAAAAAAAGCGCTCACATAATTAATTTGTAAGGGGAAGTATATATGGAACACAAAGAGGAATAGCCTCCGCTGCATGAATCTGCTTCTGCATTGTTTTGAGATTTGATTAGAAGCTTTGATTGAAGCGTTCTGTCTTTCTGTTGTTTGTTAAGTGTGAAGACACTGGTGTACTGTGTGACTGAATACTCCATTTAAAAAGAAGCATGGGTAGTTAACCGGCCATTACATCAAGGATCCAGGTGTTGTGAAAAATGAATACCAAATCAAAGCTAAAGCCATCAGTACAATGCCACTGGCAAAGAAACTTCATGTTGCTTACTCCTGTTCTGCAACTGCACAGAGTCAGAGTCGATTACGCACGCTTACTCATCCACACCCTCACTGTAGAGTGTTTACAATCTGGTAGGGTGACTTTGAGGATAGAAAGAAGAGTAGGAGGAAGGACCGAAAAATTTGATTATTTTGCTCAAAGCTAAGTTCAGTACTGAGAATGCGTATTCAAAATGACAGCAGGGAAAAATATATAATGGTAATTCCAGCAGTGTGATACCTAACTGGTACATTTCAGTGTTTAGGGCTGGTAGCTATCATTAACTTGAAGTATCTAATTTATTGTGGTAGCTGGTGTTAGTTAATTTGGATTTCAAATTTTGGCCTTAGCTAATACTGATCTTACGTGCATTGATTTTCTTCTTCATAGCAGTGCTTACTGGATGCTTTCAGATTAATTCACTTTCTAAATAATAAATCTTGGTAGGTCTACTTCCTATTATATAGGGTGCCATGTGTTTTCTCTATCTAATACTAGTTAACATTCATCTAGCTTTTAAATGAGGTACTCTCTACGTTTGCTTAAAATCTGATCCTTTGCTCAGGTCTAGTCAGTTTTATTTTACTGAAAGCATCGCTGATATCCATAATTTTATATTTTCATGCAATTTTTACACTAGCTTCATTTTGGCAGCTTTTGGTTGTCTGTAATCTTCTGGCCTTTTCATATCCATATTTTTAATATGTTGGTAGTCACAGAACATCCTTATAATGCTGTTCACTGGACTGCAGCTTGGTGTTACGCTTTCAGTGTTTCACTCTGTGACCTTATGCAGACCCTTTAATCTCCCATACCTCTGATGCCCATCTGTAAAAAAAAAACAAAAACAAAAACAAAAACAAAAACCCACACCTGATTATTTTCTTCAACTTTTCCTTCTTTTTTTTTTTGAGTGTATAAGGCTTTGTACTTTGTGACCACCTCCTTACCAGTGGCTTCAGTGAGTCTAAATGAATGAGGCTGTCTACAGTGTTAGGCTTAGATTTAAGATTGATGGTACTCTTTCTTGTATGTTTGGGACCTGTTTTGGCAAGCACTTTAGAACCTGATTTGTGTTATGTGAAACTCTTCATTTAATTTTTTTTCACTGTGTGTCTTCTTCATAGCTGGAAGTGTTCTGGGTATTTAATTAGATAACTTTTAGTATTTGGTCTGTGTTGCTTTAATCCAGCAGTTGGTCTCAGTTATAAAGTTTAATTTAATTTATATCAGTTGTAAAAAGTTATATTTTTGCACTAGAATTTATGCAGTGAAAGTTTGACAAAAAACACTGGTCCATCGCTGAATTGCTCCTGTCAGTTCGGTGTAAATACATACTTCTCGAGCTACTTCTCCCTGGGGTATTAATAGCCATTTATTCCCTTCAATTTTAGAAAGTGGTTTTATCTGTGGATGCAGATTTGTTTGTCAACCTTTATTCTCTCTCTCTTCCCATGGTTCTGCACCTCCCCCTTTTTTTTTTTTTTTGGCATCCTGACTCGATTTACCTTTACCTGCTAGAAGAAAAGTACTGATTAAGAGTGAGGGTTCGGTTTGGTTTTAGTAGTATTGCTTCATGTTGAGAGGTTTTTAAAATGTGAATGATGGTCATCTTTTTGAGACATGGGAAAGATCTGAAGCATATTATCATGCTGGTCAGATTTGCTCTTTCACTTTAACTTTCACGTTAACCTACTTAAGAGGTCAGAAAATGCATATGGTGCTAACTCACATTACAGTTTCCAGGCGAAGAATATTTTTTTCCCGATATTCTCCTGTTTCATATTAATACCTCTGAGCCCCAACCTTTACTTTAGAAAATGGGCAGCTGGCCTTGGACACATGTATAGTATTTAAAACCTGGTGCTGTACTTAGTACTGATGAATTGTTGGCTAGATTTTTTCCTCTCACAATGAGAGTGAAAGGTGATAGTGTTTAATACTGACAGATGAGGTCAGGAACATGAGCAATATTGTGTTGTATGAAACCACTTGAGAGCCTCCTGTAAGGTGCTGAACTCCCAGCTTTACTCGGAGACTGCATAGCCTCAGCATATTTCAGGACAGCGATCTGTAAGATTCCCTCATTTTATGAGGAAAAAGGATTCTAAGGAAGTTGGTAAATCTGTTTTCTTTGTCTTTGATAGTATTAGGCAGAGAGAAAAATATGCTTGCCATTACATTAGTTTATGTACTGTGGTCTAGCGCTTTTGCAGTGCTGCCTTTAAATAGCAAATGTGAACAAAGGATTCATGTCTTGTTACTTTTAGAAAGGTATTTTACTATTATTGTCCTGGATATTTTTTTTTGCTAGTAGCAGTTCTTAAGAAATAACATTTTAGAATACAGATAGTTAAAGCTAAATGATTTGAACTAATATTATAAATTGTTTTGATGAGTATGGAATCTCATCTGTTTGTTTTTTTTGCTGAGCATCATATGTAATGTTATGCAATATCGTATGATGTATAGCATAGATATAGCTGATGTCAATTGATGGCAGTTTTGGTCAGATCTGGGCAGCTGAAAGCTAAGCTACCCATTTTAATGTAAATTTCTTAAATCTTTTTATGTGCTGGTATAATAAAAGCTTGCTACACCTGAGAAGGAAAACTGCTAGTTTTCACCTATAATTTTTGTTTGCTGCTCTCAGCTGCATTAATATTCAGAATCAGTATCAACCATAAAGTATTTTAAGATTTTTCAAACAATCAAACCCATTATTTTACTGAAGGAAGAAACTGAAGTATAAAGTTAGCATTGTAAAATAAAATGTATAATTGCTTTCATCATTGCCCGCTTTAGAATTTCAAAAGAACATGTCTTTGGTAATGGAACACAATTTCTCAGAATTCTTGAAAATTGAAAGGCTAAATTTTGTTTTTCCCAAAAGATTGTGAAGGACGAATGTCCAGTCCTTTGGGCTAGAAAGAAATATGTAGTTAGTAACATGACCCAACAATTGTAGAAAAGTGTGTCGTGTGGGGTTCATACCTTTATAAAGCTAGGTCACTATCTGGGAAAACTTAGTGTTTACATTTATAAGTTGTGCTTGGATCCTTTAAATGGAACTAGCTGCAGTGCACTCTTGTGAACATACAGAAACCTGTTTTGTGGTCAAGGTTGAAGGTCTACTGTCACAGAGTCAGATGAAGGATAAACATCTCTGCAGCATCTTCGGAGCATGACACCATGCAATGAATAAACCTGATTGAAAGAGGAATGTAGATTCATAAGATATGAAAGTATATGAAAAAACAGGTAGGAAGACTTTAGTAGCTACTATGTAGTTGAGGTTGGCAATTGCAAGTGTATGTATTTCCTAGCACAACTCTGTCCTGAAGGCAGACTTCAGAAATAAGTTACCTAGAATTGGTGAACTTATCCCTGAACAATTGCTCTTTAAAATAGAGGAACACAAGTCTTTGGTAACACCTTTGGAACCAGTACATACTAATATGCACCACAGAAACAAAAGAAGCTATCATTGTCAATAAATAATATTTTCGTCCATATTTCTTGGCATTAACGGTGGTGATAAACCAGGCTTTTAGGCTTTTTAAGAAAAACTGGATAAAATGTATCTCCTTGTTTCTCTCCACTAGTATTCTTACTGTATTATTTCTGTGCACGTTTTCTAGACCTTTTTGGGTGACCGAGGTATTTTTGTGCATCTGAAAATTATAAGCAAATTATCTAGACTAGCTCTACATGCAAAAGCATGTGATATTCCTTGAGTATTACTTAATATTCCCCAGGGGTTGGTACTGGGTCCAATTCTGTTTAACAGCTTCATTAATGACTTAGATGATGGGACAGAATGCATCCTCAGCAATACAAGACTGGGAGGTGTGGCTGATACACCAGATGATTGTGCTTGACAGGCTGAGAAATGGTCTGACAGGAACCTGATGATGTTCAACAAAAGGAAATGCCAAGTCTTGCACCTGCAGAGGACTAAGCACATGCACCAGTACATGCTGGGGGATCAACAGCTGGAAAGCATCTTTGCAGGAGATCCTAGTGGTCCTGGTGGACAAGCTGAACAGCAATGTGCCCTTGCAGCAAAGAAGGCCAATGGTATCCACAGATGCAGTAGAAAGAGCATTGCCAGGTCAAAGCAGGAGATCTTTCCTCTGTACTCAGCACTGATCATACCGCATCTGGAATTATGTGTCCAGTGCTGGGCTCCCCTGTGCGAGAAAGTCATGGGTCCACAGGAGCAACTTCAGCAAAGGTCCGCTAAGGTGATTAAGGACCGGAACGTATTTCAGATGAGGAGAGGCTGAGAGAGCTGAGACTGTTCACCCTGAATCTGCTGATATAAATATACATTTATATCAGCATGTATAAATACCTGATGGGAGGGTGCAAAGAAGACAGAGCCAGACTCTTCTCGGTGGTATCCAGTGAAAGGCCAAGAAAGCACAAACTGAAATGCAGGAAGTTCTGTTTAAATGCAAGGAGAAACTGTTTTTACTGTGTGGGTGATCAAACACTGGCACAGGTTGCCCAGGGAGGTTTTGGAGTGTCCATCTTTGGAGATCTTCAAAACCTGACTGGACGCAGCCCTGAGTAACCTGTTCCAGCTGATCCTGCTTTGAGCAAGGCTGTCGGAGTAGAGTATCTCCAGAGGCCCCTTCCAGCCTCAAGTATTCTCTGTTCTGTGATTCAATGACTATATGTGATCTGGCATCTAAAAGCAAGGTCCAGATAAAATTGGGCAAAAGATGATGGTTGAATCAGCAAACAGAGTACTTGCTTTTTCCTATACTGAAAAGCATACAAGGAACCGTAGAAGATTTTTGGAGTTATATCAGGAGGATATTTGGGAGGAGAAACAAAAATGTGAACTCTATTCCTCTTGTTCCAATGAAAGCAATGACGGTACAACAACAGGAGCATTTATTTTATGGTTTAAACTAATTGATGTGTTGACTAACGCCTTCTAACTCAACTACCCAAAACAGTGCTCACTGGAATCTCCAATTTTTACATGATGGAAAGTTGCTCTTCCAAATGAGATGGATTTTTAATTAGAATTACTTTCATTTTTGAGTGGTATAATTTGTCACAATATGACCTCATATTTCATAACTTCGAAAGCTGCCTAATTCTAATTTTTTCCACTTTAAGGGAAAAAAGCCGAAGGTCCAAGAAAATGTGTGCTAAGAAGTCACTGACATGACGGATTTCAATATCTCTAAGTAATTAGTTAAGTTATGCTTGTCTCTTTCATTAAAAGCACCATTAGACAGCCAGATGCAAAAGATGACTGTGGTAAATGGTTTTTCAGGTAATTCTTGATAATGTTAAATGTGGTTGTCATTTCAATTGATCACTATGCATCTTTTCTTAAATATCCATCCATCTACTTGAGCTGCCTGCTCAATAAATTGTATGTGGAAATCATTAGGATAATTTAAAGAGAAGAATTCTCCTTATGTAACTAGCTGCAGAATGTTTTCTTTGTTTCTGTGGGGTTTTTTTCATTCTCTCCTGAGATTGCTGAAAAAATCTGTACGACAGACATTTCTCTCTCCTTTGTTTCTTAGCACATTTCTTCCTATTTGAGGTTTCTTTGGGAAGTAAAATATACAATCAACGTGCTGAGCAGCAAATTGTAAATCTCTGCAAAGGGCCATACATTGCCTGCAGTCTCTGCTCATGCTTGCCTTTCGTTTTATTGAGAGAAGTGCACCGGAAGGTTGATGGGGGCACTGATTATTGTCATAGCACACGGCTGAACTAAGGCACACCTTCCTTTCTGTAAGTGTACACACTTTGTCAAGTGAAAGCCCATAGTATCTGGGTTATTCTTCAGATCCTTTTGTTGCCATATTAATTTTACCCTGTACAGAAGCTAGAGCAGAAAATGGGCTAAATTAAGGATTTTTTCATCTTGACTTTTTGAAAAAAGGTTAGTTGGTCACTTGCCTTTTTCAGTGTTGCTACTATATGAGAGAGGTGATGTGCTGATAAAGAATATAGACTTGCAATGTTATGGCCGTTACTGAGTGCTTAAGTAATACTGGCAGGGGTATAGTGAGAGGAGGGGAGAAGACAGCATGGCGCAATGACATTCCCAGCCTGAGAGCAAATTCACTGACAGGCACCCACTGAGTTTAATGTGCACATTGCTTGTATAGTGATAATGGTATTCCCATAATGTCCCTAGTGTACCTTATAGGTTCTGGAGGTAAGGTGCTTGTAAATAGTCTTGAGTAAGTATCTCACAGTGCATCTTCCACGCAGTATGTCTGCAGACTGTAGCATGATGTATCCTGTTTATTTTGTCTGCATGACAACCAAGACTTCACTCTCTCTTTAACCCCTCTGAATTAATCCCTTTATAATACTGGGCTTTCTGCATTTTCTTTTGAGTAAAACTTGCTCATGTAGTGATGGCCACGGACTGCAGTCCTGTAATTTCTAGCTGCATTAAAGTTTCTGGCTCAACTCTTTGTTGTTGCTTGTGCTGGTTTGGTTGGACTCAGAAATTGCAGACTGCTTTTGGTCCCATGCTTTGACATTAAAGGAAAGACAGTTCTCTCCTGGATGGAACTGTCATCGGTGCTTAGAAATTTTCCATTGTTTTCTTTCAGAATGTGCTGTCTTTCTCACTTTTTTCATTTATTGTTGGCTTTTTTTTTGACAGCCTTTTTTGTTTTATCTAATGGTGTTTAAGCAGGTAAACGTGAGATTCTTTGAATAGCATATTTTATTAAAACAAAACAACCTCGTCCTCTAGTTATGTGCTCCAGTAATCCTTTAATGCAGACTCCTTACATATAGTGTTATTACAGATAGGAAGAACTAACATAAATCAGAAATGTCAGATGCTTTTTCAAAGAGATTTTTTTCCTCAGATTTTAAAGGAGTCAGTATTCTAAATGTCTATTGTACATCTTATTTATTTCTTTAACATTGTTTGTTAGAAGCTGTCTTTGAAGGGGGCCTTTAAAATTTAGAGAAAGCAGAAGTAGTAACTTAAGTTTGTGTAACAGGTTTGAGTAAAGTAAGCACTAAAACATTTTCCACAAATGTAAATTCATGATCAACGCATCTAAGTTCCCTTATATGGTCTTTTATAAAGCATTTTTTATAAATATTTAGCATTAGTTTTACCCATATGCCTTTGAAGCACAAGAGTTATGAATTACATTCTTAGAGAACAGAAAGCTAAGTACAGTGGCCCACAGGGATAATCAAATGGGGAAGATATTTACTTAGGTCTAAAATATCCTAAAGTAAGGTATATGAAAAAGAAAGAGAACAGATTAATAAAGGCAGGTAGTAGTAACTCCTGTGAATATTTGATTCCCCTTGAGCGTACTAGAACTTTTCAGTGCTTTCAGTACTGCTCAGACCCTGCATGGGTGTGCATAGAGCTGCAAGCTAGTTGATTAAATACAAAAGGGACAGAAAGCTGAGTTTAGGGGGGAAAAAGGAGTCATTCGGGACCACATCCGGGACCCATTCGGATATGGGAGGAAACCTGAGGCTGGCTAGAGAAGATGATTTAGAGAGCTAGGCTATTTAAGTGAAGAAGAATTGGCAAAGAACAGGCAGTTTGGGTCTAAAGCTAGCGATAAGCTAGCTGGGACTAACGTGAAAGATAAGGGGCAGCTGTTTGACAGCTGGCTGGGAAAGCAGGTAGCTGAGGATGTGCAGACTGCCTGCTGAGGGAGCCTGGGTGGTGGATTCAGATCAATTAGGAGTAGGAAGGGGAGGGCAGAATTGTGGTGAATGCGCAGAAGGGTTGTATCCACTAAAGTTCACTTTCTTTCTGAGCTCTGAATGGACCATGAGACTTCAGAGACTTGCTGTTCCTCTGTTGTCAGGAAACCTCCATCACAGGCAGTCTTTGATTTTGTGATCCCTATGCTATATTTCCGGTAGATACATCTCCTTTGAGAAGGAAGATTGTATAGTGGAAATATCTGTATCCTTTTTGCCAGGTTTTTATTTGTCAAGATAGAAATATTCCCTGTCACTGTGTGTATTTCAGTGAAATTTTGGAAGCCTGGAAGGTCTTCAGGCTCATTGCACTTTCTGGCTTCTCCGAAATTCTCTTTGGCAAGCCATCTAGTTGATGAATGTGCTGCATTCATAATGTAGATATTCCCACCTACTCACTCTATGGCAGCTTTCCAAGCCATGAAACGGCTCACCTGGCTGGCTGCATCATAGTAGTGCCCCTGGTTTTCCATGGCTACTTGCAAAGTTGCTTTTGAGACAAGGCTGTCATTTGGGCACAAATTCCTGCAAACTTGAATTGGGTGAAAAATCCTGCAAACTTGAAATGTGTGGTTCTTCTTGGTTTTGTTTTGTTTTCTTTTGTTGTTCTGAACAATTCAAAGGAACTCTTCCAGGAAGTGGAGCTACTGTCATTCTATGATAAAGTAAATGGGGGCTGTTGTCATAGGACTTCTGTCGTTTTTTGAAAGTCATTATGTAGTGGATGGGATGGTGGATTAGTACTGGATCTAATTATTGCCCTAAGGATTTTCTTCTTGCCTTTATGTTCCTTTGTAACACTAGTAGTTACTCAAGCCATACTTCTTACAAACAGTTAATAAATGCACTTTTCGTTTTTCAGAGTAATGGCTTGAAATTTCTGTAGAAATATCTTGCAGAAATGCTGAGCACTTATAATTGAAGCCAATGGGAATGCTAGTTTGAATGGATGAAGTACTGTATAAGCAATCACCTTCTGAAAAATCATTTGCTAGAGTTATCAAGTTGGGTGTGAAAATTAATAGGATTTTTTTCCTTAGTCTGTGTATGCCTCAGTCAATTATCTGTAAAATGGAGTGATATAATCTTTCATTTTGCTGGCCATTTTAAAGATTGATTAAGTTTTGTGAAGCAGTCCTCTGTTCTGAAAAGTACCGTTGAAAGTTCAAGACAAATGAACGCGTTTAACAGGTTCACCACAGGTTTTAACAATTAACAGCAAATACTGACCAGCTGATCATTAGTAACTTTTCATTTATCACCTGTACTTAATGGCACATGGTTTCTGGGAGGGAGGGAGGAGAAAGGCAATAATTTAGAAACTGCATAATGTATATACACAAGTGAGGTGAATTCATGGTTGAGTATCCTCTCAATGATGGGTTTTGAATTCTTATGAGTTTGACTGTACATCATGTCTTCATGTATGTTCTTTTAATGTCCTTTTAGCTTTGTAAATCTAAACCTGTATTCAAAATGCAGCTGTAAAAGCAAGTACTGTTTTAGATGGAGTAAATTGTGACCTTATTGAAGGTGATGGAAAAATTTCCATCATTTGTGATCTTTTCCTCTAACTTTTTACTCATCTGTGATGAATGAAATAATATATGAATATGTGCATGACTAGCTTGAATGTCAGTTCAGAAATGTAAAAGCTTGTTGCTTTATTCCTCCACTGAAACATCATGCTCTGGCTGTTCTCATGTGGCACTCAGGTTGCGGTAGTTCTCTGAATGAAATCTTTATGCGTGACCGTGGTGCCTTTTCAGAATTCCTAATGTTACTCATTATTGCACTCCCCAAGAGTGTGCTTAAGTGACAGGTAGCTCTTCAACAATGCTCTTGCCAAAAACACAGAATGGATGACATTGGTGTTGTATCTGATCAACTGCATTTGGCGCCTAGACATGTTACACTTACTGTGATTGGAACAGCGGTAGAAATTCTCTTACTGGACACTCATCAGATTGTTGTGACTGTCCATCAGTGATATGTGTTTTAAATTTTGTCTAAGACAACTTAGAAATTAGTTGTCTCCAACTTGATTTCCCCCCCCCCCCCCAAAAAAAAATATGTTCCCCTTTTTTTTATAATGAAGAATGAAACCAGTATAATTGATTAGGATTCAAAGGGGATGTAAATAAATACTGAAATGAGCATTTGAATGTGGGTTCTTCTCTGAGTGATTTACATGGGATGCATATTGTCTCTCTTATGTGCCTCACAGATAATCTTGTTTCTCAGGTATACATTAGAGGTGCATCTGAAGCATCCTAATACAGAGTAACACTAATTGCATAATCAAAGTCTACCATCTCTTTAGACAAATAATAATGCTCTCAATAATGAACATTGAAGGTTGCTACATATTCTATCTTACAAATTCTAATTCTCTTCCCGTTTTGCGCATGCTTTCTTTGAGGGGAAAACTATCTCAAGTTCACTATATTAAACACACAAGGTATTTCTTTACTTGCTTTGTCTTCAGTTTCTTTCTCTCCTTTTTGTGTAATTTCTTTCAAACTCTACATCTCACTTTGTGTGTTGATGCCTGACATCATCTTAAATTGAGTTGTGGCCAAATAGAATTTCTTGTTTTCGTTCCTTGCCTTTTTCAGTAACTCTGTCAAAAATACACAGTTCTTCTCTATTTTCTACCCCCGTCTTAAAGTTTTGCCATTTGCCTGGACTGTAAGAAGAATGGTATTATATCCAAATCAGATTATTTCATCATTTTAATATTAATATTATTGTTACTATCTGATATTGGGGGGAGAGTCTGTTGTGTTGCTAAGTAATTTTTACTAAAAAGTCATGTACGTGTATCCTACAGGTTATAGAAGCTAATGATGAAAGCAAATAAAAATGGAAAGAAAACATTGTCTGCTGGTGTGGAACGGTATTTAGTTGTTACCTGTTCAGATTTCCATCTGCAGAAAATATTTTTTAACTTGCTTCTCTTAAGCTTTATCTACCAGGCAAGCTGTATTATCACTGCTGGTGGAACAGTGAGCTTCTAAGATTATAACTTTCACTGGGAAAATTGAAATAGGTTATAAAAATATATTTTCTGTTACCTGGAATTTTGAGGCAGAAAGTGAGATGGTCTGATTTACCTGCTGTACCTCTATTCTGGGCATGCAGCAATTTCAGCCTGTGTTTCGTTCTGACGTTCATAGTTCAACAATGCTAACTGATTGCCAAAAAACTTATTATTAGTTTTATATAAAGGGGAACAGTAAAACTGCATTTTTTGCAAGAGTAATTCATAGACTGATCCATAGATAACAATGCTGCAGTTTTGAAATAGTACTTCATAATCAGATTCTTCATAGAATGCTTCTGAAAACTCAAGAAGTTGATAACTGCAGTTCAGTAGGTAATTACACATGGTGTGCAATCCACTGATCAAGACAATTGGTACAAATTATACTCTTGGGCTGGTTTTAATCCAGAAAATTCTACTTTAATCAATGATGATGTTATAATTTTACATCGAGACATAAGATCAGGACTTGCGTTTTTTGTAAGCAAAATATTGAGTAACAAATTCATCCTTTTCTTTATTTTAGAGATAATAGTCTTGTAATGATATTCAGTACTGACTGTGGGACTGCAGAGGTGTCCCCTGGCACAGTAAGAGGAGAAGGCGATGTCTGCTCAGTCCACCACCTTCCTTCTCAGGTGAATTTGTCCCTTATAGTGCTATTATATAGTTCCTATTTTTGTTGCTTTCTGGTGATTCAAATTTATGCATTACCTTAAAATATTAGGCATGGACCTGTGGGAGCAGGTCCAGAGGAGAGCTGCAAAAATGATCAGAGGGCTGGAACACCTCTCTTATGAAGAAAGGCTGAGAGAGTTGGGGTTGTTCAGCCTGGAGAGAGAAGGCTCCAGGGAGACCTTATTGCGGCCTTTCAGTACTTTAAGGAGGCTTATAAGAAAGATGGGGACAGACTTTTTAGCAGGGCCTGTAGTGACAGGACAAGGGGTAATGGTTTTAAACTAAAAGAGCGTAGATTCAGACTAGATATAAGGAAGAAATTTTTTACAGTGAGGGTGGTGAAACACTGGAACAGGTTGCCCAGAGAGGTGGTAGATGCCCCATCCCTGGAAACATTCAATGTCAGGTTGGATGTGCTCGGAGCAACCTGATATAGTTGAAGATGTCCCTGCCCCTGGCAGGGGGGGTTGGACTAGATGACCATTAAAGGTCCCTTCCAACCCAAACTATTCTATGATTCTATTCTATGATTCTGTTAATACTGTCTGGGAAGTCCTTCCATCAGTTGTGTTCTCAGAGTCAGCCCTTGATTGTGGCATAGGAGCATGTTACTAGCATTTTCCTAAGCATCCAGAATGATACTGGTATTTTTGTTGTCTTTGGAGGTGGTGGTGGTTTTAACTGTGTGTAGCTATATGCAGAATGTAAGATGATTTGCTGCTCTCGACGGAGGAAATGTAGAGTCCCAAGTACATCTTTGCAGAGGGTCAGTCCCTCGTGGTCCCAGCTTGCCCTTACAGGATGGACCCACTAGGGCGCAAGTTACCTGACAACTCTCTGCTTCCTCTGAACTGCCAGAAGAAACAGGAAGAGGAATCTTAGTGTACAGCCCAGAGCTAAGTTTTATATATACTTGATTGTGTGTCGTAGCAAAAGCTGTTGTGCTTTTCTTCAGGTTACCAACCAGGTCCTCTTTACCATCCAGAAATAGTGTGTGGGCAGAAGAGAACCGTTCAGCCGTCTTTCTAGTATTCCCCATTCGGAACATTAGCTCCAGTTGTCTCCCAGCATGTTGGAGTCAAATAGCTGGCCAAATAACCAGTTTCCAATAACTGTCAAGTAGCTACTTGTGTCAGATAACTGCTGCACATGTACATTATTGATTGACTATCCATGAGCTTGCACTGGAAGTCTGATGAGTGCTACAGAGTACCAGAGATTCATTGCTTTGGTCATTGGGGCAGGAAATATTTGGAGGATGTGATATATCAAAACCTCTTTGCAGACTGTCTGGACACAGAAAGCTGAGATTGTGTTATCTATGTCTGAATCTCTGTTATTTAAAGGACTAAAAGAAGAAAGCTGTGAACTAAGCAAATAGATCTGGGAAATCAGGGACGTAGACGCCATAATCTGCCTGCCTTAATTTGGCCTTGTTTGTCCTCAGAAACATAAGAAGTACCTGCAAACAATAGTCTGTAGTCTCCATAATAGTGGTAGCACTAATTAATCTTGCTGTGAATTGAACAAAAGGTCCTAAAGAGCACCTGAAAACCATGCAATATATGGAGGGATGACAAAGTCTGCAAGTCTTGGCCCTGGGTCATGCTTTCCTAGCCCACATATGGGCAACAGCATGAAACATGAGGTGATTTATCTGTTCCCATTATATTTAAGCCTAAAACTACTATAGCAGCATTGAAAAGCTATTCAGAAGTCTTAAGCATTGAATTTTTTTTGTTTCATTTTTCAGGATGCTGACAGTCTCCCTGCTGATAGTTTGATAGATTGGAGTTTTCTGTAACTTTCCTTAGCAGGTTATTCTACCCCTCTCCAGGCCCATTCTTCCCTCCCTTGATTTTTGTCAGATTTAGATCTGTTTCTTTAGCAAGCTACTATAAAAATGTCTTCAAGTCCAATTACAATGTATGCTTAATATCAGCTTCAGAACACGGAGCAGAATGCAAAATGAGTGAACTATTTTGCATAGAGTAAACAACTCTGGATTTTTAAATTCACCAGAATCCTTTTTTATTTCCTCAGTGGAGGATCCCTGTCTTTGAACTGTTTGTGCTGTGCTTTGCCTAAGGATGTGTTTGCATACTAAGGGCTTTGATTTGAATAGATGAATAGCCCTATGTGATTGTGTTTTCCCTCCATTTTCATAATTATAGCAGGAAGAAAAAGTGCAAGGACAGTTTTAGCTGAGTGATTTGGCATATTTTCACATTGAGCCTTAGTTCTACTGCATAGTATAGGACAATGCAACTCAAGTAGATGGCAGAAAATGTGCACTGAGAATGATGGGAAGAAAAAGGAACTTTAAAGATGATCTCTTTTGCAACTGTGCAACAGTCAATAACTACAAATTAGTTACAGCTTGAGTGACAGACAAACAAACCTCAGGTGTACTCTAAAAAGGAACTGTAAAAAAAGGCTGCATATTAGTCACTCCGACTGTCATCTTTATATAACAGACTGAAAGAAGTGTGTTCTCAGACCGTAGCGATTTTTTTTTTTTGCTGTCAACGTTGTGATACTCAGGATTACATGGCAGTAAGAACAATAGCTGCATGAAATATCTAGTGACCTAAGAGAGCGCTTTTACTTACTGAATTTCAGACTCTTTGTATGCCAATAAAATGCTTTCACACCTTAAATGGTTATTGAATTTGCATATGAAATAAAATCTCTACTTGTCAGAGCCTCTTCAAAAGAGGTTGAGTTTTGCTGCTTTTGTGTTGCTCATCCAGATATGTGTGATGACTAAGGGATCTACTACAAACACAAGTAAAAAGAAACCTGTTTTGGCCATCTATTCTCTCTGAATGACTTCAAGTTGAAAATGGCAAGAATTTGAAGGAACAGTCAGAAATTTGAGCTTTGATTTCCAAGTATAAATGTAGATAAGAGCGGAGAGTGACAGGTCTTCTTAAACGTATCTCATCATTTGTCCTAAGTGTCTCTTTTTGGCAAGGCATTGTTTCCTCTCTGTGTGAGCTGCAGGCGTTTGTCTTTCATCGCTCAAAGTGGAGTCCTGCATAATAAATTCACCTTTGAAGCACAAAGTTAAGTCTGAAACTGATTTGGAAGGTTAGTTGGTTGTAAAGTGATGAATTAAAGGAGGAAATACAGGATGATAAATCTATCAGATTCTCCCTGTTCTATACAGAGAGATCTATACAGATTTGAAATTAATTTAACTTTCTAAAGGTTGGGTGTTTGGGTTTTTTTTCCCAGCCCTGGAAAAAACAGCTAAACTATCTCATTTATTTTGTTCAGGAAATGTGGTTATACATTCCAGTTCAATGTCATTTCTCAGCTGCAATTATAGCATGCTGTTCATATTCAGTTCTGCTTATTTCATACTGAAGTACTAAATAGTCAAAAGGCATTTAGGCTACTGTTTTCAAAAATGAAAGCTGGGCTGTCAAGTTATAAAACAAAATTTTTACATTTTTTTATCAAGAGAAAATATTCATCGTTGTTTTTCTCGATCGAGAGAATGGAACAGTTAATTGTACAATAAAATTGTACAATAAAAATACAATTCAGGCTTTGCAGATTTTTGTATTTTCAGACATACTTTCAAGAACATCAATCAAGAATGTATATTTGTTCAGTTGTGCTGTTCACCTGACTTCTACAGTGAAGTAAACTGAACTCTGGTTTGGACCTGTTTTCCTTCAGAATCTGTATCAAATAATCGTTTTTACAAATGGCAAAGTTTTCAGTGCTTTTTTCAGTGCTCTACTTCTAGGAGAGTTATTAGAGATCCACAGATCCACTGAGGTCTTCACAAATTCTCTATCACAAATATTTTCAATTCTGCAGCATTTCACTGTGTGATGTTTTATAACCTGAGGTCTTATTTCTCCCTGATCTTACTCTGCTTTATTTATCTTTGTCTATGTTTACATTAGCAAGTAGCACTGTCCAACAGGAGTGGATTTGTAGAGCAAGTCAGTATGCTCTCAGAACACAGTATTTGTATATATTCAGGGAGCTGTTCTTTGAGTTAGCTCTGGCCTTATCCCACAGAACAGGCCCAGTTACAGAATGGGGTGCATTAGGTGTATTCAAGGAGTGCACTTTCCAGTGCTGGCTCATTCGAAAGGGATCCTGTTAACGCTCCTTGAGAGGCTTCACAGTGTGAACCACATCGTGGTAAGGAAGGAAGATAGGAAGATTGGCTGCAAAAGCACACTCCTCATCAAAAGTCAAATTATAATGTAGATGCGCTATCTGTTTCTCTTCTTTTACTCCAAAAGCTCAAAGTTATAAAAACAAGTTGACATACGTTTACGTACTCAGTTCATAGCATGCAGCTAGCAGCTGACAGAAGCTTAGTGCAGTTCTGTTGCTTGATTTGGTTCTTCAATTTAATTTGTCAGGGAAAAGTTGTACTTTTTGTCTGCAAGATTTTCATTGTGAATTTATCACAGTGTTTGCAGGAGGGACAAACTGAATTAAATAATTTGTGCAAATTTTCTCTAGTGTCTTACCAAGCTCTGACCAAAAAGTACTTTTACAGCTGTCACTGTTAAAAATGGAAATTTATCGAGAATAAGCCCTTGCAAAATCCTGAGAACTGAATTTACTTTCTAATTTAAAAATGAGGAAACATTGCCACGTTGTATTTCAACTTCAAGGGCTATATTGGTGATACAAGATTGCATTTTGTTCAGAGACCACCGGGAGCCTGTTTATTCTACATGATCAACCTTGCCTACTGCAAATCCTTGAATACCATGACAGCTTAGGTCTAGTTGTCAGGTAGTAGGTAGCGACTCTTTTTAGATCTTCTTATGTCATGCCATAAACCATTGGTTACATGAGATTCTCGTAAGGAAAAGGACAGATTACACGTTGCTCTTCTGAAGGTTGGAAAAGGGATCTCTTGTGGTGACACCTTCTTGCAACATTTTTCGTTCTCATAGATTGGTGGTATCCAGCAGCATTGTAATTTATGTTAGTTTTTTAATTTTAATTTGTGTATAACTGTAAAGCTCTGGTGCCTTTTAGAGCTGGTAGACAATGTAGGCATTTCTGTGTTAAATTTTCAACACATTATGATGATGTTGCTTTGCTATTTAGCAGCACTAAGGATCAGAGTTTGACTCTATGTTTTATGTGCTTTATTATTTTCCTGTCACTTTTACCACCAGTCCATTGATTTGGAATTAATGAGGATTGAGAATACATCTAATGCATACTTTGTAGCAAACTGCTTTAATTACTGCTCAATTAATTTGTTACCCACTATAAGATTTTACTGTATCAGCTATGTTGTATCTAGTGATTATAAATTTAACAGTTTTGGTAGACTACACCAAAGTTCTCTGAGGAAAATTATGAGAGTGATCTAGAGCAAATGCACCATATTTTTCCTGGTTAATGCAAACCCACAATTTCTGTGTTCCAGCAGGTCAGTTACTCCTTTACTACTATCATGGACTGTTTTGTGGGGGTGGTAGTGGTTTTCTGTGTGTGTGTAGGGGGAGGGGTTGTATTTTTGCAAATATTCAGGTGCAATAACATCATACAGTTCTTACTGAGTCCAATATGAAACGCACATGGGGTTTTTTCTAGCTTTTTTCCCTTCTGATACCTTTAAATAAAAATTTGCTTAGTGCTAACAGCTGTCTCCTAAACTGATAATAAGAGCTGAAAATACATAGTGCTAACCTTAATTACATGCTTCAGGCTCTCATCTTTTGCTGCAGCTCTGTCAAATGCAGACTATATTTTGTCTGAGATAGGAATGTTTAATCAGATTGACATGAACAAAGTCAAGCTGAGGAATTCGCTCTGCTGAGGTTTTTTTGAATGTTTTAGAAAACTCATGTGCAACTTGCCTATCATGCAACTGTAACTAGATAAATGATCTCCATAGAGAAGGGGTGAAACAGTATGCTTGTTAGGTCTTCCTTAGCCAAATGGCTCCCAATAGCTTATAGTTACTTTCAGTTAATAGTGATGTGCCTTAAATTATTTCCTTTACTGATTTCCCTTCCTCTGCCCTCTCCCTTGTTCAAAAAAGCATGCTGCTGAGTTTACTTGGTAGTAGCTATACACAATTTATTATATACTTATTTTAAAAATCACCCTTTCTTTTATGTTGCATTTTTGAAACAGCTCTAGTAAGATTTGATGGTGAAATGCAGATAAGAGAATAAATCGGTTATTTTCTCTGAAAACATTAGGGACATGCACAAATCCTGTGTTCCTGTATAATCCTATAGATTCAGATTGGGAATAATAACATTTCAGATCATGACATGGCCCTAGTAGGCCAACTGGAAGTGGGAGCCAAGCATTACTTAGAAGGAGGGGTGTAGACAACCTAAGGGACAGTCAAATAGCCCTCTGCTGTCACAGAGAAGTACACAGGAAAAATCTATATGTATTTGGCAATTTGCATTAGGAAGTTGGTTGTGCTGCCTTCCTACTATCCTCTAGAAAGGCCGTTTGAGCCTTACATCGCTATTCATTAGCAACTGTCTTCAGGTTTTCAGCCTCAGTTTACTCATGCCCACTTTACAAGCTTCTGTTCTTATGTCAGTATTTGTCTCCTATTTTCTTTTGTTTCTTTGGGTTTATCTAACCATGTACTTCTAAGGAATAACCATGTTACATTTCCAAACTTGTTTTGTTGGGTTAAGCAAGCTGGTTTTCTTCCCATCTCTTCTTTCATGACATTGGCAATTTGTTTCTCTGGTCATCCTTGGAGCTTGCCTCCAAATTTATTCTAGTGCAAGTTCTTTTTTTTTTTTTTTTTTTTTTTTTTTTTAATGTGGATAATTCGAATCAGATAATGTGTTTCAGATGAAGTCTTTCCAATGCAAGGGGTTTTGTAAAAAGGCTTTGATAGCTGTCAGCTTCTATCAAAACACTTCTCTTGATGCATCTTAAAATTTCATTTGCCTTTTTCACAGCTGCATCATGCTGGTGATTTATAGTCAACCTGTGATCAATAAATACAGCCAGGCCTTTTTATCATTTTTAGTTGATGTACTCTCATTCTATATCATGGATTCATGTTAATAGCCCCTTGCCCTTGTTCTATTACACTTCATTCCATTTCAATTACAAACCTCAAAGCCACCTAATTTTTCCTGGATAATATTCTGTTCCTCCTTTGTATTGATGTCTCCCAACTTCATGCCATCATCCATTTTCATCATGGCAAGTCTACATTTTGTGCTGAAGCCATCTAATAGAAGCATTACATAAGACTTGGCCATGAGGATTTCTGCTTTCCTGCATTCCAGTACTGAGTTTGCTTACATATCATCCTTTAGTTAGTTTCTTACTCACTTGTGTAAGCCTTCAGCAATCTGCTCCTGGCGCAGGACCAAGCTGTCCCCACGTCCTGTAAGAAGAATGGGCGGGGAAGACGACCGGCCTGGCTGAACGGGGATCTCTGGCTGGGACTCAGGAAAAAAAGGAGAGTTTATCACTTGTGGAAGAAGGGGCAGGCAACTCAAGAAGAGTACAGGGATCTCGTTAGGTCATGCAGAGAGGAAATCAGAAAGGCAAAAGCCCAGCTAGAACACAATCTGGCCACTGTTGTAAGAGACAACAAAAAATGCTTTTACAAATATATTAATGACAAAAAGAGAGCCAAGGAGAATCTCCATCCTTTATTGGATGTGAGAGGGAACATTGCCACCGAGGACGAGGATAAGGCTGAGGTACTTAATGCCTTCTTTGCCTCAGTCTTTAATAGTCAGAGCAGTTATCCTCAGGGTATTCAGCCCCCTGAGCTGGAAGACAGGGACGGCGAGCAGGATAAACCCCCCATAATCCAAGAGGAAGCAGTTAACGACCTGCTATGCCACCTGGACGCTCAGGAGTCTATGGGGCCGGACGGTATCCACCCGAGGGTACTGAGGGAGCTGGCGGATGAGCTTGCCAAGCCACTCTCCATTATTTACCAGCAGACCTGGTTAACTGGGGAGGTCCTGGACGACTGGAGGCTCGCCAATGTGATGCCCATCTACAAGAAGGGCCAGAAGGAGGATCCGGGGAACTACAGGCCGGTCAGCCTGACCTCGGTTCCAGGGAAGATTATGGAGCGGTTTGTCTTGAGGGTGCTCAAGAGCCGTGTCTGGGACAACCAGGGGATCAGGCCCAGCCAGCACGGGTTCATGGAAGTCAGGTTGTGCTTGACCAACCTGATCTCCTTCTATGACCAGGTGACCCGCCTCGTGGATGAGGGAAAGGCTGTGGATGTGGTCTACCTGGACTTCAGTAAAGCCTTTGACACTGTCTGCCACAGCATTCTCCTAGAGAAGCTGGCGGCTCACAGCTTAGAGAGGTGCACTCTTCGCTGGGTAAAAACCTGGCTGAATGGCCAAGCCCAGAGAGTTGTGGTGAACGGAGTTAAATCCAGTTGGCGGCCGGTCACGAGCGGTGTTCCCCAGGGCTCAGTTTTGGGGCTGGTCCTGTTCAATATCTTTATCAACGATCTGGATGAGGGGATCGAGTGCTCCTCAGTAAGTTTGCAGATGACACCAAGCTGGGCAGGAGTGTTGATCTGCTGGAGGGTAGGAAGGCTCTGCAGAGGGACCTGGACAGGCTGGATCGATGGGCTGAGGCCAACTGTATGAGGTTCAACAAGGCCAAGTGCCGGGTCCTGCACTTCGGCCACAACAACCCCATGCGACGCTACAGGCTTGGGGAAGAGTGGCTGGAAAGCTGCTCAGAGGAAAAGGACCTGGGGGTGCTGGTCGACAGCCGGCTGAACATGAGCCGGCAGTGTGCTCAGGTGGCCAAGAAGGCCAACGGCATCCTGGCCTGTATCAGAAATAGTGTGGCCAGCAGGAGTATAGAGGTGATCGTGCCCCTGTACTCGGCACTGGTGAGGCCGCACCTGGAATACTGTGTTCAGTTTTGGGCCCCTCACTACAAGAAGGAGATGGAGGTGCTGGAGTGTGTCCAGAGAAGGGCAATGAAGCTGGTGAAGGGCCTGGAGCATAAGTCTTATGAGGAGTGGCTGAGGGAACTGGGGTTGTTTAGTCTGGAGGAGACCTCACTGCACTCTACAACTACCTGAAAGGAGGTTGTAGTGAGGTGGGTGTTGGTCTCTTCTCCCAAGTAACTAGCGATAGGACAAGAGGAAATGGCCTCAAGTTGCGCCAAGAGAGGTTTAGATTGGACATTAAGAGAAATTTCTTTACTGAAAGAGTGGTCAGGCCTTGGAAGAGGCTGCCCAGGGAAGTGGTGGAGTCACCATCCCTGGAAGTATTTAAGAGACGTGTAGGTGAGGCGCTTAGGGACATGGTGTAGTGGGCATGGTGGTGTTGAGTTGACAGTTGGACTCAATGATCTTAGAGGTCTTTTCCAACCTTAATGATTCGAAGATTCTATGATTTGTAACTTACTATATACTCAGGGCTTTTAATTTAATATCTACAGTTAAACAGCAAGAGACAATTAAATAAGTCCACAGGGGGAGTAGAGACTAGGAAACTGCCAGAAGTTTTCTAGGTTGAAACAAACTCAGTACAGCTGCTTTAGTTCCTAAGGAAAAGTCTCCTTATTTCTGCCGTTGCTAAGGCTGGTTATGTGTTTGCCCCCATTCTTTTTGGCAATTTTGTTTTTGCCAGAGGATGCTTGTGCTTTAAAGCAGATTCTGCTGTAATGCTCTGTGGTGGGCTGTCCCTAGCCAGCAGCCAGGCACCCACATAGCCGCTTGCTTGCTCCCCTCTCCTGCAGGATGGGGAGAAAATAGAAAGATGGCAAGAAGAATCATGGATCGAGATAACATCACTTTAATAGAGCAAAAGCTGCACACGCAAGCAAAGCAAAAAGAGGAATTTATTCACTTCATCCCATTGGCAGGCAGATGTCCAGCCTCTTCCTGGGAAGCCAGGCATCAGCACGTGTAACACAAATGCCATAACTGCAAACATCCTTCCTCCTCCTCCTTCCCTTGAGCTTTTATTCCTAGCACAATGGTATGGGACATCCTTCTGGTCAGTTCGGGTCAGCTGTCCTGGCTGTGTCCCCTCCCAAGTTCTTGCCTACCCACAGCCTACTTGCTGGGGGGCAGAGTCGGGAAAAAGAAGAGACCTTGATGCTGTGCAGGCTCTGCTTAGCAATACCCAAACCCACTGGTGTGTTATTTACACTGTTTTAATCACAGATCCAAAACAAAGCACTGCAAAGGCTGCTATGAAGAAAATTAACTCCAGCAAGTACATGCACGTGGAAAAATAATATAAAATTACATAGATTTTTTTTCTTCCCCAGAAAATTTGCCAAACTAATTAGCATACCAAAAACCAGCAACAATTTAAGCAGTGTGGGAAGGGGAGATACCAATCTACAGGAAAGTTTAGACCTTAAAATGAAAACTTTTTTTGTATACTTACACCATTTTTTCTTTCTTTTTGGCCTTGATTATTAAGTCCATGTCTAACAGCTGATATTGTCATGAAATCCATGCGATACTCATTTCAGTTTCCTAGTGAATACAGTTCAGTTTACGGACTGTCACATATTTGACTATATACAGTTTTTGTTCTCCCTCTTAGTTGTTTCTCATTTCACCAAGAAGTTTTAGACCTTTATTGTGCTTCACTTGACTAGCAGTGAAAACAGGATTTTTTTTCTTTGAGTGTGTTTATGATATTAATGAGAGTCATAAATTCATACTGCTTCCAGCTATATCTCAAAATTCATCTTGATCTAAAATCTCAGCTGTTCCTAACAGGCAAGGTTTCCCAACAAGGTTAGAGCTTCCCAACTACCAGAGATTAAAATCAGTTTCTAGTCAGTCATTGCAGAACTGATGGAGGTTCGAAAGTGATTAAACGGAAGGAGATGCTCTGGGCAACCCAAGAAGAGCATCTTGTGATAAAATTACAATCTCGGCGGGCAAGTCTGTTGTAAACCCATAAATCTGTAAGAAAGGGTTGGCTGCTTTGGGTTGTGAGTTACTAACATTTTTAGACTGAGGGCATGCAGGACTGCTCTCCCAAAAGTAATTAAATGGTAACATTTTTGGCTAAGTATCAGTGAAGATCTGGCTCTACTGTTTTGACTTCTGTTTAAACCTTAGCAGGGAACTGACCTTCCTGCTGAGCAACTGGAGTTGATCCGACATAGCCATAAACTCTGGAAATATTCCCCCCCTTCCCCCCTTACATATTGCAAGCTTCCACTTACCAGTCTCTTCGAGGTACAACATGAGAAGGAGAGCTCAGCAGGTATTTCAATTCAACTTGGGCAATCTCCTTAGTGAAATCTTTTCTGCACTTTTCTAATATTTTAGCATCTCTAGAAAAGTAATTAATTTACGTACCTAAAAATTATTTCAGATGCCGAACTTCAGGCTTTTTAAAAATCTTAATATACATTTAATTCCATAAAAAACCTAAAGGTATTAATTTCTATAAAGATTTTGTGGTTTAGTTATCCTTAAAATAGAAAACAATTTAATGATATAGGTTGTCTCTCTAATACGTATCATGTATTGTTTAGAAAATATTTGTGAATGTCTTGACTCTAAAAATCAGCTAGTATTGAGTATATCTAAAAAGCTGTTCAGGAGCTAGCAAGGCTCATTTCTGTGTACTGAAGGCAAAGGGTAAAGAGAGTCAATGTCTGAAAATCCACAAGATGCCCCAAGTCGATGCTGTAGTTGTAATGGCTAATACATTGTCAGATTTGCAGTCTAGTTAAAACTTTTCCCCTTGTTGAGATAGATATGTTCAGATGTTTTTAATAGTTACAGTATGATACAGAACTACAATGCTAAAGCCCTGTTTGCCACTGAACTGTAGAGAAGGGAATATTACCATTTTAGTTCTTTAATTTTTTCTTCTAACGGCTTTGAGATTCCAAAGGGGCCTGATCCTCAGCTGTTAGAAATCGGTGAATTTTAATTTAATGTGTTAGGCTATACCAATGTAACGAAGGTTTAAGTTTCCTTGGTAATTAGGTGCCCTTCAGCCTGAACTGTTGCATGTTCTGTTAATTCTAAGCATGAGATTTGGAAAGCTACACATTATTATGTAGATGATATTATTGAGCTAGATATTAGCTACATAATGGTATGCCAGGTTATTTAAACAAATTAGTTTGTATTTTCTATTTTTCCTCTGCTGGAAAGGACAGCTAGAGGTTGGTGCTGGCTTGGGAGACTTCGAGCTGCCATTCTTACTCATACCAGTAAGGATTTGAGAAGAGTCTGAAACAGGTGCCGGGAAGCAAACTAATAACAGTGAAAACTTTTGCTTATTGCTTATGATCCCAACCCACTAAATACAATAAGAGCTTTCCTGTGGTTAAATGTATTAAACACCTGAAGTGAGATACTTCTTACTTTCAGATACTCCCTAGAGAATGTAGCATCGTGATACAAAAAGCCTTCAGTCCAAAGGCTGAATATTTCAAAATGGAGGGAAATAACTGTGAAGCCAAAGGGAATGTCTGGTTTAGAAAACATGGGATTTTTTTTTTTTTCCCCTCAGCATTTAACCTTTCTGCATGAATTATTCTTGGATTAATTTCCAGCTGTGCTCTGAAAGTTGAGCCTAAGAGCCTGAACGCTCTCCCATTCGCAAATCATGCACTCAGAAAAGAGCAAAAGTAGCCAGTGCTCTTTGCGTCTTTCTGTTTCCCCATATGAGAGTTCATCTTTTTGACCAGAATTCTTCTGCTGGGGTTACTGTTGACACAGAGCACCAAGCTGGAAAGCAGAGATAACGTGTGTCACTGCTGCAGTTTGACAGATACTCTGATTCCAAGCTCTGCCCCTCCCTTTCCTTTTCTCTGTTGCACAGGTGGCGAAATCCTATTAGGACTGATTTAGTGAGTTGCAGAACAGGTTCATAATTCTTAGCTTCATTCCCTTTTGCAGCTTAAACAAGATTTTGAAGCATAAAATAAATTTTAATCTTTCCAAGGAAAGATGCTAATCTGAAGCTGGCTGTTGGCTCAATATTGGGTTCCTGCTGGCTTTGATAAGAGCTCATGATTTGTGGAAATTTAGCATGGATTGAGATGTCAGCTTGCAACTCATACTCCAGGCTTCCTTGACTAATGGGAAGTAGACAGGGGTTTATAGGTGGTTGGGGCTTAGCACCATAAAATTTAACTATGCAGCTCGTGAAGTTCTCAGCTTTTGCATGGGATCCCTCTTTGTAACCCACTGGCTTTCATGGAAGAGAAGTGGGTGTTCAGTGAGGTCTTAACCCCTCCACAGAGTCTTCTGCTACCCATTTATTTCCACGCCACAGTCCTAACAAATGCTTTGATTTCACACTTTTGAGCACAGTAAAGAAACCGTTTTAGCTATGTGGTATACAAACAACACTGGCATGTAAATGCCCCAGAGCACTAAGGTGTATATAGCTTTAATTTCAGTGATATAAGGCATCAGTGTTAGAAGGTTGGTTTAATTCTCATACAGAAATTAGCAAAAGGAGAATTATGTTCACTACCTATTTAGGATTAAAAAAACTATTTACAGGAAAAAAAGGTGTAAGAATGTTAACTGTTCATCTGATTTAGACTGGAAAATGTTTTTGTAGTTTACAGTGATTTGGCAAAAAATATGCATTTAAATTTTTATATTTGAGCCTTCAATTGTCTGTTCATCAGTTGCATAATACATATCAAGTCAGATTCTGTTGTCAGAGACACTGGTGTAAATCTACAATATTTTCACTGGAGGTACTAAAATTACTTCAGTTTCAGATTTTTTGTTAATGAGGTCAGGAATTTTTACAGTATTTTTTAGTGGTTGCAGATTTGAATAAAGTATACTGTTTTCAGAGTAAGTTTGGGAAGAAGCTGTCATCAAGACAGGCAATTCTCTGAACGTTGATAAGACGCACGATTGACACCCCTATAATTTTGTTTGTTCTAAGCTTCTGTTTGTTCTTGGAACTTGACTGTTTAAATGAAATGACAAGAGCTGTTCACAGTGCTTTTGGACTCAATTTGCAGTGAAATTTATGAGGCTGGAAGACAACAGAGTCCAGCTTCTCTATTAATGTCATTATCTTAAATGCTTTCTCTCTTTTTTTTTTTTTTTTTTTTAAGATCTAAAGGCTTGTTTTGCTATTTAAAATCACTTCTTATCCTAAAGAGAAAAGTCAGAGAGAACTTCCATTTCTTAAAATGCTGCTCGGAGCTAGCTTAATTTTTTTCTGTCTGAGGAATAGATCTGCTTTTTCATTCATTTACATTATAGCACAAACCAGATGGGTGAGAGACAAATATATGCTATAAGATCCGCCAGTAGCACTGCTGGATCAGAGTTCATTTAGAGTCATGCTGGCCCTGTGAATCATAATGTCTGCTCAGCCAAGTGGGAGAACTGACTTGTCTGCAGCAGGCTCATATATCAATTTAAAGAGGAAGGAAAGTTGCCACAGAACCACAGTTCCAACCAGCAGCACCACTTCACAGAAAAGTAATCCTCTGGCATTAATTTCTTGTCAAGGCTAGTGATGGGTTACATTTGCCAAGTAAGATGTGCTCAGCTGAACTGCAGTATCTCGGAAGCGCAATGTGATATGTCACTTTTTCTTTCTTTCTTTTTTAAAGAATGTTGCGTGTTGAAAGTGTTGTTGTGTGAATACTTGCTGTAAATTAAGATAACTATTCTCAGAAGTGCAGTCATTGATCTTGGCTTCTAAAACTCTCAGACTATGCAATTCTAAAGCAGTCTGCTCCTGTATATATCTATAAATCCAGTTTGTATATGAAGCAACTTTTCCCTTTTCTGGTCAAGAAGTATAATACAAAGCCCATTCCTACACAGGCCCAATCCTTATCGAGCATTTAAGGATGTGCTTAATGTCAATTAGGCATGTGCAAAAGTACTTTACGTAAACGTAACCTAAGCCAGTTACATTGGTGTCGGTTTAATATAAATTTTCATTCTGAGCAGACAGCATTTATTTACATTTGCCCTCAACATCCTGTATGGGCATATAATGAATTTTAGTGCAGTCTCATTTTACAAAGGGAAGCCAGAGATAAAGGAGGTAATTGTTCTGCTCATGGGTATATGATGAGCTGCCATCAGCACTGAAGCTCAGGAATCGCGTCCTTCATGCCGTGACTGAGCCAGTAGACTTCTCTTGCTTGTGGTATTCAGATCTCCTGATGACTGAATGCAGACTGAAAGTTGTAATTCACTGACCTGGTAACTGAATTTCCTCCTTACAGAAGGGAAAACAGTTGTTTGGGATCCAAAGCAAGGTGGAAGGGTAGACTGTGAGGGAAGCAGTACAGTCAGCTTTTAAAGAAAGTTTTGCATCGTTCACCAGGGTTATTTTTTCTCCATGTGAATAAAGAAGTAATATTTAGGGATGGTTTCTTAAGAAAATATTCCTTGTCTGCAGAAATATTTTCCCTTGTTACTATTCAAGTGTCAGGCAAGATTTGCGGGGAAAACATTTTCAATCTTTCATAAAAAAAAGTACGTCCTCATACTACTTCTACTTTTCTTTGCATTAGAGGATGGCATGTAGGTGGCTGCTGAAAATAAATATGTTATTATAAGTTCCCCCAAAATCCCCCAGTTTTTGAAGTTACTTGATGAAAAATATCCTCTGCATTTTTCTTGGAATACATATTTAGAGATGGAAGCAATGTATGTACTGACAGATCCACCATCTGTATTTCATTAGAGGTTGTTTCCTAATGCGTAAATGATAAAATGATAATGAATTTTTTTTTTTCATGACTGCTGAAATATCTTTTTCTTTCTTTGGCATTCTGTTTGTTATATATCATTTGTCACAATATCATGAGTGTCAGGATACCTGCTATGATACAAAGTTGCAGAAAAATTCTTGAATTAATTTCTTGTTAAGTAGCATGCTGTCTGAATTTCTTCTCACTTACATGGACTGAAATAAAAAGAAATGCTTCCAAAGTCAATGTTTTAAGATCAGGTTAAATGCAAGAGGATCCAATTTCACGCATTTATAAATAAATGTGTCTACTCAGGTAAACACATACAAGACAATTTTTATTGTTCATTTTTCCTTTTGCTTCATTACATTTATTATTGTTTTTACCAAATTAAAAAAAAAAAAACACACCACAAGAAATTTTGCAACTAAAACAAGCTAGAAAGAGAAATTAATAAATGCAGTAGGAATGAGGAGCAGCAGAAAGAATGCTGGTCTTGACGTTATCATCCAGTTAGGATGCTAGTCATGACGAGGACAGTGGTGAAGGCTGCTATACTACACATAATGTTGTATCAGTAATGCTGATGCTGCCTTTCAGTCACTGTATTTTCCACTGGAATTCCTGCATTCTGTTCTAAAAGTCTGAAAATACTAGCAAACTGCTTGTTCCTTCTAGTGTTCCTCTGTGTAGCAGTTAATCCCCTTTTTGCACTCATATTGTTTTCAGGCTTCCAACACTCCCTTTGAATCCACAGAATTGGATTTTGTGACTTGCTGAGAGCAAGCTGCTGTTCTACTTTTAATCCTTTTCATTTCTCCGTGTAGCATTCACAAACCATCCTAGACTGTCCTAGCCACAAGCCTTAAGTTTTACCGCAATTGTACCACCCTGGACCACCCTGAACTGAGTGATTCTCTGTGGAGAGGTTGTCGATACAAGGGTAAGCTGAAGGATATGCTGAGTATTTTGGAGAAGTATTTTTCACATATCACTGGAAAATTTGTTATTTGCCATGGTAGGTTCTAACTGGTTTCAGTCATAATCTTTTCAAATCTGTTCAGTCTTCCTAATTAGATGATCAGTTCTCCTTAATTACAATATTATTGGCAAAAAAATAATCTAGCTAATGGAACAGACTCAACATTACAAGGACATACAAAAAAAGATATATGTAAGAACGTAGAAAGAGAGATGAACAAATGCGAGTGTCACTTTTGCACATGACTTCAGGGTTAGGCTTGAGTAAAATGCCTTGAATAGCTGGAGCTGTGATTATTCAGGGTTCAAGTGAAAGACCACAAGTATTATTTTATTTACCCTTTTAAAGAGATAGACTATTATATTATTTTGAGTTTCAATGGAAATGAAAACAATAATAGGATGTCAGGAAATTTGCGTGTGATAACTGAGGGTTTTATGCTTATTTTGAACTAAATATTATTTTAATTCTAAAAGTAATGTATTTTTAATGCATTTATGTGATTAGGAGCTTTACCTCTTTTATTTTGTATTACAGTTAGTCTCTTACTTCACACTCTGGAAAAGAAATCCTGTTTCAGTTTCCATAGGGCTTTTGTCAAATGACACTGCCAGAGCAAAGAAAATCTATGTAAAATGTCTGAAGTGAAGTAGGTAATACATCAAATATTACTTTTTCTAGATGACAGGAAAAAAGAAAATTTCTGATATTTTCTTTCTGATGGAATTAAAAAACCCAAAACATTGCAGATACCCTGTGAACATCCAAACTATGACCTTAAATATAGTTTATTCCTAGTTAAGTATCTGGTGTTGCCTGCTGTTCTCAGTGATGTAACTTCAACACTGTAAAATGATGTTTCATTAAGGCAAGTCAGTCTATTATAGTTTGATATTAGGTGTACAACAGAGGTAAGAATCAGAGCACTTTTCACAGAGTGCAGAGAAACATAAAAGAGCCTTCTTTTTTTTTTACTTTCTCCCCATCTAGTCTAGTAAGAACTAGGATTTGCTTCTCTGAGTAACAACATTGCATTAATTTACCTTTTAGTTGCAAAAATGTCATCTCTTTTATCCTTGAAACTGTGGTTTTGTACTGAATTTATTGGCTTTGAATGTTCATCAGCTTATGACAGGAAACTGCTTTGGTATTTTGGAGATCACTCTTGTCACTCAAATCTGGGATAACAGAGCTAATGGGATCTTAGATATGGTACACTAAAGAAAATACGTACTAGAGGGCAGGCAGAAGCTCTGGATAGCTGCTGTGGAAGCACCTACCTTCCTAAAGTCTTGTGATCCCGGTGTGCTAAGCACTAATCACAGGGGAAGCAGAAAGATAATGATAACCTGGGGTCTTCCATGTTCGTTTTTAATGGAGGTAACAGTGGGTGCAGTAAGTGCGGGGTTTTTTTTCTTTGCTGGGTGGTGTTTGTTTTTTTTTTAGCATTGCTGTTAAAATCTGCATAATTTTTGAATGCATGAATTTTTAAAAACTAATTTTTATATCACAAGTAGCCCTGTGGGTTTCAGTGGAATTATGGATGAAGTGTATTGCTGCTGGCTATGTATAAGGGGACAGAATCCAGACCTGTTGCAGTCTGTGTCTGTGTACAGTATACTGTATATGTATTCAGTATGTTTTTCCTTGCTTTTTAGAATGGAAGTAAATTTTGACAAATTTTAACAATCAAACAAACAAAAAAAAGAACAAACCCCAAACCAGCAAAGAGCTCCTATGCAGTTTGCTGAGTTCATCTGCTTTGAAACATTAAGTTCACTAGTCGTGGCTCCGCATAGCCTTTGTGATCTTCATACCATTTATCCTTCTGAAACCCAAAGGTGCCTTTATGACTTCTTGAACACATTTACTTTGCCGAGCTACAGCTTAAGTCCTAATCCTTGCTAAGGGGTTTCAATGCAGAAGATCTTTCAAGATCAGTAAATCAACCACCATTATGGGGGCAAAACCAAAACAGAAATCAGATCACTGTAGGAATTGCATTTCTATGTGTAATTTTTATTTCATGGGAGGCAGGCAGGCAGAGTCCCGCTGTCAGCTTTGCTATTGAGCTTAGATAATGTTAAATCAAGCTATAAATCTATTTTAGGGCCATCTGCTGGGGCCTCAATTCTCAGCTACCTGTAGAAATTCTATAGAAATCCCCTTTAACACTGAGCCCATATAACAAGCACCGACCAGGGAATGGTTAGTGTGTGTAAGCAAACTGGCTATAGACAGAAAGAATTGCTTTACTTCCATCTGCTTTTAAGTTGCTTTGGGGTTTGTTTGTTTTTAATTATTTTCTTTCTTTTTCAGAAGCGCACAAAGAGTACATGTAGGATGTAGGATCATGTACTTATCTGTATTACAAGCCCCAGCCTAGCTGGGATTTGCTGTGCTATAACAATGAATCTTGGCCTGTGAGTTCAGTTAATTTTTTTCATGGAAAAAAACCATTTTTGTTTATTTCATTAAAGTTTTGAAAGTTTTTTAATGGAGTTATAGGATGGTTCAAAATAAGCAGATTCTCCCTTCCTTACCTTCCTTCTTTTTTCCCTCTCATCTGCCAATACTTATTTTTGTATAGCTACTGACAAAGGAGGAAAGAAGTAGTGGGTAAGCACAAACTATAAAAACTAAAATGTATGGGTTGAAGACAAAATCGAATCTGCTACTTAGTAAACCCTATTCTTCAGTGTTTTAAGGCTGTCTAGTGTCGTCTTACATTTTCATGTATGTAACATACTGATACAAATGCATGTATCAGTAGAACAAGAGTGGTAGGTGAAGGTAAATCTTGTTGGTTTAGACTTCTATCGGCTGATAGCCGTCACAATGGCAAAGTTACCACATCTGTGGTTGATTATTTGTAGCATTTTATAATGTTGAATTACTAAGTGGCCATAAAGACACAGATTAATATGAAGTGGAAATTGCCTGTGTGGTTCTGTATATTAACTTTCAATAGCAGTAGCACAGTAGTCTGTCTTCTTTCTGATGTTATCAATGAGTTCATTCCTGGAATAGACTGAAAGGATTAAACCTTTTAAGCATAGCCAGCACAAAGACGTGATTAGACGCATTTCCAAATTAGAGAACTCTCTTTCCTGTGGGTCTCATGTAAATCGTAATCTAAGCAAGTTTTCTGGAAAAATAAGAATGTCCCTCAGAAAATTCTGACTGCAGAAATTCAAATAGCAAACTGACAGTGTTCTTTCCTTTAAAGGTACTTTTGGATGTCTTTTCAATTTATTTATTCTGAAAGATAAGTTTTAGAGAGGCAAACGATTTCTTCATGTAGTAGTTATTCTACTCAATACCAGAGATTCTTTAGCAAAAAGAATGATGAATATGTTTTGACTGGAAGTGCTGTAGGATCTTTAAGATTAAACACATTCTTGGAGGTAAAATTTTTACTTGGATGCCCAGATTCATAAAGGTGTGGACTGAATATTCTGAAAAGTTGGTGGCTTTTTTTGATTTGCTTGTTCTGGAATTTTGTGCTTATTTTTTCCCAAATAGAAAGAGCTAGCTCAAAACTGTCACAGCTCGCTGTACATTTTGTTATGAAACATGTTGTTGTATAGCATTCAGTAACAGGATGGTAAAAACTAAGTAAAGTAGCATTAAACAAAACCTACACACCATACGTGTAAGTATTTTTGTGGTAGATGTGGCTGGGGTCCTAGACATGAGAATTTCAATCAGTTTTTTTTCACATATCTGCAGTAGTGGGCTAGACAAGTAGAGGAAGAATGACCATAAAATAATGTGAATTTATATTTAGGGTTTCCTGTTACTGTTTGTTTATTTGATGAATACTACTGAGTAAATTACTGGCACACTGTGGTCACACATAGGAGATTTATAAAATGGAGCAGGCTGAAATGTTTTTTTGAAAAGCACATTGTGTTTTACAGAGGAAAACTCTATCATAATAGAGTTAATGTGAATTACCCATGATTTGACTAGTGTTTTCTGTAAAACTATTAGAAGGCAATAGCATTCTGCACAGTCCTTGTAAGTTACCTATAGGTAGGTTTTACCAACTGAAGTTTGTATTTATAAAAATGCTGTATGGAGAATCAAACTTTTTTCCTGAACTCCTAATTTTGTTTGAGGATTTCTTATCTATTCATTTTTCTTCTTTGTTCAGAAAAATGCTACCATCTTAACACTTTTTGTAATGAATCTAGTCTTTGTTGAAAGTATATCCATTTAAATACAACTTCAGCATTAACCAAATCACGCTATTTATCAGCACGGTGTTGCTATTATTAGATTCAAGATATTAGCAAAAGGAAGGTGTTTTTTAATAATTATTTGTACACTTTATTGTGAATATATATGCAATTCCTTGTTTTCTTGAGAAAATGGCTGTGCCTTAAACTCTAACGGAATTCACATATTTTGTGATTTTGCTGTGATTGCCTATGTGGACAAACCTGGTGAACATTGAATACCAAAGAATTTGTAATACTTTAAAGACGGAACAAGATAAACCCCTTCATCAACATGAACCTTTGTGTGATCATAGCTACCTACTTTTCAGTAATTCCTTTTTCCTCTGAATTCTAACTCTCACATTGAAAGTGGCCCATATCTCTTGGTCATTAATTCCAAGCTGGATGTGAAGCAGGTAAGAGAGCTGAAAATAGCACATCCACAGTACAGCCATAGCAAGATTACTCTAGATTCATATAGACTGCTCTTCTTCAGGCAGTTTTTGTGAATGGGCCAAGTGTTTTACCACTGCATCTAGACCATTTCTGATGATTGTGCTGTGTAATTCAGCTTTTGCTTGGGGTTGCCTAGTCTCTCCGCTGGGATGACACCGTGAATACAGTGTTGTGTTTTGGTTCGTTTAACAGCCGTTCTAAATAACACAGTGTGGAACAGAGGTTTAGAAATGGACAACAGAATTTGGTCTGGGTCTTTCAGAGTTTTAACTTAATAGCACTTCTTTTATATTACCAATTTTACATTTAGACATACAAGAGTACTTTTATTGTAGTAACAGATGTCTCTCCAGACTGATGCTTGCATATTTAAATGGAGCTGGCATAGCATAATCTTCTTTCAAAAAGAGATTAATGTAACAGAACTTTTTTGTCTGCACAAATTAATTGAACAGTTACGAGAAGATGGATCGGTACTCTGTAATAATTACAGTTGTATTTAATATAATTAATACTCTATATTAGAATTGGTGTGAAATAGCATTATTCTCTTGCACAGTTTTAATTGTAACACTAGATTTGTCTGAGTAAACACTGTCACTGCATGCCACTCCCAAGAGCATCTGCCTCTGGTAATGACTCTCAAGAGCAAGAACTTTGCAATTCTGAGCTTCACAGACATCACATTTAACTAACATCCTATGAGAACTAACATCAAATCAATGGATTGCTTATTACCTGAGCTCTTTTGCTTCATTTTATTACTCCTCGTAATGGAACTAGTAGTGTGAAAGATATATGAGATAAGTAGTACACGCCAGCAATTTGTTCCAAACGTTGTCTGAGCCTGCTGGTGCATGAGTTTCTGAAGAAAAATTAATCTCTTTCTAGCAAAGAATTGCAAAACTTTTGCTCATTTCGCTCTCTCTAAAAAGAACTGTGAGGTTTTTTGGAAACTGTAAGAAAAAGTGCCCATGCATAAAATTAAAACAGGAAGTGCCCTGTCAGTGGAACTCAGTTTAACCTTTTTCGGCATGAAAAAATCAGTAAATTTATTTCTTATGATCTGATTATTGGAAAATGATATAACAGGGCTAGAATCAAACAGAAAAGATGCAATACTGTCAACACCTGATTTAATGCTTCAAGTAGCAATCCTGCTGTCAGTCATTGTCCAGGGAGGTTTAGGATATGTTTGTGAAAGCTATAGTAATAATGAGTAGAGAGCAGACAAACTGCAATTATCTCAGTTCTCAGTGTTTTTCAGAAGTGGAGTTGTAGTAGGTAGAATGACAAATACATTTTTTCTAATTATGAAACACATTTTCTGTTTCTGAACAAAATTCCTAACCAAAGGTGAAGGGGTTGAGTAAATATTTGAGTCTCAGCTCTCACTGAGTTCCATGCTCCTACAGTGAGTTTAATGCTTCACTGGAAAATTTGAGACTGTAAGTTACGCAGACTTTCTTCCTTAAGTCACTACTGATAGTCTATGTTCAAATCTTGTTGAGAGAAGGATAGGTGAGATGCAGCTTAAGTGATTTCATACTTTACTAGCAGAAGGATAGCCAGTGTTTATAAAGAGTCTTATCTAACTTGCTATACCTGCCACGGAGGGGAAAAAGCCCCATGCAAGTTCTTCAGCTGCCTGAGGAAACATGGAGAAAAAAGGAAAAGGCCAGTGGTTTTCTGTCAGTGTGACCAGCCAGTTCAGGTGAAGTTGCACTGCGAGGCATGCAGAAGAAGACAGCACGCCCCCTTTTCAACCACTGGCTTTCCACTCATGCCAGGAAAGAGACTGGCCATTTCCCAGAAACAGTTTTGTGACAAGATGTACTCTGCAAGGGGTGGAGCCTCTTGTGACAGCCCCTAGGCTGTCTGAAACATTGGAGTCATAAAAGCATACAGTGGAAAAACTCTAGCTGACAGGTTTAAAATAAGATGCATTATAATTTTGGTTGGGTATGACACCTAAGATTTTCATTAAACTGCTGGCAAAAAGTCTGGATGAAAGGGAGAGGGAGTGATTTCTGTTCAGCTAAAGAAATCAAGTGAAAGATGGTGAAAGGGAAGAAAGAGCATGTGAAAATTCTGTCTTTAGTCCAAAGAGTATGTGGGTTGAATAGGCAACTTATTTGTCTTTATCTGCATATTTCTAGTACCAGCTACAATATAGACTAATTTCTTTCCACTTGCCAAACTTGTGCATCTCCTTGCTTCTGCTAATCCCGTGTGGGGAAGCTTGGAGCACTAGACAGCTTGTGTCGCGGAAGTTTGGGTGGCCAAGAAAGGAGTGTGTGATGTAGCACAAACCGTACACGGCAAAGGTGATAGTATTGTGTGAGACTATGGTGATACGGTAGAGCATATATTTGGCAGTTTAGTGAGTTCCCATCTAAGGAAAGTCTGTGAGGACCTTCAAAGTACCACATGGTTTTCCATTGTTTTGTTCTCTTATCTTATGGCTAACCTTCTTCACTTTTTCCATTCTATTACAAACCCTTGGAGAATAATTAGTGTGGTAATTTTTGTGAATTAAGTATCCTGGGAGATAGATGAACATCATTAAACTATTATCACATTTAACATTCCTGTTGCCAAAAGTGGAAAGCTAATTTTACTCCTTTAAATTCTTATGGATTGCTTTGCTTTTTTGTGGTGGCCACAGGTGTCCAATTTATCTCCGTGGAGATACTTTCATTTTGGGTCTTAAAAAATATACAGGTCGTAGCAAGTTGGAAGTGCTTGCATGTGAAGATGGCTAGAATATCTAGAAAAAGTACTTAAAAATTAGTATTTTTAGCAATGACATTGATTATTCTTACTATCTTGAAGGAGATTGATTTTCTTCATGAACTTTAAGGTTCCGCCTTGGTCCACCATGATCGTCATCTGCTGGTGAGCAGTCATCTCCTCCTTTTTTGCAAAGTATTACTAGATTCAGCATGACTGACTGGCTGAACTGTCAGGTCAAGAGCTGACTCTGACTCTACTCACCATTAGATGATTTTTGACTTAAGAGGATTAACTTTTTTCTTGTTTATAACATTAAATTTTCTTTCATGAGCATGTAACTGTGGCAGCAGCCACATTTCCACTTCATATTTCATCTCTAGTTTTTCTATTAATCATATTACATTTCCAATTAAGTTCTACTTATGAATTTGTTTCAGTGTGGTTCTTAGGGGAATCAGTAAATGTGTTTTATAATTAAGTGCTCAAATATTAGAATTTAATAGTTTGTAATTAGAGGGTTTTTAAATTAGAAATCTGTCTTCCTATACAATTTGAGGAGCTAAAATCTAATTTACATCTTCACCTTAAGGAAAATTCATAAAATGAACTAAACTAAAGCAGTGAAATACATTTTTAATTAAAGGGAGAAACTGCTAATCAAGTGCAACTTAGGAACATAACCTAATAGTGAAGGTATTGTATAACATCATACGGTTTCTTTATGCTAGAGAACGAAATACAGTGGTTTAAAAAATTAGATGAAATATTACTTAAAGCAGTGAGTTTCAATTTGCTGTATGAAGTGTCCCATGGCAGCAGTATTCCCATTATCTTCAGTCTCATTGTAGAAATAAATATATACCTACTGAAGCACGTGAACAAGGACTAATAATATTTGCATTGTTCAGTGGCATGCATGCTGTCATGCAAATACCTGATACTGAAGGCATGTGTTTGTGTTTGTATATGTATATCTGTTTTTAGTTATTTTCTGAGGTGCAAGGACTCATAGGAATGTTATGGGTGGTTAGGGCTGTGCTCATAGTCAGAAATCCTGTTTTTTCCTTGGCCGAAAGCTCCCTTGCAAGCAAAATGCTGATTCTGTGGGAAAACCAGCACAAATTCTACATGGAATGTTGGCCAGGAACAGGTATTGAACTGGAAGCTCCAGAGCTGAGAGAATGATTTTCCTGTACCAGCTAAAAAGAGACAGAGTCCTGCGTTAAGACCAGTATTAACAGGGTCAGTTTAAGATGTAAGCAAAACAGCTAATTGCCTACAATAGCATATTGATGGGATTGGCCTTTAGGAAGAGACTCATGACATTTTTGTGCCTGACCTCAGCTTGGCTCTGCAGAAACAGCACCATGAAGATCCCAAATTACATGTACTTTACTGGGTACAGAAGCTTTCCCAATTCTTGAGCCTGGGTGCATGCGGAGGCTACATCTTGATCCAGTCTGAGCACGCTCTCCATCCTTATCTATGAAAAAAATACCTAGATGTGCAGTCTCAGTTGAAGACACAGGTCTTTTCTGGCAGCCTGCCTGGAGAACCAGGATATTAGGTCTCTAGTGCATCCCTGCAAGTAGGTCTAGACACTGCCTGAAGCATTTTCTCCAAGTTACTGATGACCCTGAGAGCAAACAAGCATCACAAACAAGCTCCTTGGTTACGTGCCCCAGTAAGAGGTAGCCCATATCTTGTATAGCTGCATATCTTGCTCTAGCTACCCTGCTCCTGCTTCCCTGCATAGCTGCTGGGGGGAGAAGTGTACAGAAAAGGGCTGCCATGGCAGGGAGAATGGGGTTCCTGAAGACTTGTTCTTCCCTTCTGACTTGCATCCCCTTCACCAGGGCAGCGGTGCAACATTGCCTTATGATCCAGACTCTGTGTCAAGGACCCAGTGGCAGAGAGAGGTCTGGAGCAAGCCGTATGTGTAGGGTCACACTTGGTTATTCAGGCGGAGGAGTGTGTTTGGTTTTGTCTGAGGTGCAGAGCACGATGTTGTCCTGGGGGAGCCATCCTGCCACCTATTCAGTATAGCCTGAGCTACTCGGAAAGGCTGAGCCAGATCTGAGATTAGACTCGCGCCCCGTGGGAACCTGGCACAGCAGGGGCATAGAAAGTGTCTTGGCAAGTGGGTATGGCTTAAACTCCAGTTAAACCTACCAAGCGAAGGTTCCTCTAAGTCTTAAGGGGGTTGTAGGCTATGAACTGACTTTCACAGTGGTGAAGTTTCTCTGCTGTGATTAATAGCAAGCGGTGTTATTTTTTTCGTTATTTGAGCACAGCTAAAGGTTTGTGCAAGAAATACCTCACAGAATGGTGTTTCCCTCGGAAGTCTGACCCCACTATTTGCCTTAATTTCCTTATCCTCTAATGACAGCCCAGGTGCATCTCTGCTTTTCATCACTTTAGTTATGGTTGCTCAGTAGTGGCTGATGACCCGGGCAAGAAGTCCTCACAAAGCACTGACACTTTGACAACAGCTACATTTCACATGAGGAGGTGGAATTCATGCTGGTATGTTCATGATCTTTGTCCTCTTGCTCGTGCCTTGTTGACATATTGAGGGTAAATCACTCAGATCTCTTTAAACACTCGGGTGATTTAAGGAGGCTTTTGGGTTTGCCACCTTTATATTACGCAAATTATATGACTGTAATTGCAATTACATCAGTACATTATATCAGATACAATTTTGCCTCACATTAAGCTGCCTTATGGTGCCAAAGAAATGGAAAAGGATCTAAATGTAAATGGTAAACTGGGACACAGGATCTACTGAAACTGGTCTTTATTAATTACTTTGGTGGTGGTGGTTTTGGTTAGTTTTGACATTATGTGATCTGACATTACTGTGTGCTTCTATTCTCGGGGGGGAGGAAGTGCACAAGATCCTTATTTAAAATGGTACTTTTGCTTTTTGACTAGCCGGATTCACATTTTCCACTGAATTATAGGTTAAAAAATTCAGTAATGAATGATGCTGACTTACTTGGCAAGATGATCAGCTGGTACAAATACCACAATGGTACGGATCACAGACTATAATAAAAAATTACTTATGTATTATGCCCTTCATTAATATTTCAGGATTCAGACAGTAAAGGGAGCGATTTATCTCAGTATAAGTTAGAATACTGTTTAATAAGATTTTGCGAGGAGACAAGATTAATGTTAATAATATTTTTTCGTTGACAGGAAAATAGTGTTAACATTAGTAACTCTCTCTTTCTGTTAAAAGTACAGCATTTGTTTTACAGCTATCCACAACAACAAGGTTAAACTGAAAAAAAAGCATGGACTATAAACAAGGTCAGGCCTATAAAAAAGTAAAACATGAATCTGTTTTCCTAGGCTAAAATCTTACTAGAATGAATATTCTTACAGATCTGAATGAAAATGATGAAGGCTATAAAGCTATTCAAGCAGAATAATTCAACTTTAGTGTGTCTTCATTCCAGGAAGTGTCTATTTCTTTTTTTTATGCTCTCAAACAGTGAATTTGAAACTCAGCTAATTAAGCTTCAAGTTTGCTGTGTTTTGTAGTCTCCTTGATTCTGAAAATACTACACGTAACTTCATTTCAATTCTCAAGTTTTAAGGCATAAATGAGCTTGGTGCAGGGTTTCTTGAAGGTATATTGAGCAAAGTCTGTATTCAAGAAAACAATACTGTGCTTGGGTAAATGTTTCCCCTTCAGAATATATTTGGCTTCATTAAGATGACACGTAGACAAGAATACGGAATATTTGGTTCCGCTGAGATACCTCATACACAGCTAAGGACTTTTCTAGGTTATAGCAATGTACATGCTGATGCTAATATGGCAGTGTTGTAGTTGCACTGATAATATTCTAATGAAGATACAAATAAGGTTTGTATCAATTCAAGAATTGATAAATTATCTAAATTAATGTACTTCATATAGTGTACTCTACAAATATGCACAAGAGTAGTTAGGTGTGTAATTACTTTTATGCATATATTATGATCAAAACATGGTATATATAAAAGTTTATGTGCACATACTTAAAAACTCTGAATTTTTGATATGTCCCAAAGCATAATGGCATATTGAGCTACTATCTTTCACGTATGTGTAATACAAAGAATATTGTTCAATACCAGCGTTCAGAAATTCTATGTCAGTCCACATGTGCGTATCCACACAAACAGCATATCTGGGGCAAAGCTCTGGCATAACAAGAACCTCTGCGGTTGATGACTTCCCGTTCTAACTTGTTCTCTGTTCATATGCAAACAATACAGTCTTTACATCGCCCACACCCCTGCTGAATTTCCTGACTACCTGTCTCTATGGTTTTTCTACCTCTGTGAGTATTTAATTAATTATGGAAGGAAGAGCAACTAAAGCTGCAGAAATAGAAGAGCATAACTGGTAGTCATAAACTGGTAGTAAAGAATCCTGTCTAAATTTCTCAAGGAAGGGACTTCTATTTTTGATTTTCCCTTCTCAATGTGTGGAGTATTTTGCTAGAAATTCCTAGATTCACATGTAAAAAACATGCTTTCACATGAAGAACAAAATATGGCTAAAACAATGGGAGGATATGTCTTTCAGTGTTTTCTTGTTTTGGCTCTTGCTTATTTTGAATAAGCAATTAAAAATATCAGGATTCGTATGCACAGCTGTGAAAGTAAATGTTGGACACAACTAAGCACATAATATCAAAATTTTCTTCCACTGTAAATGTTCAACCCTCCCTAAACTCTGTTTGTTACGAGTTTGTCTAAGGCAGAATCTTGCCTGTAGCCAACATAATTGTTAAATATCGCCTTTGAATGTAAGTCTCAGAAAATGTTTGAACAATGTTTCATGCAATTGGGTCTACAAAGACTTGGCCTGATATTTGTAGATCTGCACAGTTGCATATTATGTGACCCAGAACAAAACATACTTGTTGCTGCGCAGCTGGAATGCACAGATTAAAAATACTTAAGAGTTGGTTATCTATACCTATCTAAGAAGTTGGATTTGCTTGTATGAGTATTCTAGTTCAGAGCTATAGCTGCAGCTCTTTCTTTGATTGGAGCATGTCCATTTTATGTTAGGGGAGTCCAATGTGAAATACTGGGTACCAACTGGTAACTGCATGCAATACACATGTATGTATGTGCATACGCACACGCATACATTCTTTCCCCTTCACCATCCACAAAGGCTGCAGAGTATATTTGTGCAAGCAGTTCTATGGATGTCACTTGGACTGGTCATATAAGCATGGTCCACATGGTCTAATGTAGAGAAGTGTAGTTTTGTGAGTACTGCTACCATGCTCTGTGATGAAGCAAGTAAGGGTTAAAATAATTCTGAGTATTCAAGGTTCTTGCTATTTTGCTAATAGATGCCGATTCCCTTTATGGTTTTGTCCTTGCATTTAAAGATTCTGCGGTCTTACGGAAATACCAACAGAAGAGAATGTATCAGTCCCTTAGAGTCTGTTATTTCCACACATGGAAATTGTGTGTATTTATGGATTCTAATGAACAGTTTATTTTTGAAGAAATTCTTTATTCTCTGTGCAGAGAATCTGAAGAGGGTTGGGAAATGTGCAAGGCTTTCTGTGGGAGGAAGAATATCAGATTACTTGCTTCTACATGTCTACTGAGTTTTGAAAAGTCCAATTTTAGCTCCTCTAAGATGGAATCAAAGCTCCTGAAAAATTCTAATCATGGCTGTCAGATTGATGTTTGCTTGAAACAAACACCAGCAGTAAATATGGCCTGCAAGATTTATTCAGGGAATAAAGCATAACATTTACACAGAAAGAGGGCAGCATTAGAGTGAAGAGAGATGATCAGAGCTGACCTTTGGCAAGCAGCACAAATTTCTAAGTATGAATGCCCCAGTCAAATAGATTAGTTTCCAGAACAGTTAATTCCTCATGAAAGAGAAGGTCAGACAGAGAGCATATGTGGGACCATTTTGAGCTTAATTTATTTTAGTGTATTAAACAAAAATGCCAGATTGCATTTTACCAAACATTCTTTAAGACAACTAATTGGTAGAGTGATAAAAAATATTTTAGAAGTATAAACCTAAAGCCAAATTACTTCAAAAACTGGTAAGGAACTGTCACTGGAGGAAGAGGAATTGGTTTGACTGAACTGGAGGTCCTTGATTCAAGAAACTTGATTTTTCAAAGTCTTCCTTGGGCTTTGGATGAATGTCTTTGGGTAAATGTTGTTTTCTTCAGTTTTAGCTCTGTGAAATGGGAATGGCAATAAAGCTTTTTAGTGTTACTATTATTGTTGCGTAAGTTACTCAGATTTTTTGGGGTGTTCAAAACTCTCTCTGCAGTTATTTTCGTTTTGTGTTGTGTTTTGTTGGTTTTTTTAGTGGTCAGTGTTGTTCTACAGAGCAGGTAGCCTTTTCATCTTGCAGATCTGTACTGAGGATTGTAATTTATGCTCCACATAAAATGGCTTTGCTACAAATGTGATCCTTATCTCACATGAAATGGCTTGCTGTAAGTGTGACACAGTGACATTAGTGTGAGCCAGTCAGCTTGCCAGATTGCTATTAGTTTGTAATAAACATTTAGAAAAATGAAGCATCATTAAAGGAAATCAGCTGTTTCATGTAGCTGCTGCATATTTATAGACACTCTGCTTACAGGAATTAATTAGTCCCTGACTAGGGGAAGCATACAGTATCTCCACCTCTTGGCATCTTTCCATTCTGTTTCTTCTTTTGCTATCCTCTACTGTACTGGCATTCACAGGATGAAATGAATAATTTTCAAAACCACTTGGTGTATAACACAAAAGTGATTGCAATACAACTTTAACGTAGGTATTCCTCAGTACTTATTCACAGCAGAAGACCATTACCTTATGACAATCTTCTATTCTAATAATATTATCTCTTAATTAAAGAACAAGCATTATGCAGGCTGTGTTATCCAGCCAAAAAATTAGTTGTTTTGGTTTTTGTTTTGCCTCTTCGGGCAGAATTAACTGCTGTTCTGTGATTATATAACCAGAAACTAGTCTGAGCAGTCAGACTGATGTTACATTAAATTAGTTATTTACTGATGTGATTTTAATATCATTCCAAACCCCTTTCAGATACTTGCCTAGATGAAAGTTGGCATTGAGAGCCTTCTTTAAATTAATATTTCAGTCCTAGATTCATCTTTGTCAAAACCTTCAGTTTTCTTGTTTGGTGCCAGTAAAGTAACTTTCTGCTTTGTCAAAGGGTTACTCATGGCAGCAATTTAAGAAATACTTAGATATTCTTTAAGTGTATTCTGTATTTTTAAAATTTCCTATTTTGCCCAGCCATCTGTCAGTTGTATACCTTTATGCTTAAAGAACACTGCAGAATAGATTAGATCAACTCCTTAGAGTGAAGGTGAATACTTCTGAAGTAACGATTTCGGTTAGTTCATGCCTTTTCTTCTTAAGGCATTCAAAATCTGGACTGCTAGAACAAGTAATTGAATTCATTATATAAAATACAACAATTATCAAAAAGTGGGAATTGCAATTTGAAAGAGTCATTCATTATGCATAGCTGGAGATTACAGGAGAGCAGAAGGGAATGCATTTGACGTCAGCATGGAAAACAAAACATTATTTTTTGCTTAGCAAATTAATGACAAATAATGGTAAAACATAACTGAACCGTTGTCCAGAATCAGATGCTCTTGAGTGTCATTCCCCCACATTTTTCCAAAAGGTTCTTCGGACTAGTACATTCCTCAAGTAAATCAGACTAACCACAAGAAAAGTTTTCAATGGGTGTTAGCCATTGATGTGAGTTTGATCAAAGAGATGAGATGAGATCAGATGAGAATCAAGCGGGATTTCCAAGGAAGATAACACACCAATAAACAGCAAACGCTTTGCAGTAGCATCACGTAATACAAGTTAGTGGATATCTTTCTGGTGCACTTGTGGTCAAATATCAATACAAATTCCTGACAGAACAATTGCAGATCTTAAGTAACACTGGTAGAAAACGGGTCCAGCTGCTGTTGGTTGTAATGGTTTTATTAGCAGCATTTTGTAAGTGTCACTCAGTGCACACTGGCATTGTTTAAAGCCGTTGGGCATCCAGCAACACTGCGAGATAGGTAGGAGTGTGCAAATGAATCTCTGCAGTCTGACTTAGTATGTTGTATTTTTTAGAAAGTGTCATAGCTGTATTTGGAGCTTCATGGTATGCACTAAAAACCAAAGCCCACCTTTTTAGAGGTCATAGTTAAAGAATTAGAGCATAATGGGTAATGAGAATTATTTTTCTGGACAGAAGAGGAAAGCAGGTGAATGGCAGTTTCTAATAGCAATTCAATGCCTTTATCACCTCCAGATTAATAGTCAGTTATGTCAGTCTTTTCAGTAAATTAACATTCACTTGATAATTTTAACATTACAACTTTACGTTACACTGAACTTTTACATTACAACTTTAACATTGAAGTTCATTAAAACAGGAGTAGTATTTTTAATAGAACAGCAGCAACAACAAGGAAATCTGAAATCACTTTGATACAAGCAGGTATTCTTATGCAGGAAAGCTGTACTGTTGGGGCAATGGAGTAGGCCTGAGTAGGGAAATGAGCACCACATCAAGAAAGGCGTCTTTCTTACAGCTACACAACAGATTGGTATGGAACAGAAGCTTCTGTGCAGTGCCCTGACCATTAGGCTGTGCAAATTACTCTCTGTTCCTGGGTTCCCAATGAATGGTTTAATTTAAAACTGACCTCTCTGCTGCACACACCAGATAGTTGGAGTAGTATTGGAGCTGTAACTGGACAGTAGGTGCCTTTTCCGTGAAGTAATACTATAGTGCACAGAGGTTCTTGGGCACAGTACTATAGTGATGTGACATTTCTGCAGATCACAAAGCAGATTCTTAAATCAAACTTGTCCTTGATGATCACTCGGTATGATAATAGATGAGATTTTAGCTACTCTTATGCTATCTAATAAATGTCTTCTCTTGTGCACTCGCCTTTTTCACCTACCCATGGGATTATTGTTGTACTCTAATAAAACATCAGGAGTCTGCAGTTTATTCCAGGAGGGATTTGGCTCCTATTTTCATGTCTTACTGCCAGTCAGCATCCTGGCATTGAAAGGTAATTAGATTATCCTCTAGGTCTTTTCCCAGCCTCCACTGACTGCATATAAATTCAAGGAGTCAAGTTTGCTGAAGGACTGTGCTTGATAGACTGTCATGGCAAAGCTCTGAAATAAAACACTTCAAAGGTATTTCGGGGACAAGTCAAATTAATTTTGTTTGCTTGTGATTTCTGTTTCTAAGAGACTTTTTCTGTGAAACACAGCTAAACCAATGAAAAGTATGATTCCACCGTTGTGCATAGTTGATACTAAGCATGCATATTTTATTAGTAGAAATAGAATCTGATACCTGAATTCAAAACTGAGTTCATTTTGGCTAGTGTAAGATCATCAGATCTACAAGACACTTTTGCAGATATCTGTGCAATCCACTTATCTTCATTAATGATGTGTAGTTATATGAGAGAACAAAATTTTATGTTCATTTGGAACAATTTGTTGGTTTTATTATGCAACTTGCTGGAAAACAGTATCCAGCTATTCGTCTTTTATACCTTTCTTGCCTGTGTTTTGTTAAGCAGTAAAATCTTACTTTCCCCATAAAGGCAATGGATATGAATCATGTACACAGAAGAAACTTTATGCATAAGAACTTGTAATTTTTGCAAGTCACATTTCTGACTACAAGTGCAGTTTAAATGCATCGTTAGCAATCATTATTGCGGAACAATACAAGTTTAAACGTAAAAAGCTGCCTCTTTGTGAATTTCAAAACAACCTAGTTACGTTAGTACTCACTCCCTGTACAAAGGCATTTAAGAAGGTTTGACCACTGCTTAAATTAGGTTAGAATTGGGTCGTTGGTCTATCTCCTAAGTTAAAAGTGATCTAAATTAATCTGTGTTAGAAGCTTGTATGGGCTTAAAAGATCCAATTAAAACTATTGCAACTTCTCTTCTGAAGACAAGGGCTTAGAATCAGAAAACAATTATTCCTTAAAGACCTATAATTAATCTTCCTCTTTCTCCTCAACAGTTCTGAGTTGTTCCTTTAAATTACATTTTTTAAGTCATAAACTAGCCCATAGTGCATCCTTATGCAGTCATCCTCCTACTTCCATTGCTTTGTTATTGCTTCTGGTAGTTCTGTAGATGTTTTAAAGCTGTCTTCTTTTCACGATGTCCTTGGTCTCTGTTTTCAGTTTTAGCCATTCATTACTGGAGATTTTTATTTTTAATCTCTCTCTTTTGTAAATCCCTGCAGCTCCTTGATGTTTTAGCCATTTTTTCTTGTTCCATTTTCGCAGTTAGGAATTATCTACTATGCAGAAAGTACAGGAACCAACTTCCTAACAGAATAATTTTTCCAGATATTTTTAAGGATTTCTTATGTTTTACATCTGACACTTCAGAATTTTGGAGAAATGAAGTATTCCTAATGCTGTTGTTTTAAAAAGGTTGTATCATTTCCTCCATTTTTTTTTTTTTTTTTAGTTATGAAGGCCATGGCAAAAATATATAGAAATTTGGTGGGAAACACATTTTCCATCAGAGAAAAGCTGCATTTGTTTTTAAAAAAAAATATAGAGTGAACTAAATAGATTAGGAGAAGAGTTTTATTTGGCGCCACTCCTTTGCAACTCATATTTAGGCAGATGATGTTAAAAACCTTACTCTTTTCTTTTTTTAGCTCTGTACTGTTTCCTTGCATTGTTCTGTTCTTAGCAGGCATTGAAAATGAAAGGGAATTTTCTGTCTATATTGTGTATTACAAGGTTACTTTTCATTTTTAAAATATATTCTGGAGGAATACTTCTCTCTTGTACTTATTTTACTGCTTGTGTTTTGCTGAGTCACTTGGAAATGGGACTACATATAGGAAAAGATGCAGATTTAGTAAAGTGTGTGGATTATTGCTAAGTTTAGCTCTGCATCTGAAATATGTAGCCTTATGCCTGCTCTTATGCATGAGTGTCCTGATTTAGGTCTAATTTTGTACTGTTCATTGACACCAACTACTAGTTGGGAAAGATTTTTCTGCTTTTCTTCTCCCTCTCCTCCCCCACCCCGAGCAATGCAAAGCCACCAGTGGTATCCTCATGTAAGTTACTGTTTAGTTAAGTGCATTTTTTCAAATACTGCATGTGTCTAGAAGAAAGAAGGACTTGCGGTATTGACCTGTGATCCTCTTATATTTGTTCTTCTGTACAGCCTTTGAATATGAGCCGGATACAATGCTGAACGTGTATTGTAGTAAAGGTGGGCTGGGCTGCTTTGGGACTTGAAGTGCTAGAGGGGCCGGGATTCCTCCGCGAGGAGTGTGCAGCAGGTGTAGCAGGTGTTGTAATAAATGGGTTGGAACTGTGGGAAGTCATTGTCATTTCTGAAGACAGTGAATTCAGAGTAGTTGAAAATGGGGTCTGTCATTGCTTTCAGTTATCCGAAGGCTGTTGAGATCAGTTTAAATATTTTCACTGATCTCCATGAAATTTGAAATAAGTTATTTCAGAAGGCTGTCTGGCCCTTTAATGAAGCAACCTAATGATCCAAATTTTTTTCCTGGGGAAAGAACTACCAACTTTGATTCTGTAATATAAGATAGATAGTTTAAAAGACCTGGGACTTTGGTTTCTCCCCCCCCCCGTTTTTTCTCCCCCCCCCCGTTTCTTCTCCCCCCCCCGTTTCTTCTTCCGCTGCCCCGTTTCTTCCCCCCCCCGTTTCTTCCCCCCCAGTTTCTTTTTCCCCCGTTTCCTTTTTTCCCCCGTTTCCTTTTTTCCCCCCGTCTCTTTTCTTTTTCCCCGTCTCTTTTTTCCCCTGTTTCTTTTTCCCTTTTTCCTTCAAAACAAGCTCATTTTGGTTTCTGTGCCATGCATGTATGCATTCCAGAGCACTGGAAAGACAAAAGAGAGAAGGTGAAAGCTCAAGACATCCACTCACTATGTCATGAATAAGGCACACATAGATGCTGCCTTTTCTGTTTCTCTGAAGTCTTCGAAAACAACAAAACGGTCTCTCAGCTGTTATTTTTTTATCTGTAGCTAGGCAGGAACTTCTCACCGATCACATGCTGAAGGCAGCAACAGAATAAACTGGTGAACTTCTTTTCCTGCTGGTAACTGAGAACCAGAGCAAAGGCCAATAGCTACAGACTTAGGACATACAGACCTAATGGAGGGGATATATGAAGAAATAAATTATTTCACTGCAATATGCTTGTACGGAACAGCTGTTTCACACATTCTGAAGTAAGTAATTGATGCTCAACTCACAGGCTGCCTGTTTTTAAAGGTTTTGGGTTTTGTTTTATTTTTTTAAAATCTCAGCTGCTTGATGTAGGCAGTATGTTATAATCTCATTAAATTGTATAATAAATTGATTTTTTTATGGATGTTGAACTTTGAAATCAGGGTGTTAGATTGTAAGGCTTCTGTAGAAATAGTAAGAATGATTTTAAATGCATAGGCAAGTTCATCTACACTGTATTTGTAGATATTTTTCATTTAAAGGTACAGCTTTTTAATTTGAAAGGGTTAGTTTCCACCCTCAGAAAAGTGTTTTGCATATCTTTTAAGATCATTAATCCCTTTTAATGAAAAGTTTTATTTTGTTCTAAGGAAATTGATACTTCAGCAAATTTTACCTATTAATTTGTTTTCATTAGTTTTCTGACTTTCAATATCTATCAAAGAGTCAGTAAAAACTCATTACTTATTTATAACAGTCTGTGTTCATGAAAAGAAAGATATCTGGTAGGTAGGAAAACAACCTTTCTCACAGGAGAAATTCTTCTGATATTAATCACAGTGAAAGAGCATGAATTGGGAGAAAAGACGATTGTGGGGTCTTCAGAACTCCCACACATGCTCTGTTAAACAATTGTATTTGAATAGTTTCCACCACTACATTATTTGTTTTGAGCTTCACAGGTGATGGCATTAATGGAGGCATTAGTGTAGAAGCCAACAACTCTCTTCCTGTTGTCAGACTTTCAAAGGTGCCTTTGAAAGTCATTTTTTGGCTTAATTGCCTGATTTTCCTCCCTCAACTCCATGCAGCACATTGTCTAACTATAAAAGAGAGGGAAATTGTTCCCAGTCATCTAATAACATGAGGTACAAACATGTTTGTTAGATGTTTTAATTATTATTCCATAAATAAGTTGATGTATCAACTAAATTTTATCAGAAGCAAGACTGGCCACTGAACTGCACAACATATTATTCCAAGTAGTACTTTAAACTCTACATCTTGAAGTTGAAGTGCTATTTTTACTCGCTAAGATTCATATGAGTGATGCATTTCAAAGTATGTACAAAGAAACTCTGCCTTTCATCAGGGCTGTTTTGCTTAGCTAGCTTGCTTAGGATGCGAAGCATCTGGTTGCATTTATTTAAAGAAAGCTGATACCAGCAGCATAATCGGAAGAATCTAAGGACAAAAACAAACCTCTAGGTATGGCTTTTCCTTTCCAAGGAGATAGTTTCTTCCCATCTCCCATCTTTTTATCCAACTAGTATTTGCTCTGCAATATGCTTGTAAAAATAGTAAGTATTGTTGGCACTGATGCTTTCCAGCTGTATAACTACAAATTGGAAATCTTTGTAAGTCATCTGTTTTCTATGAACTCAAATGATTTGATCTGCAAATGCCACCAGGAGGTGCTTGTGAACTGTTTGCTTTTTGGCAATTGGAAGTCTTTGTTGTATTGCTTCTGCTCAAGAGCTATTTAGGCATGTTGTTCAGATTTACTAACTCCTATTAGATGTCTGCCAAATAGTACCTGTTCTTGCCTAAAAAGAGTTTGTAAAAATGTATTTATTCTTTTATTGGGAGGTACAACATGAAGAAATTGTGTTTTTATTTATGCCAACGTGCATGAACACAAACAGAAAAAAGACTGATTACCTTAACTTATCTTTAACTATTTCTGAATAACTTAATAAGTTTTGGATGATTACTGCAATAGCAGACAGTAATGCTTCATCAACAAACAGGTTTAAAATATACCACCGATCACACCATTTCCGTCTCTAAGTAAAATACAGAAGCCATGTAGAATACACTCAAGTTGGTGTATTTGGGCTGATCTCCTCTGAAATTAAGTTTAAAAAAGAAAGGAAAGCTACCAACCCTTTCTGTTTATTTGGAAAGCAGCTTTTGTCTGACTGCTTCGTCTTCTGCCTCATCCATATACTATTTTATCCATTTTAGATGGGGAATAAAGATACAAAGATTTTTTTCCACAAGTACCTATGAAGTTCAGTTCGTATCTCGTTTTCCAAGTGTCTCTGGCATTTAGGAATTTTAATGCAGTGGAGCATCAGTTTCTAGACAGCAGATTCCTTTTGAAAATTGGACTTGCGATCCTCAGCCATATTCACCATGAAGCATGGTGTTAAAAATTGCAGCACTAGTTCCAAATGATCTGGTATGAGATCATGTCAAAATGTAGCACCATCCAGAGCTATTAGTTTAGGATACTGTCTAGTTCAGGCAGTCCAGCTGTATTAATCTCAGCACTACACTGACACGTTTGTAGTGCTTCCAGTTCTGGGATTAACTTATTTATGGTCAATGTGGGTATCTGGGCAGTGATGCAGTGAGCAACACACGCATAACCACAAGGCATGTCTGAAACAGGTTCCTTTACTCTTTTCTCACAGTCTCAGAAAGATGTTTGTGTAAGAGCTGGGCATTGACAAGCCAGTGTCCAGTAACCTGGACACCTTCACACCAAGCAGATGTGCATGCAGAAGCAAATAACAGTCTTTTACATTTGAAAATAATAGGTTATCTCAACCTTTCTGCCAAGATATTGAGGCTTGGAATTTTATACAAGAGGGATCTTGTTCAAAAATCATCTTGTCCTTTTCAAATGGACATTGGAGGCTTTATACAGCTATAATTGACAGAGGAGAAAGGAAGCTGGCTCTTTGTTAGAGGAAAATAGGTAGGAAAAGGTACAAGCTGCAATATTCACAAAAGCGTTTAGGTACCTGTAACTGAAATTGGCAGTATCCACCTTGGTAGCTATCAGAAATAGGGAAGTAGAATAAATGTTACATATTTGTGTTGTAGGCATGGAACTGAGAGATCTAATGTCTTCATTCACAAATATAACAGTAAAAATTTAGTAAACAGTTCAGAAAACTACTGGCATCACTGATGTTCTTGGACGATGTTTAACAGACTTAACGAGAATAGAAGCTGCATTTGCTGTGGGAGTACACAATAAAGATCACTGACTCCTTCCTAAAATTAAAAGCGAGATGCAAGAGGAAATAGATGATTTGTAGTGGGAATAAATTTAAAACAAAATTTTGAAACTGATAGAATGCAAATAAAGGTCAAGAGAAAACCAAATCTTTGCTGTCATTATAATTCAGTATTATTTAAATTCTAGCCAAGGTATTTCTTAACAGTTGTACTGCTAACTAGACAACCTTGCAGGCATGTTTAATGTTCTATCAAGTGAGTCTTCTCAGTTCCATATGGATTTGACAGTAATTAGAAGTATGCGCTCTCCTTGCAAAACTTGCATGTTACAGATGACTTTTCATCTGAAGCTTCAGAGGAAAAAAAAACAACTGCGTCAAACTGTAATCCTTCTTTACCAATATTGCGCAAAAAAAAAAAAAAAGAAGGAAGGAGAATTAAAAATTCTGCTGTCATTGTTTGTATATTTTATATAGTCATATTCTAGTGGAATTTTGGCTTCCATGTTTTATAAAACAGGTCCAACATTAGGATTCCTGCTTCTCTCTGTCTTCATTTTCACAGTATGAATTAACTGACCAGGTATGCTATAGTTACCAGTCGTTCCTTTTCAGAAGTTCCTGCAAGTATGTGCTTAATAGTGGGTGATATGATCAGGAGTCAGACTCTAAGACAGTTATAGTGAGAGAAGAATTTTGGTCCAGTTTGTGTCTATTGTTATATATTTTCTATAATAATGGGATTTTCCAGCAAAGATCAATATTTTTCATTTCTACAAGTAAGAAATTGTTATGCAGTACTTCATGCAGTGGCACCAGTCTATACTTTTTGTCATTGTTTTTTAAGCATAGCTCTTAAAATTACAATAGATTTGTAAATGAAACGTAGAGTTTGAAGATCTGTTCATCTTCCAGGCCTTTACTTCAAAACAAAACAAAAAATCCTATAAACTCTGGTAGAACTCCACAATTAAAACAAACAATTGAGGATAATTTTTACTGTAACTGTATCACATTAATGTGTAGCTTTGGGACTTACTTGTTTAGCTTCTCAAGGTGTGACAGCTTTTTTAAAAGAAACTTGTATAAAAATATTTGATACAGGCAGGCTTAGGAACAAATTTGAAAATGTTTTTTGCTAACTGCTCATAAACATCCCAGTTAAAGTCTTTGGTATAAAATACTTTTAAAAATAAAAGTAGAATTGGATGGGCTTTTTGAGGAAAATAAACTTTGGATGCGTGAAGAGAGGTACAGGTATATGATATTTGTTTTGATTTTGCTGTTAACTCAGCTGATTTCAAGGGAGAAAAATTAAGCACGTGTTGAGATCAGGGTTGTACTTGCAGTGAGAATTAGGAAAATAAGCTAGAAAATAGTTACTCTGTGATAACATCTTTAGTACAGCTTGTAAATGTCTTTGGGAGTGACCAGAGGGTGAGTGATTGCCTCTTGTACTCCCTCTAAGGTTGGGTTTATGGAGGAACAAATGAGAAAACGCTTTTGCAGGAAATTGAGCAGTTGCCAGCCCTAAAGCAGAAGGGCATGAAATGAGAGAGGAAACTCTCCTCTTACATTTCTATACTTCTGGGCACTATGTGGCTTAGCATTAGCAGCAATTTGAGAAGATGCCTTTCCCACCCTCAAGTGACAGTGTTCAGTGAATTGCTGTTACTTTTCCTCTGTGCAAAGTATAAAAGCTATTGAATAAGTAGAAAATAAAATACTTGCTTTTCAAAAATGTGCAGGATCAGAATTTATATATGCTTCATACAGTGAGCTACAAATATAGGCTGTCACTGGTGGAGTGTTTTCCAGTTAAATTATTTAGCCCCCTTCATATCTGTCAAGAGCTTTTGCAGTAGCAATGAGATGTCAAGGGGGTCTGAGCAGAAACATCATCTCTTATAAAGAAAATCTTACAAAAGGAAAAGAATGGGCATTTGTTCTGAAATTACAGAAGTATTTTGTTACCACAGTTGTCATTGTTTTGTCAATCAGCTTCAGGTAAGGCATTTGGTGTTAGATAGCCTGTCAACAGATTTAAGCACTTTACTGCTACCCTTCTGAGATAAGGTGGAAAATTGTTCTGTGTCACGACAACAAGAAGTGAAGTCTCAAATGCATACATAAAAGAGACACGCTTGAATGATTTTTTTTTTTTTAATCTTTTCCATCCAAAATATTTCTTTTTTTTTCATAGGAAAATAGAAGAGAAATAGTGTATGCTTCTATTTAATTCCTTAGATGCATAGTTTGATGAAGAAATTTCGTTTTGTTCACTGCGGGAAACACGTAAAATGTTAAACTTAACAGAAAATAAACTGAAAACCAAGTTAAAAAATAGCTAACAGAAAAACCTGGTTCTATTCAAAGAACTAGAAGTGTAGTGGAGGGACACTTCCATTATAGGATCTTCTTTACAGGACTTCATCCTTACTTCTAAATTCAGTATGATTTGGTCTGGAAAAATTTTTGTTCATGTTTTGAATTCTTCTACCATGCAAAATGTTAATTTCACATGTTAAAACCCCATAGCTTCTTTCATGTGCTGGAGTAGGTTAGAACTGTTTTATTTAATAACTTAAAAATTCTGTGGACCTTAATCCTTGTTGACGTGAAACACCTTTTACATATTTGAAAAAGGATGAGGAACAACGAAACTCCTGCTTTAATTTTGCTTGCTTTAATTCTTGCTCGCTTTAATTCTTGCTCAGCCTTTTCTTGAAAGAGAAGATACAGGCATTCCTGTTCCATGTTTTTTTTAATCTTAATTTTTAACACTGTATCTGTATAATTGTTTATAGTTTTATCTTTCATTAGAACTTCTTTCATATTTGCTAATATGTTCTTTTGGCTCGTAATCCTAATTTACGTAGGGACTGATACTGTCATTTTTGCCAAGGCTCAAATTCACTGGCTTCTGGAGTGGCTGTTTTCTGAATAACACAATTAAAACCTCGAGCACGAACTCCACTGGATCCTAGAATTTCAAGATCTGTACCAAAATGTACTTATTTCAATGTGCAAGCAGGCTTTTGACTTTTGTAAAGATGTTTTACAGGGGAAATGCAAGATAAAAATATATTAATTGAAATTATTATGATCCTCAGAGTTAGGCTATGCAGATTTTAATGTTCTTGTATAACTGTAACTCCCATTGCATGTGTATTCTCAGACATGAAACTTAACACTATAACCAAAACTGTATGTGGGTTATGCAAAAGGAAAAAAAAAGAGACTGTGTGAGATACAGCTTTAAATTTTTTTACTTTAATATATTCATGTTCACAACTTTAACTCTGAAATAATGCTGCAGTGTTTAATTTATGTTTATGTAGATACGGCATCCCTCTGGCTCAAGCAAAGATCAGCCAGAGTATCCAGAGTTTAACCCAGTTTTAATCAAAATGTACCTAAGACCTATTCATTCTTAAAACTCATGGTCTGAACCTCTGGATTGTTCATAAGTAAGTGTTTGATCACTACCCCTCAAAAATTAATCATGCACAGAGCAGGTATATATCCAGCATAAAAAGTCTGTGTACATATATGTGTACTTTTTTGCATGTATTTATAAGAAGCAGAAGAAAAGAGTTTACTTGATTGGACAACAATTCCAGGCGTACACTCTCTTACTCCTGTGAACTATGGGAATGTTTGTGACAGATTAATTGTATATGTCTTTCCACAGGGGTATTAGTTGATTTCCCCTGAGATTCTGTGGAGATGTTTCAATCCATATTACTTTTGCAGGTGAAGGAAGAATAAAAAAGGACACGTCAACACTGAGTATTTTGGGCCTAAACCCTCAGTCTCTGATGTTTTCTTTTGTATCAGACAAAACTTTTACTAACCTTCAAGTAAACTTAGCCTATGCAACATTTAGAGAATTTTTTCTCACATAAGAATACCTGGTAGGATGCGGGAATTCACTCCTGCAAATTCTGCTGTTACATTTGGGGACTTCTTTGCCGTCTTTGCCTCTTCTGTGCTTTACTGCTGAGGTTTCTGCTTTCCTCAAAAGACACTGCTTAGATAAGATACAGTAACTGCAGCTCTGAAATCACAAGTGATGGGTATATATGAAGGTAAAAATCTGAAGAGATAGTGAGAAGAAAAGACCACAGTCCAGAAGAATTTCTTTATATCTCTGAGTTTCCTCTCCAGTGCTGCTGGTTTTTCTCTCCCAACTTCTAAAGAGAATAAGTAGCACAAGTCAGAAGCTTACCCTCTTTTTGTTTGTTCACTCATCTGTAAAATAGAGAATATTGCATGTAGAATACTGCTTTTAGGATGAATATGTTAACGTCTAAAAAGCTTTTTAAGAACGTAAAACCCTATGTAAATGTAAAATATTAGCATACCTTTCTACTTTAACAAGAGGGGGAGATGCTGCAAGAGTTCATATGCTACTCTTGAAGTAGTTCAATGCAGGCCAAAGTCTCTTTGAGAGTGGTGTCCTGAGAGAATCTCTGAAGTAGCAACAATCTTATACTCCAACTGACTTAAACACACTCGTAACTAAGTCTTCTGAGACAGGCTATTCATATTGTTTCTTTCTCCTCCCTTACTCGCTTTGGGTCTGGTTTTGTAACAAGCTGGACAGAGAGACTGGGAGAAGCACCTCATACTATCATTTACATTGCAGAGTTCTTAGGTATATCTGTCATCCGCGGTAAAAACAAAACACCCCAAACCACACCACCTTCCTCATCTCATCCCACCTACCACTATACAAATTAAAGGTCTACCTTAGTTGAAAGCTCTTGTTTGCTGGAGGGAGGGAACAGGACGTCTCAGCTATCTTGTTCACCTTAAGACATACTAATATCATAAAAATATGTTTGCAGTATCTCAAGGCAGGAGGTCAAAATAATTGGTCTAGTGTTCAATCTACTACATAGTGAGAAAGCGTTCTGAGAGGTGTGGAGAGACAACAGGATGCAGAAGGCATGGCACTTTTCCATTACTTTCATTCAAAAGCTCTCCATCTTCTGGAGAGCACAGTTAGGCCTTAAATATTATAATGATATAGTTTGTGCAGGTGGAGAGATATGGCCCTCAAAATGTGTTTATGTATTTCCTTGTTAATAACATAAAACAACAGATACCTTTCTGTTTAGAAGAGGGTTTAAAGTCTGCAATATCTGTTGTCTTGTTTGCATTTCACATATTTCTATTAAATAAATTAAAAGCCCTTACACCTCTAAAACTGTAGCACAATGAAAATAATTGACTTCGGTACCTGAGGTAAGAAAAGTTTGTTTGTTGGGTTTTTTCCCCCTCTTTTTTACTTAAAGAATGGAAACCTTTTGTTATAGGCATCTTCTGTGCAGTCCTAAAATGTGCTGTGTCAGAAAAAGGGCAGTAGAAGGCCATTCAGATAAGTACCAGTACAGCTGCAAATTTCATGCCTCTCTGCACACCTATGATACTGTATATCAAGATTCTTTTAAATGTTTTATGCTGTGGAAAAGACCAAAAATGTTACATCACTTGCTATATTTCACCTAAATGTGGTTTATATTTCTATTTTTTCGGAACAGCAATTGGACCTGAAAAAGTGTGCATTTTCATTGACAACACCACGTTTCCTGTTCTTATAAGTAGTCAAACACTTCAGGAAGCATTGAATAGTTGATGTACTTTGTGATATTACTTAATAAGCCCTTCTCATACATGCAAAGTTTTAACAATACTAAACTGTAATTAAAACTGGCCTGAAATGCTTTAAAATGCCATCTAAGAAGCCTTAGTATTTAAAAATGCTCAGTTACTCCTCTGCAGAAGACTATGTGGGGGATAGAGTCCCATCCAATGGTTGGCTCAAATGATTTTGTGCTCTCTTTTTTAAATTCATTCATCCTTCTTTTTAATAAGGTAGCAGTGGAACTATATTCCTGTAGTGATACTAGTTTCTGATCTCTCCCCACATAAATGTAAGATTTTTCATTGTTTAGGTATGTCTCTCCTGACAAGTGTTAGATATTCCTGTAATTGTTCCCCCTAGCCCTGTGAGGCTTCAAAACACGATAAATGAAAAGGCCTAATTCTTGTTGTACTGGTTCAATTTAAATGTAATATCACCTTTGGTGTTACTGGATAAGAAAAGCAGAATTTGTTCCAGGGATTCTGATTTATTTATTTATTTTCTTTTTTTTCAACACTGGTAGAATTCCATTTTAAGTCAGTTAAGTTGCAAAATCAAGGGTAAAACTGAATCTGAATTCAGGCTTATATTATGTTGTGCAGAATTGCTGTACTTATTTCTTTAAGTCTGTGGCAAAATCATGCTCACTTCAGAAGCATAAGATGGAAGACAGTGAAATTGTTGCCTGAGACTGAAATAAAATGGAGTATACATACATGGCCTGCCAAATATTGCTTATTTTGACCAAAAAGGAAGTTGGTAGTTGGATTCATTCAATTCCCTGTATAGCATCTTATCTGATTATTAAAGGTGTTTTTTAATAATAAAGAAGTCTTGAATTTTAAAAGCTAACAAAACCAGACTATTCCAAAGTTGAATGTGTTATCGTTATCTTCATGTTAACTAGAATAATAAACTAATAATTTAATTTTGATACTATCTCTGTAGAAGGTAAACTTTATAATACAGCAGAAGACAAGGTGATTATTTCTAGAGAAAAAAACTTTAATTCCAAGACTGTTTTGTTCAAGAAATAGCATGGTTCTCAGTAATCAGTATGTGGTGATTTCACATAAATGGTCAACTATAAAAAATAAACTTTCTCAGTTAGTTAAGAGTTTAAAGTGCAATGCATTTTTGTATCAACTCTAGCAATAATATCTTGATTGTACACTACTGGCTGGGACTATTGCTATTAATAATTTATTTCAACCATCTTTTTTCTGAAACAAAAACTTAATAAAATATATTAATGCTGTTATGGTTTTATTTCAGAACCTTTTCACTATTTTAGATCTATTATCTTTTTAAACGTCTTTTTATAGAAGATATTAAAGACAAATACTGGTCTTGTAAAATCAAGACAAAATCAAGAATGATCGTATGAATACTCCATTTTACTTAGCCTTGATAATTAAGTGAATAGCGAGACAGGTAAAAGGTTTTCATTTTGTCCTATCCATTTCTCACTTAGTTGTATTAGGAAAAAGACAGTTTAATTATTATTAATAATAACATTAGTCCTAATTTTAATCTACACTTAAGATATTAGTTACTTTTTTTTTCCCTACATCCTAGCTGAGTTTTATGATTTTAGACTTACTGTTGGTAGGTTTTGTGTGTAGAAAAAATGAAGATACCTGAAAGAACTGATTAACTTGCCCTCATATTTGCCCTCATTGGAAGATAGACCACACTATTCTTTTGATTCATTTTAATACAAAAAACTAATTATATAAAGAATGTATGCATACATACACCTTTATTATCTGTTTTCAGTACTGAAGAGGTACAAGCCTCTACAAACACTGTATAATTTGGTTATTCTAATGGAAATTAACATATCAATATAAGTACATATGACTTGGGTGTGTTTTAATTTATAATTGCATACTTTATTCTTTCTTTATTTTATAAATGTGTTGTGTGCCTCTGTTCCATTTACCTAATACAGGGATAACCTTATAATGTGGTACGGATCTTACTTGTTGAACAACAGTCAATATACTTTGCCTGTTGTCTTTCCATTCCATAATTTTTGCTAGATAGGATTTTCACTGAATATTGAAATTATCATAGAATTATAGAATGGTTTGGGTTGGAAGGGACCTTAAATCTAGTTCCAACCCCCCTGCCATGGGCAGGGACACCTTCCACTAGACCAGGTTCCTCAAAGCCCCATCCAACCTGGCCTTGAACACTTCCAGGGATGGGGCATCCACAACTTCTCTGGGCAACCTATTCCAGTGCCTCATCACCCATATAGTGAAGAATTTCTTCCTTGTATCTAGTCTAAATCTACCCTCTTTCAGTTTAAAGCCATTACCCCTTGTCCTATCACTACATGCCCTTGTAAAAAGTCCCTCTCTAGCTTTCTTGTAGGCCCCCTTCAGGTACTGGAAGGCTGCTATAAGGTCTCCCCAGAGCCATCTCTTCTCCAGGCTGAACAGCCCCAATTCTCTCAGCCTTTCTTTATAGAAGTGCTCCAGCCCTCTGATTATCTCTGTGGCCCTCCTGTGGACTCGCTTCAACATGTCCATGTCCTTCTTATGTTGGGGGCCCCGGAGGTGAACGCGGTACTCCAGTTGGGGTCTCATGAGAGTGGAGTAGAGGGGAAGAATCACCTCCCTCGACCTGCTGGTCACGCTTCTTTTGATGCAGCCCAGGATATGGTTGGCCTTCTGGGCTGCAAGTGCACATTGCCGGGTCATGTTGAACTTCTCATCAACCAAAACCCCCAAGTCCTTCTCCTCAGGGCTGCTCTCAATCCATTCTCTGCGCAGCCTGTATTTGTGCTTGGGATTGCCCCGACCCATGTGCAGGACCTTGCCCTTGGCCTTGTTGAACTTCATGAGGTTCGCTCAGACCCACCTCGGGGTTTAAATTCCAAGGGTTTAAATTCTAGATTCCTTCATTTGAAGTACTTTTTTGTAAATTACTAATTAAAACTCTATGTCTTTTTCTGAAGACTTAATTATGTCAACAGAAAATATTAGGTTTTACTTATTAACAGATAACTGGATATTGTTCTGGGGCTGAGGTTACACAGAAGCATTGACTACATTAATGTTTCTTTTTCATGTTAAAGATATCTTAATTTATTCATATGCTCCTCTCACTTTATAGTTTATATATAATATTTATAGTTTATCGTTTAATTACAACCCCAGTTGTATTAAACCCAACTTTATAGTTTATATATAATATTGCAAACTTAACTAAAGCAATTTTGGTTTGGATTTAAAGCTATAATAGATAAATACAAGAAAATAAGTCATCTTCCACAAAGTGCTTCCTAGAAAGCAAATGAAAGAGCTGAGAAATGAAATTTAAGCCACAAAATAGTATCTAAATGAGAATTATTTTCCTGGGGCTATTGACTGTATATGAATGTCGCTTTAACATTAACTAGTTTTTTCTTGTGAACATTTTTTGCAGATTTCTTGAGATCGTGTTTGAATCAAATTTAGTTTTGGATTGCTTGTGTACATGGTTTATCTTTTTCTAAGGCATTTTTTTAACATTCTGCTACAGCTTGGAGCATAGATCTAAGGAAAAAAAGGTTTCAATGCTGAGAATGGGAAAAAAAATGTTAATCACCAGTTTTAAAGATTTGACGATCTTATTCTTTACAAATTGTTAGACAAGGAAAGAGAATCTGGATACAAAAGTATAAATGGTATTGTGAGTTTACTAAGCATGATACTCAAGTGTACGTGTACATAGTTTGTTACGGCTAATGGGAGATAATCAGGTTCATCCCTCCAAATCAGTGTATCTGGATCCTTTGGTGCTCACGCATACATTTTGTAGATGAAAATGCTGTTGCCAGTGTAGTATGCTTGAACATTGTAGTCACAGTTTCAGTGTTGCATTTTTTGAAGTAATGAAGCAGCAGGAGGTTTGTAATGGTGCCTGTGTGCAGTGGGAAGAGGAACGCTCCTCCAGAATACCAGTCTCTGATGTTTGGGAAGATGGTCACTTTAGCATTTAGTCTTTACTTCATGAAAACTCTGGACATGTAGTGTTTGGTGGATGCCAACTCTGACCTCAGGCATTTAAAAATGTGCAGTGTGGATTCTTTAGGTCCTTGTCTATGAAGCAAGCAGTGATATGTTGCTGAGTTCGGAAAATAAACCATCGAGTAACATAGTAGTATCATCTCAGCATGGCTGGAGCAGTTTTGGACAGCCTGGTCTGAGTGGTACAGCCTAGCACTGAAAATGGGAGGGAGTTAGGTTGTGTGGTTTTGCATAGATTTTTAAATAGAAATCCTACTGTGTTGTAAAGGTTTTATATTTGACTGGTTACTAACAACTGGGGTTGTATTAATATGTATCTTGAGTTCTGGTTATTAATTTGTTACCTAATTTGAGTTCATGCAGAACTTTGCAAAAGGAACAGAAGTAAGGGGCATCCTAGCAGCCAACTGCCAGCAGCATCTTTAGTTGAACTTTTATTTTCCCACAAAACAGTTGAGAAATTGAAGCTGAAAGATTTTCAGGTTTCAGGAAACATAAGAATTTCTGCAGAAACTGTAAAAGGAACTGAATAAGCAGTAGAATTCAAAACCTATAACAAGTTTAAGAAAATGGAAAAGGGAGCTATATAAGGTAATTTATGCCCTGGTACGGTTTAATATATTCAACTGAATTTGATACTATCTTCACAAGAACTAGTGCATTTTCTGTTAAAATAATTCAGAATTCTTTTATTGAAGCTGATTATTTTACTTTCAACTCTCTGCTTATTAAAGCTGAGGAACAGTTTCCCTGAAGACATTTGCATCTATTAGCAAAGGAAATATATGTACTACTAGAAATACTTAACCTAGGACAAATTGGTGACAGCAGGATATTGAGCAATTAAGTCTCTGTTCTCAGAGAGGATGTAAGGGAAAACCCAGATAAATGTTACAGATACTTAAGTTGTCTAATTGAGCTGCTTAGACATTTTGTTTTCTGACTAAAATATATACGTGTATAAAAACGTTTGGGATTTGACTCTGAATGCTTTTTGGCTGTAGAATGGTTTTTGAAGAAAATTCAAAGCTTTCTGTGGAAAGTATGAGAAACAGTGTTCAGTTTTTGTGCATGAAATTTGCTCTTTTCAGCAATGCAATACCCTAGTGAATAGATGGGAAGGATCAGGCACCAGGTACACTGACAGTCTAATGACAGACTATAGACCAACTAGAAAAAAAGGTGACTCTGAACATTTACACTTAATTTCTGCTCTTTCTTAAACTAGTGTCATAATTCTCTCACTTTGCTTCAGTGTCCTCTGTTTTTAGTGTGATCAGTCTCAATTTTTTAAATGTACTTTTCAGTACTGACCTTTCTTTTGTGATGGTTAATTTTTTTATATATTTTGAACATTTTTTTCTGTCAACTAATGCCGCACATATAGTTATATTTTAGATTGTTTACTCATAGGAAAAAATATAATTTTGTAATAATCACTTTGAAATAATAGAATTTTGAAATTTTGAAATAATATGATTTCCAAATAGAACACTTCTGATCTTAAGCTTTGTATCTCATAAAACTTAGCTAAAGTTTAGGTGACCTCACTGATGAAAAAATACATTTCGAAGTTTATTTAATAATTGGTTCACCTTCTTGTAGGTGATCCATGTTTTCTATCTTGATTCCATAATTTGGAATTGCTAGGTACATATCTGTAATAATAATTTGTGTGCTAGCATCTGCTACTTAAGCAGATATAGCAGACTAGCAGAAGCCAATAGCCATTTTAATCATTTAGAGTATAAATGTGCAACACAATTTCCAGAGTCTGTGTATGTATGTATGTACGTATATATGTACATAAATATACAGTCGAACCGTAGTTAATGATGCTGATTCAGTGATTTAGTTAAAGGTAAGTGAGAACAAATTGATTTTACCCATTCCTCATATAACACAATTCTTTGTTTTTTAATTTGTTGCCTATTTTTACTTCCTCCCTCCCCCCGCCCCATTCCACTGACTGGTTATGGTCTTCACGTGCTTAAGTGATGAAGACAGTGATACATTTCAGACTGTTTTTCTAAACTTTTCTTCAAATATGAAAAGTAAATAGTATTCTGCAGTGCAATACTGTTTGAGACCGTTTGGCCTCCAATGTTAGAAAAATAGGTGGTTTTTTCCCCCCAGAATTCCTGTGTTTTTAATTTAACAGCATTATTAAATCTCATGCATCATCATGTTGAAGAAACTGGTGATCTGGAAAATGCAGACTAATTAATATCACACTGCTGAATACTGAGTATTTTTATATAATAACTGCCAGAGGTAGGAATCTTACAGCAGACTGACACACCTAAAGCAGATTGTCCCCACTGTTGAAAACAGAATTGGAAGTGATAGTAAACTACAGAAGTATCTGCATTTCAGTAGAAGATTAGGTACTTTAATGTTATTAGTGTACATTTGTTCTGTCTGCTAATTAAAAAAAAAACAAAACCCTAAAAAAACCTCATCTATTGCATGGCTGTTCCCTGGAAGCTGATAATGATTGGCTAATTGAGCAGTGATTGGACTGACAGGCTTTGGCTAAATTCTCTAGTGTAGTAATTACTGATTTGTAGCATTTCCTTCCTCAGAAAATTAAATCTGACCCTGGTTTTATTTTATTATTAATTTGGAAATATGAACGTTGTGAAACTTGATCTTGCCAGTTTGGCTGTAAGAATAAAAGAGGGTGATCTTTAAAATTAAATGGGACTTGCTTATAAAACAGTACATTATGTACTATTTTATACTTCTTGATATCTCTTAAAACTAAATATTAAAGATATTTCCATAAAGGAATTTCTCGTATGGTATGATAATTTCCACAGCTGTCACTGATCACTGTTGCGGTGCTCTGCCAAAAAAAGGCGGAGTTTGACAGCTGTTAGTAAATGATTTGAATGGTCTCTGTCCTAATGTTATCTTAAGCATTACTGTAGGTGGTATCAAATAGTACCCTTGTTTTCCCTCTAGAGAAAGGTATCGGTCACTAGACTGGTGTTGAGCTCCCACTCCTCTCCACAGACAGGTGGCTCTCTCAAAATAAGATTGAAATATATTATAGGATGGTAGCACTGGTGAATTATTCTATAGGCAATTAAGAGAAATCTCTGGATTGGTAGACCTTGTACTTACGGGAGATTTCAACTTCCCAGATATCAACTGGGAAACCATACTGCTGTGACAAGCAAGTCTGAAGTTTGTGGAAGATAATTTCTTGTCACAAGTACTCAGTGAGCCAACTAGGAAAGATGCCCTCCTAGACTTGTAATTTGTGAATAGAGAAGGACTCGTGGGAGATGTAACGGTAGGTGGCTGTCTTGGCCACAGTGATCATGAGATGGTTGACTTTAAGGTTTTTGGTGTAATGAGAAAAACGTTCAGCAGAGTTGCTGGATTTCAAGAGAGCAAACTTAAAGCTACTGAGGGAGCTACTTAGCAGTGTCCCCTGGGAAACTGCTTTTGAGAGGTTACAGGTACACAACTGCTGGTCAGTTTTTAAGAACCATCTTTTAAAAGCACAGGAGCAAGCAATCCTGTTGTGTTGGGAGTCAAGGAAGCGGGGCAGAAGACCAGCTTGGCTCAACAGGCAACTCAGGAGGAAAAAGAAATTGTATGATCTCTGGAAGCGAGGTCAGGCTTTGCAGGAATGTTACAGAGCCATCGTTCGCATTTGCAGGGAGAAGACAAAAGGCCAAAGTTTAACTAGAGTTGAAACTGGCCAGTGTTGTGTCAGACAAAAAGAAAGGCTTTTTTAAGTATGTTAATAGCAAGAGGAGTTCTAAGGACAATATTGGACTGATGGGTCACCTGGCAAATAGGAGTAAAGAAAAAGTGGAGGTATTTACTTGTTTTCTTTGCCTCAGTCTTTATTACCACTGATCGACCTTGGGCCACCTCGTCCCCTGAGTCAGAAGACCACAACTATGGGAACAGTGATTTTCCGTTTGTGGACGCTGAAACTGTAAGGCAGCAGTTGTAACAGTTGAATGTTACAAGTCCATGGGGCCTGATGGGATTCATCCCAGAGTACTGAAGGAGGTAGTGGATGTTGCGGCAGGACCCCTCTCAATCATCTACCAAAGGTCCTGGGAGCCTGGGGAGGTCCCTGCTGACTGGAAGCTAGCCAAAGCTATTCCAGTTTACAAGAAGGGCTTGAGGGAAGACCCAGGAAACTACAGACGTATTAGTCTAACTTCAGGACCTGGAAAAATTATGGAGAAGATCATGCTGGGTTTTACTGAAAGATATTTAAAGAACAATGCAATCATCAGGCGGAGTCAACATGGGTTCACAAAGGGAAAGTCCTGATTAACTAATATGACATCCTTCTATGGTAAGTCACCTGCCTAGTGGATGAAGGGGAAGGTAGTAGATGTAGTATTTGCGGATTTTAGTAAGGCTTTTGATACTGCTGCTTACAGCATCCTTCTGGACATGTTGTCCAACTGTGAAATGAGCAGGTAGATGGTGTGCTGCATGAAGAACTGGCTGTTCTGGGCCCCACCATTTAAAAAGGATGTTAAGGGACTCGCATGCGTGCAGAGGAGTGCCACAAAGGCGGGGAAGGGGCTGGAAGGCATGTCCTCTGAGGAGCGGCTGAGGACGCTGGGTTTGACTAGTTTGGAGAGCAGGAGGCTGCGGGGCGACCTCACTGCTCTCTGCAGCTTCCTGAGGAGGGCAAGTGGAGAGGGAGGTGCTGATCTCTTCTCCCTGGTACCCAGTGCCAGGACGTGTGGGAATGGCTCAAAGCTGCGTCCGTCAGGGGGGGTTCGGACTTGACGTGAGGAAACCTTTCTTTACCGAGAAGATGGTCAAACCCTGGAACAGGGGGTGGTTGATACCCCATGCCTGTTGGTGTTTATTTGGGCAATGCCCTTAATGCCATGCTTTAACTTTTGGTCAGCCCTACAGTGGTCAGGCAGTTGGACTAGATGGTCATTGTAGGTCCCTGCCACCTAAACTATCCTATCCTATCCTATCCTATCCTATCCTATCCTATCCTATCCTATCCTATCGTACGCTAGTTTTTCTTCCTTCCGCCTTCTTTCCCCAACAGTACATGCTGAGGAAATCTCTGATGACATTTCTTCCCAGCCCTGCACTAGCAGAAGGGATTGAATGGGCAGTCATGTCCCATCCTAGGTGTTGGTTCCGTCACGTTGTGGGAAGGAGGCATGTACCTTCTGATGGGGGTGAGAGCTGTGGATCGTCTCGAGATCATTTGACCATCTGAACAAATTTGCAGAAAGCGTGTGTGAAGTGCGGTTTTTGAAAGTCTGCTACATTCATCCAGTTTAGCTGGGTTTCCACAGGATGGCAAAACCCCACATCTCTGACGCTAGCGAGGCGCAAAGATCAAGCCCTCAGTCTGAAGCAGGACGTGCTCGTGAACTAAACGGTTGCGAGTCTTTTTGCGGTGAGCAATACCTGTTCATTTTCCTGTGGATTTTTTTTTCTCCTTGTACTCATTTTTCGGAATGCCCGGGCTGTTTGCCTTGGACAAACACAAGAGCCTGAGGACAACAGTAACTCCCTCAGAGCGAAGGTCCGTCTGGCCCAAGACTCTTGTCTCCAAAGTGGCCAACCACCAATGTGTAAAGGAGAGCATATGAGCAGTGCCAGTCTACTTCTGCCGGGGTCCTGGGGGTGCTCCTAGGCCTCAATGGCTGGGACCCCCAGGGGACCATAGGCCTCCCCTGGGACCCCCACCCACGCCATCCCCTGCCAAGGGCCCGGGGGACGTGTCTGAGCTCAGGCTGGGGCCTTCAGTCCCTGCCTGAGCCATGTTGTAGGTGTGCCCGTCTCTGCCCCTGTCTCCTGGCTGGGCCCGGGACCTGCACTGCAGAGAGCTGCTCTCCTGGGTGGACCCCTCAGGCCTCGGTCCTAGCTTGTCGTGCAGAACTCCAGGCATAGCATGGCGTAACTATTCTGTCCTAGTCTAGTCTATTCCAGTCTATTCTATTCCCCGCATTCACGATGAGTCGAATAACGAGGAGACTCTGATTTGCCTGAAATGCCAGGGGATTTTCAGCTCCAAAACCACTTTCAAGGACACAAATCACAGAGGTTACAAGTGAAAACAGGATTTTATTTTATGTTATGTTATTTTATGTTATTTTTCTGAATCCATTTCAGAGCCGATGCTCACAGGCGTGAACACAATGCACATGTGTAGCCAGGAGCAGGCTGGTGCATTTCTCAGTTTAGCTTGAAAATAGATCCCTTGCGGTCTGGCAAAGGAAAGCCATAGAGCCGCAGAAAGTAGCAGCAGGGATGCAGGACAAGCAGTCCCTGTTTCCTCAAGAGCGAGAACTTGAAGAATGAGGATCAGACCGACCACACGCAAAAGGACAAGAAGCAGAAGAAGAAGAGGTGTGTGGTAACCGTGGGGTATTTTCCAAAGCAGGACACAGGTCGATGACAAGCACACTTCTTGCCTTCCAAAACTTGCTGCGCTTCCTGGCCGGTGATGCATGAAAAGCGCTCTGGTGCCTGCCCAGCACTTCTGCTGCATGCAGGGAGAGCTGCAAAGCGGCAGCTCCGGACGGTGCAGCAAGCCTGCAGCCCTTCCAAGCGCAGGCTGTTTTGCACAAGCGAGAAGCCCTGGGGAGGTGGAGCCAAGGGAGGAGCAGAGCTCGCTCCCGCTCCAAACTTGCGACGGGCAAGAGAGCCCGAGAGAGCCAGGGCACGAGCGGTGCCTTGGAGGTGCAAGAGCAGCGGGCAAGAAGGGAGCCGAAAGGGCCCGGAGGAGCCCTGGCAAGGGGCTGTGCTCAATGCTACGGAGGACAAGAAGCAACCCGCGGGGGCCACCCTGGGGCCCACCCCGGGAGTCTAGAAAGCTTCCTCCCCCCGGATGCGGGGCACGAGGGCCACCTTCGTGGAGCACGAGCAGCAGGCACCTAGCCCAAATGGCCCAAAGGAGCCCTGGCAAGGGGCCGTGCTCAGTGCTGCAGAGGCAGGCAAAAACCCCCCGGGGACACTTGCTAGCCCACCGTGGGGGAAAAAAAGCCTTGCTCCCCCCAGCTGCAGGGCACGAGAGGCCATCTTCGTGGTGCATGAGCAGCAGGCAGTAACCTAGCCAAAAGGGAGCAGAGGAGCCCTGACAAGTGGTCATGCTCAATGCTGCAGAGGAAGGCAAAAAACCCCCGGGGACCCGTGCCAATCTGCCCCGGGGGAAAATTCCTTCCTGACCCCAGCGCTGGCGATCGGCTACTCCCTGAGCATGTGAGCAAGACCCGCTTCCTCGTCCCACAGGCTGGTCACGCCTCCCTCCCAGGAGATGCCCAAGCCCTATTCTCCCTCAAGCTGGAGCCACCTCAGGGGCTTGCGAGAGGGGCGATATGCCCCGGCCGGATGGACCTTGGGGGCAAGAATCCTTCCCATGCCTGGTAGGACACCAGTGGGTGCTCCAAAGCACTGGGACCCCTTGCAACATCTCTGCATCCCATTTCTTACGGCTGCTGCCCCTGGCTGCGCAGGGGGCGATGACAGCGAGCTCTGCAGTGCTCCTCAAGTGCTCCTCCAGAAGGCATTCCCTTGGTCTTGCCACTGCTATCCAGCTGAAAAGGCCTGGTGCCCTGGGCACCTGCAGGTGTTGGTGGTTCTTCTTATCTCCTGAGGAGCTGGTGTGTGTTCCCCACAGGCTGAGTGAGGCAAGATTTCCATCCATTAGATGAGCTTTGAAGGTGGCCCTGCCGGGAGCTGGCCTTGAAGCGGAGAACCTCCAGCGGCCTCGTCCAGCCTTCGGTCTTCTTCCCTCAGACCCCTCCAAGTAATTCCACCGGATCCTCAAGGATTTCCTCTGGGATGTCTTCGGGCTGCCCCCGGGCCATCTCTGGCAGCAGGACACGGGAGGATGCTGCCTTTTATCCTGCCCAGGGGCACTGTGACTGCTGTGTTACCGGGCGGTGGCACTGTGACACGGGGGTGACGGGGCTCCCCATGCGCAGCCCCGCCCGCCGCAGCCCCCCCGCCGCCCCTCCGCCCGGCATCCTTCGGAGGAAGGCCTTTGGGGGGCTGGCCCCGAGGCAGTCCCTGTGCCCAGGAGGCCCAGGGGGCTGTCCCTGCCCTTGGTGCCCATGCACTGCGCTCAGGTTCTGACATTTTGCTCCCAAGGATGGACCTTGAGTTTTGATTTGTGCTTGAAAACTAACTGGTAGCCAGAGCATTTTAAGACCACGTTTTGCTCTTTGCAAAGGACCCCACAAGACAAATGGATGAGGAAATGGCATGTCCCAAAATAATTAGTTATAGCTATATTAATTGCATTCCTATACTGTGCTGGAACTAGCCACAATCCAGAGTGGAAGTAACAAATTCCTAGATAGTTGCACTGATGGCGAAATCAAAAAGGAAGGGTCATGTCTTTTAGCCAATATCGATGGAAATTTTTTTTAAAGGGTACGTATTACTTGGCTTTCTTCTTTCTTTAACAGTTCCTTAGCTTTTTCTTTTTTAACTGTGGCCATCAGGTGCCATCAGTCTTGGTTTTTTATCTTATCCCAAATGTTTTCCTGTGAACTCCTGTTATACAACAGGGCACGTCAGTGTGATGGTTTTGAGCGTAAAGCGAGTGCTGTTTACAGCACTTGAGTGCAACAGTTCTGCTCACATCCTCATGTTTAAGTGGCCCAAAGTTCATTTTAGCGCTTGAAACATCTAACTAAGCATATTCCATATATATCTTCCTTCTCTAAAGCCCTTTGACAGCTGTGTTTCAGGCAGCTGATGTAGAAATAAAAATGGAAGTTTTTAAAATGTATTGTGTTTGTCCACCCTTGCCTGGTGCTTTTGGCTGGTTGGAATACAACTCTTTATGGAGGCATTAGCCAACATTTCCTTCTGGTCTTACAAAAGATCCTCCGGAGAGGGCCATTTCATTAGTGAGCAACATGTTTGACATATGCGAGAGATCTTATAATATACTCAATATTAGCAGCAGTCTTTAAAGTGCAGTAGTGCTTTGGTTCCTGTGGCTTAGTTTTTGCGATTGCCTTTTTCGCGATTCCTTCTCTGGTGGCTTGCATGATGGGAAAGGCAGCAGGTACATGGGAACACGTCCTGCCTTGTTTCATTCTGGACTTCTCCCTCTGATTATTTCTCATAATATTTCCCATAGGGACCATCTGTCCCTTTCATCCACATCTGTAAGAGTGAAACTGTTGGAAAAAACAATCCTAAGGGTAATAACATTTTGGCAATGATGTGAGCTAGCACAAGGTGGAAATTAAATGGCAGGGAGTTAAGCACTTTTAATGTCCACATTGAGCAGCTCAGTTAAGAAAACTTTTCTTAGAAAGGAAAGGCTGGGGTCGTAACCACTGACTGTTAATTTCCACTGGCTAGGTGTGATTTCATGCTCAATGTATCCACTTCACCAGGAGGTGCAAGTGTTTGGTACCTCCGTAAAGTGAGCCTGAAATGTGAAATTCATGCTGGTGCAGAGCCCACCCAGAACCTCCTTCCCTCCACGGGGCATCCAAAAGCCTTGCGCTGATCCCCGCAGGGCTGTCAGGCACTGAGTGAGCAGTGTCCGTATGAGCAAACTCCGCGGGTACTCTGTCAAGGTCATGTCTTTCAGGGATTTGTAGTGCCTGGAAAGTTAAAAGCTGATGTTTAGGAACCTTGACATTTGGATTTGGTCCCCCACATCTTTTCTATAAACCCAGAAAACAGACTAAGAAGGGGCAGGCAAAGATGGTTTTTTGTCTCCTTCCTTTTTTTTTTTTTTCCTTTTATTTGGGGAGTGGTTTGCTGGTTTCTGAGCTACGACTCTGTTAGCGTACTTTAATTTTGCCGAGTCTCCCTTCTTTTTTCATCTTCATCTTTCATGGCTCTTTTTCTCCCATTCTTACCTACATGAAACGAAGCTTATAGATTCCTGAGTAAGATTTCCAGTCTAGGATGTCTCAGCAGGCAGAAAACAAGAAAAAATGTTATCATCTTGTTTAAGATTTCTCCCGTGATAAGGGACACTGCCTGCTGCTCATATTTTATGCCACCAAGGTAATGTATTTCTTCAAGCGTTATTATTTTCTTTTCCTTTTTTTAACAATTGAGATTTGCGGAAATATATATCGTTAACAAACCAACATTTGAATACATATACTGATGATTATTGCACCATAATTATATTACTTTTCTCAATATTAACTAATAATGTAAAATATATTGGCATTGCATGGTGCAAGAAATATTTATAAATTTCGTAACATTTGTGGCTTAATAGATGGTTTTAAACTAATTGACAATTCTAAGTGTAGAAATTTGGCAAAAACTAATAGAACATGAACATTTGACTTCACAAAGAAATATATTTTTACCCATAATCTTGGGATATTTAGTAAAATCTGAGTGACTTCTTCAGAAAGCGGGAAGGCATTAGGAACAATTTCATAAGGGTGCCATCTAGGAGATTACATAATAGCTACTTCGGTTACTCGGAGTCAAACTATGACTGATACCTTGTGATTTTTTTTTTTCTCTGTTCAAGTCAGTTATATGGTACTTCTTGTGCCATTCTCCAGGACCTACAGAAATAAGATTTAATGCTGCTTTTCAGTTGCTGAAGTTATCTGAATGCTGGCCTCACGCTTCAAACACACACAGAAAGTTTTCATTTTTCATAAAAGGATCAAGAGCTGTCAAAGAAGTACAAATTTGCAGTTGCGGTTACATGGCCTGAATAAAAATGAAAATACAAATCAGTGCTCTTGAAAATCTGTGGTCTCAATTTTTTTCAGAGCTTGTGTGTATCTAAATGTGTAAGGAAATACTACCACAGTGAACAGGATATTAAACAGAGAATGATAACAGCCAAGAATTTGTTTTCTAAGGAAAAATGTATGGAATATTAATAAAAAAGGAATGTATCTTCATGTAGATAACATTACCTAGTCAGTCGTCCATAATACCAGTCATTTCCAACAAAATATCCTTTGAAGTATTTAGTGCATTGACTAACTTTTCATGGATGAATATAATTTTCCCTTTTTTAAAAAAAATCTAAAGAGAAGTCGTTCCAAATGGGCAATCTTCAGGAGCCAGTGCAACTCCAGTTACCTAAACTGAGAGTCTGATATACCATCCAAAATAGAAATATGGTGAGTATTGCTGGCCCAGTAGCTAAGATAGCTAAAATAACATTTGGGATTGGGAGACCAAGTCAAAGTTGTGGTGACTATTTTTATCTAATAAATTAAACAGGGCCAAGGACTGATATCTGGCCCTTAAATCAGATGACATAGCTGGGCCACATCCATGCTACATGACACATGGTTTTAAGTCCCTGAAACGCAGTAGTTATTTTTAGTTTGTTGGCAGGGTGAGTAGTATTTGATTAGGATTTTTTTTTGTTTGTTTATTTTTCTTTTTCTGCTAATTGAAGATGTTGGTGAAAATGGCTCTGAAATGTACTCCTATAAACAGACCTTACAGCCAAAGATAAATTTTCTCTAATTTAATTTGTCATGGATATGATGCAGAATTTCGAGGTTTAAGTCTGCACAGAATAAGGTGTTGGAGAAGGTGTGTGCAATAGGATGACATGGTTGAAATAATTTGCAAAGAAGGAAGATTCTCTGACACCTTCTTTAGGGGTAACTTCATAGTCATAGTCAACATTTGTAACAGTGTAAATTAAGTGGCTTAAAAAATAGCCCTTCTAGTTGTAGCTGAAGTTATTAGCTATACACTAAGTACAATTACTTATGCAATCAACTGTTCAGTTCAGAAAAAGTGGTGTTCAGTGGGGGACAAAAAGAACATCTTGTATAACCTGGTTTTTGGTTTATTGCATTTACACATTGCTTTGGGAATCCTCAAGGTAAAAAATACCACATAATTTCATGATTATTTAAGTTACTACCATTATTATTTGAGGAGATGGAACTGATCTATAAGCAGGGCAAGTATGTTAATAATCTTTCTAATTTGTATAATGTTTCTTTGTATTATAAATCACTTTTGGTTATTTTATATCTGCAATCCTCTAGCATTTAATCCAGTTGCAGGAATATTACTAATCATCTGTTGGCATAATATTAAGCATTCAAATTTCTTCCAGTACATATTAGTTAAAATACTTTCTGCAAATGTTGTATCCCTAGACTAACTGTACCTTCCATAAGCCTCAAGAACTTCTATGATGTTTATACATGAGTTTAGAGAGTATCCTGTATGTTTAGTAAGGAATCACGTCTATGTAATGTAAATACAAAATTCAGAATTGAAGAGATTATTACTTGGAAGCTAGATTCAGTTAAAAGAGCAATAAAAACTGGATGCAGACTTGCAAATAAAAGTTGTAATGGTCTTGCAGAGGATTAAATTGTAACCCGTGTAATCATATACAAAGCCGTATTTTTATCTTGCTTGAAGGTAAAATAAACTAAGAGTTTCAGTTACAAGGAAAAAAAGAAAGCTGTATTCTTTTTTTGCTGACACTATTCACCCATAAATAGTGTTGACTTCAGTGTATTTGAAAAAGTTGGAGGTAACCTTGTAAGGAAGACATTTAATCATTTTAGGTTTTTAGCATGGAAGTCAGTGTCCCTTACTAAAGCTGTATAAATAATAGTGCTTTAGGTTACCCAGATAAAATGAAAAAGAGGAGGAAAACACTTTCTAGCTTCCCTGTCCCCGTTCTCAAAAAAACTGCCCCTAAACACAACAAAAAACCGAGAGACTTCAACAAACAAAATTTTATATTTCAAATATTATTGATTTTCTTCCTGGAATAATAATTTTTCAATTTTATGGTTAAAATTGAATTATAGGTAGATCTGTTTACATTCAAAAGGAGAATTCTTTCCGCTAGAAAACAAAACATTTCTGGCTAAAATTAAATAGAACTAATCTACTACTTCTTTTTTAAAAATCTTATTCTGCAGTACTTCCTTAAAATCATCTTAAAATTTGTGTTTTAAATATCAGAAAATTATAACATTTAGAAATTCTTCAACACTGAACACATTTAATATGTTAAAGAGCTCTACCTTTGATGACGCTATTGGATATTTTTTACCAGTATTCTGAAACTCCTCTTACTTAGGCAGAACAGATGCATGAAACTCTGCAATTACATTTTCATTAAAGGTGTCAAGAGTGATTCTTTTCTTGTGAGATTTATGGATATCTGCATCCAATCCCTAGCAATGTTCATGCTTACGCCACTGAACTGATGTTTTTCCATTCCCAACCCAATTAGTTCATTTGTCCCATAAATAATAATAGCCATAGAATTTTTTATTTTTCTCATGCTGTGTGTATCACAGTAAAGGTACCAGTGGATAGATACAATCTGTAGTTACTTACACTTGGTAATTTTATCTTTAGCATATTGTTAAAATCTTAACATACTTTTATTGCTTTGGTTTGGAGTGATGATTCTGATTTGTCACGGTACATTTCTTTGTTATTTTGACAATCGCGGTGAGATCTCTTATTTTGGGAGTTTAAAAAAAAAGGTTTTTTTCAGAGTTACAACGCAATTTAACAATGATAAGCCTGTGGTGAAAATAGGTGTCTGAAAATGTTACAGGTAACCATTACTGAGAAATTGTTTGCCTTTTTTTCTCTTTTTTCCAACATGCATATACTATGTTTCTTCACTGTTTTAATTTTACATGCTCATTCCTTCTGTCCAGACTGTCTGGATAAGTCTTCCTTGAGATTCTGTTTGCACTTTACTCACCCACAGGTTACTGCTGAATGATACATGCGCTTTCTTTTCCCTGGTGGCTCTGTAGCAAGTAGGTCATCTGCCTCTGTAGCATTTGCCTCCATATTATGCTAAATGTCTCTCAGAATGGAGCCATGAGTGGGTGTCAAACTGGGATGTCCTGCAAGGCAAACCACAACCTTGAGAGGCTGCCACTGGCTCATGCAGACTTCGTAATTGAATGTTCTACATCATTTCACCCATTTGCAAAGTCTCACTTCTTACAGTTTACACGGTAATTTAAAGTATTGGTGGAGGGTGAGGCACTTGAAAACTGGGCAAAAGGGGCTGCTCCAAACATGTCTTTGTTAGGAAGGTCTAGAGCTTGCGTGAGTGATTACAACACTGCCCTCTAGCAGGAAGACCAAATTACACTCTTCTCCAGGCAAAAACCAGGAATGTCAGTGAACATAGTGTGCCCAGAGTTCCTTCACATTAGGGGTAGCACAAACTGTACAGAATATCTGAAACAATGTAAATTTTTGTCACTGTAGTGGCAAAAAGGTGGAAGATAAGTGAGCATTTAGATGAGAAACACATCTTCTGCAGAATGAGATAAATACTGATGTCTGGGGTAATAATCATACTGAAAAGATCTTAGATGTTTATAGAAGAAGCTTGGGGATATTAGCTTGGCTATGGGGACTTGTGGTTGCTCTGAGGTATCCTATCTTTCGTTATATGTGATTACAGGCATGGGTAGGTGCTACTATGCCTCAAATCAGATGAGGACTAACTGCAAAACCAGGCCCAGGATACCTAGAAAGAAGCTGTGGTGCTATGTGGCACCTCAAGCTTGTATCGGTTGCCAAGACCAAGGTGGAGCGCTGGAAGAGGAAAGCCGAGGGGGAGTGGACTGTATCTCCTAACTCCTCAGCCACTTTGCCTTTGTTGTCCTTTGGTCACTAAAGTGGAGGTAGCTGGTGCTGGCACTGCATTTAGTTCTCTTGCTCATGCTGTAGATTAGACAAGAAGAGGTGGGAGAGAAGCGAGGACAAGCAGGAGATGTGTGTGCTGAGGCTTTTCAGTCTACTCCAGCTACTAGTGTGGGCTGGCCCTACTAGTTCAGTTTGACAGTGGGAGATGGTAGTTGGCATACTGGGCAGCATAGCCACCATAGTGTCTCTATGGGTATTGATACAGCTCTTGTAGACAAAAGAATTTGAAAGATCAATGTTGATGTTTTCATTGTAGTTGGATCCCTTTATGGTCAATGAGAAGAGGGAGACAGAGAGAGTCTTCCAGGTGCTGACCTGGAACTCCAAAATGAGGTTTCCATTTGCATCTCTAGAGAACTTAGGAGCAGACTGATCTCCTAAGTTGGGTGTCTGAAGTTTAACTTCATCCTGTTTCTGTTTCCATCCTGTTTCCATCCCTCCTGTTTCTGGTGCCAGTCCTTTTCTACACCCTTAGGTACTCTTGTGATGCCAGAAGCAAGTCTGCCAGTGGTGTCTCTTGGGCTCTGAAAATATTTTTTTTCTTCCAAATTTCTCTCCCTCTCTCATGTGTAAGTTTCTATATTTAATCTTTTTGACATTTAGAGAGTACAGGTGGTCAGAATACTTACCCAAAACTGATCTCGGCTGTCATCACGTTGGCAAGTTCTGGTGTTCCTAATGGTTTGGAAGGAATCAGTTTTCAGTGTTGTCTAAATAATGTGGCTGCTTGATTATTTGTATGAATAGAGCCCTGCATGGAGGAAACTTCATCTGTTTCATTTCAAGCTTCTCTTTTATTGTATATCCTTGTCTGTAATATAAAGAAACGAAGAGGGCTAAAATAATGCCTTGGTAGGTCAAAGATGAGAAAAGACACAGTCTTTGTGCTCACTACCGAGTCCATTTATGATAATAGATTAGCTAAGAAGCTTGAGGTCGTTTACTTTTTTAGCTGAGAGCAGGAAAATAGTCATGCTTCTTCATGTAACCTTACGATCTTGCATTTGTGTCATTGTGTCTGTATAAAAGTATGAATGTTAAAGTTCCATATTTCAGGGCCAAGTCTTTGGATCATGTAAATTATTTCATTCCATTAAGGGCAGTGAGGTATTGTTGAGGCACAAAGATTCGGACAAATTATCTAAGAGAAGCATCTAGTGTTGCTATACTTAATTTATGGTATTTCTATAGGTTGTGGTGATTGCACTGTAGAGAGATCAATGTACCAGTATGTGATTTAGCAATAAGTGTGTAAGAGATGCGGATTTATTTGTTTTCACATCTTTAAAAACTTTGAAATGAATGCTGATTTCTACATTACTGCTCCATTCAGAGCCTCAGGCAATTACTTTTTAATCAGTATTTGAAGAACTCCTTTTTTACCTTAAGAAACATTTTTATGAATGTGAAAATGTGCATGGTTTCTCCAGGCAATAAAAAGCCATTAGAATGGGGATTGAGGGGCGGTAGGAAGTAGGGTAACAATTTTGACAACTCTGAGGAAACTTAATTTATAGAAACTTAATTTATACAAGCTGATAGGAACTCCTACAGTGATGCTCTACACAGGAAGAAATTTTGCTTGTGAGCGAAAATCCCAGACTAGTAAAAGAAGTCTGCTAATCAGCTCAGCATTAAAGATGATATGATCCCATGTAGTCCTGTGGGCACATATATAAGGGAATATATTCCCTTATGGAATCCCAAATCAGTTCAGATTTGTATAATACATATACATGTAGTGCATAGATTATGGACTTCTGTAAAATACAACAATATAACTCTGTTATGATAAAGTGATATATTACAAGATTGAGCTCTAAATAATTCCATATTTTCAATTGAAAACAAGTTATATGACTTTGCCTGTATTTTTCATACTAACACAAGTATTTTCTGTGGTGGATGGGAGATTTAAAATGTTCTAGCTAAAAATAAGATCTGCGGACTGTATAAAACCAAACATCTTCAGTTGCTCAGTAGGATACAGAATGTGCCCATTTAATATAAGAGAACACTACATAAACATAAAAATCAATAAACAACTTGTTAACCTCAGGCACTCAGGGGAGGGGGAAACGGGAGAATGATAACCCATGCACTCTGCTTTGAAACCAAGCAAATCCAAAATACATTTAACCAAGATGTGAAAAGAACTGTGAGAAAAATTATCCTATGTGGCTAAGGTCCTTTAATCTTACGTTTTCCTGTTGTATTAGTTTACACTTTAATAAAAGTAATTGTAAAGACTATTTATCAAAAATTAAATATTTGAACTCCGATTTCCTAATGTATTAATTTCTCAAAGTTATTAGACATTAAACATGAAGGTATGTACTTCAGAGTGTTTTTCATTATGTTTTCTCATTACGTTACATGAAACTTTGTATTTAATTTGTCGCACATTTGTATAATTATTATAATTTTAATTGTTAACAGTGTGATATTTTCCCCTGGGGAAAAGAAAGCCATCTTTTCAAATTCTAACAGGTTAAGCTAACCAAGATACAAAGATCTAACATAAGATACAAAGCCAACAACGCTGTCTAGTTTCTTTAACACCAGATAGATTAATTTAAAATTACAACTCTTTAATATGATTATATAATCTGGTAGGATAAATATTTGAGTTTATTTCCTCTGCAGTAGGGAAAAGAGCATCTGTAGTCACTTACATCTAAAGTGATACAATCTACAGGCACTGTACAGAGCTACATCAAATGTCAGGAAGAGTGATTACAAAAAAAAGCAAAACAAAGCCCTGAACATCCTGACTTGACTTTATGCAAGATTAGAATAGTGTTGACAGTTTAAAATTTAACTTCAATGGTACTAAGACTTTGAGCCAGGAGACTTGTTTTCAAAGCTGTCTCATTTCCCAGCTGGTCTTCACCTGATGTGTAACCCCTGGTTCCTTCACCATGAAATAGAGAACAACTGTCCAGATCTCCTTTATAAAGTATTGCAAAAGAAAATCTATAATGAAAAGAGCCTTATGAAGGAGTAATGTTTTACAGTAACTCTTAGTTTAAATTCAGTTTTCTATTAATGCTACCAGAAGTTGAAAGAACCATAACAAAACATGAAGAAGCAAATAAAAGGTCTTGGGGTAGAGGAGAGGACTAGTCAGGAAAAGACACTTGACTTGAGAATTCTCTTCTCCTTCCCTTACTTGAATCTGTCTATCATCAAATCAACCTTTGAGATATTTTTGTGCTACAGTTTTGAATGAAGATTGAGAGAGATGACCCTGATGAAGGAGGATTATGGATAGAGTAGGACTTCCTTATATCTAACTGGTTAGAAGGTTAGGTTTTTTTTAGGTTTTTTATTTTTAATTTCTGTATGAACGCTCTTGAATTTAATATGTTGTTTGTTTTAAATAGAAATAAGCCATAAAAGAAAGTTGTGTTGAACTGAAAAGTGGTGATTAAGCTTGCTGGGAGTACATGAAAAGGATTTTATAATGAAAAACAACATTTTTCTAAACAGAAATTTCCAACAGAAAAAGATTTGTAGATTTTGCCTACAAATTCTTATATTCTATATTGAATATTCAGGGGGAGCAGTGGAGTGGCAGTCTGAACTCAGTTAAAATGCTTTGTGCTTTATCCAGTGACCAAAATGTCAAATTAAGTCTCCCCTTAAGGCATGGTCTGCATGTGCAGAGCAGTCAGCCTTATCTTTTCTCCTGTGGGCTGGACTCCATGCAGATTTCATCATTCTGTAGTGAATGCTCTGAGGGAGTCGTGGGGTGTTTTATATAGGACATAGTCTGGTTGGTAGGGTGGCCCATAAGGGAACAGATCTGGGAATATGGATCTGCCTTGCTTTTTTTGCAAGGCAATATTCTTCTATAAGAAAAAAAAAATTTCAACTGAAATAGTTTGATAAGTGAAATAAAATAAAGCAGTTCAGCTTGAGAAGTGTCATTTCAGTTGAGTTGTTTTGATTGGAACTGTTTGAAATGTTCTGTTTTGTCATTTTCAAAATTATATTCTTACGAATTTGCATTCTGATATTTCTATTTTTTTAAAAACTTCCCTTTTTCACTCCACTTTTTGGGTAGAAATAAACAAGTTCTGAAGTACCATTCCTCCAAATGCTTTCAGTCAGTTATCAAAGACTTTTTATTTGATCAACACAAAAGCTTTCTTTGGCAGTTCTACATAAAATAGCAGCTGCCAAGGTACAACAGAAGAGTTGCTCTCAGCATCAATTATTGCCATTAGCACATCTCTCAGAGATCCTACATTCTTCGAGATCTGAGATTCTTTGTCTGTTGCTTCTCAGCAAAGACAGGTAGCAGATAGCTGTGTATTCTTAACACTTGCTTTTTCAAGCTCATCTTTGCTGCTCTTTTTATTAAAGCAGTAGAAGAAACTATTTAGAATGACTCAGGAAGGGATAACAGAAAAAAATCACAGTATTAATAGTAAACAATATCAAAATGATGCTATTACATGACCTGTTTGCTAGCTATATTGCTTCAGCCAAGGGCTGTTTGTTTTTTCCTCATACAGCTTATTCCTTCACTGAAGTAATGGAAAATCATATTTAGAATCATAGAATAGTTTGGGTTGGAAGGGACCTTTAAAGGTCATCTAGTCCACCCCCCCCCTGCTGGGCAGGGACATCTTCAACTAGATCAGGTTGTTCAGAGCCCCGTCCAACCTGACCTTGAGTGTTTCCAGGGATGGGGCATCTACCACCTCTCTGGGCAACCTGTTCCAGTGTTTCACCGCCCTCACCGTAAAAAATTTCTTCCTTTTATCTAGTCTAAATCTACCGTCTTTTAGTTTAAAACCATTCCCCCTTGTCCTGTTGCAACAGGCCCTGCTAAGAAGTTTGCCGCCATTTTTCTCGTAAACCCCCTTTAAGTACTGAAAGGCTGCTATAAGGTCTCCCCGAAGCCTTCTCTTCTCCAAGCTGAATAACCTCCACTCTCTCAGCATTTCTTCATAGGAGAGGCGTTCCATACCCCTGATCATTTTCGTGGCCCTTCTCTGAACCTGCTCCAACAGGTCCATGTCTTTCCTGTACTGAGGACCCCAGAGCTGGTCACAGTACTGCAGGTGGGGTCTTACCAGAGCAGAGTAGAGGGGCAGAATCACCTCCCTCAACCTGCTGGCCACGCTTCTTTTGATGCAGCCCTTCTGGGCTTCAAGCGCACATTGTCGGCTCATGTCCAGCTTTTCATCCACCGGTACCCCCAAGTCCTTCTCGGCAGGGCTGCTTTCCATCCCTTCGTCCCCCAGCCTGTATTGATACTGGGGCTTGCCCTGACCCAGGTGCAGGACCTTGCACTTGGCCTTGTTTGAACCTCATGAACCTCATGTTGGACCTCATGAGGTTCACACGGGCCCACGTCTTGAGCTTGCCCAGGTCCCTCTGGATGGCATCCCATTCCTCAGGCGTCAACCGCACCATTCAGCTTGGTGTCGTCTGCAAACTTGCTGAGGGTGCACTCAATCCCACTGCTATGTCATTGATGAAGATATTAAACATTACTGGTACCAGTACGGACCCCTGCAGGACACCACTCGTCACCGACCTCCATCTGGACATTGAGCTGTTGACCACTACCTTCTGGATGCAACCATCCAACCAATTCCTCATCCACCAGATAGTCCACCCATCAAATCCATACCTCTGCAGTTTAGAGAGAAGGATGTTGTGGGGGACTGTGTCAAAGGCCTTACAGAGGTCCAGATAGACGACATCTGTAGCCCTTCCCACATCCACTGATGTAGTCACTCTGTCATACAAGGCCACCAGGTTGGTCAGGCAGGACTTGCCCTGAGTGAAGCCATGCTGGCTTTCCTTAGCAAGGAAATTGTGTCAAAATTACTAAAGGAATCCAACATATAAATTTGTTTTATTCTCATTTCTTGAGAGTTGCAATATGTAAAACAGAATAAACACTCTCAGTGTTTTTGGGAAGTGTCTTTGGTATCCTGATTTTGAAAAGTCTCACGGTTTCACACATTAAAATTAGTACATAGAATTCAGTGTAAGTAGTCTTATCTGTAAAAGCTACTGATTAATTTGCATGAGTTCAGATTTGCAGATAAAATATGGACCAATGTATAACATGGGTATGGAAGGTGTGAATTTTGAACATCACTGTTAAGTGCAGCCATCTCCCTGGGAGTCCTGAGCCATCTCTGTAAGGATATTACTCTAAAAATAGGAGTGGCAGGAGGTGCAAAGGTAGATATATAATACAGGTGTCACAATGTTTCATCTTAGTTATTCAAATCAGAAGTATAGACTTGTTTCCTAAACAAATAAACGATCTCTGTACCTTCCCAATGAAAGCAGTTTGTTCTTTGTTTTTGGTTGCGGATATATGAAAAGAGTAGCCAAAATAATTAATGGAGAGGAAGAAATGTGTTTAATTCTAAACAGGTCTAAACGAAAGAAAGTTTCAAAAAAGAGGTAATTGAGTTTTGTCCCATTAGTAAGTCAGCTGTGTGCTATCAGATCCTAGTAGTGAATTCCACCTGCAAAAGGGTCTTTATTCTCAATATTCAACACACTGAGATACTACCAGAGGCTAAAAGCACGAAAACAATCCTATCTTATTTGTGGTAGTGCTGCACTTGCATCTCACGAGTTATGTATTGAATGATGAGAGGCTTTTTGTCAGTCATACAGCAAGTAGAAAATGGCAAAATCATTTTTCGTTTTCTTCAAAAGACGTTTTTTCATGCACACAGTTGTAGAACTTCAAGTACTTACCGTCACACTTTCATCCACAAACAGTATCAGCAACAAAGAATGCGTTATCAAAGCAGCAGTTCATAATAACAAATCCATTACAAATTTCAAACTACCTACCAAAAAGATCAGACAATAACCATTCAGGATGTGACTTGGGCTGGGGAAGAGTGATGAATAGGGGAGGAAGGTGTCCTGGTTTCGGCTGGGATAGAGTTAATTTTGTTCCTAGTAGCTGGTATAGTGCTGTGTTTTGGATTTAGGATGAGAATAATGTTGATAACACACTGGTGGTTTAGTTGTTGCTGAGCAGTGCTTACACTAAGTCAAGGACTTCTCAGCTTCTCATACTGCCCTGCCAGCGAGGAGGCTGGAAGTGCAGAAGAAGCTGGGAGGGGACACAGCCAGGACAGCTGACCCAAACTGGACAAAGGGATATTCCATACCATATGACATCATACTGAAAAAAAAACAAAACCGGGGGGAGTTGGCCAGGGGAGTGCGTCCGCTGCTTGGGAACTGGCTGGGCATCGGTCAGCGAGTGGAGACCAACTGCATTGTGCATCACTTGTTTTGTATATTCTTTTATTATTGTTATTATTTTCCCTTCCTTTTCTGTCCTATTAAATTCTCTTTATCTCAACGCACAAGTTTTACCTTTTTTCCAATTCTCTCCCCCATCCTACTGGGGGGGAGTGAGCAAACGGCTGCGTGGTGTTTAGCTGCCTGCCAGGTTAAACCACAACAGAAAGTAAAACCTTATGCCTTTGGCAGGACACTCAAAGGAGGAATTTTCACAAATGTGGTTTTCTTTAACTTGGGAGCAAAAGATGTGAGGAGTATCCTCAAGTGCAAATGGTGTCACTGTAAGTTGGAATGCTCTGTTTATACACTTTGGGTTATCTGAGGTTGTCACTAATAAATACAAAATGCTTTTATCTAAAAAAATACAGAATTGAGGTAGAGTATGAAAATCCCGTGCAATTCTTTAGAAAACTTGTGAGTAGTAAGCTTTGTTCCCAGTGTTTTCGTGGTCAAACCTATACTTCTCTGCTGCTTCATTAACGATGTGGTAAACAGGAGAACAGAGGAAAGCTATCTGGTTAGTCATTCTCTGCTTTGGCCTAAACAAAGCTCCTCTGCTTTCAAAGTTCTGCAGAGGATAGGAATATAATACCTGTAGAAGTCCTCTATTTTAAAACCAAGATACACCTGCTTAAATTGATATAATGTCAGAATGCATTACTAGCAGGTTCAATCTTTGGTGAATGAGACCTTTAAAAAGAGTGTCCTGGTTTCGGCTGGGATAGAGTTAATTTTCCATCCCAGCCGAAACCAGGACACAGAGATTTACCTAAGTCACGGTTTTCTTGCCAAAGGCTGACAAGGAATTTGTAGCTGCTTATGTATGTTACTTGTGGCATGATACTCAGCTCTAGCAGAGGGAGAATGTTAATTTATATTAAACAACAACAAAACAAAACAAAAATGCAGCAAACCACAAGTCTTTGCAAGAGCTGGCTAGATTTGATTAATTTCTTTGTTTCTGAAAAATAGTAGGTTTTTTCTGACATCATTGAAGAGTCAATTCATCAGAGGCAATAATCTATTTTTGTTCTAAAATCCCTCAACATGTAATTTATACTGCATTAATATAGACAGAAATTTAAAACTGAAGATGATTCAAAACATTCTGGATTCGTTTCTTCATGTAAATCTAGGGATCTGAAACTTTCTTTCTAATATGAGATTGGAAAAAGTTTTTCAACACTCAGTTTTCCCGAAGGCAATATTGTTTCTTACCCATTCTTACTGGTAGTTTTGATAAACTGCACTAGCTGTAATGAACCACGTTGTAAGATTTAGTCTGTCTTGTCTCTGTGATAAATGTGTTGCCACCAAGGTTATATCTAACATACCAAACCTTCAGATGTTGATGGTTAATTTTGCCTGCACATTATTGGATGTTGAGGAAAGCTTGAGTCGAGTCTCTCTTTGTAGAGAAAATAATTAAGAAGGTGTGTTTTGTAAATGAAGCATTCTTATAAAGTTTGAGAAATATCTGTACTTGGAGGATGTATTTGCACTACCTGTTGCTGATCCTTTAGGGATAGCTCTAGTGTTCTGATCTGAAGTGCTCGGCACTGTTTTTTCCAGAGGTGTTTTCTCTTATAAACGCATGGAAATGGAATTTATCCATTTTCAATTTAGTCAGCATTTACGCATTTTCATTGTTCAATATCTGGAAATGAAGAGCTGGAATTAATGGGGTTCTTTTATTTTAACTTCACAAAATACGTGATTTGGCCACTTTTTTATATATCGTATCAGTAGTCTGTCCACTGGCCATAGATAGAACTAACTTTTTATAGGAAATTGAGAATCTTGAGTGTGTAATTATATCAGTATCCTACAGTAATAAAGAAACATAGTAGTAACATGCATTTCAAAGGATTATTAATTTGATTCCTTTTTCCTCCCTGTCTCTGTTCTCTCTTTCTTGTTGCTGGAACTCTGATATTAGTTCTTAGGAAACTCTGAGGGGTGTGCTCTGCTTCTTAGTGATAATTAAATTTATGTTTAAAATGTAACACTTCTCCAAATAGTCTTGAGCAACTTTATTTAATTTATATCTGCATGGCTATCGATATGATTGCAGTTCCATGGCAGATTGTTCCATTCTTTCGTCTCATTCTTTTGTCTCAACGTTTGGATATTTTTATAGAAAACTGTTGGATATTATTGACATATATTTTGAAATTGAGGATCATCATCTCTGTCTTCCATGCAAACTCTTCACAAGGAAAATGAATTTCTTACAGAGTGTGATCCTTCCCTCTCTTGTACAGTTTGGCATGAAATTTCATCACATAGCTTTTCCTGTTCAGCTTGTGACCTGAATATAGATCATCAAATATATAGATTTGTTCATGAACAAACATTTCTTTTTAACTTAAACTGTACTAAGTGAAAGGTCAGATAAAAGTCACAACAGGATTAAAGAACACGTGTGGCACTGTGTGCAGGTCTAACAGACTGCTGAGAGAGAAGCAAGGGGCTTTCATGGTATCCTGGCAACTACATCCAGTGGATCAAGTCAGTTGTCAGTCAAATATTGGTAGGTTTATAATTTGTTTTTAAAAAGATATATATGCTGAAGGCTATGAAAAGATTTTCATGAGGGGATCAGGAAGCTATATTACTTAAAATTCATAGTTGGACTCGGTATATTCTTTTTTCCCGTGTCTCTCTTGTTTGTTCTAACAGGAACATAATTACCATCCTAAAAGATAGAAGAAAACAGAAAATGTTTGGTTTTTCTTTTTTTCACACTGATTTGCATTTTGGGTTTGCATCTATTTAGGCTGTTGGTTGAATTACTACTTGCAGCCAGTTTTATTTGAACCATTATTTACAAGTAGAGTTTTAAGAACATTTGTACAATTTATAACACTATTTGCTTGACTACATTCAGACTTTTCACAGATACTAGCTGAAAATTGTTTTGAGGTATGTATTTTGATATTTGAATGTGTATATAAAATAAACTACTAATATGTGTATAAATTTGTTAAACATATAATGTACCAAGAGTGTAATTTTCATGTCTTCTGGGTAGCTACCTCTCATTACTTTAGTTGAGGTTTTTTGTGCTTCCTGATTCTCAACATAAAGCAGCATGTTAGAGGAGGAGAGAGGATTTTCCTGACACCTCCTTAGGACAATTCTGTTTCAAACTCAAGCCAGCAGTATTATGTGCTCTTCACAGTCACTGTTTCTCTGTGGAAAAAGTATGATGAACAACTTAAAATACATAGTGCTTTAAAAAATATCAAATATGCTTGAATATGGAAAGTATGCAGTTAGGTTGGAAGAACATCCATGTATTTGAGCATGGACAAAGTAAGCTACCTTCCTGTCATGTTTTGGTTTTAATATATAGTTATACTTCTATATACTTCTATACTACTATACTTCTATACTTCGCTTCTCTTTGTGTGGAATGATGAATGTATTAGGCTCCAAGACACCAATAAAAGAAAGTAATTTCAAGCTATAATGATTTCTAGGAATTGACAAAAAACCAATGCAAACCAAACCAAAAAAACCCCAGCTAACTTTCCCTACTACTTACTATGGAAATATTGCTGTGATGGAGAATCCAATACGGTTTTCCACCTTCTGATGCTTTGAATAGAGGCATTCTACTGCATGAGGAAATCTGTCCTCTTGATGAAAATAATGACTTAAAGAAGCATGTTCTGCTCTTTATTAGAAGGAATGGCTTTCAATGTCTTAAAGCCTTATTTTCAGCTTATAGCTTTGTTTTCATTACTGCTTAAAATTGGCAGATTGGAAGAAGATGAACAGTTTTACAATGAATATTTATTTAAACTTTAGCTGGAAGAAAACCGCGGGTTACTAGATCCTTCATTTCAAGAAATGGGTGCACATATAAACAGGCAACATTTCTATAGGTGGATTTCTATGAGACATACTTATTCAACTAGCTATCAATGGATTTAAAACTATGCTTTCTTTTGGGTGAGTGCATAGAAAAACTTACATTCTAGAGTAAACCAGATGTAGAATTCCCAGAGGTGTGAAGAGGGTGAGCATCTTCACAGATTTCCGTTGCTTTTTCTCTCCATTTGTTCCATGAGACAACTTGTACTAGCATTTGTTGTGCGTGCTGTTTGGGTAGTAGTGGTAAGAGTTCACTGCGTTGATCATAGATAATCAGTTGTGCCAAAGCATTTGTTTCAGAAGGCTGCGTTATGTTTCCGTCTCACTTCACGGACTTGATTAAAATGTTGTGTTTTGCATAGGGTAAGAAGTGTTGCTACTGAAGGTAACGTGGAAGCTGTTTATCAGCTGGTTTGCTGATATCAAGCATATGCTGATCAACAGTAATGAAGATAAGTTGCAGAGAGAGAAAATACAGGAATTTTATTTCAGTTGAATTGTACCCACATCTAATTCAGTACTGCAAAGGGGAGACACTCTGTTTTTTTTGTTTCTAATTATTTCATTTTCTGAATTAAGTGTGCCATTGCAGCAGGTTTCCTTTAGACACTTCTGTATGCAGTTTTGCTGTTTTCAGAGTGAATAGATTCTTTGCCTACGTATTAATTGTAGATTATTGTCCTTATGCCATGTCCATCTAAGCTAATATTTTGACCACCTACTTAGCAGTCCAACTGATTTCTGAAGTGAAACAGAAATATCCATAATGCTAAACACAGAAAAGATTAATGCATGATCATTGGTCTTGATCTAAATTATTCTCAGAAATGTACTGCAAGCACAAATTTCTGAATCTTTCAATACACTGACTCAGACCTTACTTAATCGTTCTGTTAATTACCCGTAAACCAGAAGAGAATCCAGCTCGATTTTAAAAAGATACATTGACTTTAGTATACTAGCAACGACAAAATGCTGACCATAAACATGTTTAAAGAAAAGTAGGCCTTTTGCTAACGTACTGGCAGTTCTGTAACCCTACTTCAAGCATAAACCCAGGTTAGCAGATTTTAATCTTGCTCTTCCCCTCCACTGACCCATCCTACCAGCTTTCTGTAAAAGGAATCCATAGAAACTCATGCAAAATGAAATCTGCTGTCCAGCTGAGCTCTTGGCAATGTAACTCAGCTATATTCATTCCCTGCTTTCAGAAGAAGCTTTGCCTTTCCTGATACTCAAGGTCAGAAATCTTATTCCAGGAGCCATTTGTCTATTATCTGTTTATGGAGACATGTCCATATGTGGCATCCAGTTCTCACCAAGGATTATTTTGGAATGGTCTTTATTTAGTGCTAGTATTTTTTTAAAATATATTTAAATATGTCTATTAGCATTAATAAGCAGGCAGTGGATTCTGAAATGTGAAGGACTGCCTGTGCAAAGAGGTATCCCACCCAAACAGGCCAAGTTGTTACAGAGCTCAATATAATTCAGTTCTCCTTATGGGATTTTTATGAGTATTTCTCTTGTAGCGTGCTGGTTAGTAACATCAGGAAATACATAAAAGAAGGTAGTAAAAAGGGAGTGGAAAAGAGCCCAGCACTGTAAATGTTTTTAAGCTATTTTCTTTTGTGCATGGAAGGTCTTCAGAAAAAAAAGAAAAATAATTTAAAAATTGGTATTTCCATTGATTATGATTCTGGTTTTTTTTCTGCCTACGTTCATCTTTTTTCTTTTATGACACAGCAGTAGATAAAACAATGAAGATAAAGCAATATACTTTGGAAATCTAAGCTGGTAACTTAGAGGTAGCTGATTTTGAAACTTTTTGTCTCTTTCTTTAAAAAAAGTGTTTTTTACATCACAAGCCGTTTTCTTCCTGCTTTTATTCAGAACCAGAAATGAGATAAAAGTCAGTGACTCAACTTTGCTTAAAAAATTAATTTCCAAGGACACGTACAAAATGAGCAACAAAAGGCAAGACAAGGAATGAATGCCATATCATAGTGTCAAAACACTGAGATGGATTCTGCCACATTTCTGTTATCTTTCCTTTTTATAAATACTTAATAACTATGAGTCAACTGAGTTCCATAACAATAAAAGCATACATGTATATATCCTATTTTTACTTTCTTAGGATTACATTATGGGTGTGCAACTTTTTAGGTGGAATAGAAGTTGATGAAAAAGAGAAATTAAAGCAAATCTGAGTGAGGAAGGAAAAACAGTTGAAAAATGGTATCCCTGACTTCAAAGAGCAACTTTCTGAAAGCTGCTGGTAAGAATGAGACCAGGTTCCCTATGTTTTGGTTCCACATCCTGCTCTTAGCATCAGCTTTACCTGTTCTGTTCTTTTGTGGATGGAAGGGATTCTAAATGCATCCCTTAGATGGAAGAATATACATGCAGAGAGAGACGTCTCAACACAGATCAGAAACTGGGTATTTCTGTAGAATTTTGTTAGCACTATTTTACCTTAGGTAAGCATGCATAATTAGTTGTAGCTGCTTTAGACAGACATAGTTTCATTGGTCCCAGTGGAGGTTTCCAAGCTGATACACAGTTAGACAAAAGACAGGATCTGCCCCACTGTGCTAATGGCAGTCACTGTTTTTCGTGTGACAATTGTGTGACTGTGAAACATAGGCTGAAAGTCACTGGTCAGAAATGTGCACAGGCAGAGTTTTGTCTCAGGTTCTTTATATGAAGAGCTTCCCAATCTTGAGTAGCCACTGTGACTTGTGGCTTTCAGTCCAGGTCTTAAGAAACTATGCTGACCCAGTCCATCTGGTAAAAAAGTATTCCAAAGCCTGGAGATGAGAGCCTTCATTTCATTTTGTGTGAACAAATTTTAGTGGATGCTTCTAAACATTCTGTTATCTCCGCTTCTTAGATGTCTGGAAAGCTTAAGGTGCTGTCATAGTCACAGAAGCCATTTTTACTGATAAATCCAAAATAAATCAAAATTTTGTTTTCAGACTAATTCCTGAAATTCCACAGGTTAAAAATCAGAATTATACCACTTGGAGTGCTTTGACGTAGAGAGATGTGTAAGTACTTAGTGTTGCTGTAGTTGCTGTTAAAACATCTGTATGCTGGCTCATCAGCGTGTCTCTAGAAGTAAGAAAATAGTTCTGTTTCTGTGGCCCATTCATTCTTATCTGTTTGGAAACTGCCAGTGAAAGTAACAGTTGTGATTACATAGACTGCTGTCCACTAGGAGACTTCGCCTGAAGTCATCAGTTTTTCATATATAGCCACGTGCAGCTGTTGGATTTTCTAGTTACTATTAACTTGGCATAAATTTGAGTCGATGACTGGGGAAGTCAAAATGTGCATGCAGAATTGTTGGTGCTCTGAGCCATTCAGTTGCCTAAAACTGGATTTTGGGAGTTTTTGTACTTATTTGGAGAGAGTGGAAGAATAACGATCTGAACAGTCAGAGGTTTCATCTACCGCTGTTGTATGTATAGATGTCAAAGAGAGAAAAAGCTACTTTAATCATATCCTGTCAGTTTAAATGTAGAGCTTTTTATTTCCTAATTTTCTGGGAAAATATGTACAGTAATGTACCACACAATCACGTAAGTACCAGACAGGAAAACCTACAGAAAACTGTTGCCATAGTCTAGATTTTGAGCAAATAGCTAGCAAGACATTTTCATTTTCAAAAGTCAAACCTGCCATTATATTTATGGCTTTGTTTAGATTCTTTTTTTCTTTTTGTGCATCTCCATGTAGAGTTTACAAAGAAAAGAGACCTGCTGTGATTTGAACCCCAAAGGAAAGATATGCTGCCTCTGTAATATACTGAAATGTCAGGAAATCATTTATTGAGCCACTGGTGCCTTTAGTGGCTGGTTATAATTTGCTTTGCTGTCTGATAATGTGTGTGTTTGTAGATCAATTATCTCAAGAGCTCTTTGGAGCCATAAGGTCATCTTTCGCATATTTGTCAGATACTTCTCTGCTGAGATGCCAAGTAGCACAATTTTCTTCCAGAACTTAATAGATCATCCCTCAAAGTAAGTGAAGAAAGGGATTATCTGGTGATGGCAAGACTCTCAGTGATGTAGCTTTGCCATACTTCTAATATGTTTACATAGATACATACAACCAGCAAATTGTAGGAAGGAGTTTTACCTAAAAAAGTAGCCTGTAGCCTCTTTCAGATTGGTGATTGGTAATTCACTGGTAAGGACCTTTATTCAAACACCAGTATTTTAATCTTAATTGCATCCAGGTGGACAGAAGAGTCTTGTGACACCAGCATTATTTCTCTCTGTGGTCCAAGAATGAATAGCCCTCCTGGGAGGAGTCCAGTCTTTAATGTTGGGAACAAGACTTGTGAACACCAGCATCGCTTGCTTTCCTCTTGGGACTGTAGCACCGTAATGCGTTTTTACTGTGAGTTGAGGAGCTGGAAAGGAGAAAAGGAGGTGAACTCACAGTATGTCAAACAGATGAAGTTATTCAATTCACTATCAAATAGTAATAATAATTTAATAGCACCTTTACTGGAAAAATTTAAGGCACCTTGCCAACATTAATTGTGAGACAGAAGTGCATAAGGGATAGTTAAATTATATGTGATTAACTTACGTACAGAAAGCTGAAGTGATATGATAATATTTCATCTTGATAGTAGAATTTCTACTGAGAACAGTCCTAAAAATCAGCTCTAGTTTACACCAGTTTTACACTAATGTATAAATTTGCCTAAGTGAGCAGTGGATTGCATCTGATGTGTATAATATTGTGTAACTGATACTCTGACATGATTGATCCTTGATCCATTGGTGGTCTGAAGGGTGACCTCAGGCATGCCACTGCCGTGCTGGCATGTTGTCACCCTGAAAATGGAGTTCACAAAGCTTATAGGTTCAATGCAAGAAGGGATAGGGAAGGTTAAGCACGGGAGAAGGGGCACGTGAATAACAAGTGAGGATGGAAATGGCAAGGGGATATCTCAGCCAATGCCTACATTGGCAGGTGGGGCTGGCCAAGATGGCTGGGACCAGAAAGCAAAACAGCTGGTTCTGAGACCTTGGGCACTCTCTCTGTTTTCAGGACTTTTATTTTGGACTGGCTCTAGACTGACTTCATAGACCAACGGATCATTATTGGTGGGGCATCTTTCACTGTAGCTCAATCTGAGAGTGAGTAAGTTTGTGTGCTGTAAGACCATGCCGCAATGTAAGTGGGACAATCCTGGGGTTCACCTGAAAAGCAACATCTGATATGAACTGAAATGCAAATGTAGACCTGCCCTAAAAGCAGGAGAATTGGAAATGCTGAAGGAAGAGGTGTGCCTGAAGTTGTGCCTCTCCTTTACTTTCATGACTTTTGCTGCCCTATGTCAGGACCTGCATGCCGATTAAAATTCTCTCTTTAAGCTGAACACAGATTCAATTTTTCTTTTAGCACTGGAAGGGGAGAGGTAGATAACTCTTGTTAATATACTGGCTAATAGACTTGCCTAAGAAATGGAAAGCCTTTTTCTTTTTCTATTTTCTTTTTCCTTTCCTTGTTTTGTTTCTCCTGCCTTTCTGAGGCTGTTCAAAAACGTAACTCACAGGTCTACGGAAAGGGCTTTCAGTGCCTACCCTATTTTGCACGTGCGCCTGAGGCTTGTGTGGTCATGATTGAATTAACCTGTGACATTAGGCAGCCAATAATGTGAGACTGATGGTGCCAGAGAAAGAGCAAGCAAACAAAATCCGAAGTAACTTGGTCATTAGGATTCTCCCTTGAGAAGGAAAAGCCATGTGTTTTGCCATGCTGTAAATAATATTTATATATTTTGTCCAGGGACTTGAGGACAAGGGAAGGAAAGGTAAAATTAATCTGTAGTCAAATTATATGTGCTTCTGATATTTTGTTTTAGTGGGAACTTCACTTGTGAAGTTCTTTTTTATTACCTGCTTGAATTTAAACCTTGAAATCTTTATGGAGTGTATATGTAAATTAAAAAGATAAGGAAAAACAGAATTAGGAAAAAAGATTATGTTATAGTCATTCATGTAATCTGAAAACATACAGAACATACTAATAGAATTTATATGGTGCATAATTGCAGATTGGATTCAAAGTTTCTTATTCCTGAAAGATTTTAGAGCCAAGTCTTCTAAATATCTTCAGGAGAGGGGAGGGGCAGAACCAGAAAACAAAACAAAACAGGTATTTGTGGTACAAGATTTCTAGTTATAGAAAGCTAACTTTGGAGCTGCCAGCTTCAGCCCTTTCACGGTGTGTCTAATGTATATTTATGGAGGCCACCGAGGGAAAAACAGTATCTTGTTTTGGATTTTTAAAGCCTGATGCAGCTAAAAGCTAATTTGCTTTGAGGTCTCTTGGTGTGTTGAATTTAATTTATCAAAAGCAAATTAATATGAAATAATGAAATAATTATTAAAGTGGAAGTAAAAATAAATGATTGAAGCATACCAACAAAGGAAAATAAAGCAGATGACTTCTGAAGTTTGTGGGATAATTCCCATTTTAATTACATTAATCATAGTTGTTATTAGACTGGTGATGGGACAGTATTTTCTGTTTTGTAGCAGCAGGTAAGCTTAGAGAAGGGAAGTATATGGAAATGAGGTCATGCAGTCCAAATGAAGGTCATATGAAGTGACTTTATTTGTAGAACTAATAGTTCAATGTACCTAGGAAAAGATCTTCAATGTGTATTTGTAAGCTTTATAAATATAATGCAAGTAACCCCAAATTTTCTTTTTTTTTTTTTTTTTTTTACTTTGTGTTTGTTTCCTCTGTTTTTTCTTTAAAACTTTTGGTTATGATTACATGCCATTTATGTATGTTTTCCACGAATTTTTGAATCCTGTGAGTTCACATGTTCAGAAACAAAAGGTACAGTCAATCTCTGAACAGTAACTTTTCTAGAATACTTGCATTTGTCTTATCATGGAGCAGAGACGATCCGTAGAAGTTTTGATCAGGGCACATAGCTAGATTTCTGGGAACAGAAATCCTAATCCCAGAGTTGTCCTCCTTTTGGAGATGAGCCCGATCACACATTCCAAACATGGTTTAAAGACTAAATCCTTGAAGCTGAACACTTGTGTTCAGTGGATTAGTCATTTGTTAAGTTCATCAAATATTTCTGAATATAAACTCATGATCTGGGACAAAAACACCTCAATTTGCATAAGGATTGATGGCTAGATCAAAACCTAGTCAGTATTAATAATTTTCTTAATATTGAGAACTAGGAAGTCCCCAGCTGGCAAAGTCGTACACAGGTGCTGACCTCTATGCAATGGGAGCAATGCCCGGTTGTAATCAATGGGATTTGCTGAATGTATATGATATCTGTCAATATGTCTTAAACTTACGTCTGATTCTCTTTCCCAGATTTCCTTTCATGGATAGAACTGCCTTTGCCACTAAAGCAAAGATCACTATCAGAGATTTTGATTTATGACAAATTAAGTTCATGGTTCAACTACTTAATGCTTATCTCCTTTAATGTCACCCAAAGTCTGTGTCAGAGAAAATTTGTAGCTAAAAAAAGATGTAAAAAAATTCCACCTGAGAATGCAAACAATTACAGGAAAATGGTGGTTTTCTACAGACAGATGGGGGAATTTTAAATTGGGATGTTAAGTCAAAATTGCAGTTTAAAATCTCTTTGGGATCCTATTGACAGTGATGAGAAACATTAGGAACCAAGGTGTTAGGAGGAATGGCCACCATGAGCACATGAAAGCAACAATCTAAAAAGTTCACCAGGAGAATATTGCTGACTTTTTGGGTTGGTTTTGTTTTGGTTGAACTCCTGCTTTTTTCAGTGTAGATTTTCTAGGTTGCTAGTGCACATAGTACTAAGGTGGCTCAGCTTTTAACAGAAATTTTAAAAAACCCCAAACATTTCTAATAAGGGAAACTTAGTTGTCAAGTAGTTTGTGACTTCTTTGGTGTATTTGTTCATTTTTTCTTTTTATTAAAATGTTTCTTTTAGTTGTTTTGAAATTCTGTCTTATGCCTTGATATTTTCTACTCATAAAAATGACTAACTTAATACCAACGTTGCTTCGAAAATCACTGAACATTCTGTAGATTAGCAATGAAACAGAAATAAGATGTCTTCAATTGAAATGCCAAAACAGTATTGTAATGAGTCACAGTTGAGTTATGAATTTTTTCTTTCTACGTGCGTAATGGGCCATCATCCTTGCCTTTTTGTGCTATCTTGTTTGTACAACATCCACCTCAAAGAGCAAATGGATATATATGCATTTTATTTTTAAAATAAATAATAAGGCATGTTGTTAATTAAAGTTATATGAGGTTTTAATGCCATCTGCATTCTTTTATCAGAATTTATATCTTTGCCCTCTTTATCCTTCCTGCTGGGGACTTCCTTGGTATAACACAAAAATACTGCTTGTTGCTTTTTCTCATGCTGATCATGAATTCAATAGGGATCAGCTCCTGCCAGTAAAGGCTGCATATTTATGCTATTGATTTGTGAGGGAAGGAAGCTGAGGGCTTTTTGTATTGTGCTATAAAATTAATAAATAATGATTCATTAGGACAGCATCCTGCAGCTCACGGGTGAGCAGTAATTTGGTACAAGAGTTGTACTGCTATTCTAAATGTGCCTGGGATACCACAACAGTGGGGCACTGCTGTTGCAGTATCTGTGAGCACACTTCTAAGCTCTGTCCTCTGGGATTTGCCCTCTTCCAAGGTGGGGAGGTGGGGCAGCAGGAAGCAGGCAGCTTGTCTTCTCTGCCTTCTCTCTGAGGACACTTCTCCCTCCAGCAAAATGGTGAGGAGGTCTGTGTATAGGTGTGCTGGGAATCCCAGGTACCAGGAGAGGACTGAGGTCCCATTATCTTCATTGGCTAAGATAAGGAGATCATCTTTGCTATGTGGTTTTTGTCACAGGTAAAATGCACTGGAGACCACCAATCTGATCCTGCTGTGGAGTATGAAGTTAAGAAAAACGACACAACAGTTTCCAGCCCCCAGCTAAACGAGTGATCCCTTTTCCAAATTACCTGATAGCGCTATAATTGCTATTGGTATTCTGAAACTTTTTTCTTCTTTTGGGACTGTTTGGCTTCTTTAACTGTTTGGGACTGATTGTGCCCATCCTTAATATAGCCCTGACTCAGTCCTTCCTTAGGCAGAACTTAGTCGACATAGAGTGTAAAAATCTGAGCTTCAAGGACACAACTGGGAAGTACTCAGCAGGCATTATAAAATACACTGAAGTTGGAGGAACATTTACAGTATGCTTTAAATTTGGCTGTATTGGAAATATATATTTTAACTCATTTTTGAACCATCAGAGCATTTGTCAACATTGCCACCCAATGTGGTCTTGCAGAGTGTCATGTGGTAGTTCCATTCATTTCAGCAATTACTAACTCCTTTAAATGCACAAACAGTTAATAGTTTGGAGCACGGGAGAGATGGCAAAGTTGCATAAAATACACATGAAAGGACTGATATGCCCAGGGTGGTTTGTATTAGCAGAGATTTGCTATTTCACATGACTGACAGATCTTCAAGATCACAATGTGTAAACCACATTGGCAGGACAACAGGGAGACCTGTATGTAGAGGACAGTACCAGCTATGGACTTAACGGCTTTAGGGACTCCAATGCTTTCAATTCAGCGAGAAAAATTTAGATGCATAGTGTCTGGTGTCAGCCTTTACATGTGATATGCCTGAGGGTGCTGTCCTTGTGGTGGACCAGAATTAAAGCTGAAAAATGAATGAATAGAAGGAAAATGTAGCAGCATACAGTAGGTATGCATACATCAAAATTAATAACAACACTGTCACTCGTTATGATTGGCAGGTTCCTTGTTTAAAAGACCAACTGATACCTCTGATACCTGACCTGTTTCAGTGAAATTTCATTTCTCTCAGTAGTGTTTTCTCTAGTCCACTTCTAGACTATAAACTGTGTAGCTTAGATACTTCTGAATCTCAGTGCAATTCATCCTGGGTAATTAATCCTTGCTAGTGGCTTTGGAGGATAAACAGGAGAATGAATAACAGCATTACTAGTACAGTATGTCGTTACAGAATAAACAGAGTAGAAGGAGGGACACAGATTGTCTTTGTGGTGCAGCAATGGCCAAATACTTACATTTCCTGCAGCAAAGCGTAGTGCAGAGGAGACATCTTCTCAGCATGAGGGCTGAGGTTAGAAGCTTGATCTTTTAAGTGTAATTGAAAGACTACCACTTTCCATTTTATTGATAAAAAATTTTGTTTCTGTTTTATTCATTAAAAATTTCTGTCAGGACCTGCAGGTTGACAAGAATCTGATTCTTGTGGCAAGCTGGCAGTCTGGAGAGTAGATAGGAACTTCACTGAAGCTCTGGATGCTTCTTTGAATGAGAAAAATGAGTTTTGCATGGTAGTAGATTTAACTATGCTGATGAAAAATTGATGGAAAAGAAGCATTGAGAAAATGGCCCATAGAATTTCAGGTATTGGTACAGGTAAGCTGAATTTGATATGAAAAGGACTACAAACAAAAATATAAATCATAAAGGAAGGAAGGCACCAAATTAACTCTATATAAATGTATTTCATGCCTCCTGTCTTTTGAACTGTTATCTTCTAACTGCACCATTACAATTTTGCTCTTTCTCTTTTGTGGAACTTTTTGCTAATGCGTGCCTTTCCCCAGATGTAGGGGTTTTTGCCTTTTTTCTCAACTGGTTTTCAGCTGGGACTTTTGTAAACAGTTCTGTGAACTGTCTGGAGTCACCCAGAAGATGATACGTGTAGAATCCATTCCATGTGGAGAAAAAGATTTTATAGTTTCTACTTTCAATTCATAATGACCTGGGAGACTAGTGCTGACAATGTCCAAAACCTTAACTGCAAGTTACACCGGAAATCTGAGACAACCTTGGAGGCTTGTAAGAGACATCAGCTTTTCGCAGTGTGAGCAGAGGAAGTAAGAATGCTGTGAGTATGTGGTGGGCTCCTGGAGAAATCTCACAAGTTGGAGAGAAATTTTGCCCAGATCTGGCTGAATATGTTGCTTTCATGACTTATATTCACAATCTGGTAGAAAACATCTTGACGTCTTGTTGTTATTTCTTTGAGAATAAAAACATTTCTGCCTTTGCCGTGAGGGTGTTTATCTTTGGAGAGCTCTACCAGGAAAAGAGTTCATCTCCCCATTTGCTCAGTCTGCAACGTTCGCCTTTACCCATGTAAGGGACTTGGAAATCCGGTAGCGATGATAAGGGACAGAGTGTACTAATGCACAAACATTCAACTACTCTCAGCAGGAAATGTCTTGTCAATACCGGGAATAAGTAATGTGCTGAAGATTTACTGTCAGGTGGCCGTCTTGACCACAGCAGGGTGGAAACTTGCAGCAGGCGGATGGCCTTACATACTTAGGTCACCCACGTTTACTTTGATGAACGTGTGTGTATCCTTGGTCGGTATTATTACACTGAATTGAGGGGATGGTATAGTACCTGATAAACCCGGAAAAAATGTTTTTCACCATTAACAGAGAAAATAACAGCCAAATGATTGGACATAGGAGGCATCAGCACTGTTATTTTCATTTTTTTCTCAAGTTTCTAGCAGAGTACCCTGCACTGAACTGAAAAGCTTCTCGTTATGCTGTTTGCAGTAGAAAAAAATTGATTGAACAGAGTGGTTGTCCCATGGTTATTGTGCTCTTATATTTATTTTTGTTAATTAAAATTTATGTCATTCATTTTGGGTTTGTGCAGTTATTAGTTTATTTTTCTTCAAAGAGAAATGACATTGGTTTTCTTCCGTGATGCTTTTGGTCAACTTTTAAAAGCACTGGGACAAAATACGCTTGTCTTTTACAGCCACCCTTTTGGTTGTTAAGAGTAATATCAGTTTGTCTGGTATTTGAAATTTGCCTATATTAAAGTGCACTGACAGAGGCTGCAAGTTGGTAATAGGCTGTGTAATAAACAGTGCTGCAAGTTCTCACAGTTTTGTGTGTTTACGTGTGTAAATGCTAATTCCTTTCACAGAAAGAACTTTTATGTTTATCTTATTTTTCAAAATCCTGAGTAACTCCGGAAACATGGAAGTCTTCCTCTGCCACCCCTAAGTAAATCCCTTTGTAAATCCATGGTGACTACTCCCAATCACCTCCTTGTCCTTCTTGCGTTTGGAAATGCTTTCTAGGAGGATGGGTTGCTCCATCATCTTCCCAGGGATTGAGGGGAGGCTGACCCAGGTTGCCTGGATCCAGCTGCCTGGATCTTCCTTCTTCCACTTAACATGCTCAAGCAAGCCAGGCCAATGAAATGGAAGTGTCAGGGGCTTTGAATTTTGTTCCTAAATGATGATTCTTAGAATTTGACATTGTGGATGTAAACTTCTCCATTGATTGAAAATACGCCTTTATGCCAGTTACTGTTTCATCATTCAGAATATTGGGGGCTAATTCTTCACTTTGCTCAGAAAAGTGTCTAAAGAAAAGTTAATAAATTTACATCTTCATTTTCTTCCCCTTTGCATTACACTGTTTTTAGGCAATGGAACAGCCGCTCTACAAGGCATTTTCTGGGCAGTTACTTTAGTGTCCTGAGTTTTAAAGTGCCTTCAAGCTGCCCCAAGCAGCAGCAAGTTCTTCTGAAAGCCCTAAAGCAATGTGGTGCGCCAAGGGACAGGTTTAATAATTCCTTCTAATTGATATATGGTTATGTGACTTCCTATGTCCTTTTAGATAACTATGCCTCCTTTGCATTTCTGACCTAGATCTGTCACTATTTTAATAATGAATTCCATTTCAGTGGTTGCTCCTGGGCAAAAGGTGCACGTAAAGAAAATCCTATATCCCAAATTAACCGATTTTCACATTTTAATCATATGTGCATTTCACGAACCACTTTTCCAAACCTAATCTTCTCTTGGAAGGGTTCTCCAAATTTTGGACAAAGGTCTTTTGGACTGAGTGTAAAATACAAACAAAAATCAGTGTGGTCATTTAGAAAATGTTTATTCTGATTTTACAAATCAATGACTAAGATTGCTCATGTTATAAACCTGAAAAGCATGAACAGTCTTGGTGTTTTGGGGTCAAAATCTGGTTATACTTTAGTGTATGTGTGTTTCAGTTCCTTCTTTCTCTTAGGTACTTTAAAGCAAGATGATGTGTATCGTAGGTGTTGACCTGTCCTTGATTAACTGGATTCCACTAAGGGTTATAAAAGAGGTCTAACATCCATCTGCTTACACAGATGGCAGGACATGGCTTCAGAATTGTGGAAGCAATCTTTGAGTATTGTTTTATCTCAAAACATTTAAGTATATTTTTAAAAAGATCTTTCCAATTTTGTAAATGAATGAACAAGTGAAAGAGACGTACTTTTCAGTAAATAGAAGGGTACCATATGCCTTTTCTGGCAGCATGAAGCAAAACACAGACCATCATTCTTGACCATCATGCATTTCCATCATTAATTACAAATATAACTCCTGCTGTTATCTGCACAGCATGCTACATGCCAGCTACGTTCCAGATATGGTATGTGTAATCTTGATAGCGAATGTGCTGGGAATAGAATGTCATGTCACTCTTCTGCACTAAAATGTGACAAGTTCTGGAGTTTGACGTACAGTGTTTTTTTCTGAAATAAAAAGTGGTTCCCTTGTCCCCTTTTCCATATGAACTTTTTGAAAAAAATGTATTTTATAGGCATTCTAAATATAACTATAACTGGAATACAAAAAGCTAGTAGTATTGGGTCAATTTTGTGGTATGTGGAAAACTTTTGCAGTGCCAGCTGTTTGGTTTTTTTTCCAATTGAGATTGTTAAACTAGTTGAAATGTTGGTTGCATTCAGCTGTGAGACAAGAGAAATCCTCTTTCCTTCAGCCTTCCCACAAAGACACAAATACTCAATAGCAGCAATAAATAATTAAATTAAATACACTGGAACACAGTGTAGTTGCATTAAAAATGATGAAAACAGATGCTGGCCTTTTGCAGGGATTCAGAGTGGGGAAAAAAAGGAGTTAATTTAGAGCAGACAAGAGAGGAGACATCCTTCTTCCTATTTTTTAACTGGTTGTTGTAAGATAATACATGCCTGTATTCCAAAAGGAACAGGATATGAGCAGATATATTTTGTTCATTTCTCAGTAGGAGATACAGAAAAATGAAATTAATAGCTTATTCTTAAATTTGTTTGCAAAGGACTTGGAAAACCAGTAAGTGAAACTTAAATTTCTTGTTTTCTTTCTGAACATTGCTATGGTTGCAATAGCAGCCAGAGCTGAGGAGAGCTTAATCTTTGAGTAACCAGATCATGATCTTAGCTAAATAGCCATTCTGAAGGTGCGCAGAAATAGATGCAAAGTTGGTTCTTCCCTTTCTATTTTATGGCCACACATACAAATTCTTAGCTTCTGGATTTCCATGTTCCTCCCATTTCATATAGTCCTCAGCATGATTTATGCATTTTTTGTCTTCTAGACAACTTTAGACTGACAACATGCAAGGGAGGAAGAGCTGTAGCCCCTGCAAAGGCGGAAGAGGTCTCAGAGCCAGTGTGCTCAGGTGGCTTTCATCACTGCTCCTGCTAGCACAGTGATTGCCAACAGGCACACCAGGAGAGGGTGTATCCCTCACTTACGCAGGTAGTAAAAATAGAGGGAAAGTTTAGGAGAGGAATGATTGTGTCCTTGAGTTTCTCTCTGTGGAAAAAACAAATCTGATGGTAGTATCCTATACTGCAGCCAGAAGATTGGAGAGCAAGAGGAACTTGGGTATTTGGAGCTTGAGGCCAGGGCGGCTGAAGCTTTCTGATCTTTTCCTGGTATGGGGCTGGGGGTGTGTGCTGCTGTGCATGCTGCTCTGACTCCTAAGGAGGAACTTGGGATCCTCTCACTCTGGAAAGGGAAATGAAAATGCAAGTGTGATATTCTTGGTCAGTATTTTTGAGGAATGTTTTTTATTTTGAAGGTAAAAGGGCATTGATGCCTTTGTTACATCCCACTCTGGTGGTATGAATTTGGACCAAAGTCTCATGTGAGCCTTTAAATGTTTCAACCTCATGCCTATAAAAGTATATTAAGTGCAAGAAATCCCACTGTTATGTGTTCTTCCTGCCTCTCCAATGCTGGGAGAGGCTGCCTGGGTGGTGGGATGAGGTTATCAGGGTGTGGGGCAGGCAGCTTGCTCTGCTCTGTCCTCTGTAGGTGAGAAGCAGAGATGTGTTGCTGCAGTCTGTTGGGTATGCAGCTTGGCAGGCAACAGCCAATTGTAGCTGTAAAAAGGTTATTAGAAAAAGGGTAGGAAAAATAAAGGAAACGAGTGGTAGAAGAAAGCATGTTCGTTAGTGAGCAAGGATTTGAGGAGGATGGTTTCAAATTCACGCTCTACTAACCTCTAGGTGCTGATGCTTCACTTTAGTGAGTATCCGTCATCAAGGGGCTGAATCGCAAAAAATGATAAATAAATAAATACCGGTTACTGCATGGCTGACCATGACCATTGATTTAATGGTCAGTAAGGTTTGCCAGGGAAGAGCTGAAAATGTATGGCATTTTTGTAAGGTGTGTGAAAGGTCATGGTGCCTTTATCTTCAAGGTCGCACCTACGAACTACAAAAGCATGTGACAAATTGAATGACAAATTCACATCTCCAGAGTTTCAGCTTTACTGAGGAAAACAAAGCCTTCTAGCCCAGTGGTTGCAGAGGTAATAGTCTAAATATGAAACTGAGGTAGACTCATGAACCACCTGACTTTGTTAGTGGCTTGCTACGGTATATTTAGGAGTGTGAGTTTTTTGGCACTCTGCATGAGCTTTCCTAAATTGTTAATTTGAAGGCTTCTTGGTAGCGTTAAATGTTAATGTTGCCTGTTCAATGGCTCTTGGCTGAAGGAAGGGAAAGGAAAAGGAGCAGGAGGTAGCACAGGGAGTGTTGAAAATTAGGGTGGGAAAGAAACATGTAGGAATAAGAGATTCTTCTGCCTCCTCTTCACACTTGTGGTATAGCTGGTGTCGTGGTTTAACCTGGCAGGCAGCCAAATACCACGCAGCCGCTCACTCACTCCCCCCACCCCCAGCGGGACGGGGAGAGAATCAGAAGGGTAAGAGTGAGAAAATCTCGTGGGTTGAGATAAAGACAGTTTAATAGAACAGGGAAGAAAAGGGAAAATGATAATGATAGAATATACAAAATGAGTGATGCACAATGCAGTTGCTCACCACCCGCGCTGACCAATAACCAAGTAGCGATCGGTACTTCCTGGATCACGCCTACCCTTCATATACTGAGCATGACGTCACATGGTATGGAATACCCCATTAGCCAGCTGGGCTGGCTGTCCTGATTATGTTCCCTCCCATCTTGTGTACCTAGCTCAGTCAGTAGGCACAGGAGCTGTCCTTGGACTAGGAGGGCACTTAACACACTGATGTTTTCAGTTGTTGCTATCAACATTCTCCTCATACTAAATCCAAAACACAGCACTAGGAAGAAATTTAACCCTATCCCAGCCGAAACCAGGACAGCTGGGAGCTGATGAAGAGAATGATTTATCTGTGTGTTTAATTGGGGAAGAAATACACCACATGTTCTTTTATAATTTTTGACCAAGAGTGTTATTTAAACCTTTTAAATTGGTGATCCTTACTTAGAGGTGTGCTGTAGGTGTGTTGCGCATGTCTCAAATGGCTAGAAATCTTGTTTGTAAAACTAGAGACGCAAGACTTGGTACCTTTATTGGCCTCAGGGTATTCAACCACACAACTTCTACCTTCTGCCTCCTCTGTGCACTGTTTGAAAAATGTTGCTCTAAGTAGTGAGGGGAAAGGAAAATAAATGGGGAGGGATGAGGACAGAAGACTTTCTGTCTTGGACTGAATAGCCTACCTACTAAGGTCCAAGTTGTTCTAGTCAAGTTCTCTTGATTGCTTTTCTTCTGAAATGCAGAAGATGATAAAGAAGGAAATGTCGGTAATATCCCATAAAATACCAGCAGGCTATGATCCATTTCAGTAAATAAAGTTTTTTTTGTATTTCTTCCAATCTCTTCTGATACACAATCCTGTAAGCCAAAAAAGCACAAGGTTACAAACAGGGAGAACTGCAATAGAAACCAAATGCTTTTGATTGCTCACATGTACTTTATTCTAACAGTAGTAAAAAAGAAACAGCAACAAAACCAGTTACAACCAATGTACAAACCCTCCCTCCAGCTCTCATATCTGGGAGAATGTGTCTAAAGAGAAAAGATCTAGGCCAAAAATTAATGCAGGTGCTGGTGATCTGTATCAAATTCAAGATCTGCCTCATTGACTTCACTGAATCTGTGCTCACTACTATGGTTATTGTGCCTGAACTGATCACAGAGGTAGAATGAGAGGATTAGGAATCCGGAGAAGAATAAAACAACAGGAAGTAGGAAAAACAAATGAGTTTTTTGCTAGAATCATGTGAAATATTTCACTTGGTATTAGTATTTTCTTTAATCCAGGTAATGCTTTTCTATTAATCTTTCTTTCTAATGTCCATCCTGATGTGGATCTAGCTCTGTGTCTTTTAAGTTTGCTTGAATTCTTCTGCCTTTTTTTTCCCCTTCAAATAAGAAAATAAACCCCTAAAGCAGAAATACCTCCAAACTTAGGCTTAAAACAGAGTTCTCTATTGTACCGAGGGATGAATTCAAGTAGCCTTCTGGAATAATTACCAGGTTGGACAGATTCTCACTCAAATGGAGGGGCAGTAACTATGTTGCTGTGACTTTGTTTGCTCTTACCAGCTATATCAAACTGGCTTGCAGTTGGAGGACCAGAGGGACTAAAGAGCTTGTTGTATCCTACCCTCATCAGGGAAAGCTCCTCCTGTTTCGTAAGATCAGACATGAAAGAAGTTAACTGGTGATGGTTGTGAAAGCTATGACTGTGTTTTGTGCTTCAGTTGGTGACTCGGCTTCAGGAGGAGATGAGAACTAATTAATTGGTTGTGAATAAGTGTAGTCTTGAGACTCAGAAAGCCTTCCTAGCAATTCAAGGTGAGAAATTTAGTACCAGCTTTCTAATCTGAGCAGTGGGTTAGTGAATTGGAATAAGCTGAATCATATAATACAGATTTGTGTCTTGATTTGGGGGTTTTGTTTTGGTGGTGTTTTTGTTGTTTGGTTGGGGGTTTTGTGTGTGTGTGATAGCATGAATTTTGGTTTCATGTTGCTATATAGAATTTAGATTTTCTATAAAAGGAAAGCAGAGGTACCACATAGAATACCATATAAACAGGAATTACTTTTATTTAGAACTTCGGCGTAATGGGGCTTCTGGAACAAAACTTCAAATCACTATAATGGAAATATATTCCTTTTGAGTTGGTAATAGCTTCACAGGTGGGAAAGGATATCAGAAAAGGAAGGCACTCTGTGCTGTGCTTTCCCTTAGAGTCACATAGGTGGAAAATTCATTTGACTGAATATGTGAACTTGGAAGATAGTGAATGAGACTTGATAGCTTCAACATACAGATCTATGGAATAAAAAGCATGAACTACTGTATTTTGAAATAGGAAACTTTGTCTTGTGGCTTTGGCAGTGTAGAAGAATGACATTAACTTAGCAAGAAAAATGCTGTAAATTCTTTCTCTTAATTAAAATAACGTTAGGGAATTTTCAAAACATTACCTTTTTATTTTTAAGTAGGGATCACTTTTCATGAACAAAAGGATAATTCATTTATCTGTTACAACATTTGTTATGATCTTTAAACATAAAATTACTTCACTGAAGAAGCATATCTCTTTACTTTACTCAGAGGGATAGTAGAAGTAAAACCAGTTTGTTTTTTTTTTAAAAAACAGAATCTGCTGAATTAAATGTGGCTTGAGTTACTTTAGGATTTGTCACTTTTTCTGGCTATAAGGAAAAAAAACCCTGCAGCCTTGTGACCTTTTTTTTTTTTTTTTAATGAATGTTCATCTCCCTCCTATGAGGTTAGAACGAGATAAGTACAAGTTAAATTGGCTTTCCTAATAGAACGTAATCTTGAAAAAGTGTTATACAGTGGTCAAAGAGCTGGGGGGGAACAACCAAACAAAAAACCAGTTGTCATTGTTAAGCATAAGAGTTTAGGTTGGTTTGTGGGGTTCTTTTTGGCCCCCTCTTTTTTTTTTTAAGCAATATTGCTGTTTTAATGCCTAGATCCTGATTCTGGAGTATGAGGAGAAACATTTAGATAAATGAAAATACTATTTCAAGTGTTCATATATGAAATTCCTCCTCAAGCTTTTCATTTGTTTAGGCATAGGTCATAAAATTGATCTCCATTAAATTTGAACCAGAAATAATATGGTCAATACTTAGTCAATATTTATTCATGTAAGATGAATGGATGTCTTTTTGTGACAAGACATGAAAAGATTAAAATGGTGAATTACATAATTCTTCTGTTACTTTTTTTTTTTACCCAAGTGTTCCATTTAAATACCTTTTGATATTTTATAGTCCTCTTTAGAAGGTCTTCTAGGTGAGAGGCTTTTGAGAGATTCATTCTCATTTAAATTGTGTTTGGTGGCTTTGCAAATTTAGGAAGAAAAAGAGCCCTCAAGGAAATGAGATCAGTGTCTTGTGAACCTTAATTGAAATGTGTGGATGCAGTGCTAAGCTGGAGCCTAGCTCTCTTGTAGGACTGGTAGCAGCGAAAGGTAACTGGCAGAGACCTGTTCATTTGATAAAAGCTCTTAGAAGTGGTACTAGTAGTAATATACCTCGCTCTTATAGATGCTACTCTCTGGAACCTCAACGTGGGTTTGAAAAAAACAATTTTTCTATCTTGTGCCAAATATAATACCTAATACCTCCAGAGCAGAACTTGTGTAACTCTTGGACTGCCAGAAAATGAAAGTAGCACTTCGGTAACTCTTCCTTTCAAATCTTCCAAAGTGCAGTCAGGTCTGGAAAGCTTTTAAGGAACGCAAATTTTAATGTTTTGCTCTAAAACAATTCTGTCAAACAGACTTGGAACAATCAATCTCAAAAGCACTCTCCTACTTGCCCTCGCTTCCCCACTCTTCCTGTGTTTTTCGAACAGTCCAGCAGAACGAAATGGACTAAAATTGGGTCAAGTGGGCTGCATGAGTTGTTCCAGTGACTTTTCATCTTTTATCACATTGCACCTTAATATAATTTCTCCTTTTTTTTTTTTCCTTTGTCCTTCCCCTTGTTATCTTTATCCTTTTTAGTGGAAATCTGTTCCCCAACTCCTTCCCCTCTTTCCCACAATCCCTTTCCAGTAGAGGGGAAAAAAAAAGGGAATCCCATGTAAGCATTGTCCCTCCTAGCTGCTGGCTCCAAGTTTTATAGTGATTCATATAAGTACCGTCTGCTGTTGAGGTATATTATGCAGCTGGCTTTTGTTTTTGTCTTGTATAAATTTACATTTTTGAGTGCTGTTTTTATTCTTATAGTTTAGTGTATCTAAACAAACGTCACTGAATGTAGTTAACATATAATCAAGTTGTACACGCACATACAAACACATGAACACACAAATATAAACACCTTTTTCCTCTGTCTTCCCTGCTGGAGGCAGTTCAAGGCACTTTAAAAATGCCTTTCATAATAACAAATATGGGGTTAGAAATAATTGTTGATTTTGATTTGCTTCCACACAATGAAGTAGGTTAGGGAATAGTTTGTTTAACATAAATCTCTTGGATATTTTACATTTTTTCATGTAACAGTGTTCTATTCAGAAAATTATTGCATAGTAACTTCATTTGTGAGTTAGATTAATATCATTAATATTAATTTATATGCCTTATTAAACTGTAATAGATTAATTATATTTAAAGAAAACAAAGTGAGGCTATATCTGAATGCACGCGGTTAAGTCTAAAAACAGGCTAGATAAAAATGTCACTTCCCTATTAAACTGATCTGCTTTTCAATTTTTGTTAAAGGGCAGAACAAGGGCAAATGCCCATTTGCTTTCTTGTGTCAGATCAGCTTTTGCTGCTTTGTATTCATCATAGAGCTCGAGCAAAAATAAAGGCATGAGCAAGGGAGCTGAATTCTCTCTTCTGGTTCCCATATTAAGTCCCAGCTCCAGGTTTGAACTCTTCCCAAGGTTTCTTGAGTTTAGCGGATAAATCTTTGACCGGTGATAATGGCTAGAGGTCCCCAGCTGGTGCCCAGTCGTTTGCTGGATTACAGTGTCAACAACGTCTTCATATTAGCTTGTTCTGAAGTCTCTCAGATAATATCACCCTTCAAAGAATGGGTAGATCAAGTTGAGAAGCTACATTGGAAGAAGCATTGAAATGTTTTAAGTGTCTGTTCCAGCTTTTGTGACAGTAGAGTATAAAAATGCCAAGAAAAGGCATTTTCAAAAGATTTACAGTATTTTCTAGTTTTCTTTCACTAAGAAAAATGAAAGATTATCTTACTCAGAATGCAACACTTCCATTTTGAGTCCTGGAAAAAATACTAAAATGGCGAAAGAAAAAAGGGGGTGGGGGGGAGAGGAGGATGGGCATTTACTTTACTTCTCAGAGGGGGAAAGTCCATTTGCAGACTTACAGTGACAGTATTTTGTGTATCTTTTCCAATCTCCAAGTAAAAGGAGAAATGACCAAGATTATTTTACCACAAGTTTATTATTGTTTTCAAGTAGAGACAAGAATGGCTCAAGCTGGTGTTTCTTTTGACAGAGTGGGTTCTTAAGTGGTCCTTCTCGCTGTGTATGTGTCCATTCCAGTAAACCAAAATCTTAAATTGAATTAGGAACTAAATCTTCTTTTCTGACGAGGAATAGCTCTTTTCCTAGGTTTGTTTATGACAATTCTTTCCATGGCTTGATTAGAGCATTATGCTATGAGATGTATTTATACCAAGTATTTCCTCATCTTGTCCTTGTGTTCCCAGCAAGCATTATATGACAATAATATTAACTTTCACTTTAAGGTATTATTTTGTAAGCATGACATGTATCATTTATGCACAATGGACATCTTAGGACATTTGCTTCCAATGTTTTCCTTACCTAGGTATGGTACTTCTCACTCATCTGATGATACATTAATTTTAATGTATTTTCCCTCTACTGTGAGTCAGTTTTGTATTCGTGTCACAGTATTCCTTTCCAGACAAAACCCTTGTAACTTTAATAAGCTCTCATGAGAAACCAAACTTTTTCAAATCTTCACAATTTGTTATGTCCATTGCATTGCTTTTTTCCTCCCCACCCTTTAATTAAATCAAAGGAAATTATCACCTTTTGGCAGAGTGTTTTTCTCATAAATATTCATGTTGTCTGTTGTTCTGATTTAACTGTTTCTCTTTTTTGTTTTCTTGTTTGTGCTGACCGTCTTTAACCTTCAGCTCCATACACAGTCTGCTTTGTGCTAATAAATAATAGATTTCTACTGCTAACATAAAACATATCCATGAATTTAGAAGTATTCTAAACAATTAAAGTCTAAATGCACAGCTATCAATTTGACTTTACAGAAGGACTAGCATAAGAAAGCCTGCCTTTAAGAAAGGATATCAAGAGATGTTTCCTGCCAGAGGAGGAATGAATTATAAGGATAATCTTGATAGTCAAGGCCGGGAATGTAAATGTGCATTGTATTTGCCAGTATTTTTTACATGACAGCAAGGTCATTTCTGATGTACTTGGAATACTTTAGTAACAGTTCATGTGTTTATGTATGTGCAATATGCATGAGATCTCTCTGCCTGGTTGTAAAAAACAGGTTATAATACGGGAGATAGGAATACATAGAATTTGTTTTATGGAGTCAGATGGCTGCTCCACAAGATGATTGCCATTAGAAACCATAATTGTGGCCTTTTATTATTCTGCAATTTTTTCATTGTATGTAGAAGCAGAATATAATTTTCTTTTCCTCTTGTGTTGAGGTTAATCAAATCTGACATTGCAGAATTACATTGTGCCTTCCACACAATTTTCCAGCATTTTTGTAGTTTTTATACAACTGTCTATAGAAGTTTCAAACTAATCCTATTCATTAGTTCTTGATGTGATCTTGTGACACTGCAAAAAGTTGATATTCCATGTTCATTCAAAGGAATTGCTAGCTCTGATGATCAATGTTTAGACTGGACATTAGGAGAAATTTCTTTACTGAAAGAGCGGTCAGGCCTTGGAACAGGCTGCCCAGGGAAGTGGTTGAGTCACCATCCCTGGAGGCATTTAAAAGACGTGTAGATGAGGCGCTTAGGGACATGGTGTAGTGGGCATGGTCGTGTTGGGTTGACGGTTGGACTCAATGATCTTAGAGGTCTTTTCCAACCTTAATGATTCTATGATTCTATATGCTATTTTGAATCTCACAGAATACTAAACCTCCACCTAAAGACTTGATGCTTGGTTCCTCCAGCTGTCAAAATGGAGTGTGCTGTTTTCCTTCTGGTCCATGAAACCAAATGTCTGTACCATGGGAACCAGGATGTTGCTGAGGTCTGCACATAATTCTCTCCCCACGTGGAGATATAACTGGAGTACGCTCTGAGGGCTCCAAAGTGTTACTTGTGACCTTGTTTTGACATGAAATAGATGACTGTCTTGGTCGTTGACTCCTACCTCTACATTTGTGACATTTGAATTAAATGCTCATGGTAGTTGCAGCTATGAGAAGATGATGGTGGAGCTGACAATTTCGGAATCTAGCCTCTTGAACGGAAGCTACCAGCTCATTTGAGACTTCAGATAGGGTTGAATTCATGGAGGACTCAAGTCTTTCAGCAAAGATGACTACTGTTGCCTACATCTGTCTAATCTTAAATGTTTTTTCAAGGGTATCATAGTAGAGTTGTCTTATTACTGTACTAAAGGTTAATTATTTCCAATGTAGTTTGTATCCGGAGCACATTTTTACTTTATTTAATGAGTATCTCTCTTCATATTTAATATCGCCTTACTAAAAGGCATTGCAGCTAATGTTTTTGTCTTCCCTGTGTTCTGGCTGTGTGTGTCAAAGTCAGCATCTCATCCTTACCATGTTATTATTATCTGTGTTTTTTATTGGCGAAATATAACTTAGTTGAGTGATAAAAGTTATTTTAGCACAATCTCCATAGCTTGACTGTTGTTCTCCGCAGGCAACTGAAACCAGTGCTAAAAGCCACTGAGTCTTTTGACAGTTGCTGAGGAGATGTTCAGATTGTTACATCTGGCTTTCAAATTTGGCTGTGTACTTCTCTTGTATCGATCTTTGCTTTGCAGTCACCCAGAGTCTTCCTTATTGTTCTCTTGAAAATGTGATTGTATGCTATTCCTTACTGATACGAGCGTCTTGAGAGCAGCATACCAGATACCTGGCAGCTTCGTATGTATGAAACCTTAAGCATCCAACCAGTTACTTCTGCTTATTCTCATGATAGAGGATCTGATTCTTGCCTATAAGCATTTTCTCTCATAGTGGCCATGTGATGAAAGAGTATCTGGGTCCCTGTTCATTAGGGATAGATCATAACCATATCTGTTCTGTGTTCCTAAATTTAGTAAAAAACACAACCCCTTCCCCCCCACCCCAACCTTACTGTTATTAACTTAAATTTTCCTGATCTAGTGGAGTTACACACAGGGAGCTCCCCAGTTTCTGGAAGTAGTAAGAACTTCACTGAAGAGAAGGGACTTCGTGTGGATTTGTGTTTGGCTGTTTTTGCTTTTGTTTTATTTGATGATACCTATGGCCCTACAATAGCTCAGAAAGAGATCCTACTGTGTAAAGCACTTTACCAGTATAAGATGTTATCATCTCAAGGCTTGACTCACTGTCTTTCATGAATGTAAAGCATTGGTATAAATAGTGCAAGAACTTGTAATGCAAGCTAGGAAGCTTTTCTGTGAGTACAGTGTGTTTTGTAGAAGAACAGTGAGAACAGAAACTTTTCCTACAATAGGAAAAATAGAATTAGAGAGGAGCCTTTTTTTTTCCCCCCATGGTTTGAAAAAATCTTTTTAACAATTAATTCTATTTCTCTCTAATTAATAAGTATCACAGACAGTATTGGAACTATTTCACTACTGATTAACTAATAAACTACATATAAACTGTCACACTATCACCCAGTAGCTACTTGTTTGTGCTATGTAGATACTGCTTTAGTTTATCAAGGCTATGAAAGCTAGAACACAAGACCCAGGAAATCAGCAAATGCACATCTAATTAAAAATAGACAGCTTTCAATCCTTCTCAATTTTAAATAGGGAAAGATTACGGAAAGAAGAGGATTAGAGGGAGAGAAAACATCTTTCACTCTCCATGTCACACAAAAAGGAAGAACTTGAATTTCACAGGGATAAATGGTAATGAACTTGCTTATCTATGGAACGTTCCCACCTAGTGTTAACTTGTAATGCCTCTCAAAATGAGTGCAAATTGACTATAAAGGACCTTAATTCCTGAGAAAAGGAAAGGCATAATGCCAAAATAAAGGGCATCAACTTTTTCTTCATTTCCAGTGACAAAGGCCAGAGACATGCTAGAGTCTATAATCCAGAAGGGTAAACAAAGCCCTTGTTTAGTATTAATTAAAAGGCTTCAGAACGCAAGGAGTCTTAGATACTTAAAAAGGAAACTTTAATTGGATTAACTGTGGAACAAATTTCAATTTTAGATTACCTGTTTTCAAGAAAAAAAAAAAATAGGGAGCTGGAAGGTTCATTTGCAATAGGAGAGTTACGAGGTACAATAGAACACTATAATCATATTTGCCTGTGTTTATTATGTCTTTGGATAAAAATAGCTTGTTTGTGGTCTTGGCTGACCTGTAAATAATATACTTAGCTATGGTTAGCACTGAATTGTTTGGGAATGTGGGCAAGGGGTTTTGGTCTTTGTTGAGGAATCTTTTCAAAGTGATAAAATCCACAAACAAAAGCATTCCCTGTGATGGTTACCAAAATGACAGTACCGTCGTCTTTGTAGTGGGAAATTGAAAAATATTGATTTGGATCTGAGCTTCAGAAAGCCAATCTAGGCACGTTTTTGATCTGAAATTCTCATTCATCCACCTGGATGGATGGGACCGCTTGCTCGATTACAACCGAAGATTTCTGTCTTGGAATAAAGAGATAAATTTTTTTCCCGTTACAATGAATGGATCCCTGTGTGAAGGTCTGCTATATCATTAGGAGTCAGAGTGTGGACACCCTGTGCTGTGGAGAGTCTTATGGCAGGAGCAGAATATTAATGCAGGCTGCCAACATATGGAGAACTGGAAGCACACAAGTACTACCTCTAAACAAGAGTTTAGACACCGCCCTCAAAGATCTGAAATCTAAGAAAAAATGTTTGCTTTATACTTGGAAATAGTATTCTCAGTGTAGCAGGCAAAGGCGTATCTTTTAGAAAAATATATGTCTTTACTTAAATAAAATAACATGATATGTTATCACAATCTAATGATCTAATTTTAAAATCCTTCATTTTGCACAGGTGACTAATTTTCCCCCCCTGTATTTGAAACAGTCAAACAACTGAATCAAGTCAATTTCTTTCCAGAATCTACTGTTTTTCTACTACCTGAGTTAAAACCTAGGAGAAGCCTTGGTTACCTTTTGCATAGTCGTAAGTGTGACTTGAACAGGAGCCAACAAAAGCAAAGAACAATTTTTCAAATCTGCCTGAAGTATGAACGGCTGGGTAATAGAAAGCACAAACTCTGCGTGATTGGTATTGAATCAGTGCTGATGGGCAGAGTAGTAAACAGCCAAAACAGAACTTGAGTGGGCGATGTGGAGAGCCAGCTTCCTTTATGAAGATGAAAGTTAAAAAGATGCGAGGGACTGCTATAGAAATCTGAAAATAGAAATCATGTTTAACTATCAAAACTCTGAAAATGTGTCTTAAATCCAGTAGAACGGAAAGGACACAGATTCCTGGAATTAAACAGTTTGCAAAAAGAGAAGAGAAAGCAATTAAGGAAATTAGGTAGGATTGGACATTGCTTCTCTTCTAGTAGCTCTGTTTGGAATGGCGCAGTGGTTTTTAAACATACCCCAGTTAACTTCACTGAATAAAATCTTTAAGGTATATAATTCCTTAATTTTCTAGAACAGGACTTCCATTTGGGCTTTGAAGGACAGGTGATGGATGAGCCCATATCAAACATGGGAGGTGCAGTGTACATTTGGTAAAAAACAGAGATAGCATGTTAAGACAAAGTAACTCTCTATCTCTTGATGGGAGGTGAGTTCCAGTAAAAATCTGCTACATGATGTCATCCTGCTCCCTAATCGGTGTCATGCAGATAGTTCTACTGGAGGAGTAAATTGCTGCCCTTTAGTCAAGAAAAGCTAACACAGAATAGATATATCGGCACACTGAGTAAAAGTATGGTAGGTTTAGGAGAGCTGTACTGGGAAGTATCTTTTTTATGAGGTCTCTATAAGCCTATTAGTACACCTCTCTTTAAGATGACTGAAATGTAGTTACTGGGACCCAATAAATGCCTGATCACCTTTCTAAACTGATTATAGGGGGAAGGAAGATAACTAATAGCAATGTAGCTTGATTATATTTTAAAATAACTTATAAAAACGCATTGCTTGCTACCTTAAAAAGAAAATAAGAAATAGCATTTGGTACATGTCCAGAGATTACTTTAAAGCCAGGAGGATGTTATTGACAGTGTTCTGACCTCTTGTACAGTGAAGTCTATGGAAGTTCACCAAATATTTTTTGTGTCTCAGGACTGTTACTTTTACAAGTCAGAAGGCCTTGAGAGACAGCATCTAGGATGGTTTAGGTTTCCTCTTGTAAACCTTTCCATTACATGGATAGTCTCCATTTGTCTGCTAGTTGTGTTATGTCTTCCCTTGCTCAGTTTAAGAGCTGTCTAGCATCAGAACGTCTTTTTATATGCAGGAACTTTTACTTCATAATCAAATCCCCTTAATGATCTCATTGATAAAATAATCCAGTTCATTTAGTGTTCCCTCCCTGCATGGTAGGCTTTTTCAGTATGGCTAATGTAAATTATTTTCTGAATATTTTAAAGATGTTCAGAAATTATCAAGAGCAGAGACAGAACTGGAACATCATTTCCACAGCTCTCATTAAAGCTCAGGTAATGAGGTAATATCTCCTTATCCAGCATTGATGTCCCCCCATTTAAGTACCTGCTGATTGCATGATTCTGCTATTCACATCGTTTTGCTGGAGTTCATATTCAGGTATTTTCCAATATGACTCAAATGTTTTGTTTTTTGCAAGTCCTTTTCTAACTTGTACATTTTTTAGATGCAGTTCCTCCACTGAGTAGTTTTGGGCCATATTCTTTATTCCTAGGTAGAGATTTTGCATTTCACTTTGTTTAAAAATGTTTCCATGCGTTTCATTTAAAGACAGTATTTTTTTAATCTCCTTTCCCTCTTTCCATAAACAATAAAAGTTTTATTCTTTTCAGAGACCTCTTCTATTTCCTAAATTTCACTTTGACACAAGGGGAAAAGTTCTAACACATCTGGGTTCTTGAAGGGCAATGTCAAATCTTTCTAAGACTGTTAGCTCTGTCTTACACTACTAGCCTGAAGTCAGTGTTGCTAATAGCCTGATGTGTCTTCCCATGCTTAGATACATTCTCACACAGTTTTTGTTTGGAAGCTGGGTAAAACTTCTACAGATTGGTGTTTTCATTTATCGAAAATACAATTTCAGAAGGTCTATGTAAGCTGTAAGTAACTTTGAACAGGAAATGAAAATTGGAATATTTTGATTTTGTTCAAAAACTCAGATGAATTAATTTAAAAAAAGGAAAAAGACTTTCTGGTTTCACTTGCATGGAAAGTCCTAAAGCATTAATGAAGTAATATGTAATTTCAGTTGAAAAATAATTTGGAGAAAACAGTTCCCAAAATACCATGCAATGTTAAAAATCTCCCTCTCTCCTTTCTCAGTGCAGTCTTTGAATGTGACAATCCACGGTTTACAAGCTTTGTTTTGACCTTATTCACCATTCATAAATATACTCTTACTGTCTTTTTGTATGGCTCAACTGGACTTCTTATGTACTTGCTTTGATATCTGTATAAATATGGCTGATCACAACTAGATTAACGTGGTATTCTAGGCTACTTGGATTTTTCGGTCACAATTACCTCTTTTGCCTCTGATGTACTTCATATTTTCCAAAGTTTGATAAAAAACAAACCAAAAAACCAAAACTTTAATGGTTTTATGGAATTGGGTCATCTTACTTGATCAGAATTGGAGCACTAATACTCAAACTATTAATGATGATAAAAAAGCTAGACAACCAAAGAACACTGCGACAAATGTATATCCTGTAGGGTCTGGTTTTCCCTGTCTTCTTCCAAAATGGATTTAGTTAAAGTCCGGGAAATCTCTACTGTCGAATGAAATATGTTAATCTTTGCTATGAATTTGTAATCGTACTTGAGAAACAAAAAAAGCTTTCTTTAATGGGATTAAAATTGTGTTATTGACATCAGCATTAATAGTTTATTTGCATCACAAAAAATCTCTTCTGCATCAATATTTTTATAACTGTTTAAAGAAGTTGCTAACTCAGAATTTAAGTATGATGAAGGGTAACTGGTTATGTTTGGTTTATTTCATAAGTAAAAGCAATAATGCTTTTCTGTTCTCTTGCTGTCATAGTGCCACAACTGTCTGTTGATACCAAGAAATATGTTATCCCTTTCATTTTACCCTTCATGCCACCACTTTCCATGTTTAACTTTCAGCTACTTCGGTATATCTGCAAAAATAACATCTCTATATCAGTCTAATTTTTAATATTATTCTTATTTTTTCTCAAATTACATGAAAACAAAAAGGAACTGTTTTAAGTGGAAATAATAGGGGGAAAAAAGTCTTAAGCTGACATTCTGAAAGAAAAATGCTGTACAGACTGCCACACTGTAGCAGTATGGGGTTTTCATTATTTTATTCTGTCACGCAACCCAAGTAATAGAGACCATTTCAGGTGCAATAAACAATCTCTCATGCAACCAGAGCTGTGGTTTAGTGTATGTAAGAGCTATAAAGATATCCTCTGCTGGAAAGGAAATGTTGTATGAGAAGTATTTCAGTTAACATTTCTTTCTTCCATGTTCACTTTCTCTATAAATGAATATTGCTTCTTTATGCTACACCTCTCCTTTTTTTTTATTTTGCCACTGCGGATAGTAAATTATGTACTATATTTCTGTAAAAGTTCTGAGATGTTTGCTAGTTATTCATGCTTTCTGTCTCTTCTTTTTTTATTGAGAGAGAGAGAGAGAGAGAGAGAGATATTTATGAGAGTGGGGGGAGGAAGAATGCAGGATGGTGAGTTCCTCTTTAGTGAAAAGGGTGAGGGAGTGATCAGCCTGACATTCATAGCTGTTGAGATTTCAGTCACACCTTTCCCTCTTTTAATGTATTTGCTGAATTGTCTACAGTCTGGGAATTAGACTAATTAGCAGATTTCATTTGTGGAGGGAAGGATGACAGTGTTTCAAAATGGGTTCGCATTTTTTCCATTCTGCATCTGAGACATGTGCTTTCTGTGAGGGATGGAAGTACCATTTTGGCCAGGTGCCAAAGAAGCTGCATTTGAAAGAGCCTGAATAATGATGCTAAAATCCAGGTGATGTCTGGAGTGAGAGTTGATGTTGTGTGCTGGTTAGTAAGAAGTCAGAACTGAATCTTTTGATTTAGAGGAAAGAAGCTTCTGAGAGCGGGGAGGAGGTGAGCCGCTTGGGCTGTAGCTAATCCGGAGTACCAGGGTCTCCCAGAGAACGGGGTCGTTTCTTTGAATTGGAGGGGGCCAGATACTCCCATAGGCGGTGGCTTGGTGAGAAGGAAAGTCTCTGCGAGTGGCAAAGCATCTGTCTCCCTCAAAGGACTTGCATCCATGGGGGACTGTGCCAGGGCTGGTGAGAAAGGAAACGCTGTTTTCATGCTCACGCTTAGATTTCTGTTACAAACTGAAGTGTCAATGTCGGATAAAACTAAACAGAAATCACTCTGGTAAGTTAGCATCCAAGACTATACCTGCTACATGTGATTTCTTGTATGAAGTTGCTGTCTCTTCCTTTAATATTACTCTCTTCTCCTGGCCAAACTGATACGTGGTTTGTTCACTTACATTTTCCTGCAGTTGCTGAATGCCAAGGCTGCTTTCTCATCCTGTAAAAATTCTCAAGGTTTTCTTTATTCTGTAATGGGACTGGTCAAAGACCTTTAAAGAAATCTCTGACAAAACCAAGCCATGAGCCAGGCATAGTTAATAGCTTGGCTATTAGGATTGCAATATGGGATCTCTGGGTTCCCAAATCATACAAAGTCGTCCAAAGAAACTGGGAGAAAGTGTGGCTCTTTGTGTGTGGAGTGACTTGAACTTCGGTTTCTCCCAACTTAATTGAGATTCTTTGTGCAGGGTGACTGACAGCAAGATAGCAGCGGTCATAGCCTCCTTCAGCTACCAAAAGTGTCATCCCGGACCTAAACCACCAGTCAGCTGACACAACTGATAAGTGACTGTGGAATGTTTTTATATTTTAAAAATCTCAGCCAGTTTGAAGGCTGATGAGAATGTTTGATTACAAAAGTGTCAACAAGCATTTCGAGCCAGATGGAGATATTGGTTGCCTAATTATTCTTAGAAATTAAACCATGTGTGAATATGGGCTTACATCATTAACATTAAAGGTTACATTTGTAGAGTACTGTCATAAGGTTTCTGTATCACTTACCTGCCATTTAAAATATGTGCAATAGATCTTCAGTGGGACTCACATAATGTGTTATTTGCCATATGTTATTTGTCTGTGGGTGGGATGAAATAAACCTTTACTTATTATATATGAAAGCTTGCCATTAAAACTAATTTGATCCCTTGAGAATTGGGAAACCATTCCTGAGTTCAGGAAAGTAGATATGCAAACTCCAAACCTGGCTCCTGCAGTTGAACTTCTGGAAGGATGAAACCAGTCTGTGAAGGACATAGTATTCCAGAACAGTCTCGTGTATTTGCGATGCTTCAGACATCAGAAGACGCTTGGCAAAAGAGCTGCCTGATGCGCAGCTTTTGTGTTACCCTGGGAGGCTCCACAGACTTGGCCAGTGTTGCTGAGTGCTGGCAGGCGGTGTTGGGAGCCAGCTCCTTCCTGTTGCTAACGCCTAATTAAAATGTTTCTTCTTACAACCATAAAATTACAATTTTGTAAGATGACAAGAATTTGTATGCCTGAATACTCTCTTATTACTCCTCCTCTCTAGCCGCTAAACAATAGCAGGACAGGACACAAGGTGAAACATAAATGTTTTCAGACAAGGTTAGGTGGTCCTTTGATTACCAGTAGTGTTGATAAAGACTACTCCTGAAGAACAGCGCTAGCATTCTGCAAGCATTTGCTATTTATTGGGATGAATTCATCTGGCAGTAATGTGTATTTTATTCTATTTGATTACTTTATTTTTTTCGTAAGCTTTCCACTCTGAATTCTCAGTAGCTGTCTTTGTTTGTTTGCTTTAGCCTTTTATGTCAAAGCACTTCCTCATTGAGCATCCAGGGAAATATTAAAAATAGCACAGTTTTGGCCAGCAGATACATCCATACATCATTGAATTTGTACGGTGGGCTTAAAATATAGCCTGGGAGAAGGAATTCATCTCAGTCAGACTATTCTTACTTACAGATGTGATATTAATGATTATTGTGTCTGCAACTTCTCTTAAATTATAAACGTTGTTGATGATGAATTAAGATATTATCATTGTAAATTAAGTAATTAGAGTACTCTTGTAATGGATATTTACAGGTGTGCCCTTTGGAAGAATATTGCAATGTTCCTTTTATAATTTTAATGCCTTTTAATATTAATTCTTTTTAGTGATAAGTTCTTATAAGGTACTCTTCTAAAAGGCTAGAAAAAGATAATTAATCTTTAACTTTTTTTGTGGTAGATTAGTTTGTGTGGAGAACAAACTACAATGCTCTGCCTGGAATTAGAGTAGAGGGTGATTTAATGGTAGGGGGACTGGCAATTTGTTTTCAACATGGGGAAAAAAAATGCTAGGTTAAGAAAAGTGTTTGTTTATTGTAATGGTTTTACTTCACCTTCTCAACTGGAGTATTGGGAATAAGGTTAATACCTTTTAAAAAACCAAAAAGACACAACCTTATTTTCCTTAAAGCAGAGACAATAATAGGTACAAGCAATTTCTCTTCAGAAGATGAGCTGAAAATTAACAATGTTGGACACTTGAGTTTATAAACCTGGTGCTGCCCCAAGGGATACACTAAAGGAAGCATATAAGTGCTTTCTTTAGAGAACTTCGAGAGACTGTTATTTTTAGTGATCAGAATGATGTTTTTAAAATAGAAGAAAGACTGCAATAAATATGAGCAAGCTTTTTAGTGTCTAAAACTATTAGTGATAGTGATTAGAGGCAGCTGTTACCTATGGACAAAGGTCATCAGCATGCACTCTACCACTAAAGGCTTGGGAAATGAAGGAACAGATGTGTTCTTTAATGAATTTGAAAAGTCTTATGACAGATCTTCAGATGTGTGCCCTAAGAATGGTTCTGGTGACAGCAGATCTGGCCCAGGAAATGGAGGTCTCCAAAAAAGAGCTATAGGTTGTAAAGATGAACAAGTGTTGTTAATATAATCATACCTTTAAGCAAAGTGAATGCAAAAAAAGAGCAATGTTATTTCTCCTCTTATGAGCATTCAAAGTATCCATGGGTTTGCAGAGGTGGGATTACTGTCAATTACACTGGCAGTAGACAAGTGTCCTTGGTTGATCAAAGGTGGTAAGGTATGTGTCCCTGAAAGGAAGATTTGTAAGGAGAGAATAGAGAACCCTAGAACAAGAGAATTGAAAATAAGCATAAAGAAAGTGTGGCAACTGGGATGAAGACTATTGGAAAATAATTTGGAGGCAGCGTGCATCAAGCAGTGTCTCTCTTCAACTATGTCTTAGGTTAAGTAACATGATAAAACCAGAGGAGAGTCAGGGATAGGTAAGATGATGCCAGATATAACTATTTAACTTAATGGAGAATGTGGAGCAAGATAGCTGTATTAATGTTGAGAGTGTTTTGTTGCAGTATCAGTGCAAGAGTGAAAGCATACGAAATGCAGAAAAAAGTAGAAATAATTCATTTGCAAAAATCTTTGTATAAAGATTGAAGCAGTATGCTAGTGAGCACCTTAATAGTGACATAGGTGAAGTGGGGAGTTGCTTCCCAGGTAGTTGAGCAGTCTTTGGAAGAACTGTCTTTTTGGAGAGAGACCCTCAGAATGCTCTGGTAGTATACTAACTGAATTCTTCAAACCAAATTACAAATAACTTTTGATGGTTGGGAAGTTTGAAGAAAATTAATTGTCTGATTGACATAAGAAACTTTTAACATTTTTGTTTTCAGATAAATGTGGTTGCCATATTCAAACAAATATTTTTATACATAGAAGAAAAATACTATTACTTAGGGTTTTTTTAAAAAACAATATACGGACCACAAATTTCAACTCCAAAAAATGATGTGTAGCGGAAAAGATGCAATAAAAAACAGTAGGAGGCCAGTGAAAAAGCAATTGCAGCAAATGCAATAAAATCCAGTCAGCAAGAGGCAGAGCTGGAGAGAGATGATGATGATGATGAGTGTCTCTTGGAGGGCTGTTTGTTTAAATTGCAGTCTGCAGTTTACAAAAAAAAAGCGGGGGAAAAGGGCAGAAAGTTGGTGCCGATCAAGACATAAAACATTGCAGAGTGGCTTACCAAAATGGCGCAATACAAGTTCTCGGATGGAAAGAAGGATAGGGCGTGCACAGTCATGAGCAAAGGCCTTATGTGGTGCCAGAGTATTGGGAGGAGAGGCATGAGGGACTTCATGGAATGGGAAGTTTGTCTAACTATGCAAACAGTGTTTTTGTAATTCATATCCTCCCATCCTTGATTTATGATTTGCTTATTGAAACAGCTAATGCATCTCTCAGAAAGATCCAATTAAATAAAATAACTTCCCAATTTGAAAATGTGGAAAAATGGGACAAGGCATACTCAGTTATTTGTCCAAGGCTCCAGGAGGATTAAGCGGCAAAGCTTGGATTAGAGGTTAGCAGCTTCAGTCTTTCATGCTTAACCTATTCTGTATGTTCCTTCTTCCCATCAAGACCACAACTCAGGAGAGAATAAAATTATGTAAAATCCTCACTCTGGGTTTGTTGGTTTTGTTTTCTTTTTTTCTAATCTTGTAGTATTTCTGATTGTTGGAATAAAGATAACAAGGGAATATGTATCATTCTCCAATTTTGACTCTTTGGGAAAGTAAAGAGTCTCAATTAGATTGAAATATCTTTCAAGAAAGCTGGTTCATAAAGGAAATGATCCAGAGTTCCTTGTAAGGTTTGTTTGGCTTTTGTGGTCACTGGTAAGGAAAGTTCTTCACAGCAGCAGGAGAACGCTAAAAAGCTACAACCCACAAAGGTTGCTGTCTTGTGCTGTGATCCTACCAGGTCTCAGGACACTAGTTTTGTTAGAGTTATAACAGGTTTTAGACACTTGTGTATCAGAAGAGACGTGTTCTCCTAAGCCTTTACTCAGGAAACAGCTCACTACTCAATCAGTACTCAAGAACCTGAGGAGTCAATGAGGAGTCATTGAACAACTGTAGGTGATGTCTTCTGAATAAGGCACAGGCTGAGGCTCGCCTCATCTTATGGCCCCAGATAGTCCCAGCAGTGCTCTTGTACAGCTACTACTTTAAATTAGTACTGATAGAAACCTTTGTCAAAGCCAAATTTTTGTGGAGAGTGTACCTATCCATTTTCATCTGGAAGGTTTGGACCCAGCCCTTGCCTTGAGTTGTGGGAACCCCATTCAGCTTGGTTGATGTAATAGGTAAAGGAAAAGCGTTGTCTTGGTTGGAGCTCTGAAATGCATGCAGCTCCTGTTCCCTAACAGATGACCTATGAAACTTGTGAATCCTAAAGGCAGTGAAGGTCTGACAACTTCTGATAGTCACTGCATGAAAAACGGCAGTCCTTTGTGTTGACCGAGCTCGGCGGAGGCTGCTGGGCAACCTTCAACCTTTACCTGGGAAACAAGGAGAAGGAACCAGACTGTGGTGAAAAAAATGTATTAAATAAAATAGCCCTGAAAGGACCCAAATCTGAGGAGGGAGCATGGCCCATCATCAATATCTAACTCCTCCTGGCAAGGACCCCAGGATAGGGATATCTTATAAACCTGCCCTTCCCGGTCCTTCTTGAGGAAAACTGGCACGATTAATCTCAGGACCTAGATGGTTAATGGTAGGGTGAGCTTACACCAGAGAAAGGGATAAATACTTGGAAGTATTTTAACTGTATTATTAAAGAAGTTTTTCTATATTAGATAATACAAATTATTAGACAGTTAAAACATTGGACTAACAGAAGATTCTTACCATTATCTAAAAGGTGTTTTCTTTTGCCCATAACAGCATTTTGTAACACTCCTATTAAGATCTGTGTTTAATTTAATTTTGAGCTGTTGTGTAATATTAGTATTGTTTAATTGAGCTTTCATTTGGATGGTAATAATTTGTCCCTGTGACTAGATCACTACTGGCTTTACTGGTCACACACAGAGTGTGCATGTGACAGGGAACGAACTCTGTCTCTTTAATGTAATTACAAGAATGAAATTATATCCTGATACACTAGTCAGATCATAGACTTTGATCACTTCAAGTCGCTTTGCTCTGCATGTTATAGCTGTGCATTTTTGGTTTTGTGAATATTTTCCAATAGACCAGTGGTGCACATCCAAGAGACTGCTATACGGAGCTCCCTGTGAATAATATGCATACCTGCATAACTTTTAAATGTCCTTTGGAGCCTAAGAAATCTGCCAGCCACAGTGAAGGTGAGTGTCTTAATTTCTCAGGGAGGCACTCTGTCAACTGTAAAACTGAGCTGCTAGATGTAGCTTGTGAACGCAAACATTGTGTACTTGTACATCATAACACACAGCTGGTGACTTCCGCTTTCTGTGCTGGCAGGTGCTTAAAGGAAGTGATTTTTGTGCTGCTCTTCAGAGAGAAGCATCTTTGCTCAGGTCAGCTCCTTTCATCTTCCCCAGGACAAGATGGCATCGGGCCAGGTCACAAGTGCAGGGAAATCTGCTAACTGCATGAGCAAATTGTGTTGGTTTGGTTCCTTGTCTAGCAAAAAGGAAAGACGAGCTTAGTGCCATTATGCCCCCCCCTCCTTTTTTTTTAAATGGTTCTGTAATTTATAACTTACTTTTCATTTCTTTCCCCCCAAATTTAAAGGTGATGCAGATGCACAGAATCAATTGACTAAAGGACAGAGGGAAAGAAGTAACAGTGATGAATTACTTCTTTTCTTTCTGTTTGCACTGCCTCACCCCTATGAGAAGGGCTTAGTTACCAGTTAAAAAATAACCCCTTCTTGTAGAAGATTTGAAAACTCATGGCATCTCAAAATGAAAATCATTACAGATAAGCATGATTCTCTTAGTTGCTAGCTGCTTAAATATTAGACATCAGATCCAGGCTTTGTCATCTTTATAAATAAGTGCACTTTGAGTTAAGCTCTGTAAGTAAGAATTAACCTAGAAATGTGTCACGCTGGCATTATAACCTTGAAAAAGCCTAAATTCCAACATGTGCTAATAACATTGCCAAAAGCTGATGAAAATTTCACATAAATGAACAGTTAGGAAGTGTTACTTGTGTAAGAGAGCGTTAAAACTGCCCATAACTGATAGGTGGAGCCGTCTGTGAAGTGCCTGCAAGACTGCAACAAAACCAATGATGGCCCTGGCGCAGCCTGCCTTGGGGGCGGGTGTGCAGAAGGGGCTGCAATCATGGCCTCCTTAAGGGGAATTGCAGCTTGGTGTTTTGTGTAGGGGTTTGGTTGTATTTAACTGATCTGGTTACCAGCCAGTAAGGACTAGCAATTGAATCTGGATGAAACACTAGCAAGTGTTTAAAAATTAATTTGTTTCCCTTAGCATTTATTTTTTTCTTTGACAGGTAGTGTATATAACAAAGGTTTTTTGTGTCTGTATTTCTTATGAAACACTCTGTTTTCTCACAGAAAGTGCTCAGAAGTCAGACAAAAAAAATTTAAACCTGGGCATGGGAATGGAGCTACTTTACCAATAATTATACCAATACTATGTATCGTCTTTTCCTCTCTGTATGCACTCTCTCTTTGTCTTGGATGAAGGTTTGTGAGGGTATCTGAGTTAGGACTGGGATGGAAAAGAAGATGCAGCTGGGTGGGATGCTCTTTTTGTGAGCTGTTTCCTAGCAAGCACACAGCTGTAACATACTGGCGTTCATTTACGGAGGTCACTGCTTGTTCCATGTAGCTGTTTATGCCTCAACAACGCAGTTCAATTATTTATTTATTTAAAAAAAACCCCCAATTTGGAAAAAGTAAGACTACTTAAAAACATTTTTGAAAAAACTGTATTAATCAAACCCACTTTCTCTGGGGGAAAAAAAACCAAACAAGTGCTACTGGAATTACATATGGTCACCTTCTATAAAGAATTTTTTAGCTCTGGTAACTCCTTTTGTAGTGAGAAAAGTAAAATGTTTATAACATCGAGCTAAATTACCTGGAAAAGATGCTAGCAAGGGAAGAATAATTTTAAAATTAACCCTTAGAAAAGATAACACAATCTATCAGTTTAAATGAAGCCTCATTAAATGAAAGAGACATATGAATGTAGGTACAGTAGTTGCCCAGTGGCCCATGCTGACAGCTGGTAATACAAAGAGGCTATTTGGATTATATGTGCATCAGTAGCTTTGATTTATTGCACTTGTTTACCTCAGTGTGAGGACTGATGGGTTTATGAGACAAAAATAAAGTTGTGGTTCTCATACCTGAGGCCTGTCTTTATATTATCCTCTGTAGTGATGCGTTTGCAGAAGAACAGAGGCTCATAATACCCATCAAGAGTAAAAATATCTGTAACTACCTAATTAAAAAGGAGATTTCAGAAAGAATCAGTTGTTTCTAACATATAAAGTTCTAAAGTATATAATGCAAAGTGTTACAATGTTAGTAGATAGTGGTATTTGCATTGAGTCACTCAGGTTTTCTTAAAAATTTTCCTTTCAAAGGTACAACTCCTCATGTCACTATCGTGGTACTGATGTGAGAGCAAGTGCATGTGGGCAGTGTTCAAGAGGAGGGATTTCTTTCTCTCTTCCTCATGAACGTTAAGTGTTTGCAGCTCCGTTTCCCGCCAGAGTAGCGGAGTTCTGGGATGGATGCCTGGTGCCACTGGTCTGTCAGGTTGGCATTGCTCTTGATTTGGTTCTAGACTCATTTTTTCTGTCTTAGACAGAAACTTTCTTCTTTTCTTGAGCGGGCTGGGGGAGAAGAAAACCCAAATGTAAACTACATCTTCAGTTCTGAAGGAGATTTGTCGTTTAACATTTATGCCCGGTGATGACATCAAAGCAGTGCCAGCAGTATTAAGAAATGTGTGACATTATCCAATTTTGTGACACAGATTCTACTTACGTTTACAGGACCGGAGGTGAAAACTTGCTTCTTTCTTGCCATGTCACTGTTCATACGGTGTCCCGTATTTTGTAACTCCTGCCAGGACAGCTGCGTGCCCTGCGTACAGCGGAGTGTCTGCACTCTGCTGTCTGCCCTGCAGCTCCCCTTCCCGACTCTGCCCTCTGGCCATGTCGGGACTGATTTGGGAGTGCATTTGTAACAACTCTGCCTGGTTTTCTTCTTTCCAGACGTAGCAAAAGATTTTTTAAAAACATGTTGCTACAGTTTCTTTTTATAAACACTGGGATAACTTTACTTACCTGCCTGCAACGCCAGATAAGACAACAATGCTGAACAGAAGGGTCATGTTTAATAGCTATCTAATCTTAGAATTAATGGAAAAAATCTTGGAAACATAGGTTGTAAATACTGTAATAGATGTTAATTTATGGAGAATCTGTCTGTATATCTTTGAGTTAAATGAAATCTAAAACTATTATTATTTTGAGAAAACTTCTTTTTTTTTTTCCAAAATATAATGTGAGTATTTTAAAGCTGCTTCAATGTTTTAGAATAGTGTTCATATTTTTTTTAATTTCTATTTGTGTACTCTATTAATAACATACAGTGCAGGTTGGCTTGATTTTTGTGGTTTTTTGCTTTGGGTTTTTTTTTTTTTCTCATGGGCACACATTTAGCTAAGAGGAAACCTTCTTGCATTTAAATTGCATCCATCCCTCTTTAAAAGAAGAATTAAGACTTGAATTGGGTGGTGGGATATTTTTTTTTTTTTAAATTATTAGTATTGCAACTAGTTCCAGACACTGAAAAAGCCTGAGCACCACAAGGACTGTCGGTGTTCGATTTAAGGCCTGGCATTCCCTAACGCAGTAAGGGAGGCTCCCCTGGCCTGATGGCAAGTGGGGAAAAATTAAGCTCGCATCAAACATAGCATAAAACTAAAGTAAATGAGAATGAAAGGAATAAATCTATATGGAAAGGCAGTGTTGCCTCTTCACAGGCTGCTGTAGTTACTAATTAGTAGTCTATCATTTGTACTAAATCTCAATCAATAGCTTTACCTCTCTGACATTTCATTTACTTTGTAACTTTCTTATTAAAGTGACGTGATTCATCGGGCTTGAGATGTCCTTTTGTGTGTCAGACTACCTGGGAAGTATGAGCTGCAGGATGGGCTGCTAGTCCAGTGTTTAACAGGATAAATTTGGCAGAAATCTTCGCTTTCATTTAGTGATTCACATGGTGCCAACAATAGCAATGTACATACAGAATATTAAATACTGAGCAGCAGTCGTGGCAGCAGAAGCACCTAATACCACATGGTACCAGGGCAGAGTTAATTCCTTAGTTAATATGAATGCATCATGGCACTAATATCTTTCTGTATTACAGTATTTAATTAAAGTTATCTAAAGCTCTTTGATGTAAACGCTAACCATGACGAACATGAACTCAGCAGAACAATCTCATCCAATGTGAATTTTGGGGACTTAGGGCAGTGTCATGCTATGTTCTAGTATTGTGTTGGCATCATTCTACCATAGGAATTCATTTTAGGAAAATAATAATAGATGTGTACAGAGAAAGCAGCTTTAACTTGGTCTTGCAGCCAATTTAAATGTAATATTACACACATTGACACAGTTATGATTCCTTTACTGTAGAGTGGGGAAAATGGTTGTGTCTTCTCCTTTACTGTGTAGAAAAACTAGATCAGTAAGAATTGAAAACAAAAAGTTTCTCAATATAGTGGTAATTCTCTTGAAAGAGCGCAGATTTAAGACTTCTTTTTTTTCCCCCCAACATCCACTGCTTGTTTTCCTTCTAAGAATAACATTTTCTCTAAAATTGAGTGACAGAATTGAAAACAAATTTTCATTTTATGCAAACTGTATTCTAATAGGGTACAGAGTAAGAAATTGAAAGGCAGGCTCAAGAGCTAAGCCCGGCCAAGAACAGGCTGCTGTTTTGCCTTGTTATTAGAGAATCTTTAGCTGTTTCCTTACTATTCCATATAATGTTCATTTTTAATATGTGCAAACAGTTGAAAGGAAAATAAAATCACTGTGCGCTAAGAAATGCCTTACAGATCAGTCCATTAGTGGAAACTTTCTCTACCCTTAGTTTACTCAGCCAAAGCAAATGAGACCAATCAGTTTGGCAGTGCTGCTGAAAGTGGATCTGATACTCATTTGGGATTGTTTTTTTTGGCCTGCAACCATAGGTAGGAAAAGATGTGTAGGAATGGCAAATTACCTGGTGAATCATCTTGCTGTTGCTCAGCATTGCGTTTTGGCTTGCAAAAGGTATTTCATGTTCTCCTTACCATTTCTTTTCTTGCGTTCCTTACTCTGTAGACCCAATAAGAAGTGCTGTAGTACACCTAGTACTTGTCATTTTGAAGAGTTAGCCAGCTGCACTTTTTCTTCAGAAAATGGTTTTGAATATTTAAGCTTAGAGGCAAAGGGACTTCTTGCCTGAATTTTCTAAAATGAATTTTAACAGGGTCAATATAGAAGTTCGTAGGAAAGGTATCTTATCCCCTCCCACGTTATTCCTTGACTTAATTTTGGTAATATCTACCAGTCTATCAAAATTCACCCGGACTTTCTAGATCCTTTTCATAATAAGCATATATGTACGTGTTCATACACATGTATCCTTTGTTGCTGTGTACATCCTTGAAAATTCATAATCTTGGGATGCTTTGCTTATTTTAAAAGGAATGTAGTTACGAAATGAAAACTCTAGTTGCTGTTTCGCAAACCAAAACTGCCAAATATTTTCAGAGCTGATTTTTGGCAAACGCTTTGGAGGAAAAATTATTTCAAGACATTTGCCCTTCTTCTCAACATGTATCTGATTGTAAAATCCACTGTAAGAAATCCTGAAATTTAGGAACTTTTAGAAACGCTGATGCTCTGTGCAAAGCTCTAGGAGAAAATACTTGGGTCTTTTTACAGCCTGCCCAAGAGTCTTCTGTTCCCACTGAAATTGAATCCAGGGGAGATTTTGACAACAGGGAAAGAGAGTATCAAGGCTTTAGTTGCCATTCAATTGCCTAATTGTTCCCACTTTGCTGGGAATAAATGTCTTCACAAATATTTCTCCTTTCTGTGTTTAATTTATTATTTGATAGTTAATTACCTGCTAACATTTGTCCCCACAGGGACCATACAATCGGACTAAAAGTGAATAAGTAATAGAAGCTTTCTGCATAGAAATCTATTTTCCTTTTGTTTTACTTCTTTGTGAGTTCATTGCTTAGAAGGTTGCTTTCTATGGCAGTGTCTATACTGTGGAAGAGTTGAATTTATTTTATTTTATTTTCAAATGTGTTTCACTTTGTCTTACCTCTTCATAAGAAGGGAATGTCTTTTCTTCGTTTACTTTTCTCAATAGTATTAATATTATTCAAAGAAGAATCAACCTCTTGTGTGGCAAACAAAAAGCTTATTCATTAATCTGTTAGTGACAGGCTATTCTTGTAGTTGCAAACAGAAATATCTTGCTTTCTAGTATTTGATTTTTTTTCCCCCCTCCAGAAATTACCATTTTGTAGACACATGGCAAATTTAAGCCTCATATCTTTTAGGTGAGTTTCGTATGTGTTACAGAGTTTATGTAGAAGCATTTGCTATTTTGGTTTTTTTCTTTTTTCACGTTGCTTTTCAGCATTTGCATTATGTGGGTACTTGAATCCAAACTCAAGCAAAGGTGCTGATTTAAGGAGGAGATACAACTCTATTATTGTTTTTTCCTGACAATTTAATACAAAAGGGAAGAGCTGGGCTGGATTTTTTCACTGCAGCTTGTGCTGATCAGAGAAAAAGCAACTTTAGCTAGCCATGAATTATGTCCAGCTATGGACACAGGTTTTTAAAGGGGAGTTGGTGGGAGAGCAATACTGGTGTTATAGTCTCCTTGTGTGCCTCCTTTTGTGCATTTAGACCTTCTGTTTGAGGGTTTTTTTTTAATGCAAATTCAATTATCGTTAGTTCATTTTGAATACCAGAAGTGAGTTCAGGAACAGTTCTGCTCAGCTCCTGCCTAGTTTATTACACACACCCCCCCTACAAAAATTATTGGCAGTTTCATAGGCCACGTTTTAGTCCCTAAGGACTAAAATTTTCTGAAGGCTGTTTTCCTTTTAAATTGTTAGTGTTGTGGTTTAACCCGGCAGGCAGCCAAACATCACACAGCTGCTTGCTCAATCGCCCCCCACAGTGGGATGGGGGAGAGAATCGGGGGGGGAATAAAATTCATGGATTGAGGTAAAGACAGCATCATTCTCAGTGCTCTGTCCTGAACTGTTCTTCTCATGTTCCATCTCTTCCTTGAGGCATGATGCCCACAGTGAGATACGGCAGTATCGTTGAGGCCTTGCCAGTTCTGAGGGGCAGAGAAAAGGCTATAATCCTCCTGTTCATACATCCCCGTCGGATTTGGTTTTTTCCCTGATAGGATGAAAGGGCTAATTCCTACTCAGCCTGTGATACTTTTGCTTTCTGGTCAACGGCCATTAACCAGGCCTTCCCCATCTTATGTTAGTGCAGCTGATTATTCCTGCCTATATGTATAACTCTTATACCTGTCTTGTTTCTTAGATAATTTCTTCAGTTTGATAACAATAAATTTTTTCCCGCCAACTTATTTGCTAAAGCCAGCTTTATATCGCTATATATATAGTGATCTTTTTCCTTATATTGTCCTTATTGTCAGTGATGGTGTTGCATATCCTTTCACTCAGGCGAGATTAAACTCCATTTAGGATATCTGTCCATACTAACTACACATACAGAGGTGTATGTACACACCTCTCATCTTTTTTGCTTGCTTTCTCCTGCTGTTTCCCCAGGTTACTCATGAGAATATTACACTAGGCCTCAGAGCTGTACTGAGGTCTTGATTTACAGCATTTTTCTACTACTTCTAGAAAGGAAGACAAAAGATATACTGTCAGACATAGAAAAACATTATATATATGTAGGATTTGTTCTTGACAAATACAGTTTGGCTGCTGTCATCTTGCTTGTTGGCAACTTTAAAATTATTTCAATACTTGCCACTATTTTTCTAGGAATCGAGGGTAAAATTACAAGATCATCATTCCTTTCCTTCTCCATTTTTTCCCCCCTTTTAAATATAAGCTCCATGTTGGCTTTTTTTGACATATCTTTTTAGTACTCTGTTAACACAGCTTCTCAAAAGTTACTACTATGTATCTAGGATTTCATCAGACAGATATTAAAGTAATCTAAAAATCTTTTGTTTTTGTCTCTAACCTTGTCTTTTGCTACTTCTTGAGATGATACAGAGATTACTTCTTGCGATGATACAGAGGTTACATTTTTCTTTTTAACTAGATACATCATTTTATTTTTTTAAATGAACACCTAACAGAAAATAGGTAGTAAGCAGTTTAATTGAATTTGTGGAATCCTCCATGACATTAGATATTTGCTATTGTACCTACAAATGATCAGTCTTTTTGTCTTGGTCATATTTTTGCTCTTTGTGCAGTTTCTGTCGCATTGGTCCATTCCAATAGTGCAGTTGTTCAGCACTATCTATCATCCTGCCAGAGCAGCGTCTTCATTACATCAAGCTCTGAGAGTGTGTATCTGTTGCAAAGGGCTTGTGGTGATCTAACCAGAAAGAAAAAAAATGCAAGCATGTTATGCTTTATACAACAGCAATGTATAAAGCATTGTAAGTTATTAATAAAATATTTATTCAGTGCTCCAAGAAGTAAATGATTAATGATCTTAAAGTATGCTTTCCATTGGAGAACAATCACTGAATAATGTGGAGATAAGAGCGGGAATAGGGATATTTCCAATAGAATTTCATAGAAAGGGTAGCAGGTGCTCATCTTCCAGATCACTGCAGAAAACAGACAATTTTAAAATTAATGTTGGCAACACTTGCAAATGAAACAAAACGACCTGTATTACGCTAAATCATGCCTCTTCTTTGGGAAAAAAATGTGTGTTTGTAGTCAAATGAATCATGATTTCTGTAGGAACACAGTGATGTTACCACAGGATGTGGGATTATCAAAAAGGCAGTGGTTACGGAAAGATTCTGTGTATCGTACTGTATAGTCAGGTCAGCCTGAGCTCCCAGTGGGTGAAGCTACAGTCCCCTGACACTGTAATCTGAGCAAGCAGATGTGTAGGTATAGTATGGTATTTTAACTTAAGATACAAGGTGTAACTAGTGGCTGAAACTGGAAAAAGATGAATTCAAGGGAGAAAAAGGATGTGCGCTTTACGTAATCACTATGACTTGCCATTGTGACGAAGAACTTCGAGTAAGTCAAGCATCAAAATAGGCTGCTTTTTCGAAGATCTGCTGTCAAAACCAAGTTATCGGGGGTAGAAACTGGATGAAATGTTAGGCATGGATATCAAATCTCTTGCTTGGCCTTAGATTTTTATTTATTAAATATTTCATTATCTTATTGAAATACCAAGCAGTAAAACAATTAAAACATTTTATATTTCATTATGTTCCTGTCTGCTAATTAGGAACAAAAAAAAAAAGTGGCTAGAAAGAAACATTAAAGTAATTTATTTATATCCTGGAAAGGTGCTGTATTTTATATAAATACAATATGAAAATGTAGTTCTCTCCTGAGAAGTCCAGGGAATTATAAATGGCTGCGGTGAAATTCAGTTGTATTTGCATGAGAAGTGGCAGACTGGCCATTCTAACTTTCCCTCAATGGCAATGGTAGATGATGGCTTTTGTAAGGTATTATAAAATTAAAATTATAAATAAATATAATATTAAAAATAGGTACATAAATAAATTATACATAAAATAAAATAGATGAAATAGTGAAATAAATATATTGTAAATAAAAGTATATTCTATTGATAATAACATCTAAAGAGAACAGAGAGAAACTTAGATTTAAAGTCTCATTTATGTAAAGCGTCCTCAGACCCCAAATACCTCTGGTGTCTCCTAGAAGAGAGGATACTTAGTAAGTCCCAGAAAATATGAAGAGCTAGTTCTAGAGTTTCTAGCTGCTTCTGCTCCTGTGTTTCCAATGTTTCTGTCTTATCTGATATCTGTCATCCTTGTTTTAGATGCTTTGATCCATACTATACTTTCTAAATTCACTTAAAATAGAAGAATGGGCATTATTTCTTGCTTTATTACAGACATTACTGAACTTCATAATTAGTCTCATTATATTGTCATGCTTTATGGTATATAACATGCTTACATGGTGCAAACGCTATTGCATAATAGATGATGATTTCATAACAGGGATCATCTCAGATGATTACTCAGAATAACCATAGACCTAAATTCAAAGTGACTTAATTTTAAAAGGCAGTGGTAACCTTCTATTTAAAGGGATGACTCTTTCCCAGAGATTAGTGTATGCATGTGTCCTTTCAAGTAGTGGTCCTAATATAAGTAAACACTTATTTTGCTTATTTCCAATTTCACTGTAATATCCAACCATTTGGGACTTTTGTGCAAGAAATGATTTAGAATGAAACTTCTGGACTGACTTTTTAATAAACAGAGTGCTACAGACTATAATATTGAGGCACCTGTACAAAAAGACACAGACTCCTTTGCAGGGAATGTCTTAGGTGAAGTCAAGACGCTTGGCAATAAACACCAGCACACCATGTCTAGCAACTTTTGCTTCAAGATGATGTTTAAATATCAAAGACTGAAAAGAACAGCATATTGGAAGAAGAGTTCTCCCTTTGTTTTTTATTCACTCTGGAAACATACCACTTGTATCCATATAGCAATGCTACTTCGAGAACAAATATTGTTGGATATTGTATTTCCTTGTGGCTTTGCTGCTTTGACTAATCACATGTGCTGATGGCTGACTAAAATAGTGCTTCTGAGGCCGGATAAATTCCACCAGCAAGCTTCACTTGGCCTGCTCTGAGCTGCTTCCAGGGCTACAAGGGCTAGAGAGCCATTGTCAAGTAGGAGATCATAGGCTGGATCGCCTTTTTCTGTGTATCCCTTGCGTGACCAACAGGGATGAGTCTAGTCATGGGACTGGATTTACATGAGCAGTCCCACCCCGGGAAAGCAGAGGGAATGTGCGTTTAGCTCACAAGAAGCACTGTAAGAGGCTACGTGGCTTGTCCTGATGGGAAGGTTAATGCAAGTGGGTTAATATACTTTACTGAAGTTTGAATCCTGGCTCTGAAGTGGGCAGCAAGAATATTTGAACTCATTCCGACAGCCCCTTGATGGAGAATGAGATGCTCTCAGCCAGCACAGTTGTGCAAATAGTGTGGGCTTGTGAATATCAGGTCTGCCACCCCAAAATATGCAACAGCTTATTTTGGAGTGAGGGGAACATTTTACTTCTATAATAAGGGTAACTTGGACAAACATTTCAAAAACATTTCAGAGTGATTTAAAAAAAAATGCTGCTACTGTTAGCTCAGTCAATGAAACAACGCTCTCCTCCCAAATACTTGCACACCTTGACTGAACAATAAATGAATAGTCTTCTGAGAAATGTAACTAATGTTTTTTCATTGGTGATTTGCATGGGACCCTACCAAATACTCAGCTGTGTGTGTTTTACTATGTGGATGTGAAGGAATATGTTCGTATAGAGAATAGGTATAGATGTTCATTGGCCTTTATGATCAGGCAAAACAGAACCAAAGGAAATTACACCTGCTGAATTTAAAGGCCTATTAATTCACTTCTCCCAGGGGAAATGACTTTACGGGTAGAAAATGTCTACTAAGTCTGTAAATGAGTCCATATTTATTTCAGATAGGGAAGGATATGTCTGTTGCTATGACTTTGGATACAAGTAGCAGGAGGGGGGAATTAAAAATAGCAACTGCTTCTACTTCGCTTTCCTATGTCAATAGCTTATGATAGATGTATGGAGATTAAAATGAAATGGCTGTGGAAGAATAGCAGTCAGAAAAGCAATACCTTCCCATCCAATGACCTTTACAATTTAGAGGATGAAAAGATACATTATGCACAAACATTTTGTTATCTTCAGGAACAAAGTGCTGGTAACTGGACTCTGGATGGCGCAGCCTGAATACAAATGAGCATCGTAATTGAGCTGATTTGATCTTTCTTAAACTATAGTCCAAGTCAATAATATAGTGTTACTGAAAGAAGCAGTCCTCTCATTAGAGGTGGCATACCATGACAGAGAGTTTCCCACAGTGGCATCTATCCTGTCATTGATTATGCACTGCTAATCAGTGAACTGTGGCATTAAAATCAAAGGTCTCCCTTCTGCTGTCAGCTTCTTTTTTGCCAGGTTCTTTTAGGTTCATTTCTTGAGCAAAATCAAAATCTTACTAAGAGAAAACAATCTTATGCTCACCCTGTTTTGTTGGGGTTTGTTTATTTATTTTTTTTTTTTAGGGGAAGAATGGAAAAATGGGTCACAAATGACAAATGTTAGTGGCATTGCTTGATAGGGCACTGGACGACATAACAGTCATAAGGCAGCATAAAAATCAGTGTAGAATAAAATAGAATGGCTTTCTCTGATATGATCTGGAAGGGTAAAGGAGAAAAATTACACTATTTTTTAGTACAATATACTTCAAAAAAAATCCTTCTTCTACAAAATGTTGCATTAGAAATTCCTTTTAACTGGGAAACTGGCTTCTTTTGTGTGAAAAATGCAGATAACAGTTCTGACTGAAAACTGTGATTGAGATGATGTTATTTATAAAGTCATGTTCCTTATAGTCATTCAGAAGGCAGGATTTGTGATATGGTGTGTTGCTTGCTAAAGCATACAACACCAAGGCATCCTGGGTTGCATTTGCTGAATTGTTTTCTGTTGTGTAACATCCCTGTTTATAAGGCACGGTTGTGACCGTAGATCCCTCCACCTGAGAGCTGTTCTCCATCCCATCGAGCGGGAGTTACTAAGTTGCAGAGGTGCTTGAAGTGACTCCTCTGAATTACAGAAGAGAGAGAAAGAGCTGCTAGTACATTTTTTATGATACCCTTTGATTATATAGCTAGCTTCAGGGCATTGTGTGTGTTTAGTTGCTTCCTGTGACCTTTGGGAAGAAGGAAAACTGGTTGAAAAGTCTAAAGCAAATACTGTATATACTGTATTTTATGAAGTTTAGAGTTTTTTGTGTTTGGGGTTGTTTGCTGTGGTTTTTTTTCCCCCACATCTTATGTGGTGATAATAAAATACTCTATCAACAATATGTAAATTTTGCAAACACTGAATGTGTCTGATAGGCTTTCTTCCCCCTCCCCCTTAGTTATTTATAAGTCAAAGTAAATAAACTTAATATTCCCCTCCCTTCCACTCCTAACCTGTAGGTGCTGTGCTCTGCTGAGCAGCCGCTGTGTCTCACACCACCCATGGCTCTGCTTCGCTGGGGACTGTGATGTTGCTTATGTATAAATAGCATGCATGATCATTTAGTAGGGACTGGCATTTTGGATGAAAACAGACTTATAAATGCAGGTTTGTTATCAACAGGCAACACATTTTAAAAGGTAATGGTGTGCCAAATCAGAACATAGTTTCAGTTTAAATAAACTCTACTAAAGAGTTCTGACATGTTATCTCAAATTTGAAATGAAGTTCTGGTGCTTTTGCAACTTTTCATAATGTAAATTCAGTGTTTCTAGCGGATATCTTACTTTGGACTACAACTGAAATTAGGCCATGTGCTTTACTTCCTCTCCACCTCCAATAAACGTCACTACCCTCTGAAAATCAGTTGCAGAATTGGTAGAATGAGATTAAAGTAAACTGTGTGGTTTTTTTCTGTGCTAAATTGTACACAGTTGTGTGAAACTGGAAAAGGCGTTTTTGATTGCCAGAGTTTTGACATCCAACTGGATGACTTTTTGGCTCAAATATCCCACTAAGAATAGAAAGATTCTGAAATCAGAAGCAAGTGCTTGACTTGGTAAAATTTTCAAGTTGTCTGCTTTGGTTTTAGCATGTTAGCTATCCCTTTTTTAGGGAATATTTATGTGCTTAAACTTAGTTCACAAGAATCTTATTAAATCTGAGCTCTGGTTAATGTTTCTGCTACGTACTGCATAAATTAAACTTTCATCCTGGTCATGCTTTATCGCTCTGGATTGCAATGCTAGTAGAAGTTATCAGACTACACAGAAAGTACTATCCCTTAAGAAGAAGATACAATTTTTACATGTTTTGGACTATCATTATACTTAAAATCACACTAAATTTTAATCTCCTTTGCCTTTCAAACTGCTTTGTTTGTAGTGCATTCCAGTTCAGCCTTGTTTCCTCCCCTTATTTGAAGACTTGTTTACAGTACAATAGTGGAATTAGCTCATTCTTCTGTGCATGCAGTGATTAAAATATTGCGTATTATCGCTAACATAGATAGCTCAAGGTGAATGAAATGGAATTGGCTGTTTTGCATGGCGAATTTCTGATTTTTAATTAAAGCGTTTGAATTCTGTTTGTTGCAAATGGTAGGCTGCATGCCTTGGCTCACGATAAATGTAGGTACTGGGCTGGGACATCAGTATTTTTGATAAGAACCCTGAGCGCTTTTATCCCAAAGGTCTTTTCCATGCTTGCCTTTGCAACCATTTATGCATAAAATCTCTCCAGGCCTCGTGAAAATATCTCATTTTGCTAACACAAACCCTGCTATTAAAGTGACCTTTCTGTCCAACTTCCACATTTTTTTCTTCCCTTTTCAGCCTTATTTAAACAAATTTTGAAACATATGGTATTTAGCTTCCTCAGACAAACCACCATGTAATCTGTCCACTTTTGCCATTATGTCTGAATTCTATTGAGAAATAGCTTATGTCAGTGACAGGAAATTTCATTGCCAGTACAAGGATGAAATGTCTTGCTGATAGGTTAAGATTTACATGGTATGTTCCTCTTAACTCTCGTTTCAAATAAGTTTAGTATTTGCATATATGCAAAGTAGCATCATTGAAAGCTATAGCCATATACTAACAGAAATTAATCCAATGAGGCCAGAAATAATGGCTTTACTTATCGGCATATTTCTGTAACATGGGTATCTTTCTGTAATTTGGAAAGTAAGTGGAGCTTTGCTTGTTCTGCCAAAACTGGTTATAGATGACTACAGGTGTTGGGAATTGATAGTGTAAGTCTACCAAAGGACAGGCCATTTTTAGGTGCCCTGTATTTAGGCACGTTTATGATTTGAGAAAATGTGCAGGTGCACCATTATAAAGACAATGCCACTGTATAGCCTTGATGATTCAAGAATACTCAAGTGCTCTGCTTTGGAGCAGTCTCTCTTGTAATACAGTAAATCACAACTGCTCTGATGAGGGTCTCTTGTACTTGTTGCTTGGTGTGTAGGTATCAACGGTGTTGTACTCCGTCATATAAAACTTCTGGCATCTGACACGTAAAATGTCTGTTTGTTGTGACTAGGCATGGTAGATACAGAAGTAATGAAAGGGTTGTTTAAAAGTTTTCCTCAAAAATACCCTAAAATTTTTGTTGAATTACGGATAACAAGTTACAGTCAGCTCTTTCATTAAGCAGCTAGTTAGGGACTTCTAACCCAATTAAGGATTTGGACTTTTGCTGATTACAGTTTTCTTTCTTTCTTAAAACAGAGATAAATTAACCCAGATGAATTAGCAGGTGAACAACAGCAAAACAGACAATTAGTAAATGCATTAAAATGGAAAGATCCAGAAAGAACAAAGATTTTTCCATTGCCATTTAAAAACCAAAAGACATGCTAGAAAAAAAAGGAACCGTAGCCCCTCAGATTATTAAAAAAAAAAAGGGGGGGGGGGTGTTGTGGGCTTTTTTATTCTCCAACATCCATTACCTATTAAAGGTGACCAAGCTTTAAATTCATTTATCTGTTTGATAAGGAGAATAATTTTTGCAGACAGTGTAAAGGCAAACTAGAATATGCTGACTTTAAAGTGTTTTGATTTAGATCTGCTCAGATTTGTGCGATTTCTAGTTCCTTTTCTGTGTTTCCATTTGCAGCCATCATTTTACTCCTGACTGGGTTGGGCCTCCCATCAGGGGGAGCTCTGCCTTTCATTAGAAGAGTTGCGCTGTCCAAGTTTCTGTCTTTCTTGATGTGACTTGCTTCTTAAAATGTTATTAAAGTTACCCAAATGTTGGCAGGTTGGCACTCTTGAGCTTGTGATATTCTTTGGATAATTCTTAGCTCTTACTATTAATAGTCCCAGTGGCCTCTCACTTTCTGAAACCCCCATATTGATTCCATCAAGTCAAAACACACATTCGTTTTCCTTAAATAAATAAATAAAATTGTTGACTCTTATGGAGCTTAGAGATTTATGGACCTATCAAACTACATTTATTAATTCATTTTCTCTTATGACTGTAACTTATTTCCACTGAGGTTCTCTGTTTTGTTGATTCATCACACATCATCCCGTGTGAGTTTCTTTCACTGAAATGTCTCTACTTCCTTTTGCTCCTTAATAATTTCTTTATCTTTGCTTTCTATTCTAGCTTGGCTTCGTATCTCAGTGACTTTTTTTTTTTTTTTAAATTACTATTATTCCCCCCGTCCCCTTCTTTCCCCAACACTTCTATTCCTATCTGACCCACTTCTGGTGATTATTTTACTGATACCTTCTTAACCATTTCTGGTTGAATTCTAAACTTTTCAGTCCAGCTTTCCAGGACTGAGTTTAGAACAAACACCATTTCCATTTTGAGTTTCATATATATTTAAATAAACCACAAATTACTCTGTTTGCATTGGTCTTCCATCCCATACTTAATCACCAGTGCATTCTTTTATTTTTTTCCTACAACATCCTTAAAAATCACTTTTCACATTTTATCTTCGTGGGCTGTAAACACTGGTGGTTTTGTTAACTAGATGTCAGTACAGAGATCATGAAAAAAACAATTCTGTACTCGTCTTGCTCGTGTTTCCTCTAACATTTTTAACATTCTTCTTTCTGCATCATTTCTTTCATACTAGCTGTCAGTTTTCACCATTATGTGAGGCACCTAGCCAATGGATTTTTGTGCTCAACAAATCCAGTGCAAATAAGGAAGAAATCAGATGTTCAGTTTCCACATCAAAGATCCTTACAAATGCGTTCAGTAACATTACACCGTCATGTGGGACAATAGAACATAGCAAATATTTTTTTTTTTAAAATGAGTAATAATCTTAAAATAATTCACAGATTTTTTGATCGCGTACATTAGTTGCTACTAAATACTGAATGCGTATGTAGCATCTAGGAAATCTGAGCTCTGCTAACATTTCCATGAAAACGTGTTTTATCTTTCCTTGGTTTGAACAAGCAGTGTCACTAGAGGGAGCTTTTATATACATGTGTGCTGTCAAGGGCAAAAAAGATTAAAACTAGTTCTTACAGCTGCCTGTAATGAATCGTAAGTGCATAACATGGGTATATTATCAGTGGATTATGTCTTTTTGAAATTTTATTTTTGAGTTATGGAAGCTAATGAGTTGGGGGAAAAGCCTGGCTCTGACTTTCAAACAGGAGAACAAGTTCTTGTATTCAGTAGTTCTTGGTAGAGTGGTTTTTCTCTCTTCTGCAGTCTTATCCTTCTGCCTTCTACCCATTATGTTACTTTTCTAATTCTCATTGGCAGATTTCTAGTAAATAGTACTTTATCCATATCAATCTTTCTCCATATCTTGCAAGTGACAAAGTCTTTTAGCTTCCTGTAATTTTTAGTTCTCACTTTTTTAGAAAACCATTATGGTCAACCTCAACCAGCCATTTCATGAGTCTCCAGAATCCTTTAGGTTCTCTTAAGCCAATAGAACACCCTCGGGGCTTAATTCTGTCGTGACTATGAGGAAAAAATATTCAGCTGGGAATCCTGAACAAAAAATTTTGCTATCTGCTTTACAGTTGTAACTTGCAAGTATGCCCTATTGGTCCCTTCTCTATGTCCTGTCCACAGAGAATGTGAATTGTACTGCCTAGTCGATTCCCCTGGCCTAGTTTTGTAGCACAAATGATACCAACAGATACTTTTACTTCCAGGGATGCCTGGTATGATGTGTACTGAACTGCCTAGGATAGTTAGTTACTATCTTGGAAGTTTTAACTTCATCAGTGTTACCCAACCCTTATCCATAGACATTTTTCTCCTGGTAAGTTATTCCTCACTTATTCAGTATTTTTCTTTTGCACTGCTTGCAAGGGTACTAGCTGTGATGAAACCATGTCTTCATGGTGTTGAAAAGATGTTGGTTTCACAAGACTTAGTAAATATGAATTATGAATTAATACCTCTAAACTTAGAGGCTATAACTGTATTAATAGTATTATTCTGAGCTTATTAGCTCAATTATTGTTTGTCTGTTTCCTGCTTACACTTGTTCTGCCTTCCATTTTCCCTTACGTAGAAGTCATTTTCCTTGTATCCGCAGGGATACAAATAACAAACTATCATAAAGACTGATCAGAACTGAAAAACAGAAGAATAGTGAGCTAATTGCTACGTAATCACGACTGAAAACTGTAATATTGGCACTAGGCTCAAATCTGCTCTCATTACATTTCTTTAGATAAACTGCTGTCTTCCCCTGAAGTCAATTATGATGCTTTGGTATCGCAGTCAGAATTCAATGCTCTTTGTGTCTGTCTTTCTGTATGGCAGTGGAGAGGGCACTTTTCCAAACGTGCGGCATATCCATTCATAAAATTAGTCTGGAAGCTGACAGCAATCAACCTGGCTTTTCTACAACAGGGAAATATCTCCAAGTATTTTCCTTATATCTCTGAGCAGGTGGTGTGTTTTGTGAGGCACCTGTCGAGACTAAGCATTTTCTCGTGATAAAATGAAAGCATAAAAGTTAGGCTGTCTCTCATACTGTTTTATTGCAACTTGAAATTTCTATGTTGAAATGCTGCACGAAATCTGTGCCTCAGTCAATATACTATCACATTTGGACACAGAAGGAAATTGATTAGTGGAGACTGATTTACCTCAGTTGAAATTGAAATCCCAAGCTCTAATTTTTTCAGGTAAAACAGTGTGCAGCCAGTGCTGTCATTCAAAAGACCACAGATAATGATAATAGGAGTCTCTTGATACATTTATATATATTGAAATTATTTTATGAACAGTGGCTGATTGGCTGACCCTTCCCCCTAAACACAAGTGCACACGGACAACCTGCAGGGAATAGTGAAGTCTCCCCAAATGTAGAGCATTTCACCAAAAAATATTTCTTGTTTTATATGGAGATAGCAAAAAATCTGACATTTTGATGGCAAAAATTTTCACTGGGGTTTTTGAAATATGGTTACCCAACACCCCCCAGACCCTTCAGGAAATAATTCTACAACCATTTCAAGTTTGGAACAAATTTTGAAGAGAGGTAACCTGAAGACAGTGTAACTGTTACGTCCTTCTGCCATTCTGGTGACTCAGGAAGAGGTGCATGTTGTATTCTTGGCATTCCTTCTAAGGTTGCAAATGGCTTCCAATGTTTCATGCAATTACTGCCAATGTTTCTGAGGTACAAAATGGGAGGATGGGCTTCATGAGTTGGAACGATTGAACTGGAAATTATACTTCAGGCCTAATACCCTGCATATTGCTCAATGGTAAGCCTTTTCTTTCCTAAACATTAAATAAACGCTGAATGCTTTTTCACCCCAATAAATCAGTTTTCCTAATACTACATGCGAGACCTCTAAGCATGAGGTTTAATTAATAGGTCTTCATTTATGATTTCTGAGCATCAAGTATCACACGGTGGGCCTAAAAATTGAAATTCCTCTTGGAAATTTTGGCATAAGGCCACAATTTCATATTCTTTGAGCAACATGTGAAAACCAACTTGAGAATAACTGCAGGCCATTTCTTAAGAGGATATCATGTGTGGATATCGCATTTATGACAACACAGCATCAGTGTTCCTTTGTTTACGTGTTTCCTGTGCTGATTTTTTTCCTGTTTGATTGCAAGCCATCGTAAGATGCCCATAAAGATGAAACTGCAAGTTTCACTGAAATGTTTATTGCAAACTTGATTTTCTGTATAAGAACAGAAGTGGAGGGAAAATTTGCAAAATTTTGAGTACCTATGTGTATGTGCATGTGTATCCTGGTTTCAGCTGGGATAGAGTTAATTTTCTTCCTAGTAGCTGGTATAGTGTTGTGTTTTGCATTTAGCATGAGAATAATGTTGATAATATACTGGTGTTTTAGTTGTTGCTAAGTAGTGCTTACCTAGTCAAGGACTTTTCAGCTTCCCATGCTCTGCCAGGTGCACAAGAAGGTGGGAGGGAGCATAGTCAGGACAGCTGACCCAAACTGGCCAGAGGGATATTCCATACCATGTGATGTCATGCTCAGTATATAAACTGGGAGAAGTTGGCTGGGGGGCAGTGATGGCTGCTTGGGGGGACTGGCTGGGCATCAGTCGGCGGGTGGTGAGTGGTTGCATCACTTGTTTTTTTTTTTCCCCTGGGTTTTGTGTCGTGTGTTGTGTGTATCTCTCCCCCTCCCCCCTTGTTGTTTTACTTCTCAGTACATTTATTTTGTTGTTGTTGTTGGTGGTGGTGGTGGTTGTTCCCCCCCCTCCAAGCATTAAACTGTTCTTATCTCAACCCACGAGTTTTCTTACTTTTACTCTTCCGATTCTCTCCCCCAACCCACTGGGGGTGGGTGGGGAGAGTGAGCGAGGGGCTGTGTGGTGCTTAGTTGCTGACTGGGGTTAAACCATGACAATGTGCTTTCAGTGTATATTGTCAACCAAACTGAAAGAAGATGCATGGATGCTGGAAAAGGCTCATTAATCAAACAGATGTAGTTTCAGTAATTATGAAATCTCCCTATTAAGCAGAAGCAGTAAGTCATTAAAATATCTTCTCTGGCCTTTTGGCTAAGATCAAGCATAGTATATCTTCTCATTAGGATAATGGAGTTCAATAAAATGATATTCCATCATTCTCCATAAGGGAGCAAAATGGAATTTTTTGGTTAACTGCAATCACTTAGTCATTCATTTTATCTTCCTCCAATCTTGTTCATTCATTTATAAGAGAAGATTAATTCTTCACACATTCAGCCTACTATCCCAGCAAACTGCATTCAACATAAAAGTTAACTTTGTAAATTAAATTAAGGGTGGCTTAATGAAATGAATCCTGAGAATAAAATGAATAGAAGTGAGAAGTATTTGGTTTCCTTTTTTTTGGTGGATTTTTTTTTTTTTTAATTCAGGAAGCTGTTAATAAATACAAATTCAGTTTGTTAAATTTAAGGAGAATTTATTGAGGAAAATCAGACACGTTCATGACATAAATAATTTTAACTTTTTTTTTGCCATTGCCTTTTTCACTTGAATTTCATTTATACTGATTATTTCCTATTTCTTTTCAACACCTTCTGACTTCATTTTTCTGGGAACTAAAGGTCTTAATTATACATACTTGATTGGACATATCTTCATTAATTGTTTATTGATTCAGAAGTGGGATAGAAAAAACAAACTTGAAAGGTGCCATTTTACAGAGCATATGATCTTAGAAATTATATTATAGCAGATTTTCCGTATTCTGACTGGATGGCCTTCATTCATGGTTGAATGAAAGGATTGAATGGTTTTACTTTTTGCTTCAAGCTTTCTGGTGATCTTTACCCAGAGTAATTCAGAATAAGAAGTAGTGAAGTAATCTACTCATCTGTAAAAGGACAAGGCACAGTATCTTCAGTGCATTGTGTAGGTTATCTGAGGTTTGATGAAAACTTTCAAATCTTGTTAGAAGCCTAAATATGAGACTCTCTTATTGCAAAGCAGCATTATCGCTGTGTTTATGGTGACTGACAACACAGCATGTTTAAAGTTCCCAGCACACTATTGAATATGCAGATGTGAAGATAAATCATAATGCCGTGATGAAAGTATATTGTTGCTGCTGGTGCATATATCCCAGGAAAAGCAATTTAAAATGGTTGCTTGAAATGTAGAATAATGTGTGAATTCAGGATAGTTGTCATACTCACTATTACAGGTTCACATTACAAGTTGCTTGCCATAGAAATGAATAGTGAATCCTCCAATTCAGCCATTGGTTTCAGCAAATGGTGCTGGATCTTGGATTCGCAGCCCCAGCTCAAACTTGAAGAATTGCTGTCTAGAATAGGCAAGTAAAAGATTTTCCTGGCTTCCCTGAGGTGTCTTTCGTCCCCTGACATACAGCTGTTCCGTCAGCTCCTCTGTGCTCATTAGAGGGGGCCTGAGCTAAGCTCAAGCCTTGTCCATGTTCTCTGCTTACTGAAAGGACAGCATAGTTCGGTTCCTTTGGGATCTTCTCATTTCTTTTATGGAGGAGGAATGCTGTCTGAATTTCACGTTTCATTCCAGTGGGACCCCAAGAGGCCGTGTCGAGGATAGACGAAAGCTAGACCTTCACAGCTTTGTTCTGGGTGTGAGTATTATACTGAAGACAGGGAGTTAAAGCTTGAAGTAGAAAGCTGACTACGTAAAATTTGTTTTACAAATTAATTTGGTGTTCTTTAGATACCCTTGAATAGATTTATAAAAAGCTTTTAATGCTTTTACACTGCATTTAGTCAACATTATTGGCATGAACTTGTGTGGTGCCTCTGACAAGCAACGTAAAGTCAACTCTCTGATATTTGATTGTTAAGTGGTGTGGTGGGTTGACCCTGGCCAGCTCCCAGACACCCCCACCCAGCTGCTCCCTCACTCCCCTCCTCAATGGGACAGGGGAGAAAACAAGACGAAGCAGCTCGTGGGTCAAGATAAAGATAGGGAGATCACTTGCCAGTTACCTCACGGGCAAAACAGATTTGACTTGGGGAAAATGAATTTAATTTATTGCCAATTAAAATAGAGTTGGATGGTGCAAAACAAATGCAAAAAAACCCTAAAACACCTTCCCCTGGCCTCAACCTCTTTTTCCCAGGCTCAACTTCACTCTTTCACTCCGCACTCTCTGAGCAGCGTAGGGGGATGGGGAATGGGGGCTATGGTCCTCTCTGCCACCCCTGCCCTCTCTTGCTGTTCCCCTGCCCAGCGTGGGCTCTCCACAGGCCGCAGCTCCCTCAGGAGATACCCACCTGCTCCGGTGGGGGCTCTCCAGGGGAATCTCTGCAGGGGGGCAGCTGGAGCCCCTCCTCCCCCTCTCCCCTCCGGGCTGTTCCTCACACTTCTCCCCTCACCCCTCACCGCCGGGCAGCGTTTTGTCAGTGTTTTGCTGGCCACAGAGCCAGCAGCCCCCCTGCCAAGACCTGGGCAACTGCAGCCAGTACGACTGGAAAGTCCTATGGATGATGCTCCATTGCTGTGTATATGTATGTATACAGACTTTCATATGTATTTACAACAGGCATCCTTCACTTTGAACGTAATGGGAATTCATGATCCAGACAAAGGCAGTAAACTGTAATGTTTGGAACTTAATATTCAGATATCTGATTAAAATTGGAGGGAATGGGCTATAATTATAAGTCACCTTCATTTTTCAGATACGCTAATTTAACTGTGCTGTTTTCCTTGGTTGACATGTTAAACATGTAGTAATAATAAGGTTTTACCAGGCATAATTACCAAATACTTTTGGCCTTAAAAATGCCTCAGTAGTACCCGTGCATGATAATGAGGATACAATAATAGACGATGCTATTGTCAACACCATTTGCATTTGATAATTCGAAAAAAACAACAATTTATATTCAAAAAATGCTACATGAACAGCAGGATAAGCTGGACAGCTAAGGCTGTTGTAAAACATATTGGCTTGGATTTCTATAGCACATTAAAATAAGGTAATTTCAATCAGCGAGAGAAATGCAGTGACATATCCTATCTAAAAATCTGTCTTACAAAACCATATATATAGCATCCTCCCAGCCAGCTTTTAAGACAATGAATTTCATTACTATTCTCTTTAATGAGTGTTTCTAAATCAAGAGTTTCTGATGAGACAAAAAGGAAATGTGAAAAAGGAAACAGCTCTTGGGCCATTGTAATGACATTTGGTGTTATTTAAAAAGTAAAAAAAAAAAAAGTCTTCGGGAGCATGTGAAGTAACCTGGAGTTGTTATAACTAGCCTTCACAGCGAAAGGGAACAATGGTACACTAGCCCTCTGCTTGATTAAGCCCTTTTAAAATTGATTTTGATCCCCATTAAGTTCAGAACTGGGTTTCCTACTTGGTGTTTTCTTCCACGCTGTTTCTAACAGAAGCTTTCCTCCTCGTCACAGTAATGCACCAGACAAGCATGAGTAAGGCATAAGCTGTTTTACTGTGGATGGCAAAACTGATTTGTTTGAGGATGCTTAGTTCTTTCCAAAAGCAGGTGAATTTTGCCTGAGGCAATGTGAAGACTAAATGTAGGAGTAATGCAGCATCATCCTTCCATCCTTTCTCTTCCGTCTCCGCTAGTATGACAGAACCATTAAGATCTGAATCAGCAACACTGATCAACGCAGGCAGTCGATGTCCTTTGACTTGCACCTTATAGTCTGGTCAGAAATGATTTTTCAGATAAGTAGCTCTTTGGAAATGTTGATACAGTCTGTTTGTTTTGCACAGGAGAATACAAACACATTTTTGCTTGGCAGGGCGTGGGGAGAGGCAAAATTTATTTAGTCACAATGTACTTTATGTATTTTGGGACCTGTTCTCTGGTACATCTCCTGTGATAATCTCAGGACAGAGAAGCCTGTGAGAGAAGCCTTTTCTCACAGTAGTAGTGCTGCAAGGGATGAAATACAACCAGAAAGACTAAGCTAAGATGAGCGTGGAGCACTCTATGAAACAAAATATTGGGGCTTTCTATGGCTGTTGTGTTTATGTTTTATTTAGCATCATGACTTGCTCAGGTATTCTGTAAATATCAGTGGATGTTGTTGTGTCTTTTTGATTGGACATTGCCCTGTTAACACAAAACAAAACCCAGACACCACTATACAGTGATTGCTTGTCATCTTTTTCTCCCTGATGTCCCCTTCAAGCCAAATGATAAAAACCATTCACGCATGTTAGGCCTCTAGCTACTTTTTCTTCCTTAAAAATGAAAGGACAAGTACCAAATAAGAAACAACGCATGGTAACCTGCTTTGTAAAATTCTACCTCCAGCAGAATCCCACATGTCATTAACCAATTGGACAGACAGGAAATAATTAAGAATAAATTAATATAATTCCTCTTTTTGAATAAAATCTGAGCTATTATAAAATTCGGATATTTATTTTCCTGATCAAGTGCGCAAACCATGGCACTTAACCACACTTAAAATTGTTTGAATTCAGCGTCTGGCTGTGCAATTGTTTGACATTGCTTCTTGTGTTCATGCTAAGGATTAATAAAAGCTGGCATGGGCTTTCCTTGCATTGTAATTTCATTCCCTTTTAAAAAGAACATAGAAGGACCTGCAACACTCCAAATCTGTATCTCCTCACCATAATGAAAAAACGATCATAGACTTTTTTTTTTTCCTTTCCCTGCTAAGATTTTATTGTCTCCAATGAATGTAGAACTAACAGCTAGAGTTTGGGCACACCATGTTTTATGGAATTAAAAACTGGTTGGCATCTCAAAACTGGACATTGCTCTTTTGACTGATACTTCTGGCTTTAGCTGTCCTCAGTTAGAAAAGAGTTGACCTAATCATTCATAAAGATATTAAAAAATGTTTGCTATTTTCTTCTGATGAGATTAAATCATTAAGTTTAAACATTGACTTTACTCCCAAGTTGTACTCCTAGAAAACTGGGAATCCAAGCGGACTGACAAGGAGTTTGCTTGTGGTGCTGGTTGCCCTGCTGTGTGTCAGCAACAGGAGTCCTATAAATACTTTATAACTGTGAGTCGAATATTCTCATCTTTCCAACTTGCAAATCTATCATAAAGAAAAATGTTCTGTTCAGCTTCAGATATACAAATTTATGCAAATCTTGATCTGTTCTTATCATAGAGGTGAGATATTTCCTTTAGTCTCTAGGGAAATAAATAAAGATACTATCTTTAATTGTTAAATGCTAGGCGCTTTCAGACCTTGGGGAATAAGGTAAAATGTATCCACAAAATGTGTGTTCTGTGAAGCTACTGCCCTAAACTGGCTTGTTCCTCATGCTGTTGCTCCCATGTTCTTTAGGATGCTGAACACTTAGTAGAAAAAACTTGCAGATTTTGTACCAGCATATGAAAAAAATTTGTTAGCCTGCTCAGATTTACATATCGTTTTTTCAAGGTGTTAGTGTAAGAGATTTGGACCTCTGTGTCAAAATGTGTTAAAATTCACAGCCATGTTACATAATTGGTTTGAGTTTCCCAGTACGTAAAACAAGCCTCTGAGAATACTGCATCTCACAGGTTGGTTGTAACACAGCTTGCTCTTTTCAATATACAATACAGAGATAAGTTCAGAAATCTAAACTATGTTCACATTTTCCTATTATCCAATGTTCCTCAATTTCTTTTGTTGTTGTAGTAGTTGTTGTTGTTGTTTTTCCTTTCCTATCAAAATAGTTTTATTCATCAAAATTCGCATAAGATATTGGCCCTAAAAAACCAGAAACATATCAACAAATACTGGAAGCTTATCTTCTGTTTTTTTTGGGAAATTGAATCAAGACCAATGTGATCTTAAATGTATGCCATATATGCCCTAGATTAATGCAACAGTAAGGAGAAAGATCAAAAGTGTTTCTGCTTTCACCTGCTAAAATACCTTTTCAGGAACATTTTGTTGATACTTGCGGTGAAATCATGTTTTATGACAATTTAATTTATATGGTCACTTGATACTTCTTTGGAAACATGGGAAAGAGCGCTCTTTAACAAAAGAGTTCGCAAATTGCAATCAGAGCTAATCCTCCCATGCTTCAGTGATAGGAATTGAGAAAGCATGCTTTTTATACTTGGTTGGAGCGGAAAAAAAAAGCTTCAAGTAGAAGAGGAAGGAAACCAAGGTTAGAACTTATTTGTCTTTTCCTCTCAGGAAAAAAAAATCTGTCAGGATAATACAGTTTAATTCATAGATCATGCACCTTTGGGGTTTTGCTTCTATCATCACTTTTAACAGTAGGCAACTGATAAACAGCCGACTAATAGCTTCTGCTATAAATATGACATATCTGTTTTCTCCAAAGGGGAGATGAAAATAAACAACAATGCACAAACATGGAATTAATAATGCCTTTGGAAAAAAACCCCGAGTTTAAGCTTAAGTGATGTTTACTTTCTGTTGTTCAAATTGAGAAACAATTCTCTGCTGCATTTTGCATACCCTATTAATTTCTACATTTTTTCATCTAACCAAATGTGGAATGTGCTTTACATGCTTCATGGTATTAAATATTTTGTCTGTCTGGTAGGAGAAGAGTTTCCTCCCTAGCCATTATAGGGAAAGGGTACTTTTCTAGTATAAAAGGTATTCAGACAGGAATCTGCAGCTTTTGCTCTGAGTTAGCTTTATTATGAGACTTCTGTCGAGCACCTTAACCAATCTGTAAGTGGGTAGATAAAAATATTTTATTATGGTTTATGAGGTTAACTTCCTTCATTTTGTGAAAAGATCTGATATCCATAGTGGTAGGTTCTGTATACCAAGTTTAAAATATCTTTATTCTGTACCTGTGCTATATTGTTTTGAGAGTTAATATTTGGCTTTCTGTGGGTGTGCTTTTATATTCAAGTGCCCAGCAATTTTAAAGTCCCTTAATGGCTGTTTTGATCTTGCTTAAATTAGGTTAAACAGCTCTGAATTCAGAAGATTTACGTTGATATAAAACTGCTAAGAGTAAAGGGAGCATTAAAATAAGCATGTATTGTGAGGAACAAATTACATGTTTTGTTCTTGTTAAAGATAAAAGCTTAATTTTAGAGATGGAAACCTGCTAAAGCGATGATGAAAAGTTAAGCTGACTGGTAAAAATGTTATTCAGGAAAGTAGTTACCATGCGTTATTGTCTTATCCCTCAGTCCTGAAAAACAAACAAATCAAACCAACAAAAAAACCCCCCAAAACCCCACACCAAACAAACAAACAAAAGATACCTGTTGATATAAGCTTGGCTGAGGAGGAACATAGGCTAAGTAATTGGCAAATGTATTTTAAGCTAAATGAGACTTGACAAGATAAATTGTGAAGATTTTCAGTGTTCTCTTCTCTCCTCCAGCCTTGTGGGTTCCTCTGCCCTCTACTCTAAAAGTTCTTATGCGACACGACTCCAGGCTTCTCCATACTTAATTCAGATAGGTACCAGTCTGTGAAAAATCATACCTACCTGCAAAAATACTTAAGGAGCTTCGTTCGCTGTAACATCCTCCAAAACATTCAGGTATTTCCAGTAGTGAAAAGGTGAATAAGTATATTTTCATCTCAGAAGGTTAAAAACTGAAGAGGCATCTGAGGATTGGTTATGCAAAAATATGAAAATATTTATGAATTTTACTTTCCATAGAGTTGATAGTCTATTATTGCTTATGCGCTAAGGACAGTTTAATGACATCCCAAGTGTACAACCAGACTGACTGACTTCCAACTATTCCAGATGCAATTGACCTGAGTTTTTTTTAAAAACTGAGTAAATAAGATGGCAGGTTTCTCATACGACTTTTCCAGTTGCATAGGGTGCAAAGCAATTTATAAATTTGCTCATAAAAAACACAGTATTATGATGGCGTGAACATTTGCCAAATTCTCAATGGAATGCTCTGCAGACTCTAAAGTAAACCAAAAGCAATCCAGATGTGTTTTTGTTTTGAAATGGTGTAAAAACTTCCTCTGTCCACTCTTTTCCAGTAAAAAAAAACAAAAACCAAACCACAACCCAAAAACCAAACAACCAACCAAAACCCTGCAAAAACCTTACTGTAGGTATAGCTTAGAGACAATAAAAAGAATGTGTTTATTTTTTAAATAATTCAAAATTGAATGCTACTAAATAATAAAATAAAACCTAAGTTTAATTTTAAGGACCCCTGTTCTTTCCAAATGTAAGATACTAAAGAAAAAAAAAAATTATTATAAATTCATAATTTAAAATATTGACACTTTCCTGAAAAACTGAAGTCTGCAAATTTTGGGAACAGTTTTCTATTTTTCCTTTGAAAAATGTTGAAATGTTGATAAATGTGAATTTCAGGAGGCTGCTTTGTACACCTTTATATTTGTTATGATTCCAAACTGAATAATTTAATTAAAAAAATAAATCCTGATCTCTCTGGTTAAATTGTAGATCACAGTAATTAATGACATTTACTTTAAGTCTTTTCTCATTTTCAGTAGTTAAAGACAGAAATATGGAGAGTACTGTGGAACATGTTGTATGCCATTTGATGAAAGGCAGTGCAGCCAGAAATGTCTGATAGTAGTCATATAATACATTGCACATTTGTGCTATTGTTATGATATTACCATTTCCAATGTTTCCCAGGACTGCTTACAAATGTTTATTAATAAATCCTAAAAACAAGAAAGTTTTGTTATTTATTAGTAACCCGGTCCTTGGATGGAATAGGGTGCTAATTTATAGGAGTCAAAACATATAGCCATACCATGACCCCTGGGATTAGTAAGGCTTTGGCTATTCTGAAAACTAGTCAATAGGTATCAGAAACAAAGTTCAGGTAAAAAAATACTTTGGAAAATCTCGTAAAGTACTATCTGTCTTTGGGCATCCAAATGCACTTTTAGAATGTGGCCCTGGTGGCGCATCCAGTGTTGCCCAAAGACTAATTCCTGAATCAGAACCAGAGCAAAGAAACAGGCCTGACTGCCTGTGCTCTGCTGTGAGCAAAGTAACCGCTATAAAAAACATTACCTGAGACTTGTTCCTTTCCTTACAGAGATCTATAGAAAGGCTTGAAATAAACCTCAGAACGAGTAACCTTGAACAGTAAGAGTTGTGTGGAGACCACTAAATTCATGTTATTTATGGCATTACCTTGGAGGGGGAAAAATAGCTGCTCCGTTTTCTTCCTTTTCAGCAGCAGCCACCCTTTTGAGCAACAATGTGTTATCTCTATTGATGGTATGCAACTTGAAGAGGAATATGAAACATCCCAGGCGATCAATATGAGCTGCTCTAATCTTTTAGATTACAGCTGAGCTCCAGAGATACTTACAGAAAAGCTTCAATTACACTTGGACTCTTGCTCATGAAGCTGAATATGAACTTGGCTCCCTAGCAGTCTGTCAAGACTCTCCTGTGAAAAGTCAGTCATGTGGGGAAGCTGCAGAGTTCTGCAACATGGAAAGAGCACTATGCTCACAAGGGCACAGTGAGAAGTAACAGATCAAAGCAATGGAGACCAGTAGAAATAGCAAACAAGAAGCCAAATGAGGCTTATGTAAGACTTGCATTGACTTTCTGACATGCAAATGGAAATGGTAACTGGGAAAGCAACTGTTGTGTGTGCAGAGTATTACCCTGTTTGCACAGGCAGAGTGTGGACAGCTCTATTGTGGCTTAAGGTATTTAAAAAGTGGGTTGGTTTTCATTACCCTTCTACTGTAAGCATGGTACAAAAGGAGTCCCTCTTGGGATGGTAGGTCGGACAGAAGAGAGTAAAAAATGAAGCTTCTGCTCTATCATCATCCCTATCTAGTCAATAAAGCTGTCCAAGAAACTTGCTGGGGAGTAAAGTTAGCTTGTTATCTTAAAACAAAATTTTAAAAAGTACCAGTATATGGTGGATTTTTTAAAAAAATTATCTCCCACAGTCAAGAAAAACACAACAGAACATGCATAAGGCAAAAGGTTGTTGAACCACCCCAAATGTACCAAAGGCTGGTACATTTGGCAAATAACACCTGACAGGCAAGTATTTCCCTTCCCCATAAGAGAAGGTCTGCCTTGATAAGCTCTTCACGGATTTCTTGCTGACTTAAGAACTTGGAGCATGAGGTGTACCCTGTCTGGCATTTGCCAGCCATTACCATCAGTATTTATTGTTTCCATTAGTGGCCCTTCTGAGGACTAAGGAAAAGGCTTCTCCAGCAGTGATCCTGTCACACATGATGAGAGGTTTGGCTAGAGGTTTATCATACTGAGCAACAGGCTTGTGGCACAGGGCCAAGGTTGCTTTTCTTTTCATTGAAATTAAACCTGTGATAGGTTGTCCTCAATAACACCTGCTTCTAAGTTTGATTTTTTTAAAGAGGTTACCATTGACCATGAGCTGCTTTGTAGCATCTCGCGCTTTTCCATTAGCATCACTTTAAAAGTTAATTAGAAACAGTGCATAAAGTGTTCTAGGAACTTATGCTTATTTATTCCTACTCTTTGGGGGGACACAGTCTTGTGAATTAAACACGGTGGATTCTAGCATTCATTTCAGATTATAAAACCTGCCTATGCAATATGAAAAGTAAGGCTGCCTCAGCATACTAATACGCTGCAATCCAAAACAGCCGCATTAATATTCCTATTGGTTGTCATTGGAGATATGCCAATTCCCATACGTCTTTATCCACATTCCAGAGTGCCCTTGCAATCTCATGACTGCTTTTCACAAGTGCTTGGTGGTTTATTCTTTCTCCTCAGCATACTACAGAGAAATCACTCTACGTATTCAAATTGGAGGAGAAAAATGTGTTTAGGATAACCAGCATTTAGCACACAGTACAAATTAAACCCAGATGATATGATTCTCTCCCTTGCTCCCCAACATTTACATGAGAATTCATATTTTTAAACAGGAGTCTTTTGCATTACAAGTAAAGATTAGAAGTTGCAAACTTTTTTTCCTTGCACTTGACAGGCATTTTTGTGTAATTTATGAGTTGGATATACTGGTAGTAGTTAAGATTTTGGGGTTTCTATTGTAAATACTCTGTACAGTGAAAATGTTGTGTAAAAGAGAAATGGTTAAGACTTTTTTTGATCAGAAAGCCACAGCTTTGTGTACTTTTTGGCTGAGATGTTTTTTCTTTTAATGCTACTTCAGATTGACTCATCTGTTTCCTATTCTGCTAGCGATTAATTGTGGCTATGTTGGACTCAGAACACAATATTGACATTGCAGTCATTTGCCTTTTTGCATCTAAGTTGATCAGCTTTTGAGTTCTTTATTTCTGACATACACATTTAGGGCTTTTTTTAGTAGGGTTGTTTTTGGCAGCATGTTTAGGTCTTAGAGCTAGTATCCTACAGCAAAATTATGATAATGGATTATAATTTGATAGGAAATCTTGACTGAAGATTTTGAAGAAAGGGGTGAATTTGTGGATTTTGGGTTTGGTATTTTTTCAAAGGTCTGTTTCTCAGTGCACACTGGACCATAATGATGAAAAAGCCTTTGTTCTACAAAAGCATTTTTAGTAAGTCACTGTCATTTATTTCTGATGAATGCTATTTATCAGTATCCAAATATTTTTCATTTTTAGAAGCACTGGACACATCTTAGCTCTCTCTTTACTTTGCAGACAGAATCTTTGCAAGAGCTTCTGAGAGATCCTCCAATGCAGCTTCAGATTATTAATAAAAACCACCTGTGACTATAAATGTATATTGTTCCCATTTCTTAACATTTCTAAATGTACAGTTGTTTGTATGCATTCTAACCTACTGCTAGATACAAATGTCAAGAAGATATAGTTGAACGGCAGATTGTCTTTTTCATCTACTCAGACTGCTTTGATAAGATATGTCAGCAACTTTATAGGTGACCTGTTTATTGATCGGGATGCTAAGCATTTGAACAGACTTCTGTGAAGTGAAGCATCAAGTTTTTTTACTCTGCTTTGCCCACCAAAAATCATTGAAGTCACTGGTATAGCGAGGATTAAGCTCTAACAACCTCTGGGGTTGATAAACCAAGAGTTTGTGTGTACATGGTCTGCTTTGTGCTACAGTCAAGGCCTGTCCCTACAAATAGTCTGGTCCCTATTCCCCAAATAGTTCATGGACTAAGTGGGAATTAAAGCAATTGCAGGCAAAGCAGAAGACAGCCCTTTTTTAGTCTATCCAGCATGATGAGTAGACTATATAAATAAACTATAAATAGACTGTAAAACAGGAAAGGACAAGTATCCTTTCCTGGTTTTGTTGAGTGCAAACACCAGAACATATGAGGGGCTGCACTTGGTAGGACAAAATATCCATCTCGCCTGGTATCTGGTTTCCAATAGCCACGTGCCTGAGAAAGCATGTAGGAACAGAGCAATTACATAGCAGTCCTTCCCTTCCATAGTCTTTAGGTCTTGAGGAATTTGAAGCTTGTGGATTGCAGAGGTTTTGCATTTGTATTTAATGACATTAGGTGACCTTTCTTCCATTGATCTAATTATTTGAATCTCAAGGAAACTTGTTTCTGATGGACATATACCGTAATTTCTCTCTTAATAGGAAAGTCAGAGTAGCAAATGTCATCATACCTATGACAAAGTTATCAGTTCTTTCTGTCTGAACAGAATGGAGTGGAAGTGTGGTTTTGCTTGAGGAAGTTAACATTTAAATGGACCTAAGCTGGCTTGGATGTTAATACATCACTGAGATAAATGGTATGGAGGAGAGTTTATTTCTTTGCTGCTACGATGCTGGCAGGAGAGTGTGCTCTGTAATTGATTAACAGGGCACAGTACATTGACTTATAGGGGGAAAGCTATTATATCTCAGTAACAGGAAGGTATATATGATTCTGGTTTTAGTAAGTAAAAAATTGGATTCTGCAGGAAATAACTAAAACTGCTGAAAGAACCAAAGGTTCCCAAGGATTTTTTTTCTCTTAAATCTGTGGCATAACAGCATCTCATGTTAGGAAGGAAGTTTAAATAGTGCAATATATTTAGTGGAACTTTCATACAGAGCTAGAAATACTAGCTTATATAAGCAGTCTTTTAACTTTTGTTCTATTGGACCTAACGTCATAAGTTATTGATGAGATTTAATATCTTTTTTAACGTCTATTCATTTGAAGTATAATCCTTCCCTATAATTCATACACATTTATGGTGTATTTCCTATATTTTGAAGCCTAAATGAGCAGGCAGATTGGGGTGTGTGTATTTGTTTTTTAAACAATGAGGAAGTGAGGTATTTTTGGCTTTATTCTTTAGTTTATTAGTTGGTATCCCAAAACAGGCATAGGAAGCGAATGCAGTTCTAAACAATAGTGAAGGTAAACTGTGTCAGCTCTGTTCGGTTTTTCCACACACCCCCAGTATTGGCAATTCCAACCAAACTAAGAAAGCAGAGGTCCAGATTCAATACTTCAAAAGCACATATACACCAAATGAAGCATATTCATGACTTCCTGTAAAAATTGTGACCACAGTGGCAAATACAGAATGATACTCTCTGTGAGATTTTCTTTTTATTTTTTGACTATGTCAAGCTTCTCTGTCTTATTCTTTTGAATCCAAGAGGATGGATTAGTGAAGTAGAGAGACAAGGCAAGCCATACAGGGGGATGGTGATTTAGAAGCTAGTACTCTTTCCAAACAAGTTTTTCCATATTTCATTTTGCGTAGCTTCATCAGTAGTGGCACCAATATAGTAGCTGTCAAAATAAAAGGTGGCGATTTTCTCAATAGCTAGTGGGATCAGTAAAAGAATAGAAGTTCTGATGAGCTTCTACTATTTGGAGAGGATTTTTTCAGCTGTCATGTTGTTTCTGAACACATTGGCTAAAATCCAGCTTTATTTTTTTGTTGCAGAAATTAAGGTTTTGCTCACATTTTATCCCTTTGTAGAAGTTTTTTTTGTTGTGATTTAGGATAGCTCTTTTGTTTCACAAGTTTTTTTAGAGTATCGTGACCAATAGCCTGCCATTATATTCAGTAATTAATCAAATTGCATAAGTAGCAAACATTTTTGTAGCTAAATCTTTCTATTCCTAATATTCTTCAGTAAAGATGCAGGTTTTTCCCCACCCCACCCCCCAGTATGAAACTATAGGTGGGGTAAAATCGTATAAACCTTACAATTTGCTTTAAAAAATGTACTAAAAAACCCCAGGAAACTGAACAAAGGTACATGTTCAACCTTAGCTCTCATTATTAATGAGAATATATTTTTTTCCTTAACAGTAAATATCATGTAAGATAAGCATAGGAAAATGCTATTGAGAAATTTTGTTACTTATTTTTTAAATATTTCTGATTATGTGCTCTTCTGCTTTTAAATGTTTCATTCCATTTTTACCTAGACAACAGAATTAATAACAAATGATTTGAAATCTCTAGCTAGGTAACACTAATAATGAAGTGGCAGTGAGAGCAGTTTGCTAGCAGACTTTAAGTTGAAAACCTGTTTTTACTAACTACCAAAAATACACTATAGAAAAAGAAATAAATGAGAAAAACTTTGTAAAGAACTCTGTCTTTCTGTGATTACGATATTCAGGGCAAAATTTGTAGTGAGTACTTCAATCTGCTGCTCGCTTCTGTTCTTAAGCTCTAACCTCTTACTACTTTGACTGAAATAGTAGTAGCCTGGCACCCAAGATCTTAAAACGTAGGCCCTTGCTCCATGCTGTATCCCTGCTGCCAGAGGGAGGTCCTGTGCGACCCCGGTGTGCTGCTTGGGTGGTGTGATGTGGGCACAAGGCGCTGCGCCCATCAGGCTGCAGGCTTCTGGCCAAATGTGCTGCGTGGCTGCAGCCAAAGCAGTGGGAGGAGGGCGGAGAGGAATCGATCCTTCTGTTTTGTGGTATAAACAATAATGCTTAAAACCATTTATCTTCCCTTGTCAAAATTCCATCATTAAATAGCGTGGTAGTGAACTTTAAAGTCATTGGAATTGTCCTTTAATTCAGTGCAAAGCAATTGCCCTTTACTCTTGCCTGTGCTTTCACGCTGGTATGAATTTTGTTTTCTGCCTTAACAAACTCTTAGAGATTCGTGAAGGAAACTTACTTATTTTGTTAAATGTCAAAGTACTGATTCACGAACGCATGTTCTTCTGTATTTCTGTGCTTCGGTTTCTATTGCTGTGAAAGTAATTTTATTTTTCATTACATGAGACTGGAAATTTTAGGAGACCTGCATTATAAATGACTTGATTCACTCACAATCCTTTTTTTCCCCTTAAAATTCCTCTTTTGAGGGTAGAATTAATTCAGACTCCACACGTGATCCAGTCCAACCAAATCACCATTTTCTAATTGTACCAAAACTATGTGGTGTGGCTGAGCGTTAAATATGCTGCCTACCAGGGGTGGTCTAATGAGGTGGTCTAGATATATAAATTGAGGGTGTTTCCATTTATAGCAGAGCCATTGTTGCAGTGTGTGTGTTTAAAAAGGTTAGTTGAGCTGACTGGCATAGGTGACTTTTTTTAGATTGCACCTGACATGTAAACGAGTAATTTAACCTACGTATTTCACCCATCTGTTGAAATAACTGAGGACAAACTAGAACAAAGGGCAGTACATTAACCACCTAAGTATTTGAAAAATCAAAAGCCAGTTCTCTTCATTCTAATTTACATAACTTCATACAAAGCAGGAGATTTGTTTTAAACTTTTTTCTTCATTAGAAAGGCAAAGATTCTGATTTTGTTTTTCCATCTTAGATGCTAATACCAAGTTAATCTTCTTTATACTGAGTAAAATAGAAGTGAAGTGCTCAAATGGATTATAGAGATTATATTTAAAAAAAAAAATGTTAATTTTTTTCAGTAAATCTGTAATAGGTGATAATTCATAGTCATTTATTAATGTACCCTAATTTATTTTCTTTTTGTAAAATATCAGGTTATCAGCACTTCTGTTACCAAACTGAAAGTGTATATCTTATCTACTTCTTACAAAGCTTTCATGATAATACTTTTCTTTAGCACTACATTTTCATGTCACCAAAAACATTCCAGATATATCAGGGCAGGCTTTTTTGTTCGTTTGCAGTATCCCTAAGGAGAGTGGTGGCCGATGGTTAGGCATTACCACTACCTAATTTTGTCCTTTGTTGAAGTCTTTATTTTCTCATGTCTAGGTGTGTGTCTGTGTTTGTTTGTGGGTTTTCTTGGAGATGGGGCGTGTTTGTTTGCTTTTTTTGGTTTTGTTTGTTTTTTTTTTTTTTACTGAAATGTTGGGATGTAGCCACATGCATTCCACATGTACAAAAATAACAAGGCTGTGTTATTACCTGAAAGAAAAATAAAGGGTACATTGCCACTTAATATGTATGAATAATTAACAGCATAAAGTGAATCTATTTTCTTGTGTTTCAGAAAAGTGTGATGAACCTCTGGTCTCAGCATTACCCCACTCCTCCTTCAGCAGTTCATCGTCTATGACAAGCAGCTATGTGCCAGGGTATGCCAAGTTAAATAAGAGAGGAGGTAAGGGGTGCTCTCTAGTTTCACATTCAGATATTTCAAGAAAAAACAATGAATTATATTTTTAATAGGAAAATACTTTTTATGTAAAATATTATTGCTTATGTTTGTTTTAACAAAATTTTAGCTGTCTGACAGACTGTTTTTGTAAACAGAATTAATTTCTGTTTCATTGTACGTGACAGTAATTGCACTCCATTGCACTGCAGGGAAAAATACACTACTAAAACCATGTAGCAGTATGGGCCAAATGCCTGATGTCAATGGAGTCATATGGTACGGTTGTATAATTGACTTCAGTTAAAAGGGCATACCTGTGTTCATCGGGTGAATGAACATTTGCAAGGTTGTGGTTGTTGGAGCAAAACTAAGCAGCTTTGTTGTGCTTTGTTGATTTAACTTGTTTCCCACCTTAGCAATGACTGCTGTCATTCAGTTTTTTCTAGCACCACAGGAACTTTGCCTTTTTCATGGATTTCTGTAATGCAATGAGGTGGTGTTCAGAAGTAACAAAGCCACCTCAATTTTGGTGGTTGGAAGAATAGGTGCGTAAGTTTGATGGTCTACCTGGTCTACATATATCCTTAGGGCTACGCAAATTTATTTCACGGTCTGAGCACAAGTCTTTACCTTCATCCATAGGAATTTTCATAGCTTTCCTTGATATTTCTAGATGTCTGTATATATATACCATTTTGATATTGATCTCTAAATGAATTTCACAGCAATGATACATTTAAACATGGAACTTTAGATTAACAGAAAATTAGTATTCTGAATCCTATTGATTTTATTTTTTTCTAAATGGTATCAATCTAAAAGTCCTAAAATCTAAAATTTCACAGATTCTTGTGAATCAATACCAAAATTTTATCTTCCTCCCAAAATACATGTCAAGGGTATAATGAATTGACTTAATGAACCTAGAATTTAGAAATACTTTCACTGTAGGGATGAAGAAAAGGGACCAAGTAACTATAGTGCCTTGATCTTCTAAATCCTGAAGATCTATAATAATGGCAAAACACCAGACTTGTGGAAGGTTGGCTTATTTGCACTGCTGCTTTGTTTTTCCTGCTCCTGCAGGAATTATGTTGCTCCTGCCTGGATACCATATTCTGACTCCTAAAAAAAACATTGAAACAAAAGTGACAATCTTTTGTCTTTGGGTGTTTGTAAATGAAATCTGAAATACTATCAAATGGTGGAACACTCTTGAGGTTAAAAGCAGAATTTGTTGCATCAAAATTATAGCCTAGGCTGCCCATCTTCTCTACCAATTTTTTATACTACTGTTTGTGCAGCTTCCGAGCCCAAAAAACCCCACCTTATGAGCAAGGCCATGAATTCACTGTCAGCCTACTTGTAATCTTAATCAAAGAATAATTATTGGCCTAGCTATTATTACAAAAAAAGAAAGAAAAGAAAAAATAGTTAGGGAGAAAAGTCTCAATAATAAAACAGACTATATATACATACTTCCTTGTGTCTATCCCTTTCCCTGGTGTTATGCTCCCACCTTCACAGCTCCTCTGAGTCTTATGGTGGATGTCTCTAGCTGGGGTGGGGGCTATGGTGCATTGTCAGTGTCCCAGACTCTTTACTGGGAGGAGGACGCGGATGGATGAGTCAAGATCTGCTGGTCAAACTAAAGGGCAAGAAGGAAATGCACAGGCAGTGGAAGCAGGGACAGGTATCCTGGGAAGAGTATAGGGACTTTGCCCAGTTGTGTAGAGATGGGGTCAGGAAGGCCAAGGCATGGCTGGAGCTGAACTTGGCAAAGGACACAAAGAACAATAAGGACTTCTACAGGTATGTTAGCCAGAAAAAGGAAGGTCAAAGAAAGTGTACCCCCGCAATGAACATGATTGGCAAACTGGTAACAACAGACAAGGAGAAGGCTGAGGTACTCAACAGCTGTTTTGCCTCAGTCTTCACTGGCAATCTCTCTTCCCACATCTCTCAAGTAGATGGACCTCAAGGCAAGGACTGGAGGAGCAAAGTCCCTCCCACTATAAAAGAAGATCACGTTTGTGACCACCTGAGGAACCTGAACATACATAAGTCTATGGGACCCAATCTATGGGTCCCAGAGTCCTGAGGGAATTGGCTGTAGTTGCTCCATGATATCTGAAAAGTCATGGCAGTCAGGTGAAGTCCCTGGTGATTGGAAAAAGGGAAACATTGCACCCGTTTTTAAAAACGGTAGAAAGGAGGACCCTGGGAACTTCCGACCTGTCAGCCTCACCTCTGTGCATGGGAAGATCATGGAACAGATCCTCCTAGAAGGCGCATGGAGGACAAGGAGGTGATTCGAGACAGCCACCATGGCTTCACCAAGGGCAAGTCTTGCCTCACCAACCTAGTGGCCTTCTATGATGGAGTGACTACTACATCAGTGGGCAAGGGAAGAGCTACAGATGTCGTCTATCTGGACTTCTGTAATGCCTTTGGCACAGTCCCCCACAACATCCTTCTCTCTAAATTGGAGCGGTATGGATTTGATGGATGGACTATTCAGTGGACGAGGAATTGGTTGGATGGTTGTGATCAGAGAGTAGTGGTCAACGGCTCAATGTTCGGATGGAGACCAGTGACAAGTAGTGTCCCACAGGGGTCCGTATTGGGACTAGTACTGTTTAATATCTTCATCAATGACATAGACAGTGGGACTGAGTGCACCCTCAGCAAATTTGCAGGCAACACCAAGCTGAGTGGTGCGGTTGACGTGCTTGAGGGATGGGATGCCATTCAGAAGGACTTCGACAAGCTTGAGAAGTGGGCCCATGTGAACCTCATGAGGTTCAACAAAGTCAAGTGCAAAGTCCTGCACCTGGGTCAGGGCAACCCTTGGTATCAATACAGGTTGGGGGATGAAGGGATTGAGAACAGCCCTGCTGAGAATATTGGATATGAGCTGGCAACGTGTGCTTGCAGCCCAGAAAGCCAATTGTATCCTGGGATGCCTAAAAAGAAGCATGGCCAGCAGGTCAAGGGAGGTGATTCTGCCCCTCTACTCTGCTCTGGTGAGTCCTCCGTCCAACTCTGAAGTCCCTAGTATAGGAAAGACATGGACCTGTGGGACCAGATCCAAAGAAGAGCCACAAGAATGATCAGAGGGCTGGAACACCTCTCCTATGAGGAAAGGCTGAGAGAGTTGGGGTTATTCAGCCTGGAGAAGAGAATGTTCTGCGGAGACCTTATAGCAGCCTTTCAGTACTTAAAGGAGACTTATAAGAAAGATGGGGACAAACTTTTTAGCAGGGCCTGTTGTGATAGGACAAAGGGTAATAGTTTTAAACTAAAAGAGGGTAGATTTAGACTAGATATAAGGAAGAAATTTTTTACAGTGAGGGTGGTGAAACATTGGAACAGATTGCCCAGAGAGGTGGTAGATGCCCCATCCCTGGAAACATTCAAGGTGAGGTTGGACGGGGCTCTGAGCAACCTGATCTAGTGGAAGATGTCCCTGCCCCTGGCAGGGGGGTTGGACTAGATGACCTTTAAAGGTCCCTTCCAACCCAAACTATTCTACGATTCTATGTCAATGACAACATTGACACAGTAGGATCTGCTTGAGGTTAATTGTATGTGTTTTCAGGGAATGGGGTGAGGGGAGCTGTGCAATTAAGGAGGCCAAACTGCAGACATGGGAGACCCTGGGGTGGGTGGTGCCCTGGCTACTGGGGCACCATCCTCTGTCCACAAGCAGGGTGAGCAGTGCTGGTGGCGCCAGCAGATTCTGCCAGTTGTCTGGAGATCATCACACAGGAAGGGACAAGCCAGGTCTGATGTCAAGACAGAAAGCAAAATCTGTATGTGGGGAAGAACATGGGATGGGGCTGGACATGGATACACCTATGATGTGGCTCAGGTAGAGCCTGTGGGCTGAAATGGAGCCCCCAGGCTCACAGGCAGGGCAAGTGGGGCCCCCACTGGTTAGGGCAATTATGGCCTGTCGGTACCCTCAGGTCCTGACATTGATCTTTGTTTGTTAGTCTGCAAGTCCATACATCTGAATTCTCTGTATGTCTATGTTTTACATGTGTAGGATTCTTGTTCTTTGATCTCTTTTTCTCTTGTTTTTTGTTCTCTAAAATCAGTCTTAGCCAGTGTTGTGGCTTAACCCCAGCCAGCAAGTAAACACCACACAGCTGCTCGCTCACTCCTCCCCCACAGTGGGATGGGGGAGAGAATCGGGAGGGTAAAAGTGAGAAAACTTGTGAGTTGAGATAAAGACAGTTTAATTGGAATAGAATAAAGTAAAATAGTAGTAATAATAATAGAGTATAAAAAGCAAGTGATGCATGATGCAATTGCTCATCACCCGCCAACCAATGCCCAGCCAGTCCCCAAGCAGCGATCGTTGCTCCCCAGCCCCCTCCCCAAGTTTATATACTGAGCATGACATCATATGGTATGGAATACCCCATTGGTCAGTTGGGTCAGCTGTCCTGGCTATGCTCCCTCCCAGCTTCTTGTGCACCTGGCAGAGCATGGGAAGCTGAAAAGTCCTTGATTATGTAAACACCACTTAGCAACAACTAAAACACCAGTGTGTCATAAACATCATTCTCATACTGAATCCAAAACACAGCACTATACCAGCCACTAGGAAGAAAATTAACTATCCCAGCCGAAACCAGGACAGCCAGCTCCCAAGCTTGCTTTCTTTTAATGACTAATAATTGACCTGGTAAGTTGCTTATAGCCCTGCTCACTCTGATACCACCTTATGCCTGTACTTTCAATACTTCTGCTATCATCCCATGATTGTAGTCCTCTACAGTACACTTTTATTCTACAGTAATAGTTTGTTCTCTGCAGAATATCTACTTCAGGTACAGAAATATATCAGAGTTATTATACCGATAGTCACTAGCCCATGCTAACATGGCTTAGCTAACAAAGGGCTTAGCTAACAAAGGGCTTAGCTAACAAAGCTAAGTTAAAGGTAAAACAGATTAGGCTACGTTACGTAGAGAATTGCTGTTGGAGAATTGCTGTTACAAGTAAATGAGCTAAAGAGAAGCCAAAGACTAGCTTAGAGAAAATATGACTGACAAGCCCTAGTCCTGCAACCTTGCAGAGTTGACGCAAAGCCTGTGGCCTGTCAGGAGCATTGGCAATTTCTTTGGTTTTAGGCCTGCAGACTAGTAGATAACATTGTTTATTGCTTCAGAAATATAGAAGATGACTTCTAAATGAGAATAGATGCCTTTCTATGCTGGTTTTGGGATTTTACTTCAGTGTTCCCTTTATTTTCTTACATGCCTTTTAGTAATTCTCATTCTTTCTGTTGCAATATGTCTGAAAATGGGTTTTGATAGACTGTTGGGTCCCTTAATTTGTGTTTTCAACTGTTCATTGTCCAGATGAAAGAAGTTAAGGAACACTTCAGTTCTAAAACATTGCTCATCATTTAGGTTGAATTCTGCTGTATCTGATCACAGTTACGTTCATTTGCATTCTATTCCCTGTTCTAAAATAGAAAAAAGTCACGAGAATCACTTCAATAAAATAAAGCTTTACATCAGCTTGGTGGGCAGGATCTTCAAACTGATTTTAGATTACTATTTCTCCTTTTACTTTATTAGACTATTTATTCTATTGTAAGTGAAAGGCAAATCAGACATTCGGAATTTAATTTTTTCCTTTAATTATATTTACCTTCCCCTTTCTTACCCTTATAATCACTACAGTGCAGATTCTTTTAATGATGATTCTTTAGCAATATGGATCTACAGTGCTGTCATTAATCAAACATTTGCTTTATTTCCTCTGTCAAAAGGTCATTTGAAATTTAGTTACATCTCTTTGCTTAAATAGCAACTTCTTTAGACTGTTGTCATCCATCTCTTAATACCTATGAAGCCTAGCATATGTACTTTTCAAAACTGAAGCTTTGATATGTACATTACCTAATTTTGCTTTCCTAATTCTAGTGCAGTAAAAGTACTGCAGAATTTAGGAATGTGTTTAACATGGGAACTTGGCCTTTGCTGTGTTTATGCTTCTGCGTCTACAAATGATGGAAATAGCTCAGTTTTAATGCTGAGCTATTTTACAACATCATGGAATTACAGATACTGCTAATCAAACCAGTAATAAGGGAATCCAATTTTTTTCTCTCCAAAGAGTCATTATCAGCTAATAGGTTCCCAAATCAAATGTGCTATTTAAACCACACTGTGCTCAAGTCATTAAATGGAAAGAACTCCCCCTCCTCTAGCCCCAGACCCTTTAAATTAAGGAAATGTGCATTTGAAAATTCTAGTCTCCAATCCAATTATATTTTTCTTTGCTGTTTTCATGGCACTTCACTCTAGACTGGCAAAACACTTTAGCAGGATACATAGTATATTTTATTCTATTGATTAAGACACTGATTTACTGAACAGTCACATCATGTTATTAAGAAGGTTGCAGCTGTGACTGTAGTTGTTCTGGTTCAGTTTCCTGCTATAAATGTTGCAAATGGAAGGATGCACATCAAAGAGTTTAACATTTTCAGCAACTTGTAGGAGGCTTAAAAAGCAGAAACATCCACTAATTTATTCCTAATGTTTGATATCACTTTGTTTACAAATCCCATAACAGATGATCTAGGCAAACAGAACTAAAACTTCATGGAATGGCATTGATCTGGAAACTGAGTTTCCAGGGTGTATGTGTAGGGTATTTTGCTATGTCAGTATGTGAGAATATTTTACATTTTCCACAGCTGTCTACTTGGAGGCCTGTAAGCCTTCGCCGACTTATGGATTAGTACATATATTTATTTCAAAGGAAATGCAGATTTGATGGACAGAATATAACTTGATTAGAAAAGTTAACGTCTCCAAAACTGTTTACTTGGTGCTTCATATTCTTCTGGGTTGCCCCTTGTTCCTGTTCTGATCCTTATTTCTTTTTTAGCAAAGAGAAGTATCCTGAGGTTTTTTGTGGGGAAAAAAGTTATTTTTAATTAGAGGAAAAACTGCTGATTGTAGAAGCAAATATTCACTTGTTACCTGCAGGTCTGTCAGTCTCTTGCAAATTCATAGCAAAATGTACTAAAATTTGAAGCCCCAATTTCTATGTCACTGAGTAAGAGTCTTTGATTTATATAATTGTTACAACTATGAATCTGTGTTTCCATAATCACAAAGAGCCAGAGGCCTGGGGGTACAATGTATGTGTGCATTTTACGCCAGCTCTCTCTTTCACTGATCCCTGAAGCACCCCAACTGTCTCACGGGCTGCATTCCCTCTTCTGCCTTCCTGGGCGCTTTCAATCATAGCAGCTGTGAAAAGCAAGCAAAATGCTTTCATTTTATTATCGTGGAAAGAAGTAGGGAACAAGAAGGCCCCAGAAAACATGGACTATTTTGTCTTTTTCTCTTTGTGAACAAAAGAAGGTGGTTCCTCCGCTATACTGCTACTTAACAACACATTTCACTGGAATTAGTGCTGTGTGAAGCAATTCCTGCTATCCCACTTAACAACACATTTCACTGGAATTAGTGCTGTGTGAAGCAATTCCTGCTATCCCGTCAGGCCTGCAAAGAAAGGGGGTGAAGAATCTTTGAAACTTAAGGTGTGGCAAAACTTATGCGGAGACTGGAATGATGCGATGAATTGCATAGTGAAGGTAGATTTGGGGAAGGTAGAACGTGGTGACTCCTGACTTCTGTTAAAGGCTCATAAGCAAAAGTGTGGATTTAAAAAGCTAAACAGCGCTGAATTAGCAACTGTTCAGACCAAGGTTGCTGTAGTCAGATTCTATCAAATTACCCATTTGAAAGTAAGATAATTTTTCATTTTAAACAACTAAGTCTTAGCACTATACTGTAATGTAGTATTTTTTCATATTTTTTAATTATAAAAATTACTAGCGTGTTGTTTAGTGCCAGTATAACAAAGGTACAGATTATTTTTGAAATGTCTGTAGCTTGTGTGAGAAAACAAAGCACCACAGAAGAGGAGAAATGTATGTGGCTTTTTTGTTCCTGTCATTATCACTTTTATCTAAATATATGCAAACATTGTTAAATCCTTGAATGCTATAAAATCCTAAAACGTTTTACTTTGGACGCACTTAAAAAATATTTTGAATATTCTCTCAGTTATCAGCTCACATTCTATACCTATGTAAACCAAACATTTCTAAGTTTATTAAATGATCCAGTGTAATATTTGGAGAAATATGACAATGTGTTACCTTTGAAAAAAAAATTTAATTTTCCTTTTCAAAATAACTGACACAAGAGTCATTCATATTGCCACAAAAATATATGCCATTAAGTTAAGATAGCACGGTAACACATTTTAACCGAAATCTAATTAGTAGACTAGCTAAAAAGATTTCAGGGTTCCTTCCATTTTTGTCATACATACTCTCCTACAAAAGTAGCCCGTATTGCTTCCACCTTACTAACAAAAGTGGCATCAGAGGAAAGGAGAGTTTTCAATTAGCTCATTCTAGAGCTTTTTAAAAATCTAACTACAATAGCTTTTGCATATGTGATGTCAAGGTTATAAGGTCTAACATCTTTTGACCTGCCATCAGTAGAATCAGTGGACTGCATCACATCATAAGGAGGATTCTTAGCACATGTTTGATATAATACATTATCAATCTTCCTTTTAATGGCTCCCAAGCTATTGGACCTTACAGTTCTCACTAGTACAAGAATTAATGCTGCCCATCATCCACCTCATACCATTTTAATTTAGGGAAGAAATTCTACATTATTTCAACATAATGTAATGTTATATAATGTAATTTGAAGCTGCTTGAAACTGAGCAGAGTCTCAGAACTTCAGAAATAATCCCAGCAGACAGTGAAAGTATGAAGGTCATAATGAATCTTTGGATGTATGGAAATTATCTTTTGCGTAGTGGAATAAAGAAGAAGAAATTTGGCATCCAGGGCTCTCTTTCAAGTCCCGTATTAGGGGGGAATCTGAAGCTACCAACAAAGTTGGTAATGGAATACAAGGGCAAGTTTCTGTAGGACAGTTGATGTTCAAAAAGCAGTCCTTTTATCACTGCTATGTAACTCCTGTCTAGGCTTTCATGTTGCTTTTTAATCAGGGTGCTGACCTTGACCTCTTACCGGAATTATTGATGTGTCTATAAAACAAGCATCAGAAATTTTAAGTGTTGGCATAGGTGTAATTGAGACAGTATGTTTTTTCTCAGTGGAGTTTTAAATTTTGGCTTCTGTGTGGAAGATGCAAGAACTTACCTATAATGGGATATGAATCTTTTACTCCCCAAATAATTCCCAGTAAGTCAATCAGATCTGTTCTGCAACAGCTCTACCAAGATAAAAAAATGTTTGTGAGAGTCTTGCCTTGGAAGAAATCTGGGGACACCTCGCCTAGGCTCTTTTTAGTGTGGCTATTAAAACCTCCAATACCATAACCAATATCACTACTACTCCAATTCCGTATTGCTTTTCTATAATAGGATATGAGAAGGATTTTATGTAGTTTTCCTTTTGACAAAGTGAATGTAAAAGGGATGGTTAGCATCAGCCTGGATTCTGTGAGCAGTTTGGGTTTGTCCCTTCACAGGATTTGCCATGAATTTAGTTGGGTGTGAATATCAAAGTAAGGAGGTGCTCGCTCTGCATTAACATTGTCCAAATAGGGACAGTAGGGAGCTAGTATGCAGTAATTAGCACACCGTAGATCGTCACCTTAAATACTGCAATCTCCTTATGTCGACAAGACCTTTGGGCACACTAAGAATGCCTGTATGCAACATAACTATTTACATTTTGATTCAAACCCTCCTAGAGGAAAGTTGTTACAGAGTTGCCAGTGGTTTGTAAATTCGCTGCCCAGGTTATTGAGTACTGTCTTTTCTAGGTAGGTAAGCACTTAAGAGTAATGGACAGAGTAGCATAACAGTAGCATAAAAGAACGGTAACAACCATGAGAAAAAGAATAGTAGCATCCACTTAGCTTTTGTTTGTCTATAAGAGAGCTCTTGCTGAGTAAGAATTTAGAAATAATTAAAACATGGTTGCCTTTAAATAAATAAAAAAACAACAATTCCCTTTCTGTAAATATGTGCTTTAGATAAACACACATTGTACAATCCAATACAGTTTTTTTGCTGAAACTATGCCATATAACGCATAGTAGATCAAATTAGGTGATCAGAAGTCAGGGCAAATTAAATGTTGTTACCTATTAAATAATTACTTTTCCATTTAAAAAATGTGAAAATGAGTTATTCATGACTAAAAAAAAAATCCTCTAGTGGTTCATTTATTAATGCAACCTTAAAAACATATTTGCACTGGACATAGCATTCTTTGTGTTGCACACAGTATAAACAACAGTATTTCTGGAATGTTTTAGAGAGGCTACAAGTAACTGATGTTGTGTTTTGGGTTTTTTTGGGGTTTTTTCGCTTTTTAATTCACTTCAAGATGTAGCTCCTTTAGGAGCTCCTTTACCTGTGAGGGTAAATGAAAACACTTCCATTTTATTAGTAACATGGCCTTTTGGTATTATTCCTAATGAAATTTTTGTATAACACTAACTTCAACCTCTGGGTTTTTTCTTCTTTTAAAATCCATAAATAATTCTGGCTCAGCTCATCATTTGCAAGTTCTTCTGGAACTAGAAAGAAAAGTCATGTAGGAAAGGCATTTGTCCCCTCACGGCTATTATTTCATGGTCAAATATTATTGCTGGATTCATATAATTTTCTGTATGTCTTTATCTGCCTCATATCCTACCACATAATCAATTTTGCTTATTCCTCACCTTCAGAATAAATAGCTAGGCACCCTGCTTTGATTTGTAATGCAACTCATTTCATCTCTATGAATGCTTGTATCTCTGTTTTGAAGACAGTTGTGATTGCCACTCAGTTGTCCTTAGCACTTGTTTTCTGTGCTTCAATTATCTGGCCCTATTGAAACATTTTTCATAAATATCTACATTTTGTAGAAGGAATTCTTAAAAATACAAATAAAAATGTTTGCACTAGCTCATTTGTCTGAAACCACAGGCTCTTTCAGTCTCTGGAGCAATATATGGGGCAGTTAGGAAAAAGCGCATGCATTGCAAGAAGACAGCAGATTTTGTGAAGGTCAGACTGATGTGTTGAAAAAGTAACTTTAAAAAGGAAAAGCATCACCCTTTTCAATCAAAACACAATCCAAGAAACAATGTCTGTGGAAAGTGAAGCTCAAATAATTGGATAAAAATAAAGCATCATCATCTTATGTTAATTTACCATAGCCCAACGAATACAGAAAGCATGACCGTTTTTTCCAGTTCATAATTAATTTGTTAATTAAAGTGTTCAGAATACCTAATTGGCTTATTTAATACATGTCTAGATGGGGAGGAGGAAAAAAAATAATACTGAGCTCTTTCTTAAACTTTTTGTGTGAAACTTTTTCTACAGCTGTCGCTTGCAGAGGCAGCAGTTCCAAGTCCAGCTGGAGACATAAGGCAAGTGGGCAGCTGTCTAGGGCCACAGAAGGCCGGGGACAGCAGATCCACCCTGGCTCTGCTGAGAAGCTAGCTTTTTTCAGACAAAACTCAACTTAGTTCATTACTTGTTTCTGAAGCTAATGACTCTGGCAGGAAAGTGGGTGTGCTGGTGGCAGAGAGTAGGCAGCCTCACAAACAGCCAGACTGGTCTGTATCACAGATATACTTTTCCCATATCCTTAGGGACCGGTGCAGCTCTGGCCATTTATCCTCAGAATAGCCAAATTCAGCGCTCTTGACAATCCTAAAAGCCCAGAGTTTAATTTGAAGGTTTCTCAAGCAGCATTGGGACATTAACCTGTAAATAGTTAAGAAATTTGTTTAGGTGTTCTTACTGGCTTCATCTCTATGCTATCTTGAAAAGGCAGGCCTGATTAGCTCTCCAACTCCACTCAGAATACTTACATTCTTATTTGCATTTGAGCAGGAGCTAATGGTCTCAAACATGGGGTGGCTGACAAGTTTATATTTGAGCTTTATAGGCAGTATAGTATATCTGGTCTTTTTCTTATTGTTTGCAGTCAGCTGCTTCAAATTTCACATGGGTGAGTCATGCACATATGATTCGTTAAAAGTTCTCACACTCTTTCTAAATGTCATTAAACTTGTATTGCATTTACTTGGTATGTGTTTCGGAAGCATTCATCGAGTTTAGATTCACAGAAATATCACCTGTACATGGAGGTGTTAGTATTAGTCAGATGATGTATAGGTGTTAGCGCAAGAAGAGTATTGCCAATGGCAGGTTCTTGTCTGCATAAAGGCAATTTTTCACAGAAGGACATCGATCCTTGTAAATCAGGCACTAAATTATATAAGCAATCCATTTCAAGATTGCAGATGTTACCTCTGGTGTCTAATTTCAATTCTTAAAACAGGGAGTGGAGTTCTATCCTATTTAAAAAGCTGGCACACTTTATAATTAAATTTTTGAGTTAATATAAAGGATGAGAAAATGCGCGGTAATGACACACTGGACTTATGCTAGATGCCTCCTCAACCCAATGCCTCGCAAGGAACTTGCCTACACTGGAGTTGGCACATTTAACAAATTAGAAAATTTCATACTTCCTCAGACAATGGAGCCTTCTGCGTTTGCACAGATCAATGGGAGCATGCAGAATTAAAAAAAAAAACCTCAACGTAGGAAAACTGACCAGCCTCTTTTGACAGGTCCAGTACATTTAGAAGTAGCAGAGGCTGACAGGTTAGATATCCTAGGCTAGGTTATAGCTACAAATACTTCAGACCAAGATATAGAGATGTGTGAGACTCATCTGGAATTGAGGCAAAGATTCAGTGAGTGTACAGAAAATGCACTGTCAGCTGCTTCCAGGGTAGGTGCCTCTTGTCAGACAGTATGAGTGTTTCACCTTCTCCTGCACACAAAATGCAGATTTTCCTTACATAGATGGGTGTAGTGCAACTTCACTAGATAGCTTCTTCGAGCACTGCCTTTCCCAAATAAGTCATAAACAAGCATAAATGCTGGTAGAAATGGGAGCTATTTGGCTACCATTATAACCTCCTAGTACAGTAATGTGCTGAAAGAGAGAAAAGAAATAATGTGATAAAATGAGGTTATTCACTGCAGGATGGGAGAGTGCAGCTATTATTCATGTTTCAGCCTTCACAATTACACTTAGATTATTCACAAGTAAATCTGAGCTACACAGTAAGAGACGGAACATTAATACTCATTTTTCTGTATGTGAGTTATTACGTAAGTCACAAAAAATATCTCCGTGTCTGGAAGAGTCTGACTTGGCATCCAGTCCCACATCATAGATTTGCTGTTGGTTTCACTTTGTTTTGTCTCATTTTTGTATATTAAACTATTTTTTAACCCTTTTGTGTGTAAGACTCACTTTAATGTTGATAAAAGTGACACAGGTGCATGTACATTTGAAGGGAAAAATGTGCATCAACTTATACTGAGCAAGAGCACTTACTTTAGAAAACTTCAGCTTTACGCAAGCCTTGTATAGCCAGTTACAGGTGAAAAGGGAAGAGGTGAACGATTAGAGTGTTGTGTAGATCCCTCCCTTGAGTAAGAGAGAGAATAATTTTTCTTTATTAGGTTATCATGGTAGCTGAGATTTGAATCAGCTTTGTGCAGAATGGCAGATGACTGTAACACTGCAGGGTGAGAAACTGTTGGTGTAATTAAGAAGCAACAGTTTACTTATGCTGACCCAGATATTTTAAAAAAAAAAAAAAAAGCTATTATACTTTCTGTTTTCTTTTCTGTATGGAGATACGGAGATTGGTTGTGCTGAAGGACAGCTAAGGACCAAGCAACCCTCAGAAGAAATGTCAATAGTAATTTAACGCTTTCCTCCCACTATCTGCCCTGCTTTTCTCCCTCTGAAGTGATCCATTTGTTTAGCTGTGATATATTGTTCACATTGGATAATGTTGTTCTGTATTGGACGTCTTTGGTAGTTTGTTCGCCAACTAAGAAACAACTGAATACCGATAATGAGCTATTGTCTCTTCAAAGCCCTAAGCTTTTCTGACTGCTTCTAGGACAGATTTATATTTCTTTTAGGACAGACTTATATTCTTTGTGACAAAATTTGTTTGAATGGTCAATTTTCCAAGGCACTCAATGTTAGATAAATTGTTTCTACTGAGATTCGTGGGTCTGTATATTTGATAAGCAGTGGAAAAAAAGAAGAAAGCTTGAAAAGCTGCTTTTTGAAAAGTTGCATTTTAGATGTCTTTACTTTTCAATATTGACTGCCGTCAAATTTAGCATTCCTGCTGGGCTTTTAGGCACTTTACTCCCAGTGAGCTAATTCTGCTTTGGTTAAGAAAGTTTTCAGAAATGGTGTGATGTTTGCAAGGATCAAAGGGTCTTACAGTGTGTAAAAATACGCACTTGACCATGTCTATTAACTACATAATATTTATAGATCAGGAATGAGTAGCTGTAAGTTATCTTATAGCCATCCCTGGCTTCTTTTGCTAGTACAGACTGGGTGACATGAAGGTGACCTGGTTTTGAGCGAAGAATTAGGTGACATTGGGCAATGTTGTAGAAGAGGAGTAAACAAGATTGTTGCTGAGCAAAACAGGTATTGTGCTTTTGCTGGGAAGGAAATACTGTTAGGTATCACATAGTCCTGCACCGAGAAGGCTTTAGCTGGCATTATGCCGAATGTAGAATATATAGAAAGTAGATGTTTCTTTTAATACATAAGCCAAGTTGTTTTCAATACTGAGAGAGATGATACATGAACTGCTTTGCTTTCTTCAGTACCAAGAAGTTGTCTATTGTCTATGGCGGGGAAAGAATCTCCAACAAAAGCCAGTGCTGGGATTATTTAATTTGCTGACTTTAGCAGCTGGTCAGCAACAACCCCCACATTTTGAATACTTAGAAATGATTGTTGTTTATACATGTTGGTTTTCAGGTGGGGCTTTTGTTGTGGTGGTTTGGTTTTTTTTTCCCCAGTTGTGATAAACCAGTTTCTAAATCAGGCCAAAACGGTGCTCAATTATCAGAAAGAAAAAGTTCCATGCCAAATTTTAAAAATAACAGCTATTGAGAGACCAGAGAAGATATTAATTATGAGCCCGATTATTGTGAGCAATCTCTAAAAGTTACTTTAATGAACTTCTAGTTTCAAGGCAAAACCAAATTCTACATATTATATGCAGAATTTATTATCTTAAACACACTGGTGAGGATGCTTTAGCTCTTTTCTTCTGCTGAAACCTTAAGTAATGTGAAATGCAGCTAAGGCCACCACCAACATGTTGACCAACAATGGCTGTTTGATGAGCTACATCCAAAGTCAGCTGGAAAGGAGTGCTATAGCTGGGGATCAAAGCAGAGATTCCAGAAACTGAGTAGGAATTGGCAATAAATTATTTTAAACATTCCAGTTCTCAGGTTTCTGCTAGACTTTAGTTAAAGGAATTAGACTGAGCCCTTCACAGGGAATGTTTTTTACACAGCTGTCTGCTGTGAGGCTGGAGCACCTTGCTATAAATATGTGGTATTGGCCACCCTTTGAGAAAAGCTACTAGTTTACCAGCTCACTAGGTGTGATACGGCAATTCCTATGCTCTTATCTTGTTCTCTTACAGCTGGTCCCTCCATGAGGCTGGAGTCACAATGACAGGGTTTGCTGGGAAAATCTACAGGCTTATCCAATTTTACGGATGATTGCAACACTTTCAGCCTCTCAGACTCCCTTATAAAGGCAAGGAAGTTTGAAGGAATGGGGGAAGTTAACTGCAAGTAAGAAAGAAGACAGGAGAGACCCCCAAATCAATTGATTTACCCTACTGGCATAGATCCAGAGGTTACTGCAAAATAGATTTGGGACTGTGAAGTAAAAACTACAAACAAGCTCCTAAGTTAATAGAGATAGGGGAACAACATAAATAAAGCCTTTGGTTTGACAAGAGCATTGGAGTTACCAGAATCATTAAGCCATATCATTTCCAATCACCCGAAAACAGCTTCTCTCCTTTCTCTCCATCTTCCATTCCCTGAAAACAGAAGTGTTGTCATGTTAGGGCCTTAGTCACTGGCAAGTTTTTAGTGTTTAGAGGGTTGCACGCATTTTTCAGCTGCCGCATAACTGCAAAAATACATTGTCTGCATGGTCTGATATGACTCATGAAACACAGCTAAAAGCTTAGCTATAGAAATGCTTATAATGATTTCAGAAACTTACCGTACATTACTTTGCAAGCAAAAAAGTTGAAGGCTGTAATCATGGCTTTTAACTTTAAAAAGGCCTAAAGATTAGAGCTAAAGAACAGGATGCTGCTGATCAGAGTAATGGTCAGCATTGTGAGATTTCAGCTTTCTGTCGAGGTGCTAGAATCTATTACAGAAAGTAATTTAATTATGCACTTTATTATCTGTAATAAATGTAAATTGACTGGTTTACTTCCAAAATTGCCAATTAAATATAGGTATTATTTATCCATAATACCAGAAGCTCATTGTTAGCATTTTGCAGAAGTAAGTCCTTTGCCCAGCAGAGGTGGTACTATTAACTGCTCTCCTGCTTTCTCCTTATGTATTAGACAAAGGCTACTGATGTTATCTTGTGATGTGGAATACTGCAAAACCGCGTGAATGGCATAATAGTGTCTCAACAGAAGCTGATAGCCTTATTTAAAATATATTGCTAATAGTGGAAATCTAATATGGGCTGCTATTATGGATGATTTTTAAACTATCAACAGTACCAGCCAAACAGAAAAATTTTTAATGCATTGAATGTGGGGTCTATAAAAACTTAATTCAAAAGATTATGCCTAGAGTTAGTTTTGATATTGATCAATACCAGCAGTATTCGTTAGTAAGTATTGTCAGAGTTTTAAAATGATTAGTATATTCAACCTTCTGACAAGCTGTATTTAAAATATGCTCCCCCTTCCTACTCCCCACAAAGAAAAGCTAAGGACTTTAAAGGCGTAGAAACTTGTAGCTATTTTGGCAAATTTAATAGGAATGAGTAAAATTGTAAGAGGTTACATGAAAGTAGAAAGAGGAGAAAAGAGATAGAGATTTGCAAATCTACATAAGAAAACTGGGCCCCTAAATTCCATTAATTTTCCAGGCAAGTTTAGCACATAAATACCTTTCTGTTTTTAATAATATTTAATGGAAGGAGTGTTTTTTCTTTATAATTTACATAGAAAGCATAAGGTAGGAATAACATTAATTCAGATCTGTTGAAACAAAGCTACATTGACATGCAGTGGCTATAGAGCTAATTCAGTAAACTGCTTTCAACAAATTAGGACACACTTTAAAAAGTAGTTGTCATCTGAATACCACTGTCTGGTTCAAACTGAAGGTATATGATGCACTTTCTCCTGTGGATAGTGCTAGCGAAGGAAGATTATGTAAAAAACAGAACCATTTTTGTTTGTTCCTAAAGGGGCCCTCAGGCCAGAGGGTTCGTAAATGTCTTTCCTGGGTTTTATTAAGCTAATGTACCATGGCCACATTTGATTTCTTTTTACTCCCAGAGGGATTCTATTGTTCTTTTTAAATTTATGTGTTTGAAAGTATGGAACATGCTTCTAGAATATAGAATTGAGCATCAAACTTTCCTTTGCCAAATAGATGGATGAACTTATGAAATGAGGTTTACCAATTTATTTAAGGATTTCTTTGAAAGAAGAGCTCATGTCAAACATAAGAGGAAAACTCCAAATGATAAAGCTAGCCTTTTATGACAATTATCCCCTTCTAAAAAGAAGGATTTTGTCATGCAGCTTTTCAGTCTCTTTATTGGTGGCTTAGCACAGTCAATTAAAATCCCTGGAAGTGTCTAGAAACTCAGCTTAATAGCACCATAATGTCTGGATTTTGAAAAAAAGAAAAAAAAGTGTGTAAAGATACTTGCAGGTTGCAGGTTACAAAAAGCTAATTCCCCTCTCTGGAGGAGGTGCTCAAGAACTTCAGCTTTCTCACAAAGTTTGTTCCCATGGAAAGGATCCTTTCATATGGGAGAAGACTGAGCTTAACGCACTGTTTGCATTTGATGCCATGTGATACTTTAACTCTGTCAAAAAAGTTATGTTAAATCTATTGCAGTACTGGTAGCCTCTGTGTCACAGCTATTTCCATGACCTCAGATTCCAGGAACAGATAGATATTCATGGCTAATGAGAAGAGCCATCACATCATAAAGAGAGAGATCACCAAGAAAAGTTTTAAAAGGTTGTATGACAGTAAAAAGCTGGTGGCTGCGGCAGAGGCATTGTTAAGTTTGTGGCAGTGTGCAGTGGTTTTGGTGGTAGTCAGAAACAGAGTGCATTGACATACTTCACAGCTTCATCCAAAACCTGTTACAGGAAAGATGCCCTTTGACTTTGGCAGCTTTTGCATCAGGCATTTTGTTGGCACCTTTATTGTCATCTTTTTATCCTAGTCAGGCACTAAGCAAGCGTATGCTGCAAGTCATCAGCCTGATTGAAAAATGTGTAATAACCATTGCTGTGTTTTTGGAACACTGGAATGTATGTGGAGATTTTGCGGTTGCTTGATTCTTGAGGCTTGTCACTTCAGAAACTCAGCTTTAGTGTTGAAACTTGTCACTGCAGATCTGGTATGATAGAGTGTAACACAGTATGTTCTGACTAGTATGTAATCCTTCAGCTGATGACTGTAGCTCCAGGGATGTTAACATGGCACAAGCTACTGTTTTAGATCACTTTCTATGGTGCCTGGCAACGCGCAGCCTTAGAACATGAATTTGTCAGGCAAAATTGTACAAAGGTTGAGAAAATCAGTGGCAACTAAAACGATTTCAGTTACTGTGCATTTAAGGATTTTTATAAGAGCAAGGAATGTAATGCTCTTGCTAAGATGTTGACTATGATCCAAACATGCATTGTACTAGGAGAGATGTAACAGAGAATTTCAAGTCTGTAAGTAAAGATGGGTAGAAACCCTATCGCCTGAGGAATCTTGTGTCCAAAATGCTTTCCCCATGTTCTTTTACCCATTAAGAATCAACTATGAAACTTTTTTTGTTCCTGATCTTTATTAAATTACAGGTGTCTTGCCTTTCAGATTTCTGAGTAGTTTGTAAGTCCAGCAGTTGATCTTGCACATTGCTGAGCTTGTTGTGCAGTTCCACAATATGCACTGGCGTCTGTTCTAAGGTCATTGTGCAGGTACTGACACTACTCAATATAATGAGCTGTAAGCACAATATTCAGAATTTTTTACCATGTAGCAAAATACTGGAAAAAGTAGCAGAATGGTGTTTTGTCTGTTATAAGGCAAGCTTAATCTGCTCTTACTTTTGTGACTATGGTATTTGTCCAACAATGCTAGCAAATGGCTATTGGAGGAAGATGAAATATATACTGCCAATTCACTGACTCCATTGTGAAACTATTGGTAAATCTTTTGTGATAAATTTATACTTTGCTTTTAGTATATTAGAATCTCATTCTGTTCCAAATCTGTGGCATTAATACATAACTTCCTTTACAAAGCAAGAGTTTGATAGTTAATATCTAATTTTCTGTTCTTCTTGTGCCCTTTCCTACTTTTTCTTCCAGAATGAGTTCAAGAAATACACTGTGTGTTTCTCAATCTCTGTTTTTTTCTTTTGGCTTTATTTGGGCAACTCTGTAACTTCCCAAAAATACCTATTCAGAAAAAAGGTGGAGGTTGTTGACCTTCAGATATAGGGTGGAAAATCATGAGAATTAAAGAAACCCAATTCCAGGAGAGTAAGCTTTCCCAGTACCAAGAATCAAGTGATATAACGAGTAAGTAAAGGTCAATATGACATGGCAAGTTAATGTGTTACCCTGATATGTAGAACTTAGTTGCTAGTGATGATTATGCAATATGGAATGAAAAAATTTTAAAAATGTAAAATAAGAAAGGTAAATATGTAAAATCAGGATTAAATATTATTTCAAATAAATTTAATAATGAATTGTCTTTTAGAGCAGAAATGTCACCTATCTTACCAAGTTTAAGCAACAGAATCTCAGGAAAAGTTTGTGCATCTGCAGATGGGAGGTTTGAGTGAACAGTGATTCAAGGAGAGGAGGAAAGCATTTAGGGAGTAAGGCCCTTCTTTTATTATCTTAATAATGTGAAATATTTTAACTTGTATAAGTCAGTCAGATCATACAATCTTACCTCAACATAAGCAAAAAATTACATTTAATGGCTACTTTGCACTCAAGGTGTTCTTCCATCCTTTTGCCTTTGGAAAGTCCTGTGTTGTGTCACTCATACTCTGCTATTCGCTGTTTGCTTAGTTAATTAAAGTTAGGCTGACCGGGTGTAGTTGTTCATATTTGCCAAGCTACTGTTCTTACGATAAGCTACTTTTACAGTAATAGAATATTTTTTATTGAAAGGAACTTCAGGAGGTCTCCAGTCCAACCACCTCCTCAAAGCAGGGTTCAGCTCTGAGATCAGACCAGGTTGCTCGGGGCTTTAACCAATTAGATCTGGAAAACTTCCAAGGACAGAGACTGCAGCCTCTCTGGACAGCCTGTTCCACTGCCCAACTGTCCTCATGGTGAAAAAAAATTTCCAGTTGGAACCTCTCTCATTTCAGGTTGTATCCATTGTCTCTCATGCTCCTGCCACGCACTTCAGTAAAGAGCCTGGCCCCATCTCTTTGATGACCACCCCGTAGGTACTGGAGGCTGCTGTAAGGTTCCCCTAAAGCCATCTCTTTTCCAGGCTGAACAAGTGCTGGTCCCTCAGCCTCTCCTCACAGGACGAGTGCTCCAGCCCCCTGACTATCTTTTTGGTTCTCCACTGAATTTAAGATAGCAGAGGAAAATTACAACCCACAGTTGAATGAGAAAGCGGTGTGTAGGGTTGGAAAGCAAAAGCTGCAAGAACAAGAGAGCCCTCAGGTACAGAGAAACAGGGCAACGGGACGCCTCTCTCAAGTGCATGCATGCAAATGCACAGAGCCTGGGAAACTAGAGCTCTGCCTGTGGTTGAGACCTTGTGTGTCGGGATCCAAGGAGAAGCCAGTGAGGGGTGACATCATGGTAGGGATGTGTTACAAACCACAAAATTAGGATGAGAAAGTGGACACCATTTTCTGTGAACAAATTCAGAACACCTCCATTCTTATGTGAGACTTCAATCTCTCTGACACCTGCTGGAAGGGCAGTACAGTGGGTTGCAATCAACCCAGCTTTCTGGAGGGAGTCAGGGATAACTTCATGATACAGGCACTAGATGTGGGGCCTGCAGTAGGGTATAAGGAGCCATAAACCAGAAACAATGTCAGGGAATCTCACTATTCCAGATTTCAGCCCTCTGCCGTGTGTAAATTCTGCAGGCAAACTTTAAAGGAATAAAAAAGCTATTGTACAAAATGTATTTTAATGAAACCTCTCATAACAGATACTATTGTTAGGCAAATCTGTTTAAATGTCCTGACAGAACTTCAATATTTAACTGAAATCCAGGATAAAACTTAAGTTCTAAACTTTAGTCCCTTTATTTTACTTAAAAAAAACTAAACAGAATATTACTAACATTTTTATTTTCTTGTTATACTCTCCCAGTCATCAAGTGTCATATCTTTCTAACAGCCAGTATGTGTTTTGATAGATCAAGTTAATATATGTTATGTACATTTTTTTTTAATTGGAATAATCTGTGTGATAAATTTGCTTTATAAAATCTATGGCCAATAACACTTTCTTTTTCTCCAAACGATACTTTGCTGCTACTAATAAGGAAAAAGAGGTTATATAATAGTATTAATAAATAAAAGTGAAAAAAAAAGCAGTGGCCTGATAAGCATTAGCTAGCTTTTATAAGTGACTCTGATTTTATGATGCTTAATTAACATTGCCAAATCAGAAGCTAAAACTGTGGCATGATTCCTTTAAACCCAGAATTAACAGCAGATTTTATTTCCTCTTTCATTCTTTCGAAAAACCTGTATTTAAACTTATATTCTAGCCATAATACATATAATTATCATATCGCACTTTCCATTCTTAAGCCAGACAGGTTTTGCCTGTTTAAGACCTTTTTATAGCACAATAATCATAGGATTCAATTTTTACAGAAGTAGTGATTTAGCTAGTAGTGGTTTGTGCTTTAGAAGCTCTTGCTGCATACTTATTTCCTGGGCTTATGCCATAAAGAAAATCCCTCTGTCTTCAGTAGGAATGGTATCCATGTAGCTGGAAGTAGAGAAGGACTAGCTGTCTGTCATAAGTGGTTTTCTTCAACAGAAAAGTGAATCAGGAGAGCATAGAACTTATGGAGAAGCTGTCATACAGTTGGATGGATGTCCCTGGACAATGTCTCTCGAGCTGCGGTAGTGCTTCCTTGTCTAGGCTCAGCAGATGGAAATTTCCTCGAAGACTGTTATGAAGATTTGCTTATTCCAGCATGCAGGAGAAATCATGAGCTTTATTCAAGAAGAGAAGGATGTAATCTTTGTAAGGATAGAGCATCCAGCTCTATGGGGATAGAGCCTTGGGTTGTGCATGTATGGTGAAGTAGGAGAAATTATTAGCTTTAGCATAACAGCATTTTTCATAAAGTTTCAAAATACTGTTTATTTTCACAGTTGTCTGTGTGAGGCAATGTGTTACAGCAGCTTACAGACAGGCAAACTAAAGCACGCAAAACTATTTTTATCCTTACTTAGGTCTTTGCTTGCCTGGGCAATGCTTCTGCCAAGTTAGATGATTTCTGTCTTGAACACTCCTTTCGTAGCCGTTTCTTCATCTGCCAATTACCGCTCTGTAGAGGCATAAATTATTTAGTAAGATCTGCAGTCTAGCTGTTTGAGGTGGTGGGTTTTTTTCCTTTTGGAGGGGGAGTGGGTATATTGAGTTGGTCTGGACATGCAAAAGTTCTTCTCAGCAGTGTTATACTCAGCAATCTTGACTGACAGTGTAGAAAAAATGCATTCAGAACAAGTATTTCAGCCTGTAGCCTGAACAGCTTAAATACTCTGCAGCATGGATACTGCAGAGAGATTAATTTCAGCCTGGGGAGCCATGCCATCCTCAGAATCTTAGTGGGCTAACAGAGGCAGGGGGAGAAGTGGGGATGATTGAGGGCACCTGAAGTTAAATCCTGCTTTGAATCCTCCCCCAGACCCTGCAAGCTGAACCTTCCTACTCTAAAGCTAGCATTTCCATATTCTCCTCCTTCTGTAGGTTAAAATTTAAAGAACGAGGGTTGGAGTGTGCATTTGGGGCTTTTAATTTATTATAGTTTAATTTTTGAAATGCTCTGCTGCATGAACTTTGAGTTCTCATTAATTTATATTGAATAAAAATCCTAGCAGAATTTCATTCCCTGGTTAGTGTCTAAAATGTATCAGATTAGTTAATCCCATGTGAGTACATTAACATTTGATGCCACTGATAAGAGCGCTGTTACTTTTATTAGCGTTATAACTTTCAACTTTTTCTGCCGGCTTGTTTCCCTAGTACAGTCTCACATGATTATAATGATTTTGTATACAGTTCTATGTTTTGGCTCCGAGGAATATAAACTTGTTAGGGAATAGTCAGTATTTATTAGTAGTTTACCATAGACTTCAGGCAAATCATTGCCCTAAAAAGTTGAATTCTGCTGTGGTATAGTCCTATCTTGAAATGAACATATTATTTTGCAAATTAAAATAAAGAATAAAATTGTTCCTCCCATGTTGTTGCAACTCTGCATATGATATCAATAAATATTTTGCTATTAGCAAAATGGAAGGCATAATGTGAGATTTCATCATCAAAATGGATGCAATACAGAGTAATTTTTAAAAATAGAATATATTTTCTTAATGGAGAGAAAGGATAAGGATCTGGGTGCTGCTTGCAATGTATGCATTAATGGAAAAAATAATTATCCTTGAGCTTTGTTAAAAGCAGAAAACCCTGTAAACCCCTTGAATCAGCTGTATACTAGATTTCAAAAGTCATCTCACAATATTTCACAATTCTATGCTCCTGCTTGTTGAAGGAAAAACAGGAGAGGGAAGCACACTTACTAAGACAGATTAAACAGTACCAGTAAGTTGTATTCATGCATGGCACTGATAATATCAGAGCTCCTGTAATACCACAAGGAAGGTCTGTCTCACAGAAGCATTTGGAAGCAGTAACTGATCAGTGAGGCAGGTAGGGAAGAGTCCTGTCCTGTTCTCAGGATTGGGTCAGTGGTAGTGCAATGTTGGCACAAATAAAGAGAATAGTATAGCTCCTTCTAGCTGTTAATTTTCTAGGCAATTTGCATACAGAAAAGATTCAGATAGCGATTTTTAAGTATTCAGAAACTTTCAGTAGAGCTGACTGATTCCTCTCCCCCTCCCCCAGTCATTTGTTTCAGAAAAGAGAACCTCTTTATGAGAATTCATTGGCTTCACTTATAATTTTTGTGGGAAATTATCAAAAAGTGTAGTGATTTTAGCATTCTAGCACTCAACAAGAAAGGAGTAAGGTAGTCAGAAAAAAATATTTCAGACTGCTTTATAAACAATTCTGAGTTTTGAGAAATCATCACCATTTAGGTTGAAACCAGCTTCTGAAATTCCTGTAAAATGGGAATTCAGGTCTCAAATTTTGAGCCGATGTAAAAGATATTTGAATAGAGGAAAAGCAGGTTTAACCTGGATAGGAAACCCTTAGGGAAAAATCTTCAACCTGAGCATACTCTTGAATGTATTTTTTCTTGCCAATCCTAAAAAAAGAAGCTTTAAAAAAACCAGACAAACAAAAAAACCTGGTAGAAATGGACAACGAGTAACAGAGAGAAAAGAAAAGTGAGCAGTGTTCAGGTTCTGTAGCAGTCCAGAAGCTGAGCCCAAGCAGGTGTTACAAACATCAGTAGCAGCAGGCAAAGGTTGACTGTTGGCAATCATCAAGGGAGCTGGACTTCAGAACTGCTGTATTTAACAGCAGGAGGTAGGCCAGGTCATTTTTTGTACTTGCGCTGGGGTGAGAGTCTTTCAGGGCACCTAACAGCTGGAGGGAGTACGTCATGAGCAGGGCATTTCAAGGGAGAAAAATTTCTTGTGGGAAACACAGACCAGGAGATTTGGAGTTAAAAAAACATAGATAGAAAACAGATGAGTATAATGAAATAATCATGTAGCTTTTATTTGTTAACAGTGAGCATTTCAAGGCAGTGCTGTTTGCACATCACTGGAACACTGGTATACACCGAAGCACAACGGCAGAAACTGTATTCATTACAGGTTCTCACACAGCAAGCCTCTGGAAGACAGGAGGTTCAGTGTTTATCTTTTATCACTGAAGACTTGTCACAGAACAAGATATTTAAGACTGAATTATGGCATTTAATCATATTTCATGTACAATCATTTGAGCGAAAAAATATTAATCAAGATGGGCTAGAACATTGCTATCTAACTTACAGAAATTCAGCTTTGCCTTCCATCACTTTGTGGACTGCACTAATGGGAACAGGACAATTTAGGTGACTAAAGTGTTTAGGCATCCCATTGCTGTTGAAATGGTATAGATCAGGTGCAGGAATACCTTAATTCCTTTTTCTCTGTCGCCTCTACTAAGGAGAGATCACAACAGTTACAAGGAACTACCAGAAGTGTCATAATGAGCTTATATCTGGATTTCAAAGTGCTATAAATGCCATTCAGTCACAGTCAGTAAAACTTCGCTACTCCTGATCTGACCATCATTAAAATCTCGGTTAACAATCTGCTAATCAGGGCTCGATTGCTCAGCAGAGACCCTGCAAAGGCAGTGTCTGCTATCTATTAGCTATACACTTGCTAGTTCTTGCCAGGGCTATGTCCTGAGTTGTTAGGAAAACCCCAGTGCTGCAATGCATAAACATGCAATGAAAGATATGTGTCCTGGTACTTGAAAAGGTGGCGTGAGGGAAGGGAGATCTCTATACTCTCTTCCTTGTCTTTTGTATGCCACTGTGGTTATTTTCTATGCAAGGGGTTTGTGTGCCAGGGTGCAGTGATCCATTGCCTTGCCTCAACTTTCTGTCTAGAAAACAAGAAAACACCTCATGGAGAAGAAGCTGCTTGATGCCTTGAATACAGATTATGCACACAGAATATTTAAACCTCGTCTAAGTTTTGTTTAAGATTCCATTAGGATGCAGTTGTCAATGAGCTGCTTTTTGCGTATGTAATTAGAAAGCAGAACAGATGGGAAAGGCATAGTTTAAAGTGATGTGTTCATTAAAATAACCAAAGCTGCAAAGTGTTTGTTCCCCAACAGCGGATTCAGGATGTGAGACTGCTCAGGCTTACGATTTTTTTCCCCTGTTTTGAGTTTGACAACTGTGAATGACAATGATGAGATCTCTTTTGCATCATTTTTATTGTTAGATATCACCACTGTTCCTTAGGGCAGATTGATCGTTTATTCCCTCATATGTGATTTGTGTTCAGTTAAGATATACTAGAAGCAGTGGGTATTAAGAAGCAGACACTATGTCAAGGGATTTATTTTAATTGCATTTACTATAAAAGTTCTATTGGGATTTAAAAAATAATATAGTGATTTTAATGTTCTTTTAAAAAAGATCTGTGTGGACTGTATCCTGATAACTACTGTTATCCCTTGGGTTATTTCTACTCTTAACTTTCAGGTTTTTAAATTAAAATGAAATAATTTTAAGAAATATAATTAGGGGTTCCCCCCCGCCTTGTCTATTTTTCAGTAGAGGGCAAGTCTTCTAAAATTAGTCTAACAATGTCCAAAAAATACATACTAAAGTGAATAAGGGTAATCCTTATTCCCTCTCCCCCACAAAAAAAAAGGAAAAATAAAGCAGTATTACATAGTTTAAAGAAACAAAAAGTATACTTTATCAGAGAGTTTAAGCCATACCAAGGGAAGACACTGGTAAGTGCCATTAGAAATCAGTAGAAACATTCCCATGACTAGTAATGGACACTGGATAAGTTGGTGTGCTACTTCAGTCTTTTAGAAGTCGAGATTAATGCTGATACTGACCTCTCTATAGACTTACAACTTTCAGCTGCTATGATGGAAGGCTAATTTGGGGAATGAATATTGGATCTTTCCTATCTTCTGCTACCCCTGCAAAATGAATTTTATCAGATGTATTTTATAGGGAACTTAGAGCTTCAAGGCTTACTGGAGCCTTGTTGCACCTCTGGAAAGCTGCTATTGAAACTCATGGGGAGTTAGACCAAAAGTTGCGTCTAATTTACCAGATTTTAGTAAATACGGTCTGATTTGGGGTAAATTCTAATAATGAATTCTGGAGAAGAAGAAATCTAGTTGTTGTCATTTCAGTCCTCTTTCTTCTTCTCTGTGATACTTAACTTTTTACAGAATAAATATAGGTAATTTTAAATAGAGGGTGACTATAATCATGCTGCTATTTTCGCAGCTGCCTTCTAAATATCAACCTTCGCTTCTTCTGAAGCAGAATGTTCGTTATTTGCCCACCATCAGCGTCATGCATGGCCTTGTCTGCAGTTCCGTCACTGTTGGTATGTGCTGGAAAGAAGAGCTCTTCAAACATGCAAAAGCAAATCCCTACCCTGAAGATAGGGACTGGATTACAAATCCAAATTTATCTAAGAACAGCATATGAATACAAGAAATATAACAATGCATGCTGTTTATGATAAGGAAATAAAAAATCTTTATCTGTGCCAATATCAGGAAAAGATTGCTTTAATTAGAAGTGGAGCCCTATATGAGGATTGGAGTCTTTTTGTTAGAGGGCCCTACATAATACAGGGTAAAAACGATCCTTGCTTGAAGCAGCTTGAAGTGCAAAATGTTTAATCATCCAAGACTTCTGTATGTGCATAACTTTTCTCAGTGTGACTAGACCCACTCAATGCTATGATGTTATTTGCTCTGTGTAAAGTTAAATGTTTTACTGTCTGTATACAGATGGTCTTTATCTACAATGGTAAAATGGACAAACAGAGGAAGACAAACCAAAAATGGAAACCGCCACTGATGTCCTACTTAAGCATAATGGTGACTAACAGTGTGTCCTGGTTTTGGCTGGGATAGGGTTAAATTTCTTCCTAGTGCTGTGTTTTGGATTTAGTAGGAGGAGAATGTTGATAACACAGAGATGTTTTCAGTTGTTGCTAAGTGCCCTCCTAGTCCAAGGACAGCTCCCATGCCTACTGACTGAGCTAGGTACACAAGATGGGAGGGAACATAATCAGGACAGCCAGCCCAGCTGGCTAATGGGGTATTCCATACCATGTGACGTCATGCTCAGTATATGAAGGGTAGGCGTGATCCAGGAAGTACCGATCGCTACTTGGTTATCGGTCAGTGCGGGTGGTGAGCAATTGCATTGTGCATCACTCATTTTGTATATTTTATCATTATCATTATTATTTTCCCTTTTTCTGTTCTATTAAACTGTCTTTATCTCAACTCACGAGTTTTTCTCACCCTTATCCTTCCGATTCTCTCCCCGTTCCGCTGGGGGTGGAGGGGAGTGAGTGAGCGGCTGCGTGGTATTTGGCTGCCTGCCAGGTTAAACCACGACACAGTGCAGGTAGATTTATGCAGTGTAGAAGTTTGGTCTTTTATATTGTTTTCTAGGATACTGTAGAAAACAGCTGCCCATATTTTCTCTGAAGTGCAGTGAATGAATGATCTCAGTATTTCAAAGTTTTCCTTTTTGTCTTGATTTATCTTTTATGTAGAGGAATGACAAGCAATGTCTTGGAAAATAGCAAGGTATCAAACAGTATTGATTTCATACTATTGCAGTGACCTAGAAAGTGTTATTTCTCATTGAAAGATTGGGTTGTGTTTTTCGCATACAAATAAGCAGATTCAAACTCTAAGAATGTTTCGGGTTATTATTACATAATTATTAAAAAAGGCATATTTTTGGTTTCTTTGCTGAAAGGCTATGGCAATTTTCTGAGATTAGATAAAGTCATCCCTTGAATTATAACTACCACAAATCCTAAATCTTCTATCTATAGCTTTTCATAGTTTGTTTTCTGATGAAATTTCTGACTAAGGATCCCCTCCTCCTTCCATTCATGTCACTGAAACCTTTTATTACTGATTTGAAAAGAGTAGAAAACTAGACTTACTGCAGTACTGGTATTTTTTATTTTGTGATTTGAAGTAGGGAATGATGAACAAGTGTGACTAAAACAAGAATGGATTCTTCCAGTGCAAATTAATCTTTCCAGTTTCAGTCATGAATGAAGATTAAAGTGCCAAATTTTCAAAAGAGGAAAGTTCTAACTGAAATGGAACAGACATTTTCAAAAACCATCAGTGTGTCCCTTCTTATGGATCTGAAAGCTCAGTAGCATATGACAGTTCAGATAAAAATCTAAAATCTGTAAGCCTACCCCAACTTTACTACTTAGTGATAATTTATCAGGGGGGAATGATAAGAAGGTAAGGCTAACTCATCACGTAGGCTTTCTTCATGTGCAGTAAATGGGAGCTAGCTCACTCAACTTTGAAGAGGGAGCTGAAATGTATAATTAATTAAAAGGAAAAAATTACACATGAAATTTTGCAAAAATAGACCCACATTGACTTGAATTCTTTATACTCCTAGAAATATATTACGTGCTATCTTTTGTATGTGTCATTTAGAGATAGGCTATGTTTTTCATATAGTTTTCAGTTCCATGGAATGAACCTGTAGAATAAAATCCAATAAAAACATGAAAGCCATTGGGGTTTTCATAATTAAAAAAATTAAATCTTTGAATTTCAACTCTTGTAATGATGCTAATACTGTTTGTTAGCAATTGTCTTTATGTGGTGAAAAATCATGAAAAGATTCAACTTTTACAAGTTCTTAGCATTCTGAATATAGTTTTATGTGTCTTCTGCATCACCAAGTGTGTTTTTCAAACAATTACACATTGTTTGGTCAGTCTGCAGTAGGAGCAGATCAAATGACTTTCTGTAGCTTGTTTTGAAAGTAAAGCTTTATGAAATCTTTCATAGCCGCCTTTTACCACAGGAATGCTCTGGCTGGCTTTGCTGAGTAAGACTTTTAGGCTTTTCTGCACAGGAAAGTTTCTTGGATGCACAGAGAGATGTGGGCCACATGCTCAATGTTGACTTTACTGTTGCTGAACTTGCAGTTCTCTCATATCTACTGTCAAAGGTTCACGTACAGTTATTCTTGCTCAAGTTGAAATTAGTTGCCCTGTTTGTGGTGTAGAGTGCTATAAGTGTAAATAAAAGTATTCAGTGACTCTCTTGGTTTATGTTACTGAGTCAATTGTTTTGACGGCTGAGTGGGTGAATATGTTTAATCACATCAAATTTCGGAATAGCATAAAAATAAAAATAGGAAGCAGATATTGTCTGCAATTATCTTTATTGCACCTCTACTACCAAAGAACCCCATAAATGCTCCTTACCTGTTTAATGAAAGCAAACTATATTATATGCATATGTTTAATATCTTTTAAATACTTTGTAGTTCTAATATCTTTCTAATATTTGTAACGCACATTGACTTCATAGTATATTGTGGCATTTGGCGTTAAAAGGCAGTACATGAAGTAAAACAGAGTATCAGGTAAAAAACCACGTATCCAATGCCTTTTTTCTGCCGTAATAAAAAGTGCAATTAATGCATGTAATAAAATTCAGAATATAGCCTGTAACCATTAAAAATAAACAGTTTACACCAAGATGTGAAGAATAATACTGTGAATAGCATTTATTGAACAAATTTAATATACCATTGCTGTTTCAGGATGAAGTAATGCTCACTGAAGACTACTAACATGCTGTCATTTTGCTCATTCCTTAAAGATAATTCATTATTCTGTCATAATACATTGGCCATAAAAGTAAGTGTATATAAAATAATGCCATATTGTGGAAATCAGGTTGGATTTCAAAATTTGCCACTCCTTTAAAAAGGCAAAATGTGTTAAATATTTTATTTATCAGTAACTCCTCCGTTCCCAGTCCAATATCAAACCAACTTCTTCATGCCAGTGAAGAAGCTGGTTTTTATTCAGCAAAATATTTAATGACATGCTGAGCTGTGAGCACATGCACATTTCTGGGGATGTGAGATTTTTGTACCTGCTTAGAGTGAATGGAGACACAAACGTACTTAAATATGTGACTATTGTGTAACATATCTCTAACTTTTGTCAGGCATGATGTGAAGAATGTTTTCTGCCTCTTCTCACATCCAAAAAATGGGAAAATGAATGTTAGCACTCAGTTTTTCCAAACTTTTCAATGGATTTGTAGGTGAAGACTTTCGGAAACCTAGTTGCAATGTACAATGAATATGTTTATCATTTGAAGAAGGCCAAAGTCTCGTCTCAGTAATAGGAATGTACTAAAAGAAAAAAATTTTATCATATTACAGTTAAAAGTCTTTTCTTTTAAATATGCATAACAAAATCTCCTGTTTTAAAGTAAATCTCCTGCATAACAAAATCTCCTGCATAAGTAAAAAGTCTGAAAACCATAATGTTTATTTTAGCCTTCTTACAGCTATAGTATGTCATCCTTTTTCAACAGTTGCATTGCTGAAGGACATTTCATTGATGAATTTATCAGCTGTCTTTCATAATAACTTTTGAATGCTCACATTTGGACCTTACTTTTTCTGGAGCCACCGAAGGGCCGTTCTACAAAGGTGGTTTCTATACAGGGCAGCTTCTTATCCTTTGTGTGCCATCAGTCTCAGATACGCCAATTGGACAGGGATGTCAGGATAGGAAGAGCAAGGGGCGTCTATGCTATTACGACAAGTATGTAGAGCTAACTGTTCCAATCTCCTTCCATAGTAGTCACAAAGAAGCTATATTCTATTTTTAAATGTCCAGTTGCCATTTTCTGAAAAAATAGAGCTAGTTTGAATTTGGGAATGTGTGGGAATACTTTTCCCTGCAAGTGCTTTTAGTAAGGGTTTTAAATGCTATTCCCTACCCTAAAGAACCCTGTTGATATTGCTGGCTATAATTACCTGTAATGCAGGGAGAAAGCATCTATTGTAAATCTTAAAAATTTTAACAAATTTGATGTCATTGGCGTAGTGCTACGCTTTTAATTACAATGAAAGGCAACCATTTATGACATCAAATGATCCCATTAATATCACAACATTAAAATGTCCTATGACCTGCACATGTTAACACCTGTAGCAGCTGAATGAGTTTTAGAATTGTCTAAGACTAAGGCAATGCTGCCGCCTAATGATGGGAGTATATAAGACGCAGTATAGCAAAGAGTGTCTTGCTTGGCAAGCAGGCTAGGTTTGTGTATCAATTGAAGTCCATAGGTGAAATTTAAAGCAACAAAAATTGGCCCATGGACTAGACTACGTGATTTCATGGTGTGCCAGGCCATTTATTTGGTTCAAACTTAAAAGCAAAAAAGCCCCTTGTAATCACTGTAAGTCTGTAAAGTTTTTGTTTTCTGCATCTTAATGTCTACTATGAATATAAAGAGAATGATTCTCCGCTTTTTCTCTTTATTGATAGATTTTTTTTTTATTATTTCCTAATACTATCATTATGGCAAATATATCATTATAATATCTATCTTAGAATTTTTATCATTCTCTGCACTATCCAATTACAATTTTCCCCTTAATATTTTTTATTGCAGAAGAGTAAGAAATTGCATTAATGTCTTAATACTACATTTATCTATGCATCATTGGCCTTCTTTATTTAGAACAGTTCAATGTAGTCTAGTGGCTGAGAAGAGTATTGTTAATAGCATTACTGTCAAGTTAATTCATAGACCCATAAAAAGCAATAACACTTCTGTGAGGCATCTGCCAATGTAATCTCTGACAGCTTGTACACCCATCAGATCAAAACTGGATCCAGCCCTATAGTACCTGCTCCTTTTTCAATTCTTCTGGTAGATCTTTCAGTTTGTGCGCTATAGTGAAACATAGGAAAGCAGAGAGCTTGCTCTTATTTCCTCCCATTTTATCTATATTATCTCTTTAACGTGAAATGCTATTGAAAAGGCATACAAAATCCAAAGATTGTTATTGATTTGTGCCAACTTACTCTGACAAAGGATTTCATGGCAAATTGGTCAACCCTTGAACAATTATAATTTGGCAAAAACTAATAAACTGTAATTAAGGCATTATAAAGGCATTGATTCGTTAGCAGGCAGCCCATTAAATCATTATAATTATATCATGAAATGATTAAGGCAACAGAGTTCATTCATTTGAAGCCTGTGCTAAAGATGCATTTTTAAAAAAATGTGCAATCATATTTCCCTTGTATGCGTTCAAGTTTTTTTGGTATTATACTCCTCTCAGCTGGGCTGCCTTCCAGCAATCAGCATCTGCACAATGTGTTCACTTCAAAGCGAGTGTTTGGGGTCTAAATCTCTCTGTTCTGTTTCAACCCAACAGGTGCAGGAGGTTGGTCTCCATCAGACAGCGATCATTACCAATGGCTGCAGGTGGATTTTGGGAACAGGAAGCAAATCAGTGCTATTGCGACGCAAGGCAGGTATAGCAGTTCTGACTGGGTCACTCAGTATCGGATGCTTTATAGCGATACAGGGAGAAACTGGAAACCATACCATCAGGATGGAAATATCTGGGTAAGTCATTGGTGTAAAATGGAAGCACATGCTGTAGCGAAGTTGATTGACTGTGTTTTTACGAACTGTACACCTCATACAACTCTTCAGTGTTGTTTTTTTGAGGACAGAACAGAGCTTAGCTCAAAACATAACGATTCAAGTTGCAGCTGCTGTCAGGAGGCCTATCCCTGGATTAGCAGAGCCCATTTGGGATGATGGTAATTGTCAGAACATGCAGATATTTTTCAATTGTTGGTATTCCTCAATGAGTCTCTTATGCTTTGGCTTTCCTTTCCCTGCCTTTTCTTTTTACTAATTTCATGGAGTAAATGTGAGGCAGAAAAGTAGTTTTGAAAATTCTGCTCTTAAACATAACATTTTGGAAGGTAATTTGTTCTCTGTGTGTATGTGTGCTGGGGAGCGGTTTTATCATGTATGTATTGTTTTCCATATAGATGCTACAGAGAGATTTATGCTTTAATAATTTTAGCAAAAAGCATATAACTTGGTTTTGTCTTTTACATTTTTCATGAATAAGCTGCTAATTTCATTCTTGCTGAAAACAGTAGCCTTCCATTTTACTGACAAAAAAATGATAGCTATTACTTAACATGCCTTTCCTCATCGCAGTTCTTTCAGATGGTTATTCTTTTTCAAAAGTATACTTTGAAAACAGCAAAATGCTATCATTCATTCTGAAACCAAATTAAATTGATTAGCTATTATGCCTCATCAGAAAAATATTGTCAAAGCAGACAAGATTTAACACTGTGCTATTTTAGATTCACACTTTTGCCAGGTGCTTCTTTTATTAAGGTCTGTTATTAAAAATGAATGTCAAATATAGAGCATAAGGTGAATGGTTTTATCTGTATAAGAAAAACTCGCTTAATATGTGGAGTACGTAGAGGCAGTCATTTTTTATTAGAGTATTGATTTATTGAAAAAGCCTCCTCCATGTACCAGATAGGATTCTGAAAGAGGGAGAAATTAAAGCCAGGGTGACAGACAGGAGTGAAGAGAAAAACATTGGGTGCTGCTTTAGATTCCTTAGGACTTGGTGGTATGAATGTTGTTCATCAGGGTAGGGGGGAGCTTGTGCTTAAGCTTAATAAATATAAAAAGTTTCTCTTTTAAGGCCACTTATGTATATAAAAATACTTATAGCCTTTAGTGTTTGTATTATCTTAGATGTAGAAAAGCTTCTTCAACAACTACTATTGAAATAATGAATAATTTGTCTCAGGGGAATGGGAGAGGGCTACGCAGCTGGCTGAGTGAACAATATATAAAGCAGGACAGTTAGGCTGAGGAATAATCTGTTCTTAGTACCTTGAAGGGAAAATCTTTTGGCAATGCATGATTTTGTTGATTTAGTCACAGCTGTGACTTTGTTTCCAAAGTGGGCCACCTTTCTGATGGCTTTGTAGAAAGTCTTTATTCTTATATTGTTTCTTAATACAGAAATACTGAAAGCTTCTTCATGAAAGAACATTTCATTTTTCTCTTTATTAGCAATTATGTATGATTGGTGAAGTCAGGGGGAATACTGCTGGTCTGTTTTTGACCATCGATATCACTTGCAAAAACGTGTGATGAGTTATGCAGAAGCCTGCTACTTCTATTTGGAATGCTAAATCTTTGGGATATACTTAGCAAGCTGTTTGCTGCAGTACTGCTACTGTTCATGTCCTGCAACTTTTATGCAATACTAGAAAAGTGGTTTTTTTTTAAAAAAACCCACAAAACTCTATCCCAGCTTTCTTTTTAAGAATCAAGGTGAGCTACTAGCAAAAAAAAAAACCTTGGGGTCTTGATCCTACTTCTAACTTGCCTAAAACATCATTGTTTCTGTTGTTAAATGATGTCTGAGCCTTGGTTTAATCTTGAAGACACTGTGCTTATGAGCTGTTAATAAATCTTAAACATAATAAGTTCCCAAGGCAGGGGAGGTGCCTGAGCATGGGGAAATACTGTTGTACTACTGTAGCAGTGTTACGAGGAGACAAACTTCCCTGATGTGGAAATGGGGTGGTGCAGAATTTCCCATCACATCTTCCTCTTAGTGTCACTTTGTACAAGAAATCAAAAACAGCAAAAGCTGTGAGGGCCAGATTAGACCACATGAGCCAAGTATCCAGCATTGGCAATTTAAACTCATAAAGTCAGATTCTTCCTGACTGAAATCACTGTGATGATCTTAAAAATATCACATGATTCTGGTGCTCTCAGAAATCCTTTTAGGAAGTATTTAGTCTTTCTATTTGGATTTGTACCTTTTAGAAGTTTTATCCACAAGAGAAATGTGCTATATAGCCTTTGATTAATGTCCCTCTTCCATCATCCCCATGCCTGTGTCATTGTTTCCTGACAACAGTAAATTTAAAATTAAAGGAGAAAGCAAAGAAAAAGAGGAAAATGGAAGAGTGCAGAGTTCAACAATACTTAATACTAAAGCCGTTATGATATCAAATGACACAGCCAGAGGACAAGATATGGGAAACAGAAGGAAATAAAAATAAAGCTTGCTAGATGGGTTGGAGAGAGAGCAAAGGAGAAATAATTTCCAACAAAGATCTAGTTAGGAACAAACCATGATAATCTGCATAAAATGCTGAAGTGACCCCCTTCTGTATGCATTAGTCAGGGAGGAAAAGAAGTTCTATAATTATCTCCTAAGTAGGAGAGAAATCAAAAGGCTCTCAGGAAGACTGTGATGGGGAAGGTGCTTTCAAGGTGAATTTAGAGTAAGCTTCCCAGTTCTGTGAAATAGATTTTCTGAACCCACCCCTCCTGGGCTTTTGGATATCTTCAATTTCCATGAATTTTAATAAGATGAGTGAATGTGGCCTCTTTCCATAAAATGCCTAGCAACTAGAGAATTTTGATCATCTCTCCTACCTTCGGTCTTGTAGTCTGAGATTCTAATTTTGATAGGTCATGAGGTTTCCCTTCATATGTCAATCCACTGGGGCATTTCGTGTACACAATATATCTTTGTTTTGGTATAGATGCTCATTTTGGTTTCTACATCAACGCCATCTATCTGTTTGCCTAACGAATACATACCAGACATGATTCTACATATAATACTGTTTCTATTTCCTGACTTATATATAGATGATGTAAATGCCTTACACTAAGCATAATGCAAATATGCCCTGTAGGTATTATAAGAAAATGCTCACCTCTTATGAAAACATTGAGACTCAAATTATAAGCATTAGTGGCAGAGCTGAGCACCTTTAAGGTTCAAGCCTTTCCTAAAGGAAATTGGAAGATCCTTGGTTAAATTGAAGAGGTCTATGAGGTATCATCTTTTAAAATTGGATTACTCTAGTAGAACTTGTGATCAGCTCTCATCCATCTCATTGTTTTATTCTTGGGGATATCAAAGTCAGGGTGATGAAGGAGAAAAGTTACTGTAATTACGGGTTTCAAAAAAAATACTGATGGGAAAGGTGGAGTGCAGACCCTTTACACATGACCTCCAAATTATATTCTATAGTTGATGCTTTTCTTCAGCCTCAGTGAACTTCAGTGGAGTTGCAAAGTTGTAAATGAATGCAGATTTTGCTTTTTTACAGGAAATTTAGCCCTGGACCAATTGGCAGCTGTTTCAGTTCAAAGGAATTATGTTTTTCTGGTTTTGTTGTTGTTTTTACTTCAGTTTTAATTAAACTGAAAGTGTATTATGCATAACACCTGCTTTTGTAGTATTTTTATTACTAAAAAGACATTTAGTGACTACATAGCCTTTGCTATGAAGAATAATTTTTGGAAAGGTATTTAATTTATCTATCTACCTACTGGCTTTAAAGACAATTTTTTTTTTTTTTTTAAATACTGCTCGTTCTGTTCCTTTTTTAGGTGAAACAATCAGAAATCCAGTAAGTTAACTGTAAAATGAACTTTGCATTTCTCTGGGCACTGAGGAGCCACTTACTGTTTGAGAAATGCAGTCTCTTCATTTAAGTGGTTCCCCTTGGTATTGAAGGAAGGAAGTTGGTACAGTACAGTGGATATAGCTTGCATAGGAAGCTCAGCATTTCAGAGTATTTTGACGTAGCCAAAATTCATTGTGAAAGGAAGCACAAGTGAGTTGGATGATTAAGTTTTTCAAGCTGTGTGAGATTTCAGATGTTTAATACTCTTGGGTGCATTTGGAAATACCAACGCTCAGACAGACCTAATGTAACATTTAATGTCTATGTAGATATAAGGCAATCATCTGCAGCTCTACCTAGCTGAAATTATTTGTGAGCCATCTGCTCAGCGTTTCTGGTCGTCCTGACATGCTAATTCTGGTTAGATTATTCAGAGAAAAATCTGCAAGCCTTATCACATTCCCAGTTCCTTCCACTTTCTCTACAGAGCATCACTTATAGCTAACCAAGGACTTACTGCATACATCTTGGATTACAATGATTTTCGTATAGCAACTACAAGCGAAGAAGAATAAATCCTAGCATACACCCACTCTGTTAGGACATGCAAGAATCATTTGCTTTGTAAAAACTGTCACTGCTTTTTCTCTGAGAGCCAACTTATTTCCATGACCCTAAACTAAACAACGTTAATGAAGGGTGCTATGAAATAGTTCTTGAGTTTGATACTTACTGCTGCTCTCCTTTTTTGTGGTTACTCGATAAGATCTTGAGTGGAAACTTACATCATAGAAAGATTTGTTAGGTTAATAGGCTTATGGGCCTAGATTTTTTGCTCCTTTTTTTTTTAAAGTACTTCTATTGAATTAAATTATCTTATTAAACCAATTTACTTTATATGATGTTATACTGACTTGCAGTTATGGGCGCATTTAAAAAATATAAAATGTGATTAGAATGGTCTGTGACCTGTCATTTGTTGTTGCTGGGCTACTACTAGAATATCAGATACTGCGCAGACCTATTTAAACATGACAAAGTGGTTTGATATATTAGTCACTGCGAAAGTTTTGACTAGTGTTTATAGCAAGGCCCCGAAGTCTTTTGAGAATGTTGTGAATTTATTGTTGTTTTCAATTTAAGGATGCCCTGACCTATTCTGTCTGGAAGGATTTTTATGTCTGGTATCTTGCTGTCTCCATAGCAATGCCTGCAAGGTGACCAGTGTCATTTTTACTGGCTCTTAATTCTCTAGGTATTTTATTACTAGAAACACCATTTTTAAATTTTAACTTTCCTTCCATGTGGAAAAAAGATTTCTCATTTTTCTCCTGGAATCTCCTGTGTGCCTTTTCTTAATTTCATTATGCCTTAGCTTGCCTGGATGTTATGTCTCTGAGTCCCTGTCTCCCATGCCTTTATCTTACAAAGATTGCTCCATTCACTTGCAACAGCCAATATCACCGTTATGGGTGTATTGAGTGAATGAGGTGTTGTAACTCCCACCAAAGTCGATATGTCTCAGCACTTAGTGCACACTGCTAACCTATACATTGAGGGCCCATGACTGAAAGGGTATGGATACAGGAAAATATTTCTTTTGCTGTAGTGAAGCTAAACTCTCTTATAGATCTAACATAACGGTCTCTGCTATTATGTCAAAAAATGTAATAAAGTGTTGATAGGACACCTTTAGAAATCCAGGCAGTTGCTGACAAGGAATTTTTAGAATCCCTGAAGAAAAGAACTTGACAGGTAAACATCCGTGCTATCCTGATGAAGCCTGTTTCCTAATCTCCTGTTCTCTGTGTGGAATCTATAAAGAGAAATTTTATAAATTTTTAATGCATTTAGAGAAACACACTTGGGGTTATCTGAAATATCATAGCAAAATATATCTATGCCAAACACTGTCACAGCCAAAGACTGTATTCGTATTACAATGACAGAAGATCTGATGGCCTTTTAAATGTTGGAATACTAAGATTAATGCCAAATTGGGATAAACAGTAACACTAGTTTAAAATCCTGACTTTTCTGAAAAACAAAAATAGATGCTTACAGGACTCTAACTAATAATGTATTTCACATATGAAGCTATGGCCTGATTATAACACCTTCTAAATATATTTTTTTTTAGAATCCCTGAAATCACATATTTTGTGCAGGAAGAAAGACTTTTTATATTATTTTTAGCAGAAACATGGGTTCATGAGTTTGCTTATAATTTTAAATAACATTTTTTGAGGGAAAGATACACTGACATTTTGGAAGTGGATTTGATCAGAGGGAAAGTTATGGGTTTTTTCACTGCAAGCTACTCATCCTGTTTATGAGAGAAAGATTCTATAATTGTGTTAGGCTATCTCCAGAGGCACAAGCAGAACTATTTTAATCTATTACAGAGTATGCCACATAGACAGAAGACGAAATTCCTCCTGGTGCAGTGGCAGACAGTGTCTGAGCCCTCCCTTGATTCTGTACAGGCCATTAAATAAAAACAAATTGGTATAACATATTAGAGGTTTGCACTGTAGTGTACTAGAGCGTTTCCATTCTAAAGGATTATTTTCTAATCTGTTGATTTTAGCCAGAGGACTACTTGTCTGTTTATGTTGAACCATCAAATTTTAAACATAGATATGTAAAGGCAGGCACCTAAATCCATTTTTCAGCTCTCAGATGGCTTGGTTTTCAAATACCTTAGAGTGTCATCATCCTGCAATGAATACAATGTGCACGTCCTTAAGCAAGCCCGCAAGAGTGCATTGCGTACTTAATCAGCTCAGCAATGACAATAGTCATAGTCATGGCTGAATGGCATCACGTCTCAGCTAACAAATCTTTCTAAGACGCAGGCTTTGTAACTCATGCGTAGCACCGAGCAAGACCCACACTGGCTGTTGCACGGGGCTTGCATAGAAGTAATGCTTCCAATTCTCAGCTGGTATGTACAGAGCTGAGTTGAGTGCATCAATAGGCTCTTAAAACTCTAGCATAGTTATGTACATTGTCCTCAGTCCCTTCTAGAAAGCCTGAACGCTTGCTTAAGTGATTGAACCAGAGCTGAATTTTCAAAGTTTTTTAATTTTTACAGGTTCTCTATAGACACACATTTGAATGTCTAGATTAAGATCTACTGAATATGACTGAATAAAATGGTCTGTAGCAATTTCCTTGCTGCTTGTCAGCCTTCTTGTTTGGCTACCGTGTATGAATATAGCAAGTAGTTTATGTGGCTCTTAGTTACAGCAGAAGGCCAGCATATGACCAAAAATCTGCTTTATGGCACTCCTGATCTTTAGTTGACAGATATTGATTTTTATATTTTATCATATATTGAAGAAAAAGTAGATCTAACATAGTGTAGCTAATGTTTCAATTGTTAAAAGTATGTTTAGAAATAGAAGTTCTAGTGATCTCCACAGATTTAAAAAAAAAAAAAAAAAGGTACAGATATTTGACATGCCTTAAGTTAAATTAGAAAATGTGGAGTTACAATCATGAGTCTATCCCATTTACTTAGTCATCAGGTTGCATTATGTATGCGATGTATTTGACATACATATTACACTTCCATACGTAGCTGTCTGTAGCACTGTCGAAAAGCTGATCTGCCAAGGACTTCCTTAGTTCCTTCCTATTTTTTCCCCATGAGGGTGATGAAGCTCTAGAACAGATTGCCTGGAGAGGTTGCGAGGGCACTGAACCAAATGACCTGCAGAAGTTCCTTCCAGCCTGTGGTGGATGGTGTCTGAGATTTGCCCAAACTGCTAACTGTTGAAATGAAGAGGCAAATCAACCCTAATATATTCTGTGCTTCTCCCCTCTTTGATGCACGTGGCTTTCATTTCTGTCTGCAATTTATAGCTGGCTTCAGTTTCTGTGGTGAGATGCACCATAGAATATCTCTAAATGTTAGGAAACTTTGGATGTTAGTTCTGACTTCAAGGCAAAACCCATCCATAGCACCAGTAACCTAATCGCGGTTCAGCTTTTCCCTCTCAATAGTGCATTTGCAAAATGATTTAAGTTCCGATCCAGTAAACAATCCTGTGCCTAAGTTCAAATGTTGAAATTAAAGTAATACGACTAAGTGTTTAAAATTGAGTATACACGGTTAGGGAGTATGTCCAAGTGCATTGGTACAATACTTGGAAAAAAGGAGCAAAGGTCTTCCTGAGATTCTGTGGGAAGTACCGTACTACAGGTAATAAAAGCCTTACTTAAATGTTAGGCAGGTATAAAGCAGGAAATGTTCTCAGCTTTCATTTGCTTGGCACTAAATGAAACTGTGCACAAAGATGTGGTGCATCAGTCTGGGTGCTTATTTGATGGATTTTTAAAAAAGCTTTGGTTTTTCTTTTATTAATGAACAAAAAGATACTCATATCAGGAGAGCTCTTACAGTGATGCAGATATGCATTGCAAATTTTAAAATCCTTAGATTAGGAGACAGTCATAGACAGCATTTTATGTTTCTCTAGAATGTGCTTTTTGAATAGTCTAAAGATTTGTGTTTGCAGAATAGATGGGTTTGTGCTAGTACATGAAGGATGTGGTTGTGGCAATTCCCACGAATCGAAGGGTATTGCTGTATTACTTCTGTTGCCTGTGAGGTCTGGTATGCAGAAAGCATAGCTTGTAAAAGGTTGTCTCCCATTTGCCTCTTGGCTCGTTAGGTGTTAACTTCCCAGGAAGATGAGCTTAATTACCTAGGAGCAAGTAATGATTGAATCCACAAACATTCACTTTCATGTAAATTTTTTGGGCTCCTGCACCTGTGGAATTGTACGTTTCAGCCTCTGGTCATCCCTGGAGACTGGTACTTACTAACGGGGGAGACTGAGCTTTGCACAGGAAAAAGTGAGATAATGTACCGTGGGAGGCTGACAATTTAAGACCGAATCCTGCCAATACGCTTGTAAGTGCCTGACTTCAAAATCAACACAGTTGCTCAAGTAAGATTACATAAAAGTATTTACTTGTACAAATACATGTGATCTGAAGCCCCCTTAAAACTAGAAAGTGGACTCCTTCCTTTATGAAAATCACCTTCCATTCTTTTCCCTGGAATTTAAAAATAAATTTTAAAAAGGGAAAAAAGAAAAAACCCCCACATTTCTTTAGCAGTGTATAGACTCTGATCGGCTTCAGAGCAGAAGTGCATTTTAAGGGAAAATTTGACAATGTTGCTGCTGATGCACTGCATGTCTGTGGCTGTATAGATGACTTCACCCTGAGGGTTCTTAATCTGACACCTTTCATGAGCAGTAAATTCACATTAAAAACATGAAAAAGTTAGGCCAAGAAAACTCCTATGTGCTATTTCTTAAATTTTCTTCTTGCCTTGGATTTTTGTTTTTAAATATACTCAGACTCCTTAATATAGTTAGACAATAGTACATTGCTTATTGACAGAGATCCTATACAGAAAGGTCTATAAGGAAGCCCTTAACTTCTAGCTGGAACTTAATTCTTGTTGGGTTCAATAGAAAGCATGAGTAAATTAAGTATGTGCTTAACAATTTCCTGAAAAGTGTTGCTTTTGTATCATCATACAGTCTGTACTCTCTGTGGTATTTTACAAATTGTTTTTGTATAACATGATTTGCTATAAATAGTTGCTATTTTAGGTATGATAATATTTTTCACTACCTTTTATAGTGTATGTGCTTATGCACACAGATTATGAGTTAATCTTTACTAAAAACTGTTTTAGTAGTGTGAGTAAAAGTAAAAAATAATGTCAGAAGTTTCTGAATTGCAATACATCAGTGTTAGACACAACAAACCTCTTCAAGTGAGGCATTACTGTGAATTAATAGTGCTGTAACTCTAATTTCTTGTAGACAAATAGAAGAAAACTTGCTTTAATTTGTTTCCAGTCTCTGAAATGTGTCTATCACATTGCTTTATTTTATGTACATAAATTTAACTAAAATGAGATACTATAAACTTACTATAATAGGATTTGCATTTGTGCAGTTGCAGGCAAAATTGGTTCATATTGATCTTTAAAACCTGATGTGGAACCATTCCTCCTAACGCTGCTTGTCTGCAGCACAGAATACCACGACAGGAGTAAGTCTTGGCTACTATAGCAATAAAAGCTCAGTAAAGGCTAAGTGTTGTCTTAACCGTATGTGGTGGGTTGACCCTGGCTGGACGCCAGGTGCCCACAAAGCCGCTCTATCACTCCCCTCCTCAGCTGGACAGGGGACAGAAAACAGAGCAAAAGGCTCGTGGGTCGAGATAAGGACAGGGAGAAATCACTCACCAATTACTGTCACAGGCAAAACAGACTTGACTTGGGGAAATTAATTTAATTTATTGCCTATCAAAATCAGAGTAGGGTAAAGAGAAATAAAACCAATCTTAAAAACACCTTCTCCTCACCTTTCCTTTCTTCCTGATTTTCTCTACCTCCTCCCCCCAAGCAGCGCAGGGGGGCGGGGAATGGGAGTTGCGGTCAGTTCATCACACGTTGTCTCTGCCGCTCCTTCCACCTCAGGGGGAGGACTCCTCACACTCTTCCCCTGCTCCAGCGTGGGGTCCCTCCCACAGGAGACAGTCCTCCACGAGCTTCTCCAGCCTGAGCCCTTCCCGCGGGCTGCAGTTCTTCACAAACTGCTCCAGCAGTTTCCATGGGGTGCAGTCCTTCAGGAATAGACTGGTCCAGCATGGGTCCCCCACAGGGTCACAAGTCCTGCCAGCAAACCTGCTCCAGCGTGGGCTCCTCTCCCCATGGGTCCACAGGTCCTGCCAGGAGCCTGCTCCAGCGCAGGCTTCCCACGGGGTCACAGACTCCTTCGGGCGCATCCACCTGCTCCAGCGTGGGGTCCTCCACGGGCTGCAGATGGATATCTGCTCCACCATGGACCTCCATGGGCTGCAGGGGGACAACCTGCCTCACCATGGTCTTCACCATGGGCTGCAGGGAAATCTCTGCTCCGGCGCCTGGAGCACCTCCTCCCCCTCCTTCTCCACTGACCTTGGTGTCTGCAGCATTGTTTCTCTCACATATTCTCAATCCTCTCTTCCAGCTGCTGTTACGCAGCAGTTTTTTCCCCTTCTTAAATATGTTATCCCAGAGGCGCTACCGTTGCTGAAGGGCTTGGCCTTGGCCAGTGGCTGGTCCATCTTGGAGCTGACTGGCATCGGCTCTGTTGGACGTGGTGGAAATTTCTAGCAGCTTCTCACAGAAGCCACCCCTGTAGCCCCGCAGCTACTAAAACCTGGCCACGCAAAGTCAATACACCAGAGTATAAACTATTTTGAGTTAGTTTGGTGATACCCTTACCAATAGTGATCAGCTGACAATGATAATTTTTCTCTTTAAATATTAAACACAAAAGTCATTGGCTATGGTGAATGCTGAGTTGTGTTAAATGCTAGTTGTAATTAGCATGTTTTCCAATGTGCTTAGCTAAAGTTAAAGAAGTGCTTGGAGAGCATTTGTCTGTGCATTCTTCCTGATGAGACTACCCACAGGAAGAAATTCTGTGGTATTCATAGGTTTCTTACTCTCAGGTCCATTCTCTGAAAATGCTAGAAGAAAGCTTATACAATGAATCACCATGATCCTGAAGGTTGTTTATTTTCATGCTTAGGTCATAAACTAAGTAGATTATAGGAGGAAGTGACTTTAAAAAAAAAAAATAGGAAAGAGTATGCTTCAAGAAAGAATGACACACAAAATTCTGGCCAAATCCAGCCAATCACTTGTACAAAACTTCTTGTACTGAATGATTTGCAGGGCAAAGTCCTTTTAAACTTAAAAACATTGAAAGTGAGTGGGGAGAGGATGAGGAGGAAAAATACTCTCTTCAGCTCATCACTTACTTGACCTTAGTTATTTCATTCTGTAGAAATATTTAGGAGAATGAGATCAATTTCTGATGCGTGACTTTGTTCCCTACACTGTGTTACAATATTTAGACAGTGAGTTATGAAAAAAGTTGACGCTAGCTGAGGATAGATTCAGTCTTTTTTTTAAACTTTTCAGCTTTATTGGTTCATATCACAGATTTACTGGAAACTGAGTACAGTTTCATACACGTACTTTTCCTGTTCCCATCCTTAATTCATGATCGATTTTACCAGAGAGTCAGAGAGACAGAAGCAAGGGAGGAGAGGAGAGGGAGAGCACCATTAGACAAACATACTCAAGGTGTGCCTCTTTAAAGCAGCATTTTCAAAGCCATAAAGAGTTTGTATTCATAAATCAGGTAACTCCCAGTGCTCCAAGAAATAAGGCAAAACCGCTGACATGGCACTGTTGTTAAGTTTCTGTAGAGAAAATGAGTTCAAATGCAATTGGGAGCGACTGTAACACGGTCTTAAGGCTTCTGAGACTTGAAGATTATGATTATGTTACACGGGCTTTTTTTTAGATATGAAAAGGATGGGACAGAGGTTCTGCAGCAGAGGTTAGGGACTAGGTTAATATTTAGTTAACAATGAAATAGTAAAGGTAGAGGTCACACATCAACATTGTACTGTATTAGACAACAAGAACATGAGAATTCTGCAGATATTAAATGGCTAAACCTTTACTATGTCCAATATAAAAAAAAATTTGAAAGATAATTGTTAGCTTAAGGGGAGAGGAGGGAGGGGAAACCCTGTCAACCTCAAGTATTTAATCAGTGGAAATAAGCCAGGAAAGAGAGAATTCCTGGTGCATGAGAGCAGATGCTAATGACAGACCTCAAGCTGAACTCTGTAAGAGCTTTTTGTCATGGCCAGGCTGTCTGTGTCAGGTAAAAAAAAAAAAAAAAGGTATAGCTGTGAATAAAATAGATCAGTGACAAGAGTTTGGTTTTGACTATCTCACTAAGCAACCTATCGATTAGGTCTTTTCCTCATATTTCATTCAAGTGTACAACTAATGGAGTGCTTTTGTTATTGCTTTTGTTGTTTAGCATGAAGTTACTGACAGATACATTAGTTCAAACGGCTTTCAGTTTCATTATTTTATCATTATTTTCAAGGTTAGGCTGATAGGAAACTATTAAATACTGCTACCTCCACGTATGCAGACCCAGAGGTTGCTTATTCTTTCTCCGAGAGGCATGGGTCAGAATAAACTCCTCTAACTGGTGGTAGCTCCAGTCTAGAGATATTCTGTCACTTCAGGACAGACTTCCTTTGAACAGCAAGCGCACCAAGAGCTCCATAATAAAGATTCTCCCCAGACATTACGGAGTGATAAAACAAAGTCCCTGTTTGTAACTTTTCAGGACTTCTGTGTGATGACTTACCCTGGTATAGATTGCCACTAGAAATGCCTGAGTCCTGTTTATATTATAGCTAGATTGGCAATAAAAAGGTGGGTTTTGTGTTTGTTTTAGGAATTCTTGAGGACATAAAAACTAATTCATGGCGTCCTAGCTCTCGCACACATAACATTTTTCCCTTCTCTAGACTGCCCGATATGTATGAGGAATATCTTGGGAGTGAAAGGAGAGATGAATATATAACCTGCTGATTCTTAGCATCTTTGGCTAATGTATTAAAACTGGTGAATTAACATATCTGTTGTAAATCCTTTGACATACTATGCATTGGAGAGGAAGAAGTTATTTTTATATAAAGGTGCAGACTCCCTCCCCCCCATTAGTACTATAGCTGTAAAAGCTGTAAAATCCAAAATTATTGTGATTTTAAAGTATTTAAGCAAATACTGTTGTCACAGTTCAGTTTGAAGGCTAAAAGCTTCAGTCTTTAAAATAGATTTAAAAACTTATTAATTTCTGAATATGGGATATAGCCATTAATATTGTAGTCAGAGCACACAATTTCTATTTATCTGAGGATTGCAAATTCTGTAAAATGGCTTTACTGAAAAACTACGTATCATATAAGTATTGTGCAAGTACGGTGAATGCAAAAAAAGCTGCAGAGACAGGGACATCAAATTTCTATCCTATTAGTAACACGTGAAAACATGCAATGGCATTCAAACAACTGGTTAAAGTCAATTAGCCTACTGATAATACAAAACTGTCCTTTCCACAACTTGTATTGCTACTTTAAAGTACAGCACTGTAGGAACACTATATGCGTCAACATAATTCCACTCCCTGCAAGTGTCAGAGCCATCAGAGCTGGCAGTGGGCAGATGGCTATCTGTGAGGAGATGCTTAAGAGGAAAGCATGACTTCCTCTTCTGAACAACACTTGACCGTATGCCTGACCTACGAAGGGAGGGTAAAACTGTCAGAGGTAAACTATGCTCACTGCTTCTTTCTGAACAAGGCATCTGCATAATGACATCCTTTTCTTCTTCTAGCTATATTTTAACCTCTTTTTTTGTTTGGTGTTTTTTTTTTCCTTCAGTGAAGTTCAGTGGTGTTCTTGCACACACTAGAGCCAAGGTCTCCGATTAATAAAATCGCCCTTGATCTTTCCCCTAGTTTGATTCCACTTTCCTGCTGTTGTCAAAACAAATTACACTGGGTGTAACATACCTGAGCACAATGTAACAGACTCAGTTTGCTGCTAACATTATTTTCTTTACTTGTGGCAATTTTCATTGACTTTTCTCAGTGTTTTCTGGTATTCCCTCTGAACTGAAGGTGGAGAGAACCTTGAGTTGGTTTGGGGTTTTTTTTGACCCTTCAGAAGTCTTTGAAGACACCTTTTGCACAGGGAAAGGAGCATACAAAGAAAGTGAGGTCAGAAATCATAGGCAATCTTGTTCTAGTGTTTTGGTGTTCCTAGTCTGAATACAAGGGAAAACTTCTACTTTTTTTTTTCCTTATCTCATTTCTTCGAGCATTAAACTGTAATGAGATATGCTTAAGTACAGAAGTTGAAATTTTCAGTTTTGTGGGGATATTTACTGAATATTCATAGTTCATAAACCCACTAGCTATTAGTTGCTCTACATTGTGGTTGTACAGACTAAGATAAGGAACATCTAATCAGGACGAGCCTTAAGCCCTGAAGCACTGAAAGGGTGAAGCTGGAATATAGTAATGCATAAATTTTATTGTAAAATATAATATTTTTTGCAAATAATGGCATAGATATGCTGAACCTGATGCATTATGGAGTATGGTTCAGCATGAAAAACTTTTGATCTGTTTAAAAACCTGTGTGTGTGGCAGAGAGACAGAGAAAGTAAATATCACGGATATGGATTACTAAAAGAAATAGACTTGTAAGATCAGTGGCAGATTCAAGGAGATGTAATAGAGATTTCAGTTCTCTGAACTATGTTAATATTTGATGTGGGTAGACAATGTGTAACGTCATTGGTACTGAAGAGAGTTTCCTGGTACTAATTAGCATTGTCTCTTTACTCATTGTTAAAAGCTGAAGCCCAGAGAACTATATGTTGTCATGCAAACAAAAAAAAATCTATTATAAGTATTCCAGAAGATTTTAGAAATACATATATAGGAGATACAGTTTTCTGATGTAGTGTTTGTAAAGATGGATGTCCTGGGTATTTGTTATACCAATCCTGCAAAGCTTTGCTATATTCAAAAGATAATATTTTCAAAGTTTGATGTGCAAGAAATGGTGGTTACTTCTGTCATTTTAGAAGATGAACATCTCTGTATTAAGCTCTCTTTGTAAGCTATGTAAGAATTTAGTTGTGAGATCTGAGATCTGAAGTTTGAGATGAATGCAAATATGAATATTTGAATGCAAATATGAACCCCAGCTTTATATTAGAAATCAGCTTTACATGTAGAAACAGGCTATAGTTCTCCAGAGCGACACTTCTCTTCCTTAACTATGACATTATCTTTTCCTTCCTGCAATTTCTTGCATTGCTCACTACGCATCTTTTATCTCATTCAAGAAATTAGTCTGGGGGTTAACACTCAGCAAGCCATTAAGTGACTAGTGTATAACAAATGTATTGCGGAAAAAATAATATTGTGGTATTAACTACAGGTTGTGCAGAAATTCTTAATGCATAAAGTAAGTCACAAGGGCGGTGCAACTTTCAGGTCTTAGTGCATGACCTGGCAATCTTCATATCCTTTTAATCTAGCTATAAGCACAAGTTCTTGTGAGAGCGAGAAACAAAGATGCGTCATTTGTTTCTCCCACTCTCTCTGCTCTTCATATCAGTCTCTGCTGCTTTCACTCTTCATTGTATATTATTGCCTCCCCCTTTCCCTTGTCTCCGTCTAGCAATCATAGTCAGGTTTTGCTTGGCGCACAGTGACCAGGCTGTATTAGAGCTGGCTCAACTTCTGTATTAACGTAGTCACAGAGTTTTTGGGTAACAGCTGCCTTTTTGCCCGTATCAGGCCACATCTGGTCTTCTTTCATCATATCCCCTTGCCAGCCAACCTCTGATCAAATCACAGCAGCACCGATGTTTGTGCTCGAAATGGTAGACATACCTCCCATCTCACTCACATGCTCACTCATTTTAGCTGAAACTTTAAAGGGTAAGGAAAATTCAGTCAATGACCAATCTGAATGTGCTAAAGGTTTGAAAAATTCGTAAGTAACCCAAAACTGGATGTTAAGCGGCTTGTTAACTGAGCATATAAACCTGCCTTAGATTACTTTTCTTTTTCCCCTCTCTAATGACAAATCCCATATCTGCCCTCCACATCCTCAAGTGACAGGACCATGAGATCTGATACGATCTTGTCTCCTGTAATCATTGTAATTAGTGTCATTGTCATACCTGTGAACCATCATTCTTGGTTTATGTACCACTGTGTTTTTGATGCACTAATAATCTGTCTACACTCATCACTGAGAATGCTCAACAGCAAAGGCTGTAGCTCAAGCTGTTTGTTTCAGGGGAGTTTAACCTGCAGAGAATGTTGCCTCTGTGCTACTGTATCACCAAATGCTTTTCATAATGATGCTGCTCTGATAATCTTACGTTGGGACTGGTTCATTTGCTGAGGACAAGATGACTTACAATGCCACAAACTAACTTCCTGGCCGCAGAAACAGCACCGATCACTGAAGCTATAGGAAATACGGGAGTAGAACTGACCAGCTCACAAGACTAAGTGCTTGACTGAAGGCAGCTTAGCTAAAAATGAAACGACTGTTGATGCATTGAAATGCAAGTCTTTAGGAAAAAATAAACAAGCATGCACAATGATAACAAAATCATCATGTTAAGAGCCAGATTTCATGTTTTATCACTGGTAATGAAATTGTGCATGTCGTGCATCGTCTCATTTTACTCTTGTCTCTCAAAAGTTATTTGATCGCTGAAGTCACCATTTGAAACCGACCTGTACGCTGCTGAATGCCACTATTGCCATTATCCCTATCAAGTATCTCTGGCCAGGCTGCTAAATTTAAGTCCATCTCTATTAAACAAATTAGAGGTAGCGTAACTACTAAGCGCTGTGGAAAAATACTTCTACACCTGTAGTCTGTTTCCTCCTCTCACTCCAAACACAATTCTTTCATGTCTGGTCTTTACCAGCTATTTAGGTGTTACTAATGTAAAAGCACTTTCACTCTGTGCCTTCTAAAACTAGGTTGTGGAAATGCTGTTTCTTAGTCATCTTAATCTGAGAAAACTGTAGTGTGTGGGACTTCTTTGGCAGGGTTATCTTGATGTCCTTTAGATAGACCTTTTATACAATAAATGAACTAAGAGATCACTGCCAGAATACATCAAACAGTCCTACTCAGAAATCCCATTTCACCAGCAGAATAATTGGCCTGAAAAATGACTTCTAGAGATTTACACTGTTATCTTCATAAAATGAGCCTTTACTGAAGCTATGGGAGGGAGCAGGGAGGACAGTGAGGTTTGTTGCATGTATGATGCTCTGTATATGGCCATTATTGGCATTAAATCAATATTGGTATTAAGTCAAACTTGTCAGTAGACTGCGACTTAAAAAACAAATAAACCTGTTGTGCCTTTAGAAATGGTATCTCATGGGATGCTTATGGTATTATACTAGCAGACAGGAGAAAACAGAGGAAAAGACCTGGAGAAAGGAAACGGGGTATTGCAGAAGATAAATAGAACTTTGAATAAAGAAATGTTATACATCTGCTTGCACATGTAAAAATTTTAATTGTTGAGGTATTCCTTTGAGCTGTCCTGATTAATTCCCTGTTTGGAACTCCCAGTTTTAGAGTTCACCATTGTCTTACTGGAGAATTAATTTAAAACATTTTTTATATTAATCTTGGAAGTGTCTCTTTTAAAGTGAAAATATTGTATATTACCTGAAATAATCTGAATTTCCAACTTCAAGTGATTTTTATAATGAAATGTGCTAACTTCTGAACTTGAAGTTAGTTGCTGTTGAATGATAAACCTACAGATGTTTGTGCTGTGTAATTGCACTACACACAAAGTTTATGAAAACCAGGATTTATTTTGATCCAGATTTGGCTTACATTCCTTAGCTGAGCCTTGTGTTTTGTTGCATTATATGAAATCTTCTCTTTCATCTCTTATTTCACTAAGCTCTGTGACCTTTATGTAATAATTTTAGTCCTGATTGTCCTACATAAATTGCAGGTATTATAGAAGAATGGAAGATTCAAGATCTGTTCTGAAAGAAATTTGCTAAACCGGTCATTCAGGAAGAGAAACAAAGAAGTTCGTTGAGATACGATCATTAAAGTGCTAACAACCCTTATTCAATAGGGGACGCTTGTTCAAGCTACAGCGGAAGTTGAATAGCCTTTGGGAAGAAATAGGGAAGCATTAAGGAGAAATTTCTAATGCTGTATTCACAGAAACTGCATGAAGCTTTCAAGATAACCCTTTGATCTGAGCAAAGACTAAAGTTTACCTAAGTAAAGACTTAAGTTTACTTAAGTAAAATGATGTTGGGTTAAAAGTCTAGTATTAATGAGAATTTTTAATATTCTAAAGTATCACAAGAGCATAAACAGAAGCAAGAGTCCAGAAAGATGATTGAAAAGTTCTGCTTGCGATGGCTTATATGGGAACAGACCTGCACTCAGGATTTAACGTTGAGTAACCAGTACCTTGTAGTTGCAGGATGGGTCTTCAGGTAGACATTGTATTGTGCCTGCTTGAGGGATGTGCTGATGGGTTACATAGCTGCTGGTGGGATTTATCATTTAGAAACTATAAATTGGTAATGGCCACTTACAAGGACAAGATATTTCCTTCTTGAAATGATGGATTTGTCAAGGCTTTTTCTGAGCTATCCATACACATGTTGCAAATCAGCAACTAAAGGGGCAGACTATCATAAGAAATATTATTGCTAACACTCACTGAGTGAATTTGATTTATGGGAGACATTTTGAACCTGAAAGTGAGATAAAGCATTCAGTACAGGACAGGTTGTTGAAGAGAAAATCTGCCATTAATCTTCTAAAAAGGAAGATTCTTCTTTCAGTAAAAGGAAAGATTTCTTTCCATGACTAATGCAGCCTCATGGGGTTTATTGCTTTAGCATGTTTTATGCTCTCTCAAGTCACTTCTGCACTGTTTCATGTTGGACAGACCTCGTAACCAACATGGACAATGGTTGTGCCAAAATGAATATTCTGGAAAGGTCATATCAGTGACTAGACAGTTCTTTCAATCAAAAGAATATAGCAAAAGGAAAAAAAATACAGCAAATCCGTTCATATACCACTGAAGACAGATTTAATGGATTAATGCAACTTAGAGTAGAAAGGACAGCTCATCAATTGCTGCACAACTTGCGGATGTTGGACTCCATAGGAAAAGACATTACACATTAGTCTCACTTATTTGAGAGAACTTGAGGAGTCCTTAAATAGCTTCTACCAAAAACTGTCACCAAGTGACAAAAGTAGCTCCATATTACGTATGTTTCATCAGAACCACCAGGCTTTTCCTTGGACAAGCTCGTTATTAATATCCAGGAAAAGGAGCAATTGCCCTCAAGAACTCTTACATGTACCTGGTAAAAAAGAGAAGAGCAAAGCAGGGGTATGTCATAAATATGTAAGCAGGTTGCAGAAGATAAAAATATTAAAGAAAATGTTGATCTGCGTGGATGGACTTGCTTACTTCCCAATAAAACACAAACTACAAAAAAAATTATGTCAGATTAGATAAGAAAAAGCTGGCCTTTCTGATAAAGCAGAGTCAGGGTGGTCTTTATGAGTCACCATCATTTCTACTCATTCAGAGGGCAATGGACAAACTTAAGTCAGATGACAGTAGTTCCCAGACTTACTGTCACAGGTTAGGGGGCATATTTTTGTTGCTTTCCCTGATCTTGACTTCTTGACTCAGCAAGAAGTTGTTTATCATCCAACCCCCACCTCTTCACTACAACTTAAATGACACAGGGATGTTGTAAATGCTGAACAGAGGGGGTTTTTTAATATTTTTTTAAAAGTTTCCAAGCATAGCTGTCATGTAAAGAACTGTAATACTTCTTTTTGTAGGCAAACCTTATCCAACTGATCACTATACACACCAGGCCAGCTCATGTGAACTTACGTTTTAGAAATAAAGCATTACCCTTTCAGAATCATCTGTACTGGTCCCTTTGCATAAAATATCAATATTTCATTTGGGGGCTAATGATAGGGAAGCATCTATTCATTTAACGATCAAAATATTTCCTGATAGTCCATATGGTGTTTATTATGAATAAAGTCACCTTCTAAGACCTCAGTTTGGTTCTATCCTAGTGTATGGAATGATAGCTCTGTGAATCTACAGGGCAATTTTTACCCTTCATTTATCTATCAAAATAGATTTCATAATTGCTATCACTTTAGCAAGTAGCATTAATAGTTAATCCTCCATTTACATTTTTCCATAATGATAAAGTAGATTTGCGCCCACATACGAGATTTTTACTTAAGTGAATTACTCTGTTTCATATTAGTCATCCTATAATTTTTTTTCCAGAGACTACACTGTCATCTAAGTAAATTGAGATTATGTACCTTAGAGGAATGTGCTTTTAGCATCTACAAATTGCTTTTTGTCATATTCAGGCAGTAAAAAGGGGCAAAGAGGGAAGGATCACAAATAATGATGGGATTATATGATAATAACGGTTAGGTTATGTGAACAGGAAGTACGCAGTGGAACCAGAAGTCCCTCTCAGTTGGGAGAATAATGTTGATGCCTCGTGCGCTAAAGAAGTTTCTGTAATGTGTGGAAGTTGCATCCCACTTACTGCAATGCGTAGTACAGTAACATGGATTATATTCCAAAGTATTTTTGTCACCATTCACTAGATTTGACAACCCAATTAACTGTATGGCAAGCGAATTCTCTACTTCTTTTCCCAGAACTCCATGTCCTACAACTCTTTTGGTCAGACGCTTGATTAGGGCCATCAACGGAGATACGAAAGTTATCCCGCATTAAGTAGGGATTTTCGTGAGGTGGTTTTCAAGTATTTTCCCTTCCAGAATCAAAATGACTGGAAGACTTGGAAAAGTAGTGGAAGAAACCAAAGTATCTGGGATATCATCGTACATATATAAGCTGGTCCTCAGTATTCTCCAGATAGTATGGAGAGAGGTAAAAACAGGGACCAACTTTTACCTTTGGGATAGTGGAGTCCCTCCCCATCAAAGTTTAGTAATGCTTGGCATAATCTTTCCAAGTCTTTTTTTCTTCCAGTACTAATGGTATATGGCGTGTATAGGAGTACCACAGCACACAGGGGTAGGAAGCATGCTACACCCGCTCCACAGCCCCCACTGGGAACCCCTAGCATTAGTGCTTCTGATGAGCAAAGGCGTAGGAATAAGAACAGTCTAGCGGGGTAGGTACCAGGTTTTGATTTCAGCTAAAGCCAGTCTGCATGTCTCTCAAAGCAGTAGTCTGTTTTGAAGACTGCTGGTTACAGGAGCGGGGGGGCTTTCTTAAAACTAGTTGGTGAGGTTTTTGACTGGTTTTTATTATATGTTTGTTCTCTCAGCTCTTACTTCTTTTGAAATTTTCTGTTTGTTTTTTTGTTTTGTTTTCCTATGTCACTTAAGCATATCAGGACTGCAGAGTTGTTTTGGAAATAGAAAATCTTCCTTTTTTTTTCCTCTTTCAGTTCTAAAGGTAGATCAGTTCAAAGTGCAGAACTTCTCATTTGCTGATCAAATTGCTAACTTGATCAAAATGGGGAAACTGATCTGCCTAATGTCAGAAGTAGTTTATTGTTGTTACTTATTTGAGATGTGAATTCAATAACCTTAACTTCTACTAGTATGAATAGTATTATAATGAAACCCAGAAGCAACAGTCACAGGGCTACCTGCTATATAAACACAGAGCAAAAAACTTTCCTGTTCATCTAAAGAATTGTCCCTCTAAAACAAATGAGCAGGTAAGTAACCAGAAATTCGTGTCTAAACCCATGCTTTTTTGTCAGTCTGTTTTATGTTGACAGTTGTTTTGTAGCTTCACTGAAGGAATTGTGATGTTAATTAACAGCTCTTTGAAGCAATTTCTTCTAAATACATCTTTACTTCTTAACTGTTTTCACTGCAACATATGATCTGTAACCCTAATGCCAGTTTTTCTGCAATTTCTGCCAGAAATGCTGTTTGGTAATGTGGATTAATAGCTATGCAGTTCCTGACTGGTTTTCAACACAGCTGGCAATTATCGCTCTCTTTCTATGGGTGTGAAATTCCCATTCTCCTCAAGAATAATGAGAGAGGCTATGCTGACCTCTTCTTCAGTAGCGTGAATCAGCTATCATGTGAAAGCCTATTTCTAAGCACAGGCATGATTTTTTGGAAATGTTTGGAGTTTTAGACTTCAGCTCAGGCAACAGCTGATACACGCTGCGCAGAGTACAGGTACTGATAATAGCCAAAAGTCTCTCTTCTTTTCTGTCATTTAGACAGCCTATTATGTAACTTCTTTGTTCCAGTCTTTGTTTAAAGAAATCCAGTAAACTAAGTCATCAAATATGTCTCCTTGTCTCCAAATCCTTCACAGATCTCCCATAAACTCTTGATGCATTCACACTGGCTCTGAAAATGCCAAATTTAATCTACCTTCAACTCTCCTGTTTATGGCTGGTTCCCTGGAACTTTGTATTTTATGTGTCCATTTTTAGGCTTGATTAGTATTTTATGAGTCAGTTGCCCATTTTGATAATAAAACCTTTGCCTTCCAGTGTCACCAGCAACAACCACCACGTACACCGTATTAAAAGCTGGGGAGCAGGGGAGGAAGGCAACAAGGCCAAGGCAGCAGTGTTAAGTCTTCTAGGCACTATAAAGGGCATAAAATCATGTTTTACCATCTGTCACTGGTAGCAAGAATAAATATTATTCAATGTTAGTCTAAGTGAATGGAATTTAATGAAAAGGATAGCAAGGCTAATCATTACATTATCAAAGAGTATAATGGGGTAGAGATACATATTAACCTGTACATAGCTGAACGCATGATTAAGTTGAGCTCAACTCTTTCTTTATCAGTCAGGTTTTAATAATTTATATTATCTTTCCCTTTTCCTATGGCCTAATACTTCATTATTTTGTTTAAAATAATAATAAGCGCATGCGCCTGGTAAGATTTAATTTGTTGATTAAGTTCGGGTTTTCATAGAGATTGACTTTCATTGTAAGTAACTTGAGAATTTAGGCGCAGAGAAAATGGATTAAAATAGAATGGTGAATAGCACTGGATGGTTACACAGAGACTTTGGCTAAATGGAAAGCTCAAAGCAATTAGTCAGCAGTAGCTGTTTCTCTCAAGTATCTGAAAGATGCTGCCTTTCATTTGTCATATAAACATGTCTATTGTATTAACTAGAGGATTCCTGAATTGTTTTACAGCAGCACCTAGAGAAGACTTGAGAAGGTGTCACCTACGGCAGTATAAACGCCTTCCTTGTCTTAAACCTCCATGGAAATACCTTGGCCCGATTTATATCAGTTTGCCTTGGAAGTTAATTGTGAGCAACCAAATCATGGTGGTGAAGGTTTGTTAATGCAAGTGTTCCCACTTTTTAAATTAATTTCTTGAGGAAGCAATCCATATTCACGCACTTTACAAGTTTTTTGGTATACGTTTATGTCTGCCCATCAGGGCCTCTGATTCTACATGAGAATGAGAGGAAATTACGCAGAACAAGGATTAAAATGAAAAGTTACTTATTCATGACTGAGGATTTCAAGTATAAAATAAAGTCTCTGGCTGTGGTAGGATTCCAGTGGTTCTCCTGAATCTCTTTTGTAGTTTTTTCAGTTTTTCTCCACAATGAACAATGTACATCCTTAGGAACTCAGAAGCTTTACCTTCTCTGTTTCTGATGACTGGGAATACCATGAGCAACAGCTGGAAGCTTCCTACCTATAACTGGCTCCTTTCTTTTGGTGTGAAAAGACAGGGAATGGTGGTAGTGTGGTAGCAGACCAGTTGCCTGGACCAGGCACCCATTTCCTTTCCCCAAAACAACCCTGAAGCATGCAGCAAGTTGAAAAAGGGGAACAAGTTTCCAGTGCCAAGCCTTCTACATAAGGTAAAAAGTCACTAAGCACCAGTAAATACTAGGCTTTTGTGGGGCTGGAGTAAAGCCTCGTGAAAGATTTCCAATAAATCTGTTGGGAAGTCTTTGCAAAAGACTTATTTTATATGATAAATGCACCAAATAGACTTGTAAACCACAGTAAGGAAAATAAATGTGTTGTGCAGTACAAGTGGTGGTCTCTTGATGTGCGTTTGTTTCAAGCATATGAACAGAGCAATATACAAGTGCCAGGCAGGGGGTGGTTATTTGCATTTTCCATGGCGGTTGAAAATAAATGATGAGATTAAAACTTAATAATAGCAGAATGGCAGGTTATGCCTTACTTGATTTTCGTTTGGTTTTGTTTGTTGTTTTTTTTTAAATAAATAAAAAATAGGCTTTGTTCTCTGCAGAGACTTGTATTGGAATCCATCTCCATTCATAATTCAAATGGGTTTTGAAGTTTTCCTCTGTGGACAGTGCCTTGTATCAAAGGGGTTTTGCAAGTAATTTGGTATGATTCAACCAAGTTAATGGTCTCTGCTCCTGTGAGGCACAACAAAACTTTAGTAAGAATTTCTCCAGAGAGCCCAGATATTTTGCTAGTTCTGAGAAACTAAGTATTTTGATTGAGGCTGTTTAGGAAATGCTCCTGTCAGCTCAAGAATCGGAGAGGGAAGGAATGACTACAACTGCAAACTTATTGTTTCTGTGTTTGGAGCAAATTTTTGGAGTCCAGCGTTGCCTAAAGGCAGATCTGGACTTCTCTCAGACTCATAGAACATTCTTTATATTAGGACATTTATTGTTATTGTCTACAAAGTTACCATCTAAAGAAGGGATTCTCCTTTCTCCTCCTATTCTGCCATTTTCAACCTGTGCCCTGGTCCCACTTCCAGCTGCAACAGAACTTTGTCCTAGTTAAGGCTTTGGCAGCCCTTTCCTGCCCAGGACAACTTTTGGAAGAGGATTGAAGCCTCTGCGCTCTCCATCAACATGGCAGCCTATAGCTGGATGATGTTGCATCATCTGGATGCACAGCATCCTTGCTACCTGAAAGTCGATGCTGAGGTTGTTGCCCAGGGCAGCATCAAGCTGAGTGCCAGGCGTCCCTTTGCCTTGTTGATCACTAGGGTTGTTAAAAAGGGCCTTTTCCATGCAAAAAATGGAAAAGAATTGAAGATTAATTTTCTCATAAGCCAATTTCCTCCATTGAACTTCAGTTTTTCCACTGTTTGTGCATGAAAATAATAGTCTTTGTTGTTATTCATGGTTTTGTTTATCCAAGAAATTATTCTGGTTTTTCTGTGGGAGTTAGTTACTGAGTGTTGGAAGATCGTCCCAAGAGGAAGCATGTCAATACATTTTGTACCAGAATTGTAAGGTGCTGCTGTAATGTACTAATAGTGAAGTTTTGGTACGATCTCGGAGACTGAGAGCTTCTTTAGGAGCTCTAAACTCAATAGAACAAAATTGGGAGGTAAACAGTTTTCTGTCGTAAGTTATCTTATAAAAGTTATCTTGCATCATGTTGACAGGAAGCTGCTACGAATTTTGCAATTTGTTGTCAAGTGCCAGTGTAGGTTTATGAATGCTCTTGAAAACATTCTACGGGGAGTTGGAGAACTACTGCACGTGAATTTTGAGTATGATTGCAAAGTATTCTTTATCTGGTGTGTTGGAGTTTTGGGAGAGGGGGGACCTCTTTTGGCAACTGGAGTCATCTTTTTGAGTCCTGCATGCATATACGTTTCATACATGCATATAAATTTTTATGTATTTAGTATATTATGATTCTGCCTTGTCTAGTTCACTAGCTATTATAAGCCAGCTATTAACAGGTTGGAAATAGGAGTATGTTTCTTTGGGAGAGATTGCGAGAACAGAAACATATGAATGAGAGCATGGTTTACTCAGTATTCCTTCTAATATGAAACTTGATTGGTCTATTATAAAACAGTTGTTATGGGATTACAGTATTATTTAAGTATATAATAGTATAATGTGAAAGGATAATAGTAAGTGCTGTAAGTATCTGGGAGAACCCGTTATAATGGAATTACCTTGCACAATTGTCGAAGTCCCCTTCTTGCCCTTTCTTGGCTGGCAGTTGTTTCCCCTAGCACTGCTCTGCAAGAAGAGCAGCAGTCCGTCAGAGGCACGGGGGAGACGCGTACGGGAGCTGGCTTCAGGCCACTGGGCAGGCAGCTGATGCCAGTATTGTCAATAAGCCCAGGAGGTCACCTGTTGGGTGTGGTGGGCAAGCATGTTCACAGCATAAAATTAATTCTTGCATACAAGATCTTTTTCCCTTTTGACCAATTACTTGGCTATAGATATAGCAAGAGCAGCATAAGAAAAATCATTGTTCTGTTCATTCTATATGGTACAATTGAGATTATCCTGGCGGTGTAATAGTCTTGAGATCTGTTTTCTCCCTTTCGTAAATCTTTCAGGTGAAAGATGAGTACAAAGCTATTTTGAATATAAGACTGAATTGTCTGAGGGTTGGAAGGGACATAATTTTCTCAAAGGTTTGGCTGCAGGATTTTAAGATCTTCTTTTACACCATCTTGTTAATTATATTCTTCCCTCACTAAGCTAAGGTAAGTACAGCTGTGATGCTTATGACCATCTTGGTGACTTTTGTTCTTCCTCAAGCAAATTACCAAGTTCAGAAAGAACCGCGATTCATACTTGCTTACAAAAAAATGGTTTTCTTAAAGCTCACAGCAGCTAATGGTAGTGTTTCCTTTCACAGCTTCCATAGACATGAACTGCCCAGAGCAGAACGAAATTTTCCCATAGACCAACTGAGCTTTAAGCAGACTTCTAGGATTATGATAATTACTGGCTTACAAGCTATATTCCTACAAGCACAGAGGACTGCCTAAGTACTATTTCTCAAAACCAAAGTAGCTCACTTTATTTTGTTTTCCGTGGGCAATAAATCAGATCATCTGAGGCTACGGAAGACTTCTGTTGCTAGTCTTTCTCCTCTAATACTGTACTGCACCTGAAAGACAGAAAAAGGTCTCTTTTTTTCCTCTTTTATTCACCTGATACGCGAGCAATTTTACTTTTGTCTCATGTTTCTCTGCTCATTCAAGAACACCCTGAAGGTGAAAGCTTTCCTTTGCTCTATTATCTCTCTCAGTATCTCCTTCTGTATTAGTTCCTTCAAAAATACAGATCATCACTATTGTTTTGTACTTACTGTGCACTAGTAAAAGTCCAGTAGAAGGGTGGAATTGTCTCCCAGCAAGCTTGCGTGACATGCCAAGGATCAAGTTAGTTAAAGACAAGATGGATCTTGCCACTTGAGAAATAAGGATTCTCAGACTGTGGGAGACTTATCCTTAAAGGTCCGCAAACTGCTTCAGAATATGCATGAGATACGCAAACCTCTCCTGGGCAGCTGAATAAGTCTACAGGAGCCTGTCTGCAGACCAACACAGAGTCACAAGCTGTAAAGCTCATTCCCAAGACAGTACCTAATTAAAGTAAGTAGTTATGTTAAGTTATTAATAGATATTTTACAGAATTTCACCCTGTGGTCTGCATGCAGCCAGTGTGTGAGAGACTTCTTGGCAGCAGGGCCAATTTTCTGCTCATGCTTAGTTTATGTATAGTGGGGAACTTGTGAAGATAGTGCAGACTCAGGAAGTTGTGCGTTAAAACTACATTATCCACTTCTGTGCTAATGAATCTGTATATATTGGAGAAACTGGAAGCTTAGCCAAGGTGGAAGGTCAGCTGGAAGGAGAATCACAGCAAAACAAAACAAAACAAATCAAAAGTCTAATTCTCTTATTGTTCAACTGCTGTTCCCTGTGATTATTTAATCTAGTTACTATTTCTGGAAATAGCTGAGTGCAATATGTTGAGGAAATATTACTGCCATACATTCCAGTGAGAAAATTCTTACGTATTTCTGGACTACGTTGTCCTATTTTACTGTTAGCATTTTGTAAAATCATGTCAAATTCCCTGTTCAGGTGAGTGTCCGTTTCTTGCCTTGCTGTTTTCCACGTGAGCTTACGTTACTCTTTTTCCATAAAACAAGGCTGTTCCTGTGCTCTGGATGAACTATCTAATATCTTGCATATTCTGAGATCACAGGGATATTACTAGGACACTAGAAAATTTTGACCAGACACCACTTGGCTGAGTGGATAGAAAATACTGCTTTTAATTCTTTAAAATCTTAAAATATTTTTTTTAAAATAAAATTTATTGTTTCAAGATAGTTAAATGTTTTGTGAGAAAAGTTTTTGAAGCTAATCATGGAAGCTAAGAATCACTGTTATCCTTATATCTGGAAACTACGTTTGGATATTAATAAAATACGCTGGGAAGCATTTTAATATAAGCAATTACACTTTACTTTCCTAAAATGCCTTCATACAGCTTCAGATGGAATATCTACTTGTCATTGCCTATCTTAAAATCTTATATGGTACTGCAGTGCATTATTAAAATAATTTACATGTTTAACTCCGAAAGGCAGTATTTTATAAATTAAAGGAGGAAGTGGTACTTGTAAAATTCTTCGGAAACATTTTCAAAATGCAGATAAACATTGACAAAGATCATGGTAAGTTGATGTTTATCATGGGTCATTTATGTTATGATCGATATAATATGCGTCAAGTTCCCAAATTTTTGCCTCTTCACTAGAAAAATGAGTCCCCTTACTCCAAGAAAAAAAGAATCTTAGAAATCCTGAAGAAAATGGCACTTGGAGGGAAAAAGCCTTGTGATGCTCTTGGTCTGGATTCTTTGTTTCATTGTGAAGTGAGAAAACAGTACAATTTCAAAGTAGAACAGATTCAGGTAATTTAATGGAAGAGCTCTACCAGCATCTAGAACAACAAAGTTTAAAAATATTTAAATAAATAAAACTAAGAGCACATGTTTTCTAAACTCTGCCCCCCCAAAAAAAAACCACCACCACTCGAAAAACAAACAAAAAACCTTCTGTGATACCTTGTTCAGATGAGAAGGTAAACAGACATTGCTCATGATTACAGACTGCTAGATGTGAAGCAAATCTCTGCATCCCAGAGTCCACAGTTGAGGAAACGGGATTCCTTTTTGGATGATGCACTCTAGGAAGAGTTGAAGCAATGAATGAGAAGCCAAGGAAAACCACAACATAATCAGCTATTCATAAAATAGGGCCTAAGGAAAAAAGACAACAACTAGAATTTTTCATATTGAGAAGACTTGGGCCTGACAGTAGTCTCCATGCAGAAGACTTCTGTGAAGAAGTAATTTACATTTTATGTCTAGAGATTATGGAGGATACTATTTTATTTTGTTCTGTAAGTGTGGCGTATAATAGTATGATATATAAATGTAATAGCCTTAGATCACAGGAGGACTTGGTTGAAACAATAGGAAAATCCAAAATAGAAAGGATGCAGCACTGGAATAGATAAGAATGTGAACTCCTCAGTTATGTTTATTGTAAGGACAAAATAGCCGTGGTAACCTATGTTGTGTTTGAGGTGTGGACGCGGCAGTCTCTGGCAGTCCCCAGTAATCTGGGGCTTGGGGAACGCTGCCGGGGCGGTGGGCTAGGGCAGCCCTGTGGTGGTGCTGCCTTGCCCTGGGAACAGAACCACCCCCAAGACAACTCAAGAGGTGATACTTTAATGACACCTCTCACTCTGTCCTATACAGTGTTAATGCGTTAAATTTGCCTAGCCATCTTGAAGATGTTAGTAATTTTAGCGTAAATCTCAACAGAATCACCCTTTGGGGAATAATTGATACGCTGCTACGTAAAGCTATCTGGCATTTATCCAAGAGAAGTATCCACATACTCTAATCAAGCATAAGTAGTTAATTCTGTCTAATGTATGAAATCTTCAAGCTGAGAAATTAAAATCAGAAGGTTGACTGATTTATATTTCGTGCACTTTGTGCTGAAAACATACTTTTGATAGCGCTACTGCTTTTTCTAACAGCACTCATGGTAAGCCTTAGGCATTTTCAAACCCAAAGCTATTTCATTTCTTTTGTGGAAGAAACGATTTGCATATTGGTGTAGGCAGAGGAAGGGTTGAGTGATCTTAGAGAAGATTCATTAAAATGTAAACATTTCATCTAATGACTAAAACTTTTTCTTTTTTTCTATTGGGAATTACAGTTTCAGAATGCTTAAAACTACTTTTGTTCAATGTGGATAGGGATTGCCCACACCAGTGGTTTTAAATTTGCTTTTCAGACTCGGTCTAAATTTACTAGACTGTATGGTAGCTTTTAGTAAAATGTATGCAGACTGACCTTGTTTGTCAGTAATATCATTAAATGTGATTTTTTTTTTTTTTTTACAATGAATTCTGATATGTGGAATGAATACAGTCATGTTATACTGTCTTAGATTTCAATTTAAAAAGCACTTGAGGATTCCTCTCACAAATCTGAACTACTTAGATATTATACAATAGAAAGAATCAATTAATGACTTCTTGCAAAAGCAACAATACAAATGGAAATGAAATTACTTTTCCATACCTCTGAAAGTCAAGGTTTAACTAATACTGGATACATTTAGAAAATGCCTCAAATTAGCTAATAATTAATTAGGATACCTCCTACTTTTTAAGCCTTACTTAAATTAAAGTTAAAATTATTGACTTTATCTTACTCTTTTAAAAATAAATAAATAAAATAGAGAAAGGGGAAGTAATTTTTTTTTAAACTCAGTTTTGCCACATTTTTTCAGGCCCTTCAAATAGATCAAAACCAAATCTGTGATTCCAAGGAAAGGTGTGGGTCTGAAGCTGATAAGATTGGTATATTGCAAAACTTTGAGCAAACCAGAAGTGGAAGGAGGATACAGTTTAGATCAGCTTTTAGATTGCGGTTTGGAACCAGGCTTGAAATAGTTCCAGTAATTCAAAGCATTACATTAGCACTTTCTGTGTAGGTACCTATGACTTGTTCCCGCATCCCTGGGGCTCTAGAGGCTGCTGCACCTCTTCTCTTGCTAGCACAGTCCCAGGGCCTTGGAAGGACCTGACAAATGGGCTTTTTATCAGCCCCCTGATGACAAGGTGCTCATTAGCTCCCTCTTGGACCCAGTATGCCAGAGGAGCAGTGTTTAGAACCTAAATGGGGTAAGTTGTGGTTTGGGTTTTTTTTATTATTTAAAAAAAGTAAAGATCTAGGTTTTCTAGCTTATCTAGCATAAAGCTTTCTATGAAAGGAAAATGTAGTAACCAATACCATTCTGTTACCTCGTGTTAATAATCATGAAAGATTCTTGCAATCTTCACATTCAAAGTGTTCTGCAATTGCAGGTTCTCAGTTCTGCTCCTGTTTAAGTCAACAGCAAAACTCCAACCGTCTTTAAAGTGACTGGGTTAGGATCCTTTAACTCTTATAGAGTAGCAGTGAAGGAGTAGAGCCGATTTGTATCCCCTGTTTACAAACATATTAATATTCTGGTTTATGGCCATAGCCTGGCTCAGTATCAGCCTTGAATTTGAACTCTGGAGTTTGTAATTCCTCATCATGTCCTCAGACGATTTGATCTAGACCTTGACATCTTCCTCACCGTAAAATGGTGAGAAAAGAAATTAGTTTTAACATGAAATTGATTTCCACAAATTTCATGAGACTGCTTCTCCTCATGATACTTTGCTAACAAGTTAACGATCCCATTTATTTCTTAATCAATACACAGCAAGGGACCCCAGTGACCTCTCAGGCCTTAAAAACATCTATAATTTTAGCCTTGAGGATACCTTAGAAGATTGGAACATGCAGTCATTTTTATTCTCTTCTGCTGAAGAGCAGGTATTTGCAGTTACAGAGGGGTTACCCATTAATGGTATATTTGGAGGCTCAAAGATTGAACGATTCAGTATATTTTTGCTGTGTCATATTTGGAGAACATATCTTACTTATGTTATGTCCTGAGTAGAAATTTGGTATTTCTGACTATTTATTAAAAAAAAAGGCACGGAAAGTGAATTTACTTGGAGCTAAGGGATTTCAGTTGTGATTTATCTGTGCAATAAAAGAATGCTGCTAGATGAAAGAAAGCTACAAAAGCTGAGATCTTCACCCCTGTTTATTGTAATGTAATTTGTAATTGGAGTTTTTGTTTGATAGCAGCTGATCCAAATGCAGTGGAAACAGTGCAGCCAGTATGAAGAAGTAATCTGCTGTTGAAACTTAACTCACTACTACACAAAGCATTTTGTATGCATTTTATAACCAGTATTAAAAAAGCCTAGTTATTCTGTAGTAGTAGATGTCACATGTGAGTCCTGGGAATTGGTTTTGGTTTAGCTTACTGCCTGTCATTAATACTTAAGCATTGTGAGAGTATCCATAAAAGTTCTAAAGTTTCATCTTTCCTTGTTCTTGTCTGCTTTGTAAGTGCTCAGGACTGCAGACAGACCCAGCCATCTGCCGCTCTCTTATATATAGCTTCTAGAAGTGAATTAAAATGGATGCTGAATTCACTCCTTAGTCTCTGTAAGAACAGTCACTCTGTAAATGTAACACTAATAGGCTTTTCGGTTAGGGCCAATTTAAAAAGCACTTACTGTCATGAATAGTCCTTTCTTTCTTGGGCCCCCACAGTAACAGAGCACTTAAGGCTTATGGCTACCTTTAAGCAATGAATGGCTCTATTGACTTCATGCACTAAAGTGCTTTACTGGATCAAGTTTATTTCAGGGGACTTCTCAGACGCACAGATAGGAGACAGACTGACATGACTATGTTTCATTAAGGCACAGTTAATATATCCAGTAGCCAGATTTTTTTTTTTATAACCTAATGAAGAGACCAGGAAAAAAGCTTACAAAAGAATGAAGATGACATAGAGGAAAAATAGGACAGTAGATGTAGTGGGGAAAAAAAAAAAGACAGGAATAAGTAAAAATAATTATGTAAATTAAAAAAAAATTGTAATTTTGAGTCTGGTATATTGATTCTGTCTCAAAGCAAACGAGAATATGGAATTAAAAAAGCACAGCTTCTATTTATAACCTGTGCAAAAAGGTTGCATATTGCAGGCATTGGCTGTCTCCAGCTTATGGATGCATGGCTCCTCCTGATTCAGATCTAGCTGGAGTAAAGAGGCTTTGTCTGCACGGATGCACGTTCTCCATGTCGTTTCCTGAAAGCTCAGGTTTTACCAGTCCATTTTGCTGAATTTTTCCCGACTGCTGCTGCTATTCAGGTGTATGTCTGTGAAATACGCTACAAGATGCGATATGCCAGCTTGCTGTTGTAGCTGCAACAGGTTTCAGAAACAACCCTTTAAGCTCACCACCCTTTCTCAGTAATGTGGTAAGAGAGGAGCAAAATCTGTTCCAGCCTCCCCCAGTTAAGTGTTTTGAAGGGGAAAAGTCCTCTTCTGACACTTGCTAATGCATGCAGGTGGTCCTCTAGTGTGTGGTATGCATATCTTCTCTGTGCAGGACTATGTGGGAGTGTGGGACTTGATTTCTCTGTTCTAGGACCTTTGAAATAAATGGATTGGCCCTGGGTGAGCTGAAGCAAATAAAGCTCATTGCTGGGCAGCTTTCACCTGGAAGGGACATCCCTGGGAAAAAAGGACATGACATGGATGACAGCCACCTACATGAGATAGGCCACCTTTTCCCCTACCTTTTTACATAATAAAATTGATTTTAGTGAGCTGTTTTTTTTTCCTACAATGAATCACATACATGTAATGCAAAATTATTTAACAAAAATAATGACCCCCAAAAAAGCACACTCTGACACCTTTTTAAGAACCAAGTGAAAATAATCTGCACTGGTAAAAGGTGCATGCATTAATGCATGAGGATGAAATGATGATTGGCAAAATTTGCAGTCTTTTATAATAAAACTAGAAGAATTAAAGAAATTCTAAGAATGCGTTGGAAATCTAATACCAAAAGCAACTATGGGTCAAAACACCCCTCACTCCCACAAAAAAAAAACCAAAAAACAACACCCCACCACCCTACTGTAGAACTGTATGACTTCAGGAAGCTCTACAGTTATTTTTTATCAAAATCAAATTATTTGACGGTTTATACAGTTTTGGGGTTGTTTCATTGTTTGGGGTTTTTTTTTGAGGGGGAGAGGGGTGCAGGGGTAGTCTTTAAGTTTTTGTTAGTGAGATAGAAAAGCTTCAACTATAATACCGTAGATCTGGCAGTTTTGAATATATATAGGACTATAGAAGTGCAGATTGTCAGACAAAAAGCCTTACTAGCAAGAAATTGACTTTCTGTAGTTAGAAATGAGTGTTCCTCTGCGGTGAACTAGAGAGATGAAATGACAGCTTTGGCAGTGCAAATGTAAAGATGCCAGAGCAATCCATTTTCTGTCTCTTTTTTTAGCTAGAGCCATGTAAGATAAGTCTCATTCTGTATTTTATTTTATGAAATTTGTCTCTAAATGTCATTGTTTAACAGGCAAGAAATTCAAATTAATGCTTTGTAGCCTATTGGTTATATCCACAGTTCCAATAGGTTATTCGTAAACGGTTTATTGCCAGTGTTAAAACTGAGAGATATAATTATTTACCTAAGTTACGTGTCGGATGTTTGTACTTAATCATGAAGTGCAGAATCCTTAAACGGTAGGTACAGTTTAAAAGCTACTCAAACTAAACTAAAACTCAAACTCTCAAACTAAAAGATAATACTAATCATCATGAATTCTTTGTTTTAAAACAATGCTTGGTGAGTGTTTTAAGTATCCAAACTTAATGACCATTCTATTAAATATCAGAAAATTCCTGAAAACTAACTGAAAAAGGAATACAGACAAACTGATCCTACTTCAAAATTGAAACAAATCTTGGTAAAATTGTTCTGTGTCACTGCCTAGCTGCAGTCCAAAGTGACAATGTCGAAGTCATTGAAGTGCTCTTCTGCAGTAGAGGAGTGTCTTCTAAGAAATGTTTCTTGAAGCCAATTGAGATCGCATAACCAATTCAGATACTGTGAGCTGTTGTTTTCCTTCCCAACGTTTTCTGGTGTCGATATGTATCCTATATGAATAGACATGGGCATACATCACCCAGGAGGCCGCAGAGAGCAATGCGGTCCACTGTGTGGCTCATGATTGCCAGTTACAATAATGCATCTGCTGCCACACCAGCAGTCATCCAAAAAAGTCAGCCTACGAGAGGGGCTTCTGTACAAGGTGCATGAAAAACTCTATTTAATGATGTGGGGTATTTTCCCAATCTTACAAGCATTTATATAAAGGGATCTAGCCAATGTACTGCAGTAGCATGTATTTCGCCTATCATCGGTGAATATTCTTTAGATCTCTTAAACAGATTTTTTTAATGTCTTTTGGGGCTATAGATTGATGAGTTAGGAGAATAAATTTGAAAAACAAGAAACCTCATAAATTCTTAAGTTTCGTGGTGAATGCGCTGCTGGTTAATTGATGAATAAATTCTGCCTGTGACTATCCTCAGATGTTACTGTGACTGATAAGAAGTTGCTCCACTTCGATCAAGAGATATCATTACCTTACAATTGGTAAGGTTATCACGCTTTTAACAAAAGCAAGATACAAACAAGCAACCTCTTTTTTTTTTCTTGGAGATGAAACTGAGTGCACTTTTGAATGCGTGCTCAGCTGTTACTTTAGTTTGAAAAAATATTACTACCATACTTTAGCACATGAAATGAGATAAAGGCATAGCGTTATCAAGGAAACAATATATGCCTTTAAGAACTCAATAGCTGTCCTATACCAATGTATAGGACTACCAGAAGTCTTTTCATTCTTAAAGCAACTCTCTAGTGATGCTTCGTAAATACTAACTTTTGACTGTCTTTGTCTGAATGTACAAGTTTTGTTCAGAATCTCTTTATTAATTGCATTATTTCTTTTAAGGCCAAAAGATTTCATGCAAGTTTGGGGACAGATGATTTAATGTATTGAACTATAAAGTAAAAAGCACATGCAAGGAGAATAGGGAGGGTCTGTGAAAAATGGGCTGCAACACTATGAACAAGGTTGCCAAAAAAATGCCTTTTAGTTGCAATCTCTTGTTTCACATGATGTTCCAGAGTCAGTGGACTCTTACTTTTTCTGATGTTAGCGGATGTTTCTGATACTTGCTTCAGATTCCAGCTTTTTTAGATTTGTAATGTTCTAAAGAGTGACCTGCTTGCACCGTCGGCTAATGGATTAGATGCCCCTATTTCCTGCATTTGCCATTCTTTTTGTTTCGTAGTTACCTTTACAGTGCTAATAATAGCAGAGGAAATACTTGCTAGGAATTGAGATTTTTAAAAAATTCTGTGTTTCAAAGGTAATAGATAAATGCATACATCAAGAAAGGAACTTTGACTTTTTTCCCCTCATGTACTTTCTTACTATGTTAGAGGGAAGGAAGGAGAAGAACTAATTTCTTGCAGCTGCGTTTCCACTGGTCTGATAAACCCTATAAGCCTGGACAAGTATTTGAGCACTACCGTGCTATTAGAAGTTAAAGCACCAGCAGGAAATCTAAAGTTATTGTGTCCTGCCTTTATAATGCAATGCCACACTTCTGATTGTTTCTCAGACGTCCTTTCCAGATTCAGGACAAAAAAACAGAAGTATTTTTAAGATACGGTGTCCGTATTAGTGCGGCAGGGGCAGATGGCCTTCACCGAGTCCTTGATGATCCTGATCTTGCCAGCAGAAAACCCGAGTGATGGGCAGGGAGAAATCCTCAGTGTGCTCCAGTAGGTCTGCGTAGTCCGGGAGTGAGGGCAAGCAGCCTGCAGGACACGTGTGAATTGCACCCACCCCTGGGGTGGGCCATGACCATTGTGGGCATCCCGAGAATGTGTGAAGTGCGCTGAGGAAGCCACATGCCCTGCAGTTTGCAGACAGCCAACAGATACCATGTGTCATTTATAAACCATTTGAGATTGCATTGGTGCTTACCTGCACCAGTTTCAAAGAAGACACTCAACCAGATTCCTGCCATTGTGTTGTGATAGACAGTATAGGGCAGAGAACCTGCCTCCCATGCTGACTTACTTTGACATCGCCGTTTCCAACCCAACCACTTTTGTATACACTTACTCAGAAACAGGTCTGAGCCAAAGTCTAGAATATACAGTAAGACAACATTTTTTTACAAAAATTGATCATAATTCAAAAACTGTACATAAATTGTTTGCATCACAAGTTATGTTAAACCACCACCATCGTTATAGTACAGGCAATTTTGTGTTGTCTACAAGCACACTTTCTAGTCAGGTATTGATTTTAAGCAACCAATCTATTATAACATTACAGTACCTCTCAAAAATAGATTTTCTGCATGTATAGCATGGATTATTAAATTACTTAGATGAATTATTTGTCATTTTCATTTTTATTTGTATTTCTAGTTTGAATTTGCACTTGTAGAACAGCATGTTTTACAAAACAAACTTTGCACAATCAGGTAATATATTTTCATTAACTTTTATCTTACCATTCTAGTTCTATGTTCCAATTAAGTATCTGAATACCTAATGTCACCAATATTAATTTTTCATGATTGCTATAATAAATCTTGATTCATAAATGAAAATAAATATGCAAAGCACTTCAATCCATATACCTCAGAAGACACAGAGATGTATTGAAAATTCTGTTGTGCTTTTTCACTATTCTGCGTGCTTCCAAATGTGAAGAACCTCATTGTTCCCTTTTGGGCTTTTTTTTTTTTTTACACACTGGAGAGAAAATCTGCCCGTTTCTGCTTGAGGGGTGTAGTTTAATTTAACATTTAATGGAAAAGCAGAGTTTATGCTGCTTCCTGCAGAGGGACAGTCAAGACTTTCAGCTGTTTAACTCCAAGAATATCAAATTCCAGCTAACACTGTGCATGAGTGTTTCTGTGCTTTCACATCGCCGTTTCCAACCCAACCACATTCGTATACACTTACTCAGAAACATGTCTGAGCCAAAGTCTAGAATATACAGGCTCTGTGGGGGAAAAAATGGAAGAACTGTACTTGTTGAGCAAGCGAAAAAAATGAGTCATAGGAAGACCTGGTAGAGATCTTCACATATGTAAAAGAAGCTGTGGATTGGAAGGAAATAAACTCTTTTCTATGTTAACTAGACATAAGAGAAGTTATAATCATAAATGGCAGTAAGGGAACTGTAGTTTAGACATAGGAAGTTCTTTCTAAGGATAATTAGACATTCTAGTATACTCCTTAACTACCCATAATCCTATAACTTTGAGAATAAAGCGAGGAGGATGGCAAGAATGATTGTGGTACTGTTGGTTCTCAGTTCCTGCAGGGAATTGGATGACTCGAGCTCTCTTCCAGTGCTTTTTACATGGCTGTTTCTACACAGATTTGCTCCAGAACTTGGGCGGGCGGGGAACCCAAACCTTAAATATTTTTTCTGTTCCTGCAACTATTTAATTTCTTCCTCATATGCTTTTCCTATCTTTAGGTGCTGGTGCCCTATACTCTCTTTTAGCCTTTTCAGCACTCACAGTGGAGCACTTCTAAAAGGAAAGAGGAAAAAGAAAAAAAGGAATTTGCTTAGCAGCTGTAATATCTGCTGCTGAGTTTTTCCTCTCATGTCTAGAAAATCCTGCTCTATAATGATAATGAAACATGGAGTGTTTTGGGATGTAGTCTTTAGGCATATCTACAACAGTGTTCGATGCAGCCATAAAAGCAGTGTTTACTTCTGCAACTGTCAATATTCAGTAGGCTCATTCCTACAGTGAAATGTACACTTACCTTTAAAAACAGGCTTCTAAGAATTAATCTGAAACAGCCAAAGTGAATTATAAAGACATTTAAAATCTAGAAAAGGTGAGAAATTGTGTTTGCTATTTTTCTTCATTTCTATATCATTTACTGGAAAGAAAGATTTTTGTTTTCTGGACACTGAATAATCCGAAGTAAAATAAAATCATTTTTCTGTGATATGGTGGAGTCCAAATATTTTCATTAAGCACTGGTGGATATGAAGGAAAGGGGAGATCATTTTGGACAGGGGGAGTGTTCTTTTTAATGTCAAAATTGTTTTTTTTTGGGGGGGGGGAAGGGGGCTTGGGGGGGGGGGGGGGGAGTTATTAGGCTGTCTGAGAAAACAGCCTAGGGTAATTGTATCTTGTACCAAAATAAAAGATAACAATCCTCAAACTCCTACTCACAGTGTACACTCATAGTGTAGTTTTCCCTGTTTCTCTCCACTTTTTAGCCTTAATTCTAGGATATGATACTGCAGACATGTGACTGTGTTTTTCATGTTACTAGTGAGCGTGTACTGTGAATTATCACAATCTAATTCTGCATGATTCTGAAGCTGTCTTGACTAACTGGCAGTTAAAATAAAACAAAGAAAAAAAAAAAACAAACAAAAAACCATAGCCTGAAATCAGTTGCCAGGGAATTAAATATGTTGTGTCCACCCCCACCTCCCCTTGGAAAGGAAGAAAGCAGCAGATGTGACAAGGATGTGAGCAAGTTCTTTTCCTTTTCTATCTGAATGGTTCGCATACTCTTTCAAGAAGCAGAAGAGGTGGGTTCACTGCCACTCTCTGCTAGTGGCTTGGCTCAAACCCACTTCAGACTTGCCACTTGCAAGAGTTTCCAAACTACCCAGGCTTTAGTGGCCTGAGATGGACCTCCTTTGATTTCTCATGCTGGGAAGCCCTTCTGTCTTGAACAAAATACTTGCACAGCCTGCTAGACAGACAGGAGAGGGCATGACTGATAGTCTAGCCTGAGGGGCAGAGCAGTAGCCCAACAGGCTTCCCTGGTGTTCTCAGCTGTCTACTGCATGCAGCAATCGGGTCGTGTAGTAACCATCTGTTCCCGTGAACCTTCAGTTAAGACGAAAGCTTAAAAGTTCTCTTCATGAGCCAGATAGAGCATCATGTACTCTGGAATATATTTTGGCTGATAGTTGATGTGCTGTCTTGGAGTAGCTGCAGATCTCCTCAAGAGACATTGAACTTCAGTTTCCCACGTTCTTGGGGAGTCTTAATGTACTGAGTACTGAGCTATGGCATAAAAGTACAGCACAGCTGTCTCCTCCATCTCCTTGTCCCATTCTTTCCTACGAGGCTTTTTAATCTGTTTTCGGAACGATGTTTTGTAAAGAATTTACTTCCCTGTGATATATTTTGTCTGGTGTAAAATATCAATGAGACAAAGACAAGAGCTCCAAATATGCCAATAGGCGCTTTGCACGTGTTCAGATTTTGCTTGCTTGTAGCATCTGATTTGCCTAAGCATGTACGTAGATGAATGTAAGTGAGACTTATAGGTTTGTATGTGACAGTGTACGTAATGATTTTAAAACATATTTCACAGGTTTTTTTTTTTTACTTTTATTAAATGATTGCTCCCAGCAGGGAGCTGAGCCATAGAGATGATTTCGCCTTGCACCCAAGCCCTGTTCTATTTAATTTTACAGTTTCAAAAAGATTTCAGAGTACTCGCAACTCAATCTTCTGGCGTTTACCTAAATTGTTGCTAATTCATGTTCATTTCTCTGCCATTATGTCAGCCACTTACAGAGCATATTTTAGAGTTAAAAAAAAAAATTTTTAAAGAATCACATTTTGTATTTTCTTAAATTGTTATTAAATCACTTAATTTTGCCATTGTTATTCGAGCTACTTACATTTGAAAAGTAGTGGAATGTATTTCCTTTGTTTTTAGGGTATAATCAAGATTTTGAATTATACTTTTGGGGAAGTCATCTTGCTTTCTTTTTTATCCTTTTGCCTGCTAAGCTATTTCACTTTAACAACGGGTGTTAAAATCTCTTCAGTTTGACATCTGAATATATAGCAAAGAACACATCCTTAGGGAAGTGGCCTTTGGGCTCTCAAAAAGGAAAGAAAAGGTACAGGAGAAGTTATTCCTTTTTCTGTCCTTGTACCCTGCACTTTGACAGTTCCAAGCTTCATTTTCACTGTTTAAAAGCATATGTTTGATCATGTGATAAATACTCATATTATCTATCCCCTTCTAAAATCCTAGTGAATACAAAGCACCGTAACTTGTAGTTACTATAAGAGTAGATAGAGAAGCACAGATTTAATAGTCTCTTTCATAGTTACAGCTACAGGGAGTTAGTCTGCACTAGAGTTTCCTTAGCTTGTATTTCCATCTCCACTAGCCTCCTGCTGTAAGATCTGAAAATACAAACATTTACATCTCCAGTGCCCATGTTTTCCTCCTTGTAAAGCAGGGATGATAAACTTCCCTGCCATCAGGAAACCCTGTATGTTGAAAGTCTTCAAAACCAAAGTTACATGTTAAGAGGTGTTACATTTGAAACGATACTGTTTTTTTTTTTTTAAATCTTCTCTCGTGTCAAACAATAAAGAGAGAAATGTGTAAAACCACAACACATAAATTCATCGCTTGATAGATATTTTGGAAATGTTTTCCGTTAACTCCTGTCATCATCCTTTCTTTGTCACAGAACAGAGAGGCAGCCACAAGAATAAATCAGTTAGTGAAAATGTTATAGTGAAGTATAGTCGTCTGCATTCTTCTACTGCTCTAACTTTTTTCTTCTCCTTTTCTTTTTCACAAAATGAAGGCAAGTTAAAAAAAAAAAAAGCCATAAGGAAAAGGGTCAGGTTAATGCTTTCCTAGCAAATTTTAACCAAGTTTGAGTGGCAGAGAGGTACCCTCTGAGAAGATGTCTTCTGCGTAGTTCAGGAATATTGCTATCTCCTGTAGCATTCTCCTCCTGATAGGATGTAGTGTAGAAAGACAAAAGCAGAAACCTATCCATGTATTGGCACTTTTGGAAATCTAGTCATAGATTTTTTTGCTCTTTATGCTTGGTTTCTGACACTGCTGTGAATGGTGATGGAGAAAGACTGCTTTGAACACTGTTACAAAGAAGACAACTGCAATTTTTCTCAAGAAAAAGAAAAAGAAAGAAAGAAAGAAAGAAAAAAGGCCTGAAGGTCTGCAGGAGATGATTTGCTGACCTGTGCAGTTCTGTGTCTCTCTGAAGCACCTTTCCCAGGTACATCCAGCAGATGTTCTGAAACGTTATCAGTTACAAACCACACGGTATGTCATTAGGGGCTTTATTTTTTTGTTTCCCACACAACTTCATCAAGGCTTGCTTGTAAACAGAACGTCCTTATCCAAAAGTATGTTTAGTTTTATGAAACTCTGATTTTTAGCAAGAGGTATTAAGGGTAATGGGGAAAAGCTAAAGGAATAGACACAAGCATTGTTAACTTTAATGCCGTGGTTGTATGACAATATTGTGAGGAAATGCGATAAAATCTAAAAAAGCAGTGATAGATGACTGCTCGTTTTATCAGCAGTTTTAACTGTCGCTTGCAAACTGGCTTTACTTCCTGAATTTGAGGTGTACTAGCTATACTAACTGTAATGTGCTGCTATGCTGATAATGATGGTGCTTTCTATCTAAAAATTACTATAAAAGGGAAAGAAATTGTCTTGGATTTACAATAATATTTCCAAATTTAATTACGGTATCTCATACTATAGATAACCATATATCCCATGTGATACAATTGTAAGTCAGAGGACAAAGGCTTCTTCCCCATTTTCCCCGCTTAGAGGAGGGAGACATTATACTGAGAGTACGGAGGATTTAGCTGACAGGGAAGACTGACTAGGAAAAAATCACAAATACTGTGTCGCTGTGATATAAGAGCACAGGGCACATGCTGTGGCAAGGGCTGTGGGACGGAGGCATTTGACCCGGGAGCTGCGCTGTCAGCTGCAGCAGGAGAGCGGCTCAACCCTCCTGCTTTCAGTCCTTGCACGAGGGCTCCCCCAGCAATAGAAATGCCTCCCCATCGTTCTGCCTAGAAATTTGGGAGCTGAAGTGTATTTTTAAAACATTAACCTTCTACGGACACTGAGCAGTAGCCAACCAGCCAGTCTTCCAGGATCTTACTTGATAGACACTCAGGAAAATGCCACTGCTTAAGGTTTTTAAGAAGAAAATGTGCAGTGTTTTTTGAGGGATTCTCTTAGGCATTCTCAGCACTGGCTCCATGAAAACCAAGTATCTTATAATAGGCCAAGTAAAAATGGCTTGTCAGAGCTTCTCAAACGTAATGTTACTTTATGCCGAATATATTGGTCAGTTCATGAAAGGAATCTTATAGGAGATAATTAGTAAGTAAGTTGTCCTGATGAGTTTTGTCCAAAGTAAATAGTCTTCGATATATCACAAGAAGGTCTATGCGGACAAAGTGTCAGTCTGTATCAAATTACTTTCACCAAACAGCTCCCAGTCAGTGTAAAGAAGTTTGTTTGATTTTTGTCTGCTAGCTTGATGACATTAAATGTAACCAGCAAGTATGGTATCCTGTAGATCCTGAATTTGCAGGATAAAATACTCTTGAGATGTCTCGTGGTTTCAGGTTTGAAGTCAGTATCTAGACAGATCCCATCAGGTTGAGCCTGAGGAGATGGAGATACTAATCTGTAAAAGAACTTGTATTATATGGAAGATTCCCTTTACTGGGAGTGATACTTATTTCCTTCAGAAGAGAATTCCCCAGTCTTCTTTTTCTGTGTGTGCAAAAACCTAAAATCAGTTGATTTAAGCTCTCGAAGAAAAGAAAAAAAAATCAGAATGTGAAAAAATTAAAATTCCAAAGCAGCTGTGTACCGTTCATATGTTTCTATTTTAATTGAGAATATACAATGTGAGTAGCTTTGATGGATGTTTCTTCATTCTCAATTACTAAAAATATCAGAGGTAGAGTTTGTTGCTATAATTACCCAAATGCTGATAATTTAGATGCAGTTTTGCCTCCAAAAAACCAGGGAAGAGTCTCCCTCTTTCCCCCATTTTACTTCAGCAGAGTCTACATTGTAGAAAGGGGTATATTAATTGAAAATATCCATCTTGAATGCTGGAATTGGTATAGCAAATACTTAGGTAACTGGTACAGAACAGTGCGCCTTTAACGCTGTTCTACAAATGCTAAAAGAGTCCCTACAGACAGCTGATGATTAATAAAGTATTTAATTTATTTTTCTTCACTGTTTCTGTAAACATGTATTGATTGAAGTACTAAATGCTATTGGATTGAATACCTTCAGAGATGGTCTTTTATTCTGGATGTGATACAAGGATTTTAGAAAAGTCAGTTGTCTGAAAACAAATGAGCAGTGAGGTCTTGTCTTTTACATTGAAACGTTCCCTTTGCCAATGGAGGAGACACCATGTACTTTTTATTTATCACAGATCTGTAACATCTGTTGATATTTTCTTTACATTGTTCTGCTGTTGTCTGTAATGTGGCATGGATTTGCTCTGGCATCATGTTACTGAGTACTAGGTTGAATATTAATTTCTTTGCTGTGATGTGTGAATGCAAAATGGTATTTTGGAAACACCTTTAAATACACACAAACTCCAGGCAACTGTCCTGGCTTCTCACGATTTTAGCATAATATCCAATGTGGTCCATGAGCCCATTCATCATTACAGTCCCATATGGTAATAATTCTGCTTTGCCCTGGGCTACTGTATTTCCCGTTCTGATCTCTGAGTGAATGCAAATGGCAGTACAGGATGTAGCCAAATATGTTACTTGGGCTGCATTCCAGCTTTTTTCCGTCTACCGAGAGCCTGTTGCCAGGTTATTTAGTTTCTAGCACTACTATCTGTGGGAGGTTTAAGGCAAAGGTAGCTTAATATGTTTCCTGTAGTTAAGAAATGCTGGAAGTCAGTGATGTCAAGATTTTGGTCCATAGTGCAGCAAGTTTCAGTAGGCATAGATGTGATGTAATTCATGCTTGTGGTTAGAGAAGCGGAAGGTGTATCCAGTTAGGTGATCCGACTTCTCTTTGTTCTGGGAGCGTTGTGCATGTAGCAACTCCAGCCTGATCCATAAAAGGAATGTGAATGAAAATTTCCCAGGAATGCTTTGTGCCAAATGGGGACAGAAGTATGACAAAGCGCGAAAGTGCAACTGGTGCTGACAGGGAACATCTTGAAACACCAGCAGCTGTGCATTAAACCCTGGCGTGTCAGCAACTGCGCAGGAAACGTTTATGGTCGCTGTAGGTTAAATCTGACAGAAGAGTGTAGCTCCTGTCACGGATGTTTTTATATGTTTCCAGCCCCAAGCAAACAGGCAGTAATGTGTGCGTTGTAGCTGTATCAATTGGGCTGTGCACAGCACAGAAAATTCTTCTTGAGAATGAATAGCTAAAAAAAGACCTTAAGTCAAACTTCTTTTAAAAAACAGTTTTTTTTGGAGTCGTCGTCTTGTTGTCTTTCCTAAAATTGGATGATGCTTTGAAAAGAGCTTGGTAAATAACGAGAAACTGATTCATCTGGGGATAATTTTAGCCACAGTCCTAATTCAGATTTTCTGTCAAAAACTTGCAAAGAGCAGCTACGTAGAAAGGTGCTAGAAAGCTCCTCCTAGCTTGAATTCATTATCTTCAAAAGTACCGGGTGCATCACATCTTCAAAGCCTCATATATTTTATTTCCAAAGAGTGTCTCAATTTTTTCAGACAGCAGCTGTTACTGCGCACATCTGCAACTTGATGTGAAGCTGTGGTAAATGTAAATCATTACAATATTGTCTATAGACAAGCAACTGTGGTACTGAAAAGTTAATGACAAACAAACTAAATGCATTCTAATCATTAATAGTATTAATTTTCATTTCCTTAGGAGTTTTTTCAAAGCCTCTTAAATTATGCTCTGGTTGAAAATGTTATGGCTCAGGGTGGGTGGGGGAACAGAAAAACAGCACCACCCTCCCACACACACTAAACCAAAGTTTGCAAACGTGAATACAGTACTCAGTTCTTCTTATATAACTAGATTTTCAAGTGGTGAATGGAAATACCGCCTGCATAAATCTTTAGGTTTTGCAGGGCACCTTAATTTGGGAATGTAAAAGTTGTCTGTATACAAAATCTTAGTGCCTTGCTAGAGTTTCCAGGCAGTGGTAGATTCAGCCAGTTTTTCTCTTTAGTCTTTGGCACCAGCTGGTGCCAGATGCCTGAATCATTCAAAACAATGTAATCGGCTAACATTTATAATGTGAAATCTTAGCAGTCATAAAGAGGTATATAGTTCCTGCTACTTTGCCTGTCAAAAGATGAAGAGATTGTGGTGGAGCCAGGGGGGAGCAAAGTAGTAAGTCCTTCACCTTCGCATCCTTCAAATTAAGAGAGTGCCATGGAGTGCCTGAGCAAGCACCGGAGGGGAACAGCTGCACTCCATACGTGTCCTTGTGCGTAATGTATACCTTATCCATACAGTGTATCACAGAAGTGATGTCACTCTTACATCACAAAATATTTGTGAAAATTAAAAATATTTACTACTCATAGGATAGTGTACCAATAGGCATTTCAAAGGGTCATTCAACTTTAGCTTGAGTTGATGGTCTAAATGTCACCATTTGTTTGTGGAATTTTTTTTTTTTTCAGCAGGCAAACCTTTTCAGTGTCTCAGCAGTTTAACACATGTTAATTTTTTTTTCTGAAGCCTTCTGATAATAATCATGACCAGATGACTTTACAGTCTCAGCTTTTTGGAAAATTGTGAATTTTTAACCATAAATGTTCAAGTATGGAAGAATGTTCAGTTGGAAAAATGGGTGATGCAAAGCTGAGTTACGTGGATATGATATGCCATTTTCACCTTTTCTGGTGCTGTTCTGTTTCATCTAGCTTTCTCACAAATCTTCATTGGAACTGAGAGTGTGATAAAAGTAACAGCTTCTATCTCAGCAGTAAAACAGCAGATTTGTATGATAGTTACACCTCAGCTTCTCGTTGCAAAGGAGGAAAAAGCAGTAATTTTGGTGCATGTAGAGTGAACAAGCTAGATGTCCTTTGAAGAACTACAGACCTTTACTTTGTTTGTATTAACAGGAGGATCAGGAAGATGCTCTTGAATGCAAATGTCATGAGACCCAGTTACTGCTGCCCTTTGACTTGGTGACAAACATAATTCTTGTTTCTGGCGGAAACTGGGGATTGTAGAAGTTGGTTGTAGTGTGTGACAGTTTAGTAAAGGTAACTCAGATATTACTAAGTGAGCTAGCCAGGGTACGGAAAGCAGGATGGGGTACGCCAGACTGAAATGTCTCGACCACAGCTAGGTCGAGAAGTACTGCCTCACACCTCATTTCTCTGCACAGCACAGTGCAGAGATTCCCCAAGGCACCTCTTGCCTTTATCTTCTCTTCTCTCGATCCCAAACCTAATGGACTAATGCTCTAACCTGGCTATAAAGCCCACAATAGTTTCACTGTCTCTCGAAAATGAAACTTTCTCTGTAACAGATAAACAACCACTGCTCTGTTCATACCCATATAAAATATTTTCCAAGGCTCTCACCTGTCTGCACAGAAACAAACATAAGTAACTTTTTCAGCTACCTCAACTACCCAATGCCCTGAGATAGACGAAAGTGGGCCAGGAATTTTGGCTGTTCATTTGTGCGCATGGTCAGGAATAATACTGAAATCTCACACCAGTGTTCACGTCAAATAAGATATTTACAAATAATTTTCTCTTCATTGGTTTAACTTTCGCAAGTTGAGTTTTATGATACAGCCTTTATAAGGTAATATAAAGAGCGATTATGTCAATGTCATTTTTGATCAGCTTGTCATTGAAGTATCCACCTTAAATATGCATGGTGTCTCTGGCAACTCTGCACAGGCTACTGTCGGACTCTCTGCCTTAGACTCATTGTCGCCAGGCATTATAGAAGTGACGAGCTTAGTCAAAATGTGCTATACAAGTGGTTATCTCAATTTTCTGGTTCAGCAAATAACATTGCTCTGGAGGTTTTGTGGTGATGGTTTACTGTAATATGATATAAAGTGTAATGGTGTGGAGAGTATTGGTGAGCAGCTAAAGGTCAAACTCATGGAGCTGTTTGAACTAATTCAGGAGTAGTATTCTGAGGTTGTAGTAACACCCATTTATACATCCAGTGCTAAATATAAATGCCATTATTCAGTCTGAAATAGGGACATGGAGCATTAGCATGCAGAGTATGAAGTGCTATGTATCCCTGGTAGTCGTAAACAGTTTCTTCTCATTGGCCCAACAGGTAATATTTCAAAGGTTTTGAGACTTTACTGTAGCACTCTTGGTGACTTTCATGGACATTGAGATTGATAAAGCTTCAGTATTTTGGGATGAAGTAGAAATATGGGAGTTGTCTTCCCTTACAAGAGGGAAGACTGTTTTGTGACAGACCCTAGTTTTCTGAAGCTTTCTGGTACTAGACAGTATGGAAAGACGTAACTAGAACTGTCTTACCCCAAATAACTAAACTACATATTAGAAGGTAATAAGCATACAGATACGAAATTAAAAACAAACAAAAAACCCCACACAATGCCTAGTGACAAGAGAAATGGGAATGGCAAAACAGTGGAACAGTAATGCAATGAATCTTGGATATTTCACACATTTCTCTGAGAGCTCTTTACAAATGACTCTGTTTTGAGATGCATTTCACCTCAGCTGAGCAAAAAGTAAGGCTTTTCTTAAGCCACTTCGACATTGGAAGCACCTGCCTGTGTGCTTAATACTTGACTTGAAGTGTTGCTTTTGTTGACATTATGCCCAGACAATCCTGGAGTAATTCTACAAGTTTCCATTAAGCTTTCTTGGTATTTCCCCTTATTCCCAAGGCTCGCTCTCTCCCTTTCTAATTACTGTTTCTGCTCTGTTTTCTGACTCCCTTTTTATTCCCCTCCTGGTTCCCTAGGGAGATTAGCTTCATGGTAGTTAAATGATTCATAGAAATAGCTAAGAATCAAAGATAGCAGGTCTGGGAGCCTAACACAGTAGGCTGAACGACTGGGTTGCTTTCAGCTTTCATCTTGCTATGCCATAGCTATCTGCCAGTTTAGTGTTCACAGCTTGGGTGTTCCCCTGTTACTATCAGATGGCAAGAGAGTTACTCTGAATGGTAAAAGGGAGGACCATAGGCAAACCAATGTTTGTATTGAATGGATGAACACTATGAATTATTAAGGAACAAGCAAACAAGAATGCCTCCAGTAAGGCTACTTTTACCGAAATGGAAGTGATGTTTAGTTTTAAGAATAGAAAGCCAATTTGAAGTGTGAAGTGTTGATACTGACTTGAGCTTACAGTTCAGACACAAACAATAGAAAGTAATTTTGCATAGCATGATGGTGTTTTTTTGTTTGGCTGGGAAATACAGTCAATTCATTTATATTCATCAAAAGAAGCTTTTTGCAGTGCACTCTCTTATCATGAGCCTCAAAGTCCAAATTACATATAATCCTTCTACGATGTCTTCATAAATATGAAAAAGAAAAAGGCATACTATTCTCTTTGTTTCTTTTTACCTGTGAAGATGCCAGTTCCAGCGACAGGAAAGAATTAGATTGTGTACTGAAGGGAAGAGATGATGAAGAAGGTTAGATAAAGCATCCTAAGATTTCAATGGGTCTCCCCAAAATTGAACAACCCATTAAAAAAAAAAAATTCAATCTAATTAATGATTATCTTCTTCTATCTCCCATCTTCTTGAAATACTGTTGGACAAGGATTCCAAATCCCTCATTCCTCCTGTATTCCTTCGTCGTGGTAGCCCATATACTACTGTAATGCAGCTTAGAGGATTTGGGGTTCAGGGATGCTTATCTAAACGGGGAACTGTATCAGGTCTTTGAAAACTAAATTAATTTGATGAGGAAGAACAAAGGGGAAGAGGAAGTTTAAAAAGAAGATACAGATTAAAAAAAAAAAAACATTCATACACAGATCTGTCTCTCAAGTGATGTTAAGATCACCCTCAAAGTCTTTCCATGAGCCTGAAGGTCTCAAAATGGTGTAAGGACCGAATGTATTAATTCTCTGTTATAGTTTCAAAAGACACGTGTCTACCAGCTTTTATTTTTGAATAGGGTCAGTCTGCCTGCATAGTACTGTTGGGGCTTTTTTGCCCCAATATCTGATGTTTGAAGAGGATAATAATAATTTATAAATTCAACTTAGAGTATGCTCATCACTGGCTTATTCTAGGCATTTTATGGCTCTAGAAGGTGTCAGTTGCAAGTCTTTGCATGTAATAATGCTGTGAGGGTTTGTAGCACACACAAAAGAAATAGTGATAGGTACCATACTTTCACTGTTATGCATTTAAAAGTTATGAATTTGAGTAGATGCATGCACTGTTTATATATAGCCATTTAAATTCATTTTAATTTTACTAAATAAGCTGTTTTTTTCTAATAAAATGTTTCCCTACATGCATGAATACATGAATTGATTTATAAAAATAATCTAACGTACCCTGGAAATATTTACTGAAAACTGTGGATTTGTATATGTGTTGGGAGTAATTAATGAGATCAGGAGAGTTCTTCAAATGGTTTCAGGGAAGAATAAAAGTTTCAGCAAAAAAAAAACGCAACCCAGCAGGTCCTGTGGGGTTTCTGAAGCATGGGCAGGATTTATTAATCAGAATGAAAAATAGTTGCCCCTTACCTTCCCAAAACGGTGAATGATCTTGGCAGTCATGATTAGAGCATGACTTGGGGGAGTTAGGGAAGCTGTGAAGTTATGTGCAGCTTCTGATTTAGGCAGAGCAGAGTCTTTTCTTCTACTTTCCAGGTCTCTGACTATCAAATCTATTGTTCTGAAGTGAGTCTGTTTTTAGGGGAAAGTGGTTTCTTTTGCAGTAGAAGTTTTAATCTTTTTTTAAAATTTTATTTTATTGCAAGATGAATAAGAGCAATATTTCCTCAGAAATTTTGATGGGAAAAGATTACTTCACACCTAGCATAATGCAAGGTTTAACAGAGTTTTAACGCTGTGACACACTGAAGCATTAGTTAAAACATGGAGAGTTGTCATGCATTGCTTGCTCATACAAGCTTGCATTTGGTAACACCAGCTGAGCACAAAAAGAAGTGCACAGGAGAAAGCTACAAGGTCCTAGGCAAGACAATGGTCAGCTTTTTTGATTTCCAACTATAACAACTTTATTCTGCTCTTGTTAGTATTACTTTGATAATAAATAAACTCTAACTGTCCTGTATAATGCTGTTCCCTGAAATGTCTATTGCATTATACACATGCACATACAGAAAAGTCTCCCAGAAAATTTAATGTTGAGATACCCATCTGGAAAGCTGCCCAGAGGAAAAGGACCTGGGGGTGCTGGTCGACAGCCGGCTGAACATGAGCCGGCAGTGTGCTCAGGTGGCCAAGAAGGCCAGCGGCATCCTGGCCTGTATCAGAAATAGTGTGGCCAGCAGGGCTAGGGAAGTGATCGTGCCCCTGTACTCGGCACTGGTGAGGCCGCACCTCGAATACTGTGTTCAGTTTTGGGCCCCTCACTACAAGAAGGACACGGAGGTGCTGGGGTGTGTCCAGAGGAGGGCAACGAAGCTGGTGAAGGGCCTGGAGCACAAGCCTTATGAGGAGCGGCTGAGGGAACTGCGGTTGTTTAGTCTGGAGAAGAGGAGGCTGAGGGGAGACCTCATCGTGCTCTACAACTACCTGAAAGGAGGTTGTAGCGAGGTGGGTGTTGGTCTCTTCTGCCAAGTAACCAGCGATAGGACAAGAGGAAATGGCCTCAAGTTGCGCCAAGGGAGGTTTAGATTGAACATTAGAAAAAATTTCTTTACTGAAAGAGTGGTCAGGCCTTGGAACAGGCTGCCCAGGGAAGTGGTTGAGTCACCATCCCTGGAGGTATTTAAAAGACGTGTAGATGAGGCCCTTAGGGACATGGTGTAGTGGGCATGGTGGTGTTGGGTTGACGGTTGGACACGATGATCTTAGAGGTCTTTTCCAACCTGTATGATTCTATGATTCTATGATTCTATGATCAGAAAAAGGGAGTTGAGCCCCCCTTGGTAGTAATTTAAATATAGGCTTTTTTTATATTACAAAGCTATGCTCTTCATAGTCCTGATCCCTCTGTTATAGAGGCTGAGGGATTGATTGCTGTACATGACGGCTTCCTTCTGGAGCACTTGCTTGTCCGTCCTTCTAAAGGAAACAGCGTGTGTGAAGGGAGAGGAGGGCTTCAAGTACACATCCTGCATTTGGATCCAAAATGCTCCTCCTAATTAACTCATATTTCAACATTGCTGTATAGCTGACTGTAATTTTGTGTGTTTCTTGGTGACAAATTGTGGATTTGAAGCCAAAGCCTGTATCACTCAGGGTCCCTCAAGGGTCCGTACTGGGACCAATACTATTTAATATCTACATCAATGGCATAGACAGTGGGATTGAGTGCACCCTCAGCAGGTTTGCAGATGACACCGATCTGAGTGATGCACTTGATAGCTTGACATAAGGGATGCCATCCAGGGGGATCTTGACAGGCTTGAGGAGTGAACCCATGCAAACCTCATGAAGTTCAACAAGGCCAAGTGCAAGGTCCTGCATCTGGGTCAGGGCAACCCTTGGTATCAATACAGGCTGGGGAATGAAGGGATTGAGAGCAGCCCTGCAGAGAAGGACTTGGGGGTACTGGTGTATGGAATATTGGATATGAGCTGGCAACGTGTGCTTGCAGCCCAGAAAGCCAATTGTATCCTGGGCTGTCTAAAAAGAAGCGTGGCCAGCAGGTTGAGGGGGGTGGTTCTGCCCCTCTACTCTGCTCTGGTGAGACCCCACCTGGAGTACTGCATCCAGCTTTGGAGTCCCCAGTACAGGAAAGACATGGACCTGTGGGATCGGGTCCAGAGGAGGGCCATGAAAATGATTAGAGAGCTGGAACACCTCTCCTATGAAGAAAGGCTGAGAGAGTTGGGGTTGCTCAGCCTGAAGAAGAGAAGGCTCTGAGGACACCATATTGTGGCCTTTCAGTACTTAAAGGGGGCTTGTAAGAAAGACAAAGAGAGACTTTTTTACCAGGACCTGTAGTGACAGGACAAGGGGCAACTATTTTAAACTGGAAGAAGAAAGATTTACATTGGACAAAAGGAAGAAATTTTTTACGATGAGGGTGGTGAGACACTGGACAAGGTTGCCCAGAGAAGTTGTGGATGCCCTATCCCCGGAAGTGTTCAAGGTCAGGTTGGACAAGGCTTTGAACAACCTGATCTAGTGAAAGATGTCCCTGCCCATGGCAGGGTGGTTGGACAAGATGATCTTTAAAGGTCCCTTCCAACCCAAACCATTGTATAATTGTATGATTCTATGATTTTCATTAAACAATGATGCTGCATGGAGGTATTTCTATAGATTATATTATTGGTTTAAGGTGGCTTGCAGATAAGTCTTTAGGAATAACGATAGGAGGCTTGAACTCTTCCCTAGGTATCTAGCAAAAGAACAGCAGATTAGGTCACAACACAGTTGGGATGATGCCTTTTTTTGGTCTTGGAACAAATAAGCAGATCTTTTTGAGAGTAGGAAATTGAAATAGGACTAATACTCAAACGTCCTTGGAGGTACTCCTTTGGAATAAATTTCACCATTCTCTTCTAAATATTAGAAGACATCACATCTTTGCTTTGCCTTCACTTTTCCTTTCTGTTTTCACTGTGCAGAACTGTATGAGCTCAGAAAGACTCTTCTCAGTTGCCAGCTTCCTCCCCCAAACACATGTTACAGTGCCAGGTTTAATCTAGTCCTGCATGTTTGAAGAAGCTGCTAAAGATGATGAATCTTCTCTCACATCACTGTAAGCAGGCAATAAACATGTTGAAATCAATGAAGCATAAAAGTGGTAAGAGAGCAAAAACTGGTCTAAGAATGAAAAAGCAGTCATCTCTGCCCAGAATCTTCTACTTTAGTAATTTTGAAGAAAATTAGTCTATGTTTTGAAGTGTTACTGGTAATACCTACCTTGAGCAGAAACGATGGGGCAGATGGAACTGATGCAATGGCTTTATTTTGTACTTTATTATATCAAGATTATTTTGACACAAGGTTTTTTTGCCTTGTATTCCACATCTTCAGCTGGAAGAGGCAAGTGGTGGTATTTACAAGATCATTGTTTATATGCACCTGCTTGCAAGTATGGATGGAGGACTAATTCTCAGCGACTCTTGACAAAATCATTCCGCCTTCTATTCTGTTGGTAAAATGCTACTGAGACAAAATAAATAAACTTTAAGGTTCTTAAAGAGCTTTAAAGGTAGGGAGCAAGAAAGATAAAATTAATTTAAAGTCAGAAAGAATAAGATAAAAGCAAAGAACTAGAAATAGTAGAAAGAAAGATGAAGGTAAAAAAAAAAAGAAAAAGAATTAATGTAAAGGTAGGAGTCAAAATTACATAAAGCACAGTCAGCTGGGGGTGGAAGTGAGAATAATCCACGTAACAATTAGCAGAGTATACTGGTTTACTCCAACAAAGTCCCAGACTAGTGTATAGACTGCAAATAGAGTTTTTTGTTTGTTGCTTGTTTGCTTCAAATTTTCTTTTCTTACCCTAAGACCTCATTCTTCAGGTAGCCCCTTGACATGAAAAGGACCATTTATGGAAGTTTGATTTTATTCAGCATGAGTAAAACTGGCAGATTCTGACCCTTGTAAGTTTTTAACTGTATGTTCTCTGTTATACATTAATTGTAACTAATACTGAGGAGAGTCTTAAATGAATGAGGCTCAATGAATCAAAATTATTTACACTGTTTTAAGGATATACAAAACTAAAGCAGGGACAGTCTTTTAACTATGATTTATGGTTACTATTACTAGATCACATGATTTATACTAGCCTAGAACACATGATGTAGCAAACGCAGTGATTAAGATGCACAAGAATAGGATAACTTTGGGACTGGAAATACATAAGATAATGCTATAGAAACATACTTTTGTTTCATTGATGGTCCTAAGTAGTATTAAAAATTGTTGATATTTAATCATAGAAGTCTAGGAAATTGGGATGGGAACCCATTTTTTATGAGTATAAAGACAGTAAAAAAAAAAAATTTGTTTGAATTTTGCTATTTGGCTAATCATCATTCCAAGTTTGATTTGGCAAAAAAAAAATTCATTAAGCCCCAGTGTATAATGTTGCATTTGCCAGGTACTCCAAAGCACAGGTAGCATGAAAGAAAATACACCAGCAGATTCGGTAGCAACTCTAAACATCCTGCTGTTGCCAGTGACCAAGGATTAGTTTGCCAGTAGCTTATCCCTGAAAGTAGATTGTGTGGATTGAGGAAACAAATTTATCTTGTCCAATTTTCTTGAAGGAAGAAAATATAACAGGAGAACTGTGTATGAAGGGAGGTTACAGATCAATGACCGCTAAGAGATGCCTGAAAAAAAGTGAAGGTTCAGAAGTGATTGAACACCTTGGGGATCATAAAAGTTAGCAAACAGATGATTGGGCATCAGGTTTTCCAGTGAGCTTCTTAGGTAGAATCTCAAATCACCTGGAGTGAGAGAGAAGAATGTTTCTCCCATCCTTTCTTTACCCATCTCCCATCTTCAGCATCGTTGCTGGTGAACAGAAACTCCTTGATTCTGTCCCATAAAAGTACATGTCAGGAACTACCCTTAACATGAAAATGAATCACGGGACCTTTCTTTTAGTTTACAGCATATGTAAATTCTCTTCTGGTACACTTTCCAGCCACTTGCATATACCCGAAGGCTGACCCTGCCTATTGCCGTATGCTTGGGTGAGATGAAGATGAATAGTGGAAGTAGTTCAACTGCCTAAGGAACACATCTCTATTATTCCTGCTTCTTTTTGACTACCCTCCAGAAATCAGACCTTCTCCAAGCAGTGTCTCAGGGAATAAACAGATTGCTGAATTTTGATGTACACTCGCAAGCATTTGGCAAGATCCATCCCGTCCAAAAGAGGATCACATTGTGTAAATATCAGCCCTGCACAACCGCAGCTCAGTCTCCTAAGGGTAGGCTTGCTTTTTGTGAACTGATGGACTCAGATGAATAATTTCTAGATTATTTTAAATGGTTCTAAGGTGTAGCTATTGATAAGATGATGAGTAAAAGTACACACTTTGAGGCAGCACTGAGATTTCCTGAGAGTACATTGTTTTTTAATCCATTCCTACTACTATCTGAATGCAAACTGGCATTTCTCCCTTGCAGATACACTTTGAACCTCCTGATTCCCTCATTTTAAGTGCAAAGAATAATTTCCAATTGAAGCATGCTTATGCAACACTGAGTATCTTATAAGGACTTTCTAATTGAGGAAAACTTGTACATCAGTATGAAGTAGAAGTTTCCCATTTATGTGTTCGACTCACAGTCCTACGAGATAACTACGCATTATTACTGATAGTTGGCCAACTGGTTGTGTAAGGCTCAAAGAAGTTTAGTGATTTGCTTACTTTCTAAAAAAACCCACCAAACAAAACAAAACAAAAAAACCCAAAAATCCCAAAACAACCCTTAATTTTATCTATGCCCATAAGCAAATCAGTAATTTGAGCTTCCAGGCGAAATTTGTATAGCTCTTCCTTTTGCTTTTGCAATAGATGCTTTAGATTCTGCATCTTGTTTATTTCAACAAATTCTGCAAAATTGTATCGCATACTTCTAATTTCATCATCATTTTGCTCAGCACAGGAAGAAAATCTACAGCTGAAATAGAAAAGCTTTTAAAAGTACAAGGGCTTCAATGATATAATAAGAACGTAGGATCTGTAAAACATACAGTGACTAAAAAGCATCCTGTGAATCAGTGTCTCATTATCAGATTATTTTTCCACTAAGCACTAAGCAGAAGCCTTTCAACAACTACATTAGGCCCACAATAAGATCTCTATACTAAGGAATATCCAGCTGCTGGCCTCTTTAGTAGCAGCACATAATAAAAGAATCTGACCCATCAGATTTTGACTGTAGAACTTTTTTTTTTTAATGTTTGCATTCACTTTCATCTGCTTGTTGCTGCTGCTATTTATTTTTTGATTTTTTTTAAAAGTTTTTTGAAAGCTGATATAAATCTTAGCAATTAGGAAATACACATAAAGGAAGGGACCTTTTGGTATTTCTTCACAGTTTACTTGGGTGAAATAAAAAATGCCAAAGATTTTTCAATGCAAAAAAGATATGACTTTTAGTATTGCCTTTTGTGTAATATTTGTGTGAACTCGTTCAATCCTATCGTTTCCTCCCACTGAATGGTAAGTATTGCAAAAGGCAGAATGATAATGTGCAATGCAAATGGCTGCAGTATAAAGTCACTGCGAGATTCTGGTGCGTTTCTTAAAAAACAGGCTTGCCATCACTAGTCAGCCCTGGATAGTGTTTTGAAAAAGAAAATAATATACAGAGCTTCCTGTTAAAGTAAAAATGAACTTTTTTTTCTGTTGCAGATAAGCTTGAATGTAGCACAGAATAAAAAATTATACATATTAGTAGGAATCTAAAAACTGTAAAACATTTGCCTTCTTTTCCGCAGTAACTTTTTGTGGTTTCTCCTTATGCTCTTTAGGGTATTTGTCAACAGTATGATCTATTGTCTTCAAAACAAGTCTGGAAATGTCTGTCTTATTTCAGAGCAGGTTATTCTGTGTTCCATTTTCCATACACAAAGAATCAGCCTGTCATTTGGGGTTTGAAAATTTTGTTGTTGTTGTTAGAAAAAAGGAAGAATGAAAAATTACAATGAGAAATATCTTCTCTGCCTCATGGATGTTGTCCATCTTAGATTGCATACCATTTATTGATCCCCATCCCATCCAACAGAGAAGCATAAAGTCTGCCTTCACTTACAGGTGATACATAATGAAAACAGAATAATTAAATCTCCTCCTTACTGAGCTGGAGAGGCAGCAGAAAAAATTTAAGCAGAAATATCTATTGAAAGAAGACGGTGCTGCAAATATTTTCAGTAAAACACAAATATGTTTACCAATATAGAAAATACAAAAATATCTTCCCAGTTTGTCCAAACATGGAACTGATTTTTCCAACCATGGTTCACATAGCTTTGGAACAAGCATTCAAAATAAATTTTACTGTGTAGCTGCACATGTATACAAGCCAGTCAGCCTTACAGATGCAATTGCTGGCCTGATATCACAGAGATCATATTAAATGATCACAATTTTTTTCCTGGTCTAATTTTCAGTCTAACATGTAATTTCAGTACTCATTGACTTTGGTGTTATTAAGTGTCTAACATCTAAGCCATTCTTCACACTGCTCCTTAACTAGTAACAGAATAGTTAAAGTGATAGAATTTCACTTTAAAATACTATATCGTGTTACTTAAACTGGATGGAAACAAAGTGGAATGAATGATATGAATGTGCTTTGGAAGAAGGTTTCCACTCTTTCTGTTATCCCTTTAGCGTTTTGGTAGTGGAGCACAAATGTCACAGATATTATACAGCTAAATTTCAGGTATCTCGTGTTTAACTCTTCTATCCGCTCTAAATCCCCTAAAATAAAATTCACTGTTTTCCAGATGTCCTGGATACTATCAGAACAGACACTTACCTAAGCAATCAGACAGACTTGATTCTTCTTCATTTTGAGCAACACAGGAAGAAAACCTACAGCTCCATCAGAATAGCTTTTGAAAGCACAAGGGCTTCATTAATTTAGTAAGAAAGTAGAATCTGTAAAACATAAGTGACTCATAAAGCTATCCAAGGTATCCTGTGAATCGATGTATCATAAACAGATTAATTTTTTTTCTAAGTACTAAACAGCAACCTATACTAAACAATTTCTAAACAGCAACCTTTCAACAGCTACATCAAGTCCACAATGAAGAATCTCTGTATAAAAAAATACCAGCTGCTGGGTGCTTTAGTAGCAGTAAGTAATAGGAAAGCCTGATCCATTATTACACTTCAGTGCAATAGGAGCTGAAAATTTGTGATCATGTTTAGGCAGTGTTACAATATGTCAAAAGATATGTCCTGTACTAGGTTAGCATCACTGTAAATGTATTCTTAAATGCTTTATGAATTTTAATTTCCATTTGGTAATTTAATATCTTCCCTTTCCTCCCCAAGTTTTTTGAGTGTTTCTGTGGAACTAAATTAATTTTCCACATGCTTCTGTTTCCCCTCATTTTCACTTGTGAGATGTGAGGATAAACAAGATCACTTATAAATACAATTCCTCTTCCTTTAAGATCAGAAGACGATTTTAATTAGTGAGCTGCAGGGCTTCCACTTGCTCAGGCTAAGTGGCTTTCTAAAAAAAGACACACGAAAAGGCAGGGAACAGTGTGTTGTCCCTGCCAATAACTTGGTACTTGACTGATTTTGTCTGCTTTGAAGTTATGGATCCATCTATCTCTGTGAACCAAACCAGCTCTGTGGACCACTAGAGAGGACCTTCAAAGCCTTTGTGCATGATTTTTATCTCTGTTATGTAGCAAAGGGGTATATGCAATGGATTTTTGGGTAGAAGATTTTTCATCTTTCTGCTTCTCTCTCATCCTGGTGAGTCCAAGACCTGACTTCTCAGGTCAATACAATCATTTTAACGCAAAAGCAAGTGTTGCAACTTTTCCAATGGATTAATGTTACAGAATGGAGAAAGACTAGCCTATTTATGTCTATAGGAGTAAAATAACATCACATTCTGTAGAAAAAGCATAACATTAACTTCACAAGTAAATGCTACTTGAAAATGAAGAAACAGCAGAATGTTCTAAAAATGCTCATTCTTCAGAGGTGTCTCTGTGGATTACTTAGCTATATCATTCATATTTTATTTTCTACATCTTGTTCCCAGATTGTGTATGTATCTGTATCTCACTCATAGTGATCAGCGAGAGTTTGGCTATGTTTTGAATCTGCTTCTCAGCTGCAGGCAGCCTGTGTTGTTGCTTACAGATGTGTTGACTCAAGCAAGCTACAACTTGGCTTACCTGCCATGGCAGTAAAATGTCTGGAAGTGTTTTTCTCCTGGGCATTTTTCTTCTGTGCTCGTATCTGAGTGATACAGCTTTATGAGTCTTAATATCAGGCCAAATTCAGGTTTTCATGACATTATTATTGCAGTTGAACTACTTCTGTGATGAAAGCAAGTAGATGTTAGTATGTGACTAATTATTCAGATAGAATAATTGTGTGATAACTTAAAACAGTTCAGTAGTAACTCTGTGAATTGAAAGTTCAAGTATTTATTTCAATCTTGGGAAGACTGTCTTGGAAATTCTTACTGGACATAAGTACAAATTACTCACCTTCTCTGCACATCTATCTCCAGGTAAGGTGGTGAAACATGAAATGTGTCAGAAATGGCCATGGCTGAAAGCTAAAATTACATCCTGGGCATTTAAATGGGTCTCAGCAGTGATTGTTCATGCGGAACACGAGTCAGGCTCCAGCCTAGCTGGGTGTCTCTTCCAGCTAGATTCCACGTAGCAAAAAGTTAGTTCCTTTGCAACTATCAAATGACCAGTAATGGAAAAGCTAAAGCAGCCCATAAAAGCTAATTCTACATTTTGATGTCCCAAAAACCTACCAACTGTGGATAAAATTAGCATTTCCAGGGAATTCACATTTTCATCCCAAGTCTCTCAGAATGAAGGCACATACAGTAAGTGTAAATATTCGGGTTAAAAAATAGCGGTTGCTACAGAGAGAAGCGTTATCTTTAGGTTTTAATTAATACTTATCTCAGTTAAAAGATAATTAGAGAATAATTGTGTTCTTGTAAAGTATCCATTGTCTGATTTGTGAAGTAACATGTAGGTTTCAGAGGAATGCTGTGAGTCCTAAGAAATCCTTTGATTTATATGGTGTGCTTGTTTGTGGGTGGGGTGGAATCATGGCTGCTTTGAATGTATATTTGGAATCTAAGAAAAAAATTCTAAATTAAATACACTTTGTCAAATGAACAAACATGGCTTGAGAAAATAGACAAGCTTTTGGGCCCGTACACCTTATGTCTTTTCTCCATTTCCTATATTTTTTAACAAACTGAAAATTCTGCTTATTTAACTGAACGATGTAGTCAATGAAGTGAATGAAAAAGCTTCTGCTTGATGAGGGATGAATAGATTACTCTTTATTCTTGCCAAGGAGTTAATTATTACATTGGTACAGTTGGTCTTTAAGAGTTGTACTCTTTCACAAGCAGTCTGCTGCAAAATAGATTTTTTTCATCTGAGAGAACAGCAAGTTCTGTGGAAAAGACGAAGGTAGCAAGAAAACGTCTGTTTCTAAAAGATCCTGGACTTTACCGCTTTCAGCATAAGCCGGAATGTACAAGAGTGAAAATGCCGTGATCCTGAAACTTGAGAGCAAGTTATTCAGCAACATGGGTGTTCCAAAATGATAGTTTTGATTAAGATATCATGTGTTAGTGTTGGCTGAACTACAGTTCTGACTACCTCCTGGTAGATACTCAGTGTCCTAAAATCTTACTCACTTCATGACAGCCTGCAGTTGAACAAAATGCCATAGAATCTGGGCCCTCCTGTAGAGTATTGAAATACAGATTAGAGGATAGTCATAATGCTCAAATTTGAAAATCATGTTGTATTTGTTAACGCGGCACTCAAATTCCTAGTCTCTACACTGTATATCCCAGCTCAGTTATTTCCAACATGGATATATACAGTTTTATATATTTCTCCAGAGTAGCATGAATTCCAGAGGTGAATTTCTCCTGAGTATTGCCATGTCTTCTATTTTTTTTGCGTGTTTAAGGAAATTTTGAGGATTTTTTTTTTAAATTAATCCTGTACCTTTCATTTCCTATAAAATGGTAAGGTCCAATTGGTACAGGCTTCTGTAATGAATCAGCTCTGTAAGGTAAAGAACAATGGTTGTGCAGAAGACTAATGCAGAAAGTAAGATTGCAGGCAGAATATTATACTCAAATCAGGTATTAATATTTTCAAGAATAGAAGACATACATGAATAAGTCCTGTCTTACTTATGTATTGACCATTCTTGGCAAAGTTTCTGAGATTTCAGGGACTCAGGAAACTTGCTGGTTCTTCCTCAGCCACTGGAAGCCACTGGAGCATCTTTAATTTATGAAACTTTAAGGTTGGGCACTAAACATGGGGAATAATATACACATTTGTCATACTCTGACTTCCCTTCAATGTAAAATGACTTTGTGGCAGCTGTTTTTGCCTTTGGAAGGATAATACAGGTTTTATATGATTCATTTTCTGTAGGAAGTGTAACATTGCTCCCTAAGAGTAGAGTAACAGTATCCTGTATTCTCCAAAAGGCGGTTAAAGTGACCATGGGTCAAATCTTGCTTCTATTATTCAAATTTTTTGTTCAGTTTAGCTCAGGATTGCTTATTCTTATATCCCCATCTCCTGAGACTTGAGCAGATGCTATTTTATGTAGTTTTTCATCTCTTGTACAGAAAATCTAAATTATAAAGGATTATCACTTCTTTTGTTTTTCTTTTAGTCTAATCAAGATTTTATGCCTCCTACTTTTCACTTTACAGCTTTGACTGTCACACTGGAAACCACATGCATTATTCCAGGGCACAAAATTCAATTTTCTCCCATCTTGTACTGCTTCAATGACTCCAGTCTTAATTCTGCTTAAAAAAAAAGAAAAAGAATCTTCTGAAGTGTTACATGAGCACACACATTCCTTTGTCAGTTAATGTGACAACTGAATATGGGAGCACATACCCATAGGCACTCCACTTCATTCCAACCTGCTTATATAAAGAGTGATTTAGTGCCATTACACTGGTATAAAACAGTATTTGATGCAGGTCCTATTAGTAAGCAAGAATTATTTCACTTCTAGCCACCCTCACTTATTTACCTTTAGGAAGAATATTTAAATCTCAAATGACTATTAAAAAGAAAAATCCTATAGAAGGGTTTCAAGTAATAATGTTTTTGTTGAAAGAAGGAATATTGCAATTTCAATGAAAAATATTTGAATAACATGAAGAAGAACTTGAAAAGTATTTAACAGAATTAGCAATTCATACTTTTAATATAAAAATTGGATTAAATATAAAAAGTTATATTCTATATTAGTGTAGAAGGCAAAAATGTTGACTTCAGAAGTAAATACTTAAACATTATCAAAACTGGACATTTGTCTTGAGATATAAAATGGATTTTTAAAAAAATCCTTTTAAAAATTTTTTTTTTGTTGTGATTGTTTGAACTGTTGAATGTCTTATAGAAAAAAAACGTGTTTTTATACAGTTATAATTACAACTACATAATTGAGACCAACACAGACCTCTGTCAAATTAGAAGTTATCTAAAATGCCATTTATATTCTCTTTTAAACAATTTAATGGAATTTTCACAGACAATATCTATGCATGTTATTTTGAAAAAATGTGATTAAATACTTGCCTAGTATAAAACTCATAGCAATGCCTTTTATAGTAGGGCTTTGAAAGTGAAACAGATGACTGTCCAGTGTCAGGGCCTTACCTGGTATTAGTAATCTTCTGTCTTGAAATATTAAATGCATCATTGGTCTGTTTTTCCTTTTTAATTAGCATTTTAAATGTGTATTTTTTTCACACTTTGGCAAATGTAATGTAATTGGTATTTATTTCATTAAGGACTGTGATTGAACACTAAGAATTGTGGTTGACTTCTGGAAGCATACATTTCTTGGGATAATTGTAGGGCAATACAGCCTTGCCATAGCTTGGCTGTTCCACAATAAAATAAAGCCCCAAGGTATACGCCATTGCAGCTTCCTCACTGAGTGATTTGCATAAGCTCCGTTGTTATTTCTTAGCCCGTATGAATCTTGAAGATTAGCAACTGTTAAGACAAGGGCTGAAATATGCTTGCTGTGTTAATGAAGTCTCAAAATCCCGGGGTAGAAAAAAGCTTTCCTTAAAGTGCCAATAAATCTCTTCATACAGTTCATTGCCTGCAAGGAGAGGAGTATCACTTAGGTATATAGATAAACCCCAAAGATTTAGTCTGTAACAAAAACAAGCTAAAGCAATAATGTCATTGTGCATTGTAAGTATTATATTCGGTTTGGGTTTTGTAATGCAGTAAAGGGGAGAGCCTTCCCTCTCCCCTCTGCCCAACAAATAGTTTTGTAACCCAGAGATAAAATTTACATCACTCTCCAGTACAGTTATTTAATATGGACACTTTTAAAATATTTCTATCGCAATAGTACTGTCTGTCCTCTGCCATTTTAATGTCATTCCATTTTCCTATGTTAATTTCAGGCTGCTCATATCAGGCCCACGGCATTATACCTAAGTGTTCATGTCATTGCTTTTGTAGGTTTATTAGAATCCTAGCAGTATTTTTATGTAACTTAATTCTTAATTTATATTGACATGTATCTCATATGACAGTAACATTAACTAAAATATTAATCCAATTTTATACTCCAGGCCTTTTGGTCATCTAGCTGCAACTGTTCCTTAAAGAAAGAAGAAAGACTAAGTGGATTAAAGCACAGGGGATATCAAATGATTGTTTTATCCATCCTATTCATAAAGCTCATTGCACAGTCTTATGAGCCTGACTTTTGCCATTTTAGAACTACAGTCTTTTTAACTTGGTAGATGGTACAACATGTGTGAAATAATGTAAAACATTATACGGTGTAAGATCAAGCTGACAAAAAAAAGAAAAATTTCAAAGAATTCCTTCATTTACACATAAAGTACATAATTCTTCCTCAATTTATCTTCTGTTTGAAGTTTTATTGAGCTGTCCTTGTGAAAATGCTATATATCCCAGAACTTTGGTTTAGATACAAGGGACGGTTCTTCAACCTTCTGTTCTTTCTCTGTATTCTTTCTGTTTGTCCAGTACAGTCTTACCACTTTCAGAGCTCCTTCTACTTCCAAAGGCTATGCAAACATGAGCTCCCCTGTCAGCTACACAGCTTTAACATCCCCATTTCACAAGCAGAAAAACAGAATGCAGAGGCGGTGTTTAGTATGGCTAAACCAAATGTTTCTGGGACTGTTCTCTAAGCACAGGCAAAGACTGTTAAGAGGGGTTAACTGGTTAGACCCTAGAAAAGTAAGAGAAAGGGAGAATTAGAATTTGTGTTCTTGGTTCCTAGTCCTGTACTTATTCCTCCAGACAATACTGCCTTTTTCACTCGTGGTTAATAGAAAGTCTGTTTGATGAGCAGTTCAGGGCGTGTATCTTAAGACACTATACACGTTCTGAAAATGTACTGTCCTTAGGCACTTTTCCTCAAATAATTTTTCAGTCCTCTTGTCTGGAATTTGTTATGTAAGTTGAATACAGTGTACTATTTCAAACACCCCCTCCTACCTACGCACCCATTAACTTGATTAATAAGAGGAGTTTGAATATCTCATGTTGTTTAATTCTTCATAAAACTTGCACGGTAGAAGTACTTTGAGTTTAATTCTGTGTGCATTTACTGGGGAAGAGAGTACCACAATCAGGTATCATTTTCTTTTTTTTTATAACTTCACCATCTGGAGTTGAAGAAAACAATATAATTGATCTCAGATTACAGATATTGAAGAAATGTTCCATCTAAATGACTCTCTCAGCCCAGGTGAGTGCTAGCATTTCATCAATGCCTATATAATGCTTTCCTTTGGCTCGGTCTCTTATAATCTATGCATGGATCATTTTTACTATTTTGAACAACCACAGAAGTTTGGAAGAGAGAAGAAAATCTCTTTTAAGTGGGCTGTGAGTTGTTAAAAGCACAGTCTAGAAATCTGTTGTGTGTTACAAAGGGACCCAAAAGCATTGGTTACAGAGCATGTCTATGAGACCTCTAAATAGCTCCACTTCTGTGAAGGATTTCCCACTGTGGAGGAGTTGCACACCCATCGTCCCGCAGGATGCTCTTTGCACTGTGTTTTCTAGGTAGAGCTGCCTACAGAATGATGAGAAGGAAAAGCAGTTAGGACAGAGGTGTTGGAGCTGCTGCAGGGACTGCCACTGACCACGTCTCCAGCTAGGCAGATTAGGCTGTTTTGAGTGTATTTAAGAACTGCACTTAGTGGGGAGAAAAGAAACTAGCCACCAACAGAAATGCTTCCTACAATTGCCTTAAAATATTCACCTAACAATGTGAATGGTGTATGGCATTTTTATCAGTTTGAACAGCTGCTCCCCTCAGCTTATTTTGCTTTTATTGGATCATCTGTAACAAACACCGTGCTCAGGAGAGCCTGCTGGTTGCTCGGCGCTCTTCATTTACAAAAGTAATCCATGTCTTCTGTCACATTCAACTTTGCTAGGATGTGGCAGGAGTTTGCAAAAGTTGCCCAGACTTCAAGAGAAAACAACTTCTGCTGAACACTACTTGAGTGGAAACATAAAATATTTATACTCTTGAAATAAGCAATTCGATCAGTCAGTCACTTTATATATACCTCATTAAGGTGTAAGCATTCCTCTACCAACTCCTTTCTCTGTTAAATACAATTATTTGGTACACAATTACCAAGAGTAAAGAGTTGCATATGCCATTTTCGGTAGCATAGCTTTTATGAAGAAAGAATTATTGTGGAGTTAAAACTCATGCATATCTACAAAAACTTAACTTCTTCCCTGAGAGTTTCTGAACAAATCCAACCTTAGACAGAGATCTTACGAGGTTTTTTGAGCTGTGCAAGTTGGGAAGAGCTTTTTTAGCTAAGTTGCTGATACTTAAAATAACAAAGCAAAACAAATTGTGAAGGGCAGTTTTAAAACTTTGTAGTTAAAAGCAATAAATCACAATTCAGCACAAGCTATATTACTGTGCTGTCAGGACGGTGTCTGCTGGGCACCCCAGGCAGACAGCAAATGCAAGTGAATGTGCAAGCCGCTGTAATTTTTTGTACCAGCTCTCCTATTTTTGAGATGAAGCTGCAATACTAGAGGGTGTTCATGCTACTGCTGCTACAAATTGACCTGACCAAACCTGTATGCTGTTTGATCTCATCAACCTCGCCTTCTACGTGCAAACCTGTGGGACATATTTGCACATCAGAAAACGTGCTGCTGATAATGGTAAAGCTTGTTACTGTGTACTCACACACAGCCTGCCTGAGGCTCTCGCCTGCAATGACCATATGATTTCCTATACATTCTTTTACAAGGAGAGTAATATTAGATCTGACTTTCAGAGATCTCTGATTTTCAGAGTTTTTCATGGATACAAACAAAAAAAGGAAGTTGCTTTATGTGGAAATAAGTTGTTCATATAATTAGTAAATTGCATCTTCCTCTATTTTAGCCTGAATAAATGACATTGAAAGGACTAACAGAGTTGATACAAACTCTGTCCCAATCCAGGAATGCTTATGTCTTTAACCCTTCTCAGCTTGACTAGGGCATGTAGCTTTGGGCAAAAAAAATGTGCAGATTGCTTTTAAGATTTCAATACACATTTACAAATAGTAGTTTTCTATGGACTGCAAAATGTTGCTACTAGTTGAAAAAATTGAAGCCATCCTTATGTATTTGCATATGCATTCCTCATCAGTCATCTGGTAGTTGTGTGTGAAGTCTTTATAACTTATTTCTGTACTTTGACCTTGCTGTATTCACACACGCCACTTTACAGATACAACATGGGATAGAGAAATGCAATGGCCATCTTGCCTGTCTACTTAATACACAGTAGAATTTTAATGGTGTTTGTTCTGTCTGAATACCTCACCTGTACTGGGCTCATCCGTATTTCTTTTAGTCCTGAAATGGTTTTCCATCTTTCTGCATCTTATACCTCTGCAAGACGTGTCATACTCTGCTGTATAAGGCTCTCATTCAACGTTTTGCACTCAATTTCTTCAAATCTAATGCTACTAAATCTGGTAAAAGACAGTAGTGAACCAGCTTCACAGTCTCTGACATTTCAAGCCACTAGGTCGATTCTGTGTGAAATTACTTTTCTTTTAACAATCTCCCTCAATAATATTTCTTTCTTCTCCTGCTGGCATAGTACCTTCTATCCCCAAATTGCTCAGATTCAGCTTATCATAGCTTTCAATGCTCCAAACCTGAAAACTACCTATCATTCAGTATCTGGTGATCCTCCAGGATTTGACATTTTTATTTTTCATGGTGAAAGCTATTTTGTGTGATTTTTAAGGGTTTGCCAAATGTATTAAGTAATTTTCTTCTACATTCTCTATAATTAGGCTTGCACTTACTAAAGGAATTGAGTTCTACAGCCTAATAGGACTAAGAATAGTCTCAGTAACTTAAAAAATTGTTTGGATTTTTTCGTAAAAAGATACACTCGCAAAGACTGAAACATTAATAATAATTTAATGCAAATAAATAACATACCATGTATCAAGTTACACAAGACACCTGGAACTGTTTGCACCCATGTCATGAGGTCCTGAGATGAGCGTATACATCGTACATGTGAGTTTTTAAAGGCAGATGGTAAAGGGCAAAACTGTGGAGAAGGTTCTTTTTCAAGAAGATTCATTCAAATAAGGGAAGGGAAGAATAGGAATGATTTGTAGCAACTTAATTTTACAGCTTCTTTTGCTAATCTGTGCACCAGGGACTGTTGTTGATCAGTAGATGATAGGTGAAGACAATCATCCATATTTCCAGTAGGAGGCATCCAGTGGCAGATGAGTGAGAAATGCTGGCATTACTATGGAGGGAAAATGGAACGGGAACCGAGTGGACTTAGAGATATGACTGGTCTGATCATGAGCAATTTCTATTCGTTCTGCCTTTGAAAGAATGGTCAACTGTTGTCTCTGATCTCCTTTAAATTATTTTTTAAAAAACTATAAGATGTCCCAATATCAGAAATAATTACTTGATTGTTTTCATGATCTATAGCTACACTTTGGTAAAAATAAATAAATAATAAAACTGTATTTCATGTCTGTAATTATCTATTTCCTGTTTATTTCTACTATGAAAACAGAACACAATGGAGTCTTTACATTCATTTCAATAAGATTTGAAAGAGGCCCACCATAAGGAAATGGGCTTTCATTTTCCTAATTCTTATTCTGTGCAGTTGATTTTTTTTACTGTTTAAAATGTTTTTTTAAAAAAACAAACCAAAAGAAAAAAAAACTATGAAAAATTGCCTGAATCAAAACTGCCTTTGTTATTTGACACCTTTCTCTGTTCTGTGCATGCGTCTATGTTTTTGTATTGTGTATAAAACCGGGGTCCTGCTCTCAGATTCCCCCAGCTCAATCACAGTGGGCAATAGACCATGTATGCTTATGTATCTTCTGCTTGGCTTACTGCTTGATGCTTGTGATCAAATGCAGCGTTTCATTTCCAATCTCACAGATGACAGCATAAAATCCAGAATACATTTCTGCAGATGTCAGAAAGGTCAGGGAAAGCAGGATAGATACAGGATTGATCATGTTTTAGTTTCCTAAAAAATCAGAAATAATTATGTACAAAACCAAATGACTTCTTTAATCCTATCTTTGCAGTATTTGATATTTTTATTAATCACTGATTTTAAAATACTCTTTTTAAAGTTATTCTGTCTATTTCTTCTACTTACTAAGCAATTTTCTTTTTTAAAAAAATTGCTACTGGGTGTGTGTTTATGGATTTCTAGGAATTATGGGAATCCTTCAGAGGTTGATCAGATAGTTAAAGTCCTTAGGTTTCCGCCTACCAACACACTTCAGGATTTTAAAAAAAGGAAGTACTGTATTATTTTTGTTTGAATTGTTCAGCTTAGCTGTAAATTCATTTAGCAAATACATACAGGGTAAACAACTTTTTGAGTGTTCTGATCTTTTTTTTATGTTTAAAAAACCCCCAAGTTTCCTGGTTTCTAAAATCTTTGTGTTGTGAATACCGTAGATGTGATTTTATAATATTGCAATGATTCCCAAAGTGCTGTTTCTAAACATTGTGTTAAAACTGGATTTGTTTTTACTTAGCTTTTGCTTTTTTCAGTTGGTTGGATTGGGGGAGGGAGAAGACAGTTCTAGCTTTTGCCTGTATTTTTTTCCTAAAATCACACTACTTCTAAAAATATTATAGACTAGCATGGCAATATTGGTGTTAGTGCCTTAAAATCTTCACTTTATCTTGTTCAAATTACCTAAAGTAAGAAAATAATGTGTTTTTTCCCTCCTGTTTTCAGCAACTTTGGATTACTAACGATTTCCACAGCTATTTTGTTGTTGGAGTTACGGCTGCATTATTGTAGAGTGGAAATGGCTGAATCCCAAATGCTCTTTCATTGAGTCTTCTCGGTGGGCAGGGCCTTCATTCTAGTTTTTGGATATCAGAAATAAAAGTATTTGGGGATTTGTAATACATATTTTGATACATGGAAAGATGCTACAGTTGTAATTTTCAAAAAGTGTTTTTATCTGATCAGTAAAAGTTTATCAATCTTGTAATTTGGTAGCGTTGGGAAAGGGCTGGAACAGGAGCACAGGAGACAGTACCTGGATTGAAATAGTAACAAATTAAATTGAAATAATGAAGATCACATTCAGGAACCTTAGCAAACCTGGTAGCTTGAAGATTCGATTTTTAGAAAAAATTAAATAAGAAATATCGTATAAGTAAAAGTCATTGACCTTTCAGTGCTACATGGTATAAAATTTATCTACAATTGGTTGATTTTATTTTTAAAGAGGTAGAGATAATACCCTTTTCTTTTTCTAGTTCTGTGCAACATCAGTTCTTCACTTGAACACCTATTCCCCTGGGGTGCAATTACCCCTGATTTTCTTTGTTTTAAGTTGAGAGCAGACTCACTTAATTATGCATGCTGATGTGTTGACCAGAGTGAACATTTTAGATCTCATAAGCCAAGCATGTAAACGTGCCTCTCAACAAGGTTATTGTTTTGAGTGAGACAGCCTGACTGGTCTCTTGCTCAGATCTGGAATTTGAAACTAGCTGGAAACACTCTGCTGCTACCTGGGGATCATTAATAGAAATTGAACAACTTCTGTGAGCTCAATTTCTGTGAGGGGGAGTAATGATAAAACATACAAATCTGGTACATTTGAAATACGTTAAGACTACCTAGATGGAAGTAATTTAAATGGCTTTTCAACTTCCCTTACTTAGAATTCTTTGGGAAAAATTAAAGAAATCTTCCTGTTCAGTGTTAACTTTTTATTATGTGGGTTTGTGGTGTTTTGTTTGTTTGACATAAAAGCAAGGGCATGGTTTTCTAAGTATCTGTGGCAGCAGGAGTGTTTCCTAAACACAGGAAGCCATTGTTCTGCTCAAAAAAATATAAATTTATTTTTAAAAATTACACAGAACAACTCTAGTGTAACTGTTTCTCAAAAGTAAAGAAAAAAAATGCCCCAGACATGCAAGATTTTTTTTTTTTTTTAAATTCTTTGGGATATGTTCTGTCATCATTTTAATATAGATATCACTTTTGGTTTTGTTCTTATGGGAAAGATAGAAGAACAAAGCAAACAACTTCTGAATACTGTTCACCTTAGTCTGTGCAGTAACTTCAGATCTTCTCATGATTAGGGCATAAGAATCAATGTAAATTCTCAGTGTTTGAGCAGTTCTGTCCAAATTCAGTTATCATCTTGGCTCTCTAAGCCTGCTCAGCTGCAGTCTTCAAGCAAGTGAATTGTTTTATAACTGGTTTCTTTGGAAATGCTCCTGAGCCCTGAGAAGGTGTACAGAATACCCAGGCCTCCGAGTGTATGCCTGCACTACACACAAACTGAGCACTGAGGAAATTGCCTTCTTTAAATTGACAATTTGTGATCATGAATTCCCAAGAACTTTGTCTTTTCTTCTGTGTCCTATGTCAATCCGCTGGAATTTTAAGGATGGCAAATACTAATTCAGATTGATTTTTTTTTTCTGCAGTACTATATAGAGAAGCAAGCTACATGCTTCCCCATAGCCTTAGTAGATAATAATCAGATGTACTAGGGTTTTTTTTTTGTTCAGCTACTCAATCGCAGACTTCTGACTGTGTTATTTGTAATGATCAATAAGGAACAGGAGTGACTTCCAGCAAGTTATGTCTCCTTGAGGTCACTGCCTTCTAATTTTGTGAAGTTTTGAATTTTCAAAGGGAAATACTGAATAATGTAAGGGAGCGGTTTTCAGGTAAACTACAAAATTACTGAAATATTAATTCAGTGTCTGAAGTTAGGTTAATGCAGGAGAAAAAATAATTTCAGTGAAAAGATTTTAAATGATCAGATGTAATGCAAAGGCAAATGTCTCTCTTGGGTCTCATCAGATACCAGTGCAGGGCCTCGCTGGGGTCTGCCTACACTCAGACGGCCAGCAAGTACTATCGTAGAGTTTGGCAAACCTGGAGATGAGACTGAATGAAGGCTCTGCGTGTCAGTCAGAGGGTGCCTTTGCAATCAGCCTAGGCACAATTCACAGCAGCAGAGCCTGTTCTTAATGTGTCCGGAGGAAGCAAGTCTTCCCAAGAACAATGCGTTCCGATACTTTGATAGGTACTGATGGTATTCAGGCCATTAGAGATTATTTCTCATCTGAATGTCTTCCATTGTTATTTCATTTAAGATCAATTATTGTACGTTTCTCAACACAATTACTGTGTGAAAGCTTTTAAGTTAAAGGAAAAAGGATCTTGATGGTGAGCTCCTTCCAGCAGCATCAGTGTCACCTTTGGTCTCCCTAAAGCACTTAACCCAACAGGGCTCACGGGATGCACTGCCTGGTCTTGAAACAGGAGTCGATTGTCCTCACCCTGATTGCAGCTTTTTTGGCTCTGCTGAAGTGGAAAAATGTTGCTGCTTCCTAATGCTGGATCTATGTACTCAAAGGATGAGGAATTTTGCACAGTCAGTTCAGCTGTGTGCTCTCACACACTCTGTCCATCTATTTTGATGGTGAGTGGTTTAGAGAAAGAGAATCTGTGTTAACACATGGCTAACACAGGGGAGACCCATTTGTCAAAAACGCACATCGGTTAATAATGTGGTAATTTCTGTCCATGCGCACCAAGCAAGGCCCAGCTCCCCAACCCCTCCCCAGAGGGGAGTTTGAACAGCTTCCCATGCAATTCCTGCCACTTTCCCCCAGAAGAAAGTAACTCTGTGTTACAACTCTGGTTTCAGCATGAATCCAGTAACTGTTGTTTTTCTGAACTCTCTATTGCTGGGTATGTGTAACCGTGCAAGAATCCTTGCTTTTACGTCAAGGAAAAAAAAATGCAAATTAATATTTCTTGTGGAGAAAGTTTTGGAAATGTGTACCATTCTGGCTCAAAACCAGCTAGAAGACAAGTTGAAAGAGCTGAAAGTATACATACTTATAGTAGAGTTGTGGTCCTATGCACAGGTCTCCTATTATGCTTGCTTTAATCCCAACTGAAAAAGAGACTGGAGATCAACATGGTGGAGAGATGGACTTGCCAGAAAAAGCTTGTGTGAGGTCCTAGATCTACTAACTTCCATGTACGATAGACATGACCTGCAAATAGCTTACAGTGTGTAGAAAGTTACAGAGCTGGGGGGAAGAGGGAGTGAAAGGAGAGAACACGCAGATGAGAGGAGTTTTCTTCTGTTTTTTTCCCCCAGCTTTTTAGCTCAGACATAAAAGGGTTTTTATCTGCATATTGCTCTTTAGAGAAATATCCAAAGAGTCAATTCCAGTTGCTTCTTGCATTGTTTTTGAAGCTATCTTTTGAAGGGGCAAGAAAAATAGTTTATTTAGGGCTACATCCTAGTTGTGTGCAGATATGCTGTTACTAGTATGTTGGAGTGACCATGGGTCGGAATAGGAGTGCGTTCCCGGAGTAATGAGGAGTCCCAATGTGGGTATGGTCATTCTCCTTTATTTCAAGATATTGTGCAACTTTTATAAGCTAGCCACACTAACACGCGCACCTACGAATCCTCTATTGGTTTACAGTCAGCAAGCACACAAATCTTAATATACACAGATTGGTCAAAAGCAGGTGTCCACGCGAACGCTTCCTGCGCCTGCATTCTGTTACCTAATCTACTGATAGTTACATTCCTCAGCCTGTTTTTCCCTATTCTACTATCACTTCAGAGACTCTAAAACTACAATTGCTCTTTAGCAACCCTTTGCCTTATACTATTGCTAACAAATCCTCAGTGCTTGGAATGTTCATAGGATGACCGTTATTTAATAAAAATCCTTCCACAAATTCCCCTTTTTGTTTTTGAACAATCCAAGCCTGATTTACTACTTTCGATACAGCCTTTTTTATATAACTAAAAGCAATACAAAAGCATACACACAATATTAAGATGATAATCAATATACGCAAGCCTTCTTTTATCAAAGCTATCAGCCATTGCGGCAACTCTCTAAAAATATTCATGAGCCATTCATCTAAAATGCCATGATTTTGTGGTATCATGCTTACATGGTTTTTTAACCATTGTAATTGTTTATGTGTAGACTCACCATGATCGGATAGGCTCATGCAACACATAAACTCTTCTACCCAGAAACCAGGCACGCCCACCAAACAGGTTCTGAAAGGCTCAGTTGCCGTAGCAAGAGACAAAACGCAGATTGGTCTGTTTTGTTTGCCCAGGTAACCTCTTCTTGTGAGAGTGCAGGCTTCACCGCTCGGCTAGGCACCCATATTGGTCCCTTATCTGTGGAAACACACATGTATCCTCTTCCATTAAATATTACCGAAACTGGGCCCAGCCACATGCCAGTGATTGGGTCTCGATATATTACTTTTAGTTTCGGAAGCGTTGTATGAGAGTTAAACTTAAGGTTTTGGTGATGGATTATAATCGATGGCTCTTCTCTGTCTCCCACCATACGCATGCAGCTTGTCTAGAACATTTCCCCGCATCTGTGTATACCGTCAACCCCTCGAGTATCGGGCTAACAATCACTTTAGGTTTTTCTAGCCACTGATTTCGTTTTAGAATCTGCCACAATTTCCCTTGAGGTTGCTGAGAATGCACCTTTCCGCTAAATCCTAACAGAGATTCTTGAATGGCCAGCATGTGACGTATCCACCATTCTAAATCTACAGCGTTAACAGGAATACTGATGTCTGCTGGTTCCTGTCCTGTCAGCTCTATAATTCGCGTTCTCCCTTTTCGGATTAATTCCCCTATGGCTTTCAGGACGAGTTTGTATACTGCAACGTGGTTGTACCCGTAAGAAAACCCATTCCAAAATTTGAAAAAGGGAGGAATTTGGCAAGTTATCATTACTCTTGTTGTCAGTGGCAGTCACGGAGTTCATTCCCTGTTGTCCCTTCATCTCCCCCTTCTTGTTTTGCCATTGACATATAACGGCAAAAGGTGATTCTTCGGTGTTACAGATAAGCAAAGAAAGTGGCAGTTCAAGGATTCTTCTTGCGGTCCAGGCTATAGTAAGTTTGTTTATAATGTGCTGTAAGGCTACGTGGTGTTTGTCCGTCATATGAATTTCAGCTGCAGGCTGAGTGCCACGCAGTAATTCAATTAGTGGTTTAATGTCTGCATTGGTAATGCCAGCGCAACTGCGAACCCATTGGATGTCGCCTAAGACCGTTTGCACATCAGTCAATCATACCATACAGTAGCACGACAATTTCGCCTGTTATGCCCCTGTTCCCCGCAACGATAGCAGATGCCTTTAAAGGGCTGAACTATTCCTGGAGAGTGTTTTCGCCTAACAACAGGTGCTAATGGTTGTACTACTTTTTTGACAGCACTTTGCAGTACAGCTGCCATCGACTCATTTTGGTTTTGAACCCCTGCTCTTTCCACCCGAGAAAGCATTTCTTCCACTCCTGCCCCTTTGGGCAGACTGGCTAGAATGGCCCTGGTAGTTTTATTGGCGTTATCAAAGGCCAAAATTCTAAACATTTGTTGTTTATTGTCCTCTCCCAAATCTGGGTGGTTCATTACTGCATCCCAAAGCCTATCAATAAAGTTGCTATACTTCTCAGTTGCACCTTGCGTCACCGAGCTGAAAGAAGGGCCTTCCGATCCTGGTAAGGAAAGAAACGCATCTAAAGCAAGCTTAGAAGATAACTGTAACATATTGACAGGAAAAGTTAGTTGGACATTTATATCCGCATAACGTCCCCCACCAAAGAGCATTTCTGCTGTGATCCCATATAATGGATCCCCTGGCTGTTGATGTTGGGCAGCAGCATTCACTGCCCTCTGAGACCATGACGATCCCCATAACAAAAACTGCGTAGGTGTCAACAGAAGTCTCATCAGACTTTGACAATCATGAGGACACATCAAATCAGCAGAAAAAATCCAAATAACAATTTGTCGCGAGGCTTCCGATTTAACACCATACTGCGATATAGTATTTTTGGCTTGTTGTAGAATCTTCCAATCATGCGGTTCCCATTTTCCTTGACCGTTGTGCTGTACCACCGGAAAAGCCATGGGGCCAATGTTGGATACAACTCCCCACTGTCCATCCAAAATAGCATCCCGAACAACTCCACTCCATCGACCAGGATGGGTAGCCGCGGTAGGTCCGGAGAAACAGGGTGGCAAGTTGTCTCTCGAACCGGCGGTTGACCAAGGTTCTCCTTTTTGCTGAGTCTGTGTAGTTAATTCCTTTAGTTGTTGCACAACGTCTTTTAACAGCTGATTAATACTTTCTGTTGAATTTTTCTCTTTTCCGCTGGATGGCGGTGTGGCAGCGCCGGAGGAATCATTAGAGAGTGGCAAGGGGGGGTGGAGAGGAGGGGCGGTGGGAGGAGGGCGGCACGTTTCCCCGCCTGGAATCGGGGGGGTGGGTGGAGCTGGCCGCTCCTCCCCCTTCATGCCCGGCGGTTGCTCTTCCGCTTTCGCCTCACACTGCTGCTCCGCTTTAGCTCCGGCAACTTCCGGCTGCTGTGGCGCAGATGATATTGTCGGGCAAGATGGCGAACATAGACTGTCGGGCGTTTTTAAGTCCTGCTCAACTCTATCGCGCAATTCGGCAACAGTCTTACAGGTGGACCCCGTCATACCCTTCACAGCAGGCAGCCCAAAAAATCGCGCGATCGGTCCCACTTTGGATTCCATGCTCTTAGACTGTTCCGGCATGGGGTCCGGAGCCAGCATCTGAACAGCCGCACACGCCACCTCCCGTTCAGCTTTCATAGCTTTTAAAGTGTCTAGTACGTCTCCCCACAAGTCTGACACAGACTTAATGTCCTTCTCCAATTTCTTATCACCTCCAGTAAGCTTCTGCCACATTAGTTCTCCCAGCTCCCGCCATTCAAGCACAGAAAACGACGTGTGAGTGTCTTTAAAATGTCCCAAACGTTGTCCTAACTTAATTAGCTTAATAAGCTGTTTCACCGTTGTCTCGATCCCTCTCTTAGAGAGTAATCCTACGAGCAACGCAGCTGCTGCCTCATTCTCCATAATAGCAGCGCACCCTCTGGGAGGCAGTTGGCCACTCTGCACCGATATCTATTCTATCTGTTTGAGCAATAGAATAGTACAACTCCCAGTCGCTGGTTTCCCACTCCCCTTCTCTCGCTGCGCTTACCGCAGTCTCGAAGAATTGTAGTCTCTGCTACCAGACCTCTGGGTTATGAGCCCAGCATGTTTCCGCATCCTCTGCTACCAGGTGTTGGAGTGACCATGGGTCGGAATAGGAGCGCGTTCCTGGAGTAATGAGGAGTCCCAGTGTGGGTATGGTCATTCTCCTTTATTTCAAGATATTGTGCTACTTTTATAAGCTAGCCACACTAACACGCGCACCTACGAATCCTCTACTGGTTTACAGTCAGCAAGCACACGAATCTTAACATACACAGATTGGTCAAAAGCAGGTGTCCACGCGAACGCTTCCTGTGCCTGCATTCTGTTACCTAATCTACTGATAGTTACATTCCTCAGCCTGTTTTTCCCTATTCTACTATCACTTCAGAGACTCTAAAACTACAATTGCTCTTTAGCAACCCTTTGCCTTATACTATTGCTAACAAATCCTCAGTGCTTGGAATGTTCATAGGATGACCGTTATTTAATAAAAATCCTTCCACACTAGTAATATTAAGAGATCTATTTGATACTTCAGTCACTCCTCAAGTCAGGTGAAGGACATCGTCTAGCTCCACCTAGAAGTCAAAATAGCAACTTAAAAACTCTGGAGGCTTTCTTGGTTGGTTAAGGGGTTTTTGGCATATAAAAAGACATGGAGAAAGATTAGGTAGATGCAAAGTCTTTATTATTCAGGCACCTCTAAACTGGATTCCTACTGCATAGGTTGACATAGGGAAAACTTTACCTTTATTTTTCACAGACCAGACCTTTTCTAGAAATAGAGCATTAGGTTACAGGACTTCTGTAGGACTCATATCAGTGGCTTGCTCTGTTTCATCACACTTCAGTGATTTAGTTCATTTATTTAGCATTTTCAGCTGGAACAGATGTAGAATCACTGAGCGACAAAACCTGAACCACTTATTAACATAATTTGTTATGGTGCATACTCCGTGTCATGTTGCATGGGAAGTTCTTACTGTGGTCACCATCTCTACTTTCACACTAGCGCTGCATCTGCTATGGGTAGGTCATCCTGCATTTTAAAATGGTTCAGTAAAGTTAGTTTTGAGTGGAACCCATTTTTGAAGAAGGCAAAATATCTGAAAGAAAAAAGTTATTTAATTAGGATGGGAAACAATAAATCTGAAATTGGCTTTCCTCATCTAAAATTTGAGATATAGTTTTACTTACTGTAGACTTATTTTAAGCAGACAAAATATACCTTTTGTGAATTCCTGAACATTTGGAAAAACTTGTTCCTAAAACATAATTTTTAATTCTAATTTGGAAACCTAGAGAATTGTTTTCTAGTTTAAATAAAAAATTTTAAAAATCCCCCCACAAGTCTCCTTTTTAACTACTTACATAATTTTGCTGTTTCTTGTAAGTGAATAACATTTCTGTATGTATTTATTATCTCTTAGAAGCAATTCACTGCTATCATGGAAGTAATTTAACTATAACCTCTTAGAACACTTTAGAACTAGACCAAAATTGCTAGCTTAGTTTTCCAGTGAATCACAGGTGAAATACAAGTCCTGAAGATATCGTTAAATACATCTTGCTCAAATGACAATGAGTTAAGTAAAAATGACAGCTCTTTTCTGATACTTACGATGCTGTGTCTTACACATGATTTGTCACAAACATTTTGAGTTTAGACAAAGTTAATCCCCGTTTTGTCATGGAGGTACACTTGGAATCATTCATTTTCAAATTGCTAGGCAGATGAAATCAGTTCTGGCAATTTTGTGCCCAATTTCAGTGGTGTATTTCCAATAAGGAGGTAATGATTTTATTTTTGCTTGGAGAGTAGCATGACTTTAAGAGGCCTTTGCCATGCAGCCATTTACCATGTATATAATTGCTTTTAAGACTCAGAGGGTATAAATAAAATACCATCAGGGTGCATAAACCTGCCTATATCTTAAAAATGTTGGTAACCTTGAACTATCATATTCTGGGAGAGACAATGTGTCAGAAATGTTGTTACTGTCTTTTTTAAGGTCTATCCACTCAGCCTGAACATTGGTTTGGATTTTTTTTTTCCGGTGCAGACTGTTTAGTGTGAAAGCACAGAGATGCATTTTATGACAATTCTAATTTGTCACTGATTGTGTTTGCCAAATATGTATGACTATTACAGCAAATAGGAAACATTTAGACCTGCAGTGTAATCAGTGCTCAGTATGTTAGAACAGAACAGAACAAAATAGAAAAGAACAGAATCGTGGAGCTGAAAGGGACCTACAGCCATCATCTAGTCCAACTGCCTCACCGCTTCAGGGCTGACCAAAAGGTAAAGCATGGCAATAAGGGCATTGTCTTCCCTATAGAAGAAGGCAACTAGCAGGAGCAAGACAAAGCCTGCAAGGGCTGCCATCACTTTCAAGAAGGAGGAGAAGAGCTACTCAGCAAGGAAAAAGATGGTCAAGAACACAAAACCATTCAGGACTTCTTTCCAAGAAGACGACCTCACCATAAGCAGGGGAGTAGCAAATGTCCCTTGGTGCGTCGGTAAGGAATGGTGAGGAAATCCTGTGTGCTCTCTACCTCTCTGCAAAGTTCATGCAGAGGGAACCACAAGCCTTTCTTTCACCTCTGGCATCCCCACATCCAAAGGAATGTATATGGTATCAATGCCCTTATTTACAGAGTCCGAACGTACAGATGAATTTGCAGGGATGCCCAGCAGCTGTGCCCAGTGCACAGCCACAAAGGGCAGGGACAGTCCCCTGGGCCTGCTGGGCACAGGGACTGCCTCGGGGCCAGCACCCCAAAGGCCTTCCTCTGAAGGACGCCGGGCAGAGGGGCGGCAGGGGGGGCTGCGGCGGGCGGGGCTGCGCATGGGGGGCCCCGTCACCCCCGTGTCACAGTGCCACCGCCCGGCAACGCAGTCACAGTGCCCCGGGCCAGGATAAAAGGGAGCATCCTCCCGTGTCCTGCTGCCAGAGATGGCCTGCGGGCAGCCCGAAGACATCCCAGAGGAAATCCTTGAGGAGCCGGTGGAATTACTTGGAGGGTCTGAGGGAAGAAGACCGAAGGCTGGACGAGGCTGCTGGAGATTCTCTGCTGCCAGGCCAGCTCCCGGCAGCGCCACCTTCAAAGCTCATCTCCGGTTCGGATAGCCTTTTCAGCTGGATAGCCGCGGCAAGACCAAGGGAACGCCTTCCTGAAGAGCACTGCAGAGCTCGCCGTCCTCATCCCCTGCGCAGCCAGGGGCAGCAGCCGTAAGAAATGGGATGCAGAGATGTTGCAAGAGGTTCCAGTGCTTTGGAGCACCCACTGGTGTCCTACCAGGCATGGGAAGGATTCTTGTCCCCAAGGTCCATCAGGCCTGGGGCATATCGTCCCTCTCGCAAGCCCCTGAGGTGGCTCCAGGTTGAGGGAGAATAGGGCTTGGGCATCTCCTGGGAGGGAGGCGTGACCAGCCTGTGGGACGAGGAGGCGGGTCTTGCTCACATGCTCAGGGAGTAGCCGATCGCCAGCGCTGGGGTCAGGAAGGAATTTTCCCCCGGGGCAGATTGGCACGGGTCCCCGGGGGTTTTTTGCCTTCCTCTGCAGCATTGAGCATGACCACTTGTCAGGGCTTCTCCTGTCCCTTTTGGCTAGGTTACTGCCTGCTGCTCATGCACCACGAAGATGGCCTCTCGTGCCCTGCAGCTGGGGGGAGCAAGGCTTTTTTTCCCCCACGGTGGGCTAGCAAGTGTCCCCGGGGGGTTTTTGCCTGCCTCTGCAGCACTGAGCACAGCCGCTTGCCAGGGCTCCTTTGGGCCATTTGGGCTAGGTGCTTGCTGCTCGTGCTCCACGAAGGTGGCCCTCGTGCCCCGCGTCCGGGGGGAGGAAGCTTTCTAGACTCCCGGGCTGGGCCCCAGGGTGGTCCCCGCGGGTTGCTTCTTGTCCTCCGTAGCATTGAGCACAGCCCCTTGCCAGGGCCCTTTCGGCTCCCTTCTTGCCCGCTGCTCTTGCACCTCCAAGGCACCGCTCGTGCCCTGGCTCTCTCGGGCTCTCTTGCCCGTCGCAAGTTTGGAGCGGGAGCGAGCTCTGCTCCTCCCTTGGCTCCATCTCCGCAGGGCTTCTCGCTTGTGCAAAACAGCCTGCGCTTGGAAGGGCTGCAGGCTTGCTGCACCATCCGGAGCTGCCTCTTTGCAGCTCTCCCTGCATGCAGCAGAAGTGCTGGGCAGGCACGAAAGCGCTTTTCATGCATCACCGGCCAAGAAGCGCAGCGGCGCAGCAAGTTTTGGAAGGCAAGAAGTGTGCTTGTCATCGACCTGTGTCCTGCTTTGGAAAATACCCCACGGTACCACACACCTCTTCTTCTTCTTCTTCTTTTGTGTGTGGTCGGTCCTGATCCTCATTCTTCAAGTTCTCACTCTTGAGGAAGCAGGGACTGCTTGGCCTGCGTCCCTGCTGCTACTTTCTGCGGCTCTATGGCTTTCCTTTGCCAGACCGCAAGGGATGTTTCTTCAAGCTAAACTGAGAAATGCACCAGCCTGCTCCTGGCTACACATGTGCATTGTGTTCACGCTTGTGAGCATTGGCTCTGAAATGGATTCAGAAAAATAACATAAAATAACATAAAATAACATAAAATAAAATCCTGTTTTCACTTGTAACCTCTGTGATTTGTGTCCTTGAAAGTGGTTTTGGAGCTGAAAAACCCCTGGCATTTCAGGCAAATCAGAGTCTCCTCATTATTCGACTCATCGTGAATGCGGGGAATAGAATAGACTGGAATAGACTAGACTAGGACAGAATAGTTACGCCATGCTATGCCTGGAGTTCTGCACGACAAGCTAGGACCGAGGCCTGAGGGGTCCACCCAGGAGAGCAGCTCTCTGCAGTGCAGGTCCCAGGCCCAGCCAGGAGACAGGGGCAGAGACGGGCACACCTACAACACGGCTCAGGCAGGGACTGAAGGCCCCAGCCTGAGCTCAGACACGTCCCCCGGGCCCTTGGCAGGGGATGGCGTGGGTGGGGGTCCCAGGGGAGGCCTATGGTCCCCTGGGGGTCCCAGCCATTGAGGCCTAGGAGCACCCCCAGGACCCCGGCAGAAGTAGACTGGCACTGCTCATATGCTCTCCTTTACACATTGGTGGTTGGCCACTTTGGAGACAAGAGTCTTGCGCCAGACGGACCTTCGCTCTGAGGGAGTTACTGTTGTCCTCAGGCTCTTGTGTTTGTCCAAGGCAAACAGCCTGGGCATTCCTAAAAATGAGTAGAAAAAATGAGGAGAAAAAAAAATCCACAGGGAAATGAACAGGTATTGCTCACCGCAAAAAGACTCGCAACCGTTTAGTTCACGAGCACGTCCTGCTTCAGACTGAGGGCTTGATCTTTGCGCCTCGCTAGCGTCAGAGGTGTGGGGTTTTGCCATCCTGTGGAAACCCAGCTAAACTGGATGAACGTAGCAGACTTTCAAAAACCGCAATTCACACACGCTTTCTGCAAATTTGTTCAGATGGTCAAATGATCTCGAGACGATCCACAGCTCTCACCCCCATCAGAAGGTACATGCCTCCTTCCCACAACGTGACAGAACCAACACCTAGGATGGGACATGACTGCCCATTCAATCCCTTCTGCTAGTGCAGGGCTGGGAAGAAATGTCATCAGAGATTTCTTCAGCGTGTACTGTTGGGGAAAGAAAGAGATAGGAAGAAGAATAGAATAGAATAGAGTAGAGTAGAGTAGAGTAAAAAAGAATAGAAAAGAAAAGAAAAAGAAAAGAGAAAAGAAAAAAGAAAAGAAAAGGAGTAGAATAGAGGGTAATGAGGTTGCCCGTTAGCCACCTTCTCTTCAAACTAGTCAAACCCAGAGTCCTCAACCGCTCCTCGGAGGACATGCCTTCCAGCCTCTTTCCCTCCTTTGTTGCCCTTCTTTGGACACATTCAAATTCCTTAACATCCTTTTTAAATGGTGGGGCCCAGAACCACACACAATGCTTAAGGTGAGGCCGCACTAATGCTAAATACAGTGGGATAATCACCTGTTTTGACCAGCTGGTTATGCTGTGTTTGATGCACCCCAGGATGCGGTTTGCCGTCTTGGCTGCCAGGGCACACTGCTGACTCCTCTTGAGCCTCCTGTCAACCAGCACCCCCAGACCTCTTCCTGCAGGGCTGCTCTCCTGCCACTCCTCTCCCAATTTAGACTCCCAGGTGCAGAATCCATCATTTGTTCATGTTCAATTTCATGACATTGATGATTGCCCAATTCTCCAATCTACCCAGATCCCTCTGCAAGGCATCTTGTCCCTTGAGAGAGTTAACGGCATCTCCCAGTTTAGTATCATCAGCAAACTTTGGAACCGTGCATTCAACTCCTGCCTCCAATTCATTGACAAAAAGATTGAACAGAGATTGGCCCTAGAATTGAGCCCTGAGGAACACTGCTGGTGACTGGTCGCCAGCCAGATGTAGCCCCGTTCACTACAACCCTTTGAGCCCTGCTGGTTTTCACCCAGCGCACCATCTACCTGCTCATCTCACAGTTGGACAACGTGTCCAGAAGGATGCTGGGAGAGACACTACCAAAAGCTTTACTAAAATTCAGAGAAACTATATCCATTGCCTTCCCTTCATCCACCAGGCAAGTGACCTTATCGTAGAAGGATATCAAACTAGTTAGACAGGACTTTTCCTTTGTGAACTCGTGTTGAGTCGGCCTGATGATTGCATTGTTCTTTAAATGCCTTTCAATAGCAGTATGATCTTCTCCATAATTTTTCCAGGTCCTGAGGTTAGACTAAGAGGTCTGTAGTTTCCTGTGTATTCCCTTAGCCCTTCTTGTAAGTTGGAATAGTTTCCAGTCAGCAGGGACTTACTTCCATTAAAAGGTAAGCAGATTATTTGGCGACAAGGCACAGCAGTCTAAACTTAAAAGTTACTACAGTGTGAGCTACAAAAGCAGAGGAAAGCAAAGAAGGGTCGTGCATAAATGGGTGATATTTTCAGAAACCAGTTAGGAGTAGAACAGCCTGGGCAAAAAAGGGGGGAGTTCATAACTCCTGAAGGAATTCATTGCTATGAGATCTACTCTGATTTAAGTGGAAACCTCACAGTTTTCTTAGGCGAGGGAATACTTTGAGGTACATCTGAGTGGCTGCTATAAAGGCCTTTTTTGCTGGTAATAGAGTAAGTCTGAATGGCCAGCTGTGTTCAAACCAGTGACTAGGAGAGTCATGATCTTCTAATGTGGAGGCAGTCTGTAGTGGAAAAGGATTTTCTGGCACTACAAAACTGGTAAGAGCTTGCTTTCTGTCAGATCATTGTCTTTTTTAAAACAGTTTATGCAGATTTTCCAGGTCAGACAAATTTGCATTCCTTGACTGAAAGAAAGATTCCCATCAAAATGTTTTTCACATTATTTTTATCCTGCATATAAGCATAGCTGAAAGTTGCCCTGTGTTTGTACTGTTGAGAGGCAGATCTATGTACCTGATCTTTGTCAACAGTATTCTAGTTTATGATGGTACTGGTATTCTGGATTTAAAAGTACTTTTTTCTTAAATGAATATTCATTTAAAGATTGCTTTTCTTTTCCAGGAGATCTACAAAGGCTCAGTTAAGATACAGGTTTTGTAACAGTTGCAGATTAACTTTGTGAAATACCAGTTTTGGTCTAAAGGGTTTGCTCAGGAAGACAAGGAATGTCAAGATTTAAATTTCTAGTTTATAGGTCAGGGTAGTAATAGGGAAAGATTAAAGGCTAGATTTTTCTAAAATATTTTATTCAGATAATTACTTTCAAAAATCTTGTGTTAAGCACCTTGCCCAGAGGCATACAGAAATCCTGATTGGGATAGGAGTCAAATCTAAACTCTAGTTTCTCATTCCTACTCCTTGTTGTTCAACATGCTGTTACCATCTTTTTAATATTAGATGGACTAAAAAGGAACTGGAAATTCTTTTTGATCCCATAATAGTGACCTGTATATTTGAAATGTCAGTTACATTTATGTCATTTATACAGTGATCTATACTTCATGCTATGCTTGAAAGACATTTCTAAGTTCCAAGTAGCACCAAAATGGAGATTAGCCCTGTTGAGTAAAGCTAGCTAGATGTCTTTATAGTCGGCATTTTCGTAATTCTGAAGAGCTATCAATTGCTGGCAAAATTTTTGTTTCCACATCATTACACTAATGTCAAGATTGCGACCTTTGGTTCAACTTGAATATAACTTTGAGCACTGGCTTGAATGTAGTGGCACTGCAGCTGTTAGCAACAAAAATCTCTTTACTACTTTATTTCTGTATGATTTGGCTAAATCCCCTTATCTCTACTATCTAGCATGTTAAGCATACTTGTACCCTTATTGTGGAGCATTAACCTGTATTTGTTACTCCATTGCTGTACCTTCTGTCCTCAGCTCATTAACTCCTGGCCTTCACTGGGCAGCAGTGGCATAAATAATGTCGTAGCTATAAATAATGCTTACATCAAGAAATGACCTTAATTGTGCATGACCTACATTTCAGAGGCGCATTCTTACCCTAATGCCAGCTAAAGTCATGAGACGGTAACAGCAACTCTTTCATATCTTTTGCCGTTAGGTCTTGCATTTTTAAGTCCTGACTATTTATTTAGAGGGTAATTCTGGCATACAAGTTTGAAAACTTTCATGATTTACAGATTATAAAGTGCTACAGGGTTTCTCACAGCCTAACTCAGAGAAGGTAGAAGTAGGTGAGAGAGCCTCTGAAAGTTGCTTTTCAGATGTGTTTATCATGCCTGAGTTGCTGAAACCTATAAATGGATAGTGGTTATTAAACTGATCCAGAAGAATTTCCATCAGGATGATTTATGGGTCCTTATAACATTAAGAGTCAATTGGCACCCTTCAGGATGAAGCATTATTTGGTTTTTTGCGTTGCCCCCCTAGCTTTTTTTGTTTAACTCAACATGAACAAAAAGGTACAGCAGAGAGTTGAGAAAACTTTAGGCATAGGACATATCTCCAATGTTAGACATGAATTTTGATTGTAAAATGGTGGGGGGAGGGGAAGAGAGACATAGTTTTCTAATTAATAGCAGCTGCAAACCTAGTAATTTGGGCAGAATTACTATGAGAAAGTAAAGCATCCACTGCAGATTATTTAAAATGCACTTAGAAAACAAACCCAATATTTTAAGTCAGTTGCTGATATTCACAGTAAAACGACAAATGTTTAGTATAATGATAACTCCTCATTTCCTAGGCAGTTTTAGTGATTTAGACTCAGTATAAACGACATAAAGTATGACCTTGCATGAATGCCTTTTATAAAAGTTTGCTGTTAAGAAATTACTGCCTTAGCATAAATGTATTGCTGTAATGTGAGAAATGCTAACAGTATACCAGAGGCATGCTGCTCTATCAAAGAAAACTTTGGGCTTAAACACTGCTAGTGTACTTCCCTTCAATGATAAGTTGAAATTTTTGATGTAGGGAATGTAGGTTGCTACACAATCAACGTTGTAGTTATGTGGGCTGGAATCGTAAACTTCAACACTGTGCAGCACTTGAAAAAGAGAAACAAAAAAACCTTAGACAATTGAATTAAAATTATTCACATGAATGCTACAAAGGTAAGAATAGAAACTGTCAGAACCAGAGAGAACAGAAATCGGAGAAACAAACTTGTGTTTGGGACATCAAAGGGCTAAGAGAAGTAGAAGACATTACATCTCACAGTAACTGCTAAGTCGTTACTGATAGTCAAGAGGTCAGTTGCCAAAAAATCTTTCTTCAGAAAAAATGACAGAACCACAGAAGGGTTGAGGTTGGAAGGGACGTCTAGAGGTCATCTGGTCCAACCCCCCTGCTCAAGCAGGACTACCTACAGCCAGTTGTCCATAACTATGTCCAGACAGCTTTTAAATGTCTCCAAGGAGAGAGACTTTACAACCTCCCTGGGCAACCTGTGCCAGTGCTCAGGCATCCTCACACTAAAATAGTGTTTCCCGATGTTCAGAGGGAACTTCCTATGTTTTGGTTTGTGCCCAATGCCTGTGTCCTGTCACTGAGCACCACTGAAAAAAGCCTGACTCCGTCCTCTTTGCACCCTCCCTTCAGGTATTTATAGACATTCGTGAGCCTTCTCTTCTCCAGGCTGAACAGTGCCAGTTCTCTCAGCCTTTCCTATTGAGAGAGGTGCTCCAGTCCCTTAATCACCTTTGTGGCCCTTCACTGGACTCTCTCCAGTATGTCCATGTCTCTCTTGTACAGTGGAGCCCAGAACTGGACACAGGACTCCAGGTGTGGCCTCACCAGTGCTGAGCAGAAGGGAAGGATCACCTCCCGCGACCTGCTGGCAGTACTTTCTGTAACAGAAAGCTACAGGGTATATATTTGATAGCTTCCTAACATTATGAAGATCATCAAGATCTATCAAGACAGAAATTGCAATTATGCTAGGAAGGCATGCTATTTCCCTTATTGGTGACTCCATTTTTAAGAGTAGACATAAATTCAGTGAATGGTGCAAGGTCAATAGGACTGAATGTGGTAGATTCCATGGAGCAAAACTACAAGATATTAAGTAGGATTCTGAAGTTTTCTGACAAGTCTCCACTGCTGATGATATCGTTTAAAACAAATGACAGAGTTTCCTGTAGAATTAGAAGATTATAGGACACTTTAGGCATCTTGGAAGCAAACAGATGAGAATGAAACTTCAGCTGATTTCCTTTTGGTCTCATGAGTATAAAAATAAATAAAAAAGAAAGGTTGGAAACAAAATGTTAAATAAATGAAAAACGTGAAGCTGAAGGTTTGTTTCATGAAGTATGGGCCTTATTCCAACATAGGAATGGGTGAGTGAGAGAGAGAAACATGGACATAAAAATGGGATTGTCTGTATCTTGCAAGTGCAGATGCAGTCACTAATCATCACAGTTGAAGTTAAACTAGAAGAAATTGGAGAAATTTAAACTTGCAACACAGAGGGAGGATGGTAATGAAGGTAAACATAGTACGAACTACAATGAAACATACTGGAAGGAAACTGCAACAGCAAACATAAGGAAAATAAATTTTTCAAGGACCTCTGGTAAGAAGAGAGTGAAACTGGACGTTTGTGATTGGACAGATTTTAATATTCTGGATCTCTGTTTGAAATGAATTCACATTGTGAAGTCTTAAATCTGTGTCTCCAACTTGATGAAAGAGCTTTGAGTGAATGAAAAATGTCCACCTGGAACTTCACGTTAGACACAACTGGTTTTAGAGTTTCTGTCAATTCAGAAGTACAGCATTTTGACTATGATTAGTAACAAAGTCTATGATAGTTGGCATCTTTTAATATCCTGTCAAACTAAACTACAAAATTGAGTTATTCCTCGCATATCTGCATGCAGCAATTGGAAAAAAAATTACTTTTTGTTATGGGAAACTTATTTTGGAAGGTCATATCCATCCGGCAGTAAAATTTCATTGAAGTTCTCAGAAACAGCTTGGTTGCTTTAATGTCAGAAGAATTGTATCTGAGAGGTTGCACCTGATGACATGAATAATATTTCACCTGTTACCAAGTGTCCTGGTTCCGGCTGGGACAGTTAACTTTCTTCCCAGTAGCTTGGGGGGTGTCCTGTGTTTCAGGTTTGGTAGGAGAGGAGCATGGATTCCCCATTTATGCTTTAGTTGTTGCTGGGTGGTGCTTGCACCGGGGACTTTTTCTTTTTTTCAGCCTCCCATGCCCTGCCACGTGCAGGGGAAGCTGTGGGGGGGGGAGCACAGGCAGCGTGGTTGACCCAGCTGGCCAATGGGGTATTCTATACCATGTGACGTCATGCTCAGCATAAAAACCAGGGGAGTGGGGAGGCTTGCCCCCCGTTTGTGACACGTGGCCAGTGGTCAGTGAGCAGCGGCATTGTGCATTGTTTTCTTTGTATATTCTATTATTGTTGTTGTTATCATTGTTATTGTTACTGTTCTACTTCGTTTTACTTCAATTATTAAACTGTTTTTATCTCAACCGCGAGTTTCCTACTTGTGCCCTCCCGATTCTCGCCCCCATCCCACTGGAGGCGGGGGTGAGTGAGCAGCTGCGTGGGGTTAGCTGCTGGCTGGGGTTAAACCACGACACCAAGTTTTTTTGATTCAATTATATTTCTTTTGGACAAAGAGAGGACATCCATCCACACTCATATAAATTCTTATTTCTTCAAATTTTATGTTGCCAGATATGAGAAGGTGAACAAAGCGAGATCAGTAATTGTTGCATTGTTGACTTAAAACAAGGCCTCTGAAACAGTCTGTCTCAGTATCCTTATAGCCAAATGATTCAGGTACAGACTGCATAGCTAGACTGTAAGGTGAGTGCAAAATTCTTTAAACTGCTGGGCTCAAAGTGTTGTGGTCTTTGTGATACAAATTCCAGCTGGTGGCTGGTGGCATCTCTTGGGGACCAGTAAGGAGCAATACTGTTTAACATCTTCATTAATGGATAAATGGATGGTTGCACCCACCAACTTCACAGATGAGTTGTGATGAGGGGGGAGGAGCATCTGATGTTCTGAAGGGCAGAGCTGCTATTCAGGTGGGGCTTCAACAGGCTGGAGAAATGGGCTGACGGAAACCTCGTAATATTCAACAATGGCATATGCAGAGTCCTGCGCCACGGGTGGAATAACCCCATGCACCAGTACAGGCTGGAGACTGGCTGGATAGAAAGCAACTTTGCAGAAAAATGTACTGGACAACAAGTCAGACAAGAGTTGGCAGCGTGTGCTTGTGACGACATCCTGGGCTATGCCAACAGGAGTGTAGCCAGCAGGCCGGGGGAGTGATCCTTCCCCTGTGCTCAGCATTTGCAAGACCACATGTGAAGTGCTATGTTCAGTTTTGGGATCCCCAGTACCAGAAGGACAATCGAAAGCCAACAAGATGATCACGGGTCTGCAGCACACAGTGTATGAGGAGAGGCTGAGAGAATTGGGTTTGTTCATTCTTAAGAAGAGAAGGCTGAAGGGACACCTTATTGCTGTCTACGACTACCTAAAGAGAGTGTGAAGGGAAGATGGAGACAGACTCTTCTTTCAGGTGCACTGAGATAGGACAAAAGGCAATGGACACATGTTGCAACACAGAAAGTTCTGATTTAAATGCACAAAAAAACTTTGCCACCATGAGGGTCGTCAAAACACTGCAGCAGGTTGCCCAGAGAGGTTGCAGCTTCTCCATCCTGCGACATGCTGACTGGACACAACCTGGATGCAGCCCTGAGCATCTTAATCTGGTTGGACCTCCTGTGAGCAGAAGTTTTGACTAGATGATTTCTGGAGGTCCCTTCCAAACTAAATTACGCTATGATTTTATAAGATTAAAATAATTAAAAAGGGGATAAATATTGATAAATGTAGAAAGCAAATTTTAGATGAGAAATGAGACCTCTAAGGAGAACTATATGGCTGAAATTCCATACTTAAGAAAGAGTGTAACTGTCTTACGAGTCCCTTTTGCTCAGTGGTAAAACAAAGATGGAAGTGAGAAATGAAAACCGATACATAAAGCAAATGGAGTGAAAGACAAACAGGTGAGAGTTAACAGAAAGTACACATCACAAAGTATAGCACATTCCAGAAAAAAAGAGGAAGAAATAAATGCTAGAAATTAAGTTATTCTGGTTTAGAGGAAGAAGGTTAATTTTTCAGTGGTGCTAATACAAAACCCCAAAAATTGTGTATTTATTTCAGCTTTATATTTGCAAAGGAATGGGATAATATGCTTTTGCCACAATAAGATGATAAAACACATTGTATTTGTTCACAGTCAAAGGTGAATTAAAGAATAATTACCAGTGCTTAGAAGAGGTCAAAGAAGTAGCAGGGTTAGAGATGTGAAAAGATCTGGAAAAAAAAATTTTTTTCTTTTTTCTCCCTCAGAACCTTTTCTAGCTTATGGAAAGATCTAGATCACTATAGTAATTACTTGCTTATTGAAACTAAATCTTATTTACTTTAAGAGTGAGGAATGCATTATGAATAATTTATTTAAACCTTGACAGTATTTAAGAAGTACTTATGCAAGCCTATTACTTCCAAATAATACCAAATATAACTAGCATGAAAGGTGGCGCTGCACTGTGCTCTAAAATTTGTACATGTGGAGGTTTTTGTATTTCTAAAACAAGCAGGAAAAAGAAAATTGAAAACATGCTATAGCTGGTCTGAAACAAAAACCATTTGCAGTATTCATAGGACTTAAAAACTGTAAGTCTGTTGTTATAATGTAGCTACAAAAGCCCACCATGACATTCGAGACATTACTTTTGGAAAGTAAATTAATTGTTCCTTTCTTTCTTTATATTTAAATTAGAAATTATTTCTAAACTAAACTGTATTTATTAATATACATATATGCACACATATGCTTGAAAGTGTGTATATGTTTGTATGAATGTATGTGAGCTGGTTTTGGCTATATTTATACTGTTTATGGTCTAACAAGAAATTAATGTATTCCTAAATTATATAGTGAACATCATTTACTGTTTAGTCACATAAACAATTATGCGAAAATAATTCAGAGGGCAGGTCAGAAGAAGAATCTGGCAGCAAGATGAGAGCAGAAACTTTAAGACTGGATGGACTAAAATAAAGAAAGAAAACAAACAAACAGGGAAAAAAAAGAACATTTGGAACCACAACATGAGCTCAGAGAGTCACCAGTTACGCAGAAAATAAGCACGAGGGAGGCAGAAAGTCTGCCAGGTGTCTTAACCAGTTCTTCTTACCAACCAACAAAATGTTAATTCCCCTTGTTTTTTTGTATAGGAGTGGATAAGCTAACTAGGCAGCTGCTAGATCTTCTGGATATCTACTGATTTCAAACTTTAAAACAACCTTGGGGTTTTCTTAGTGCTTTAGTAGTCACTTTGATAACTTCTGAGACTGACTGACGAGTATTGGGAGGGTGCTAAGCTCAGTATTGCCCAAAAGTGAAGGGGGATTAAAAGAATGTAAAGCATTGCCAAAGAAGAGACAGTGGCGGAGCAAAAGCCAGAAATAAGAATGTAGAACATAACTATCCCTAGGTTAGGCTAGTCTGAATTAAAAGAAACAGGCAGAGAACTTGACTACCGGGATGACACACTACCAAGCCTCATGAGGAAATGAGTTTTGAATTCTGGAGTCAAAAGAACCAGAGTCAGCTTCTGATGTGAATAGTTAATACAAATGAGGGTAGGGGTAAATCTAAGGCATAACCAAAGGCCTTTTGCTGCGTGTTAACTGCAGGTACAATATAAAACATGCACAGTGCTCATAGCAAGATACTGGGATCACCTCTGTCTTACTAAGTCTGCAAACCTACTTACTCGTTTTTATGCTCTTGGTATTCATTCCTCTTGCAGCAGCAAGATGTGCAGCAGCTACATCTTGTCAAAGAGAATTGTAAAAGTTTTGAGTTCACCACTCTCTCGGGTTTTGGGGTTTTTTTTGGGGGGGGGGGCGGGGTGTCTTTTTTTTTTTTGAAGAGGTGCTCCTGATCTCTGTATTTTTCTCAGGGACTTTTCTCAAGTCCCTGTTTGCTAGTCTGCTTTCCAAGATTATCACACTCTTTGAACCTCTTTTGTAGGGTATCTACTTCATGCCTTTTTCTGACAGGTGTCACATAGTATAAAAGCTAAGAGACTGTAGCTATTAATACTGCCTTGTGCCATTTGTGCTCCTTGTCACATAAGAAAAAAGCGCTTACAGTGCCTTTGCAGTCCACCGTCCACATCAAGACCATATCTATCCTGGCAATCTCCCGAGTTGCTTCATTAACCTGCTCTATGGGAACATCTTTGTTCTTCCTGCTTCCTATTTCTTTATCTTTATAAGTAGCATCAGATACTGTCCCATCCTCCTAATTATTTCCAGATGGGAAGCAACTGTTTGGTACTGGGAGAAAAGGGACCTTTTTCAGGACATATATCTAAATGGAACATAATTACAGGTTTTTCCAGTGGTTTCAATACATGATCACTTCTATTTAACCCTGGTGTTTCAAGGAGCTTTAAGTATGTGCACTCAAAGAAATGTAGGAATTTAAAGCAATTGTTTTGCCTTATAAGGGCCTTGCATCTTAACTAAAAGATCTTTTTTTAGAAGTGAGTTAAAAATTGCACTGTTAAAAATCTGAAACTGTATTTTCCAATATATCTTCCTTCTCTAAATATAACATGGGGGAAAAAAAAGTCTACTGGCATGTGACAGTACCAAGATCACCTCCTTAAGGTGCCCAAAATAACAAGCTAGCATAAGACTTAACCACTTGTAACATGGTCTTCCCCTCTTCATGACAATGAAAACCTTGCACTCTAGCCCACATCCATGCCTCGTTGTACAGAGTACCTCATGGAAGAGAGATGCAAATCGGAGAGCTGAAGTGGTTTATTGGCGCTTCCTTTTACTTGCTTTAGAGCTGTATCCAACTGCTATCATCAAGGGTAACCACACATTTAAATGGAAGTATTAAAAGTGATTTTTAGTGATTTCTCACACAGACACGTGATATGTTTTTGGTCTGTTTGACATAGCTGCCTGGATGTAAAGATCCCAACTGAAATGAAGTCAGAAAAACTGCAGATATACTGCGAGGTCAGCCTGTTTTTAAGTATGAATTGAAAAACACTGCATAATAACAAGACTTCCCCCCCCCCCCTTGAAGCAGCTGAACACTACCCTAGTTTTCTACAGATTTTTGTCTTATGCCTGTGTCCTCTCTTCCCTGTGACCTTCATACCCCCTAAGTCACCCTTTCCCATACTGTCCTCCCTGCCCACCTATCTCCCTAATGCTATCAGGGAGAGGTAGGTATCACTACCTATGCCCATCTTGAATGACCAACAGGCAGATTTAACAAAATTAATATCTGAGTTCAGGCTACATTTGAATCCCTCTACTTTAGTCACAAAGTGTCACTTACTAAACTTTCATTCCTACAAAGGTATTCAAGTGTAACACTGAAACCTCTCGCCCTCTGCCAAATGCGCTCAGCAGTGGTAAGCTTGTTCGGAGTTGTTGGGAGACGCTAAAAGGAGGGCAGAAAACCAGACAAAAAGAGGGATTACGGTATACTCCTAAAAGTCTCATTTTCTTCAAAAAGCAGAATTAAATGAATGTATTTTTTAACCTACATGCTTAAGTATGTTTATCCGTGTGTGTGTTAGTTTGCAGTGTACAGTAGAAGTTAGGGTGCTGAACCTGCACACCTGTAGCAAATGACCCTTTTCTGAGCACAGGCATTTTCTTTCTTAGCGTAATTGACCAGATAAAGAATAAATTTTGTGTAAAATCCTTTGTACGTGCTCTAAGAGATCTTTTAATGATGCTTCAAATGGTCAATAATTGCAGTCACATGAGATTCAAATGCTCTAGTAGAGAAGACACTAGAAAGAAATGACACAAAGGGAACAGAGAGGCCTTTTTCCCAGTAAGTTACCAAGTTAAATTTAGCTGCTCCTAATGCCCAAATGAGTTTTCTCAAGAGCTATCTCTACGTTCTTACATTATTATAAGCTACTTTAAAAAAATGTTAGTGGAACTTTATGTAGCTCATGAAATTTATTAAATTATTGTTGTGTTACTTCCTAACACCAAAATGTCTTATTAGAGGCGATAGCAAATCAGGGTGGAATAGTGATTTCTTTTGGCAAGTGACAGTGTTATCTTTTTATGAATTGGAATGTTGTTAGTATCATTACAGTTATTACTTTGGCTTCCAGATCATACCTCGTATGTCTAGAACTTAACTATTACACTTAATATTTCAATAGTTTCACAATGCATTTTTATTTATGTGTAAAATAATGCATGAAAAGGGAAAAGAATGCAAGTAAGAAAGATGGGGGAGTTTCTAAAATACCGTTTCTTTGAAGTGAAACAAATCTGTCTTTAAAAATTAATTTTTATTGAATGATGAAATTGAAAAAAACAAAGGTAGAGCTGGAAGTTTTTTTGTTGGTTTGTTTTTTATTTTCTTTTAATAAAAGATAAATGCAAAATTAAACTATTTGCAATGACCATGATTTTTTCTTGATCAGTGGGCCATAGTAAGTCAAACATCATTTTCCTTGCATTGATTACCAAGCCCTAGAGAAACCCTTTCCTGCATGTTTAGACATAGATGATGAAGTAACACCAAAAAAATCATAGCTATGATAAGAACTTGTATGCAAAGCAATTAGGATTCATGCTACAGTCTTTAGGCAGTGCCTTTCCTTTAAATGGATGCAAAAAGTAAATGTATGGCTGAAATACAGCTCCACTAGAAAAGGCACATTCCTCATTATTTTGTGGAATGAAGGAAGCTAAATTCCACAGCCACTTTATACTATAAATGCAGTGACAGAAAAACAGTTAAAACTGCTGGAGTGCAAGTATGGCTAGAGTCTATAAACTATTGCATTTCCTCCTAAAAAGAAACAGACAAAACAGTCTTCTCTGGTTTAGTTGTCCTCCTATGAAGTACTAAAACATTTACATGCCCATAGAATCAATCCATCTGGCTTTTATATATATATGCATCTATGATTATGTGTAAGTATATATATACACACACATCTTTTTTTGTATAGTCATCATTTCCTAGAAATAAGCTTTCAACTACATCCAAATGGCTTAGAAATATGTTGTGGTGTGGGTTTTTTTTTTTTTCCTGCAAGTAAAAATAGAAACAGTTACAGCGTAAAAAGAGAAATATTTAAAGTACAAGGGAACTAAGGGTGCATATTCAGAAACCAAAGATACTTTGAGAAGTGTACATTCCTAACTATGGCATGGATGATGCACCATGTGTGCTCTCAGTGTTTTGCTTCTGTGTCCAAGTTTCCCTTTCCCAGATTCATGGAAAAACTGTCCTGTTGTGTACTGGAGGTTAATTTCATCACCCAAGATCTACTCTTGACTGAATCGGCGTAACTAACAACTTCTTGCACCAGACATCAGTCTGCAAGCAAGTAAACCAAGAACAATCTTGTATGACACTGCAGCGTTGCTGGAAACCATTAGCGCACACTAAGTATAAATTACAGAAGAGTCAGAAGGAAAAGTGTATCAAATGCAGCCAAGTGATTTCAGAGGTCTTGGCGAAAGAAAGTGTTCCACTGTCTAAAAGTTACAGCGTTCAGTAGTAGTTATGAATTTGAAATATGAACTCATGAAACACTAGAAATACCAGGTCAAAGTTCTAACCAAAAAAAGCTGGCAAATAAGGGGAAAGTAGCAGAAATGGAATTGTTAATATAAGAAAGTAATGGACCTTCACTACCAGGAAGATAATTCTGTAGAGAAAACTGTTAAGCTGGTCAAGAATAAATGTGATGTCAGGTGCTTGAAGCAAACTACTTACAAAGTGGAAATACCAAAGAATTTTCTTCTTTTTTCCTACTGAAAAAGCAAAACCTGAGAAAAAGCTGACATTGTCAGGGCAAAACCTGAAATCCTTAAAGAATAATTTAGTGTATTTTGATGTTTGTACTTAGAAGTGCAAACAAGAGGTACTGGTTAATGGATTTGGTGAGGGAGCAAAAATAATGTGAAAATACTTGTACTTCAGGAAAATAGTATAAGGCCCTACAAATACTGTTGTTGTTTGGCTGGTTTTTGAAAGTTAAAGCACCATCTCTAAATCTCAACCCTGCTGTAAATGTTCATTAATAATTATTATGTGTTAGGTTCTTTCATGCTGTGAGATATCCCTCAGCTGTGACAGAATGCCCTGAAGACGGCACAATGCTATATTAGCTTACTTTGTACCATTGTCGGACAATAACAGAGCATGCCTGGTTCAGCTGAGGCTATCTGGATGACGGTATGCAGCTATCTCATCTGGGGTAGATATTTGTCAGATATTCTAAGATAAGTAGGCTCAGACAAACACATATAAAGTTTTGTGGTTCTTTAAGCGAAATGTTTTTCTAGTTTGGACTATTTAAGGAATCAGTGGGATATTCTGTAACATCTTAGTGATGGAGAAACAAATTGTGCATGGTCTCTATCACCAGTCATGGTCCTGTGAGGCTGGACACTTCCATCACATATCTTAACAGTTGTCTCACCTCCAAAATACTTCTGAATTTTAGGGCATTGCTCACGTGAACCAGGTTGCTCATAAATGCAATGTAGAAGATCACCATCCAAAATCCACCTCCACTAGAGGAGGACAATAGATCAAAAGTTGGTTAACGGGTTGATACTCTGTGTGGTTCAACTTCTCCTACTTCAAGTTCTGCTCCAGCTTTTGTTGTGGCTGCGTTTAGCTGTTGTCCCTGTACTTGGTTCTCATTTTAGGAATGAGAAATGGTATTTGTATATGCCAGATGGTATACAAATAGTTCATGAGGCATGCTGGGATCATGAAAGTTGAAATAGTACATGCACATATAAAATTATCTTTGTATACATTTTTAATGAGGGTATTAAACAGGATCTGGGGGGGGTAGATATGTCTCTTCTTACAATGGCTGTTCAAAATGATCAGATGGCACTGAGAGCTAAAGATGAACTTTTTTCTCTCAACCTGAGGACTCTGTTTGGAATAGAATGAAATCAAACACTATCTTCTAGTTAAACTGTACACTTTTCATTAATAAGTTAACATTGGAGACATAGCCTCAATCTATAAAACATGACTGAGAAAATAGCAAAGAATAGAAAACAAACTGGCAGACAGTAGTCAGAGAAAAGTCAATCAGTTTGAAATAGACTGAGCAGTAGTTTGCAATATTAGACAGCCTGTGACCTTTAATATCTTTTGCTTGTCATGCCTTGAACACTTAAAATGAAATGCCATCATTTGTTATGGCATACAGAATACGATACAGAAATTGATTAGTTTTTGGTGTTGGGTTTTTTTAATCTTTAAAATCAATGTGGAAATATCTTTTTCTCTAAGTTCAGAGTGCAACTTTCAGGTGTGCTTTTCTGAGTTATTAAGGACTGCTACTAAATGACATACCTATAAAAACTGGAGAAGATCAAAAGATTACAACCTAATGAGAATTAGTTTTGGTAATTTGAATTTTTGTTATAAATCCTCAAGGTAAGGATGGAGTAATGTCTTGCTCTTTTGTTACTCTAGTGAAAATTAATAAAAACTGAAGTTGAAATTTTAATGCCCAAGGAAGTAATTCTAAATTCTGATATACTTTTTCATCAGTCAAAGGTAATAGTGTATCAATAAAGCAGCTGTCGGATCTCATGATTGAAGAATGATTATCGGGCATATATTCGTTTGATTTATGACTTTCACAAATTATATTTTTGATATATAAGAAAGTGGAACAGAGAAAAGCATAAATCCATCCTTCTAAAAATGTCCACAGTTGGGTAGGACTATTTAGTAGATTAATAATGAGATATAACTGTTATATATGAAGCTGCTTGCTTAATTTATTGATAATAGGCAAAATGTTGTGTGCTAGATCAGTTCTTTATAGTCAAGTTTTTTCTTCAACAATCCATCCTCCGCAGTAACTATTTCAGAAGACTCAGCTGGAAAATGAAAGACCGAACTAGCCAAATGGAGAGAGTATTACATTTTTTTTAATTAGTCGTCCCAGTCAGTGAAGGCAAATTTTACAGAGCATTTCAGGATGCCTTTTGCCTTTGCCTGAATTCATCCTGATACTAAGATAGAAATGGACTGATATTACTTGGGGTTGCTGGTCCATCGCCTGTCGTGCCTATATGAAGAAAGAAGAAACTATCATCTGAACAAACTATTCATCATACAGACAGGGTCCCTCCATCTTACTAGCCATAAAAATGTAAGTTTGAAATACGTGTCGGACTCTTTATTTCAGGAGCACTAGAGAAAATGCATGGAGTGGGTGACAAAACATGCACGTTGTTTATGACATAGAACTCTTAACCAAAGATGATTAAACTTTTTGCTTATGTGCTTGATATGGTTAAGTAAAAATGGAGAAACTTAACTTCACTTTTAAAATCATAGAAAATGCCATGAAATTTAAAGAAGTAAAAGTTAGAATCTGCTGTGAAGGACAGGAGCACTATTTAAAAATATACTTCCTTTTTGTCAAGCTTCCAATTCAGTATTCAGGCAACCTTAAAATGTCTGTTCTTCAAAAACAAAGTACCTGGGAGTTCCCCATTATTTTAATACTTCTTTTTTCTAAATACCAGACTTTCTGCCATTCTTTATGATATTTTAGTACATGTATGTGGATGTACAACCAGTGTGACTGCACCCATACCGAGGCACATGGATGTAAGTAGGAAATATGGCTTCCTGTTACAGAAATATCAAATCTTCCTTATGTCCAATGGTTTATTTTAGCAAAGAGGCTTGGACAATGTTAGAGCAAAGAAGTATTATTCCTTAAACCTAATGTACTGAAACATGTTAAAATTACTTCATATCATACTGCCTGGAGCAGTTTCGAAACTTGTTCAAGTGTTAAAGCTCTCCTTGAAAAAAGCTTAAATAGCTAAGGAGAAAAGGGTTTTCTTTTCCCTTGTAAAACTGCTGACTGTTGCCCACTCACATATTGAAGTACCTTGTAATGCATAGTGTCGTCTGGAATGGGAAATACACCTGGGAACTAGAAATACACCTGGGAAACTGAAAAGCCAAATGCTAGCTACTCGTTTAAATTTGTATAGAAAAACTTGTCACTGTCAAGAAAATGTCGGCTGCATGTAGAGTAGAAATTGCATTTAGGAATATCTTCACCTTTTAAAAAAGTGGATCTGTGAGAGGAAGCAAAATTTTGAATAGAAAAATAACATGAAAGTTAAGAGCATAGGAATGTAAAGTTCTGCTACAACATTCTCTCTTCTAGTCTAAGGCATATAAAAATTTAAAATAGCATGTGTGTATGAAAGACTTCCAAATCCCAGCTTCAGAATTGTGTTCCAACTAAACAATAGAAGTGCCTTTCCCGTTGCTCTTTCCTTTAATTGAAAATGTTAATTCTTACCCATGTCAGTGCAGCTTCCATTCATATTCATTAAGGGATTTCCTTTTGCTCATACCTACTTATGCCCATTAATATCACAGCGATTTTCTCATCCCCTGTATTTGTCCTTGCTTGACAGCTTTCCTGCCCGCTGTTGGTGGCTTTTTCTTCCTCCTTACCTGCAGATATCATCCCAGTGACCACAACCTCATTGTTAATAATTCTCTGAGGCAGCTCCTTTTTACCTTCCTTTACCTTCAGCCACATGCTTTACCTTCAGCAGCAGCCTCTCTTTGCTTCTGAATGATTGTACCCTCCTTTCCTCATTTCTCAAGAGTTTCCATTAATCTCTTCACCTGTAGGGGTCCTTTCTCAGCTTCATGTCCTAGTGTCAGGAGTGTGAAAAGAAGAGAATGATCCTCTAGGAACAGAGTACGTCTAGGCTGATCCTAGACCTTAGTGGTTAGTATACATATATATTTTTTTAATATATATATATGATTTTCCATTTTGATTATAGAAATCTGCTTCACTCATCTGACCTCTCTGACACACAAAGTGTTCACTGTAATTCATCTATGATATGGCTACTAAGACCACCTTCTATATGTGCTGATGAAGAAACCCTAGATTGCACTTTGAATCCTCCTTCTGGTTTCCCCTATTAGACTTAAACTTGTTCTTTGCAAAGTTTTGCCTTTTCTTATTTATTCACCCTTCTACTTTGTTTCGTGCTGCTTTCTGGATCAGCCTAGGATTTTTTAGAGCAAGGGAAGTCCACCTAGTGCGGTCCTCTTATCTCTAGGCATCTTAAAATAAATAGTAGTGAAAACATCCCTCCAGGTTGTTATTTCTCTTAGATTTCCCAATGTCTGCTTAGGGCAACAGCAGTGTTCATCCTTGGTCCAAACTGGCAACGGGACTTGTTGTGAACAAAACCCTGTGCATAGGCAAATCTCAGTGAGGAAAAAGGACTACTACTTCTACTACTACAAATAATAATGATAATAATCTGTCATTGACACATACGTGGATATTTTGAATATGGGGAATTCTTAGGAAGGAGAGTGGAAAATCTACTCTGTTTTGATGTGCTTCGACTGGCTCACGAACCATAGGTGAAGTGCTCCTCACTTAAGAGAACTGTGTTGTAGTTAAAATTATATTTAAGAGAATACCTTTTTCTTGGATTTAGACGAGAAGAAATGTAATTATTTGTTTAAATTACTTCATATTAATCACAAGAAAAATTCATAGTTTTGGCTTCTAGCATATCAGACATTTTTATCCTAGGAAAACAAACTCATTTTCAGGCGTCAAGTTCACACTGTTTTTCTCACTTTGTGAATAGAGACCACTTCTGGGAAACAGTTTCTAGTGCATCAAATGTTCAAAACTACTGGAGTAGGTGTTTGCACATGAATTAAACATCGAGCAACCTGGTGTTTGACAACTGTTCTGTTTAATTTTCTGTAACTGTGATCGAAGCTACAGCTAGCAGTCTGGCAGAAATACATTTCCTAGTTTGTTGAAGCATTCTGACACAATCCAATCATAAAACTTATTGAATGTCTCCAAAGTGAGATTATAGAATATTTTAAAATTTATTTTGGTTAAAAAAAAATCATATGAGCATAGAAAAGGGATCTGTTAGAGATCTCTTAGGTGATAATATCCAGTTGTATGCTGTTGCTAGCAACTGCATTGCACAAGTCCTTACACAAACGAAGGCTCTGCTTCTTTGAGTTAGATTTCTTAGCCTTGCTAACTCTATTTGAAGTTTATGTCAGAATTTCACCCCTGCTGCTGGTCAGAAACCTTCTCCCAACTTCTATCCTAATTTTAGTAATGAATATTTGATAACTGCTGCAACTTTTACCACATTTTTCCTTTTGTCTCACTAGCATTTACTTTATTCGATATTTTTATAAACAGTAGTCATAAGTTTTTTTTCTTTTTTCTTTGCACATTTGTGCTTCTCTGGTAAGACAGACTTTCTGTTTCCTTGCTTGATCTGAGCATTTTTTCTATATACCATTTTCATGTTTTAGGGCTATAAAGATGAAATGCCTATACGATGAAGAGGGAAGGTTTCCAGTGCCTCATACACTGGCATTAATATTTACTTATTTCTGCCAGAGGAAAAAGAAAGTTTGAAACATATGAAGTTGAAAGATATCCAGATCAAGTTTGTCTTTCCTATTGCAGTATAGCAGAGACTCAATAGCATGTGCCTGTACTGCATAGAACAGAACAAGAACGATTTAAGCGTGGCCACAATTAATCGGATGAAAGATGCATCTATTGTGTCTCCCACATTCTTCATAAGGAAATGCCTGGGGAAAAATAAAAATGGAGGAAATATGTATGAAACTTCCACCTTCTAATTAGATTCAGCTCAAAAACTTCTTGAGTCACGTATGGTATTGTGTATTTAGTAACCCTCAGTGGATTCTTTCCTATGTGCTTTCACAGCTTCCATTCTTAATCCCACACAGGCCTTTAGTACCCACAGTTTTTGTGGTAATAAGTTTTATAGGTTGCTGCTCCTTTGCTGAGTTTCATCTCTTTTTGATTGTTTTGAACCTACCTTCAACTGATGCCCACTATTCTTTACCCAGGAAGAGAGCGTGAAAAGTTAATCCCTCTTACATTCTCTCCACATCCCTTGTGTTTTTTGTAGGCCTTCTTCATATTTCAATGAAGTAATTTATTTTCCAGGTTGAAGACTCACAGATTTTTCAGTTGTTCCTCATACAGAAGTTTCATTCCTTACCTCTTTTATATCCTTTTTGAGATGAGAGGACTAGAACTTCACACTATGTTCAAACTGTGGATGAACCATGGTTTACAGTGGCATAACTATATTTTCTGTACTCCTGTACTAGCATTGAATTTACTTTTTAACTGCTACTGAGCATTGAGCTGCCTGTTTCATGGAACTACCTATTATAATCCTAAGGTCTCTCTTCTGAATAGTAATGGTTAGCTCAGAGCTCATCATTTTTATGTGAAATTAGGATAGTCTTTTCCCCATGTGGCACTTTTATCTACACTTAATTTCAGTCACTCAGGCTCATAAGACATATTCTGCTGCAGTTCTTCACAGTGCCTTCTCACCCTTACCACTCACTCTAAATAATTTAGTACCATCAGCAAACTTTCTTATCTCTCTGCTTACCCTCTTTCCTATATAGTTTATGAGTATGCCGAATATCACTGGAGATTTCCACTGTTAGAACCCAACGTTTTCTACTGCTTCTCTTCTAACCAGTTATTTTACCATTTAAGGACCTTCTTTCTTATGCTATAACTGCTTAGTCACCTTAAAAGCCTTTGGTGAGGGATATTTTCAACAGCCTTTTGGAATTCTTAATTGATTACATTAACCAGATCACCTTTATCCGTATGCATATTTGCTCTTTCAATGAACTTCAGTGGGTTTGTAATGAAGGATTTTTTTGTAAAAGCCAAGCTGACTCTTCTCAAGCAGATCATAATTACTCAGGTGTCTGCAGTAATTCTATTCTTTATTCTAGTTATAAGACTTTGCCTGACACAGATGACAAGCTTACTGATCTGTAATTCCCTGGCACTCTGGAGAAGGATTTTTAAAAATTGCCACCTCCTATGGTTAGGCACCAAAGCAGTTTTATGTGAGAAGTCATTCACCATTGTTAATAGTTCAGCTATTTCATCCTTGAGTTGCTTTAGAACCCATGGGTGAATACTACCTGACCTTCATGATTTGTTACTTTTAATTTTGTCTATTTTTTCCAAAACTGCTTCAAACCGAACCCTTGACAAAATCCCTTAGAAAGAAGAGATGGACCAGGGAGATCACCCCAGTTTGATCCACAGAATGCAAAGAACACATTTAACTTCTTTGCCATGGCTTTCCTTTTGTATTCTGTTTACATCTATTCATCTGCTGGTCTTACAAAGTGTCTGGCAGGCTGTGTTCTTCTGACATGTTTGAAGAAAGATTTATTACTCATTTTATTTTGGTATCTGATAATACAGTCCATGCAGCTCACTTATTACCCACTTTTGCCTCAGATAATAGAAGAAATTGTCATTTGGTTCTTAGGTGAGGTCCTTTGACTTTGCATTACTTAGCTGTTTCTTAAGTTTTACCAGATCGTTGCTCAAGTCTGGTAATTTTTCCTTGATCTTGGTAGAGACTTCAAACTTCATGTCATCTATGCATTCATTAGCATATGCCTTTCTTCCTCTGTCCAATTCATTAATGAAATAATACAAAATCCAAGAATGATTCTTGAGAAACTCAACCCATAAACTCTCTTCTCCTAGTTCCCTTCTCACTGTCCACTTGGCTCCTTTCCAAAACTTACACTATTTGCCATCTTCTCCATTTCAATTACTAATCTCCCATGAGTGAGTATCAAACAGTATATTGAAATCTGCCTATATTCTCTCTCTGTTATAAAAAAAACCCAAACCAAACAAAACCAAAAAACTGTCTTGCAGAAGAGATATCAAATGGGTTAGCCTAACTCTGCCCTTGATGGATTTTGTTGTTTCCCAGAGATTTATATGTCTGTCTTTGTTCTTTGCTTCAAAATATATTCAGCGTTGAGTAAATTTATGTTAAAAGTCTTTGGATTTCTGGATAGTTATTTCACCTTTCTTAAACTTGGTAAATACGTAGGTTGTTCGTGAATCCTTATCTTTCCCCATCCCTTTGTTCCTCACTCCCTGTTGTCCAAATTTGATAGATTCATAAATCCTGGCAAAAGGACTTAGCATTTCATGCATCATTTTCTTCAGTCTGTTTGGGTAAACATTATCTTGTCGTCTTAGATATGTCTGACATTGTCTCTTTAGGATTTGTTTCTGATATGGACATTTCCATTCTGAATCATTCTTTCCTATTAGCTCTTTTGGTTTTGCACTCTTATGTCCAATTTTGTTTACATTAAGGAAGAACAAAACGTGAGTGTTCATTTTGCTAACACCTTTACCTCTACTTCTCCTTTTATGTTGTCTCTTAATTTCTGTGGTGTAGCGAAAGGATCTTTCTGTTTAATAATTTTTGCCCAATCCACAGGTAATATTCACTCTCTCTCTACCTGAAACTTTATTTGCTGATCATCCCCTTGGTTCAGACTATAAGTTGATAAGAGGTTGTACTTAGGGAGGATCTATGCAAAAATAGAGAACATCACATCGTGTATGTATACTATGACACTTCATCTGTACCTAAACTTTTCTGTGTTCCAATAAAGTATGATCAGCCCTGCTGCTTAAGGAGAAGATAACTTGGCCTTTATTGAGCCATAAGCAAGGAGTATAGGGTTGTTCAGATTTTCACTAACAGAAGAACTTTTCATTCAGGTTAGGGTTATTTCTATTTAGGAAATTACTCATAAATTCCATTTGAAAAAATAACAAAAAAAAATTTTTTTTTTCTTTTTTTTATTAAAAACTCAAGCCCATCTAGTAATTACAGTAAAGAAAATTATGCAAATACACTATTTCTTCTCTATGCAAACTTAATAAAAATTTAGACAGTGCACAAAGCATCACGGATAAGAAGCATTGTGTGTTCCAAGAGTGTGTTACCCTATTGAGGAGGCAGTATTGAAATTGTCTGCTGTTTCTGAAACATGGAATCAGCTTGTAATAAACTGGAGACTTAATCAGACCCAGCAACTACCCAATGCATCCACTAATTTCCTGATTTGTGGTGTTTCCAGGCCTTTGTCAGCAGAAGTTGGCAGAAATGTGGACGTATTTGCTGGCTTTATAATTTTAAATGACTTTTTTTTTCACTGTTCTTTCCTCGTCCCTGTCCCACTTTGTTCTTTTCCCTTTTTCTAGCACTTGAGAGCTCAATGCTATGGTTATACTACTTAGCGTTCAACTCTTTCTACAAACTTTGTTCATTTATGACTTTTGTGATCTTTTAAAATGCATCAGTACACTTACAGTCTGAGAAGACATGTTTATTTTAAATTCAGAATTTAGGTAGAAATATAAATAATGTATAACTTGTAGATGTCTGAATTGATGAACTTTCCCCTGAATAGAAATGCAGCATCTCACTTGGGCCTAGAATGGGTCAGGTCACTCGCTCAGATATTTCAAACATTATGTCAAGATGTAGCTGTCAAAGGCAAGTGCATAGTTACAGCTCCACACAGCAATTTTCCAGCATAGCCCTGAGGGTTTAATGCTACTTTCAGGAATACAGCATTGCACAGCTGTGATTAGAAACAACTTATTACATATTCTCATCATTTACTGCTATAGTTCTTTTTCCCTTAACACAACAAATACGTGAGAAGTCAGCCCTCAGCATTCTCATTTACAGATGATATGCAAAGAAAGCAGAGCTGACTTACTGATTGACCTGTTGGAGCAAAAGATAAGGTACTCAGTATTCGTGTTGAGAAAATTTTTAAAATCCTTCCTCTTAGGAGCACCTCTCATGAGTGAGCAAACCACCTTCCTAAACACAGCAGTGACTTAGATGTCTAGGTATTCTGTTGAGATACACTGGGGTTATTTGGAAGTAGAGCCAAAGAACCAGAGCTACCATTGTAAAATATAAATGAGCATTCTTTTCATATATATTCTTTAATACCAGCCATTTATATGCCATCTTACACTGACACCTAACTTAAGTAGATATATTTTGATTTAATAACCATCTTTTATCCTGTATGGAAAGGTAATATAAAGATGCACCATGTTTTAAAAATAGGTTTTGTTAGCTATGGATTAAATGAGGGACAAGAAGAGCATGGCATGTGGTGGTTCTGGATTTTGTAAACATAGTACTCAAGTAACAGTCTTTTTAAAAAAAATCATGCCATCTCATTCTGTATTATTTGTATTAATTTCTGACATGTAATTTTTCCATTTTTCTGTTTACAGTACTGCTCCATAGATCCAGGGTAACACTTTAAGATGATGGTCTTTGATCTAGATTTTGGAATCATGGATGGAGTGCAAAGAGTTTTGAGCCACATTGTTTGATGCAATTATTAAGTCTAAACATGGTGATTAATTTGTCAACCCAGACAAAATGGGCCCCAGCATAAATGTAATCTGATAGGATTTTCGTGCTTTTGTTCCCAAGCATTAGTTATCTGCCATCACTGAATCCAAAGGCAGAAATATGAATCGGTATAACTGAAGAAGTGTGTATGAATTTGTATATGAACCTTCTATTCTATGTGTTCCGATGGCCTAGAGTACCTGTTTTCTAATGTACAAGTAATTGTTACCAGAACTCTTGGGTAGACCTAAGCTTATTCTCTGAACTAAGTTTGTAGTGCTAGAAGATAGATGGCCTTAGGGCAGGATTAATCTCCTACACAGACAGATGTGCTCTAGGCACCTAGAGTGCAATTCCATTTCCTGAATTTAGGTATCCAGCACCAGCTGAGAGACCTCGGGCACGCTGCCTGGCCACCAGCTCTTGGCTCACCTCAGGCCTCCTGGGCATAGTGTCACATCTCCTGGGTTGATGGGGATGTCTGGGTTATTCTAGCGTGTCTGTCACTAAGCACTTCAATTTAGCACCTAAATTAAGTTCTTGAAGTTGGACCTTTTTACCCCAGCTCATAAAAGCATCTCATTTCAAGGTAGCGCTCACGTTTTAGCTATTTAACCTAATCCTGCTTAAGTGTGTGCACGATGTTAAGTATGTGATTCAGATGTGCTTAACGTTCTGTGGTGAATTCATACTTCTGTGTCTTGTTTCTTCTATGTTTAAGGTTAAACCTCTAACGGTAGATGTAGGGGGAGCACCCCCTCGCTTGCAATGATAGGATGTGGCGAGGCGTACTTACCGGAACGCCGCTTTAGCATTGCAAGCTGCAGCATCCCACCTTCAGGGAGCGATTTCTGTTGCCTCCTGTTACTCAGACCAGACCTGTGAGGGAGGGATATACCGCTCTTTCTGCACTGCAGAAGCAGGCATGATGGATTAGCCTGGTCGCTGTAGATAGGAAGACAAGTAGGGCTGACTGTGCAGCTGCAGCCCAGGGGGAGATTTTAGCTCTTTTGTGAGATGCTGTCTACTCCGCCTTCTCAACACTTAGCACTATTTGCCTTTCCAGGGTGGCACAAAACACAAATCACGCCAGGACTATGGCAAGCTATTGGGAGAAAGAGGCTATTGGGGTATTTGCCTGCCTTCAGCCCTCTCTCTGGCTTTTACAGTAGCAGTTGGTTTTCTATGTGTTGTTATGACAGCAAGCAGAAGTAAGGTTTTCTCAAGTGCTGTAATTCCACTAAGAACATCAGTACTTGAGATATACAATGTAAAGCTGTTATAAAGCCCAGCATGGTCATCTGCTGCTCAAGATAGCTTGCAAAAAATAAATTCAGTAGTGTTTATAAACATGTTCTTTAATTTTTCACTCTCTACATCTCTTAGGGATGCAGGATGTTCATCATTTTGCATACATCAATGCAAGTGCAATTCAACTTAGTACTGACATATAGTCTAATTGGCTTTAAAATGGAATTTTGTTTTTTGAGTGTTAATTTTCAGGTAATGACTTTCTAATTGATTTTCTTTTTATGAAGGACCATTGATTCATTCCCTTCAATGAAACTTGGTTGGCTTCCCAAGAGAATTTATGAAAAGCTGCTGAAAACAAGGATCTGTCACTACTGCTTTCTTTCTACCTTGCTTTGCTCTCCATTCTGTCTAACGTATATTCCTTTTATTCTTCCTTAAGCAAGCTTAGACTAATAAGGCTAAACAATTATATTGTGTGTGTATATATGAGTATGAAATGGGCTTTTTGAAAAAAAGGCATCTTTATTCAAAGATGGATTGAACTTTTGTGACATTCTTCCTAAAAACTAGATATTCACCGTGGCCTCTGATATGTTAATATGACAGCTATTTAACATTTGTACCAGAGTTATTCTAAGCAATCAGTTTGGATTGCACAGAGATTATCTGAACTGATGTTATTTTACAAAAAGAGGAATGACAATTTTTAAATGGAAGTATGAGCTATTGTGTTATCATATTGCTTGTATCATTGAGTTAAGTCATAGCTGAGTTTATATGAAGCACAGTGGAGACTGCCTGAAAGTTTTCTGTTACAGTACAATATAGCAATCCCAGCTAGATAATAACGCATAGTGTGAGTGGTAATTGGAAACCTTTCGGTGATCCTATTTAAGAAGGGGTTGAACCCTGATGCTTAAGACTGACACAGCAAGAGAATGAATACTCATGCTGTGATTTTAGTCTGATTTTACACATCCATCAGTGAGGGAGGGAAAAAAAAAACCAAAACGAAACTACTGTCTTTAAAAGAAAGCCTGTACAAATGTTGCAAGCCAGATTATTTTGTCATTTTACAAGCTGTTCCAGACAAATTACCGGTTTTGCTTAATTATTTGATTATTTTGATGTTATGGAAGTATGGCCAGTATTTTCTCATCCTAGCTTGCCAGGTTCTTGCAAAGGAGAAGTTATCCATGATTGTGAACCGTTCTTTTATACCGAACAAAAGATGTAATGAGATCCAGTGACTGGAGGAACAAACCAGACAAAGCCCAAGTAGAAATAAAGCATATTTTTAACACAGAATATAAGTAACCATTGGAAGAGCTTCCGTAGGGGTGTGATAGAATTGATTTTCCATCACTTTCAGTTTTGAAATGAAGACTGAATAACCTTATGAATGTTGCACTATAGCCCAGACTGAGAACTCATTACTTGAACTAGCGCATGGGAGTGTGTGTCTACTGAACCCCAGACTAGATTATCATAATGCTCCCTTCTGGCCACGAACGTCAATGAGTCTCTGTCATTCCATCTATTTCTTTTTTTTAAGCGAGCAGGGATGTAAAAACAGTGCATGGATTGTTTTTGTTTTTAAAGGATCAGCGCATAAATAATAGCTAATGAATTCTCAGCAAACACTTCTGAGAGTATTATCTCCATTCTACAGACGGAATGAGTTTCAGAGACATTGGGCTGTTAGTCTAAGTTCACACATGAAGTAAGCAACAAAGCACAACTGCCAACAGTCATTCCTGGCTGCAGCGCTTGTACTATTACAAGTATTTACAGAGCTTTATCAAACGGCTGTAAAGACGTTTCTGCAGGTGCCTCCAGAGAAACGGAGTAACGTTATGATAGCCTCTTCCTTCTGAAGAACTCCAAATTTGTTCTGAGCACTTGCAAGCATGTTTTCAAAATACTCTCAGGCGGTAACTAAATTTGTCTAGAAGGCAGGGGAAGTGAAAGATAGGGAGATCCTGGTTCCTTTGCCTTTCCACCCCTCCTTCCTAAAATAACCCCAAAGAGTATTTTTGGTCTCTCTCATATTAGTTGTAGAGAAAGCGATATTCCAGACTAATAAATAGCAACTAGATCATGGCTTCTTCACTACAAAAGCCGGTGATAGTAAGAATACCTGCCATTACTGGAAAACAGCAGTGTCAGTGTGACGTAGCTTTGGAAAAAAGAATATGCAAGAAGATTCACTGTGTGTCTACCAACCTTTCCCTGAACAATTTGGGCTTGTGCATAGGAACAGAACCGCACTCCACCTTTTCTGTGCTGCTGCAAGTCCTTGCCATGGGCGAGTAAATCATGTAGGACAAATATTGGGCCTCAGTAATAAAGATCTTTGTGTGTCAGAATTTCCACCTCCTGCTTTGACGCGAGTAGTAAAACACATGAGGCTATTAATGGCACAGGTGTTGTTCTATATTGACCTCCAACTCCTCCTTTCATTCAGTGGCCATAGAGGCCCTCAGCCCTGCTCAGTGATAGACTCAAGAGACTGCGATGAGGTCACGCTAAACTCAAAATGTCACTGCCTCCTTGGTCAGGGAAGCATGCGTTCTAGCTGCCAAAAATAAATAAACCAGAAATCCCTGAATCAGATAAAATTGCCCATGCTGCGTGAGGAAGAAAAATGACTTGCACATGACTAGTGATCAATTGACTCTAACTGTTCAATCCTCTAAGATTTATAACACAGCTTAAAATTAAATTTAGGAAGTTTCTGTTGTAAGCAAATTAGGCCATTAAATCACTTTACTATTCATTTTACGAATTGTAAGGAAAAGAAGTGGACAGGTGATAGAAATTTTAAAATCCTTCCCTCTTCCAATGTTTTCAAAATAGATTCACCTTTGCTGATTATTAAACAAGGTTTTTGATATATGGATGTCCTCCTATTTCAGATGCTAACAGCTATTTGAGGGCATTTGACCTAAAAGATGGCTATACAGTCACTTTCAGAGTAGTACTTGATGTAAACCTGAATGAAACAACATTATAGGGAAATTACAGGGGCATATTATCTCTGTCAAAGGAAAAAATATAACTCCTGAAAGAATACAGTTGGAAAAGAGGTAATGGGATGAAATCGGATTATTTACTTTACAACAAAAATATCAACTTCAGTAGTCTCCTTTGTTAAGACATTTAACGGGTCACTAAATTCCCAGAGTTTCCAGTCAGAGATTACTTCTTACTCTAAACTTCTGATATGGATATCAGGCACTTTCTGCATGAAGGCTGAGTTGCCATTTCAGATTTTCAGAACAGACTTAAGCAGAGACACAAGTATTCTTCAGTCCTTCCGAAATATTTCTGTCATTTTCATCTTAGCAGGATAAAAAAAAATAGAACAAGAAGTTAACTGAAAGAAATCCCTGAAGAAAGAGGTAACTTGTAACAATTCACATATTCCTTTGCATATTCCTTTATAAAATATTCCTGTGGCTTTTTAGAATCCTTTCCATTTTAACCATTTGGTTAAAACTGTCCTTATTTCCCTAGAAAGGCGAGCAGTTTTAGATGCAGGTAGAAGGCAGCAGGCATGTTTGAAGACAGTTACATATTGTAATTCTGCTTTTGGGGATTTCTTAGTAATGTATTGCTTTGATCAGTTTGAAAGGATTATTCTAAAGAGTCCTACTCCACGTATTCTTCCTGAGATAGGAATATTGTGTTTGCTTGCAATTTTTCTTATGATTCTGTGTGTTTGGAGCCCTTTTAAACTTGTACTGAGTTTTAGAAAGGATCCACATTGATGTTTCTGATATTTATATTTGGTTTATATTTGGTTTATATTTGGTCGGGGCCCACAGAGCAAAAGGCTCTAAACCTGTGATCCTCCGTCAAGAAGATCTTGACTTAAGGTAGTGATTTTCAGAGTATGGGCTCTGCCTAGGGCAAATAGGAGAAAAGGAAAGGAAAATGGCTAGAGATTTCCTGTATCCTAGTTATCGTTGGTAACTGCATCAGCCATTGGAATTGTTGATTTTAGTGCATGCGAAGTATTTTAGAGAAGTTATTTTTATTTTCTTTCTTCTTGACATGTTCACAGATTACTGCAGCTACAGCCAGAAACCAAGACATGTATTAGTGTTAGATGGCAGTAGTAATAATTTTCTTTTTTTTTTTCTTTAGGCATTGTCTGCTAAATCTTGACTTAATACTACACATTTATTTTGTTCCTTCCATAAACATGACAACTTGGAAGCATACTAAAACAAAACAAAACAACATGAAATTATATTGGATGCATACTTTTCAAGTTTCTATAATTTTGTAATATTTGAGTATGTTTAAAGGACAGCTGAAGACATGTTTAAAGAAAGCTTATTATTTTGTTGTTATCCAGTCTTACTTTCCATTATTGGGAAGCTCATTTGAGTTATGGAGAAGTACAAATGCTATTTGCAATTAACTATAATCCCAGCATTAAACAGATACAGAAAGTATACTGGAAAAACACCTGATTTTTAAATTTTTGTCTTCGAAGTTTGTTTATTGTTATCTCAATATACAATATTAACTTCAAACTTGAAGCAATTAATACACATTAACCAGACTTTATTCCCCACTTGATTTACAATTGTATTCCTGTAACAAACTATTTCAGATATGGCACGTGTTTTGGTTAAGGGTTGTTTCTTGCACACTAATAGTCTAGGCAGAATTGCAATGATCTGAAAAGTAGTCTTTGGACTTTTCTGTGATTTCACACAGGTATAAAAACCACTCATAACTGAGAACTGTTTATCTTAAAATTGACCATCCTGATTTCCTCATCACTTGAAAGTAAAGAATACGAAAAGAGCAAGTATGGTGATTTTGATTTATAGTTATAAATTGAAGTCACAAATTAAGGTTTTCTATCATGGGCAGAGAATGTTGTTTATATTAATATATAACCAATTAAGAGCTCAAAAGCTTCCTTTATTTAGTTGCTATGTCCCTACTGAATATAGACTATTCTAAACAGTATTTAAAGTAGGTTTTGCGTTTGTACTTTTTCCTGTTCCAGAGACTTATAATCCAATGCACTAAGTACAGGGGGCGTGGAATGACATTGCTGAGTTTGTACCTCCCTCTCAGAAGGGCACTCGCTAGTAACAGCCTCAATTGCTTGGGTTGCAAAGTTTTATATAAGTAACCCAGTGGAGTTGTGTAGAAGAGACACAAGAAGCTTTGAGACCTGACTGGTGTAACAGGAATAAATACTCTTCTGAAAATCACTTAAAAGCTATTTAAAAAGCATCAAAGTGTATGAAAATTGCCAGGTATATCAGTACTAGAGAGGAGAAGAAACCAAGGACCACGCTGGGTTCCTCTGTGCTTGCCCTTCTCAAAGTGAGAGCTCCTGTTACTGCTGAGCTCTGTGGCCCAGCAGCTAGTGATCACACAGCTGTTGCTGTTATTGTTTTGGTAATGACTGCAATTTTGTTTAGTTAGTCCGGAAACACATTCTTCCTGTCTCTGTTTCATTCTACAGAAGATGTAGCAAAAGGAATTTTTGTCTGTTAATGAATAAACCTCAGAACTCCCTGGGAGAAAAGCAGTTTTTATTCTGTCTCTATAACCGTTTTACACTGGTTTTTGTATTCTTCTTCTTCTAACGTGAATCAGTCACTAGGCAACTTTTGGAACTAAGTTGTTGATTATATTCTCCGTTTTGTAGAATACATTTATATTACACCCAGGAAAATTTATGTTTTACCGTGTAGCCAGTGAAGAGTGGCAAGCTTTTAATTTAGTTCCTATCTCCCACTTTGCTTCACTGACCACAAAAGGCTCAGATTTCTAATTTAGGCGCCCATGTGAATACTTGACTAAGTGTTTAATAAGTATTATTTTATTTTTACAACCCCATAAAAAAAAATGAATATTTACTCCCTACTTTATATGTGGAACTGAGACAGTGAAAGATTAAGTCAAAACTACCTAATCATTCTTTGTGCCCAGGAAACTATCCTAAGTTTCACTGCAGTTTTTTGCAACTTATTTGTCTAGCATCCCCTGGGGGCTCTGGGGCAATCACAAAGAGAATCCAGCTCCTCTGCTCTAGGGCACACCCTATGCGTTACCTTCATGGAAGACAGTCCTTTCCCATCTGGCAGGCCACAGGCTTGGACACTGTGCATGTTTCAGTTTCTCATGCAAATAAAGGAACTATCTTAAAGATATCAGTCTTACTCATTATGAAACCCCTGGAGTGCATCTACCCCATGACCTGAAATGTCTCAGAGTTAAAATCTGTTTAGTTTGTTTAAGACTAAGAGCAAGTTAATGATTACTCTCCAATGTGCTAAAAAATTTTTACTAATGGTGCAATCAGTTGATCATGACAGAAAAGATGTAACATTATTCAATGGCTGAAAGGTTGTATTGTCACAAATTCAATCTAGGTGTAAATACTGGATCTTGAATCTTGGGAACAAATTGCCGAAGACAAGCATAGACTTTCATCAGTACAAGTTTCCAAGTCAAGCTCATCTGTTTTTCTTGTTGAATGTAGATATGGTTAAAAAGGAAGAAAACACCCCAAAACCTCAAGGTACTGCAACCTCAGTTGTTTAGCTTATCAGGATGGACAATCACAATTATCTCTTTGAGTATTGTACAAATCTCTGGGGAGTAAATAGCATGTAATTATGGAAATAAATGAATATCGTAATGTTATTCAGGAATTCGTTAAGACTCTGCAGGTAACCTTCTAACCTTTCAGTGTTGACTTTACTTAATATTTTTGGTGTATATTTTAGGTTTTAAAATTTAAAATTTTCACCATTTTGTGTCATCTTGAACAAAACCTACGTGGTTCAGCACAGGGGTTGAAATCTCTTGTTCATTATGCAGACCTGAAAATTATCTGCTAACTTCATGAATATCAGTAGTAAAAGTTTTTCATGTTATGTTTGGTGTCCACATCAAAAGGGAATCAGATATTTGCTGCTGAGCTATTTGGCACATCTCTGGAATATTATGTTCAATTTCAGGATGTGGAGAAGCATGAGTCTGTTGCTGCCTTCGCTGTGATGCCATCTGTGATGTCCCATAAAGTAAAACTTAACAGTATCCATATATCTGTGTCCTCTTGTTCTTGAGACTAAAGGTTAGAGGAATAGGGGGATTAAGTGGATTTGCAGGGAAAACAATCAAACAAAAAACCCCAGTCTACACACGTGCACTCTCAGATGTCCTACCTCAAATATTCATGTAATTAAAAAGTTAACAAAGGATTGCTGTTCTGTCCTGGAAAGCAGTCAGTTTCCCTAGCAAAATGCACAGATAACTCAGTAATGTTTCTGCACATAAAAATGTATGAACAATTAGTGTGTAGAAGTATGAGAAAAGCAATTCATTCTTGGGTTTGGGGTGTATGAGCAGGGTGGAGAGGTAGTTCTTTGTTTGTTTTGTATTTTGGCTTTAGGCTTCATTACTGAAGTAAATTAAATAAAGATAATATCCTACAATAGTGCCACAGGAGAAAAGAACGTTTCGCTTGCATCCACTTAATATTAATCATGTTCTGGAAACAGCGGCCATGCTCATGTGGGGTTTTTTGGTTTGTTTGTTTGTGTATGGGGTTTTTGTTTGTTGTTTTTTAAAGAAAAACTACAAACATCAATACACCAAGTTAAAACTCAGTGACAGATTTGAAGATGAAACGCATATTTGTAGTTTTTATTTCGGGTATCTGAATTTATATCTAAGGTAACATATCTTGCTTTATGATTCCTCCAATTCTATGCCTTCAGGTTTTAAAAACGTTTTTTAGGAATCAGTGTCCAAAACTGAAATCTGTAAGAGTCATCTGTGAACAGAAGATGGAATTATGCCTTATAGATTTCTTGAGGCTCCTGTTAAAATAATAAAAAACTAAACGTTCCTGTAAATGAGATTAAGTTCTTTTTAAGCATAGCAATGGTTAAGCAGGTTATAAAATGTTAGCATATTATGTTACAAAAATCAATAATGTTATGTTGCTGAATCATTTGGTTTTGCTGGGAGATGTGAAAGGATAAAAGGCAACAAATATAGCTTTCAGCATTATTCTTTGGATGTAGAGATAATTACATGATGTTATACATCTAAACACAATGCATACATAGTTAGAATATGATTTTAGCATACAAAGAGAGAATTTGGACCTGAAAGTAAACCTCCTGGTATCAACAGAGAATTTAAGGGAGTAATGTGATCAAAATTATGGTTCTGTTTAAAACCTGCTAGAAAATATTTTGAGCATAGAAAAGGTGTGTATTCAGTTATATTAAAAGCCTGTTACTAGATGGTAATAAGATGCATATTTCTTATTATTGACCACCTTACAAATACATAAAATATTTAGATTTCCTTTCTTCATCAAAGTTTGATTGAAATTGGCCAAGTGAGCTCCAAAGTTAAGAGAGAAGATTGACAGACAGAAAGACACATGGACGCACATACTCATATTCAGTACAAGTGCGTAAGTGTTCTGCTATTAATAAACCAGTCTTAAGATGTAAAGCAAACATCTATTTCTTCCTGGAAATTAAAATAGAAGAAAGATATAAATGCAGTGATCGTTGCTTGCATGTTGGTTTTAAAGGGTCTTGAACTGATACGGTGAGAGCAGAAGTGTCTCGCACAATTTTCTTGACTTAATTAACCCACTGTTCCCGTTTCTCTCTTCATTGGAGATCACATTGGAAATCACTCCAGTCCTTATATATTAATTTAAGACCTTATTTAAAGTGGGTACTTGACCAAGTTCCTTACTTAGAGT